>NW_026988444.1:4800000-6000000 GCF_030222135.1 Aotus nancymaae
AATAAAATACAGGCGGCATAAACTGCCAGACATTTGAGTATTTATTTCTTTATTAATATTTAATAAAAAATTTGAAGCTGTTGAGGAGTGCAGCGATGCTGAGGCTCTGTTTGAGAGAGAGCGCTGAGGAATCATGGAGAAATGTGAATTATACATGAGGGGAGATGACCAATTGACAGTGAAACGAAGATGAAGCTTCACTGCCCTGAAGACAAAAATCAATGAGAGAGAAAAGAACACTTGGACACGGAAAAGCTACGAAGGTCCCCAGGACCAGGCCAGGCGGGGCTTCAGCGGCAGAGCCCACTGGCTGCATGTGAGCCCAGGGAGCAGAGCCGGGAACCCACACGCGTGAAACAGTGTCACGCCCGGTCACTACCTGAGGGGCCCTCTCCGCCAGTGCTCTGCCAGCGGGAGAAGGCGCCACGTGCTGTGGGCCACAGACGATGGGTCTGCCGGCCACGGGGCTCTGGGTGGGCGTCCCCCGTCCCACCTGGGCATTGTCGGGGCTGTTGCCACGTGTGCTTTCTGCCACGTGAAGCCGGTCACTACCGTCTTATTATTAGACTGGGGCAAAAGTGGTTGCAGATTTTGCTGTTAAAAGTAATGGCAAAAATCACACTCATGTTTGCAGCAACCTACTAATAACCCTTGGGGCACCGCTGGGTCAGAAACTGTGGGTTGCTTATTGATGATCATGGCGGTGGTCCAGGGCTTATGCTGAGCCCGGGTCAAATGCGGGAGTGAGTCAGAGGAACGGGACACTGATCTCTGAGACAGCCTGGTTCCCGAGGGCAGGGCCCGTCTGTGCCGCCCCGGCCCCGGCCTTGTTCCTGGCATCTTACGCATGCCAACGTGAAGCGGGAGTCTGGCCGGAGGATGAGGGACAGGTGGGTGAGGGACAGTCTGATCACCATGAGCCAGGCAGGGTTGAAGCCAGGCTAGAAGAGGAAGAGTGACATGGGCCCGGGAGGGGGTGCTGCTCAGCTTCCTGGCGCCCTGGGGCTGTGGCGGCTGATGTGCCTTGAGAACCGCGGCAGCCTTGAGGGGAACCATCCACCTCCCCTCTGTTTAGGCGGGAGGTCCCCTCGCTCCTCCGGCACCTGAATGCAGGTGCCAGGTGATGACCTCTCCGTGCAGTGGTCCTGAGGGAGCCACACACAGGTGCAGGGCTGAGCAGGAGCACGGCCCGAGGACACTTTCCCTGGTGACAGGAGAGGCCGCTCTGAGATTCTTATGATCAGTGACAGCCAGTCCCCTGGCAGCGGGCAGCGGGCCCGCTCTGTTTGGCATTTGCCGCGGCCTCGCCTGGTGTCTTCTGTGCGTGCCGCGTCTTCTCATCGCATTCACACCTAGAACCACTGTGCAGCGGATGTGGGCCGGCAGCTTGCAGCCAGAGCCGCTGCCATCAATCTCCTGCCTGTAATAACCGCTCTGCCTGGTTCCCAGACACCACGCAAATCAATGGAACCTGGACTGAGATTTCTAATGAATAATGTAAGGGTTTAATAAATTTCCAGAGTGCAAACAGGGCTGGCACTAGTGGGTCTGATTGATTTCTCCTTGAGATGCACGTCCACACCCAGCTTCCTCTGTGTTCCGCGAGGCGCTAGGGACTGGGGGCTGTAAGGCACAGAGGTGCAGGCTCCGCTGGGACTTTGGAGCTGGGGCAAGGAATAGGGCTCACGGTGTAGGAGGTGCCCATTGTCCTCAGGGCCCAGCTGGCAAAGCCCGACACCTTAACAACCCAGCTGCAGAGAGGAGCTTCTGAGTAGATTGCCCCATAGATAAAGGGGCAGGGTGACAGCACAGGAGCCCTGGAAAGGACTGGGACCCTCCGTGGGGAAAGAGAGCAGCAGGAGGAGAGGACCTTCTCCCTTCCATTTCATCATGGCTTCCTGACAACCTGGCAAGGCTGGATTTTGGTCCTTTTCACAGATAAGCCCCAGGTTTGGAGACTTTAAATAACTGTCAAGGTCGAATGATGAGACTGTGAGCCGGGGTCTGTTGGCCCTGAAGCCTCAGTTCCTTGCTCAGCACGGCCCCGAGAGAAGGTTAACCTTGATGTGGAGGTGATGGGTGGACATGGGAGGAGGCTGTTGCTGACCAGGCCGCAGATGTGGACACAGGGAGGCAGAGAGAAGGGGCCGCTTAGGAGGGGTGGGTGCTTCTGGGCAGGCGTCAGCAGGTAGAGTGGGCCCTTGCTGGTGGTGTGCCAAGGAAGCTGGATCCTTTTGGATGTCAGTTGGGGTCTTGGAACAGTTGGACCCTGAGGGGCTTCTGGCACCGAGACCCTCAGGGTCTAAGAAGGATTGCTGTTTCCTTGGCGAGCAGCCCCCTTTCACCTGTTAGCAGGAGCAGCGCCCTCCTACCGAGGGCTCGTACGGTCACACGGAGGTGGGGTGTGCCTCCTTGGCCCTGACAGCCCCAGCTGTTGTTCCCGGCACCCCAGCAGCAACCACAGTCACACGACCCCGGGGCTGCTTTCAGCTCTCGACTGGCTGGATGTGGAGAAGATGAGGCAGGCCCGACCCCAGGGTCACCCACATGGTGAATCCCATCTGACAGCTGCGTCTCAGAGGACACTAACTGACACCAGTGGCACCAAGAAGACAGGCGATGACACAAAGACTGGGACCGTCTCACCCCGGCCAGCAGGCACTGAAGTGTCAAATGTTTCACGGATAGTTCCTGCATGGAGTAACCTCAGCGCCACAGAATCCCTGCTGGGATCTGGAAGTGTCCTGATGGCGGGGAGCGGTGCAGTGGGACTGCCACAGTGGCACCGGACAAGAGATGGGGGAAGGGAGCCGCATGTGCAGTGGAGCTGACAGGTGGACCAGGCTGTCTGAGCACGGGCAGGAGCACAGACGCTGAGGGGTGGGACCATCGCCAGGTGTCTCTGGGAGCCGGCGGGCTCTTCACCTGCAGGGAGAGGCGGGAGTTTAGATTTTCTCAGTGTCGGTTTGTCTGAAGATTTTTTTATATTCCTAACTTTTTGGAGGATATTTGCAGTAGAATCAGAGTCTTTGTTGGCAGTTACCTTCTTTTAGCATTTAAAGATGTTATTCTACCATATTCTGGTTTTAGCCATTTCTGTGGGAAAGTGACATTCCTGTGGTTGCTTCTATGAAGGCAACCTGTCTTTTTCTTCTGGGGCCGTTTTTACCCCAACATCTTCATTGTTTTGCAGTTTTACCATGATGTGCCTAGGTATATATTTCTTTTAATTGTATTCTTTTTGGCTTGGGTATACAGACTATTGCTTTTGTCAGATTCATAGTGTATCTTCAAATATTGCTCTTGCTCAATAATCCTTCCTTCATACCCTTCTGGAAATCCAATTACATCTATGATAGACTTTTCCACCATGTTCTAGATGTTTCTTTCTTTCACTGCATTTCTAACCCCTTTTTTTTAATGCTGTAATCTGAATATTTCCCATTGATGTGTTTTCCAATTCACTAACCCTTTCTTTTGCCATATCTAATCTGCTTGTAAATCAGTTTATGAATTCTCAATTTTATTTATTTATTTTTTTAGTTCTAGGATTTTCAATTGATAATTTTTATAGATTAATTAGCATTCTGATGAAGTTAATATTTTTCCACATTTTCTTGAGCATGATAATCACACTTATTTAAATTCTGCTTTCTATACCTCAGATCTGGGTCCCCTTTGAGTCTATTCTCCTAGTTTTCTGTCATTTGGTCCTATTTCTTGGCATGCTTATAATTTTTGATTGAAAGTACAAAATTTTTTGTAGAAAATTTTAAGTTCCCCAAATGAGATGATCATCTTTCAGAGACAACATATATATATATATATATTTGGCAGACAGATGAATATGGGAAAGATCACCACGTCCTCTTTAGGGCTGATCTATTTTCAAGGGCAGAGAATTTCAGGGGTCTCAACTGGAAGCTTAGGTTATTCCCGGAGTCGCTCCTCCCTGGTGGGCTCTGAACTCCAATTTTCGTCATGCCAGCTCTGTGGGATTGTTGTAATCTCTGCTTAGCCCTTTTGCCTCTTAGAATCTGCTCTCTGCTTGGTTTTGTGGAGTTTCACACTGAATTGTGTGGCTCAGGCATCTGAAAATGCCTTGAGGGAAATAGTGCAGAGTTCTAGGCTCACCTTCCCAGAATTTGTTTTCTTCTGGGACCTTGGCACTTACACAGTGACTGCTTTGGTAACCTGAACTTCAGTTTGCTCTCCAAAGGACCATTGCAAACTCTAATCCACGGTTTTATCTGCATGTCCTGTTCTGCTAATCAGCAATTGCTGCAGAGAGAGGAAGGGTTTATACCCTTGGGCTCATTTCAGTGTGCACTCTTCTCTCCAGGACCGAGGCCTCTGGAGTCCTGGCTGCCTTGTTTTTCTCTAGCACCTTCCAACCCATCCATTTCCATGCCTTGTGTCCAGCTTCTATACGCGGGCTGCTAAAGCTGAAACCAGCTCTGCTATAACCAGAAGGGAAAGGTCCCTCTTTGACTGGATTTCGAATTCACGTTTCCTATATCGACTTGGTTGTTACTGACTCAAGAAATGGCTAAAACTATGACACTTCTTGTCCCTGAGGCCCCGTTTATCTTCTTGCCAACTTCACCAACTACGACACAGAGCTTCCCAGGAGTCTGGGATGGTGTCAAAGGAAGCTTTAGAATGGAGACCATCCAGAATATCAGCACCCTGGGATTCATGCGATTGATCTATGCAGTTTAATAGGGAACTCTGTTTGCTGTGTCTGTATTTAGCAGCGAAGGCTTCCTGTCTATGGCACTTAGTCCTTGATCCTAAATCTGCTCTTCTACACACCCCTGCCTGCCCTATCCCAGGCACCACTGCCAATAGCTCAGTGTGTAGAGTCCACCTCCTGCCTGGGCTCCGATTTTCCTCCTATAAAACAAGGAAGTGGAGTTTGGAAATTTGAGATGTACTTTTTCAACACACTAATTTTATCTTGGCTTACCCATTGCAAACAGATGTATTCAAACAGTTCGTTGATTTGAAGCAGGTATTAGACCCAAGTAAGTGACGTCTTGAACTTCATTGTTATTAGCTCATCCCAGGGCACGTGGCTTGCAGAGTTTGGCAATGGGATTACAATTTAATATTTATCAAACCAAAGTGTTTGTTTTAATTGTTATTGAGAAACCAAAAGAATATCTCTCAGTCACTGTTAGTATTTGACTGTGGGATATTAGCATGCATGTCCCTGACATCCTTT
Organism: Aotus nancymaae; assembly: GCF_030222135.1. NCBI lineage: Eukaryota > Metazoa > Chordata > Mammalia > Primates > Aotidae > Aotus > Aotus nancymaae. The sequence continues at coordinate 4,805,228 of NW_026988444.1, forward strand.
GAAAAGTAATTATTTCACCTGTAGTTAGATTTTCTACAGTGGAGCCCGTTTGGGAGGAGAGTCTCTCACTTCTGCAGGTGACTACGTGCAGCTTACCAAACTGAGTTTCATGACACATCTCCCTGTTTAGAGTCCGTCAGTGGCTTCTCATGGCCTAGAATAAAATCTCGGTAACTTGGCCTGGTCTCCCTGGAAGCCTGATCTTGGTGCTAAATCTCACTGCCTTTTTCCAAATCCTCAGCAAATCCCTTTCCACTCCAGGGCCTTGGCACAGACTGTCCCCTGCCCCTGAGATGCCCCTTTCTTTGCCCTTCTCGGAGTCAGCTCCTTTATTCCGTCCTCTCTCATTCTCCATGTGACACCCTCCTAAAGGCCCTCTCTGGCCCCCTGAGAGAAAGAGAGTACCCTGTCATTCTCTCTCCCACCACCCTGCTCTTTTCCTTTCTAAGATTTATGATAATCCTTATTATATAAGCATTTGTATGAATAATTTTAAACCTGTTTTCAAATTTAATGTTGAATTGATACAAAAGAACATGTAACATTTTGTGCAAGGAATAATTATAATACAGAGCATATCTGCATAACCGCCCCCAGATGAAGACCTGGAGTGTTGCTCTGAAGCACTTGGGGTGCTCTGAAGGCCCTCTGTGTGCAGCCCCTCCTTCCCAGGAGTCTCCGCCTCCCCTCCCCGGAGGTAACCATCACCCTGAGTTTCCTGTGACTTTCTCTTGCATTTCTTTTTACTACTTTATTTATAGCACCCCAAACCATGTATGTTTAGTTTTGCGAGTTTTAAAACTTCACGTAGATGGAAACGCACTGAATATGTTCTTTGGCTTCCTGGTCTTCACCTTTACATAATGTCCCTGAGATTCATCCACGTTAATGCATTTAGCGAGAAGCCGGGCGTTTTCACCACCATGCTGCCTTCCGATGCTTGAGTTAATCACAGATAGCTTATTTCCTCTGCAGCTGGTGGACATTTACATGGTTGCCAAGTCTTTTGGTCTCACTAGCAACCCTGCTGACAATGTTCTCAAAGCTGGGAGTGGGTTTCTCCGATGCCAAAGCGTTTTTGATGCTTGATTCCCTAAAGGTGGGCTTCCCACTGGCCTACAGCCTCCGTGAGGGCAGTCCCCGATTTCTCCTGATCACTGCTGCCCTATCCTTAGATCCGTCATCTCACTCGATTCTCAATAAACGAGTGACTAAATGAATGTGCGGGTGACAAAATGAATCTCCCTGGTGATCTCATCTGCATTTTCTGTCACCAGCCCCGCCCTGCTGCTCCACGTGAGCTCTGCCTGACTCGCTTACTGGCCATCACTGCCTGGACGTCCAGGGACCTCACCCTCACCTAGGCTCAGATGTGAGTGGGCGTGTCTGTCTGCTTCCCCCTTACCCTCGAGCTGCATCTTTCTAACACGGGAGCTGTTCTTGGTCCTTTTTCTTACCCCCTCGAGTACTTCAAATTGAACCCAGGTTTTGGGAACTCTAGTCTTTAATATCTCCGCCCCTGTCCCAGCCAACCTCCTCTCTGCTGTCTCAGTCCAGCGTAAATCAACTTGGTGAGGAGTGGGATGGTGTCTCCATGGATTTCAACCCCAGTGCTTGGCCGTGCTTGCTTGGAGAGGCGGGTGCAGCCTGAGGCGGGGGGTGCGGGTGGGAGAGAGTCAGGCGCCCCCACTCTCTGCATGCTGTGCTTCTCCCATGCACGGCTCAGCTGCTGTGTGCCTCACCACCTTCCCAGGGACCTGGGCACTCCTGCAGCCCATGTCAGCGTTATCCTCTGATACTCAGCTCAACGCCACCCACCAGGGATCCTGGCCTGTCCTCGGCGGTTTCAAGCTCCCACAGCGCCTGAACTCGCTCTGTCTCACTGAGTCTGATTTATCCTTCATGAGCCAGAGCGTGTCCCCTTGAATTCACTTGCTGAAGTCCTAACTCCAGTAATTAGGGTCTTTTGGTTTTGCTTTTTTATTTTTCAATTTTTATGTATTTAGATGGTACCGGTACAGATTTCTTACATATAGCGCATATATTGTGTTACGGTGAAGTCTGGGCTTTTAGTGTATTTATCACCTGAATACTGAACATTGTCCACAGTAGGTAATTTTTCAACTGTCACTCCGCTCCCATCCTTAAAAAGAAGATTTTCATTTATTTATTTCTTTTTCTATGCAGTCAACACCAAGATTTTTTAAAAAATAATTTCAACTTTTCTTTTAGATTCAGGGGGTTCATGTGCAGGTTTGTACATGGGTACTTTGTGTGATGCTGAGGTTTGCCATGTGCAAGACCGCGTCACCCAGGTGGTGAGCATAGTAGTCCCCAGCGGGGAGCTTTCAGCCCTTGCCCCCGCCCTCTCTTGTCCCTCCAGTAGCTCCCATCTTTATGTCCTCATGTACCCAATGCTTAAAAGCGAGGACATGTGGTTTTTGGGTTTTGTCCTATTGTGAATTCACTTAGGATAATGGGCTCTGGCTGCATCCATGTTGCTCAAAGGACATGATTCTGTTCCTTTTTATGGCTGTGTAGCTGTCCATGGTGTATATGGACCATGTTTTCTTCATCCCATCCGCTGTGGATGGACACCCAGGTTGGTTCACGTCTTCGCGATTATTGTTCGTGTTGCCGCGGGGAACACGTGAGGACATGTGCATTTTTGGTAGAATTATTTGCTTTCTTTTTTAAATTTCTTATTGCTTACTTTATTTATTTATTTTGAGATGGAGTCTCACCCTGTCACCCAGGCTGGAGTGCAGTGGTGTGATCTTGGCTCACTGCGACCTCCACATCCTAGGTTCAAGCGATTCTCCTGCCTCAGCCTCCCAAATAGCTGGGATTACAGGTGCCTGCCACCATGCCCGTTTAATTTTTGTATTTTCAGTAGAGACAGGGTTTCACTATGTTGACCAGGCTGGTCTTGAACTCCTGATCTCAGGTGATCTGCCCACCTCAGCCTCCCAAAATGCTGGGATTACAGACAGGTAGTGAGCCACTGCGCCGGGCCAAATTATTTGTTTTCTTTTGGATAGATACCCAGGCATGGGGTGGCTAGGTCGAATGGTAGTTCTATTTTAAATTCTTTGAGAAATCTCCAAACTGCTTTCCACAGTGGCTGAGCTAATTTACGTTCCCACGAACAGTGCAGAAGTGTTTCCTTTTCTCTGCAGCCTGGCCCGCATCTGTTATTTGTAGGCTGTCTGTTGACTCTGTGGGCAGTTTCCTTTGCGGTGCAAAACCTCCGGCGTTTCATTGTCCCACCTGTTAATTGTTCTGTTGCGATCGCTTTTGGGAACTCAGACATGAAATCTTTGCCAAAGATGATGCTGAGATGGGTATTTTCTAGGTTTTCTTCTAGAATTATAATAGTTTGAGGTCTGACATTTAAATCTTTAATCTCTCTTGAGTTAATTTTTGTGTACGATGAGAGGTTGAGGTTCATTTTTACTCTTCTGCACATGGCTAGCCAGTTACATTCGATGAATGAAAATGTTCACGTGCCGTTGGACTTTGCTAGTATTTTGTTGACGATTTTTGTGTCTATTCATCTGGGATCTTGGCCTGTAGTTTTCTTTTTTCATTGTGTCTTTGCCAGGTTTTGGTATTAGGGTGAGACTGGCTTCATAGAATGAGTTAGGGAGGAGTCCCTTGCCATCAAATTTTGGGAATAGCTTCGGTAGAATTGGTACCAGCTCAGCTGGGCATGGTGGTGTACATCTGTAATCCCAGCATTTTGGAAGGTTGAGGCTCGCAGATTGCTTGAGCCAAGGAATTCAAGACCAGCCTGGGCAACATGGCAAAAATTCATCTCCACAAAAAATACAAAAATTAGCCAGGTGTAGTGGGGGCTCCTGTAGTCCCAGCTGCTGGGGAGGCTGAGGTGGGAGGAATGCTTGAGCCTGGGAAGAGGAGGTTGCAGTGAGTAGAGATCGTGCCACTGCACTCCAGCCTGGGCAACAGAGTAAGACCCTGTCTCCCAAGCAAACAAACAAACAAAAAAACCTCACAAAACAAAACAGAATTGCTACCAGCTGTTCCTCATAAATCTGAATTCAGCTGTGAGTCCATGTAGTCCAGGACTTTTTTTGTTTTTTCTTTTTTTGGTGGGTGGATTTTTTATTGCTGATTAAATTTCAAACCTTGATGTTGGCCTGTTCAGGATTGCAGTTTCTTCCCCATTCAATCTTGGGACCTTGTGTGTCTCCAGGAATTTGTGCATTTCCTTTATATTTCTGGTTTATGTGCACAGCCCTGTCGTAACTGTCTGAGGTTTTTGCATTTCTGTGGGATCCGCTGTCATGTCTCCTTTGTCATTTCTGGTTGCATATGTTTGGATCATTTCCTCTTTTTCTTGTTGATCTAGCCGGCATGCTACTGATCTGCTTTATCTGTTCCAATAACCAACTTTTGGTTTTGCGGATTATTTGTGTAGATTTTCGGGTCCCACTTTTGTTCAGTTCTGCTCTGGTTTTAGGTATCTCTTTCCTTCTAGCTTTGGGGTTAGGGTTTTGTTTTTCTAGTCCCTGTAGGTGTGATGTTAGACTGAGAGATCTTTTTAACTTTCTGATGTAGGCACTTAGTGCTAGAAACTTTCCTCTGAATACTGCTTTCTCTGCATCCCAGAGATTTGGTATGTTGTACCTGTTTCATTTAGGAAATACAGCTTTTAAAAATATAACTAAAATTAGGCCAGGCGCGGTGACTCACACCTGTCATCCCAGCACTCTGGGAGGCTGAGGTGGGCGGATCACAAGGTCAAGAGATGGAGACCATCCTGGCCAACATGGTGAAACCTCGTCTCTGCTAAAAAGTACAAAAAACTAGCTGGGTGTGGTGGTGCGCACCTGTAGTCCCAGCTACTCTGGAGGCTGAGGCAGGAGAATTGCTTGAACCTGGAGGTGGAGGTTGTAGTGAGCCGAGATCGTGCCACTGCACTCCAGCCTGGTACCTGGTCATAGAGTGAGACTCTGTCTCAGAAAAAAGCAATTAAAATTAAATAAAGTAATTAGGGTAGACCCTAACCCAAGATGACTGGTGTTCTCATAATAAGAGAGATGAGGACACAGACATGTATAGGGGAACACACACGTGAAGACACAGGAAGAAGGCTGTCATCCGCAAGCCGGGGAGGCCTCAGAAGGAACCAGCCTTGCAGACGCCTTGATCTTGGATTCCCAGCCTCCAGAACCGTGAGGAAGTAAGTGTCTGTGCTTTCAGCCCCCCCAGCCGGTGGCACTTTGTTATGGCAGCCTGAGCAGGCTCATAGTGCCCCTGAGCAGTGGGGTCGTGTCTCGGCGCCTTTGTGCCCAACACACGTGGACACCTTAGAGCTGTGCTGGGTGAGGGAAGGAGGAGGAGGGAGTGTTCACAGGCTTGGATGTTCTCGTCCATTCCAAGGCTGCCTAAGGGGAGGCACTGCCTGTCCTCCACGTGGCTTCGGCCCCCATGGAGGACACAGGTGGGCACCGGGTCCTTGCAGGGAGGACCTTCTCAATGAGGCACCGCAGAGCCCACTCCCTGTCCGGTGACCCTGCTCTCTCTGCGTGATACTTGTAGGGAGACTCAGGGAGCTTCCTGAGAGGCTGAAGGACACTTTAGAGACGTCAGCAGGGGGGACCCACTCCCTCTTAACCCATGGAATCAGGAGGGGAGGTCGGAGGAGTGACCGTTCCTCTGTGGTCACATCTAGGATCTGCCACATACAGCGCCTTTTCTTGGACAAGCCTGTTCTCTCACAGCCTCAGTTTCCTCTCAGCAAAATGTTCGTGACCCATATCTCTCCCCTAAAACCTCCAACAGTCACGAAAATGCTCTGTCAGCTGTGGTGTTATCCACAAATGTGACGTGTGGTGTAGAGTTTGTAGTGTGGAAGGTTGGTTCTTGTGCTGGTGTTGAAGGTGAGGCCTGGGGTGGGCAGGGCTGCTGGATGCAGATGGCGTGTGTGTGTGTGCGCGTGCACGTGTGTGAGTGTGTGCGCGTGTGTGCGTGTGACTGTGTGCGTGTGTGCAAGTGAGTGTGTGTGCGCACATGTGTGTCAGTGTGTGTGACTGTGCGTGTATGCACATGAGTGCATGTATGTGCATGTGAGAGAGCGTGTGTGTGTGTGCGCACGTGTCAACACAGAAGCCCTCGGTGGCTGGTGCTTCCCGCCCACCCACCAGGCCAGGCTGACTGCAAAGCATTCTCTGCTGAGCTCACGAAAACACCCTGTGACCACCCCAGGGATGGGACAGGGTTGGAGAAACTGTGTCCTCAGTGCCTGTCTTTGAGTGATTCTGAGGCTCTGCTGGGCTCAGGGAAAATGTTTGGTGAAGGCCCAGACAGGAAACACATTCAGCTTTGCAGGCTGCGCAGTCTCTGTCGAAAATACTCAACGCTACTCTTACAACTGGGAGATAGCCAGACAGTATGCAAATGAACGAGCGTTGCTGTGTTCTGATAAAACTTTATTTATAAAAGCTGGCAGACTTGGCTCACTGGTTGTAGTTTGCAGATTCCTGCTCTAGGCCAACCTGTTCCTTCTACAGAAGAAAACAGTGAGGCCTGGGGTGGGGAGACTCCCCGGCTGGTGCCCCGACCCTTCCCAGAGCACTGCACAGCTGAGCTCCCGATGCCCAGCTGCCCTTGCCTGTGTGTTCTTCTGCGCGGTCTCTCAACGCTGGTTGAATTTCCTGGGTGAAATTCAACTATCATTTGTCCTTAACAGATGACAGGCTCTTTGATGTAAATTGAGTTATCCATTTCCCATGACAAACATATGGAGTATTATTTTTATCTCCATTTTAAATATGAAGAAACTGAGCCCCACAGAATTACCTTCTAGGATGAAATCTGCCCAGTTTTAGATTCTGTGCACTGACAAGAGAGTAGTTAGAAGAGGGGCATTGCTCACCTCCAGAAGGAGGCTGACAGGCCCCCAACCCGACCCCCACCCAGGGTTTGCCCCTGGCTGGCCGACAGAAATCCTTGTATTTCAGGACGCCTCACCCCGCCCTGCAACCAAGGACAGCCTGACAGGCCCCGTGTCAGTAGCTGGTGACTCTCATCTGCTGCCTCCTGGGAAGGGGTGCCAGGGGCTCCCTGTGTTGCTGGCCTGGGTGCCCGGTGGGGATGTGGTCCTGCTGTGGGGCTGCATTCCTGCACAGGCGTCCCGACTCCCCCAAGGATGTGGGTGCAGTGTGCACCTGTGTGTGTCCTCGTATGAGTCCCCATGTGGGTCCTCGCATGGGCAGGAGCCTCAGGTGCCTGCCTCTGGGCCTCTCCTCCCTCGCCCACCCCATCTTTGTGCTCCCAGCTGCCGTGCTGAGCTTCAGAGCCTTTGTCTTGCTGTGATGCCGGCGGGGCGGGATTTCCGCACGGCCCTTGACCTTGGCCTTGACACTTGGCTTCCTCTGGGCCACAGCTCTGCTCAGGTGCCCTCCATGCTCCTGGGAGCAGCCTGCCAGTGCCACCCTTCCTTAACTGGTGCCCAACTTCTGGAAATGTTTTGATCACATACACCATCTGAAACAGCAGCCACACTGGGCTTCCACAGTGCGAGGACTGTGGTCAGGGGTCCCCACTTGGGGGCCCAAGTCTCTCCAGATAGTGATTATTAGAAAGCACCTTATGAAGAGAACTGCATCTGACTTTACCAAAACTTAAACTAAGAAAGCGAATGTGTTCAGCAAACCGCCTGTGCGGTCTCACTTGGTCCTGGGACAGGGGAGGCTTGCAGGAGGTGCCCACAGGGTGCACTGACCCTGCTCCAGGTTCTGCCCATCTGGCCTGTGCACAGATAGCCACTTAAAAATGTTTTGAGTTATGAGTACAAATAGCTTCTTTCCACCCAAGAAGATTTGCACTGAGTAGTCCCTCGGCGTGGACGCTCTTACTTCCTCTCTCCATGCCTGGCTTGTCACTGTCATTCAGACCTCAGTTTAAGGATCTTTTTTTTTTTTTCCAGATTTTTATCTGACTCTCCTTTTTTTTTGAGACGAAGTCTTGCTCTGTCTCCCAGACTGTAGTGCAGTTACGCAATCCTGGCTCACAGCAATCTCCACCTCCCGGGTTCAAGCGATTCTCCTGCCTCAGCCTCCCGAGTAGCTGGGATTACAGGCGTGTGCTACCACGCCTGGCTAATTTTTGTATTTTTAGCAGAGATGGGGCTTCACCATGTTGGCCAGGCTGGTCTCAAATGCAATACCTCAGGTGATCCACTCGCCTCAGCCTCCCAAAGTGCTGGGATTACAGGTGTGAGCCACCACGCCCAGCCCATGACTTTTCTACAGTAGCCGGGCAGCACTATCATATCACCGCGTTTAATTCTCTGACACTGATATGTCTGTTCCTCTCTCTCTCCCTCTCCTACCCCATTGACTGTAGCCTTCATGAAGCAAGGGACTTTGCGTTTTTTGTTCACGCTGGGTCTCCAGTGTTTGTAGTGACTCCTGCAACATCGTGGGCACCCAACGCACACTTGGTGGGTAAATGAGCAAACGGCAGGTCAGGCCTGTCTCTTCTCACAGCGGCTCAGGGTTCAGGTCTTAGGTGAGGCTGTGGTCAGCTCCATCTCCACAGCTCCTTTTGGCTCCAGTCCTAATTGCGAATATTTTATCACAATTCCTTCTGCTCCCAGTGCTCTTAGGAAACGGAGGCTCCAGTGGTCACTGAAGCAGCGTCTCTCGTCAGTGCAGTGGTTCTGCTGTTTGCTTGGAGAGATTTGTGGATTATTTTGTGCTTTGTGGTGAGAGGGATCCGGGGAAGAAGAGCCTCGCCTGTGTGCAGGAGCCATTGAACTTCATGGTACCTTGTGAAATTATTAAGTTATAAGATTAAATGTCACCAACCCAAATGCCCATCAATGATACACTGGACAGGGAAAATGTGGCACATATACACCATGGAATACTATGCAGCCATCAAAAATGATGAGTTCGTGTCATTTGTAGGGACATGGATGAACCTGGAAACCATCATTCTCAGCAAACTGACACAAGAGCAGAAAATCAAACACCGCATGTTCTCACTCATATGTAGGTGTTGAACAATGAGAACACATGCACACAGGGAGGGGAGCGTCACACACTGGGGTCTGTCGGGGGGAAGTAGGGGAGGGACAGCGGGGAGTGGGGAGTTGGGGAGAGATATCATGAGGAGAAATGCCAGATATAGGTGATGGGGAGGAAGGCAGCACATCACACTGCCATGTGTGTACCTATGCAACAATATTGTATGTTCTTCACATGTACCCCCAAACCTAAAATGCAATTAAAAAAAGATTAAATGTCTCCTGGAATGGAGACAGGTCACGTATTTATGATTCACTCTCCAGAGGGGACCAGGGAAGGGGGTGCTGAAGGCTGCCTCAGCATCACAGGCTCCACAGCCAGCAACCCAGTCACGCATGTGATGGATCCTGCCAACGAACTGACGACTCCACCTAATCCTCGGTGAATTCCCGCTCTATTCAAGATGTATGTGGATGTTGGGGGTGCAGTGACGGACAAACCACAGACAGTGAATGAGAATTCTGAGGTTTAGCAACAGATCGTTTTATTAAATAAAGAATAAACAATGTAACCTATGTACGCACTAATATTAAGACAACAGTAGCTTGAAGCAAGACTAGAAGAAGCCGCACCATGGCAGCAGTCTCGCTTTCCTCTCCTTCGCTGCGAATGCCTTCCGGGGGGCAGCGTGTCTCTGTCCTGGGTCTCCCACACACTGGCCACGCGCCTCTAGCCAATTAGTTCACCCAGTTCTATTTCACCATCTGCAGAATGGCGCCTGCTCGTGTGCTTCGCAGCATCATTGTGAGAAGTTAAATAATAATCCATGTAAAACCCATATACGACGCTCGGTCTACAGAAAAGTGAATTTTAAAATTATTGAGTTGTTTGTCTTACTTTATTCATGAATTTATCTCCCTGATTGTGGGAAGTAGTTTTCCACCAGCCAGCATTTTACGTTTGAAACGTCGGAAGCCCTCCGGAGAGCTCAGGTTGCCGGGTGGCCGTGGTACAGCATCAAGGCACCCATGGGCTGGCGAGACCCAGGCTGCCTGCGCCTGAGAAGCGCAGGGTTCCACTTCCCAGACACGCTGCTTTCCAGCAGTGCTGTTTCTACTCTTAGGTCAGAACAGAGACGCAGGGAAAACCTCTGCCCTTGTGTATCTTCCCTCCAGCACAGTCTCCTCCAGCCTCCAGTGGGGGGCTTTCCACGGTGACCACATTCTGTTCCACTGATGGTGGACTTTGTGAGAATGCTCCTTCGGGGACCACACTGATGACTACTCATTAACACACCTTTGAGGTTTCTTTCCTTTTTCTCTGAAACATGGCTTCTTAAAAAACTTTACACTTTTTCTCTCATGAGCATTTTAACACATTTGAAAAATAACAGAACAGTTAAAAAAAAATCCCACAGTTTCACACAGGCTTCTTCTCACTGAATCATGTTTCAGCTTTTCCCTTGGCACAGACGAAGGGAAGGTTAATTTAAAACAGCGGAGAGTGACGTCACATCACACGCCGACACCTCTTTTTCTTCTTTTTTTTTTTTTGCCAGGAAAGAAAAGAGGTTCAGCTCAGGCCTCTCAGAAAGAAGGTGTTCCAGGAAGGACAGAACAGAGAGGCTGCTCTGAAAAAACACAGAAGAGGTTGGCAGGGCGCAGAATGCAGGAGAAGTCAGACCCTGGGAATCCAAGATGCCACAACGTCAGGCAGCTGGTCCCCAGCAAGGCTGGCACGTGGAAACCTCACGGAGAAAAGTGATTCATAACCGAAGCAGAGCGCCCACAGCGACGCTGGGCAGGCATGGAACTATTTTTCACATAACACTTATTTTATTAAAAAAAATGTTAAATGACTTTCCTCTGCATGGATTCTCTATTTCTCTTGCCCTGGTTCTGGAAGCTACGTGGAGTGGTGGCCAGGAGCCAGTCCTGTCCTGTATTTTTTTTATTGTCTTTCTGAGTTGGTCAGCAACTGGGGGAATTGAGGAAAGTCACCCAGGTGGCTCCTGTCCAGTGCCTCGCTCCACCCTCTTCCAACAGCCTCGTAGATTACCTAACCGTGGAGCCTGGCATTCTCCAGATGCCCCTGCAGGGAGGATTGCTTGGCTCCCTCCAGCAGACAACCTTGTGGAACGCTCAGAGCAGAAGTGAGTCACGGCAGCAGGCCCTGTGCAGGGAGGCGAGCCAGGAGGTGGGGGAGCTTTATGCATCCCTCATCAGCACTGGAGAGGTAGCGAGGGCAGGGCTCCTTTCCCCAGAGCCATGCATGGTGTGCTGTCTGTCCCCAGGTGCCATCTTTGCCTGCAAGGTTCCTGCTGTTGTGGCACTCAGAACTTCATCTACATCTTCCTCAGGAATCCTGTCAACTACCAGATCGCTTTATCATTAACCTTTCCTACCTAAGCCAGCCTGAGTGAACACTGTAGGCTGCAGCTAAGAACGGTGACCAGTGTAATCACTTTACTAATTTTCACGATGGCCCCTCAAACGGGGGTCTGCTCCATTTCCTCCGTTTCCGGGGGAGGAAGCTGATGGGCTGACGGAGGCAGGTGAATGGCACTGGTTGATGCTGAATACGCCGAAGCTCTTATTGTGACTAGCATTTAAGATATTTACTCTGAAGTTATTTATATATTTTAGAACTCGTTTAATTGAAAACTGATGTTACAGGTTCATTAAGCAAATAAATCTGGTTATTGACTGGTCCACTGGTTCCAACTAAATAGTTGGGCCACAGATCATCTGATGGCAACAGTAACCAGTAAGCCCCTGTTTTAGAGAAAGCCTGTCGCTGTGCGCCCAGCCTTCGGCTAACGCGGGAGCATCTCTGAGGACTTCGCTGGACCTGGATTTGGCCTGTGAGAATGGATGTGCAGCTTACTGCATGGGAACCAGAAATATTTAAGGGCCCACTCTAGCGGGCACACGGTGAATGACTGGTGGGTCCCCATGAGAACCATCTCTGCGACCTGTCAATTATTCCTCATCCACGAAGGACTTCATTCTGTTTCTTAAGAGAAAATCCTTTCCCACAGAAGATAAGGATTCCTTAGGGAAATCTATTCCCGTTGACAGCTCCTCTGTCTTCCCAAGAGGAAGGGAGGAGGCAGATGGGTGTGAAGGCTTTAGTTCTAGAGCAGAGTTTTTGAAGGTACCGTAACTTACTGTGGTGTCCAAGTTTGCTGTCACCCAAACTTGGACAGGAATTGGGCATTTCTGGTTTTGCATATTTATAGTAAAAGAAAATCCATCAAGTTTATCCCCGAAGAGGACTTATGTGACTTATCCCATGCTCAGACAACGTGAGTCCCTTGATGGGACCCACCAAGGAGAGAAATCCATTTTGCAAATTGTTTATGGCCTTGAGCCAGGAGGGTCATCGGCTGTGGGTGTGCTTCCCTCCACACAAGGAAACACAGCCTGGGAGCTACATTTCATCACATTTTCAAGTGAAGCTGTGCAGAAGGCATGGACGCTCCTTTCCACCTGGATTTTGGAAGGAACCAGTGGACACATTTAATCGGATGAAGAAAGGCATTGTAAGGTTAAGTTCAGGTTTTGAATACTTTCTTTTGTAAAAATAGTCAGTATTCGTTAGTTTCCAGAAAGGGTGCCTGGTACTGAGGATACAGAAGCCAAAAAGACACGTCCCTGGACACCAGGAGGTGGGGTGTGACCAGAAAGCTGCCGCACCAGCTGTGGACAGAAATGAAGCCTTCGCTCCGGGTGAATCTCTGCATTGTGTTCTGAGGGACCTGCAGCCCCTTTCTCCCATTAAACTTTCTCTAAAGACTGTGATTCATTGATCAGCCATCCCATGTTCCATGTCCTGGGGCTGTCATCCCCGGCGGCCCTCTGCCATCTGCTGCCTGGAGAAGATGGGTCCTTGCTGCACCCACCTGGGATGAGCTTCTCACCAGCACGCCAGCCGATCCTAGATCTCCGGGATCCCAGACCAAACGGAGGCAGCCCTCGGACAGGCCCCGGAGAGGATCCCTCGCCAGTTTTCCTGTTTCCAAGGCTCATGAACCCACACATGGAGTCTGTCTGGTGAGCATAACACATGCTGCAGCCGAAAACCTTCCGAAGACGCAGCACATTGTTGTGGGTGACTGAGCTTCACATTGTTTTGCCAATTCTCGAGCAAACGGCCGGCCTCGTCCGGAGCTTGCTTCTCTTTGTTGTTTAATAAAGCAGCAATCACACACCATGTGAGACAGTGGAATGGTTGAATGCAGACTGAATTATTTTATTTTATGGAGTCTTAATTAGATTTGTAATGTGGCGCTCCCAAGTACCAAATGGTTGCTTAGATTTAATGGGACCTGTTGTGGGGAGTGAGAGAATTCTAATTCTCCCACTCACAGAGCAAAGGCTGTTCTGAAGTTTGGCATATATCAAGTTACAAAACACCTTCCTGACACCGTGGGAGAGCCGTGCCTGGGCTCCTTCTTATTTCTTTGCTCTGTTTTCTTACAGTTGTCTTTGCTTGAGTCCTGGAGAAGAACGGTTCACCTTTTCAAGTTTCCTGATTAAAGTCACCATTGTTTACTGTCAACCTGAGCTGAGACCGTGACAGCGCCATGGGGCTGCTTCGGGAAGGTGTGGAGGTTCTCGGCCCCACCCACGTCCTGAGTCCTCCTCACCTCCCACCTTCCCCAGCCACGCCCTCCTGGAGCCACCATCAGAAGCTGCCAGCCCAGGGCAGGAGCTTGTGGGTCAAACCCAGTTCGGAGGCGGGTTCTCTGTGTAACTGGCCGCTAAGAGTATCTAAAGAATTAGATTCCTATCCCTATAATGACACCATTCTCAGTTGCCAGCACCCCGATGTGCTTTTCAGAGTAGCAGGGAAAGGGTGGACTTGGAGCTGGAGCCCCAGGGAGGTGTTTTGAACGTGACCAAGTTCTGGAACTGGCATGCTGGGGAGGCATGGAGATGGGCAGCCCAGCCTGGCCCCGATGCCCGGACCCATCCCTCTGGTTAAAGGGCCTTTCCTCGTCACCTCCGGCCCATCACACAGGCTGTGAGCACACCTCTTCCTCCCCGCGGGCTTGGCTTAGCCCTTCTCTGCTGCTGAAACAAAATGCCACAAACCGGGTGTTTACACACAGCAGAAACGCACGTTTCAGTCTGGAGGCTGGGGGGTTCCAGACGAAAGCACCAGCAGGTCTGGTGTCTGGTGAAGGCCCCATTTCTCATAGATGGCATCTCCTTACTGCGTCCTCACGTGGTGGCACTGACAACCACGATCCCTCAGGGCTCTTTCATCAGGGGACAATCTCAATCGCGAGGCTCCTCCTCCATGGCCTAATCACCTCCTAATACCGTCACCTTGCGGCTGAGGACCTCACCCTGCGAACACCGAGGGAACGCGCACCTTCACGCCACGGTGTCTGGCCAGCGTCACCCTCTTTGGCTTCCCTTTGCTGGCTTGGCTCTTGGACTCACAAGTTCTCATGATGATTTCTTGGTTTCTGACTTCACCCTGATCATGGCCATCTGTTGTCCATGACGTTGCCCACGCTGGATGGAGCACGTCCTAGTCAAGTGTCTCCAGAGGAGCCTCAGGTACGGAATGGTGTGTGCAGCTCATCTGGACGGTGCAGGGACCCCAGAAGGGAGGTGGGGAGTGATTTGGGGAAGGGACAGTGACCCTCCAGGGGGAGTACTGTAAGCACAGAAGGCACCTGGACCTTAATCCTTTGGGGGAAGTTCTAGGAGAAAGAACTATACTGGTGAGGGAGCTGGGATATTTGTACCCGCTGCCTGTTAGTCATTGGTCATATGCTGCACTGGAACACATTCATTTATTCTCCATGAGCACCTCAAAAGGCCCTGCTCTGTGTTAGGGGCACAAGCTCCCCTGTCCAGCCTGAGATGGACCTGGAGTTCTCAGCCCATGTGCAGAGCCAGGAGGGTCAACAGGTCAACACACAGGACTGCATCCCCCTCTGACTCAGCTTCCCAGCTTGGCTGATGCCCCAATGTGTGCAAGGGGGTCTTGCTCCATCTTCCAGGGTACAGCTTGTGGTGCCAGTGGGTGAGTGTGGGTCTCTGAAAAGTCCACTTTCACCACAGAGGGTCCTGAGAGGCCGCAGGCTCTGGGTTCAATTCCAAGCCCCTCCATCCCCAGTGGGACTGTCTTCTCACCACCATGCCCAGGTGCGGTGACATTGCCCACCTCTTAGGTTTCTGGGAGGGTTGAGCTATATTTGTGTCATGTGTAAAGTGATAAAATGTACACACATTATTATTTTTATTATTACTTTGAATTCTGAGCTGCCTGCCCTTTGCAAATTCAGCAAGAGGTGGCCTGTGGTTGTCAGCTTCCCATATGGCCCCCATCCCTCCATCCCTGAGTGACTTGCAGGGATGATCTGGTGACTGAGGGTGATGGGATGTCACTTCTATGACTACACTGCAGAAGACACATCTCAGACGCCCTCTCACCTTCCTGGCTCCCTTATGCTAGGGGAAGACAACTGTCAAGAAGAGGTCCACAGAGTAAGGACAGCAACCCTCCTGCAAACAATCATGTGAGTGACGTGGAAGTGGATTTTCCAGCTGCAGTTGAGCCCACTGCTGACAGCTTGAAAGTTCATGAGAAGTCCTGAGCCAAGATCACCCAGCTCAGCCATTTCCAAGACCCCCAACCCTCAGAAACTCTGTGAGATAACAAGCATTTGCTGTTTTGAGCCACTAACTTTTTGAAAAATGTGTTATGGGCCAGGTTCTGTGGCTCACACCTGTAATCCCAGCACTTTGGGAGGCTGAGGCAGGTGGGTCACGACGTCAGGAGTTCAAGACCAGCCTGACCAACATGGTAAAACCCCATCTCTACTAAAAATACAAAAATTAGCCAGCTGTGGTGGCAGGAACCTGTAATCCCAGCTACTCAGGAAGCTGAGGCAGGAGAATCACTTGAACCTGGGAGGTGGAGATTGCAGTGAGCCAAGATTGCACCATTGTACTCCAGTCTGGGTGACAGAGCAAGACTCAAGGAAAGAAAGAAAGGAAGGAAGGAAGGAAAGAAGGAAGGAAAGAAGGGAGGGAGGGAGAGGGGAAGAGAGGAAGAGAGAAAGAAAGACAGAAAGAGAGAGAGAAAGGGAGGGAAGGAGGGAGGGAGGGAGAGGAAGGCAGGCAGGCAGGCAGGCGTGTTATGCAGCAATAGATAACTGAGACACAGCCCCAATAATGATGGATTCCAATTGTAACTCACCATCTCATAAGCACACAGTCTATTAGAAGGTCGAGCTCCCACGGGAGCATGTCATGCAGGCCCTGTCCTTATCCTCCTGTCCCTTGAAGCCTTGCCTCTGCATAATCACCCTTCACCCCTCACTAGGGTGCTTCTGCACCAGCTGCCATTTTCCAGCATGCCCCCTCCTCCACCTTCTGCACCTTTGCTGGTCCCAGAGCTGAGATGCTGGTCTCTCTCTGACACCCTTCCATGCTTCCATGCCCCCTCTGAGCCCACTCCTTTCACCCAAGGAGAACTCCCAGGAGCCCCAGGCAGAGTTAGCAGCCTTGGCCTCTGAGATCCCACAGCACATTGTGCAGACTCAGTGGTACCAGGTCTCCTGTGGAGAAGATGGCATGCGAGTGGACTTCACATGGGCTCTTGTTACCCCTGCCTCCTGGAGTTTGTGCCTGTTCAGTCTTCAGGGAGGCAGATTCTTCCACAGTCGAGCCTCAGATGAGACTACAGCCCTGGCTGACGTGTTGATTGGAACCTTGTGAGATACAAAGCTAATTTGTGACCCTGACCCACAGAAATGTTGAGACCATAAGTGTCGCTGAAGCTTCTAAAGGTGTATAGCTTATTGAGCTAGATAGATAATTAATAAAATGCCTTATCAAAGCGGCAAAGATAGTTTTTTAAAAAGTAGCAGTAGCCAGCACATTCTCCTTCAGCCTTTTGCATGTCACCTTCTGGTCCAGTTGAAGTGAGACAATTTTACACTGTTTGTCACAGTCATTAGGAGCAGGTGTCCCTGTAAATCTGAGCTCAGACTCCAGAATCCCGTGTGTGGAGCCTTGCCTCTTAGTGGCAGGAACACCTTGCTCATAACTTTCATTCTCTATGCCTTCATCGTCCCGTCGGCACAACGTTCACCAGAACGCTGCTCACTCTGTGGGGTTACTGAAAAGATGATCTGAGTTAAGTGCTTAGAATATTGCTAGGAAGATGGTAGTGACTCACTCAGTATCTGGTGAACAGTCTCCTCATTTCTGTAGTCTTACAGCATCTGTGGGGGAGGGTAAGGACTCTGGGAGCTGCCATTCTTAAATGTTGAGAAGGAAACCCAGAGATTCCTTGGGGTGGCACAGATGCTCAGAGGGAGGCAGAGGGAGCTGGTGTCTGTGCTCAGGGTCTGGTCTGACAGAGGTCAAGGGTGCTTGTGTCTTGGCTCTCGCTTCACAGTGCTCTCGGCTCAGACAAACGCCTTCTTTCCCTGCAGCTGATGCCCGCAAGTCCAAGTGGGTGAGACCCAGAGGCTGACGGAACATGGCTCTGTCCTCTGTGGTTCCCAGGGGGTCCCGTGCCCTCCTCCTGGAAATCAAATGCCCAGAAAACTGACTGGAGGAGCCACTGGCCACCGAATGAGGCAATGACGTTCTTTAAGCAGTGTAAGTCACTGAATTGCCTGTGAATGTTAGAGACAAGCTTATGTGAAAAGTTGGTACAAGAGCTATAATGAAAATGATTACAAGGTATAACAAGAAGACAAAAGTCACAGAGCCAGAAATTAAGGACACTAAACAAAGAAACAAACAGCAAACCATCGGACTGCAAATGGCACGGTTCAGAGCCACTGTGTAAACAGTGCTGAGCCTTGGGAAAAACCCCGGGCTGCCTGGCGGGGAAAAGCTTATTGCTAGGATGTGCTTAGCCCAGTGGAAACAGAAACGTTCTCCACATTGAACCAGGGTGGGAAAGTCAACCGAGGAGCTGTGTATCTGCCTGACACGCTGGCCAGGCCACTCAGAGTGACCCAAAACGTGAGCTGGAGGCTCGGGCAGGTCACACTGCCTGTCTGTGCCATCAGAACATATAACCTGTAGGCACCAGGGAAGCGGAGGTGACAGAGCCGTTTCCTTGCTGTCCTTATCCGTGCAATGGAGATCCCCCGCTGTGTCCAGTCTCCCACCCAGACTCCCCTAAGGAGAGACCCTCCATCTTCCACCAGGTGTGAACCCAGCCCAGCACGTGGAGGAGACCTGCCCTGGGAATCCCAGGTTCTGGCTCCAAGTCTAAGCACTGTGCTGTGAGCTCAGCTAGGTCGCTGTGCCACTGTGGGCCTTGGCTTCCTTATCAGCAAGACTGGGGGGCAGAGTTCCATCAGTTTATTCAACGTGGAGCCTGGAACCTGAGAGTATCATCTGCTCTCAGGCTCCCCGCTGGGGGATTTTGACTTCCAACTCCTGACCTCGATGGTGTGACAGCAACTTCGGCCCTGGGTCCACTCTGAAGGAAACACATTTTTCTCTCTCCCCTCAAATTATAGGCCTTATCATACCTCCTGAGTGACATTATAGAAGGTTTCCCTCAGCACAGCCATCTGAGGTTTTAAATTTAGTCATTATAAATACATCGTGCATGAGGTTCACTCTGACCTCCTGATCCTTTTCTACTCTCCTAGTGTCCAGTGGGTTAGGAAAGGTGCACAGCCATGAGGAGCACGAGGCCGTGGGCCTCCGTGACTTGGTCCGAGTAAGGCAATGCCTGGACTGCAACTCAGGACCTGCTACCAGAGGATTGGTGAGCCAGCCCTGCCCTGCCCCTTGCAAGTCCAACCGGAGAACTAAAAATAAAACCCTAAGCACCCCAACCATGGAAAAGACCCTCATCGTGGCCAAGGGGACCCCAGGAAATCCTTGAGTTCCCAGCCATGACTCGCCTTTTTATACCCGCTTCCTCTTGTGGTTTAAACACAACAGCTGACCAGCATTAGTGTTAAATAGAGACAATAAGACTGGTGGATGTGCCGGGCGCGGCGGCTCACACCTGCAATCCCAGCACTTTGGGAGGCCGAGGCAGGTGGATCACGAGGTCAGGAGTTCAAGACCAGCCTGACCAACACAGCAAAACCCTGTCTCTACTAAAAATACAAAACTTAGCCAGGCATGGTGGCGGATGCCTGTCGTCCCAGATACTCAGGAGGCTGAGGCAGGAGAACAGCTTGAACCCAGGAGGCGGAGGTTCCGGTGAGCTGAGATTGTGCCACTGCACTCCAGCTGGGTGATCGAGTGAGACTCCACCTTAGAAAAAAAGGCTGGTGGATGGACTGTTTGTGTCAAGATATCAAATTGTATACAGGATCGAAGGCCATGCCAGGCAAGGGTTAACTCTCACATCCTACACTTAAAAAATATACTCTGTTCTAACTGCCGCAAGCTTTTTTCACTTTTTCTCTAGTAGCTAAAGGCACAGCACCCTTGAGATAAACAACATTAAACCAGGTGGAGGTCACCCCCCTTCCAGACACTGCCTCTCTGACCCCCTCGTCCACTGGACCACAGTTGTGATTGGACAAGAGACTCATTTCAGTAACGTTCTCCTAATGAGACCACTGAGCAGGACGGGTTCTGGTGGTTACAGAGGCTGCCCGCGGAGTGCCGTCCCGTCCCTGCTTCACCTTTGGATGTAAGGGCTCAGCTGTAACGCATTTCACCATGTCTGCAGCCCACAGTGAACACGCGTCGCGTGTCACGTGCATGTGTGTTTGATGCTGTTCGTCAGGACCCCTTTGGCGAGTGCTCACGGCTCCTCCTGCAGCCTGTTGAGTGTGTGTGTTCAGCCAATCTGTTCAGCATGAAGCTTCTGGCCCACCCACCCCCTCCTTTGCAGTGCCCGCTTTTGAGTCTCAGTGGGAGGCTACATTTCCCAGCCTGTCGGGATGGCTACCTTGCAGGCTGTACACCTTTATAAGAAATAAAGTCTCCTTTTTAGCTATATAAATTGGTGATTCTTTTTTCCGTTGGCATGTATTTTGATGTTCATGGGGTAGACCCTCTCCAGGGGCCTGGGGGTCTGGTCATACACCTTCAGCTGCACTAGCTTCCAACACGGGACCCAGAATCGAGCCCCCTGCTCTCAGCCCTGGCACTCCAGGCTTGTGTTTAGGTGTGGAACTGCCCCTGAAGGTCATCGTCGGCTGCCTCTCACCACCAGCTCAGGAATCTCAGGTTGTATTTGGTACAAGCAAACTCTGATATGCAGCATGCATGCAAGGAACTCATCTAAAAAGTGCCCTCTGGAGAAACCAGCAGCATTGAGGGGAAGAAGGGCAGGGTCGGGGAGGAAGCCAGAGAGGGCGATTTCAGGAGGAGACCCAGCCTCAGCCTGGTCCTGTGGAGCTCTGGAGGGAGAACCGTACCTTGGAGCGTGTCCTGCCTCCAGGTTGGAAAGCGAGGCCACACCCCTGCACGTGTCGTCAGTGGCTGACTGTGGATGTGAGCTCCCAGATACGCACTTCCAGGAGTACTCTGGAGTTCACAGGCAAAAAGCCTTCGGCAGCACAGCGCACAGAAGCCAGGGGGCCGGGGCCTCAGAGTGTAGAGTGTGGGGCCGCTGGGTGATGAGCCATCAGCATCTGCCACCTGGATTCACTCTGGGCTGGACACCGATGCCAGGCCACACGTCCTGCCTCCCTCCTGCTTCTCTTGCTGACCTTGTAAACGTTATTAACCCAACACTCCCAAAGACCTTCACCACTGATTAAAAGTAGCTTTTCTTTGCTAGTGAAGAACCCCTAAAACTGTGAACTGAAGTCTAACTTGTCATAGTAAAATGCTCCAAAAGGCAAGGAATCAAACTATTCTTGTTCCTTGTCCACAACAGTGGCTGAACGTCAGCCTGATCCGTAGCACAGCACCCTGCAAACCAACACTCAGCTTAATCCCGGCCATGACTGTGCACGAGTACGCACCTAACAGCTTCCTGACGGGACCGTGGCGCCAATGATAGGAGGAAGCTTGGCTGGCAGCGGGCAGGGGTCCCGTCCAAGAACTAACTGTGAGCCGAGGGGAGCGGGAGCCTGGCCTGGCCCTCCAGTGCCCACAGAGCCCCTTCCACCTAGAATTTTAATGAGCTCTCCTCAGACCTGAAACTCCATCTCTCCAGGGTCAGGGCCAGTCCTGTGTGAACTGCAGTGAGGGAATCTTGGAGGGCTTCTGCAGGGGGTAGCGTTGGAACTCTGCCATGAGATGTAGCAGTGACCAGGATGTGGGAAGAGGTGGCTTCCAGGCTGGGGAATACATGTGACCTGTCACAGGAGTGGAGTGTTCCCTGGAACTTCAACGGGGAGACACAGAACCATGGGAGACCCCCGGGCCTCCAGCCCTGGGCTGAGAAGGGTGCACTCTGTGCTAAAGGAAATGGGCGGCCGTGTCCGATGTCCCAGGAACAGAAGAAAGCAATGTGACCAACAGGCACAGAAACGATTATGTATGCAACTTCAGCTCAAAGATGGAGCGGCTGCAAAGCAGAGTGCTGACAATAATTATGTTAATGATACCACGGGCTACATAACAGCTCCCAAATGTTCTGGGAAGAAATTACACATCCAGACAGGTTCAAGCCCTTAAAAGTTAATTACACCAAATCTGAGACCCTCAATATAGGGCCTTCTCGTGTTTAGAGAGGGTAATGGCAAACGCAGAAAGATTTTTAATCTAACGTAGACCCATCCTCGAAATTACTATATCTAAGAGACGTTGTCGTTCCCCTGCAGTAAACATTCTTGAGGTTAATTGCCCTCCAGTGAAGAGTCAATTAGAAAAGGAAGCTCTCATCTTCCTTGTTCAACTAAGCAGATTAAAACAAACATTTCAGACCCCAGCCCGAGCCAGGTTTGCAAAATAACACAGTCGTCTATTTCACTATTTGTTAAAAAGAATATCTGGAAATGCCATGTGGAGCTGGACCGCAGAATGGTCTGGGGCTTTCTGAGGCCCACACAGTAGGTCTGCCCCCTCCACCCACAGCCTGGCACTGCCTGATATGAGTGGCCCTGGAGCCCCTCTGCCAACTTCACTCCCCACCTCTTTGGCCAGTGGTCCGGGTGTCCTCATTCTCCCCACGTCCTTGCCCTTGCTCCTTTCTTCCACACCCTCTTGGCCAACTTCTTCACCTCCTTGGGTTTTGGAGGTACTGTGCGTCCCCCCAGGAGGCTGGCGTCCTTGGTCGGCCATCACGACAGCCAGCTGCTGTTGGCTGCAGCCTTCCAGGCACATGCCGGTGCAGAGCAAGCCCTTTCCCTTGTTGAGAGATCTTTGTGGGCTTTGTTCCAGCAGAAATGGGAGCCATGGCATCTGAGGGCAGAGCCAGGCCGCCGGGCAGCCGACGCATTTGGTACAAGCAGACCCTGAGGTGCAGCGTGCATGCGACGAATTCATCTAAAAAGTGTCCTCTGGAGAACCAGCAAGGTTGAGGGGAAGCAGGGGAGGGGAGGGGGAACCTAGAGGGGGCGATTTCAGGTGGAGATGCAGCCTCAGCCCGGTCCTGTCAGTGTGAGGGGATGTGTGGTGTGGGGTGAGGCTTCTGTGGGCTGTGTGAAGTATATGTGAGGTAAGATGTCTGCTCACTGTGAGAATGTGTGGTGTGTGTGTATGTAGGTATGGGGTGTGTGAAGTGATTCTGTATGAGGTGTGTGTGATTGTATGTGGGGTGTGTGTGGTGTGTTGGGTGTGTGTGGTGTTTGTGTGTGGTGTGTATAGGTGTGGTGTGTGAGGTCTGTGTGGTTGTGTGTGTCATGTTTGTGTGTGTGGTGTGTGATTGTGTGTGGTGTGCATGTGTGGGATATGTGGGGTGTTTGTGGTATGTGTGACTGTGATGTGTGTGTATATGTAGTGTGTGTGATTGTGTGTGGTGTGTGAGGTACATATGTGGTGTGATTGTGTGTGGTGTGTATGTTGTGTGTGGTAGGTGTGGGATGTGTGATTGTGTGTCATGTGTATGTGTGTGGTGTGTGTGATTGTGTGTGTCATGTGTGTGGTTTGGGGTGTGTTTGTGGTGTGTATGATTGCGTGTGGTGTGATTGTGTGGTGTGTTATTGTGTGTGTGGTGTATGGGGTGTGTGTGATTATGTGTGTGTGGTTTGCGTGATTGTGGTGTGTGTGTATGTGTGTATGTGTAGAGTGTGTGGAGTGTGTGTGATTGTGATGTGTGTGTGTAGTATTTGATTATGTGTTGTGTGTATGTGTGGGGTGTGTGGGGTTTGTGTGGTGTGTGATTGTGTGTCATGTGTATGAGTGTGGGGTGTGTGTGATTATGTGTGGTGTGATTGCATGTGTGATTGTGTGTGGTGTGTGTGATTTTGTGTGTGGTGTATGTGATTGTGTGTGTGATTGTGTGTGATGTGTATGTGTGGGGTTTGTGTGGTGTGTGATTGTGTGCGTGGTGTGTGATTGTGTGTGTGATTGTGTGTGATGTGTATGTGTGGGGTTTGTGTGGTGTGTGATTGTGTGTGTGGTGTGTGAAGTGTGTGTGATTGTGTGTGGGGTGTGATTGTGTGTGGTGTGTGTGCTTGTGTGTGTGATGTGTGCTTGTGTGTAGGGGTGTGGTGTGTGTGATTGTGTGTGTGTGTGCAGGTATACACAATTGTGCACAGCAGATATCCTGTTCTCACACCCTGACGTGCCCCGCGCTTGGGCTGAGGATGGCGTGGAGCGCAGGAGCGCGGGAGCTGCGGCTGCCGTCCCCAGGGAGCTGACCATCGTTTTCAAGCACTGTAGCTTTGCCCTGTGTTGGAGCATTTGAGAGTCTAGAGAAATTTAACAGCTCTATTGAAGTGTAGCTGACAAGTGCAGACGTTTAAAGCGCACAGTTTGGGACATTTGATGTCTGTGTCGATGTACGCAGGTGAAGCCATCTGTCCAGTCATGACCACGAGCGCCCTCCCTGCCGCCCACTCTCCCTGGTGCCCCTGGGGGATCCCCACCCTGCCTCAGGCTGCCCTCCTCCTCCAGTACCCCGTCCACAGGCAATGGCTAATCTGCTCCTCACATCACAGATTAGTTTTCATTTTCTAGAAATGTCTGTAAAGAGAAACGCAGCATGAACACTTTGTTCTTTTCTTAATTTAAAAGGTATCACATAGTCACATAGATGTTCTATTCTAGCGTGCAGTTCCACGCATGTTGACATGATTCGCTGCCATCACTGCAGCAGGCCCAAGACACCACCTGCCCCCAGGCCCTTTGTGTTACTCCTTTTCTTCCTTGCCTTCTTTTTTTTTGAGATGGAGTCTTGCTCTGTTGTCTAGGCTGGAGTGCGGTGGTGCAATCTCGGCTCACTGCAACCTCCGCCTCCTGGGTTCAAGAGATTGTCCTGCCTCAGACTCTTGAGTAGCTGGGATTACAGGCACCCGCCACCATGCCTGGCTAATTTTTTGTATTTTTAGTAGAGACAGGGTTTCACCATGTTGGCCAGGCTGGTCTTGAACTCCCGACTTCAGGCAATCTGCCCGCCTCAGCCTCCTAAAGTGCTGGGATGACGGACGTGAGCCACCGTGCCTGGCCTTAGGTATTTCTTTATGGTCACACGCTACCACCCCCAAGGCCCCCTGCCATCTGTTCTCCTCCACCATAGTTCTAACTCTCAAAAATGAGAATGGCATGTAAATGGATCACACAGTAGGCAGCCTTTGTGACCAGCTTGTTTCACCAACTCGTGCCTGGGAGGGTCGTTCGCGAGGTCGTGTGCTTCGACGCATTTGAAGTTGGGAACATGGTCAGACGTTGTGACTTCACCTTGCAGGGTGCTGGACATCTCAGTGCTCCTACAGATATTCTTGAGCTCTGTTCTGGAAGGGGTTAAACTGCAAAGAAAGTTCAGTCCTTTTGGTTCTTTGCTAGTTGTACCTTGGAGCGTGTCCTGCCTCCAGGTTGGAAAATGAGGCCTCCACACCCCTGCACGTGTCGTCAGTGGCTAACTGTGGACGTGAGCTCCCGCATACGCACTTCCAGGAGTTCTCTGGAGTTCATGGGCACAAAGCCTTTGGAAGCAAAGCACACAGAAGCCAGGGGCTGGGGCTAATCTAGGGCTACTCTTGCCCTTCCTGAGGCAAAACAGCCTTTCTGAGTGCTTACCCAGTGTCCACGAGCGTGGCATCCATGCGGCCGGCGGGAGTAGGAGCTGCACCGTCCCTGTGTGCCTGGATGTTGCCTCCTCCAGTTCTTTTGGGGGGTTCTCAGGGGTCTGCTCACACACATGCTCTGATGGGCTCTCAGCTCCAAGCCCAAGGGGAGCCTCTGCACGTTCTCCAGAATGTTCTCTCTGTGCAGTGAGCTCCTCTCGGGGCTCTGCTCGCTCACATCGGCCGCTTTGGCCCCTCCAGAATCCATCTCCAGCTCCCAGGCTGTGCGCAGGACTCTCCAGAGCTGATTGGGGCAGGCCCGGGGATACCTTGTTTGCTCCCCAGCCCGCAGCGGTCACTGTCCTTTCTCACCTACTGTCCACTGTCCTGAAAACCATCATTTCATATGTTGTCCAGGCTTACAGTTACTTCAGGAGGGTGGAGAAACCCTGTCCCGGTCACTCCATAGTGAGAAGGATAAACCTAGTTTCTTCAACTGCACGTTGGGGAGAGGAAAGCCAATCTCTACCCTCCACGGTAGACATGACGAGTGGATTCCTATTACTCCGAGAGAGGAAACGTATAAACGCTGGCCCTTCTCTTCACTGTGCTGGGAACAGCAGCTCCTGCCCCGTGGCTCCCAGCTCTTCATTCTCCTGCGTTGTATGACTTGTCATGGCTGTAATTTTATGTTTATTTTCCACATAAACTGTAGAATTAGCTTGTCAAGTTCCTGCTGTTATTTTATTAGGATCACATCAAGGTCTCTAAAAATTATTAATGCAGCAAGTCTTCTGAAAATGGAGTTCTTCTCCAAGAATAAGACCGACCTTGCCACGTGCTCCTGTCTTCTTTTCTGTTCTCGAGTAGGATAGTAAAGTTTTCTTAATGTAGTTTTGCAAGTTTCGTGCTGAATTTATTCCTAGAGTTTTTTTTTTTTTTTGGTCTTTTCTTCTTTCATGTATTAATACATGCAGGTTGACATCTGTCTTAGTTGTTCGGGCTGCTATAACCGAACACCATAGGCTTGGGTAGCTTGTAAACAAAGGAAACTCACCCCTCATGGTTCTGGAGGTTGCAAGCGTTAAGAGCAGGTGCCTCGGCAGGCTCAGTGACTGTGAGGGCCGCTTCCTGGTTTGTAGGTGATGCCTTCTCCCAGCGTCCTCACGTGCTGGAAGGCGTGAGAGGTCAGGCACTTCCGTTTGCGAGGGCTTTGCGCTGATGACCTGATCACCCCAGAAGCCCTCGCTCCTACTGCCATCACTTGGGGGTTAGGATTCGTAACATATGCATTTTGTGGGGACACAAGCTTTTAGACTGTAATATGATTAGCATAAGAACATGGTATGCTGATTTTGTGACCAGCCATTGCAATTACATTTCAGCCGTATTTGCACATCATGAGCAGATAATGAAACCCCACCGGCTTTCTGCCACGTAGCTCCGTTTTCTTATGGCATCAATTAGCAGGTCTTCACAAACGTTAAATGGCGCTGCTGCTGTGGGTAACCTTGCATGTTCTGAGCTTTAAGGAAGGTATTTATTTTGTTTTCCTATGAAGAGTGATTCTGGTTTTAATTTGAGATAAACACTTTCGATGCTCCTGAGGAATGATCCAAAATTCTGTTGTTGTTACTACTACTACTGATATTAAGTGTTTGAGGTCAGGATGGATATTGCATTTTACAGAGGGACTTTCACACTCTGTGGCGTAGGGACTTCCCGGTCCACCTAGATCAAGCAGCTCCATTTTCCCGGGGAGCTCCTTCGCGCGGCCGCCCCGTTTTCCCCCGTGCTCCTTCATGCGGCGGCCCCGTTTTCCCAGGCGCTCCTTCATGCGGCTCAGCGTCTCTGGACATACACAAGCACCAAGCAAGGGCGGACTCTGCAGAGTGGGAGGAAGGAGGTGGCTGCCCGGGCCCCAGGACTGACACAGCGGGGAGTCCCCTGGCTTCTTATTACCTCCAGCCCGGACCTGAAAACAGCCACAGACCAAAAAGGCACTCTGAGAAAAAAGCATGAGGTCCCCCAAAAAGGACCCCGAGCAGAGCAGCCTAGTAAATAGTAGGAAACCTTTTCGGTGTTACCTGCCCCACTCTAGCCAAGCACCAGTAGGAAACCTGCACGTCCCTCCGCCTCAGTTTTCAAGAGGCTGAGTGGGACGTTGATTTTTCATGCCACCCCCACACACCCGGCCTCGGAGCAGCGGGCAGCCTGGTTAGATTCCCCTGTGCCGGGTGTGTGAGGTGGTGTGAGGGGGCCAGCAGGGAGCTGACCTTCCATTTCCCTTCAGATGAAAGCAGGAGACTTTCTAGCTTCTCTGCCGGGGTGCACTGGTGTGGTCCAGCTAGGAGCTGGCTTTTCATTCCTTGCCCAGCAGAAGCAGACGGTGCTTCAAGTCCCAGCCACCCGGGGGTAGCACTAGCGGGGTCTCACCGCTG
The DNA here is from genome assembly GCF_030222135.1 of Aotus nancymaae. Taxonomy (NCBI): domain Eukaryota; kingdom Metazoa; phylum Chordata; class Mammalia; order Primates; family Aotidae; genus Aotus; species Aotus nancymaae. The sequence continues at coordinate 4,832,755 of NW_026988444.1, forward strand.
CTGAGTCTCCAGCCCCACCTGGAATCAAGACTGAACGTGGCAGCACGGGCTGGGGCGAGGGAGCTGCCACCTCCCCGACTCTGCGTGTCACGAGGTCTAGTGAAGACCTGCAGCTCCACAACTACTTAGCAGCAGTGACGCTCAGAAAAGTTGGGGGGGTAACTGTCACTGCGGTACCTCATCCCCCACCCTGGTGTCAGTGGGTCCCATGGGGAGCTGAGCTTCTGCCCCCATCCTATAGCAACAAAGGAGGATGAGCCAGCCTTCTCCTCCTGTTTCCTGGCAGCTGTCCTAGTGGGGAGCTGATCTTAACCCCAACTCAGAGGTACCAGGCAGTGAGAGTCAGAAAAGCATCCGTGGGGCTGGCAGGGTCTGAACAGCTGGCCCGCACATCTGCAGTGTGGCACCGTGATGGCACCGTGATGGCACCGTGAGCTGGAACTCCACCTCTGCTCAGGGGCCCTGTAGGAAGCTAAACACACACACACACACCTGACCCTCATGCTACAGGAAGATTAAATAGGATCCAGAGTTTCATCAGATGATATTCAAGATGTATGGGAGATAATAGAAAATGATTTGTCTTATCAAGAACCAGGAAAATCACAACTTCAGTGAGAAGGGAAAATCAACAGACATCAACAGTCAGATGAAGCTGATGCTGGAATTACTTGAAAGGGATTTTAAAGCAGACATCATAAAAATGCTTCAACTAATAGTTACAAATGCTCTTGAAACATTTATTTTAAAATCTCAGCAAATAAGTAGCAGTTACAAAAAAGAACCAAAGAAGATCTTAGAACTAACAAATACAGTAAGTGAAATAAAAACCTTGCTGGATGGACCGGATCGTAGAATGAAAATGACCAAGAACAGAGTTAGTGAACTTGAGAATAGTCAACTGAATTAACACAATCTGAATGACAGGGGGAAGACGGAATACCAACAGCCGAGAACAAAGCCTGAGATGGCTGCGTGACAGGAACGAGAGGGCTGACATTTGTGTCACTGGAGTCCCAGAAAAAATGGAGAGAGAGAAGGGGACCACAAAAGTACTCCAGAGCACAATGGCTGAAACATCTCCAAATCTGATGAAAAACACAAACTTACAGATTCAGTAAGCTGAACAGACCCTAAATAGATTAAACACAGATACATATGTGCCACGAAAGGGTGGGAAAAGACATATCATACAGTCATTAATTTAAAAAAATCAGGAGTAGGCTGAGCATAGTGCCTCACACCGGTAGTCCCAGCACTTTGTGAGGTAAAGGCAAGGCAGATCACTTGAGGTCAGGAGTTCGAGACCAGCCTGGCCAACATGGTGAAACCCTGTCTCTACTAAAAATAGAAAAATTAGCCAGGTATGGTGCCATGTGCCTGTAATCCCAGCTACTTGAGAGGCTGAGGCAGGAGAATCACTCAAACCCAGGAGCTGGAGGTTGCAGTGAGCTGAGACTACACCATTGCACTCCAGCCAGGGCAACAATATAGAAACCCTGTTTAAAAAAAAAAAAAAAAAAAAAAAATCAAGAGTAGCTCAATTAATGTCAGGTAAAGACTTGAGATCAGAGAAAATTACTAGAGAGAAAGAGACATTGCATATTGACAACAGGATTGATCCCCCAGGAAGCCATAAAAATCCTAAATGAGCATGCACTGAACACAGAGCCTCAGAACACATGGAGCAAAGCAGTGAGAACCTGAGGGAGAAAGAAACCCTCGGGTTAGAGCCGGAGCCTTCAATCTTTCACTTTTAGCAGTTGACAAAAAAACCCAGAACAACACAGCCGACTGATGGTGTCTAAGTGAACACTGCACTCGTGAGCAGCAGAATACATTTTGTTCTTCAAGCCACCCTGGAGCATTAACCAAGGTAGACTGTGGCCAACGCCTTCAAGCAAACTGCAGCGAGTTTAAAACAACAGAAACCATGCACGACATGCTCTCCCACCGTAATGAATCAAACTAGATGTCAGTACAAACAGACAGCAGGAAAATCGCCAGACACTTAGAATTCAAACAAAATGCTCCGAAATAATTCGTGGGTCAAAGAGGCAGTCTCAAATGAAATTTTTTAAAATACGTAGAACTGAAGGAAAATAAAAACACAACATATAAAAAATGTGGGATGCAGCTGAGAGTAATTTTATAAATGTATACATGCTTACATTAGAATAGAGGAAAATCTCAAATCAATATTCTAATTTTCCATCTTAAGAAACAAGAAAAAAGGACAAAACAAACCCCAAAACGACCCGAAAAAAACTAAATAATAAGCACAGAAATCAGTGAAGCTGCAAACAGGAAAGCAATTGAAAAAAAATCAGTGAAGCACGTGCCTGGTTCTTTGAAAAAAATGAATAACATTGATAAATCTCTAGCAAGACTGACTTACATAAAAGGAGAAAAGACATGAATCACCCGTATCAGGCAGACCAAAATTGACAACGTAGAAGAAATGGACCAATTTTTCACAGACCCTGAACTGTCAAAGTCCACAAGATGAACTAGACAACCTGATCAGTCCTAAAATCATTAGAAAATCAGATCTGTGGTTAAAAATCTCGCAGCGACTACTGCCAAGGGTACAGAAGTGACTGAACAGAAGAGCAGTCTTGTCAACCATGGCGCTGAAGCAACTGGACTCTGTGGGCAGAACACGTGAACCTCAGCCTTAACTCTACACAAAACCCAACTCCAATTGCATCGCAGATCCTAACGTAAAATGTAAACCTGTAAAAGCTTCAGGAGAGAAAATAGGTGAAAGTCTTTGGGACCTAGGATAGGCAAAGAATTCTTAGACTTGAGGCTAAAAGCAAAAAAGAAAAATCTGATAAGTGAGATTTCATCAAAGTTAAAACTTTTTGCTCTGGGAACAGCATGAAAAAATAAGCTACTGAGTGAAATGAAATAGACGTAAACTACCTATCTGACAAAAGACTTGTGTCTAGACTACGTGAAAAACCCAATCACAAAATGGGCAAAGAAACTTCAGTAAAGACAGCAAAGAAGCACATGGAGAGATGTTGAATATCATCCGCCACTGGGGAAGTGCAAATCAAAACACGGTAAAAATCATGACACACCCTCAGTACGGCTAAAACGACAGCGAATACCAGCAACACCAGATGCTGGCAAGGACGTGGGGAAACGGGGCCACTGATCTACTGCTGCTGAGAATGCAGAAGGGTCCAGCCACTCTGGAAACCAGTTTGGTGTCTTGTAAAACGAATCATCCTACCATTGTACGGGCCAGCGTCTGCACGCTTCAGTGCTCACCGCAGAGAAATGAAAACTTACACTCACACAAAACCTGTGCGTGAATATGCATCGCAGTTTTATCTGTCATAGCCAAAAACTGGAAACAACCCAGATCTCCTCAAAGGAGGGAACCGCGGTATCACCAATAATACTCAACATGAAAGAGAACTGGACTAGTGATTCACTCATCAGCTCGGCGAATCTGCAGAGAATTATACTCAGTGCAAAAAGCTTATTCCCAAAGTTATATAGTGTATTATTACATTTATGTAATTTTTAAAATTTTTTATTTGTTGTTGCTTTGGTTTTTTTTTTGAGCTAGAGTTTTGTTCTTGTTGCTCAGGCTGGAGTGCAATGGCCCAATCTCAGCTCACTGCAACCTCCGCCTTCAGGTTCAAGCAATTCTCCTGCCTCAGCCTCCTGAGTAGCTGGGATTACAGGCATGTACCACCACACCCGGCTAATTTTGTGTTTTTAGTAGAGACGGGGTTTCTCCATGTTGGTCAGGTTGGTCTTGAACTGCTGACCTCAGGTGATTCGTCCACCTCAGTCTCCCAAAGCGCTGGAATTACAGGGGTGAGCCGCCGCATCCAGCTTGTTTTGTTTTTGAGACGGAGTTTCACTCTTCTTGCCCAGGCTGGAGTGCAATGGCGTGATCTCGGCTCACTGAAACCTCTGCCTCCCAGGTTCAAGTGATCCTCCTGCCGCAGCCTCCCGGGTAGCTGGGATTACAGGCATGAACAACCACACCCGGCTAATTTTGTATTTTTAGTAGAGATGGGGTTTCTCCATGTTGGTCAGGCGGGTCTTGAACTCCCGACCTCAGGTGATCCACCCGCCTCAGCCTCCCAAAGCGCTGGGATTACAGGGGTGAGCCACCCCGCCCAGCTGTAATATTCCTAAAATGACAAATGTATAGTGGTAATGCGGGTTGGTGGTTTCCAGGGGTCAGGGATGGGGATGGGTGCGTGACAGAGAGGAAGCAAGTGTGGTTTACAAAGGATAGTATGAGGGGTTCTTGTGATGGGCATATTCTATTTTTTTTTTCTGTTTTTTGAGACAGTCTCACTCTGTGTCCCCGGCTGGAGTGCAGTGGCACAATCTTGGCTCACTACAACCTCTGCCTCCCAAGCTCAAGCTATCCTGCCTCAGCCACCCAAGCAGCTGGGACGACAGGTGCACACCACCGTGCCTAGCTAACTTCTTGTATTTTTTGTTATTGTTGTAGAGATGAGGTCTCACTGTGTTGCTCAGGCTGGTCTCAAAACACAAATGATCTGCCTGCCTGTGCCTTCCAAAGTGCTGGGATTATAGTCGTGAGCCACGATGGCTGGCAGCGGGCACGCTCTTTATTTTGGCTGCATCGACATCACTCTGCTTAGTTGTGATATCGTATTGGAGTTTTGTAGGACGTTACCGTGGGGGAAACTGAGTGAGGGGCACGTGGGTTTTCTCTGTATTAGTTCTTACTACTGCATGTGAATCTACATTTCTAGATTTAAAAGTTTAATTTAAAAAATCAAAAGAGCTAACCAAATGGCTTTTATCCAATGACCTATTTAATTGGCAAATTAGGAATAGAGCTCCTTGTGTTGACCCGTCTTGCTTCTTCAGATGAGCCCTAGTGTTTGCAGTTCGTCCATGCTGTCCACGTGCCACTCCGTTCTGCTTGTTTGCCATTTTCACAGTGATATTTCTGAGTGTGGTTGGTCTAAAGCTTCTTTTTGTGTCTATTAGCTTTATGTGCTAGCTATGCTGACTTTATACAAAGTATTCCGGTGTGTTACTTTTCTATCTGTTCTCTGGAACAGTTCGGAGAAGCCTAGATATATTCATCCTTGTATTTCTTGAAGTTTTTGCTTTAAACATTTTAATGTAATACTACTTGTCACAGAAAAATATTAGATCATTATTGTAGAGTGTTCCTTTTATTTTTGTGTGTTTTCTTGTGATTTTGCCTTTCCCGCCATTCCTGTTCTCTGTTCTGAGTCACTTTGTTCAGATGCAGCTCATGTACTGAATGTGGCCTGTTGATAAGTTTTGGATTTTAACCCTGGGAACTATTTTCTTCCTATTAATAAATGAGTTTTCTCATTTGTAGATATTGATATATATATTGTTTTCTATTTCTGTCATCTTATTTTGTCTTTTTAAGGATCATTTTGTTTACTATGAACTCTATGTGTGTGTGTGTAAATTTTAATAGCTTGCATGTTTATAGCATAGCCTATATTTCTTAATGAAAAATGTTAGCTTTTATATAATCTCTCCTAACTCCAGGAAACTTATTTTCTTATCCTTTCTCCTAACTTACCTCCTTTCCTTTAACCTTCCAATTTAGTTTATGCTATATGTTCAATTTCCCGTGATTATCTTTATATAATTACATGAAATACTAAAATTCCTAGTACAGGTTGTATTTCCCTTATCCAAAATGCTTGAGACCAGAAGTGAGTCGGTTTTCTTTTTTTTTTCTAGATTTTAGAATATTTGCATATATATAATGAGGTATCTTGGGAATGGAACCCAAATCTAGACAGACAATGTATTTGTGATTCCTATACCTTATATGCAGAGCCTGAGAGCAATTTTATACAATGTTTTATATAATTTTGTGCATGAAACAAAGCTTGTGTACATTGAACCATTAGAAAGCAAAGGTGCCACTATCTCAGTCACGTTGTGGACAGTCTGTGGTTGTCCGGCATCACCGTCCACGTGCTACTGATAAGCCACCATTTTCTCACACTTACTGACACATAAGTACTTAACAGTAAAAAATAACACGCCATCAACACCGTGAGAAAATACCAGGTTCAGGGTATCTCAGCAGCACAGCGGCATCACCGCAAACCCTGCACCAGCTTCCAAACCACGGCGGCAGCAAACAGTGGCTGCTTCCAGCCGCCACCTACAGTGCTGCATTTTGATTGAAAGGATGCTGTACACAGTATTTTTTTTTAGGTGAGAAGAAACATCAGAAGCAGTTGAAGGACCAGGCAGTGGGTCCTCCAGGGATGCAGAGGCTTTCTGTTGGGTGGCTTTCTTACACGCCTCCTCCAGAGTCATCCGCCTCAGTAACTTATTTTGTGCTAGAAGTCTCTCTCGGATTGTATAAACTGCCATGATTTCTTGCTCTGTTATAAATTCCTGTTGCTCTGGTCGTTCACAAAGCCCATCACACACTTTCGCCGTGGCGTCTGCAGGCGCTCTTTCTGCGGTGTTAACAACGCCATCTTCATCATCACTATTATCACCGTCACCTTGACTCGGAACTTTTCACTGTTTCACCATTGGTCGACGAATGAACAACTGAAGCCTCATTACCCATGTTAAAGACTTCTTGGGTATCCACTTCTTCCAGCTTGCCGATGGACGGTGAAGATGTATTTTTGGAAGGTGTAAGGAGGTCAGACATCATCTTTTTCTCACTTGACATATGGAATCCTTCAGTCATCACCTTGTTCATCATCATCACCGACCACAGTTACACACCGGAGGCTGTGCTGGGCATGCATAACTGTGTCTTTGGTCACTGTGCTCCATGCTCTGAGGCATATAACAACAGCCTCCACGCTAAATTCCTCGTGAAAACCTTCCACACCACAACACCACACCTCTGTTTACTGCTGCTAGCATACTGCTCAAGAAAGTGGTTTTCTATTTATTCTTCATTAATCTGAGGATACCTTGACCATGCGGCTGAGTTAGTGAAGTCATGTTTGTGGGAAAGGACATGGCATAGGCATTATTTTTTATGAGAATTTCAGCTGAAGGATGGGCAAAACAATTGTTAAGGAATAACAAAATCTTGCAATTATCCAGTTCAGCTTCCCTGAAGGGAGCATGAGCCACTGGTACAAAATGTTTCCGAAACCAGTCAGAAGACATGTTCCTGGTGATCCGTGCATTTTTGTTAGCAAAATAAAAAACTGGCAAGAAATTCACTCCTTACAAATAATGAGGATGCAAGCTTTTGCCTATGGCAGCAAGTTTACGCATATACACGCCTGCTGCATGGCACATCCCAGCAAAGCCGTTCTGAGCTTCCTGTGGGGGCTGTCTCATCAGCTGTGGTCCATGCATTTCTCAGCAAATAACACCAAAACAGTGACGTTTCATCAACATTATAGACTTTTTCTGGGCATAAGATTTTCACTAGTGATGACCTTGGCAAACTCATCAGGTCATCAGTGAATTTTTATTTTTTTCGGCACTTCATGAACAGCTGACGATTGATCACCATAAACCTTCAAAAATTTAGCGTTTGGCCTGGCACAGTGGCTCAGTGGCTCATGCCTGTAATCCCAGCACTTTGGGAGGCCAAGGTGGGCGGATCACAAGGTCAGGAGTTCCAGACCAGCCTGACCAACATGGTGAAACTCCATGTCTACTAAAATTAGCATATACAAATACAAAATACAAAATTAACCAGGCATGGTGGCGAGTGCCTGTAATCCCAGGTACTTGGGAGGCTGAGGCAGGAGAACTGCTTAAACCCGGGAGGCGGAGGTTGCAGTGAGCTGAGATCATGCTACTGCACTCCAGCCTGGGCAACAGAGTGAGACCCTGCCACCAAAAAAAAAAAAAAAAACAAAAACCCAAAAAATAGCACTGTGCCTTTTCTTAAATTTCTGCAACTTGCCTGTTGACTGTAACTGTTGGACAGTCCCCTTTAATTTCGGTTTACTGCGATAGGTCTCCGCTCGTTTCATAATCAGCATAGCGTTAGGTAGCACGTGCTTGCCGTGACGCTGACAGATCCTCTCGGTCAATACACAGTGGAGATCTTTATTGTCAGCTTTATGCAGTGTGCTCCCATTTGTCACCAGCTTATGCTCATCAGTTCTGTCATGAAACTCTACTAGCCTGTCCTTCCGTTTCTTCGGGTCACGTGTGCTGTCATCTCAACACCCACACTTTTCTCTAAGTCATTCCACACTTACACTGTGAACGTGTTTCCCCAAGAGCTGGACTTTATGCTGTAAATCGGTGCCTTCTCTTTTCTTATCACTGTTACCCAAAGGGGCATCTGTAGCCCTTTTTAATATTTTCAGCAATATCTTTACACCACAAAGCAGAGAATAAAAAAAAAATAATAGTGAGTCATGCAGGTAGGTTTTGGCCCATGTGGGGCGTTTGGGGATCCTGCTGTTGGCATGTCTAGCCTGCACACATGCCATTTTCTTAATCTTGTGGACGTGCTTGTGTGGGGGAATCTGGGTGTGTGCAGAGAAGATATATCACCACTGAAGGAGGATGGAGGGTCTTTCTCCCCTTGGGAATGCTGAATAAACTGTTGTGCACCTGGGTTTTGACTGTGACCCATCACACAAAGCCACGTGTGAAATTTTACACTGTGGCATGGTGTCGGTGCTCCAAAAGTTTCAGACTTTGAAGCGTCTCAGATTCCAGATTTTCAGGTTAGAGATCACAAACTGCACTTGATGTATCAGTTTAAGTATCTAGGAGGTAGTTTAAGTATCTGTTTCCTGCCTCATCTCTTGTTATTATTTTTTTTGTTATGTCATTATTTCTTCATTGAGAAATTTATGAAATTAATTTTACTCTGTAAATAATATTCAAGTATAAGTTCAGTCATAGTTCAGCATCTAAATTCAGTGTATCATCATTATTTAATATCTCTTTTCTTTGTCTCCTGCTTGGCTGGAGTCTGTCAAGCTGGTTTCTCAAATTGAGCTCAGAGCTGCCGTTCCTGAGGCCTTGGATGTTAAGAGAATGTCTGTCTGTTTTCTGTACATTTGAACAACACTTCAGGGAGATGCTCTGTAGACAGGAGAAAACACAGATTTAGGCTTATCCGTCCTCTGGTGCCAACTGAATCTTCACTTTTTTCTTTCCTGGAGTTCATAGAATCATTTATTCTTGAAACCCTGTGATTTTACTAAACTATGTTTATTTTGTATAATTTTTTTCTTGAGCTATAGTGTTCCCCTTCAGCAGAATCAAGTCTTCTTGTATTCTAGTTCTCTTCTGTCTTTGCATTTTTGATTTTCAGTTCTCTCTGTTGTGTTCTCTTCTTTGGGAATACCACGCATGAGCGTGCTCGTCCGGTCCTGCCTGTCTTCCAGCTCTGCTATTTCCTCTCTCATCATTACTGTTTTTCATTCTTTCCGCTCTTCCTGTTTCTCGTTTGTAGCAGCATCTGTCCTTTGTTTTCTCGACTGAAGCTTTTACTTCTGTGTCTTCTTAACTTTCTCTTCCATTTCTTTATCTGGGCTCCAGGGCTTATTTTTTCTCTTGAAGATGGATTTTTTGCATCTCTTCTTGCAGTATTTGTTTCAAAGGGGTTTTAAATTTCCTGTGGCATCAGGGAAGTTTTCTTTGGAGAGGTTCTCATGGTCCTGGCGCATTTCTGTGGAGGCGTGCTTTTCATTTTCCCGGATGGTCACATTCGATGTCAGATCAAGGCAGGTGCATGGGGGCCCTGACGTGGAGGAATGCCTGGCACCCCGCCCACGAAGGCCTCAGGTGCTCTAGATTCTGCGTTTGCTGCCCGCCCCCCGGCCTCTGGTGTCTCCCCGCTGTGGGGTGCCAGGCGCTCCTCCACAGTCATGGCTTTGATTGAATCTTTGGTATCTGGCTTCTTCTTTTCATTAAAAACTGTTTTTACTGAAACTACTCTCTTTGAGCCAACCAATGACTTTCTCTCACCATTTCTGGCGATTTCTTCCAACTCTGATGGCCTTCCCTGTGTCCCCAGCCCCCACGGTCAGGACTGTGGGCTTCCTTGCGCTCTCTCCTGTGGCCTGCTGGTGCAGTCCTGAATCTCCACTAAAGACCATGGGCCTCTGCCCAGACTTCTGCAAACAGCCATTCTTCCTTCTGGCCTGGATGCTGTTACCCCACACGGTTAGTATTGACTCTCTCTGCTCCCTTCCCTCCCCTCCCTCCTCTCCTCTCCTCCCTTCCCTCCCCTCCCTCCTCTCCTCTCCTCCCTTCCCTCCCCTCCCTCCCTCCTCTGCTCCCTTCCCTCCCCTCCCTCCTCTCCTCTGCTCCCTCCCTTCCCCTCCCTCCTATCCTCTGGTCCCCTCCCTCCCTCCCTCTCTCCTCTCCTCTGTTCCCTTCCCTCCCCTCCCTCTTCTCCTTTGCTCCCCTCCCTCCCCTCCCTCCTCTCCTCTGCGTCCCTCTCACTTTCCCCTTCCTTCACTCTCGTCTGTGTCCCTGGGAGCCCACGTGTTCATTTCCCTGCACCTCAGGCCTGGGCTTTGGTGACCCATACCACTTGTCCTTCGCCCCTTCTTTCTAAACCAGAACTTCTTGTCTTCTACCCAGACTGTGACCCAATCTGGCCTCACCTTTTCCTTTCTTTTCTTCTTTTTTCTTTGAGTTTCACTTTTGTTGCCCAGTCTGAAGTGCCATGGAGCAAACTCGGCTCACTGCAACCTCTGCCTCCTGAGTTCAAGTGATTCTCCTGCCTCAGCTTCCCAAGTAGCTGGGATTACAGGCCTCTGTCACCATGCCCGGTTAATTTTTGCATTTTTAGTAGAGACGAGGTTTCACCCTGTTGGCCAGGCTGGTCTCCAACCCCTGACCTCAGGTGATGCACCTGCCTCGGCCTCCCAAAGTGCTGGAATGACAGGCGTGAGCTCCCCCACCCCCCGCCCAGGTCTGACCTCATATTTACTGTTTGATTCTCTCAAGAGAACCCCTGTGTGGGGCCTCAGAGTTGACCGACCACGCCCCTGCTCCACCCTAACCCTGTGTCTGGGTCAGCTGGTTGTGGCGCCGTTGTGTTGAGGATTTTGTCACTGTATTTATTCCACCACTCCCTGTCTTTCCCTTCACACAGTCCCCACTCCGGTCCAGGTCCAGCTGGCCCAGTGGCTCCTCCCCACTGCCTGGTCTTCCTCTGCCCCTCCCACGCAGGCTCCAAATCTGTCATGGTGGCTTCTTTCTCCTAAAACATGGCTGGGCTCCACCTCCGTAAATGTTCAGGCCCCTCCACCCCTACCCTTAGACTAGGTGGAGCCGCACGAGGCCACTTTCTCGACTCTGGGGTTGGCCCTGGCTGTTTCCTCCTCACTTCCCCACTCTGCTCCCCGCTGTAGGGCTCACAGCCCCTCCTCCTCCATCCTGAGCCACCTCCCTCTGCCTCCCCATCACAGGCGGGCATCGGTCCAGAGCCGGCTTCACCACCCAGGCTTGAGTTACCTCTCCACCTGGTCACCTACGGAGAGGCTCTCAGATGACTCACTTGGCAGGCACTGACGAGACACCCTCTGGTGTGAGGCAGCATTGTTATGAACCTCGTTAAATATCCGCATTCTGCATCTCATCTCTTCCACAGGCGGTCAGTGTTCTAGGGTGGGGACCTGCCATTGCTTTTTCCATACCCACAGAAATTCCTTTCACATGAAATGTGAGAACAGCAGTGGAAGCAGCAGCTGGATGCGGCTGACGAGACACTTCATTCTGCACTGAGAAACGGGGACCCAGGGCTGAGTCCACACGTGCCATTTGTGGGGACGCCGTGCCTTCCCTGGTTTGCCGCTCACTGTTTCAAATTCTTTAACTCCATGCTGTTGTGGGCATGAAGTCAAAGCAGGCATGTGTGAGACGGTGCTTTGTAAAGCATAAGGCACAGAACAAGTTTAGAACAGGAAGAGTTTAAGCTGGATTGACGCAATTACCAAAAATAAAATTAGCTAAGGGTGTCAGGGATGAGCCATGGAACTTTTAATAATCATCATATTTTAGGTCTGTGCTTTCTGCTTTGCATTCAAATGGCATCAATCTAGGAACAAAGAAGTCAAACGTTTTAATGGACCAATGTGGACGTGAAGGTCACGGATGACCTTAGGGGCCTTATGTTGCAAGAAGTCTAGGAAAAAAGTTAAAAATTTTTTTTTTCACAGCAACATGATTCTCTTTTGGTGTCTACTAAAATAAGAAAGTTACGCTGAGATTTCCTCAGTGTTCTGAAGGCTTTCTGCTGCTCCTCTGGCCAGCGTGAGCCATGCCTTCATCTCTGCCTGTCCCTTCTGCTTGACAGGCAAGTCTCCCCTAGAAGCTCCCTCTTCAGAAAGCCTTTCTGACCTGCCTCCTCCGGAGTGTTTGTTTGTGGTGTTTAACCACAATCTGCACCATAGTAATTAGCTGTGATTTTTATGGGGCTGGAGGAACTTCTGGGGCCGCAGCCAGGCTGGGTTCCTCTGTTGCCTTCGCAGGGCTTCCTCAGGGCTTAGTATGGGGCATGTGCTGAGCACTGCCTAGCTCCATCCTTTGCCCTCATTTTTTCTTTCTAATCAAATTCTGTGGGGAAGTACATTGTCACAATGTCCAAGGTTTAATATTCAAATGAGGCAGACCAGGTAAACATATCCTCTCTGGCTGTACCGAAATGAGGGGCTGGGCATATCCCCCATCTGAAAGCAGCTGGACCCTGTGTGGATCTGGGCTTATATCCTGGGAGTAAAGCGATCTGCATCTTAGAATCTCCCCCTGTAAGAAACAAAAGTCTGGCAGCATCTGAATTCCACCCCCTTCCCAATATACTGTGACAGAGCGTTTATGATACCCTGCTGATGATGACCAGATGCTTGAAGAGGACCAGGTCAGACACTTTGCTGAAGAAGCCACGTAGACACGGACACTGTGGTCCCAGGAGCTGGCGGCACCCCCTGGCAGCACCACAGAGTCCTCGCCCGCCTGCCCTGTCACCACTGCCCTTTCCCTTCTTGAGTCAAGCCTTTCACTTCCTGTCAGCTGGAGGGTCCACACCACAGCTGAATCCCCAGCTAAATGGTGCTAACTCCAGATGCTGCAACCCCCAGTGCTGGACTCACCATGAAAATGTCCAGTTTCATTATTATCAAAGAAAAATAATGGTCAGTGAAACCCAAACAAATCTTAGGGCCCCATGTGGCACAGTCTCTGCCTACTGGGAAAAACTGTGATCTGATTCTGACACCTTCAGATACAATGTATCTTTCAGGAGTATTTTTAAAGGGGTGAGGAGGAGGTGGGTGTGGCCCTTCCTGGAGAAAGACTCCTGAAAGCGCTGCTGACTGGTTTTCTTGCTCCCCGAAGGCCATCCTGCCGCATCAGCTCGCTCCCGTGCCACTCTACTCCTCCGCTTCCTGTGAGTTTCCCAAGGGACTCGGCTGACACCCGACATGCACCGAGGGACTTTGGTTTCTGCAGCGTCGAGGACCCATCATCTCATTTTCATCACTCAACACTTTTCTTACAAGCCTCAGGCTGTTCCTTGGTCTCCGCAGAGCAGAACTTGAGAGAGAACCAAAAAATAAAATCCTTCCTCGGTCCTGGGTTATTCGCTGGTGGAGTCTGTGCCTCTGCTAAGATGACTTTTTCAAACGCCCGTTATGCGCCAGAGCGTGGGCCCTGTGTACAGCACACTTGCAGGCCCTTTTGAAACTGACAGGCACCGTTACTGTCTTTTAACAATCAAGAAAGATGAGGCACCGGGGGTGTCACTAACCTGCCCCAGACATGCAGCCAGTTAGTGGGGAAGCCGCGGCCCACCCAGGAGCCTTCACGTGACTGTGCCACTCTCCAGCCAGCCACGGACCGACACAAGAAGGCAGACGACGTCCACGGAGGGCTCGTCCTGTTTTTATCACAGTTTCTGTGAATCGAAGTAATTGAGCACGTTCCTGAGAACCCCGACTACTGAAGTGAAGGCAAAGAGGCGGGATGAAAAACGGGGTGATTTGGATCAAAATAACCCCCGATTTGTGTACATGTAACTCTTGTTTCTAACTTTCGGGCAGGTGGCAGGTTTGAGACTGGGAAGCTGGACTCTCTCTGGACTGGGTGTCTCTGGGGACAATGATTCTGAGAAAAGGCTCAAGCAGAGGGGTTTTAAAAAATGAATGAATCAGTGAGTTCTTCTCGTAGCGCCTCATGAAAGGAGGGTCCCCAGAGAAGGGGAAGGGCTGAAGGGTATGTGTGATCCACACATCACATCGGCGGCCCCGTGTGTGGTTTTGCCTCACAGACGGCTTGTTTGGGAGGATGGAGGGGCTCTCCCAGGGAGCCCGGGGTTGTCCCTGAGTGAGCGAGGTCAGGACAACCTCTCCTCCCCTTCCAGGGTCTCAGGGAGCTTCCATGAACAGAGCTGGGGGTCTGAGGCGGCTCTTGGTTTGCAGCTGACACAGCCAGGTGGGCTCTGCCTAGGGTAGCATCATTCGGGAATTTAAGGCCAGCGTCTGCCCCTGGGCGGGGGCAGGTCATCCCCGTGCCAGCCCATCTTTCCTGTGTGGCTAAGGGAAGAGCGCTGGGACCCACGGGAGCCAGGGGATCCCTTCAGCCTTGCAGTCCTCGGGGCAGGGGCTGCACATTTGCATCTACCGGCCTGGTCTCGCCCCAGCATCCCAATGTCACCTGCGTTGAGCTTGTCCGTTGTCTCGGTTTGGGTTTTCCTGAAAGTAGGTCCTGAGACAGGACTTGAGTACAGGCAGTTTATTTTGAGGATCAGGAGATTGAGACAGGGAGGAAAGAAAAGACACACTGTGTGAACGGGCAGAGGGACTCTCCTGAGTACCCACCGGCCCCTTCCGAGGACTGTGTGGGAGTCACCTGGAATTTGCTTCCCAGAAGGATTAGGAGTCTGGGACACTTAGTGTTCTGGGCCAGGGAAAGCCCCAGGCACAGGTCCAGGAAGGGCCGAGGTAGATGGATGTGCTCCAGTGGCCTTCTGCTCCCATGTGTCTGCCACCGGGCCTTCGTCACCAGACTCTGAGTTCTGGGTCGCTTTCGTCCACAGGACCCAGATGTGGGTTTGGTCCAATTTTTTTAATGAATGAATAAGCTCTTCTCATAGCTTCTTATGTAAGGAGGGCCTAAAGAAGGGGAAGAGCTGAAGATTGGGCCAGGAGGTCCAGATATGGGGTCCCCTTTAGTTCCAGGAAGAGGGAAGCCCCAGGGTTGAGAGGGAACAGAGCAGCCTGAGGGTGGCCAGGGAAGTGAGGGGTGGGGGCATGGGGACCTGAGCCCCCTTGGCAAAGGCCAGGACAAAGTGGCCTTCTTGAGTGGTAGGGAACAGCCTGGTGTGACCTTGCTCCAGCCCAGGCTGGAGACCCCCCTACCACCTCCTGGTGAGTGTGATGGAGGGAGGTGGACTCTCTGATGTAGGAATGGCCAGGGCTGAAGCAGTGCAGTGGAACCGCTCCCTGTCCCCAGGTTCTGTGCACCACTGCTGTGCCACGCCTTGGTGTGTGGCAGGACGGGAGGACAGCGGCTGGGCCTGTGTCAGGGCCATGGGAGCCACTGGCTGTTTGTGACTGCGCAGAAAGTATAGAGGTAAGTCTCTTATGTGTTTGTGGGATGGCGACGTGGGCCACGCCTCCTTCTGCTCCCTACTGTGTGACTTGGGGCAGGTGAACTTACTGCTCTGTGCTTTATGTCTCTCAGCTGTAAAATGAAGACAATCACCACACCACTCTCTTAGGATTACCGTGAGAACGGAATGAGTTGACACATGAAAGCACTTGGACCAGGACTGGAACTTTGGGGGTGCTCATTAACAGCTGTGCTTATTGTTGTGATTTGCAGAGAAACTCTATAAATGATTTCATTTATACCTCCCGGCAGTCATGCAGGCAGCCATTGCTGTCATCTGTGACGGGCAGTCAGGGTTCAGGCAGGAAAACTGAAAACATTCTAGATATTTCCAACAGAGGGATTTAACATAGGGTATTTGTTACACAGGAGACAGAGTCCGGGGAAGCTGAGCAGTGAGTGGCAAGGC
This sequence comes from Aotus nancymaae, assembly GCF_030222135.1. Classification (NCBI taxonomy): domain Eukaryota; kingdom Metazoa; phylum Chordata; class Mammalia; order Primates; family Aotidae; genus Aotus; species Aotus nancymaae. Next base: position 4,848,755 of record NW_026988444.1, read on the forward strand.
AAGTCAAGTCCCCCGAGAGTGGCCGTCACAGTTGATATGCCTGGGATCTACTAGGGAGGGTCCTGTGAGGATGGGGTGGACGGGGAGGGTCTCAGAAGCCCCAGAAGGTGGTCCTTGTGAAGGGGGAGGGCGAGAAGGAGGATGGGAAGAAGAATGTGTGGCTGTAGCACAGCTCTAAGAAAGTTTGGCCAGGCAGGTGTGGCTCACACCTGTAATCCCTTTGGGGGTAAGCATCCTGGTGGGCCAAGGTGGGTGGATCACCTGAGGTTAGGAGGTCAAGACCAGCCTGGTCAACATGGTGAACCCCTGTCTCTACTGAAAATACAAAAATTAGCTGAGCATGGTGGTGGGCACCTGTAATCCCAGCTACTCAGGAGGTTGAGGCAGGAGAATCCCTTGAACCCAGAGGCAGAGGCTGCAGTGAGCTGAGATTGCACCACTGCACTTTAGCCTGGGTAACAGAGCGAGTCTCCATCTCAAAAAAAAAAAAAGGAGAGAGTTGTATTGGGGCAGTGGGGTCCTCTTTGGAGCTCTGCTCCCCGTCCTCCATCCTGCCATGTCACTCGGTGACACGATCCCTGTCTGCTTCTCTGGTGTAGCATCCAGCCCCCGGGGAGGGGAGTGAGGTGGTCTGCTTCGTTCCCTGTGGCACCTTCAGTCCCAGAATGCCTGCCCCTGTCACAGAACTGGCACGGAGCAGAGCCCGCAGTGTGCAGCATGACTGAGAACCCCAGCCCTTCTCCCCTGGCTTGTGGTGTAGGAACTCAGGGCTGGGCAGGTCAATGAGGTGGACTTGCTCTCAGATGTGGAGTCCTGGGTTTGGGTTCTCGCTCTGTCCCTTGTCAGGACCGGTCCCTTTCCAAGCTCCCGAGCCCCCGTTTGTAGAATGATGATGGTGTGATTGCCTCCAGGCTGCTGAGGATGGGAATCCCACCTGCAAGTCCCAAGTGCACCTGTGACGTCGCAGGCACGCACCTGTCCACCCGTCCCAGAGGCGCACCTGGGTGACAGGGCCCACGATGGAGTTTCTGGGATTCACCAGGTTCTTGAAACCTTGGGCAGCTATGACCCTTCTGTGTGGGTGGCAGGGCTTGGCTTGCGAAGTTTTCTTCAGATTCACAAAGGCAGTGAACATACCCACCGAGATGCCTCTGCTCACCACCCAAGACCCAGCCACTCCTCCTCCCATGGGAGTTTCCTGCCCTGCCTCCTGCCTCCTACCTTCACCTTTCTTCTTTCTTTCTTAGACTTACTTTGGGGAAAAAAAAACCTTTGAAGGAAGGAAGGCCAATGAAGCCTGCTCTCCAAACGAGGCCTCACTGCCCTGGCCCCCTGCCAAACGCCGTGCCCTGGTCCGCCAGAACGTACCCCTGCAGTCTGGCCCTGGCAGTCAGTGCGTCTTATCTCTGCCTGCCTCACACTCCAGCCCCCTGCTCAGATGTGTCTAATGAGGGGTCTCTGGGGCGGGCGGTTGGAGCCACCCTCTCCTTCCTCCCACCCCACACGCACACTCAGCCAGATCCAAATGGGGGAAGCGGAGGCCCACGTGCTCACTCTCTCCAGGGCGCCGCCACAGCCTGGTGTGAGGGTGCCAGGAGGAGGCCACCGCCTCACTGTTCTGCCCCAGGCAGCAGGCAGGCGGGGCGGAGACCTTTGCTCGGTGTGTGGTCTGGTGACACACTTCCTTCCGTCCCTCAGGCTGGCCAGCATCTCTGACCACCTGAAATCATCCTTCTGAAAACAGCATCTCCCCCAAGCGCCAGAGCGGTAGACGGCGCCGGGTCGGGACTGCTGTGCGTTCTGTTCCTGCGTGTTTGCTGTTCACTTGCTTATTTTGTCATCTCCTGGGGCAGATGAGATGCAGCAGGAACCAGAGGAAGATGTGAGGAAGCGTGAGGCGAATGTGTAGTAGGGAGGAAGGTAAGAACGCGAAAATGTCACTCACTTTTTGAAATTTATCAGCTGTTAAAATCAGTTGTTGTGAAGGTCACCTGAATTCAGTACCCACCGACGGGACCATTGCTCTGGCTGCTGCCACCCCAGGACTGTGCCAGCGTCACTAGCATCGTGTCTTATTGAATTCTTGCAGCGATGGTCTAGAGGTACCTGTGTGCCCCACTGCGCAGATGCGAGGTCTGATCCCGAGGGCGCCGGCAAGTGGAGGTGCCGGCCCAGTCTTCCGTAAGATAACGTCTGGGCGCAGAGCTCCTCCCTCCCCCTGCTTCTCCTCCAAGGAAGGGGTGCGAGGCTTTGCACAAGTGCAGGAGGATGCACTGAGACACACGTGCATCCACCGAGGTCCATGGACGCAGAAGAGTGGCACTAGTTCAGAAGACGGAGAAGTTCTATTTTTGGGGGGTGCAGTAAAAATGGCCTGTGCATTCCCCCAACAGCAAACACTGAAGATGATTGCCCAGGGTATTTTGTCTTGAAGAGAAACAAAGCAGTAAACTTTACTGTTGCGGGTTGTGGGGTCCCAAACAATTCCCCTACCTTCGTCCATCAGGGCGTCCCTGCCAGCCTTTCTGTGCAGAGAAGCTTGCTTTCCGGCTTTTCTGTGGGAGAGCCAAGCCAGGCGGGATGGTGTCTGCGTGGGTTTTGGATGAAGACAACAGGCCCATTCCCAACTCTGGGACAGCTCGGTAATGCCTGGCTGCCTGGTAAGGGAGGAGCTCCCCAGAGAGTGCGGTCTTCCCTCAGCCAGCCCACTCGGTCTCCCTCCCTTCCTCCTCCACCCAAGGGAAACAAACTGCAAAGAACCTGCTGATGACAGTGGTGAATGAGCAAAAACCAAGGGGCAGCCCCCTTGGCTGGGCCCCGCACGGCCCCTACCAGGGCGTGGTCAGTCACCACAATAATTGGAGTGCCCAGAGGGGCCCACAGGCTTGGCCATTTCCAGCATTTGAACCTCTCTTGAGTTTAAATCACTTCTCAGCAAACTTGCCCAGGACGAGGCCCCAGAAGAAGAAATGGAATTGCATGGGTTTCCTAGTGCAGAGAGAAGCTGGGCCAGAGGGGTGGCTGGCACACGCTGCCCACGTGCACCTTGGAAGCAGGATGAGTTGACACAGGGCATGTGTGTAGGCAGTTTCCTTACACCCTGTACCTGGGGAGGATAGGATAATGCTGCTGTCTTCACACATGCAAACTCACATATATGTGCATACACACACAGACATGCACACACCCTCAAACACACGCAGTCACATACACACGTGAGCACACCCTCACATGCACACTCACACACACATATATATACACACAGGCATATACACACCCTCAAATACATGCATACACTCACATATATACAAACACACACAAGCAAACCTCCACATGCACACACACCCTCAAACACACACACATAAACTCATATATGTGTATATGCATGTGAGCACACCTCCACATGCACACACACACATGCACACACCCTCACACACATATACACTCACATATGTGTATATGCATGTGAGCACACCTCCACATGCACACACACACCTGCACACACCCTCACACACACATACACTTACATATATGCAAACACACATGAGCACACCTTCACATGCACACTCACATGCACACACCCTCACACACACATACACTCTCATATGTGTATATGCATGTGAGCACACCTCCACATGCACACACACACATGCACACACCCTCACACACATACACTCACATATATGTATACACACGTGAGCACACCCTCACATGCACACTCACATGCACACACAGGCCTGCACACACCCTCACACACACATACACTCTCATATGTGTATATGCATGTGAGCACACCTCCACATGCACACACACACATGCACACACCCTCACATATATGTATACACACGTGAGCACACCCTCACATGCACACACACACACATGCACACACAGGCATGCACGCATGCTCTAACTTATGCACATACCTGAAATATGGAGAGGCTCTAGCCAAACATGACGGCTTAGAAGAGCGTGAACCCTCCCTGCAGCTTGGGTACACGCAGAGCGGGAGCCCCGTTGTCCTTCACACGCGGAGCGGGAGCCCCGCTCTCCTTCGTAGCGGCACTTCAGGCTTCCTGATTGGGGTGAAGGTTCGACCTTAGGCCTTTGGTGTGGGAAGCCCTTACCTCTTCGGTGGCACGTGGAGTCAGTCAGGCCACAGAGGTGAGATGACGACGGCTATGTGCCATCAGCCGCCTCCTCTCAGCCCGACACCGAGACCTCTGCAGCCCTGGGGATGTCATTGTGATTGCCTGGGTGGACGGGGCCACCCCAAAACCTCCCTCTTTCCCTGGAAATGGCTGCTGCCACACTGCAGCCTCTCGCCCACTCTGCCACGCCAGTTCCCAAGCTCTAGGGGGATGCAGCCCCCACAGAAATGTGTCTGATGTTGGAGCTGGCTTCTAGAAGGGCCTCGGCCTGAGGGAGGCTCCTCTGTCTCCCAGCTCCTTCCTGGCACTCACAGATGGCCCCAGTTATGAAGGAACCCTGAGAGTGCATGGGCTGCTTGGACTCCCTGCCCTGGGGGACACAGGGCCCCTGGGAGGTGAAGTCTCCACGTTTATTCTAGCATTTGCAGTCTGCAGTGAGCTGACAAGCGAGGCTCACCATGAGGGAAGGAGGGAGCCTCTGGGGGCTGCGTGCCCTGCGTGAAGATGGCATCCAGAGAGAGGGCACCAGCAGGGTGATGAGGCCAGGCTGGGAAGCCATCCCACCCTCCGTGCCCTGTGGGGCTGTCTCTGATGACCACTGGGCAAGTTGATCTCAGCCAGGGCCCCTCAGGACACCAGGTAGTGCCCTCAGAGGAGGTGACAGAGTGTGTGAAGGACCCTGGTCAGAAGTGGAGGCAGAGGTAGAGAGACCTGGGGCTGGAAACAGCGATATGGCAGCGTGGGAGAGTGACCTGTGGCCAGCATGGGAGAGGGGCGCCAGGCAGGACTGAGCCCCTCTGCGTATGGAGAGGACGTCACTGCCAGGCCGCCGTGGTGAGGAGGGAGTCAGAGGTGAATGTGCCGCAGGCCCCTTTCTTCCTGCTCTTCCCTGGTGTCCTCCACCCAAGCCAGGCAGGGCCAAGCATGTGGGCGTGGGGCACCCACCTCACCAAGCAAGGCCAGAAGGCGGCTGCTGTGCAGGAACAGGTAAGGGATATGGAGCTACAGCCAGAGCTGGGCGGGAGGGCAGGCGTGGGCAGTGAGGATGAAGACCTCAGGGATGGTGGCTCCTTGGTGGGTGCCCAGGTCCATGCCCAACCCTGCTCCCGGCCTGAGTCTTAGGAACTGCGGTTAGCGGGGCTTTGCCTCTGATTTCTTGAGAGTTTCGATCATGGAGGAACAGCTGGAAGACGATAAGGCAGGAAAAGCTGAGGGACCGGGACGCTTCTCCTCCCTCTACCTCATGCGCCATCTGCAGCTGTAGCTGCATCTCCCACCAAGGGTCCTCTCGGTGGTCCTGGCTCCTGTCTTCTCGGTGGTCCTGGCTCCTGTCCTCTCGGTGGTCCTGGCTCCTGTCCTCTCGGTGGTCCTGGCTCCTCCATGCAGAGTACATCACAGCCTGGTTGTGGAGGCCCCTCCCTGCCTCGCTAAGCAGGACCACCAGTGGCTTACCCCAGAGTGCTGCCTCAGAAGCCCCTAGTCTTCACACACGCTGTTGCTCAACCACCCTGTGTTACCACCTTTGGGGTGCAAAGCACCCAAACTCAGCAGCAGAGCCTCCTGCAGGGGCCTCGGTGGGTCAGAAGGTGCCGTGAATGTGTCCTGGCATGTCCCGACCTTCCTTAGGAGGAGACATGTTTTAGAGCTGCTCATTTGCCGAATGTTTCAAAATTCAGAGGTCAGATATTTACTGAAAACAAAACAGAATACTGACTTCTGTGGGAAATAAAAACAGGCCAACCTTCCTTTGCCGTGAGAGCAGATACTTGCTCTTGATCCCTGGGACTGTGTACTGCAGCCCATGTTAGAGCCGGAACAAGCATGACTGTCCAGAGAGGGCCATGTGGTGCCTGGGCATGAGCTTCCTCTGAACACAGGTGTTTGCTGCCCAGCCCTCGGACTCGGGGACGAAACTGCTGCCTTAGAAAATGAGGTTGTCTGCCCACCGTGATGGCTCACACCTGTAATCCCAGCACTTTGGGAGGCTGCGGTGGGTGGATTACGAGATCAGGAGTTCAAGACCAGCCTGGCCAACATGGTGAAACCTCTGTCTCTACTAAAAATACAAAAAATTAGCTGGGCACAGTGGTGCGCCTGTAATCCCAGCTATTTGGGAGGCTGAGGCAGGAGAATTTCTTGAACCCAGGTGGCGGAGGTTGCTGTGAGCTGATCTGCACCACTGCACTCCAGCCTGGGCAACAGGAGAGCTCTGTCTCAAAAAAAAAAGAAAAGAAAAGAAAAGAAAAGAGGTTGTCTATAAAAAACTCAGAAGTGGAGAGGCTCCGACACTCCCATTTGCGGATGCTCACGGCCCACTGCGTGTCGGTGAAGATGGTGAGGTGCATTTCTTCATCTCAAGATAAGTATTCACCACAAAGAGAAGAGCCATGATGGGAGGAGACACTTTCAATATTTATGCAAAAAAGGCAAAAGCAATGGAGTCTGAAAGACGGGCTTTTCCAGGTAAGACCTGGGAGCCTGACAGAGAGGATGCTCAGGCGATCATGGTCTGTGGCTCTCGCGGAGGGAAAGACTCCCCTTTGGAGGCGTCCACATTGTTTTGAGGTGTCTAAACTGTTCCATAATAGTACTCAGCAGTTACTTCCTTCTGTCCTCATGGTGCGGCGGTGATGATGGCGAAACTGCTCGCACCTTTGCTTCCTGGATCAAAGCGGTGGCCCCAGTGGCACAAGCAGTCCTTGAATTCCTCACCATCATGATCAACATTTTTAAAAATTCTAGTTTTACTTAAGGATATGCTTGATAAGCAATAAAAACTCTTAATCGTATTACATATTCACTCTGTTTTTCAGGGTCTGTGTGACATGGGGGTTGGGTGCTCAGCTTTGGTGTTGCATGCGGAGACAATGGACCGGTGCCTAGAAGCACCTGTTTACCAGAAATGTGTGTGTCCTTTCCTGTTTACCAGAACCGTGTGCGTCGCTTCCTGTTTACCAGAACCGTGTGCGTCGCTTCATTTGCTGGTTGTTTGTCTTGAGACAAGGTCTTCCTCCTTCACCCAGGCTGGAGTGCAGTGGCGCATGGCTCACTGCAGCCTCGACGGCCCAGGCTCCCGCGATTCTGCCCCTTCAGCCTCCTTAGTACTTGAGACTACATGTGCGCACCACTGTGCCTGGCTAATTTTAAAATTTTTCATAGAAACAGGGTCTTGCTCTGCTGTCCAGGCTGGTCTTGAACTCCTGGGCTCAAGCAATCCTCCTGCCTCGGCCTCCCAAAGTGCTGAGAGAGCAAGTGTGAGCCACTTCACCCAGCCCATGTGTGGTTTTCAGGGAGCAGCGTTCAGACTTGAGTGATATCTTCCCAAAAATGAATGAAGGAGTTGTGATGAAGGCCAGCTGCTCTGATGGTGGAAGAAAAAAATGAATGAAGTGAACCTACCACTCCAGGGAGGACGACGGACAGTGTTTGTTCCAATGATCACATTCGAGCGTTTTCAGATGGAATTTAGGATTTTGGGGAACGGGCATCCCCACCAGGATCTGGCTCTGCAGCACTTCTATGATGAACTGATGAAGATACCCCTGAGCGGGATTTTTAAAAAATACTGAAAAATAAATTGTATCAATATCCTTCAGAAAACCTGCATAAATTGGTGAAGAAATGTTTTCTAATGACCCATGTATGATGTTATTAAATAACACGTAAGAGAATTATTCAAAGTACAAGACAGACCGGTGGATTTTGCGTGAGTACAAAATGTCCATTATTGATATGGTTTCAGACTCCACAGTTCGAGTACCTTTAAGAAGCTACCACTTGTCAAGTTTGGGTGTAGTATCAAAGAATATCCGCAGTCATCTGAAAGAGCCGTGAAAATCTTTCTACCCCTTCCAGCGGCATATCTGGGGAGGCTGGATTTCCTTCATTCCCTTCCACCAAAACAACAGATTGCAACAGATGGAGTAGGAAAGCAGATATGAGCAACCAGCTGTCTTTTCAATCAGACCAGACAAAAAGAGGAATTGTAAAAATGTGAAACAATGCCATTCATCTCACTGCTATTATTTCAAGTACACTATTTTTAAATAAATATGCTAGTTATGCTGACTTGTGGTGGGTTGACTATTATTTTCACATGAATTAACAAATATTTTTAAAATCCTAAGTTTTAAGTTTTAATATGATAAATATCGATAGGCTAGGCGTACGCCACACACACAAGAACTCTGGGATCTTCAGGCATTTTCAGGAGAGTGGAGGGTTCTGAGACCCACAAGTCTGAGAAGCGCTGCTCAGCTGGGCAGACCCTCTCTCCGGGCCACCAGCTCTGCCTTCTGTGTTAAAGCTCTTCCTGGTCTAAGCTGGGTCCCCTGGCCCAGGAGACACCTGCAGTCAGGGGCTTGTGGCTAGTCGATTGATCCTTCACTTGTTTTGGTGGCCTTTGCTATGCATCCTCTCCATCAAGGCCTGCTATGCATCCTCTCCGTCAGGGCCTGCGCTGCGCTGGTTGGTGGTCACTGTGGGCCTGGGAGTGGACCAGCAGTTAAACTCACTGCTGAAGGCAGGGAAGGGCGTGGACATGGTCAGCCCCATCCACTTCTGACACAGGCTTAAGAAAACTTTGCTGCCCCACGCCCAAAGTCACCCAAACCTTAGCCACAGACAGCGTGATCAATGCCATCTGTCTGCAAGAACATCTTGGGAAGATAATCATCTCCAATACATTTGCAATTGAATTTTGTCTGTTTGTGTCATTAAAGAGGTGGCTGGGTATTTATACCAGACAGGTTGAACGGCTCTTACAGACCTGGTCTGTGTCTGAGAAGACGTTTGCTGGGCTTGTAGCAAATGCTGTCGTCACGTCTGCCAGGCTGCGGGAAAACACATGGTCTCTCTGGAAGACACGTGCACTTCAGTGAATGGTAGAAGCAGAGAGGTCAGCGCTCACAGCAGCAGTGAGCTGGTGGAAGGTTGAGAGGAAGAGTCCTGTAGAGATGCGAGGCCAGAACAGCCCTTCTTTGCAAGCGGTGGGTGGGCCTACCATGGGCCTGAGGACCCACTGGTGGGGCGGCCTCTGGGCCACTTTCAACTCAGGGTTCTCTGAGATGTGTGACAGAGCTGGCCTCTGTGGGGCAGAGTTGTGGTGTGGGGTCCCATTGCTGGGCTGGAACCACTGGGGAAGGTGTGTGTGTCGGAATGAGCCCTGCCAGGCTGGTCCTTGACACATGAGACCAGGTGCAGAGCAGAGAGGGGTGGCTGGCGGGAACACATTAAGGTCTCGGCCAGACCCGAGAAACTGGTCTGAAGCTGCTTCAGGGCGCCCGAGGCAGGGGCCTGGGGTGGGGCTCTGAACTCGCCCTGCAGGTGGGAGGCTTCCCTGCAAGGCCAGCGGCCCTGGGGCCAGTCCTGGCTCCGCCTGTTCCCTGTAGCCTGCCATGTTCTCCAGCCCCCAGGTTAGTGACGGGGTGGCAGCAGCAATCCCAGCAGGCGGACAGGGTGGGCTGGGCTCTGTTCTGCCACACGGAGGGGCCCCTGGTTGTGCCTGTGGGGAGCAGGGTGGTGGGGTGTCCTCCAGGAGTGTGGTGGACCTCGCGTTGGTCCCGTCTGCAGAAAGCACAGCGTAGCCAGAGACCCCCAGGCCTGGCCCTTCATGGAGACACTTCATGGGGATCGTGGTTCTGCGGTGCGAGGGGAAGGAGTGAGGAAGGGAACCAGGATGCATCGTGGCGTGGCCAGCAGCCGGACGCTCAGCCCCACGTGGGTGTCAGAGAAGCCTCCGTGGATCCGTCTGAAGATTGTCTGGGGGAAGGGAGGTGTGCACAGGATGTGGTGAGCACCTGTGGCTGGCATCCTGTGGTGATATCTACACCGAAGCCCCAGTGTCGGGGGAGAGGCCCACAGCAGGAGCTGCCTGGGGAGGTACTCGGACTGGGAACAGGGCCCCACCGGCCCAGGCAGCAGGAGCTGGTTTTGGAGACCAGGGTGGCTCGGGATATAGGAAGCGGTGCCTGCGAGGGTCTGTGGGGAGGCTCTGTGTGGAGGACCTGTGAGGAGGTGATGGGGCTGGCGGAGGGGTCAGAGTAGGTGCTGCTTCCAGAAATTGCTTCACCCTGTTTCTTCTCTGGTGGGGGAATCCAGCTTTCAGGAGCAGAAGCCGAGGCTGGGGGCCACGGAAGAGCTTGGCCAGGCTGCCTCTCCCACCCCCAAGTCAGGACAGGCTGGCAGCAGGGGCTGGTTCTGGCGGGTGCACTGAACCTCAGCAGACCCACCCTGCACCCCCATCTTCCACCCACTCCCCAGACCCTGAGTTCCAGCCCTGCCCAGAGGCCTGGGTGTCTGTAACAGGTGCGGCTTCTCCAAGCTCAGCCGCACTCTGCTGGGTTATTCTTCTCCCGGGTGCGCAGCCTGGAGCAGCTGCTCTCATGACTACGATGTCCTCCGCCTCCTGCTCCTCCAGCCCACCCTGCTCTGCCTGGGTCCCACCCCACTCTGCCTGGGTCCCACCCCGCTCTGCCTGGGTCCCACCTCCTGCAGGCTACCCTGCTCACGGGGCCCTCGAAGCAGGTGTGGGTTTGCTGAGTGAGGACAGGAGGAGCGCCTCAGGATCTAGCCTGCAAGTTCTCCTTGGCCCCCGGCCAGACCCCCATGGGTGAGAGGGATCCACGCGGGGTATCTGGGGCCCCGCTCATGCGCTGGCTGCTCACATGGATGGTGCTGACGCTGATGACGCCAGAGCATAAATAAAGGTGCTGAAAACTGACTCTGCCAGATGGGGCCCAGCTCCACGGGGTGTTTGGGGCAGATGGGGAGGGGCTAAGACCGAGAATGAGACCTCAGTGGGAGCATGAGGGGGCTCCACTAGCCGGGGCGGATGCAGGGGCCGGCAGGGCAGGTGCAGCTCTGGAAAAGGCAGGGCTCTGGGCTCCTCTGATGGGACAGGCTGGGCTCTGGGCTCCTCAGGTGGGACAGGCTGGGCTCTGGGCTCATCTGGTGGGACAGGCTGGGCTCTGGGCTCTGGAGCAAGTTCTGCCCTGGAAGAGGCCACGCTGATACATCCGGCCGCCTCCTGACACCAGGCAGGGCCCGGGCCTGCGGCGCATGCAGGCAGCAGGGGCTATGGAGAGGCGGGCTGGCAGGGCCTGGCCGTGGAAAGGGAGAGGCATCTCTCCATGGTGAGGAGGGGCTCCTGGGTGCCCCCTCCCCACCCAGCCCCCGCCCTGCCTGACCCTGGTGGTCCTGCCCCACACCATCGTCTTTCCAGACCAGGGACAGCCACAGGCTCTTTGGCCCTGGAGGCTGTGGGGTGACACAGATCACAGAATCAGAGGGTTCAGAGGCTCTGTTCATTTCTCATGGGCTGCTGCCCATGGCAGGCAGAGCAAGTTTGAAGTCCCGCAGCCCCAGTCCTCCAACCTTGGGAGCCAGAGATGGACGGAGGAGCTGTCTGCATAGGGCACAGCTGATCTGCTGCTTCTAGGGTCGTGTGCAACCCATCCCCAGCCCCCACCTGCTTCTCAAACCCCCACTCAAGTGCACCCTCCTGCTCAGGCCCCCCACATGTGCGCCCCCGTCACGTGCACACACCACCCACACGCAGAGAACACAATATTTAGTTTAGTTTATTTGTTGTTGCTACAAAACCAAAATGTGAAAGTTCTTGGTCCAGGAAGCAGCGCCTTTTGCTCCCAGCGGATGAAGGGCAGGGAGCGCCGGGCAAAGACGGGGCTGGGCCCCACCCCAGACAAGCCCCTTTCTGGCCCCCACTCAGCAGTCTGCTCTGGAAGGAGGAAGCCATCGGTCCTGAGGCCACAGCTTTAGAATCTCTCCTCACAGTTGCACTCAGCCACAAAGCTCCTCGCACAGGAGCAGTGGGAGCCAGCCATGTGCCGGGGTTTTCAGAGAGGGGGACGTTGGGTCCAGGGGGTCACTCGTCAGCAGTGAGACCCGGTTCTCAGGGAGACTCTGCCCTTGTTGTCATGACCTGGTTCCTGGGCTCCACCTGGGGCATCCCCACCTTGTCCCTGCTGTGTCTTCCTCAGTTCCCTGGGCTGGGTCCAGGAAAGTCCCCAGGACACAGTGCCCCTGCCAGACCCAGGGGCTTCCCTCAGAGTAGGGGCTGACAGAAGTGCTCCCTGGCTCCTGCACACACACAGCTGGCACCTCCCTCCCTCCCTGGGTGTATGCTGCCCCTTTCCCCCGCCCCACTTCAGGAAGCCAGGATGGCCACTGGGTCCCCACACCTCATCCAGGGAGCCCTCTGCTACCCCTTCCCCACTGCCCCTCTGTCCCACACCAGCCCTGGGCTGGGCTCTGGGCTGTTCTTTCCAGAGTCCTTTCCAGGGCTTGGGGGCAGGGCTGCTTGCCCCCTGCACCCAGCATACTGCTGAGAGAGGCCCTGAGAGTCAGGCGCTCCCCAATCCCACTGTCTGCTGCGCTCTCAGTCCCCGACGTCCTAGGCTGCCCAGCCTCAGGGCTCAAGGTCAGGTGGATTTCCTCAGGCCTTGCACCCTGGGGCCCGCTCTCTACTCCTCCCTCCTGGCCTGGGTGCCTGAGGTCCCAGGAGGCTCCCTTCAGAGCACCCTTCTGACCTGAGACGGGACCCTTCACTCCCAGCTGACATGGCCGACTCTCAGTCCCTTGGTTGAATGCCCTGCGGTGGGTCCGCACCTCCAGCCCACCAGGCTGTGCCGGCCAGTCCACATGGTCAGACTCATCCCCGTTCAGCCTGGCAGCTCTTCCAGGTCCCACCAGAGAGTCTCTGAGCACATCGGAGGCCCCTTCTACACGAGCTCCACACTCTGTTCTGACTCCACAGTCTCCCTCTCGTGCTTCTAATGACAGCTCAGCGGGCTTCCCTCGACCAACTCCTTCCTGGAGACCCTGGATGTACACAGCAATCACTGCGCAGAAGAGGGGCCCCCGGGGCTCTCCAGATGGGGTGCAGGAGCCACTCAGCAGGAGCACTGGGCGAGGACGCAGGAAATACTCATCCAATTATTTGCCTAACAAATTAACTTAGTTCATCATGAAAAAGTGGAATTAGTTTTATTTATTGGGTGCATGAAAGTCACAGCGAGCCAACTTTAAAAACACATGTAATATGTACGGCAACTATTTCTAGCACAATAAAGCCAATTATCTTTAAAAATAAAATCTAGTACTGGTTAGAGCATATCTATAGCAACTGTTGGGTAGTTATTCTTGTCTATTTTTGAGCAATGAAAAGTCAAAACGATGCAAATGGCTGGAGGTGCGCTTTCCTCATACAATGCAGAGTGATTGCAGGCGTTGACTCGTGGACGGCCGTGCGCTTCTCAGATTGGAGGCTCTTGGGGTTGAACCGCTCTCCCAGGATGCAGAGCTGGGGTCGCCATCCCGGGCCTTCTGGGCTGTGCACACATTGGGTGTGACCCCTCTGTCCCTCTCCTCACGCACGGGGGTCAGCGCCGCATGAGGACAGGGTGTGTCACCCTTCTTGCATATGGCCAGTGTTCTGTCTCCAGTTCTGTCCCCAACTCTGTCACTGGAATCCTCTTTGACCAGACCTCCTTCCTGCCCGTGGGTAAAGCCCCTGCCTCCCCAAGTGGCACCTGAGCCCTCGTCCACCACCGCTTCCCTGTGGATGAGCTGCCCAGGCGGGGACCAGCTCACCATGTCCTTCCACGGAAGTCTCTTACCTTTTGTGGTTCACTGTGCTCCCAGGCTTGTGTCTTCTTTCAAGTCTCACCTCAAACTTTGTGCCAGGGGCCTTTGTAACCCCCTTCTATCACCAGGCAGCACCGTTTCGTCACTGGCCTGGCCTCCTCTTCACTCCCATCATCCTGCTGCTCAGACCCACTGTTCTACAAGGCTTCTCTCTGTGTTTCAAACAAAGCCAATGCAGCCGCAAAGATTCTTTTGACTTTGTAAATAACGAAGCAAAAAAAAGACCAAATGTATTGTCTCAAACTACACATGTGCCACCCTTCCTCTCCCTCAATAATCACCATGTTAATGTATGAGTTACAACAGGATGATGATTGCCAGGTGTAAGCTACATGCTTGACAATTTCTGTGTATTAATTCATGTGGTTCTAACAACATCTGGTTTATCTTGGTACTGCTACTTTCATCCCCATTTTCCAGGTGGGAAAGCTGAGATCCAGTAAGAATAATGACTTTCTCTAGAGCTACACAGATAACGAGAGTTAGATCCAAGACGTTAACCCGTAACCACTATGGGTGTCTGAAACGTGTTTGCATATCTGTGTTCCCCGTTAGACCATTAAGAGCCTTGCAGACAAGATCATGCCTAACTTATCGGCACGTAATGCCGGTTGGATAAAATCAGAGCAATCGCCAGGGCTGATGGCTACTGATGATGGGGCTGGGTGCTGAGTTCCAGCCTTGTTAGTTTCAGCCCATGTAGGTGCGGACTCAGTTGGCATCTTAGTTCCACAAGGTGCATCTGCCAGTTCTGACCAGCTCAGCCTGCACTGGGAGGAACCTCTGTCAGCAGAAAGACTGTACAAGTCTATAGCTCTGAGCTCGGGGTCTAGAGAAAGAACCTCCAGCGTGCAGCCTCCCTCTGGCCTCATGGTGCAGCCAGGGTTCTGACTCCACTTGCTGCCTTGTTATGCAGTTCTTAGAAGGGATTGGGCTCGTGTGCCCCACAAAGACCTTACACAACCTTCTTTTCGGGGCTGGAAGCAGTCTCTTACCCCCAAGCCTGGGGACCTCTTCAGAGATGAATTTATTGGAATCTTGTACAGAAGTCCGTTTCTCATCAATTAGTGCTTAACTTATAATAGGATTTAGGGCAGGAGAGGTACTAGGGATCAACATGAGGTCCTTGACAGAGAGGAAACTCAGAGGGTTTCATGTCCATGGGACAACGGGAAGGAGTGGACGTAGTCCTATTTTTCTGAGGGCTGGGACATGGCTTCTGTTCTTTTAGACGTTCTCTATGACCTACATACTCAGATCTTTTGATTTTTGAGTATGTATGTTAATATTTACAATACAATTGTACAACAACTACGTAGTTTTATCAGCTGTCGCTCATGCCTATTGACACTATAGCATTTGGTGCACGTATGTTCATAATAATTATATTTCCTTATATTTCATTACTGTTTATATCGGATCTATAATACATAATACCCCTCTTTGATTCCTGGCAGGGGTTTCACCTGACATTTCAATTACTTTTTTTTTTTTCTTATGTGTCTCCTGTAGATATTAAATTGCTGTATCTTTTAGAATATCTGTTCTGAGAGCCTGTCTTTTGATTAGTGATTAGTACAATTCATTCACATTTACTATACTTCATGTTATATTCAGAATTATTTCATCCATATTATTTCACAATTTTTATTATCATATTCCATGTATGTTTCTTTTTTCCTTCCTAACTTTCATTGAATAGACAATTTTTTTTAGCTGATTTTGACATATTTTATTTTGATTCTTTTGGTGGTCATTCACAACTTCTTCAGATCTCTAGTTTTGCTTATTCCCCCTATCAATTTCCTGAATTTACCATTAGCTATCTCTTCCCTGTAAATAAGACAAGTACCTGAGGCTACTCTCCTGTTTCTCTGAGCTCTCCCTCACAGCCCAACCTCTGTCCTGTATCATGTTAGTATCACCTAGAATTTTGGCTGTAGATTGATGTGTATAATTTTGTTTTAGTCTTTGCTTTAGTAAATTATTTAGTCACCCATATCTCTCCTGTTGCTCGTGTTCATTTCTTTTCTTGAAGTTGAATGGTCTTTTAAAACATTTTCAAAAGACTCTGTGTGATAAAAATTCTGAAGCCCGACGTGTCTGAAAATATCCTTATTTGGCCAATGCATATAAATGATAGGTTAGCTAAATATGAAAATTCCGAGTTTCAGGATTGTTTTCCTTGAATATGGTGACTATCACTCTACTTTCTTCATGCATCCACTATGCTGACAGATATAATGTCAATACGATTTGTGTTCCTTTGAAAGTTACTGATTTCTTTCCCACTTTGAAAGTTTTATAATTTCCTCTCCTTTAATGTTCTTAAATTTCTATAGTATACTGAGATTTCTCTCTCTCTCTCTCTCTCTCTCTCTCTCTCTCTCTCTTTCTCTCTCTCTCTCTCTCTCTCTTCTCCGAGATCATACGTCTTTCTCAAATCTGGGAAATTTTTGGCCAATAAATCTTCACAGATATTCTCTCTTTCTCTTATTGCTTTCTTCCTTTCAGGATCTCTAATGTATAAATAGATGGCTCTACTTCAGTCTTCCATATCTCTTTACTTTCCACTTCTAAAAATCCTTTTAATATCTTCTTTATTTATTTTGGAGAATTCTTAAGGCAGATCTTTGTGCTTACTAATGTCTGGCTAAGTTCATTCTGACATTTAGCCCATATATATACACACGCACATATATGGGCTAAATGTATGTGTGTGGGGGGGTGTGTATGCCTGTGTGTGTGTGTGTATACACATATATATAATCCTTTTTTCCATATAATTTCTTATTCTTTTTTTTAATCTTCCCAGTACCCCCCGCCTTATTTCTTAGAGGAAATTTAACAGTCTTATTTTAAACTCTTGTTCCATCTGTTCTATTTATTCTGCTTCATCTGGTATGAATTTCTCTTCTTGTTATCTTTCTCTATATAGCAGTTGTATTCTTAAGAAGTCTCATTACTTTCACTGAGCTAATACACCCTTCTGATATTATCTCTCTGTGCTGGAAGTGGGTATTTGAGGGGAGTGGATAAAACCCATGTAAACACGTTCTCTGCTTCTAAGGGTTTTTTGCGATGGAGGGAGGATGTGTCTTCTGGTGAAGAGCATCTGGTAATACACATTACGTCTCTCCCTTGGCACTGGTCTCACTTAACTGTCTCCTAAGCGTGATTACCTAATACTGGAGCCATGAAGAGGGTATAGGGATAAAGGAATACTCCATGGCTGGAAAGCCTGATGAACCTGTTTTGAACTGTCCTTCATCCAAGTTCATGTGTAGTAGAATCTTTAATTTATCTGTCCACCAAGCTATCACTGGGATGGCTGCTCTTCTCTCACACTGGGTAAATGGGATATCCTTGAGCTTCTTAAATCAGTAGATTGAAGTCTGTCATCGGTTTTGGAAAATCTCACCCAGGATCTCCTCGAATATTAACTCTGGTGTATTCTCCTTGTCTTCTTCTTCTGTGACTCCAAATGGAGGTGTGTCGGTCTACTTGCCCACCATTCACATGTCGGCTCTTGTTAGTCTTTTCCTTCTCTGTGAGCTTTGGGCTTTCTGTTAACTTGCCTGATCTACTGTGCCCCATCTGCTACTAAGTTTATTCAATGAGTTTTCAATTTCAGATACTCCACTTTTTACTCAGAATGTCTATTTGATTCTTTTTATGGATTCCAAACTTTTTTTTTTGATTCTCCATCTTTTCAGCCACTTAGTGCCTCTCTCCTCTCCTGGTTTGATGCCTTTATAATTGATAATTTTAAGTCCTTGAGTGCTAATTTCAATATCTGTATTATTTACAGATGTGCTTCTGTTGACAACTTTTTATCAATCATTAGTCATGTTTTCCTACTTCATATTCGTGTCAGTTTTGATTATAGGAAAGTAATTGTGTACACAAAAATGATACAAACTAAAGTTGTTGCCACTGTTTGTCTGAGAATTTCTGCCTCTCCCCACTTACCTTTCCTTTTTATAAGATAGGGATTAGGGGCTAATCACCTCAACCCAATCAAAGATTGAGCTGATTTGAGTCTGGGGTGTGACATGAGAAGCAGTGCACCTGTTTTCCAAGTCTGCTGACTGAAGCCAGGCAGTGGGTCTCCCTGGCAAGTGAGGCAGTGTGAGACCTCATCCCCTGTCTACTGTCTGCACCCCTCTTGTACCACTCCAGAAGCTAGCAAGAAACCTATAGGCGAAAACAGCTCAACCTTTTGAGCTCCTTTAGATTCTCATCTCATAGGCCAGCTCACATTATTTTAAAAATACCCACTGACTTATCTTTTCCTTGAAAGAGTCTCTTTGTCTAGGAAAAGCTTAAACCTTAGTCTTTGCCCAGATTCAGAAAATAACCCCTACCCCTGCCTCCCAGGAATAAAATGGTCAATGATTGCAGCTCAGCTGGGAAGGGCTCTTCCTGCTCTGGAATTTATTTTTTCCTTTGAGATGGAGTCTCCCTCTGTCACCAGGCTGCAGTACAGTTGCACAATCTCAGCTCACTGCAACCTCTGCCTCCCGGGTTCAAGCAATTCCCCTGCCTCAGCCTCCCAAGTAACTGGGATTACAGGTGCCCACCACCACACCCGGCTAATTTTTTTGTATTTTTTAGTAGAGATGGGTTTCACCATGTTGGCCATGATGGTCTCAATCTCCCAACCTCGTGATCTGCCCACCTTGGCCTCCCAAAGGGCTGGGATTACAGGTGTAAGCTACTGCACCCGGCTGCCCAGCTCTGGAATTTTAATTTGTTTGGTTCTTCTACTTCCACAGCTAATCAATGGTTTTACAACTATAATCTTTATAATTTATCAATTTTTTTCTAGTTGTTGTGTTCAGAGTAGTGGACTGTTTATATTTACTCAAAACTACCTAGAAACTGAAACTCCTACAGTGGTTAGGCATAGTAGATGAACCAGTTTTTAATTTCTGCCCAGTGCTGGAAAAGGATTAAAGACACACTAGGAAGATTGTCCTCCCCACAGCCTATCTCTGGAGTCTCTTTTTTTCTACTCTAGGTAATAATTGCTCCCTGTCCTACCCCATCCCAGAAGCCCAAGTACCCAGAGTTCTCAATGTTTTATGGGGGGGGGGTGGTTTTTGTGTTTTTAATGGATCCACTAACTTCCTTCTGTTTTTGTGCATTGCTGAGATTGAGTTTCAGTGCCCAAATCAGTAGAATCCCATATTAATTTACCATTTGAATTACACTGAAAACTCGACTCTGCCACATACTGTCCGTATCACTTTGAGCAAACCACTTCGCCTCTCCTTTACACAGCTTTAGACTCGTGTCTGACCTGGTTCACACCCATTCAAATGAGAAGAAAGTGTGAAAATCATGGGAGCCCTAACTGTTAGGCAGTTATTCATTCTCGCCTTTCACAAACACGCAGTGGCTGGCAGGAGCCATCTGTATCTCTCTGAGTGTCTGATACTGTGATTTACCTTTTTGCCAGTCTGTTTTTTTCTGGCGTGAAGCACAGTCCATGAGGAATCCTTACCATCCTCACCACTAGCTGTCAGCTGGCTGCTTTCTTTCAACTGACCTCCCTTCCTTCCAGATCATCTCAGGCAGGCCCATGCTCTTCCTGTGACTGCCTGAACTGGATGATGCCAGTGAGTGGAGCTCATATGGAAGCTTCCAGAATGACTATTGTTTGGCATCTCATTAACTGCCACTTAATCCTACCTTCCCTGAAAGCTTGATGAGTGTTAGAGACAGAATGCTTGTTCTTAGGTACTGCAAGGAAAAATCAGCATTCAGACAGAAAGCTTTCTTAGCAAGGCAGTTTTACTTTCTGCAGAAAGGGTACTGCTCATTAGTCATCTTGCTATGAGAGTACAATGAACAAAGGAAAGGCAGGCATATTTATTCTTTATGCATTGGGTTTTTGCTGCTATGTCTGATCTCTGTTGATTGGAGCTAGACTTAACAATTTAAACTGAACTTGATTGGCTAACGACTTAAAAAATTTTTTTAAATTAGTAAAGGCAATGGAGGACAAAAGAAAAGAGGAAGTCTAAATAAGGAAAGGAGAGGAAGTTGCTTATGAAAGGACTTTAAAAAGTAATAATATAAATATCTTAGTTAAAGTACAAGATATAGAATGCACTTATTCTTTTATATCTAACAGCTACATAAGATAAAGCTTAATGAACAGTTACTAGCAAAAAGTAAGAAAACTTTGAAGAAAGTCTTTTAAAAAGACTATTATTTCTAATATTTATTGTTATTATTCTTTAACAAGAAAAGAAACTTTGAAGAAGAACTTTTTACCTTCTACAATAAGTCAGTGCTGCTGGTGAAACTGCATCAAACCTAAGACCCACCCATAAGGAGGAAGATGTAGGGAGGCCCTGTCTTCACTTCTCATGAGCCATTTCTTGCCTAGTGGGGATAGGCAGCTCTGAGCTGCGTAACAAAACCATGCATGGCTCACTCCACTGCTACTTCTCTTCACTTTATTTCTGGCTAGGCATGGTGCCACATACCTGTAATCCCAGCACTTTGGGAGGCTGGGGCTGGAGGATCACTGAGCCTGGAGGCTAAGGCCCAGAAGTTTGAGACCAGCCTGGACCACATGGCTAAACCTTGTCTCTACAAAAATGCAAAAATCATCCAGGCATGTTGCATGTG
This sequence comes from Aotus nancymaae, assembly GCF_030222135.1. NCBI lineage: Eukaryota > Metazoa > Chordata > Mammalia > Primates > Aotidae > Aotus > Aotus nancymaae. The sequence continues at coordinate 4,869,214 of NW_026988444.1, forward strand.
TGGTCTCAGCTACACAGGAGGCTGAGATAGGAGGCTGGCTTCAACTAGGGAGGTGGAGGTTGCAGTGAGCCATGATCAAGCCACTATACTCCAGCCTGTATGACAGAGCAAGACACTGTCTCGAAAGGATAAAAGTGTTATTTCACTTTTTCATGGATTCCTTTCCCAGGAAAACTGCACGTTTCAGCCAATTCTATGAGAAAGTGAGTCCCCAGTGCTCAAAAATAGGGAAAGCTTGCAGCCCCGACCTGAGGAAAGAAGACACAGACATGGTAGTGAGCAGCAGTGAAGGCGGTGCCAGGGAGACCCGGGCAGGAACGGCTGAGTTGCACTGATTTTGCACTTAGCTTTTCCTGAAGTAGAGAACTTGATAATCATGTTTACATAATCACTGAATGGAGATACAGACATATGCATGTCTCTGAAAACATTCATAGATACGTTTTCCCTTTGAATTTTGCATTCAGTTAAATTACTCTTCTGGACTGATACATCAGGACAGACCCCTGTTAGTTCATGGACCCAGTACCACTGAGAAGCCCGGGATGCCCAGGGCAGGCACAGCTCTTGAGACTCACTTCCTCATGGAGAGAAGCAAAGCCGTGATGGCATCACACCCGACCTTCATGCAGGCTGCCTTCCCGCCTCACCCTGCATGCATCTGCAATGACATGGATGACTTTCCTCCTCTGTTCCTTTTTAGTGGAAAAAGAATCTGCCCAGGCATGGAGAAGACGAACAGACTCAGCATCCGTCCGTTTCACAGGCATCGACTGAGCACCAGTCCTGTTCCAAGCACTGTGGCAGGTGCTGGCCCCATGGAGATGGACGAGGTCCATTTCCTACCCCGGGAGACCTCGCAGGACGTCAGGGAGGTGGGAGGTGACCCTGGAATTGTAGGACCTCTGACGAGCATGGGGGTGGTCTTCACAGCAGGCTGAGGGAGAACAGAGGCCACTGCTTTTTGACGAAGAAGGAGAAAGCTCCTCCAGGGAGATGACCCCTGAGCCAGCACTGGGAGGAGGATGGGGTCGGAAGGTCCAAGCGGAGGAGGCAGTGTGTGCAAAGATCCTGACCAACAGGATTCTCAGTTCAGTGAGTTACTGGTTTTTTTGTAGGAGCCTGATAAGGTGTGAGTGACATTAGAGAAGTCAGAAGTCCTGTGTGAGTTTGAGGATATCATGTGATCTTGAGTGACAGGAGCCCCATCCCAATGGGGAGGGACGAGTGATGGGTCCAGCATTGTCCCTGCCACCTGGCAACACAGTTGCCAATGACAAGGTGGAAATGCTGCCTCCATGTTCGTGCCGTCCTATCTTTGCAGGGGTTGTAACGTTTAACCTTGTATACAAATGCAAACTTGCATAAAACTTGCAAGGGTAAAACAGAGAATGGCCATATGCCCTGTACCCAGATTCACCAATATTTCCCCCATTGGCTTTTCCATTCTAGATAGATAGATAAATAGATAACAGATAAATAGGTGATAGATAGATAAATAGATGATAGATCGATAGATAAATAAATAACAGATAAATAGGTGATAGATAGATGATAGATAGAAAGATGATAGATGATAGAGATATGGAGATATAGACAGAGATGCCCACACACATATATAATTGTCCCTCAGTATCCAGGGGAGTTGGTTCCAGGAGTCCCATGCATAGCGAAATCCACACATGCTCAAATCCCTTATATAAATGATGCAGTATTTGCATATAACATACACAATCCTCTTGTAGACTTTAAATCATCTCTAGATTATTTATAATACTGAACACAATGCAAATGCTATGGAAATAGTTGTTATGCTGTATTGTTTAGGGAATAATGACAGGGAAAAAACAGTCTGCTTATGTTCAGTACAGATGCAACCATCCTTTTTTAAAAAAATATTTTTGATCCACAGTTAGTTGAATCCATGAGTGAGGAACCCATGAATATGGAGGGCTGTCTGTGTGTGTACACACACACACACACACACACACAAATACAGATACATTTTTCCCTGAACTATTTGAGAGTAAATTGCAGACATCATGTTCTTTCCCCTAAATATTTGTGGCTTTCTCTCAAAATAGATATTCTCAACAAAGTTACACAATCATATAATACACTCAAGTATTATATGCATAGAGCATAGAGTTCATAGTCTCATTTAATGAATTATCCTTTTTTTTTTTTTGAGAGGGAGTATCGCTCTGTCACCTAGGCTGGAGTGTAGTGGCACGATCTCAGCTTCCCGAGTAGCTGGGATCACAGGCATGCGCCATCATGCCCACCTAATTTTTGTATTTTTAGTAGAGACATGTTTCAGCATGTTGGCCAGGCTGGTCTTGAACTCCTGACTTCAAGTGATCCACCTGCCTTGGCCTCCCAAAGTGCTGGGATTACAGGCGTGAGCGACCGTGCCCAGCCCCAGTGTTTTCTTTTCTAGCCATGTTTGCCCCGTGCAGGATGACACATTGTATTTAATCTCCGGGATGACACACTTAGGCCTCTTTGGCCTGTTTTCCTCTAGAAGTGTCTCGGCTCTCTTTATGATCCTTGTGCGCGATGGCTGTGAGGAGCGCAGGGCAGTTACTTCGCAGGATGCCCTGGGCTTGGATTCAGGTGACGCCTTCTGGGCAGGGACTCCCCAGGGGAGGGTGTCTGCAGCAGGAAGCCGCTGATGTCCCCAGGCCTGGACACTAGTTAGGGTGGTGCCCCCTGGCTCTTCCATGGATTCCTAGTCCCTCTTTCTGATTAATTAGAACTTGAGAGACCATCGTTGAGACTCCCACGCCCCCTCAAACTTCCCCCAGCCGTTTCAGCAACTGCGGAGCATTCCTGCCAGAATCTTTGTTCAATCTGCGGGTAGTGAGGGTGTGACTGTAACTCTCTCATCCCATCCGTCTCTGTGAGTTAGTCTGCGTTCCACTGTGAGGAAGAGCTTCTCCCCCCACCTCTGTATCTGTCCCCTTAGTTTTATGTTGGCATGAGTTCATGGGTTGTTTGTTTGTTTGAAACAGAGTTTCGCTCTTGTTGCACAGGCTGGAGTGCTGTGGCGCGATCTCAGCTCACTGCAACCTCCATCTCCCAGGTTCAAGAGATTCTCTTGTCTCAGCCTCCCGAGTAGCTGGGAGTACAGGCATGCACCACCACGTCCTGCTAATTTTGTAGTTTTTTTTTTTTTTTTTTTACTAGAGATGGGGTTTCTCCATGTTGGTCAGGTGGGTCTCAAAACTCTCATCTCAGGTGATCCACTTGTCTTGGCCTCCCGAAGTGCTGGGATTACAGGCGTGAGCCACCGTGCCTGGCTGCTCATGGGTTCTTGATGTAGTCTGTGGGCTGTAATCTGCTACCACTGTGTTTATTGTGATGCTCAAACTGGTGCACATTCAGCCACCAAAGGACTGTTTCCATAGAGGCCTCCTGGGTACCACCCCATAGAGCCACAGGTCCCAGAGCCTGCAGGATGAGAGGCAGGCTGGCCAGCAGGTGTGTAGGAGTTTGGATAAAATCGAAAAGCCACATTGTCAAGCAGAGGTGCCTGGCTGTGCCCCCCTGGTAGGCCCCTCCTTTGCCCCGGAGGGCTGTTCCCCCATCCTGGAGCTGTGAGGCTCCACTAGCTGTGGCATTTCACACCCCGTACCCTGCACACAGCTTCAAGGCTCCCCTAGGCCTGCTGGACAGCTCCTCCCTCCCCATCTCAGGACCCTCGGCCAGGAACCTCAGCCCTCCCACCCCGCACTCCAATGGCCACCTCGGTGGTGGGTGGTGGGGGGCTCCTACCTGCCCTCGCCCACACTCCCAGCCCTGCAGAAGGAGAGAAGCTGTTTGGGAAAGTGTTTGGCAGCACATAACAAGAATCATAAAATTGTTTGTTCGATTTGACTTCGCGGTAACATTTCTGGGAAATCATGCTAAAAGAAAATTCCCCAAATGGCCAAAAGCCTAGCATGAAGAGGTTTATTGCAGAGTTATACAACTCACAGAGTAAATTACATGCCTGTCGTGAGGGGAAGGGCTAGGGAATTGATGGTGCCAGATGGACTGAATGTTAGATGTCATCTCATAGAAGTCCCACGATTTTGAAGCAACAAGAAAAACGTTTGTGCTGTGTTGTTAAGTAGAAAACTGCAGAGCAGGAAACCCAGCATCTGCCGTCAGCAGAGCTGTGGAAGATGAGGCAGGTCGATTTTTTTCTCGGAATGGCTGGTGTCAGAATTCTCCTGGGTAGGGAAGTGTCTTTCTTTGAGTCAGGGGTTCTTTGCACACTTGGTGTGGAGGCTTCTTGTCTAGCACAGCCCTGACTGCTGGTGAAAATCTGAAAATCACACAGATGAAGATGGTGTTCTCTGAGCTGGACCCATGCCCAGGGCTGGTGTGGGGAAGCCCAGGAGGGGCTGCCTCCTCAGCCCTGAATCCGGCCCGGCGTGCCTGCTTCACGCTACATTTCCCCTGGAGGGCACTGGTGTGAGAAGTGCGTGGTCTCCCCAGAGGGTCCCCGGGGGTCCCCACAGCAGCCACGGTCAGGGCATCACCGTGCAGAGGTGGAGATGGGCCTTTTATGTTTTCCTTGCACGGTTCACCATGGGATGCCGGACTTTTGTGTCTGGAAGTACACCCCGTGTTTTAATATTTATTACTAAGAATGTGTCTGTGCTCACCATTCCTCATTTTCGGTTCTCGTCACACCTTTGCTGGGTTTGTACTGAAACGCACCTCTCAGGAAAGCTGCTATTTTAGATATTTCACGTCGCTAGCATCTGGGAACACAGGACATACACAGGCGTATTTAAAAGGCAAACCTATTTTTCTGATTATAAACATACAGATTTCTCACAACTGGATGGACAGAGCTGAGGTAGGAACTGGTTCCGCCAAAAATATTCAAAAGTCGTGGGCGGGGCCTGTGCGTGTGCATGCACCACGGTGTGTTGAAGGATACAGCTGTTTGCGTGCGGTGGCTCACGCCAGGAATCCCAGCATTTAGGAGGATGAGGCAGGAGGATTTTGCTTGAGCCCAGGAGTCCGAGAGGAGAATGGGCAACACAGGGAGACCCCCATCTCTTCGGAAACTTTTCAAAACTATTATTAGCCAGGTGTGGTGGTGGCTGTCTATAGCCCAGCTACTCGGGAGGCCGAGGCAGGAAGAAGGTTCGAACCTGAGACTTTGAGGTTGCAGTGAGCCGTGATCACACCACTGCACTCCAGCCCGGCCGGACAACAGAGTAAGATCCTGGCTCAGGAAAAAAAAAAAAAAAAGATATGGCTGAGTTCAAAAGGAAGAAAAGGCAGTACCGAGTGACCTGAAACCCGAAGCAGGCTGGCAGGCGTGTGGGCTTGGCCCCGGCCCATTTCTGGGACTGGATGCCTCGGGCTGCTCCTGCCTCTGAAAGGAAAACAAGTCTCCCATGAAGGGAAAATACAAAGTCTCCCAAACTCTTCAGTGAGTCTGAGCTTCTACCACTCATGTGCCTTGGGAACCTCAAGTAGAAAACATCCTAAAAGCCGGCCTCAGCCTGGGCCACTTGGGCCTCCAGCAGCAACAGACCGCACGGCTCTCCAGGGGCACTTCCCAGGCTGGGGGCCAGGGGACAGGGCAGGGTTCCCACGGAGGGGGCTTTGACAGAAGACATGCATCCGTAGACAGAAGCCAGGAGGGTGCTGCAGATGTTTTTAGCACACAACGACGAGGAAACAAATAAAAACCTGGAAGGTTCCAACGCGTGCGGCTGCCACCTGCCAGGTGCGGGTTCACATGAACGCTCACAACCCGTTCTTACTGCGTCCTCGTCTACTCCGTAAAAATGATAGCACAATATTTTCCCAGAGCTGTGTCATTTTTTAGATTATTTTTCTTTGGCAGAAAAAGTCAATACTGCTTTTCAGAAAGAAAAAAATTGAAAAACAAACAAGGGTGGGTGCTGGGGTCAGGCTGAGCCGAGGAGCGGGACGTGCTGAGAATGGGGCAGAGTCAGAACACCCTGGCATCTCACCCAGTGGGCTCTGCTGTTCATGGGTTTTGCAGTAGTGCGGTCATAGAAACCCTCTGGCCCTTAGCTTTTCCTTCTGAGAAATGGGACAGACTGAGGCCACAGCCCCTCGGGAACAGCCAGAAGGGCCCCAGGCAGGCCCCTGGTCATCACTCTTGTCTTACTAATCTGCTGCTGCTCGCCTGTGTCTCCTGAGTGACCCAAACTGCTGTTCTCAGCGTGTAATGGGATTTGAACTCGGCCAGAGCACCTGCTCAGGTCCCTGCCAGACGCTGCAGCCTGTGAGGATGGGGACACAGTTCCTCTGCTCCTGGGGGACACTCAACTTGTGTGTTGTGACCAGATCATGGCCCTGGCTTTGCTGCAGGGGCGAGGGGCCGAGGAGGGAGGGCTCCATGGAGCCACTGGGGCTCTGGGCCAGGAGCAGCAGCCCGGGGGTGTTATCTGAGCCAGCAGAGAGCAGATCAGCCACGAATCAAATGCACCTCAGTCTGTCTCCAAAGGCAGAGCCCTAAAATGACTGCACGCATGCCAGGCTGGGCCGCAGCCCTTGCCAGGAGGGAGAGTGTGCTGACCTCCGTGACAGGTAAAGCTGCCTGAGCTTCAGGGACACGCAGTTCGGAGTGCACTGCGGCTGTGGGCAGTGTCCAGGGCCTCCCAGGCACAGACTGATGGGCCACCTCAGTGCTGGGCGCACGGCAGGGCAGGGCCGGGGCCGGGCAGAACAGCGCCCAGGGTTTGAAGAGCTTTCCTGATCTTACTCATTCAGAAAGTGCTGACAGGGCTCCCCTGGCTGGCCACATTCCCCCATTTGGTGAGAAGACACCCCTGGAGAGAAGCGACCTGCAGAGATGGCACAGCAGTGTGGCCATTGCCATCAGAGCACCCCAAATATCTCTGGAGCAGGCTTCCTGCTTTGGCTGTGGGCTCAGGGACCTTCTACCAGTCACCCCAGAATGGCTCCTATGCACCCCGCAGTGTGCGCTCGGGAGAATTGCCCTGGGCAGCTTACAGCAGAAGGGCCTCCCACCTTCCAGGAGCAGGGTCAGCCAAGTCCATCCAGTCCCCCTTTTCCTCGTGTGGCTTCGTTTCCGGGAGATGAGCCCCTGCCAGACTTGAACTCTGACCGCCTCGGCGACTGGGAGCCAGACCTGAGGCTTGCAAGAGAAAGTAATTGCAGAGATGTTTTTCAGCCCAAACCTGATCGCTTGTGACTTTTGTCATCTGATCTCAGAGGCGCACACACAACACAGCCCTGGGGTTCACTTGGCCTCTGGAGGGAGATGCTGAGAAGGGCTGTGTCCACCGGTTAGGGTCAGTCACCTTCAGGATCTCCACTGTTGGCCCATCCGCTCACATCCCACCCATTTATTCAAACCCAGGCCACCCCAAAGCTCCTGCTATTCCCTGAATAAACAAGGCGGGCTTTGAGGGGTCAAGAAGGGGCAAGGAGACTTGTCCCCCTGCCCTGTTCAGCCCCTGCCGGGAGGGGTGGGGCTGACGGTGTCACAGCCAGGCCCTGAGCATGGGAACCGGCCCCCGGCTGCTCCTCAATGTCGTTTCTCACCACCGATCACCCTCGTCCACATCAGTGGAGCTTTGGCAGAGCAGCTGTGTATGCCAGGGACGTGCTGGTGCCCTCACAGGGTGGGGTCCAGGGGCCGCTGCTGTCATCTGGGCATGTCCCAGCCGCACAGGAATCCGGGACCCAGGGCTGCACAGGTGGCGCAGACAAGTGAGATCCGACTCCGCTGCCTTGGGGGCCTGCTGAGAGAACTTGACTCTGAGCTGGGCCTGCAGTGACGGGGAGGGCTTAATGAGGCTAATTAGCATCACTCCCTGGTACAGAGTATCTTTTTTTGGTGACAGCTTTATTGAGATATAATTCACACACCACACAATTCATCCATTTAAAGTGCACAATTCGGAGGTATTAACATATTCCTAGTGTTGTACACCTGCCACTGCAATCAGCGTCAGAACATTTTTATTACCTCCCGGAAGAAACCCCAGACCCTTCAGCTATGACCTTCCAACCTCCCGTCACTCCCGACCCTAACCTAGACAACCACCAATTTACTTCCTGTCCCAGTAGATTTTCCTGTTGGGACTTCTCACTGCAAATGCAGTCACACCCTCATGCTCTCTGTGGTTCTTCGCATCTGGCTTCTTTCACTTAGCGTCAGGTGTTCAAGGTTCATGCCCGCTGCAGTGCGAATCAGTGCCTCATTCTTTTTTACGTGGCTGAATAATATTCCCAAGTATGTGGACCATATATTATTTATTCATTCATAAGTAGATGGATCTGTTTTCACCTTTTGGCTACATGCCATGAATAATGCTGTTATGCACACTCTTGCATAGATTTTTGTGTGGGCATGTGTTTTCACTTCTCTTGGGTGTATACCGAGGAGTGGGGTTTCTGGAGCGAGTGGTGCTGTGTGCTTGCCCTTCAGAAGACCTGTCCGACTGCTGCAAAGTGGCTGCAGTGTTTCACAGTCTTCCGGCAGCCGCAAGCGTCCTGCTTTCTCCGCGTCCCCCTTGGTACCAGGAGCTCTCGTGCCTGTGAAGTGGCATCTCATGGTGGTTTTGATGTTTGGATCCTGATGGCGGATGACCTCAAGGGTTTTTCCACGGGCTTGCTGGTCATCTGCATATCTTCTGCCCTGGAGACGGTGGGAGCGTTGTGTGTTCCACAAAGCTCGCCTGTGCTTCCTGTGTGCTGCCCACTGAGGCATTTATGTCTTTCTCCTGGGAATTGCGTCTTCCTCCCCTTCCCTCCACCTTCTCCCAAACATTTGGGGCCAATGGGTTCCCTTTCTTCTACTTCACCCCCTCCACAGCTGCGGTGATTGGTCCAGGGGTGGCTGTCTAGAAGGCTGGCCAGATGTGAGCCTGGGTGCGAGGAGGAGAGAGGCGGCTGCCAGGGCGGCAAGGCCATGAGGGGACCTGAGCCAGGAGAGACATGAGGAGAGCAGAGCTCCTGCCCACGGCTGATCCTGAATCTCCGGGGCACCAGGAGGGGCCCAGAGTGCCACAGGCTTGCGCGCCAGCCCTGGGGTTTCCAATAAACCCCTTCTTCTGCTTGTGTAAGTTTGGCTGAGTCTTCCACTCACCTACCCATACTGCCAAAAAGTCCACGTGACTCAAACCCTTGCCACTTCCTCTCGGAAGCAGGCCGGTGGGATCACACTTGCAGATAAGCCCACGGGGAGGGAGGAATTGGGGGCCCAAGGCCATGCCTATTTACAATTTGTGTCTCACACTTTACACCCCTACCGGCTGCCGGCCACTCAGAAGGCACATAAACAGCCAGAGGCCTCAATTCTCCTACGGCGGAGTCGGGGGCTCAGGCAGGCCCGACAGAGGCTTGTCCCTCCGACCCATGTGCGGCAGCCATCTCCACGCCGGACAGACACCTCAGCAGAGGACTTTCAATTTTGCAGAGGACAGGCATGCTGTAAGCACACATGGTGCTTCCCACGGGCCGGTGAGCAGTTCTCCAGGGAAAATGAAACGAAGCCAGCAGCAGAGCAGAGGGAAGAGCGGGGGTCTCTGCCACCAAGTGCTGAGCACTCTAAGTACACTGCAGATGGGGAAACCATTCACCAGGGAGAACCAAGGAGTCAGTGCAGCCAGGATCCAGCCCAGATTCCACGGCTGCCACTCTCCAGGCATCCTGGATTGAGGGCCACGGCAGCCAGGCTGCCCAGGAGGCTCAGGGTGCCTGCTACTTCAGCAGGTGGCACGGGCTGCCACAAGCTCTTCAGAGCAGGCCCTGCTTTGGTGAACAGACAGGAGATCTCACAGAGCCCTGGGAATGCAGCAGAGAGCCCCTCACACGTGGTATTATTTTATATGACTTTAATAAGGATCAAAATGTGCCATGGAATTCAAGGCTTTGGCAGGGGTCTAAAGTGGGTTTTTAAGTACTTGTGGCTTGGCACATCCATCATGTGCTTTGAGAAGTGCTCTTCTAACCCGTGCCGTGCTCTGAGAAGGAGGAATGACACAGATGTTGCCCAGCGATTTTCACCAGTCCCACTAACATTTCAGTCTTTGTGAACTAAGGAGAACGGTGGGTTTAAGTGCCCCTGCTTGGCACCGGAACGTGCACTTGACAACGCTAAGGGGGGTCCAGAGAGTTTTGGGCAAGTGTATCTCATGGCTTGGTGCCAGGACCAGAACTGTGGTCTGCGTGTGTGTGTGGTCATGGTCGTGGTGATGGTGGTGTGTGAGGCAGGGGCAGTGAGAGATGTGGCTGGGAAAAGGTGGCCGCGTGAGGTGTGGAGACCAGCCCTGATTCCTGTCCGTCCTCCCTGGCCCCATCCTGCCCTGATTCACATGGCCCTGGGCTGTGGGGGTAGTTCCTGAGTTCTCATTTATCGTACCTGGCCCCGTCCTGCCCCAGCTCACATGGGCCTGGACTCGGGGACAGGTCCTGATTCCTGTCCTTCGGGCTCCTTTGTGCCCCGGATCTTGTGGTCCTGGGCTGTGGGGGCAGGACCTGAGTTTTCACCCATCTTCCTTGGCCCCAGCTCATGTGGTCTACTCTAGGGCTAAGCTCTGAGTGTTTGGCAAGTGTGTATGCTGGCCACACTCCATCATGGGTGGCGAAGACCCAGCCATGGTGCCCAGGGACCCTGCCGGAGCCACAGGGCAGGGAGAGAGAGGAGTAGACACAGGCTCTGCGAGCCCCGCCCTAGCACGGACTTTGAGCCCCAGGTGAGGCTCCAGCCCCACAGGCTGGTCCGGAAGTCCGGAATGCTGCTTCTCGGGGAGTGCTGAGTCCTGCCCTTGCTGCTTTGCTGTGGTCCTGACCTCTCCACAGAGACAGTTTGTAATCCATTCATTTAAAAAAATAACCAAACACTTTTTTGCATTGAGATAATTGTAGATTCAGTTGCAGAAACGTTACAGAGTGATCAGGGTGCCTCCACCATTTCCCCCAGAGGTACCGGCTTAGGTAACCACGGGACAGAGCCACAGCCTTGAGCTTGACCTCAGTGCCGTTCACACCCCGTGCTCAGATGTCACCGCCGTCACACGCACTCGCCTGTGTGTGGGTTAGTTCTGTGTCCCGAAGGCACAGAACCCTCCATCCAGGATCCCTGCAGCTGCCCTGTGGAACCACGGTGGCCCTCACGCTGGTGGCCGCCAATCTCTCTACCTCCATCACGTTGTCGTTTCAGAACTGCTCTCCACGACATAACCTTTCAGATGACCTTCTTCACGTGGTGTAACTCCCTGGAGGTCATCCGAGTTTTTGTGTCAAGAGTTTGTTCCCTGTCATGAGTAGTGTTCCCTGGTAAAGGCATTCCACAGTTTAATCATTTTCCTGTTGAAGGAAATTCGTGTTGTTTCCAGTTTTTGACTCATACGAAAGAAGACGACAGAAACATTCATGTATGGGCTTCTGTGTGACTGCAGGTCTCCAGGTCTCTGGGATAACTGCCTGGGAGGACAGTCATCGGCTGAGTCACATAGGAAGGACACGTTCCGTTCAGGAAGAAGCCGCCATGCCCTTCCTGCACAGCTCTGCAGCCCTGCCCCCACAGCAGTGCATGGCAGTCCTGCATCTCTGCATCTCTGCATCCTCACGGCATTTTATGTAAACCGCTTTTCTTGTTTTAGCCATTCTGATAGGCGTGCAGTGCAATCTTCTTTTTCGTAGAGATGGGAAAATAGTGTCCCTGGAAGTGGTCCGGATATGCCGGAGGAGCTCCCTGGCTGGAGGCATCTTGCAGGGACACACATGGCACGAAGGATGCCCCCCACCTCCCGCTCTGCCTCCCCAGGGACTGCTCAGACGCCTGCTTTGCTCATTATCTTGGGTTTGCTGGTGTCTGGCCTGGATGCATGTCTTGAAATTTAGGAGCTCCTGACCGCCCAGCTTGCATGCACACCCTGCCTACTGTAACACCCTTTGTCCGGAATTCCTCCCCAGATCCCCACTGGCAGCTCTGCTTGACCCCAGGTCTCCAGGACCATGGCCCAGCCTGAGGGAGGCCTTTTCCGTCCGTTCCAACAGACCCGGGCCCCAACTGTCCCTCACCGCAGAGCAGCTGTGGATGTCCTCCTCACTGCTTGTAAGCAGAGGTCTTGTATTAGTGGCTTGTTCTCTGACTTTCCCAGCAGAGTGAGTTCCTTGAGGAAAGAGACACTCCCAGCCCCCAGCACAAGCATGCCACATGAGACGGGGGTCCATAAGTATTGGGAAGAATCTGGATCAATGAATGGATACATTGCATAAGCCCCTGGATTTTCTTCACGTAGAGCGGCGGCCCCCAGCCTTTTTGGCACCAGGGACTGGTCTCATGGAAGATAACTTTCCGTGTACTTGCATTGAGGGAATGGCTTCAGGCTGATTCGGTGCATTACGTTTATTGTGCATTTTATTTCTATTACGACGACACCATAGTATATAATGAAATAATTATACAGCTCTTCATCATTTAGAATCAGTGGAAGCCCTGAGCTTATTTTCCTGCAACTAGACGGTCCCATCAGGGGGTGATGGGAGTCAGCACAGATCATCAGGCATTAGATTCACATAGGGAGCTCACAACCTGGATCCCTCGCACGCGCAGTTCACAGTAGGGTTTGCACTCCAGTGAGAATCGGATGCTGCTGCTGATGCGGCAGGAGGCGGAGCTCAGGTGGTGACGCGAGCAGCAGGGAGCGGCCGTAAATACAGACAAAGCTTCCCTCCCTCACCCACCGCTCACCTTCTGCTGTGTGGTCCGGTCCCTGAAAGGCCAAACTGGAACCAGTCCATGGCCCAGGGGTTGGAGACCCCTGATGTAAAGTACCACTGCTGACTTCACCAAGAGAGCAAAGTGTGTGGCCATAGTAGCTGATGTGAAAACTTCACATTTCTAGAAAACATTCATTTCCCTGATTGTGTTTTCAGGGGCATTTGTCCCTGCAAGTATAAGGCATGTGACATGGTACAGATGCTCCATCTCAGAGGTTAGCAACTGCTTTGATCTTGAGACCTCATTAGGTTAAAAACTACCAAGGACCCCAAAGAGCTTTAGTTCCCATGGGTCATATCTAGCCATGTTTATCATATAAAAAAATAAGGCTAACCATTAAGGCTAACCCGGGAGATGGCTTTTGACCAGGCTGAGGTCCAAGGCCATAGGGCATTGTCCTTGGACCCACACCTGGGCTAACCTGGGGGAGGGTGCTGTCCCTGGCCCAGGTCTGCCCCTTCTCCTAATGCCTCAGGGTCCAGAGGGCCCACATTCCTTCCTCTTGGCGGCCTGCACGGTCCCTTTCCTCCTACTCAATGCTGAGCCATGCCATGTTAAGATGCGGCCAGTGTCACCAGCTTAAATATTTTAAATAAAAAGAATGATCAGTATGTTTTTTCTCTACCAGAAATGAAACTACGGCTGTTTAACACACCATCTCGCAAACTTATCATCTGAACAACTTTCTTCCACACGATTAAGCATGCATTTCTACACCCACACACTCAGGCCCTGGAATCCAGTGCAGACATAGTTCTAGAAAACATTCGTTTCCCTGATTGTGTTTTCAGGGGCATTTGTCCCTGCAAGTATAAGTCACGTGACATGGTACCGATGCTCCATCCCAGAGGTTAGCAACTGCTTTGGTCTTGGGACCTCATTAGGTTAAAAACTATCAAGGACCCCAAAGAGCTTTAGTTCCCATGGGTCATATCTAGCCATGTTTATCATATGAAAATTAAAGCTAACCATCTCAGAGATTAACTCACTAAAAATAGCAACAATAACATATCACAAGTTAATATAAATAACATGCTGGGAAAACACTCTATATTTTTTAACGTAAAATATTTAGTGGAAACAGTGAGGGGGTTGCTTTAAAATTTTACAGATCTGCTTAAGGTCGGGCTTAATGGATGGTAGCTGGAGTTTCATACCTGCGTCTCAGCCATCAGTTGAATACATTGTTTTGGTGGAAATACATGAAGAAAATCTGACAGGTAGCAGGAATTACAGGCACCCACCACCACGCCCAGCTAATTTTTGTATTTTTGGTAGAGACGGGGTTTCACATGTCGGCCAGGCTGGTCTCCAACTCCCTTAGCCTCCCAAAGTGCCGGGATGACAGGCGTGAGCCACCGTGCCTGGCTGTATTTTTAACTTTGAGGAAACGCCATACTGTTTCCCACAACGCTCTACCATTTTGCGCTCTGAACAACAGCACACGAGATTTCTGGTTTCTCCACAGCCTGATCGATGCTTGTCTTTTCGCTGCTGTTGCTAGCATCTGCACTGACTGGCAGGAGATTGGTTTGGATTCGCATTTCCCTGATGGTCAGTGACACTGAGTCTCTTTATACCTGTTGGCCATTTGTGTGTCTTCTTCGGAGAAATGTCTGTCCAAGCTCTTTGCCTATTTTTAAATTGAGTTGTTGGTGTTTTTGATATTGAGTTGCAGGAGTTCTGTACGTTTTAGAAATTCATCTTTTATCAGATCTGTGGTTTGCAAATATTTCCTCCCATGCTCTAGGTCCCCTCTTCATTCTGCTGCTTGTTAGCTGTGCAGAAGCCTTTACATTGGACATTCCACTTGTCTATTCATGAAATCATTTCCAAGACTAATGCCAGGACGATTTTCCTGTGTGCTTTTTTCCATGAGTTTTATAGTTTCTGGTCCAAAAGACCAGAAATAAATCCACAGTATGTGGTTGACTGATCTAAAAGAGTGCCAGAAATACATATCAGGAAAGGATCTTCTCTTGGGAAAACTGGATATCCACATGCAAAATAATAAAATTGGACCCTTATACTACACACAAAAATCGGCAGTTCCTTGAAGATTACTTGCAATGCAGTCTGAATCCTGTTCACGTTTTAGCATTAATGAGCCCTTTCGTCTCTGTTACATTAAAATGCATAGTCCTGTCATTAACTTGGAATGGATCTTTTACTTTTGCATGATTTTATAACATCGTATCTTGGTCATTTGGAAAATAATGACTCACTGAGTTACACAGGTTTTCAAATGTAGATGCGTTTCATTATTCAATAGCCAAAAAAATTGTATTTGCTAATATCTCCAGCCATCTCACCAGGGAAGTCTTTAAGTAACAAGAAAGTATGAAGATTGCGGTGGTGAATGTATGCCTTCCAGAATTTTAACTTACACTCAGAAGTTCATATTCTAGCATTGACGACAAATACTGTCAATGGTTTGCTTTAAAATGGCCGGTTCACTTCATTCACTTTCAAGAAATCTGCCAAACACTGAGCTCTGAATAGTTCGTAAGCCATTCTTTCGAGTAAAAACAGTGTTCCATGAAAAACGTGGGTAGCTGGGCTCTTAGCTCAGTCACATGGTGTTTTCCTCAAGAGAACTATTGTACTTCAGCTTGTAGAAGAGCTTTACGTGTGCTTTCTACTTTGTTAGAATATTAAAAAGGCATGTGCCTCAAGCATTGAGCTTTAATAAAATAAATGATTTTTCTCTTTCACCCAGAACAGTCTTAAGTGACAGAGGTTGTGTTCTCTGTCTTTCCCCATGAGTGCCTGGAGTGACGCACACAGTGACCGCAGTGTGGTGTGGCTCCAGCCTTGATTCCAGGCCCAGCACCGTGGTCGTTTGGTACCTTGAATGCAAATGACAATATAGTGAAGAAATAGTGGTCTCTTAGCATTATGAAAACAGTTTTGACCTCAGAGACTTCTGAGGTTTCAGGGACCCCCAGCGGCCTGACCATACTTTGAAAAATATTGATTTAGCCAAAACATTATAGAATCAGCATCATTTCTTTCTTTCCTTTTTCCTTTTTAAATCTAATTTTTTTTAACACAATACAATTTAAAGTAAGCTTACTGACAAATCTTTTGCATCAATGATAGAAGTTAAAAATCGGTGATTTTCACATTAACTATAGTTTTATGATTTGTGTATTTAACCAAACGAAGTTTCCAAAGCATCTGAAATAACTATAATTTGTGCAACTTTTTAGATGTCTGAAAATAAATAATGAATGTATATTTAACATCCCTAATCTCAAAATCTAAATGCTCCAAAATTTGAAACTTTTTGAGCACCGGCATGACAGCACAATTAGAAAATTCTACACACAAGCACTGAACACAAACTTTGTTTAATACACAAAAGTATTCAACATATTGGACAAAGTTACCTTCTGACTATCTGGATAAGGTGTCTACAAAGCACAATGAGTTTTGTGTTTAGACTTCAGTCCCGTCTCCAAGTTGTCTCATTATGTAAAAGAAAATATTCCAAATTCTTAAAAAAAAAATTCTCATCCCAGGCATTTTTAATAAGGGAGGTTCTACTTCTGTTTCATGTGCACACATGAACCCAACAAGCAGCCTGGGAAATAAAATGTTGAATCCGTGGCTGAAGCCACATGCACCTCTCCCTGGTCCTGTTCCACTTCCGTACCCCCTGCCAAGCGATGATCCCCATCCTGACTTGGGTGTCTACCTTCACCCTGAACTTCTAACCACTTTTACTATGAATGTACATATTCTTAAACAAAATGTAATATTGTTAGGAACAGTTTCGTAAGATTCTTCCTGTGCACTTAAAGTTTCTCTGAGGCTCTAATATATACCCAGGAGTGAATTGTTCATCACTGGGTAAAGGCATTGAGCATCTGTGGTACAAAGTAGTTATGTCAATCTGTATTCCCACCAGCAGTATGTAAAAGTTTTCTTTTCTCTACATCTTCTGCAGCACTCGAAGTGATGAGATTTAAATTTCTGTTGCTTTTGTGGGTGTAAAATGGAGTTTTGTTGCAGTTTAATATGTATTTCTCTGACCTTTAGTGAGATTAATCATATTTTCAAGTTTATTTGCCATTGGAAGTTCTCCCTCCATAAATCACCTTTCCGAATCCTTGGTAATTTTTTCTGTTGTTTTTTATTTAATACTTTTTGTAGGACCTCTTGACGTATGTTAGATTTTAACCCTTCAGCCATTTTGTGTGATGCAGACATCTTTCATGTGGTGGTGTTTTAGTAATTCTGTTGTGGTGAATTTTCGTGTACAATTTGATCTTTTGATACAATCAAATTGATCATTTTTGTCCTTTATGTTGAACCTCTGTTGTGTTAGGACTTCCTTAATAAATCTTTCCCTACTCTGAGGTCACAAAATACCTTTTTTTTAAAAATAAAAGTTTAAAAATTTTTGCTTTCCACAGTTAAATTTAATCCAGCCACATTTTGTCTTTGGGGATTATGCAAGCAGAGATCTAATTTCATTTTATCTTTTCCACGTGGATAGCAAACTTCTCAGCATCATTTATTGAATTATTTCTTTACTCATCTGCAACACTATCCCTATCTTATGTCAGGCTTCATAAATTTGGAGAGCTCTTCCTAAAAGAATGTGGATTCCATTGCTGGTGGATGGAGTGCTTGCTAAGGTTTGTGGGTCAAGTTGTTGATACGGCTATCCACCTTCTCTGTATCCTCAATGACTTTTTGTCTACATCTTCCATCCTTAGGTGAGAGGAACACTGATCTCTCCAACTGGATTTGTGGATTTATTTGACTTTTTAGTTCTGCCAGCTTTTGCTTCCAATATTTAAGTTTGTTATATCCTCTTGACAAATTAACTCTTTTATCATTATAAAATGTTTCTTTGTATTCCTGATAATATTTCTTGTCCTGGAGTCAACTTTGATACTCATGTTTCCACTTCAGCTTACTTATGATTAGAGTTTACATAGTATATCTTTTTTAAGTCTGTTTACCTTTGATCTATCTGTGTCTTTATATTTAAAAAGCTTATCTTTTTTTTTGAGATGGGATCTCACTATGTTGCCCAGGCTGGTCTTGAACTCCTGGGCTCAAGTGATCTGCCTGCCGTAGCCTCACAGAGTGCTGGGATTACAGGTGTGAGCCACCACTCCTGGCCTAAAATGCATATCTTACAGACAGCTTGTTGTTGGGTTGTGTTCTTTTTATCTAGTCTGACAGTTTATACTTTTATTTGAAGTGTTTAGACCATTTATATTTATTGTAATTGTTAAATTTACTTTTACTAATGTTTTAACCCTCATAATATATTTTCATTATTTTTGCATTAAACAGCCAATTATCTTTTAAAGAATTTTAAAGGCAGGAAAATAAGTATTTTATATTTACCCACAAAGTTTCCATTTCGGGTGCCCATCACTTCTTTGTGTAGCTATGAATATTTACACTAGCATCTGAGCTTCTGCCAGACACTTTCACACATGCTGCATCATTTTGCTTCTGCAACAGTTGTGGGCACAGGACTGTCTCCAGTTTACAGAGGAGGCAGTTGAGGTTCAGAGCAATTATAGGAGTTGCCTAGTCTCTTGGAAGATCTCCAGTGCACGTCCTGCTCATCTCGCTTCCCTCCACTAGTGCCCTGTGCCCCACTAGCAATGAGAGAGGTGCTGCACGCCACGAGCTCCATGCCCCCGTCTCTCCCCCGTACTGTACTCTGGCATCTCCCTGCTTGCTGTCTCTCCATCCTCAATTGGGTGGACCCACCTTTCCATCCTGCCCATCCCTGTCCCCCCCAGTCTGCAGGTGACAGGTCTCAGCTTGTGCAGTCTCTCCCCTGCTTCTTGTCACACCCACAAAGTCAGGGTTGGCTGAGACACCAGGCTTATCTCTGCTTCTGCCTTGTAAACAGTAGAAATGGCCATCCGTGTGCCCACATGTACATATGAATGTGTGGAGTGATCATGTGAATGATGGGAAGGAGCTGGACAGACTCAGGCACACCCAGAAGTGCTGGGCAGGGGGTTCCTCCCCCTTCCCCCCTTCTCACCATGGTACAGCCAGGGGGTGCAGGTGTCACCACCTCCCCTAGACTCATTTCCTCGTGGACAGCCAGACAGGTAGTTTGTGGACACCATGTTAGGGCCCCCGGCTCCAAACAGCCTGTGCTCCTATGTCAGAATGCACAAGCCCTGGCATGGGGAGAGCTGTGAGGTCAGAGGACCAGGCACAGGGGCCAGAACTCCGCCGCTTCACCCCGCCTGCCTCCCCAAGCAGGCAGGGCCAGGTGCTGCCGCCCCTCCTTTCTTCCTCTCTTTTCCTCCCTCTGTCCCCTCCTCTCTCCCCTCTCTTTCTCCCTCTTCTTCCCTCTCTCCCTCCCTCTTTCTCTCTCTCTTTTCCCCTAAGGCCTTGTTGTAGTTGAACAGCACTCTTCCCATGAAGGGTCATTCTAGCTTTCCTACGCTAACTCAGCTGGAACTTTGGAATTTTGGGGATCTATTCCTCCAAGATTCTCTCATTGACCTCTGACCTGCCTCCAGGGCTGCCAAAAACAGGTTCTGGCTAGTGAAGTGTGGAATTCAAGGACTTCAAGTTGGCCAGTCTGGATCTGACCCTGGCTCAGTAGAGACAGGCTCGGGCAGGGGAATGGGACATCCTACAGGAGAAACTCTGGGAAACCGGGTCGGAGGGAGCAGAGGGGACTCTGGAGGAGAGAGATGTTTAAAACACTGAGCATCCGAGAGGGGAAGTGTGCTCTGCCTCCTGGTGTGGAGCCAATCCTCTATATTCTTCTCCATCCCTTCCTTTCCCTTCTCTCTTGCCTCTTCCTTTCCCTCTTCTCTCTTCCCTTCCTTTCCCTTCTCTCTCCCCTCTTCCCTTCCTTTCCCTCTTCCCTTCTCTTTTCCCTTCCCTTCTCTCTTTCCTTCCTTTCTTCTTTCCCTTAACAAAGGAAATCCTTCTCCATAGGAAACTAAAGCTGATCCATTCACACAGAGTTTGAGTTCCTAGTTGAGGTCCTCACTGAAAACAACAGCATTGCTCTCAATGTGTTTTCTTTTGATGCCATTGTGGAGCCTTAGATCTGCTTCTTTTAACTCTCAGTTAATCATGTTATTCTTTATAATGGCTCGACTGAGACATAATCATATACCGTACAATTCATGCCTGTAAAGTATACAATTCAGTGGTTTTTGTATATCTACTAATGTAGTAATTTGTATATATACTAATATATAACATATAATTAATATATATTATACTAATATATAATATATATTATTTTATATTATGTTATAAGTGGATAACAAATATATATGCTATTATATAATATATACTTATATAGACAGTAATATATAATACATATTATTTTATACTAATATATGTGCTAATATGTAATATATATTATTTTATATGCTATAAATGTGTAAAAATATATAAATATACATTTTACAAATATACTAATATATACTAATATGCTAATTTATATATACTAATATATAATTTTATAATATATATACTAATATATAATTGTAATTATATACACTAATATGTTAATTTATATATACTAATATATAATTATATAAAATATAATATGAGAGAGAGATCCAAGATGGCTGATCACTAGCAGCTTGGGCTCATAATTCCCAGTGAAAGCGCAGAGAACGAGAGGACGCCACACTTTCAGACGAATATTTGTTGCTCACGGACTAGGAGATTCCCAGCAGAGGAGCCCCACGGGTCGCCAGGGTGACTCTTGTGGCCGGCGTGGTGGTTTTGCTGGCACCTTAGCTCGCCAGTTCTTGGTGCAGAGTCTGGAGATTCCCGGGCAGAAAAGCACCATCATTATTAACACCGCTGTTTTGGCCGGTGAAGTGGATTGCTCAGATTTCGTCACTGGGAATCAACAAGTTGGACGTCAGCTCAGAGACCTAGTTAGAAAGTCGGTAATTACAAAGATGACAGATGGATAAATATATAATGAAGGGAAGAAACCAGCGTAAAAAGGCAGAGAATACTCAAAATCAGAATGCCTCTCCCTCTACAGGGGATCGCAATTCCTCATCAGTAACGGAACAAGGCTTAATAGATTACGAGTGTATTCCAATAACAGAAGCAGGTTTCAAAACGTGGGTGATAAGAAACTTCTGTGAATTAAAAGAACTTGTTCTAACCCAATGCAAAGAAACTAAGAACCTTGAAAAAAGGTTTGACGAAATGTTAACGAGAATGGACAATTTAGAGAAGAATATAAGTGAATTGATGGAGCTGAAAAACACAACATGAGAACTTCACGAAGCATACACAAGTTTAAACAGTCGAATTGATCAAGCAGAAGAAAGGATATCAGAAGTCGAGGACCAGCTCAGTGAAATGAAATGAGAAGACAAGAATGGAGAAAAAAGGATGAAAAGGAATGAGCAAAGTCTCCAGGAAATATGGGACTATGTGAAAAGACCTAATTTATGTTTGATAGGTGTACCTGAATGTGACGAAGAGAATGAATCCAAGTTGGAAAATACTCTTCAGGATATCATTCAGGAAAACTTTCCCAACCTAGCAAGGCAGGGTAATATTCAACTCCAGATAATACAGAGAACACCACAAAGATATTCTTCAAGAAGACCAACCCCAAGGCACATAATTGCCAGATTTATTAGGGTTGAAATGAAGGAGAAAATACTAAGGGCAGCCAGAGAGAAAGGTCAAGTTACCCATAAAGGGAAACCTATCAGACTTACAGCAGATCTCTCAGCAGAAACCCTACAAGCCAGAAAAGAGTGGGGACCAATATTTAACATCCTTAAAGAAAAGAACTTTCAACCCAGAATTTCCTATCCAGCCAAACTAAGCTTTATAATTGAAGGAAAAATTAAATCTTTTGTGAACAAACAAGTACTTAGAGACTTCACCACCACCAGGCCTGCTTTACAAGAGCTTCTGAAGGAAGCACTATACATATAAAGGAACAACCAATATCAGCCTTTCCCAAAATATATCAAAAAGCAAAGAGCATTAACACAATGAAAAATTTACATTAACTAATGGGCAAAACAGCCAGCTAGCATCAAATGCCAGTATTAAACCTATATATATATTCTAATTGGATAAAAAGCCAAAACCCATCAGTATGCTGCATCCAGACCCATCTCACATGCAACGATATGCAAAGACTCAAAACAAAGAGAAGGAAGACTTATCAACCAATCAGAGAGTAAAAATAAACAAATAAACAAAAAGCAGGAGATGCAATTCTCGCCTCTGATAAAGTAGACTTTAAAGCAACAAAGAGCAAAAGAGGCAAAGAAGGACATTACATAATGGCGAAAGGATCAATGTAACAAGAAGAGCTAATGATTCTATAGATCAACCAGACAGAAAATTAATAAGGACATCCAGGACTTGAACTCAGACCCAGAACAAGTAAACTTAATAAACATTTACAGAACTCTCCACTTCAAATACACAAAACATACATTACCACCTCACACCTATTCCAAAAGTGACTACATAATTGGAAGTAAATCACTCCTCAGTAATCACATAGCATTTCATAGGTTTAAATGAAATATTGGTTGGCTGCTTGTTTGTTATTTTCTTCCCTTATCCCTTCCTGTCTACATCAAGTATAATTATTGGTATAAAAGAGGTTTTCAATACCCATTACTAAACTGCATTCTAGCCTGGGCAAGAAAGCAATACTCCCATTCTCTCTCTCTCTTTCTCTTCCTTTTTCTTCCTCTTCTTCATTTTTTTCAAAAAAAGAAAATAAATAAATAAATAAAATAAAATATAATATATAATTAAATAGTATTATATATAATTATATAACATATAATTATATATTAGTATATATACTAATTTATGTATACTAATATATAAATTATATAATATATATAATATATGATAGTATATAATATATATTACATATAGTTATATGTAACTATAATATATAACTATACATGATATAAATTTTATATATAGTATATAAATTCTATGCTATATAATTCATATGTATCAGTATATATAAATTAGTATATTAGTAGTATATGTTACTATGTTATAGTAACATATATATTAGCATAGTTACAGAGTTGTGCAGTTGTCACCACAGTCAATTCTAGAACATTCTTACATGCTTAGGGGACCCCTGTGCCCATGATTAGTAACTTGCCATTTCCCCTAACTCCTCAGCTCAGCCACTAAGTTATTTCTGTCTCTATACAGTATATGGTCCTCTGTGATCAAAGCTTTCAGTTAGAATAATGTTTTCAAGGTTTATCACTGTCACCATATGCGCAACACTTTAGTGATGTGTTCGTTTTGTGTATACACCACATTTACTTCTCCATTCGTAAGTGGATGGGCATGTGGGTTGCTTCCACTTTCTGGCTATAGTGAACAGTGTTGCTATGACTATTCATGTGCAGGCTTCTGTGGACATGTTTTCCTTTCTCTTGGGTATCTATCTAGGTGTGGAATTGGTATGCCATATAGTAGTGCTAGGCTTAACCATTTAAGAAACTGCTGAGCTGTTTTCCAATGTGGCTGCACCAGTTTACATTTCCCCTATCAGTAGATAGGGTTCTGATTTATTCACATCCTTGCCAATGCTTATTATTACCTATCCCTTCCATTACATTTATCCTAGTGGGTATGAACATCTTCCTGGTTTTGATTTGCACTTCTCAGGTTACTCTTGAGCATTTATATATCTTCTTTGAAGAAATGTATATCAACTTTTTGCACATTTTTAAATTGAGTTATTTGTGTTTTTATTACTGAGTTGCAAAAGTTTTTTATATATTCTAGATGCAGATTCTTTATACAAAATACAATTTGCAAATATTTTCTCCTATTCTGTGGGCTGTCTTTTATTTTCCTGGCACGCAAAATTTCTTGAAGAACAAGAGTTTTTAATTTTGTTGGAGTCCAATTTATGTTTTCTTTTGTTGTTTATGTACTGTCAATATCTGAGATTTTGAAAAGGATTGCATTGAATCTGTAGGCCAATTTGAGGAATATTGCCATTGTATCAGTTAGCGTTCCACCAGAGAAAGAATCAGCAGAATGTTTGCTTATTTGCAGGAATTAGCTCAGCAGTTGTGAAGACTGGCTAGGCAAGTCTGAAATCCAGAGTAGGTTACTAGTGACAAGAGGATGGAACTTTTGGGCACAAGTAAAAGCTGCTGTCCACAAGCAGAAGTTTTTCTTTTTCAGACAACCTTCAATTTTCCTGTTAAAGCTTGTCAACTGATTAGATCAGGGCTATTCATATTATCTGGTGTGCTCTCCATTAGTTAAAGTCAACTGATTATGGAACTCAGTCACATCTACAAAATGCCTTCACAGCAACATTAAGGTTAGTGTTAATTGAATATCTAGGGACTGCAGGTTAGCTGAGTTGACATGTAAGACTAACCACCCCTGCCATTTTGCCAATATTATGTCTTCTGATCCATGAACATGGTATATCTTTCCATTTATTTAACTTTTTTTTTTCATTTCTTTCAACAGTTTTGTCATATTCAGATTACAATGTATATCAGAGTATAAGTTTGGTACTTCTTTGATAAATTTATTCCTAAGTATGTATTCTTTTTTATTTATTCTATTTTAAATGGATTTTTTTTTGTTAATTTCATTTTTAGATTGTTCATTGCTGATGTCTACAATTGATTTTTGTAAATTGATCTTTTATTCTGCAGCCTCTTTGTGATATTAGTTCTGACAGTTTTTAGTGGATTCCTTAGGATTTTCTATATGTTATGCCATTCTTAAACGTGTATGTAATATGTTAGCAATTTTTGAGGAACATGTAAACATAACCCAAATCATTATGCCTTTCTTATTATGCCTTACAGTTTATCATTACACAAAAATAAAATAAAATAGATCATGCTTTACTAATAATTTCATTTTGTTTTAAAAGGAAATTCACAATATGGTATTAAAATGTAAGGTAATTTAAGTAACTAGGCACATAATAAATATATTACTTATTCAGTTATCAACTTCTGTTAGCTACTGCTCAATCTAATTCATCATCTTTTAACTTTTTCTTCTTTAAGGGGAAAGCTGCCACTTCTGCAAATTTTCCCCATCTTGAGAGAGTCTGTTTTATGACTGCCTCCTGTTTATCTGAAGGAAAGAACCCAGCACAATGCACCTTGTTTTCACAGGCATAATCTGCTTTTGTGAGTTTTGTGGGTTTCCTTGGCATCCTACAAGCCAGTGTGTGTGAGTTTGCATCTCCTATCCCCAGACGGGCAATAGTCCTTGAAGGCATCTCCTTGATGTTTTCTGTTCCTTTGCTTGTGTTCCCCTTCCCTCCTCCATTGCTCCTCCCCTGCAGGGCCTTCCTCCTGTCCTGGCGCTCCTTGGGCTCACACCTCTATCCTCTCACCACAGTCACAGCTCACATGCCAGGGGCCCACCTGGACCTCCAGCTAAGGTGCTTGCTCTGGGCTCTAGACCAGAACAACCAAATGATCTGGACATTTCTTCCTGAATGTCTAAAAGGCATCGCAGACTCACTTTGCCCAAACCCAACTTGCAAACTGCTCCTGCTAACCTCCCCTGCCCCATCCAGTCTGTTATACAAGCAGAAGCCTCGGGAAGTCACTCAGTGCCCCTCCTCCTTCCCCTTCGGTTTCATTCAACCTTCAGGCCTTGCCATGGTCCTACAGCAGCTCATGGTCTGCGGCCTTCTGCCAGCCCCCTCCTCCTTGTTTGTCCATGGCCACCAACACCGAGCCTCCTGCCCAGGACCGTGTCATGCATTACTCCATCTGCCCTGCCACTCAGACACGCTCCTGTGCTCCCTGCTGCGGGTCTTCCCTGGGTCGTTGTACAGACTCACTTAGCCACTGCCTCGACCTTGCCAGTCCAGAGAAGAGGCTGCACCTGGTGCCTGGTCAGACGGTGCAGCCCCCACGGACCCACCAGCGTCCACTCTCTCCCTTCCCGGTGTCACTGTCTCCATGGCATTGGTTCTGAGCCGTTGCTGTTGCTTTGCTCATCTGCTGGTTTGCCACCCGCCTGTCTCTCCCCGAGGCTTGGAGCTGCCCCAGCAGTCTGCTTGCACTGCCTGTGAACTGTGCTTCCCTGGTCCTGGGGATGCCCAGCACAGGGTGTGTTTGTTGTGGGTATAAGCAGCACCCCAGCGCTCATCCGGGGTGCAGGCCTATGTTGGGTCACAGCCCACAGTCAGGAGCACTGGCTCTCCTGCAGCTCACTCAGAAAGGAACCCCAGAGCCGTGGGATCACGAGGCTGGGGAAGAACAGCCTCTGTAATGCCAGCTGCTCCAGCCTCTGCATGCCCTTCACTACACTCACCTGGCATCAGCCTTGCAATCCTCCCACAAAGACTTTTCTCCAGGTTTTCTAGCCCTGGGAGCCAGATCCAGGAGGCCACGGCAGAGCAGGTCCTCAGGTTGGCCCATCTGCTCCCCTGGACCAGGGGCGAAGGCCCTGCTAGGCTGCCTTTTTGCAGGTGTTTCGTGTTCACCTTGGCAAGCATTCTGGGTACAGGACGCATTTGCTCACAGGCACACCTGCCCCCTGTTGTGTTGCTAGACAGAAGGGTGGTACCTGCTGGCCATGCCATCTATCCACAGAGACTGACCGCAGAGCTGGTGCTGGAACCAGGCAGACTGAGTCTAGATGCTGCTTTCCCACCTTGCGGTGGTGTGTGTGTGTATGTGTGTGTGAATGTGTGTTTCGGTGTGCATGTGTGTATATGTGTGTGCACATGTGTATGTATATGTGTGTGCATGTGTATATATGTGTGTGATATGTGTGTATGTGTGTGGATATGTGTGTATGTGTGTGCATATGTGTGTATGTGTGTGATATGTGTATGTGTGTGCATGTGTGTATGTGTGTGCATGTGTTTTTGTGTATGTTTGCATGGGTGTATATGTGTGTGTATGTCTGTGTGTATGTGTGTATATGTATGAGTGTGCATGGGTGTATTTGTGTGTGTATGTGTGTATGTGAGTGAATGTGTGTGCATATGTGTATGTGTGTGTGCATGTGTGTTGTGTTTTTGTGTATGTGTGGTGTGCATGTGTGTATATGTGAATGTGCATATGTATGTATGTGTGTGTGATATGTGTACATGTGTGTGCATGTGTGTATGTGTGAGTGCATGTCTGTGTATGTGTGTATGTGTGTATATGTGTGTGCATGTGTGTATATGCATTTGTGTGCATGGGTGTATATGTGTGTGTATGTGTGTATATGTGAGTGTGCATGTGTGTATGCATGTGTGCATGTGTATGTTGTGTGCGTTTTTGTGTATGCGTGGTATGCATGTGTGTATACATGAATGTGCATGTGTGAGTGTGTATGCATGTTTGTGCATGTGTATATTTGTGTGTGTGCATGTGTGTGTGCTCATGTGTGTTTGTATGTTTGTGCATATGTATATGTGTGAGTATGCATATGTGTGTATATATGTGTGCATATGTTTGTGTGGGAGTGCACATATGTGTGCATGTGTGTGTAGCGTGTGTGCATGTGTGTATGTGTCAGTGTGTATGTGTGTTTGTGTGTGCATGTGTATATGTGTGAGAATGTGCGTGTGTGTGCATATATGTGTATAGTGTCAGAATGTGCATATGTGTATGTGTGTGTGTTTGTGTGTGCCTGTGTATATGTGTGAGAGTGTGCATATGTGTGTGTATGTAGGGGGGCGGAGGAATAACAGAAAACATTTGGAATGTGAGGGAAAAATCTTAAGAGTAAAAACATTTTTCCTAAAAGCAAGAGCAGCCCTGACACCAAAGCCAAGAGGGGACAGGCATTGGTGGAAGGGGTCATGGGGCACAAATGTGAGCCCATCTTATGTCATTCTCTGATGACATGGAGACCTGGGCTGGGGGAGTCCCTGGGGTCTGTCAGTGCTCCCTGCCCCAGTTACCACCTGGCCCTACAATGTTGGAATTTATGAACAGGGTTTCAGTGAGGAGCAAACACCCAGTGTGAGATCTAAAACCCTCTGGGCAGGACGCCCACTACAGGAGAGCTTGTTAAAGAAGGTTCCAGCCTCTCAGGGGCCTTAGAAGATGCTCCACAAAGCCCGGAAAACCTAGAGGACCCGGTGTCTGGCTTTCCTTAAAGGATCAGTTTCATAAGCAAGGAACTGACATTCTCTGGCCGAGGGGTCACTGTCGTTCTTGTGAATGTCACATCTAATTCCATTATCCAGCATGTGGAAGGTTTTGACCCCGGCCAGTGGTTCCTCCAGTGACGCTGAACTTGACCAGATGTGAGGGGTGCTCCGCCCACTTCCCTGTAAACACGTCAGGTCAAATTTCAGAGCCCCGCTTTTACTTGTTAATTCTGTTTTTGATTTGTGGCTCTTAGTTGACTTTCAGACGAATTTAATAATTGCTTTAAAAGGAGAATTGGAAACTCTATTCATGTGGCTTTGTCTTGCCCCAGGCCATGCCAGGCTTTGGGGTTCTTCTTTCCAAAGCCACGGGTGTGTTTGAATCACAGCTGCCTGCCTGGCCTGCCAAGTGGCGGTTCTGAGCTGAGCTTCTCTCTCACTTTTCTGGGTATCACATAAGCAGGGCAGCCACTCTGCAAGGCAGGGGCTCAGCCGTTCACAGTCACATTGAAGTGTTTCTGGCAGCACGTGGACTGGACATCCCTGGGCCCAGCGTCTTACTTTCTGAGACTCTTTCTTTTC
Source organism: Aotus nancymaae (assembly GCF_030222135.1). Lineage (NCBI taxonomy): Eukaryota > Metazoa > Chordata > Mammalia > Primates > Aotidae > Aotus > Aotus nancymaae. The sequence goes on from NW_026988444.1 coordinate 4,897,632, forward strand.
GGGGAGAAGGAGACACAAGCACAGCCCACAGCCTCAGGCTCAAATCCCGGCTCCTGCACAGCAGGCACTGGCCTTGCCTGTGGGACGTTCAACCCACACCCTAGTTCCACCTGAGCTGGGCTGGTGGTCAGGGCCTGGGGTGAGGAATGGGCTCAGTCACATCTCCTGGGTTCCCCACATACCCCTGACTCATCCCAGGCACCCTGTGCTGTCTGAGCCTCAGTCTCCTCATCTGTAAAACTGAGATCTTGCTGCATGGAGACAACCCGTGTGTGGGTGGAGGTGGCAGTGCCCAGCAGATCGCAAGCTTTTGATCAACATTAGCAGATAAAAACAAGAATGATGATAGCAGTAATTGACACTTAGACATACTATGATGATGCCGGTACGGCGCTGCCCTTGACCACAGCAGCAGACCCCTGAGTACGTGGGCAATGTGTCCTAGTCTTCCCAAGGACATGGAGCTGGGCCAGGGTAACCACTCTTCCTGGGCCCCGGGTGGGCAGGTTGCAAGGCAGGATCAGCCCTGGATGTTTGCAGTTGGGCCCAGCTGACTACAGCCGCGGACCATCAGGCTTCTCTCACTGCCGCCCCGAGGCGCAGGCCTGAACTGATTCCCTGGGAGCTGTCTGACGTGTGTGGCCCCAGGACATCAGGGCCCGTGAGACCGGGCGTCACAGTGCGACCATTTCATTAGTTAGGGCATGCCACACAGCATCACAGGCAAGGGTGCGTGGGGGCCGAGGAAGGGAGCTGTCTCCACAGGAAGGGTGGCTTTTCTGGATGACGTTATGCTTTGTTTTCCACATATATTAGCAATAGAGGTGGGAGAGGATTCGGCTAGGTGAGATGACTTGCTGAGGTCACACAGATGTAAATATCAGGGCCAGGATTCAACAGGAACCTTTCTAGCTTTAAGTCACATTTCGAAGACTTTAAGATGCCCTCAATTTAAAGACAGATCCCTGAGGATTTTTCAGGAAAAAAAAAAATACCCAAACAGAAACATGACTACATGAACCACATACACTATCTGAAGACACATCAAAAGATCTGAAAAGAGGAAGAAAAGGACTTGTGCCTTCCAGCTGGGAAACTGGCATGTATGTGGAGCATAGACACATCCGTCTGCACTAAGCCATCACCCTTCTCCTGGTCCTGCCACTGCCTGGGACAGGTACTGAATGAACACTAAGATCTCAGCTTAGCCAAAGTTACATTAATTAGAAGTGCTTGGGCAGGGAAGGGTAGAGGAAAGGACGTGAACTTGGAGAGAGGAAGCAAGAGTTTTGTGGGGGTTGTGCTAAGAGCAGCCAGCTGGGTGACCATTCATCTGGGTGACTATCCATCCAGATGACTGTCTATCCAGATGACCATCCATCCAGGTGACCATCCATCCAGGTGACTGTCTATCCAGGTGACCATCCATCCAGGTGACCATCCATCCAGGGGACCATTGATCCAGGGGACCATGCATCCAAGTGATAGACTATCTGGGTGACTGTCCATCCAGGTGACCGTCCATCCAGGTGACTGTCCATCCAAGTGACTATCCAGGTGACCATCCATCCAGTTGACCATCCATCCAGGGGACCATTGATCCAGGGGACCATGCATCCAGGTGATAGACTATCTGGGTGACCGTCCATCCAGGTGACTATCCATCCAAGTGACTGTCTATCCAGGTGACCATCCATCCAAGTGACCACCCACTCAGGTGACCATCCATCCAGGTGACCATGCATCTAGTTGACCATCCATCCAGGGGACCATTGATCCAGGGGACCATGCATCCAAGTGATAGACTATCTAGGTGACTGTCCATCCAGGTGACCATCCATCCAGGTGACTGTCCATCCAGATGACTGTCCATCCAGATGACTGTCTAGCTGGGTGACCATCCACCCAGGTGATTGTCTATCCAGGTGACCATCCATCCAAGTGACCACCCACTCAGGTGACCATCCATCCAGGTGACCATGCATCCAGTTGACCATCCATCCAGGTGACCATGCATCCAGGTGACCATTCATCCAGGTGACTGTCCATCCAGGTGACTGTCCATCCAGGTGACTGTCCAGACAGGTGACTGTCTAGCTGGGTAACCGTCCATCCACATGAATGTCCAGCCAGGTGACTATCCAGCCAGGTGACTGTCTAGCTGGGTGACCATTCAGCCAGGTGGCCATCCAGCCAGGTGGACTGTCCAGCCAAGTGACTGTCCAGCTGGATGACCATCCCTGCATCTGTAAAGTCACATGAAACTGCTCACCTCATGGGGTGTCCTGAGGACAGGCTGAAGCCATGGACATGGGAGGATGGAGCCCGAGCTGGCAGGGGTCACCTTGGGGTTTGCTTGCTGAGTCTGGATTAGGAAAAATAAGCAAAAGCAAATCAAGCTGACACGCACTCAGGGGGAGCCGGACTCCTTCTGCCCGGAGGGCTTGGCTGGGCAGGTCCGTAGAGTCGAAGGACGGACAAGGAGCCGCCGCTCTGCCACAGCCTCCACGGCCGTTCCTCTCCTTGCAGCCAGGTCATGCATCCCTTCCATCCTGTTCCCATTAGACGCTTTAAAGTGGCTCCAGAGTTGGAGTTCAGCTGTGAAACCGCAGTGCCCAACCCAGACCTCGCCCCATGCTGATGCCTTCGGGAAGGGAGAACGCACAGGCCTGGCCAGGGTCTCCATTCAGATTGGACCCCTGCCCTGGTCTCAGTCCTCATCCAGGATTTCACAAAAGGAATCTGACCCCAGAGGAACTGCAGGCCAGACTCTCTCCATGTGAGGCTGCTCGTGACAGGGGTGCTGGCCTTGGGGAGGCGTGGAGGGGAACTGGGGCATGAGCCGATGGTGACCCCACGACGATGCAGCCATGTTCAGAGCTGGCATGCCACAGAACAGCCTTGGACTCGGGGAGCAGAGCCTCGGGAGCACCCTGGTGCAGGCTAAGGGCCTCTGAGCCTGGTCCAGGGCTGGGAGGAGTTTGAGATTGCCAAAGAGAACCGAGAGGGGCCCCCTGGCTGGGCTTCCTTCTGGTCCAGGGAATAAACTTTGATGAGCAGCCGACCCACGATTATTGATTCAGAACTCAGCCTCGGCCCCCGTGGGATGGTGTCATTTCTGGGTTTTTCCCCTCTATGTGGAGACAAGGAAAGAACAGAACAATGGTGGAAAAATTCCAGGAAATAATTCTCAGCATGTGAGTCCTTCCGAGAGGCATTTTCTTCCTAGTAGCCGCTTCCTGCTCTCAGTAGAGGCCCCATCACGATCCCAGGGACTCACTCTGAGTCTTCAGCACCTGCATCCGAGATCTATGATGGGGACGGAGCGCTGCAGGGACATCCGGGAGCTGTTCTTTCTGGGGATTGCCCTCAGCCAGGTGAAACTGGCTGAGGTGAACCTTGCCCCAGGCTATGCTCCTGCCCAGGGGGCAGCTCTTGGCCTGTGATGGACCCCAAGCCACCCCCACATTGGGCTGGGGCCACCCCACGCACTCATGCGGGATCTCGGAGGTCTCTGTCACCATGCCACAGCAGCTCCCTGCCCCTTGCCCCACCCAGGCCCTGGTGTGATCAAATGCTTCACAGACCTCTCGCCGCGGAGTCTAGTCTAAGATGAGGATCTGCCCCAGCAACCTCATCTCATTGTTTTTTTATTCATTGATACAGAAGAGAGTACTATTCAGAGGGCACATGAAGCTTTAAACTGTGTTTCAAAGAAAAGAAAAATCATCTCATCAGCACCAGAGAGGATTTCCACTCCAGAACGGGGCTGAGACATGATGTCGTCCAAGTCCCTGATGTTACAGATGAGGAAACGGAGGCCCAGAGAGAGCGGGTCGCTCCCGGGACACTTGGATTCTGGAGGCTGCCCTGCATACATGTGGGTGCTGGGGGGCTTGGACATGGTAGGGCTGCCCTGCAAGACGGGAAACATGTGGCCCGGGAGAGGCCTGGAGCGTGTGACCCTGGACTCAGACCACAGAGGCAGGGTGACATCCCCACAGCCCGGGCGGTGCTGACAGCGCCCCTGCACCCGTCTCATCTGTCATGGCTCTGCGGCAGACAGAGGCCTCTGCTCCTGGGACAGGCAGGCAGGACAGGCAGTGCCGAGAGGCCCCGCTGCACCACGCGTAGAGGCCTGCAGCTGTCAGCAGCCCGTCAGCAGCTTCAGCTCGGAGGAGTGCAGCACCTGCCCACAGTCACGCAACTGGGGACCACTGGGGCTGGAATTTGGACTGGACTGCTGGCCTCCAAAGCTGGTGGCTGCCCCCCACGCCATTCAGGTGGGCAGCTTTGGAGGGCTCCCCACCCAAGTGCCTGCTGGCTCCCCACAATAGCAGAGGGAGGCAGCCCCAGCCTCGAGGTGTAGGGGGAGTTCCACGCTCAACCACCACAACTGAGGGTGCTGGCCTGGGGGGTCCTTGCAGGCCTCCGTGTCCAGTGTTGGCTGCAGCAGAGGACACACCTGTCCCTGCAGGAGATGTGGTTGGTGATGGTGCATCTCTGTGGGCTGAGTGACCCAGCCCCACCAGGTGGTACCTGAGCCTGGGGGGGTGACCCAGCTGTCCGCATCATTGGGCAGGCCCCAGAGAGGGCAGCAGTTTCATGTTCCTGGCAGCACTCGGCACAGAGGGGACAGCCAAAGTCCAGCTGCGGTGACACTGTGCCTCCCAGGAGAAATTCCTGGACACTGGGGCCTTGAGGGGAGGGGAGGGGCACTGAAGGGCTGGCACACAGGGAAGGTGGCTGTGGTTCTCCTGTCTGGCATGTGACAGGACCATGGAGCAGGGGCTGGGCATGAGAGAGGCAAGGCCTCCTGCTTTCCAGCTGGCAGAAGGTGGGCAGGAACGGGGGCCAGCACAGGCCAGGGGCAGGCGGAGAAGGCGGGCGCAGCAAAGTGGACAGATTGTGGCCCACATGTCCCATCCATGAAAGGGAAAGGAGGGACACACGGACGCTTCCAGGCTGGGGATCTCTTCTCAAGGGCGGGGACTGTGCGTCCAGAAAGCCTCCTGCCCTGTCCTAGAACTGCAGCGCAGAGATGTGTTGGCCTTGCAGGCCTCGCTGGGGGCCCAGAAAAGCAAGCGCAGGCTGAGGCGCTGGGAGCGGCTGTGGAACCAGGACGAGGCTGTGTGAGGATGCCAGGCCTGCCTTCCAGGGCCAGCTGCCAGCCCCACAGAGGTACCTCTTAGTGTCCCTTAGGAAACACCCTGTCCTCTGCTGTACTTGTGGAAACTGCTTTCAGAGGATATTAAAGGTGGCAGAGGATGAAACAGCACGAGGATTAACATGCTCCCCTGGATGAGACCCTGGCCCCCTTGGGACTCAGGAGCGGCAGTGCTGTGCCCCAGGGTCACCAGCTATCAGGTGCAACACGGGGACCTCTAGGCTTCTGACTCCAGCTTCCTCTGTGGCTCTTCCAAGTGGTCCTGACTGGAACACCGAGGGGCCGCTGCCCACCTCCTGATTGCTCTTGCCCTAGGCATCAGGCCCCCGCCTGTGTAGCCGCGTGTGAGTGAGTGTGTGTGTGTGATCATGTGAGCAAGCACGCATGTCTGTGTGACTGTGTACATGAGTGTGCACACATGTGAGCATGTGTGTGAGTATACATGTGTGAGTGTGCATGACTGCATGAGCGTGCGTGAGGGTGTGTGAATGTGTGTGAGCGAGCTCACTCCAGACGCCTGCCAGCTGAGCAGCAGCCGCAGTCACCTGCTTGGGTCACATGTTTGGGTCCTGGAGGGGTCACACGCCCAGCTCCTTGTCAGGTGCACCTGCCTGGTGGACCGCCCTGGTGTGATGAGTCTTCTTCCTGGGTCCCTAAGCTACTGTGCCTCTGCTGCCTGTTCTATGCCGGGTGCTCTTCCAGCTGGCTCCATGGAGTCCTCCTCACCCTGGGTGGCAGCTCAGCATTTGACCTTGTTGTGTTTGCCTGCCTGGTGGACTGCCCTGGTGTGATGGGTCTTCCTCCTGGGTCCCGGAGCTACCCTGCCGCTTCTTGGGCACTTGCTCCTCGGCTCTTGCCAGCACTTTGCTCACTCGGCCATGCTGGGCTGGGCCCCGCATACCCTGTCTCTCCCTAGCCAGCTGCTCCTGCAGACCCTGCGATGGGGCAGCTGAAGGAGACTGCACCGGGAGAACACACCCCGGCCTATCTTGGCTTCTCTGAGCCTCTCCCCAGGAGTTCCTCTTGGCCGAGTCTAAGCCTAAGGATGGCTCAGCTGCCTCTGCGTCCCCGCTGTGCTGGAGGAGACCTTGTTTCCCTGAGAGTCCCGGGACCAAGGACTGGGCTCAGCAGGGCATCTTCTCCCCAGGAGCCAGGTGGGTATCTGCAGGTGTTTGCCCGCAGGGACTTGGCTAAAAGGAGCCATTGAGAGGTTGGGTTAATTGGCATCTTTCCACCCACCCGTAGGAGTTTTCTGGAGTTGGGTGCTCTGTAGGAGGTCATGACACTCATTTTCCCCTTGTTAATGGATCGTTGGCTTAGCCTACCTGGGGAATGCGGGGTTGGCCCCGTTTCCCAACCATCCCTGGGAATGTCTGGATCTGTGGTTTCTGCCCCCGGAGCCCAGCACTTCTGCTCCTGTCCTGCCAATTGTGTGGACACCCAGTGCCCGTCTCCCACTGCCAGGAGAGGCTAATGCAGGCAGAGACAAGGGAGAGACAGCAGGAGGGCCCGAGTCTACAGCAGGTCAACAGCTGCGGGCACTTACAGCCAGCCGATCCTGCCGGCAGGTACTGTGGAGAAAGCTACCCGCAGTCCTAGCCCGAGTCCAGAGTCCATGTGGGCCTGCAGGAGCCTTCCTAGGAGAGGCGCTCACTTACCCAGAGGCTCTGGAGTGGGTCAACAGGTTGCCCCAAACAGGCCGATGGGGAGTGACTGGGCAGTGGGCACCAGGGGAGCCTGAGGAGGGAAGGGGCATCTCTGCCCTTGTGGGGCCGTCTGGGTTGCCGCGTCACACGGACCCTGAGCATGGAGGGCAGTCCTGGGAGATGTGGGGAGCTGGAAATGAGGCTACGGTCCCCCCATGCACTCAGGACTCCCCAGCAGCTGGGGCCTCTCCTGATGCTAATTACAGGGTCCTGCCCGCTCTGTGGGTCATCAGGTGACAAGGCCTTGCCAGCACCTGCATGTGTGTGGACCGGCCCTTGGCATCTTGGCGGTGCCTGGTGTGGATGACTTCATGGACCGCTGCCTGAGTCCCAGATGGGGTCCCCTGCCTGGGGTCACCAGCCTGGGTCTGGAGGAGGTCACTTGTCCGAGATCTGGATGGGACTGCCTGAGTCTGGATGCAGCCTCTGGCCTCGGTCTGGATGAGGTCACCTGTTTGGGTCCTGGAGGGGGTCACATGCCTAGGTCCTTGTTAGGTTCACCTGCCTGGTGGACAGTCCTGGTGTGGATGGGTCTTCTTCCTGGCTCCCGAAGCTGCCGTGCCTCTGCCGCCTGTTCTGTGCCGGGTGCTCTTCCCGCTGGCTCCGAGGCGTCCTCGCACCCTGGGGTGGGAGCCGAGCATCTGACCTGGCTCCAAACTCAGCCCAGGAAAAGGCCTCTCAGACGTGGGAGCTACCCACTACATGGACACTCCCCTCCCCCTCCCAGGGTCAACCGGGTCAATTGTTCACCCAGAGGGCAGCGCCGTGCCCAGGACTCGAGGACCGGCTGAATCTGCCCCTGCAGGTGACAGTAAATCCGCAAGCCTGTTCCGATGCCTGAGCAAGGAGCGCCGGCTGTGTGTAAAAGCCTCAGGCTGTCGGAGGGCGGCACGCAGCTGTGGGAAGGAGGAATGACGAGAGCCCACCCGCAGCTAGCGTGGGGAGGGTGCTCTCGGGGAGGGTGCCTCAGGGATGCCTGGCCGCACCACAGGGATGGGAAATGACTCCCATCTTAGCCCCACCCACGGCCGGCTGTCATCCTGCCCCCACATCCGCACCGCGGCCTTCCACGCCTATACGTCAGTCTCCTGAGCGTGGCTGGTGTGAGTCTGACCCAAAAGGCAGGGCCTGGCTCTCTCTCTGCGGGAAGACGTCCAGTCTCTGAACCTGCAGCATCCAGCCCTTGGGTGTCGAGGCCTTGGTGTGGTCAAGCATGCGACGAATATGCGCAGAGTAGTGGGGGCGGCAGGCTGCGGGGTGCAGCCGCTGGTGCTCAGGCGTAGCGTCTGGCCAAGGGGCTGCCTTCCCCTCTGGGGCTCCCCGTGGTCTCTGATGGTCAGCACTCCCTGCCCAGCAAGCACCCGGCCCACACCAGCACTCCTCTGTCAGCCCCTTGGCTGGCCGGCCTGGCCTCCCCATCCTGCAGTGGGAAGGTGGAAGCCGAGTGGCCCCAGGTATGGGCCAGCGCTGAGATTCCCAGGCCTCTCTGCCTCCCCGTGCACCCAGGCCTGGAGTCAGGACACAGGCTGAACCCTGAGGGAGGTGCCCACCGCTCCTGGCTCAGTGCGCCCTGCAGTTAGTGAGTGCTCAGGGCATCATCTGACCGTGGGGGTTGTTTTCCCAGGCACTGAGCTGAAACAGATGGCAGAGGAGGGCATATGGCCCAAGGGCATGAGCCAGCAAGGAGGTTTCCTTGCCTCATTTTCCCCAGCCTAACCAGCCGCCTGCTGCTCACCAGCAAAAGCCCAGGGTTCCCAGCCAGGTCTTGCAACTGGAAGGATGATTTTCATCTCTAATAAAAGGCTCATTTGCATGTGTGGGGGAAGTAGTGGGGTGAGGGGGCAGGGAGCCCACTGTCCTGCCAGGACACCCCTAGAGCCACCCCTCCGCTGAGCCTTCTCAGGAGTCCTGGAGGGAGCATGCCAGGTTGTGGCAACCACCTCACAGATGAGGAGACTGAGGCTGGGTGGGGGACGACTCCATTGTGAGGGGCGAGGCTGGCCCCTGTGGGTAGCTGCAGTCTGCTGGGGCCTCCCCTGGGACACCCAGCCACCTCCCCTGTGCAGGAGCACGCAGAGGCTGGAGTGGGCTTGGCTTGCACTGGAGCACAGGAAATGCCTCATTTACACACAGACCAGAACCCAGCGTCTTCCACACCAGGATCTCCGGTCCCCAGGCTCAGAAGTTGAATGTCTGGCTGTGCTCTCCAGGAGTCTCTCTGAGAACCAGGCCGCAGTAGCTGCTCGTGACCTAGGGTCCATCTAAAATAGGGGTGAGAGGCGGCCTGAGAGGTGAATTTCCCTGGGCTGGCACACAGGCTTGTCCTGGAGCCCCCAGTGCCTGGCACTCACATAGGGCCCCCTGCCTGGGCCAGGAGAAAGCCTGGAGAGGGCCATCGTCACGTGACAGATGCTTGCAGCCATCGGGACCCTCGCAGAGCCGCAGCTGGTGACGCTCCCCTCCCACCAAGGGGTGCAGAGCTGGAGGATTTCTCCGAAATTGTTCCCACCTCATCCAGTAAGTAAGCGGGGCGCAGTAACCAGGGGCAGGAGCAGCGGAGTTACAATGTCGGCCTGAGCCTCGCTCCCTCAGCACCACAGTTGGAGCTGCAGGCAGTCGGCCCGGGTGGGCGCCCTGGAGGCCTTGCAAGGCCATACCCCCGCAGGGCCCTAAGGGCAGCCGCTCTTGTGGGTGGACTTTCAGCATCGAGTCTGGGGCCTGCTTGCTGACTGCCCCGTTAATGCCAGGGTTGCCTCCGGCTCCCAGCTAGGAGCACATGGCTTCCGAAGAACCCTCCGACTCTGCTGAGGCCAGCAGCGTGGGTCGACTCTAGAGAGCAGCAAAAGGCTGGCCAGCATAGCCTCTGGGTTGTCCTCTGACCTCAGGGGCACCGTCGGCAGGGACGGGCTGGAAGGGCAGGGCCCCTCTGGGCTGGTGACCGAGTGTGGCCAGGAACATGGGGCAGGATGGCTGGGCCCTGAGCGGGTCGGTCATGGGAGCCGTGCAAGTGAGGACGGTGACTGGGTGGGGATCTGCAGACACCCCCGATGCTGTGGTCCTAGGACCCATCCCTCCAGGTTCACCCTAGAATGTGACTTGGAGATGCAAGAGCACGCCTGCAGGCACAGCCCAGCAAGAGGAGCCTTGCTCCTTTCTCTGAAGGTGCTTGTGCATAAACAAAGGGGCCAGGCGCGCCCCAGCAGGTACCAGAGCTGGCGCCAAGGAGGAGACTGCAGACGGGCAAGCCCTGGCGGGCAGCAGGCTGTGGTCTCTGTCCATGGTCTGCCACCTGGGTCCCCACCGGGCAGTACAGTGAGGAGCCTGCAGCCCTGGCCACTGGGAGAGCCTGGGCCTGGGCCCCACTCTGTCCATCCAAAGCTGCGTCTCCTCGGTGAGGTCGCGTGGAGGCAGTGATGTCTGCCAGTACTGTAGGCCTGTGTGGGGGCAGCAACGTATCTGGGGTGACTGGGTGGTTTCCTGGCTTTGCTCAAGCTCTGATGCCCACAGGAGGAGGGTGGGAGGCAGACACCGGCCTGGGCAGGACTCAGGATGCCGCGTGGCTGCTTGGCCAGCCTGCGTTTGGGTCAGTGTGCCTCTGTGTGCTCAGACCTGGAACTGCACCTTTCTCGGGCACCTTGGGATAGGAAGGGCTCCCACCCAGACACGTGATCAGGCAGGGCAAGGGCTCGGGCAGCAGGACTGACCACTGGCCCCGATAGGTGCTGGTGAGCTGGGCAGACACTCGGGGTCTTCCTCCCACCCTCCTTCCACCCTCCACCCTGAGGACAAGGCAGGACCCCCAGGGCCGCCCACCCAGTGCCTTGCTTCCTCCCTCTCCCCTCTGGCCTCCGGAATGTGGCGCCTGGTGACACAGACAAGCTCACTCTCAAAAGCACCTGGTCTTTCAAGCCAGGAGCTACGACATCATCTGAGTCACGTGAACCTGGTCCCTCCACAGGCTCTGAAAAATGGACGTCAACAAAACCAGCAATTGAAAAACCCTTTGACACCTGCCCTCAAATTCTTGACTGTGAAATACCCGGAAAAGGAGACACAGCTTTTCATTTGCAGCCAAGTCAGGCTCCTGAAAGCTTCCCTGCAGGTCGCAGCAGGGCACAGCAGGCAGGGAGCAGAGTCCCCACTTCCACAGTGCTGCAAGCTCCTGGCCCCGGCTGCCACCACCACACCATGGCCCAGGACTCATCACCCCTTCCCTTACCAGTGCCCAACCCAGCCCACCTCTGTCAGCCACAGCAAGTGGGGAAGGGTGGGCGCTGGGAGCCCTCCGCCTTCTCCCTCCTGCCGCACCCCAGCCCTGGCCCCGGCCCCAGCCCCAGCCCTGCCTGCCAGAAAGTTCCACCCTCCCTCCCTGTGGCCACTGTTGAACAGGGACGTGCACGGGAATGAACACACTCACACACTCACACATGCCCACACACTCGTGCACAGACACATGCACATGCACGTGCACACACACTGACACACATACACTCAGCCACACACACTTATATACATTCACACACATACTTGTATACACTCACAACCACATTCACACACATACATACCATATACACACACCTTTACACATACACAATTGTACACACTCATACCCACACACTTGTTTACACTCACTCACACACATATTTATACACACTCACACCCACACTTACACACACTTGTATACACTCACACACAATTTACATACACTCACACCCACACTTACACACACACTTGTATACACACATTTATACATGCTCACACACACACTTATATACACACACTCACACATACATGCTTGAATACACACACTTGCATGTGCATATGCAGACACACATATACACTCACGGCTACACACACATTTACACACATATTTATATACACTCACACACACAGACATATACACACATGCTTATACACTCACAATGACATTTACATGCACATTGCACAACTGCACACACCCACTGACACACACATACCGTATACAAACACATTTACACACACATACTTGTACACACTCATACCCACACACTTGTATACACACTCACACACATTTATATACACTCACACCCACACTTACACACACACTTGTATACACTCACTCACATACATTTATATACACTCACACCCACACTTACACACACACTTGTATACACTCACATACATTTATATACACTCACACCCACACTTACACACACACTTGTATACACACATATTTATATATGCTCACCCACACACCCATACTTATATACATACACTCACACACACATGCTTGAACACACACACTTGCATGTGCACACGCAGACATACACATGTACACTCACAGCTACACACATATTTACACAATACTTATATACACTTACACCCACACACTTATATACACACCCACACACAGACATATGCACTCACACATGCTTATACACTCACACCCACACACATTTACGTGCACATGTGCACAACTGCACACACCCACTCACACATACACTCATGCAGACACACATGCACTGACACACTGATGCACATAAACACACTCACATACACATTCACTCACACACATGTCCCTACTCAGATACACACATATGCTTCACACATACACCCTCACACACACCCATATACTCACACGTAAATACCCACATTCACACACCAATATACACATACACCCTCACATCTAAGAACAGCCAACTTTAGGTACAGTGCTGATTACATCCCTATTTAGGAGAAATTTCCTAAAGAAAACATAATCAACAAAAATGCAATTCTACCACTAGGAAGATGGCTGTTTACCTCATTACACGAAGCAATTTAGCTCCTCGTCAACTAAAACTTCTCTGTGGCAGAAGGAAATATTGCTTCCCTTCACGTAAGCCAGGGACCCGTTACAGTTACTTCCTAAAACAAAGGACCGTAGGTCCACCAAAGGTGACCGCAAGGTGCCACTTCCTGAAGCTCAGGACTGCCTGCGGCATCACAATCTGTAGCTGCCAAGTTTTGAGCAACCTCAGGTCTGGCCTCCGCTGTGGGCCGGCGGGCCGGGTCAGGCTTCCTCCCACTGCGGGGACCTCCCAGGGCGAGGACCGAATCTTGGCATGTTGTGTCTGCAGCCAAGTGCTGGGCCTGTCACATGGGAAATGCTGTTGAGTATTTGTAGAATGAATTTTAGAACTTTCACAACTGTTATAGCTGAAACCTCAGTAACTGAGGGTCAAGGAAGCTGAAGGACAAAGAGATGAAATGGTTTCCCAACAAGTGTTGGAAGAGATCATTCGGATATTCTCTGTTATCAGAGATGACTGTCCTAGAAAACTAAACACTCCCCTACCTTATAATCCAGGAGTTCCTCCAAAAAGACCTGGGCAAGAATGTTCTAGAAGCTGTCTTCATAACAGCCAAACACTGAATATAGTCCAGGTACTCCTCCACAGACAGAGGAAGGCGAACACTCACGGAATGCCCATACAACAAGATACTACTGAGCAACAGAAACAAGCAGATTGCTGATATATGCAAAAAAGTGAGTGACCCTCAAAAATGTTGTGCCCGGTTAAGAAGCCTCCTGGGGAGAAACGCACTGATGTCTCCTGCTTACTCTGAGTGCATAAAGTGAAAGATGTGTTGATGAACGCATGGAGAGATGGACAGACGGAGCGGTCGGTGTGACCAAGGGGAGAAGGACGTGAAGAGTCCAGGTGATGGGCTAGGGGTGTCCGCTGCAAAATGTTTTCACTTTTTCTGTCTATTTGAACACTTCCACCGTAAAATATCTGAGAAGGTGGTTGTCAGTAGATCTCATCACCCATGGCACCCTCACCGCTCTCAAAGTCCCTTTCTGCAATGCAAGAACCGAGTTGTGCGTATCTGCCCATTCGACACTCACGTTTGAGCGTCTACACCGTGGACACGGCACTGGCCTAGGTGTTGAGCCACATCAGTAAAGAGGACACGGTCTCCTTGCCCTGCAGTGGGGAGAGAGCCAATGAGTCAGTGATCAGGTTATGTGGCAACTTGGGTGGGGGGTGCTGCAGAGAAATGGCATGCCTGCTTAGACATCTCAAAGGAGGAGGAGGCTGGTGGGCACTCTCACTCGGAGTCCTCCCAGGAGGTGCCTTGCGGGGGTCTCTCCCTATGCTGTAGTGGATGCGGCTGTCACGGAGGAACCACCCCAAGGCAGAATGTGCAGCAAGACAGGCCGATTCTGCACTGCAGAAGGTAGCAGCACTGCTATGACCATGGCTGGGTGCGCGGTGCTCAAGGCACGTTTCGGGAGCTTTGCTGGGAGACCTGAGGTCCGGCTCTCTGAGTGATATGGGCAGGCTGTAGGCCGGATGCTGGGGAGGCACACGGCCTCTGGCACCTTAGACTTCACTTAGGACCACGCCCTGGCACTTCAGGGGGAGAGCGGAAACTTCAGGCCTACAGCAGAGCATGATGGACAGCGGGTGGCTGCCTTAGTCACAAAGGTCCTTCAAAAGCCACTGCTTTCCAAAGGACATGAATTCCACAGAGCCATCTGCCTGACTCATGGGGCGAGCGGACCCTGGAAATGAAAGATGTTCTAAAACCTGTGTGTAGTGACAGTCGCCACTCAGTAACGTTACTAAAAATCACAGGCATGCGCGTGCACACACAGGCACCGGGAAGTGCCTGGGTTCTAATCTGACCTCCTCCACTTTGGTAGAACCTCAATTTCATCAGTTTTACACATGGGAAAGATTTGCCCACAGACAGCGCGCCAAGGTGCAACCGGAGATCCGCCCGCACACGCGGAGCTGGGCATAGCCTGGACCGGGCAGAAGGTGGCTGACTCTGGCCTGGCCAGTGCATCTCACCCAGACCAGCCCCACGGCCTTGTGAGCGTGCGTGTCCCAGCTCCAGGAGAAGGGCACGGGCATTTGGCCGGAAACCCGGGTTGTGTTTTTTTCCTGGCAATATGACCTGAGTCACCCTGGGTCTCTGATTTGTCGTGTTTAGACGTAAATGTCTCTCCAAGGGGTTCCTGCAGATGCCATCGAATCCTGCCTGGGAGGCCACATCGCAAGCAGCTCCCTACACCTGGCCACAGCCCTGCAGGTGGTGGGCGCCTTTCAGTGTGTCCGTCCACCCGGGATTCTCACAGCAGGAGTCAGGAAGGTTCACACCCCGGTCATTACAATGGGGTGACCAGCCATCTCAGTTTGATCGATACTAATGAGCCCTCCTGGCATGGGGGGAGACCCAGTTTTAAAACCAAGACAGTGCAAGGTACCCCAATAAGGGTGCCCTTGACCATTGCCACATCCTTTACGCTTTGTGAGGGAGCAGGGTGCTGTGAGCAAAGGTCCCTCTTCGTGCCATGAATGCCATGGATGGTGACATGACCCTCTCCAGGGTGCAGACGTGGGGACTGGGAGGCTCTCATGCCACCCCTTTCTTGGCACTGAGGCTGACGAGCATGAGGACTGAGGAGGCTGCCCCCTATGCCCAGTACTGCCTCGTCTCAGGCTCAGAGTGCCGCTTTCTGCACCTGGACCCTCGTTCTGGGCGCGGCTTCTGCTCTTCTTCAGTGCGTACCCAGAGGAGAAGCCCCTCGCCTGGTGGCCTTGCTAAGGACTCTCTGCTCCCTGAACGCCAGTCCTGGACCATGACCCAGCCTCTGCCAGCAGCTGCCCCCTCCCCATAGCCTTTGCTCCCAGCAAACCTGCCCGCTCTGTGGACTCACAGCGGCCACATGCCATTCCACTGCCGGGGAGCCGTGGGACGGGACTCCCATTTGAAGTCTGATGGCAACATGTGTCTGCCTCCCCCAGAGCAGACAAATGGAACCTCCTAGGGAGCAGCTTTCAACGCCCCATCCTTCAGCAGAGGGTGAGGAACAGACCCCTCCTCCTGCTCCTGGGAGGGTGTGACGGCCAGGCCCTTCCTGTCCACCGTGACAGCCAGACTAGCTTCGTGGGTGCTGATGCTCTGGGTGCTGGGCTTACCTGGCCACCGAGACCCAGTGTGAAAAAAAACAAGCAAACCAGAAGAACAAGGCTTGGAAGACTGGCCGTGGGTGAGGCTGTGGAAGCTGGGGTGGGGGGAGATTCACTTCTTTACGTTTTGTTTTCTACTGTTCTTGCTGGCTTGTATTAGATAATATTTTATTGAGGGATATTTTATGTCTCCTCAAATTCACCCCTTTCAAGTAGACAGCTCAGTGGTTTTTGGTAACCACCATGGTGTAGCTGTCACCCTCACTCGGTTTGAGGACGTCCCCCCAGTCAGCGTCCCCTCCTCCCATTCTTAGCTAATCTCCAAGCCTGCACCCAGCCCCGTGGTCTTCAGTCTCCTGCCTTTCCCAGACCTTTTGTTTACACGGAATCATAGGCTATGCAGCCCCCTGGATCCAGCTTCCTGCACCTGCATTTCTTGTGACTGGAGCCCCCACTGATCGGCTACAGCACCCCAGGTCCAGCCGCTCACCAGGTGATGGGCATTTGCACGGCCCCCTGTCATGGGCTGGCATCCACAGCGACACGAAGTCTCTACACGGATCTAAGTTTCCTTTTCTCTTGGGTAGAATCTCTACTTCTGTAGTCTGAAAATTTCACATACAAAGTTCAAGAAATAGTGTTTGTAAACCAAGGAGTATCTGAGACAGGTCTCAATTAATTTAGAAAGTTAATTTTGCCAAGGTTAAGGCCGTGCTTGTGACACAGCCTCAGCAGGTCCTGACGACATGCACCCGAGGTGGTCCAAGCACAGCTTGGTTTTATGCATTTTAGGGAGACATGAGGCCTCAATCAACGTGTGTAAGATGTACATTGGTTTGGTCCAGAAATGTGGGACAACGGAAAGCCGGGAAGGGGTTCCAGGTCACGGGTAGATAAAAGGCAAACAGTTGCTTTTTCATTTTTTTTGAGTTTCTGATCAGCCTCTCCAAAGGAGGCAATCAGATATGCATTTATCTCTGTGAGCAGAGAGATGGCTTTGAATAGAATGGGCTTGCCCTAAGCAGTTCCCAGCCTGACTTTTCCCTTTGATTTAGTGATTTGGGAGTCCTGAGATTTATTTCCCTTTCACGGGTTTGAGGAGAGAGAAGAACATGCCTCTGGAGGAAGAACGAATGGCCCCCAAACCAAACGGGGGTCTGAGGGGCAGGTGTAACGTACCGCTGAGCAGCTCCTGTGGGAGAAGTTCTCTGCAGGGTGTGGGCAGAGACCCTCTTAGAGTCAGGTGGAAAGAAAGAACTGATGGCGAATGAGAGCGGCACATCCAGCCCTGGCACTGGATCTTGAGATGGCATCATCTGTACACGTGGAGGCCCGGAATTCCTGCAGCGTGGTGCCGATGGACACAGATGGAGAAAGACCCAGGGTGGTGACCCCTGGAACAGGGGAAAGAGGGAAATGAGTGGATAGCCTCCCCTAAACCTCATGCGGATATCCACGCACTCACACGTGCACCTGCTGTTTCCATCTATTCATTCTTGCCCTGTGTTAAATTTCATGTTTGTAGAGAATTCGGTCCACAGCCATATTTATTTACCACTGTACCAATAGCTATATTGGACCGTATGTGGCTTTACATGTCAGTTATCAAGCAAATATAAACAAGCATATATACCCACATATATAATTTATATGTAACTATAGATATATAAAAATGCATGTGTTATATATATGAATAAGTGTACAACAAGATATATATATATATAATACACACATGTGCACATGCCTGTAAAGAGATTGGAAAAATTTATCCGTCATTTTTCTGGGCAGCGATGATCATACGTAGGTTCAATGTAGTCATGTTTATCTATATACCAATTTCCATCTCTGCACAAACATAAATCCTCACACCTGGTGTGTGTCCAGGGACGTCAGGCACAGGCAGTGCTGTTGCTTGGGGGCTGGGCAGAGGCTCCCTGGCCTGGGGCCGTACAGGGGGTGACTCCAGGGAGGCAGGCTGGGGGACAGGAACCCCTGGGGACTGCAGGGTCACAGTCAAAAGGCACATCGGAAGCCTCTGGTGCGGAGAGGACTTGGAGCGTCTCTGCCCACCTGTGAGGCCCATGAGAGTCAGAACTGAGAGTCCGGCCACCTGGAAGCCAGGACCGGCCCTGGCCGGAAGTGGTGGACCCAGGTCAGCCACCTGCTGGCCGCCCACCTGTGCTGCGCTGTTGCTGAAACAGCAGCTTAGAGGAGGAAAGGGGGCTCCGAGAGCCCTCGTGGCTCCCGAGCTCTCAAGGCCGGGGACTCGGGGACAGCATCGGTGCTGGGTCATCGAGGCTGGCACCACCACGTTCTGCTTTCACCCTGCTCTGAGACCTGTTGGCAGACACAGGGTCATTTTCCTGCCCAAGGGCTGTTCACCGTCACCATGTTCAGGGCCCACTGTAATGAACTTGCTTTTGGCCTCCGAAGTGGTAACAGCAGGGAGTGTTCAGGGAGCCCCTCTGTCCCCGCCCTGTCCCAGGGGCCTCCCACACACTGGCACGCTTGGTCTGCCCATGCCGCAGAGGGTGGGAGCATCCCTGTCTCCTTCCGCCTCCTTCCCCTTCCCTATCGATCAGGTGTGTCTGTCCCCAGGCGGTCACACTCCTCAGGGCGCTGGCCCATCCCAGCCCCAGAGCTTCGAGCCCGATGGGCTCCCTCGTCGCTCCCCTGGGGATCAGGCGTGCAATTCAGGCCCGATTGTGGCCAAGGAGATGTGGGCGTCGGGAGGGGCCAATCAGAGAAACCCGGGAAGATCTCCTCATTGTTAAAGCTTCAGATACAATTGAGTAGTAATAAGAATGACAGCTGCGATGAGTCGTGACGGTGCCGCTGCGTCTAAATCCATGGGTTCATAAGAAAACAAAAACGTAACCGGTCGACTTTTGCTGCGGCTGGAGAAGCGCCTCATTATTCTGAACACTGATAAGTAAAGGGTGAAAATGAACCCTGTACCGACTTCTCTGTGCAAACCGTCCCGCAGGGCAGCTCAGTTGGTATGAAAGGAGGCTTGCTCTGGTGGGGTGTTCCAGCGGATAAACAGCAGCAAGGAGAGAGTTAGGATATTGTGGTTTTACAGCCCCCGAGGAAGCCGTGAACCAAGGCGACCAATCAGCGGCCGCCGCTCACATCGCAGAGAAAACGGGACCCCGCGCGCCTCCAGATGGAAGCCAGCAGCGTGACCTGAAAGCAAACTCCCCAAAACACCCAGCAGAGCTTGTCGACAGCCTTCAGGAATTACAGGGGACAGAAGCAAAAGTTGAATGCCACCCTTGGGATGTATTCAGCAAAAATCAGAAAATGAAAAATGATCCCATTTCTTAACAACCACCACCACAGAAACAGACAAATAAGTAATAAAACATTTTAGAAGTTCATGCAAAAAAGATGTGGAAGGAGGCCTGAGCCTAACACGTACACACCATCAGGTCACAATGCACGCCGTCCCATCACGACGCATAGACAATCCGGAACGTGTGAACACCGACATGAAGGCTGAGTGTGCATTTTCCACAGGTGTGGGAGGTGGGTGGGGGCATGAGGAGAGAGGAGAGGAGAGTGGGCAGCCGGAGGGAGCAGCACCCGCACCCCAAGGCGGGGCCCAGCGCCCAGTCCCGGCTCTCTCCACTTCTGCCCATGTTTGAAATTTTCCATCATAAAAAGCTTCTTCTTCCTGTTTTGTTCTGTGTGTTTGTCCAATAGGTCTCCTGGGCAGACAGCCACTTCCCACTTCCTGGGACATCGTCCTGCCTGGAGCTGTGGCTGTGGTCTTGCTCCCAGGTCTAGGGTGCAGCAGAGTCATGGGGAAAGGTGAGGCCGGATGGAGAAAGGGCTCAGGGTTCCAGTGCACGCTGGAGCTGCACCCCTGAACTGGTACAGCCCTCCCGGCACCCTCCTCTGGGAGTTGGGGTATTGCTCCTAATGGACGATGATGGAGCATGCCTTGTGTGCCCAGCCTCCCGTAAGCTCCTGAGGGCACAGACACTGTCTGGTTCATATCTGTACACCTGACATGCCCTGCTGGGTGCCTGGCCCAGTACCCGGTGCTCAGCAGACCCTGGAGGCCAGGCTGGTGTCCAGTGTTCTGGAAACTTGGAAACCTCCAAATGTGTAGCCACAACGCCATTTTGGTTTCTTCCTATCTCTTGAGCCTAAGGCACAATTGCTGGGATCCCCAAAACCTGCTGCTTAGGGAAAAGCCCACACCGAAATTTCTGCTAAACAGGAGGAAAGCGCACCCCCTGATCTACCCTGGGCTGTGACAGGGCTAGGCCTCCAGGCCAGCTGAATGGTGACACGGTGAGACCCTGGGCTGGTCGCTTCATCATCTGAGACAACTGGCCAGCCAGCCCGCACAGTGTCACCTGGGCCGACCATGGCCGTTTAGAAAGCCTTGGTAGGTTTTACGTCTTCATGGAAGTAAACCCCCTCCTTTGATGACACACGGAGGGGGTTTCTACTCTGTTTCTACTCTGAGTGCGTACAGCCTGGAGAAGCTCCCTCACCCCAAATTCCACAAGCTGATTTCTCAGGGTGTGCAGGGGCCTGGGATCCCCAGTGAGCACCCAGACCCCTAAAGGTGATGGGAATCCCCACATAGATAGAGGTACCTTCCTGAAAGAGATGAGAGCCAGGCAGAAGTGGGGTGGAGCCTGAGAGACCCAAGAATCCCCCGCTTGGGAGGGTGCATTTGCCCTTCCTCTAGGTCTGGCTGCAGTTTCTAAAAGAAGGCATTGAGGGCCTGAGTCTGGACTCCATGACAGCAGCGTAGAGCCGGGAGAAAGTAACAAGCAATAGGCTGGGTTTCTCATTTAATTCTCCCCCACATCTCATATATGAGAGAGCTGAGGTTTACAGAACTAAGGACTGCTCAGAGACTGAGACGGGAGCTGGAAACCGGGACTCATGTCCTTCAGAGGCCGTCACCGGGGTGCTCCTGCATCTCACCCAGCTTGGTCCCAAAGAGCCTGCTTCCCTGGAGACTGCAAAGCAGCCTCAGCTCCATGCTGGGTCCCAGCTGGGCCCCACACAGACCTCAGCAGAGCCCGTGAGCATGACCATCTCAGCTCCTTATCCCCTGGAATGGCAGATATTCGCGCGTGTTTGGCTCACTCCTGATTTTACAAAAACCCAAGGTTCTCAGTGTCTGCACGGGCTTGGGACAGTTGCAGCACTCTCGGCCATGGTTGAGTTCCCTGAACCTACAGAGAGGGCCTTGTCTCTTGTTCACATCACATGATGTGTGTGTGTGTGTGTGTGTGTGTGTGTGTGTGTGTAGGACCACACCCAACCGGACAGACCTGCACCTAAAACACTGAACACTGACTCCCTGACGCCATCATTTATTCACAATTTTCATGGAGCACCTGTCGGGCGCCGACCATTCCTGTCACGGGGCTCCGGTGGAGAATAGCACTGAGCTGGCGTGCTCGCCTCTCCTGTCCCACCTCGGTGGGGTGAGCATCCCGGCGCCACTGGCTCTGTTCATCCCCTACACTCTTCCCTGGAGCTGCGAGCGCCCTGCAGACAGAGGCTGCGTCCTGACTCCCCGACAAGTTGCAGGGCTAGAGGCATTTACCCAGCCTGGGGGTGGACGGCCCCACCTTCAGACTCCAGCCAAGCTGTGGGTGCACCAAGGGCACCCTGAGGGCGGAGTCTCGATCTGGCAAAGCGTCTGCTGCGGAGCCTGAAAGCAGGCATGGACACTCCATGTGTGTTTCTGCACACCTTGCGCCTCGCCCCCTGCAGGGCCTGTCTTTCTGGCCCCGTCTCCCAGCTCTGGCCTCCAGCACAGTCCTGCTCAGACCCCCACCCCTCAATCCTGGGGCCTTGGAGGTGGGGCTGGGCCAGGGCAGCCTCTCCCATCTTCCTGCTCAGCTGCAGGAGCTCCCGGCATGTGTGTTCAGCTCCGGCAAGTGGGAGGAGAAGCTCTGTAGAGTAACTACCTGCAGCGGCCATGGACCTCCTGGGGCCGCCGGGAGCAGCTGCCTCCTGCATCTCCGGGGCAGTTCTGCTAGCGGGGCTCAGAGCAGGGGCTGTCTCAGGGCCAGGGCAGAGACACTGCCTTCTGAGCAGGGACTAGGGAAGACACACAGCAAGCTTCCTTTCAAACAAACAAACAAATCTATTTCTCTCTCATTCTCTGTCACAACTGCAAAGCAGACAGCAATAGCCACGGACCAGCGACCGCCAGGAAGCAGTTGTGAGCTGGGATGAGAATTCTGGCATTTTCAGATGCTCAACCAGCCCTCAGCTCTGGGGCTTTCTCCATCTGCTGAGCCACTTGCCCCTCCCTCACGGCACCCGAGGACACTCCTGGACACAGGGCAGACCTAGATCCAGACCTAGAATCTTGGGGCTGGCTGAGGCGGGAGGACCACCTGCAGGTCCTGCAGGAAGATGGATGGGAAGGAGCTCGGGAAGCCGTCATGGTGACAGAGACCCGCCCCCCTCGTCCCCTGTGCTCTGCCTGCAGCAGCCTTCCCCGGGGTCCAAACCCTTCCCTGCACCCTGATGGCTGCTCCTAGCTGTGTGGGCTGCCTGCTGCCTCCCAGCTCCCTGCTCTCCCCCGCTCTGTGGGACCCTTTCCCAAATATCCATTCACACCTGCAGAATGAGCATGGCCTTTGGGTGGGCCCAGTCCGTCGACACTCACCTGGCCGGTCTCTTTTGCAGCCTCTCAGGCATCAACACTTGTCCCTGGCATCTCCCTGGGCAGGGCCAGGCCGGTGATTCTCTTGGGAGCACCACACTCATTCCCAGGCTCCCCGTGGTGGCGCTGCCTGGGCCGCCCGGGGCCTCCAGGCTCATCCACATGCCACTGCAGGTACCCTCGAGAGGCCAGGACGCCCGCTTCCGCACCCGGACACCTCCACTTGGAAGGGAAGCCCAGGGCGTGGGCTTGGTGCTCCCAGGCTGTCCTGGCCGCCTCTGGCTGTGTCCCTGGCTTGTGGGAGGTCTTCTTGCCCAGAGAGGAGCCCCGGAATGTTCTGGGGCACTGGCCCATTGACATCAGCTGTCACTCATCCCAGGATCTGTGTTTTACAAGTGAAGCCCAAGGGTAGAGAGGGGCAGTGGGCTGCCCTGGTACCCATGACCACAGTATGGCCTTGCCCTGGGGAGAGGCTGCTGCAGGCACCTCCTCAGCACTCCTGTGGCCGTGGCTGCCCCGGTGGGTCCCACAGGCCCCAGGGTCTGCTCTGAAGCCCCCTCTGCAGGCTCTGCTCTCCACGGACTCCAAGATTCCCCACAGACGACTTCCTCCCCACTCCCCTGTCCTCTCCCCGGGGAGCCGTCCCATGCCAGGGCTCAGGCAGGAGAGGAGGTGCCCACAGTGACGCTGTGTCTGCTGCTCAATTGCTGGTGTGGCCCAGCCCGGCCCTCAGGCCTGGGACCCAAGAGCCGAAAGTGAGCGAAGCTGAGGACATGTCCCCAGCACCCCCCACCAGGCCTGGGGACGTGCGCTCCTTCTCCATCCAAGCAGCCACCCCGTCCCTGGCCAGGCTTCACCGTGACCTCAGGTCATCCTCACCACAGCTGTGGCAGAAGGGTCAGCTCCCGACTAGGAAACTGAGGCTCAGCCAGGTAACAAGCCTGTGGGTGGGAGGTGGCATCTGAAAGGCCGCGCGATGCCACCCCAAGCTCCCAGCCACTGCACTCTGCAGTGAGCGGAGGATGGGCCTCCGAGGCCTGGGAAGGCGCCGCTCCCCGCCAGCACAGCCTCTCCAGACAGGGCAGGTATGTGACCACAGTCACTTCACACCTTCAAAGCCTGGGCTGTAGACGTCAGCCAGGGTCACCCAGGCCAGAGAGGAGGGGGCGGTTGGCCCACATGGCTGGGTCGTCGGGTCCTTCTGTGTGAGGAGGGGTCTCTAAGGGCAGGGGGAGCATGGAGCAGGCCCCCTGGTGGTCTTGGGAGCAGAGCTGGGGCTTCGTCTCTGTGCTGCCTCCACACCCTGGTACAGAAACACCAGGTTAACCCCGAGCTGACCAAGCTCATGTTGGCTGCCAGCACCCAAGCCTGGCTGGAGTGTGGCCAGGGCCCTTCCCACCCCTCTGGGCTGGCATGTGCTTCCTGCATGGGCATGGATGGAGCGGGGAAGGTCAGTGTTCCTGCACTGTGCAGCGTGGGGGAAGAGGGGAGGTTGAGCTGAGGAACGCAGCACCCAGAGGCCAGGAGAGCAGCTTCCGGACAGCCTGGAAGTCACCGGACAAGCCAGAGTGACTCTGCTCCTCCCAGCAGGAGCAGGTGGTGGGCACAGTAGGACCAGCTCTTCCCCGGGTGAGGGCACCTTTGCCTGGCTGGATGGGGTCTGTGGGGCTGCAATGAAGAGCCCCTTTGCCCACCATGAACTGGCCCAGGCTGACCCCTGGTGTCTGCCCTGCATGGGAACAGTGCTTGTGTTTTTTCTTGTTTGTTTGTTTGTTTGTTTGAGACAGAGTCTTGCTCTGTCCCCAAGCTGGAGTGCAGTGGCGCAGTCTCAGCTCACTGCAACGTCTGCATCCCGGGTTCAAGCGATTCTGCTGCCTCAGCCTCCCAAGCAGCTGAGATTGCAGGCACGTGCCACCACACCTGGCTAGTTTTTTGTATTTTTAGTAGAGATGGGGTTTCACCGTGTTAGCCAGCTTGGTCTCGATCTCCTGACCTCGTGATCCACCCGCCTCGGCCTCCCAAAGTGCTGGGATTACAGGTGTGAGCTGCCAGATCCTTGTTTAGAGCAACTCATGGGTGAAGCGTTTTTAAAGGGAGAAGAAACTTGCTGAATGATGAACAAAAGAAATAAAAAATAAACAGCACCCGAGTGATCTAGGGAAGAAATTGCGAAAGCCATGGACACTGTTTAATGCCTGAGCTCTAACCTCACGCAGAGCCAGAGAGCGGAGGGTGTGAGGGAGGGACGTCAGATGGCCTGGGCAGATTTCCAAACAGGGGCCGGCCAACCATCTGGAAAAGGAGAGAGAAGCCTGGGGAAGCAGGCCGGCCGGTGGTTTGTGCACGGAACTCCCGAGAGCACACTGGCTCCATGGGCACGGGGCACTCCATGGGTCCTGGTGCACCAAAGCCCTGGTTCCAGTGGCAGGAGCCGGCTGTCCAGCTCCAGTCACGCCACTGTGTGAGCCTGAGACACGGCTGTACCCCTCTGAGCTCCTGAGAGGTTAAGATAAGGCTAAGAGCCTGGACGCCACAGGGCTGGCGGTGTCCAGCAGGTTTCCTGAACGCAGCACAGCGTTGAATCTGGAAGTTGCCCCAGGGCCCGGCTGGCACTAGGAGTCCTCGTGAAACCTTCGCCCCAGCTTGTAGCTCAGGAAAGGTTGGGGCCTCATTCTTACTCAAGTGTCACTGTGCCCCTAATAATGGGGCTTCCTCACCCTCCCGACGGGTGACATACACCCTGTGCTGTTGCTGTGGGGGGGGTGCCCCCCACCCTCCTTCCTGGAAGTTCACGGCGCCCCAGCCTGCGGTGCACAGTTCTCAGGAGCAGCCTCAGGAACCATGGAGGAGGCCTGTGCTTAGGCCTCATGTGTTAAGTGAGCAGGAAATGAATCCGCCACTGCAATGCCCTGCACTTTGGAGAGAATTCCCGCTTCCTCCCAATCGCCTCGCCACCCTCTCCTGGCCAGGGAGACGGTGCATCATCCTTGTTTTGAAAACACAGCCTTATGGAAGCAGGAGGAAGTGTGGCCGAAAGGCCCCGGACGCCAGTGCACATTTCGGGTCAGATCCTGGGCGCCCCCATGGGTTCTCTGTGCTCTCCGTGTCCGGCAGGTGGGGACAGCAGCCCACACCTTCCCTGCTGCTCCGTTCCGCCCTCCACAGCATCGATCTGGGCTGTGTTGTGAGGCCTAATGGACCTGCCCCAGATGCCTGCCCTCGCTCCTTGTAATGGTCCTCACAGAGCGCCGAGGGAGGGGCCCTAGGAGCCGTCTCCCCACCCTGTCCTCATGGCACTGGCATCAACTTGCAGAGCCCCCAGAGTGTCTGTGTTGGGAGCAACCGAGGCATCAGTCATCGGTGACCTCATCCTACACTCAGTAAAATGTGCATTATGACTTTCCCCTCCCAAGCCTCTCCAGGGACCTGGGGTTGATTGCAGCTGCTCATTCCAGGCCAAGTGGAGGAGGGGGAGAGGGGGGACGGACAGAAAGCCAGCACGTGTCAGGCACTGCACAGCACCTTTCCTCTGCCAGGAGCCCAGGCTCCTCCCCAGCCCCTGGCTGTGCCGCTTCCAAGGAGATCTTCCCACTGCCCTGTCCAAGCAGGTGTCACCTGGGCGTTGCACACGGCTGCCATTTGTCTGTCCTTTCTTAGCTCTCCTGCCCTACGTAGGTGCACGTCTCATTAGTGTGCACCTGCTCTTTCTCCACCAAGCGTTCTCAGCCCTCCTAAGCGTCCACTGGTGAGTGAATCAACCAAGGAAGGCACCTAGTGGTGAGCCAGGCGCTCAGCACACATTGTTTTATATGTTCATGACAACATTCCTTAAACAAGTATAATTATCTCCATTTTATAGATGAGAAAAATTAGATTCGGAGAAATTAATAGCCCAAAGCTAGAATTTCAAATCCAAATATTGCTCTGTCTAAGACATTTTATCAGCAGACATGGCACAAGAAGAGAACGTTTCTCAAATGGTTGACCCAGGTTAGCTTAAGGAGCAACTATCCCATGAGAGGCCAGGGTGGCATTGGGACGATGGACGTGATGACCCCTCCCGTTAATTCTCACAACACCTGCTCTGTGCCTCCTTTTGACCTCTCCTAGTACAACTTCTTACGGACTTGTATTCTCATGACTTCTGAGATTTCTCGGGTCTCCAGCTAGATCTCGGTTGCTGGGAGCAGCAGTCTCATCTGAATAATGCTCATATTCCCCTTACGGAAGAATGTTCCCTGCCCCACACAATTCTGTTCTGAGATAACTGTGTGTGTATGTAGAAATTTCTTATTGGCATGTCTTACTCCATAATAGACTGTGAGCTCCCGGTGGCCAAGGATCATTTTAGTCATTCTTTTTCTCCTGAATTTAGCATAGGCCTGGCTTGTAGTAAGGTCTTGATAAGTGGTGAATGGATGGATGGATGGGATGGATGGATAGGTGGGTGGATGAATGAGTGAATAGATGGGTGGACAAATGGATGTACAGATAGATGAATGGGTGGATGGTTGCGTAAATAAGTGGGTAGTGGATGGGTGGATTGATGCATAGGTGGGTGGGTGGATGGATGGATGAATGGATGGATGAATGAATGAAATGAATGAAAGTAGGAGTGAGTGGATGGGTGAATGGATGGATGAATGAGTGAAACAAACAAAAGGATGGGTGAGTGGATGGATGGATGGATGGATGGATGGATGGATGGATGGATGGATGGTTGCAAAAATAAATGGATAGGTGAACTGATGTGTGGGTGGGTGTGTGGATAAATATGTGGATGGATGGATAAATGGATGGATGAATGAATGACAGGTTGGGTGAGTGGATGGATGAGTAGATGGATGGATGGATGGATGGGATGGATAGATGATGGGTTGATGTATGGGTGGAAGGATGAATGGACAAATGGATGGATGAGTAGATTAATGGATAGATGATTGCATAAATAATAAATGGGTAGTGGATGGGTGGACTGATGCGTGGATGGATGGACGGGTGGTAGGGGGATGGGCAGGTAAATGAGTGAATGGAAGAGTTGGTGGATGGATAGGTGAATGGATAGGTGGATGTGTGAATGGTGGGTGGATGAATGGATGAGTAGGTGTATGGATGAGCGAGTGAACGGATGGGCAAGTGCATGAATGAGTGGGTGAAAGAATGAAAGTCAGGCATGCTCAAGTGTGGTTGATTATGGTCTCTTCTAAAGGATTCTTTGTGAGCTACTTGCAGGTGTAAGTATCTGTGAATGTAGCCAGTTACCGTCAAGTGGAGGACATTCCCCAGCTGTAGTCAGAGAGAGCTATAGCAATGGAAGAAGGGTCAGAGAGATACGATATTGCTGGCCTCAGGCAGGGATAAAGGGGCCACAAGCCAAGAAATGTAGGTGGCCTCTAGACACTGGAAAAGATAAAGAAATACATTCACCCTTCCAGCCTACAGAAGGAACACGGCCCTGCCCCTGCAGACACCTTGATTTTAGCCCAGTGGGCCTCAGCTGGAGCTCTGACCAACAGAGCTGTGAGGTAATCACTGTGTGTTGTCTTAAGCCACTAAATGTGTGGCAATTTTCTGTAGCAGAAATAGAAAATTAATATGGGGGATTTGCTGTTCAATAGAGAAGTGGGCAAAGTGCTTGAGGAATGTCTCTGTATGGGGCCCAGGGAAAGCAGCCCTTCCTCTAAAAGGGCCTGGACCCAGCCTGCTTGGTCAGTGGGTGGACTCGCCCCGGGAGGCCTGAGCATGGCTCTGTCAGCCTCCTTCCAGAGGACACAAGGCCATGGGATGGAAGCTGCCCTGCGTTCACTCACATCAACGTGCTTTGTTCTTCACAGCGGGCACAAATAGGGCTGTCATTTATGAAATGGTGCCAGAGTCAGTGGGTGCATGGTCTGCCCAGGAACCAGGGCGCTGGGAGCTGGTGCCTTTTTGCAGAAGGAGAGACCAGGACCAACAAAGCTCACTTGATGTGCCCAAGCACAGAGGACCCCAGACAGCGACCCCTGTTGGTAGCCCCCAAAGCCTGGGCTCCTGGGCATAGCTGGAGTGAGGTTTCCTGCCGTGTGGCCTTATCTCAGAGCTACTTGTGCGCTGGTAAGTCGGGGGGGACGCCCCCAGCCTGGAATTGCACGGCCTCTGCTCTGGTGCTTTGAAAACACCGTTTATCAGGCCTGCTTCCTCCGTTCTCCTGTGTAAAGCTGATGTTTTTCATTCCTCATTCCTCACACCTAAGATCCAAGTGCTTTCCAAGCAAAAGCACACTCCTGTCCATAGGGCACGTGAGACTGAAACAGCTGCTATATTTAACAAAAAGACACATCCTGTTACCATGACAACCTGCGTCTAAAATTAGAAACTTCACAGACCACGGGGTAGATGCCGTGAAACGGGCTGCTCCCGTCGCTCTCATCGATTCTCCAGGCTGGGGCGGCATGCACATCCTGCAGTGGATTCATATCATATGGACTCCGTGTGGGTAGACAAAATCTCTCTCCCATTTCCCTAGACCCCAGCCAGCCCTGTGCACGGGTGGGCTCCTGGCATTCTAGTTCCCAACTGTCTGTCGAGCTGCGGTCGCCTCTCGAGAAACATGGACAGAGACATATGGAGGGGAGGGGCCCAGGATTGGAGTGCCAGCGAATGTCCCTGGTGACACAGCAGTCCCCTCCCTGACCACCCCTCCCACCAACTCTCAGATGAGCAGAGCTTTGCTGGCATTTCAGAGGCCTCAGCCCTCAGCCAATTCCCACTTCTCAGGATCAACTCCCCCAGCACTGCCCATCAGGCCCGACCCATCCCACCACATGGGAGGCTGCTTGGGGCCCTGGACCCTTGTGGCTCCCCCTACCAAGTCCCTAGCCAGGCAGCCTCGAGGGCAATCTTCTTGCCTCGCAGACACGCACGACTCCTTCCCTCCTCCCATGCTGCGAGGCACCGCCTGGCTACCCCTCTTTCCTGTCCCCTGGATACAGCCCTGCCCTAAGAGGAGATTGCCCACAGACCCCTGATCCAGCCCGTCTGCACCTCTGCCACGTGTGCTTCTGAAACG
Source organism: Aotus nancymaae (assembly GCF_030222135.1). Taxonomy (NCBI): domain Eukaryota; kingdom Metazoa; phylum Chordata; class Mammalia; order Primates; family Aotidae; genus Aotus; species Aotus nancymaae. The sequence goes on from NW_026988444.1 coordinate 4,927,153, forward strand.
AGCAAGGCTCAGATGCCTAAACCCTGCTTGGCATGAGGCCTTCACTACCCCGTGAGCTACTTGGTTGAGGTTCTGGGTGTCTGGCCGCAGAAGGGAGCTCTCCCGGCTGTGTAGTTGTCATTGTCACTGATACGGTTTGGACCTGTGTCCCTGCTGAGATCTCAGGTGAAATTGTAATCCCCAGTGCTGGAGGTGAGGCCTGGTGGGAGGCGACTGTATCACGACTCAGCACATCCCCTTGGAACTGCTGGGTGGCTGAGTTCTCACCGGATGTGGTTGTTTAAAAGTGTGTGGCACCTCCCCGCCCGCTGTCTCTCTTCCTCCTGCTTCAGCCACGTGAGACCTGCCTGCGTCCCCTTCGCCTTCCGCCATGACTGTAAGTTTCCTGAGGCCTCCCAGCCAAGCTTCCCGTACAGCCTGCATGACTATGAGTCAATTACACCTCTTTTCCTTATAAATTACCTGGTCTCAGGTATTTCTTTATAGCAGCGCAAGAACAGACTAACAGAGCGCACAGTAGCATTGATTGTACGTGTTTGTGCGTGGTTCTGTGAGTTTTAACGGACGTAGAGATTTGTGTCACCACCGCCACAATCAGGACCCACCGCATTCCATCACACAAGCCCTCCTGCTGCTCCGTGTAGCCACACCGTCCTGCACCCAAACTCCCGGGCTGCTGACCTGTTTTCTATCCCCACAGTATGGAGCAGAACTGAGCCCCACAGTATAGAGCTGCCTTCACTCGGCATGACACACTGAGACCCACCCCAGCTTGTTGCCTGTATCAAGTTAGCTCTTTTTTATTGCTGGGAAGTGGTCCGTGACACGGATGTGCCATTGTTTAGCTATTCCACTGTTAAAGCGCATTTGGGCTTTTCCAGTTTTTGGTGATTATGACTAGAGTTGCTATAAACATCCATGTTCAGGTTTTTATTTATCTAGAGGAAATGCCCAGGGCCCCAGAGTGCTGAGTCATATAGTGGAGTATGGCTGAGTTTTTAGGGCACAGCCAAGCCACTCTCCAGGAGGCTGCCCCCCTTTTGCACTCCCCTCAGCTGTGTCCTCACCTGCACATGTGCTGTTTGACCACACCGTTCAATAGATGGGTTTGGCTGTGCTGGTAGGGCCGTCACCCAGTTTTTAAAGGACAGCACTGTTTTTCCACCCCTAATGGAAGCTCATTTCTAGCTAACTCTTTGTAAACAAGAAACTAGCTTCTGTTAGGGGTGGAAAGACAGCACTGTCCTTTATAAACTGGGTGGCAGCCAAACAGTTAGCTGGCTGGGCACAGTGTGTCATGCCTGTAATCCCAGCACTTTGGGAGGCTGAGGCAAGCCAATCACCTGAGGTCAGGAGTTCGAGACCAGCCTGGCCAACATGGTGAAACCTTGTGTCTACCAAAAATTCAAAAACTAGCTGAGCGTGGTAGTGCACCCCTGAAGTCCCAGCTACTCAGGAGGCTGAGGCAGGAGAATCACCTGAACCCAGGAGATGGAGGTTGCAGTGAGCAGAGATTGCATCAGTGAACTCCAGATGGGGTGACAGAGTGAGATTCCGTTTCAAAAAAAAAAAAAGAGTTAGCTGAAGTTTCCAAGGTCTATGTTTTGCAGGGGAGCTTTACAGGCTGCTCTAACACATCCTGCCAGGATTCACTTTACAGTCTTGTGAAGACATTTTGCTGGGATTTACAGCCATAGGTAATAATAAAGCTCACCTGTTACCCAGCACTTAGGAGTGGGCTGGCACAGCTGCGCTGACTCCCCCCAGCCCCGTGAGGAGGGTGACGGCACAGGCCTCACCTGCACAGCTGCGCTGACTCCCCCCAGCCCCGTGAGGAGGGTGACGGCACAGGCCTCACCTGCACAGCTGCGCTGACTCCCCCCAGCCCCGTGAGGTGGGTGACGACACAGGCCTCACTTTGCTGCCGAGAGGCTCGCCTGCCAGGGACACACAGCACAGAGAAATTTACATAAAGCTAGTGAGCTCTAATGTGCAGCTCCCCTCCAATGAGAAGAAATTCTTATGAGGAATTTGTAAATTTTGCCACCTGAAAACCCTCTATCTGTTCAACAAAAGTGAAATTAGTTCAGAGTATCAGTCCATAGTATTTAAGAATATTCACTACCCAAGAAAACATAAAAAAGCATTACTATTTTACAGGTCATATGTGAAAGAAACATGGTAGCGATTTTCCTAAATTTGACAAGAATCCTAAAATTTCTCTTGTCATTGCCAGCAATGGGCTGCAGAGTTAAAATGAACTTTTCTAAACTTTCAACAGCTAAGAGAAAGAAGAGGTCGCTCATGCTGGAGGAGACTGGATTATCTTTCCATTTTCTTCATAGCAATGATGTTGTGTCCTTGTGTGAAGAGACCATCAAAAAGCATACAGACAAAAATGTGAAGAGAAAAGTACAACAAGCTGGTAATTATTATGTGACTGATGCTGCTATTTTTCTGCGTTGTGTGACGCTTGCGGTGTTTGTCAGCTTTTAAAGTGTCGTAATTGGTTGCAATTTTCTTCTCATTCCAAATAAGTCTTCACTTTGATGCTTAAATGTGTGTTCACCATTTTTCTCTTTTTCTTGCAGGTCTCCAGGGTTGTGGCGACGTCAAGCCCCACACACCTGGGTCCACTGCACCGGGTGGGAGTGTCAGCGACCGGCTGTGAACGTCTTTGCAGCTTCTCCTGTGGGTAGAGATCAGGGCAGCCGAAGGTGCAGGCCGGCAGCACAGCCTCAGGGGCTTGTCCTCTGGGGACAGCCTACAGGGGATTCTGAGTGTGGGCCAGGGCAGCAGGAGCGGCTCCTGGCAGATGGGCTGGTGAGAATCTCCTGTGAGTGGGAGGAGTGGGGGTGGGGTCTGTTTCCAGAGCCCCGACAAACTTCCACTTCATTTCACTGCCTTTTCAATGCCCTTGTGCCCCTGCACTTGAGCTGGATACAGGCCCTTCTTCCTAGAGAAGAGACATCACATTGCACTGGGAGCCTATGGCAGAACCGCACGCCATGAAGACGGGGATTCTGCAGCGTCTTCACGTGCCCCTTCCTAGACACAACTTCCACTCTTCCATCCTCGTTCACAGGCATATGGTCTGATCATCATGCCCTGGCCTCCCAGCGGGTCGTGCTCCGAGTGCAAGACCATGGAAACGTGGTGATAACCAAATCTGCTTCTGTTTGGGTTAACGGGTTTATTGTCTACTGTCACCCAATCCACAAGCAGGTGGCTCTCACTGTACATTCCACAAGTTGTTCACCTGGGCTGGTGCACCAGGGAGCATGTGCCATGGTTGTTATCTAATGCTGTGTAGCAATTATCCAACTCTTGATGCTAATAGCAATGATAACCTTACTTTTGTTCATGAATCTGCAATTGAAGCAGAGCTGGGTGGGACAGTTCCTCACCGTGCCCTGGACACCAGCAGGGAGGGTTTATGGGCTGGGTCTGAAGTGGCTTGAATGCTCACTCGTGTCTGGTGGCTGAGGCTGACTGTGGGCAGGGACCTTGGTGGGACCGTTGGCCAGAGCACCTGGGCTTCCTCACAGTATGGTGACTTGGTGTTGGAAACAGATGCTCCGTGCTGCAAAGAAAAATTAGCACTGAGACAGATGATCTCTCAGCAAAGCAATTTTTACTTCCTGGACTGGAGGAAGGGTACTCTCGATAGCCATCTTGCCAGAGAGTACAATGAATAAAGGAAAAGAAAACATATTTATCCCTTACGCATTTGGGGTCGTCCTTACTGCTGTGTCTGATCTCTATTGGTTGGAGCCAGACCTCACAGTCTAAACTAAAACCCGATTGGCTAACAACTTGAAACTTTTTAAAATAGGTAAAAGCCATTGGAGAGCTGGGACATGCCTGTGAGCACGCCCAGCACAGATATCTTGGTTAAAGTACAAGGACATAGAATGTACTATGTGCCTGTAAGCATGGCATGTCTGACAGCAACACAGGACAGGGTTTAACAAAGAGTTATTAGTGCACTTATGATTTATTCTTTAACAAAAAAAGTAAACTTTAAAGAGAAACTTTTCTACTTCCCACACTCGGTTACAAGGTGAAGGTCCCAACAGAAAGGAAGTCCAAGAAGCCTGTCTCATCTTGCATGTCGTGGCCGTGGAAGTCATATGGTGTCACTTCTGAATGAGGTGGCCATGAGGTCACATGAGTTCCATGAGCAGAAGAAAGAGGTTCACTTCCTGTGGGGAGTGGCAAGTTCTGGATGCATGTGCAGGACGGGAGCAGTGCTGTGGGGACACCCCGGCTGCCACGTGCTGTGTGTATCAGGCACTCTAAGATACCCCAGAGAGGTGATTTGTGGTCAGGACACATGCATTAGACAAAATTTTTTTTTTTTTTTTTGCATGGTGAAGATGTTTGATGGGGTGTTGGTTAGAGCAAGTCAAAATTACTTTAAAGATACTTTCTCGGGGAACATCAACCCTGATCCCGTTCTTACCTCTGAGTGGTGCAGCCCTGCCCAGATGCTGGACTCTGTTGGGAACCTCTGTTTCCACAGAACATATGGGTCCCACTCGCTCCCAGCAGCCCAATGGGAAAGGCAGGTGGTTCCAAGATCATCTCCCATGTGAGTAGCAGAGGCCAGTGTTTGCGAGGGAACACAAGCTTGCCTGCTGTCATCAGAGTCCTTGGGGCAGGGATTAGAATTTATGCTGTGTTCCCGGGAGGGCATCCATCCTCCTGCTTTTCCCCAATAATCTCTCCTTCTCCACCTATCCTCCAACTTAAGCAGGTGGTCAGCAGCACCAGGCTCATTGTCCCCCAGAGGGCCATGACTTCGTGAAAGCAGAAATCTCATCCTCTGCAGGAATTTATGGACTTTGTTTCCAAAAACCCAAGCCCTAGGTTTGAGTGGGAGAGTGAGAATCTGAAGTACAGAGTATCTTAGCCAGAAGCATGAAGGGGAAAATATCTTCCAGCAAGTGAGACAGAGCGTGTCCTTGGCTAGGGGAGCCAATGAGAGCAGGGGGGCTTGCAGGTCCTGGAGGAGGGGGCTTCCACCCGGTGAGGCAGAGACTGACTGTGGTCACTCTCCTCACCGCGTCCTGCTGCTCCTGGACCTCCGCTAGTCTGCCCTTCCAGCATCCCCATGGTCAGGTGCGGTCATCTGATGAGACAGGTGAGCAGAAGTGAGGTGTGCCACCCCGGGACAGGTGAACAGGCCTGCCTTTACACCTGTGAGAGGCCGCCCCCTGGCGTTCACACCCTGTGGGATCCCTCTCCTCGAGTATGGAGGGGACTTCACTTGCTTCTAGAGCACAAAACACTGCAAAAGCAATGGGATGGGGCATAAAAGACGGTGGCTTCTGTCCCACTCCTCCTGTCCTGTCCCAGCACCCTCCATCTCTCCCTCGCTTTAATGAGGCCGGTTGCCATGCTATGCACAACACCAGGCAGAGGCCTGCAGGGCAAGGGACAGAGCAGGGGCTGGAGCCAATGGTGATCTAGGGACAAAGACTCTAAGCCTGAGAGTCCGTGAGAATCTGAATTCCACCAACAGCCACGAGTGAGCTTAGACATAGAACCCCCTCCAGTTGAACCGCTCAGCTGAGCTGTGTGCGGGTTTCCAACCCACAGAAACCGTGAATCATAACTGTTTGCTGTTTGAAACCATTAAGCTGTAGGGGTGGTTTGTTCTGCATCGATAGATGACCGTCCCGTGTTTCCCATCTGCCGGCTGAGTGCAGCACCGTCTGCGGACCCGGGGGGGCGGGGCAGAAGGGCAGAAGGAAGGCTTCCCCGACCAGGAGCACCTGCCGTATGGGGCAGTCGTGAGGCAGCAGTCGACTCTGTCGAGACTGAAATGAGTGGTTGCCGTTGTTCTACCCATGTCGCTTCCCTGAGATGGACCGGCTGTGTGCTACCTCTGGGCAGAAAAGCCTGCATCGTGTGGGAATAAATTAGGCTGCACGTGATAAAATCCCCGGAAAACAATGACGTAAACCAGTAAGTGTGTTTTTCTCACGGGGCAGGTGGTTTGAAGTCAGCGCTGGCTGGTGTTGGCTCAGCAGCTGCACATCGCGGGGAGACTCTGGGGGTCGCCTTTGTGGGGTGTCTGCCACTCCTCCAGGCTTTGCGTCCACTCCCGAAGGGCAGTGCCAGCTGTTTGGCCGTTTCCATCAGGAAAGAAAAAGCTTTCTCAGATGTCCCTGGCAAGCTTCCACTGTTCCTCCTTGGCCAGAGCGTGTCACTTGGCAGACCCTGGCTGTTTCCCTGGGTGGAAGGAGTGCCTCCTCAGCTCACCCGCTCCGCTCAGGGCAGCATCTCCAGCTTGCTTCATGCACCTTCTTTCTGCTGACGTTTCATCCTTCTCCTCCGAGCTGCAAAGCAGGGTCTGGACTGGAAACCGGATTTCCAGCCGCGGCCCAGACCTCAGCTGTGTTTGTGGCTTCGGCCGCTTTTTTCTTCTCTGAGCTGTTATGTTCTCCTACGAGGGATTCCATTCCGAGGACTGGCTAGCTACATAATTTGGAAATTTCAAGATCTGTGGATAAAAGGAGGCCTGGAAAGAAAGGGGAAAGCAGCAGAATAGAAGAGAAACGTTTAAAACCTGGATTATTTCTCAGAAAGGAGAGTTGAGTTTGAATGAGATCCATCTATTTTTCTCAAAGCTGCCCATGAGGAATGCCTAGCGGTGAATTGAGAGTGTAATCCCGCGGAGGGGCTCCTGGAAAAAGGGGCTGTCGGGTGACAGGTGGAGAGAGGGCGGCGCCATGGGAAGGACTGCAAGCAGGATGAGATCAGAAGGCTCTGCCAGTTGTGCCCTTAGAGCAACCAGAATTTCTCTTTGGCCAAAAGTTGTGTTTGTAGTGAGGGAGAATCCGGCCGAGGACACTTCTGCCTGTGTGCGTTTCTTTTAGGCGTAAGAGCAGCTCCCAGGGCACAGGCAGTGCCCTCTCTCCTCAGCGGGGAGCAGCTGGCCCTTCCCTGGAGGACGGCCTCAAGCACCATCAGACCCGGCAGAGAATCACAGCCCGGCACCTCCCAGCACAGCCTCCCGCCGCCTCCTGGAACTTGGAGTTCTTGTCTTACTTATACAGGACACCAGCTTCCCGGGCAGCCCCGTCCTCCACATCTTCTGGATTTGTGCAGCACGCTTTGCTTTCTGCAGTGTTTTTGTGCCTGGTGTCACTTGCCCTTCATTGTAGCTCCTGTGAAGGGTGAGGGGTGACAGCTTCCTCTGGAGGCCCTCTGTGACTTGCCCATCTGGGCCTGGTGAAGGAGCCCCATGGATCCCGGGCACAGAGGGCCTGTTGGTCCAGCTCACAAGTCAAGGGGCAAGAAGGGAACTCTGCACCTCTGTGACATTCTTCCCGGGTCCCAGGCAAGATCATCCCAGGTGTGCTAAGGTCAGAGCCCACAGAAGTGACCTCACAGGTAAAGTCGGCAGGCGTAGTCACCTACACTTTGTGACTCCAGGGACCATTGATGGAGTCCAGTGGGGACCCCCTCATCCACACATGTCCACTGGAGGACGTGGGTCCCGCCTATCCAGAGACAGCTACAGAAAGGCCTTTACCAATTAGCATATGAAGTAGAAATGTTTCACCGACCACTCTCCCTCCCGCCGGCACTGCACTTCCTTCTTCGATGCTCCAGTTGCAGAAAAGGATCCATCCTGTAGGGTTAGGGAGTACCCAGGTGTGGAAACGAAGGACCCCTGCCCCTTTCCACTGCTGCCTGGGGGCACAGCAGGCCCTGCTGGCAACTCAGGCTTCAGTTGCAGGTGCACGGGAGGAGGCTTGGTGTTCACAGGCTTTTCAAGTGTAGGTGGTAACCGACACAATCCTGGGCTGTGCACGTGAGGGACAAAAGACGCAGCTGCATGGAAACTAAGATGATCTCACAGTCAGAAAGGGGGTCCCCATGCCCTGCAGCGGGGCCCCGAGCATCACATGCCACTCACCCAAGCTGGGAAGAAAGGGAAGCTATTAATCCTTTTCTAGATGAGGAAACTGAGGCTCAGGGACGCGAAGTGGCTGAGAAGCATTCATCCATGAGGTTCAGAGCTGGCAGCCTGTCCCAGGGCTTCCAAATTTCAAGGGTAACCTCTTTGCAGGCTCCAGGCCTGCCATCCTAAGTGGGGAGTGGGGAGTGGGGACGGCAGCTCTTTCTGCCCTCTGGCCTGGTGCCACTTCCCCGGAACAGATCTTTCTCCAGCTGGCATCCTCTTGCCCATCCTGCCTCACTTCCACAGGCTCCCCAAGGGTCAGACAGGGCCACAGGCCCATGGAACTTCACAGCATGCCAGTCAACATTCAGCCTTTGCTCTTGACTTGGCCAAAGGGAGGGAGACCCCTAGAAAGGGTTCTTGTAATGGGAAAGAGATGAGCAGACGCCCCTCCATCACCGCCATCATGGGAGCACTGCCCAGGCGTGTCTTCCCAGAGCAACTTGGCCAGTGTCCCCCGACCCCGTCTCTTTCTGTCTCTTTCTATCTCTCAGCCCCCTCACCCCAAATTGCAGCCTGGTCGGCTGACCAATGGTTTATTTCAACCAAGCTCAGGAGTCATGTGTTCCACAGCAGCAGATGCTCAGAGCACCTTGTCAACCCCACACTGTAGATTCAGTTCCTCTCACACTTACTGAGCGCCTTCTGTATGCTGGATCAGCGCTTTCACTCTTGCCCAGCACCCCAGGGCAGTCGGTCCCCTCTGGACACACAGTATCCCCTCGTGGCAGGGTCTGTTCACTCTGCCTGTCATCTCCCCGGATGAGTTTTCAGAGTGTTTCCTTGCAGGTATCCCTGTGGGAAGCAGGTCTGAATGGGGGGTGCACAGGGAGGTGCATGGGGGAAGCGTGTTGGAGGGTCCACTCCTGGGGAGCTTAGCTTTAACCCCAGATGTCTCTGGCTTGGGTAAAGGGAGAGGGTTTCAAAGCAGCCTTTACCTCTGGCCTGCTCCCTGCCTCTCAGATGAAGATGGCTCACCAACTGCTGGCCTCTGCAGGTGACCGTCCCGGATGTGGAGCAGAGAGCCTGGCGCTGGCGGGCCCGTGGCAATCAGGCCACCGAAAAGCATTACTGGTGTCTGGATGTCTTTCTCTTCACACGTCCCGGAGCTGTTTGAGGCCAGGGCTGTATCAGAGTCACGTGGGCACACTCACACCCAGCGCAGTGCCCTGGGGACCTCGCCAGCACCCAGGACCTTTTGTTGGAGAAGCCGGCGGTCATGGTCATGGGCAGTGGAGAGTGTCGTCTGACTCTGGGCCGTGCTTGAATTCTCACGTCCATGTGCGCTGTGAACAGCTTAGCATAGAAGCACATGCTGTGATTCTACGAGGGAAAACGAGGGTGTTGTGAGTCACGCTGAGGGCTGCAGGGCTCGGGGGAGGAGGCTCCTTCCCACAGGGCAGTGGTGCCCTGCAGTGGCTGATTCCTGGCCTTCAGGTGGCCGGCCAGCGGCCCTGCTTCCCCTTCCTCCTGGCTTTCCATCAGTTTCCCATCTGCTCCCACAGACCCATCTGCTGGGGACAGCCAGTTCAATAGAAAGAAAAGAAGGACACATGCTGCAGGTGACGTTTTTCTGGCAGTCTCCAGAGAAAACCGGAATCTGGACTCCTGAGAAACACTGCACAATGGAAGATGCAGGCGCCCACTCATCCGGGTCAGCACTCGGGGAAGCCTGGGGGCCTCCCACGGGACGGCGTGCACTCAGGGGCATGGCTGGTGGGGGCCACATTGGGCCCAGTCTTTCTCCAGGTGCTCAAGGAGGGCACGTCCATATTTTCATGTTGGTTTAACTTCATGCTGACCATTGGCAAAGATAAACCAAAGAAGACCATGGAAAATGCGGTCAGCGGGGAAGGAAGCTTTCCATGGAAAATGTGGTCAGTGGGGAAGTTTCCGTGGAAAATGCGGTCAGCGGGGAAGGAAGCTTTCCGTGGAAAATGCGGTCAGTGGTGAAGGAAGCTTTCCGTGGAAAATGCGGTCAGTGGTGAAGGAAGCTTTCCGTGGAAAATGCGGTCAGTGGTGAAGGAAGCTTTCCGTGGAAAATGCGGTCAGGGGTGAAGGAAGCTTTCCGTGGAAAATGCGGTCAGTGGTGAAGGAAGCTTTCCAGATGAATCGGAATCCATTCATTTCACCTCCACACCTTTGATCACCGAATATTCGTGTGATACAGGCGTGGTAGCGGGGTGAAAATCTGTCCCCCCCACACTCTCGTGCCGAGGTGACATGGCAGGTGTGGCATCTTCATCTCCCTCAGGAGCCCCCGGACTGACTGCAGACCCAGCCTGAGGCACCAGCGCCAACCAGCCCATGAGGGAGAAGCTCATCCGCTTCAGCTTGCCCTCCCTCCCTCTGCTCCTCCGTGCGAAGGTGCCTGTGCCTGCAGGACTGGGGAGGTTGGCTTCGGGACCCCACCTGTTCTGGATGAAGCCTGAAGATCCACAGGCCTCTGGGGAGACCCTGGGCGGGCCCCATGCCTGGCCACTTTCCAGCATCTCTGCAGGGAACTGAGACAGGGAGGCCTGGGCTCCATGTCGCTTGCTCACTGGCTGCTGTGTTCAGTTTCACGGGTTCACCCTCGGGCCTCTGTGTCTGCGAGGGAGCTCGGTTAGCAGCTGTACAGGCCTCGGGCTCCTGGCCTGTCTTGCTGCTCCCACCGCAGTGAGCACTCAGTTCTGACGCTGGAACGGCAAGGCCTGACTCAGAGCCACGTTTCTTGCAGTTATTTGAACCCCGGGGGTTTACTGTGAAAGGCCCACTCTGGAAAGCACGCCTGGAATAGGATGGTAAGCTTCGACACTGCTCCAGGCCTGGCGGGCACGGCTCTGTGGTTGCGCCATGGCCACGAGCACAGCTCTTGGGCGCTGGAGAAGGTGCCACTGAGAGACAGATGCTGTGCCTGGCATAGCGCACCCTCAGCCTGCGTCACCTGCAGCTCAGGAGGCGGCAGTTCCAGAACAAGCACAGGTGTGGTCCCTGCCTGGTGCTCCTCGCAGGGGCAGGAGACCCCTCTCCTGGGAACCCAGGCACGACTTGGCCTTCACTGCTCCGGGAGTGACTGGAGAGGAGCGGCTTTGGAGCTAACAAGGCCCAGAATTGCAGAGCACAAGGTTCTCTAGAAATCCCTCTCCCGTGTCATGGATTGGGAAACTGAGGCAGGGAAGCCGGAGCACAGAGGCGGAGCCGGTGGCTGACCATTTGCTCTGCAAATTCTGAATCCTCAGCAGTGTGATTTTTAAAGCTTTATTGAAGTGTAATTTACATGCCATAAAATTCACCCACCATGAGCAAACACACAATTGCATGTTTTTCGGTGAACTTACAGATTTGTGAAGCCCTCACCACACTCCAGGTTTAGAACATTTTCATCGCCCTAAAATCCTCTCGAGCCCGCTTGCTGTCAGCCCCTAGTTCCACCCTCAGCCTCAGGCACTTCTGGCGTGTGCTCTGTCTCTCCTGGTGGGACTTTTCATGAGCAAGAGGTGACTATTCAACCTAAGCGGGTGCCAGGCCAGCACTGTGGGCATTTGACCCGTGAGTGCTGGCACCCATGCTCAGAAGGGCTCCGTGCTTCGGGTCCCCACCCCTGCAGCCCCTGCTGGTCACGTTTTCTTTAGTGCGTGTTTTGTAAGCACAATCCCATGAGGCCGAGCTGCAGGTTCCAGGCGGGGAGCCTGGGCTCACACACAGTCCCACCTCCCGCCCCTTCCCACTGACATCCTTGGTCCACACTAGGTCCCCCACCCTCTCCTCCAGGGCCACTGCCCACCTCCCCTGAAGCAGTGACTGGGTCTCGTTGGCCGGGGGCAGCCTGCCTTCCTGAGTCGCTCTCCATCCTGGTGGCAGCCTGGGTCCAGTGTGGTGAGGGTCACGGTCAGGTCTGGCACAGCGCAGTGTCTTGGGTGGAGCCAGGAGACGGCTGTCTCCCATCCTGGGCTGGACGGTGGCTCGGCAAAGTCTGCCTCACACATCTTCAATCCAGGTACCCACATGCCCTGGCTCTGAGGTTCAGCCTGTTGGTAATGTTGTGCCCCGTGTGCTGCGGAGAGAGGTGCATGGGGCCAGTGCTGACTGCACATGTGCCAGGCTGTGGAGTGGGGCCCAGGGTGCCTGTGGGGTCTGTGCTCCCCAAGCATCCCATGCCACCGAGGGAGCGTGACATTCAGCATCAAATAACCCCGTGGCTTCTGGCCGCGCCTACCTGCACCCTCCCTTTATCCTGCACACCACAGAGGGCAGCTCACTGCACCCGAGCACTTTCGGGACCATGAGGCAGCTCCTGCCACCCTCCTGCCCTCGAGGCCTCCCTGACGTCTCTTGACTCTCAGCTCCGTCCTCCCAGCCAAGCGTTGCTGTTGCTCGTCCCAAACACCAAGTCATTCATGAGAAGATACATCTGTGAGCACTGGAATCCTCACATGTCCAGCGGAAACAGAGAAGAGCAGGCACGCGAGAGCCTCGTCTTTTCCTTGTCACATCAGGAAATCTCTGCATTCAGATTTCTAATGTCAGATGACAGTGAAACCGAGTTCATGTTCAATGCAAGTAGCTCTTACTATGGGCTGTTTTCATGAACTTGGGGCTTGGGAAGGCTGTGGCCACTGTCTCCAGGCAAAGACCATGAAAAGATGAGTGGGTGAGGGCCAGGCCGTGGCTCCAACACAGCCCGTGGGCAGATGGAAGGCCCCAGTTTATGTAGCAGAAAGTACATGTCCTTCCCTCCCCCAACACAATAGCTGACTTCGATTTCCTAAGGGCTACGGAGTTCTGCCAGGCAGCAAATAAATCACCCATAACACCAGCGACAGAAAGAGGAGGGTTAAGAAACCACAGGTGCAGCCACGTTGGTGCCAGGAGACATCACCGCCCACCGTGGCCAGGGGACTCTGTACCACAAACACCCCTGTCAGCTGGGGCTGGGCTCTGCAGAGGTCTGCCCTGCGTGGGGGCCCTGGCATGGCCCCTTGGAGTGAAGCATAGAGGCAGAGCATATCGACAGCTGTTGCTATTCAGATTTGGACAGATGGCATGCCGGGTCACTGCCGGGCCCGTCAGAAGACGCATTGGATCACTGGTCACTGCAGCACCGTCCACGTCATTCCAAGCAACGCAGCCCACAGTGGAGGGCGAGCACGAAAATCAGCCTTTTGCAATCACTTGGTCCGGCTATCTCAGACACAAAACGCAGAGTTAGCATCTTCCCATGACATCCCGGCCTGGCATTCGTAGTGAGGCAGCAGACATTATAATCCAGTTCGAGACGGCCTTAGTGGTCTCACTCAATTCAGGTCCCACCCGAAGATAGCCTGGAGCAGAACTGCCCCCTCCAGGAGGGGAGCTGAGGGACTGAGAGCAGGGGGCCTGGGCTCCCTGCCACCTGGGCTTGGTCCAGTCGTGTCACTTGGTCCCTCGGGGTCACAGCTGCAGGGGTAGGAGATAGAACCCCATCTTCAGCTGCCCTCGCACAGCGGCCAGAGCTCAGCGCTCACCACCCCAACCCCCACCCCTGTCCAGGAGTCTCAGGTGGAAGCTGTTCTCTCTCACTTGACACGTGTTGGGAGGCTCAGATTCCCTCGCAGGTGGAAAAGTGCTTTCTCAACCTCCAGCCCCACCTGTGAGAACTGACCTCATCAGCATTTCCCAGAGCTATAAATAGACCTGAAACACAATGAAGGGACCCAGTTTAGAGAAAACAGCCGTGGACCTTATGTCACCTGAAAAATGCTTTGGTAGGGCAAACGCTGTTCTGAACTCTGTCCACCTTACAAGCGTGGACACCCCCACGACCCTCTCCTAGAGCACGCATTTGAAGAGGGGGCCGTCTCATACTGTTCTCATCAATGTCCCCTGAGAAGCGGTTGTGAGCCTGCAGGACTTAGTTAACTGCAGGTGTTAAATGGGACACGAACTCCTGAAACTACCTTTTTCATAAAAATACATTCTTAAGGTATAAGTTTTCACAATTTCTAAAAACAGCTGATCTTTTGTGGCTGTAAAGTAGGACCCACGTAATTACACGTGACTTCGTGTTATTGATTAAATCTAGGAGAGACTGATCACAAACATTCAACTGCATTAATCTATATTAGAAATTTGAGAACCACCCCCTCCCCAAGCAGTTTTCAAAACCTGGTTGCCCCCACAGCAAAGGGCCCAGATCATAATGTCTGCAGGGATGGGGCTGGCCAATTGGTGTCAACGACTGGATGTGGGCCAGTCAGCAGGGACTGGAAACACAGCCCCCACCCAAAGAGCCCTGTGAACCCTGCTTATGGTCCTGGGGAATGTTGAACCTAATGTGGCCAGATATTCTGGTTTATCTAGAGAAACCAGGATTTCCAGATCATTAAATATATACAATCAGTCTAAACTCTAAAAAATAATGCTCAGCCAGTCAAAATGTGTCTAAAATTTAGATCCAGCAGAAAATCTGCCGGTTTGTGACTCTCTAGACGTTATACAACCAAGATCCCTAGGCTTCGTGCTGCATCCTGTATCCTGGTCACCTGGGGGACTTTCATGCTGACTGTCCCCTCCTCTCTTACTCTGAGGCTTATTCTCCTGTACACTTCCCAGAACTCCATGAACCTTCACAGACCAGACAATCTCCAGATTATCTTCTCCAGATGGTCAGGAGGGACAGAGGTATCAAACCATCCCTGACTGCTGGAGATTCATGGCTGCCTCCAGAAACAAGGAGAGACACCATATAGCAGAGACCTGGGGCTTCCAGAAGTAGGCAGGAAAATGTCATTTCACAGGGGCAGGGTAAACCAAAAAATACTACTTTGTTAGTGTAATTGGTAGGAGTAAGACAGCGACGTTTTTCCTATTGAATAATGTCATTTGCAGGGGCTCGAGGAAATCACCGTCAGAGTGTGGGCCCTGCAGTCAGACCGTCTGAGTTTAAAGCTCCTCCATGAAGCTTACTAGCTATATGAACAAATCTACCTTAGTTTGTTTGACAATATTAACATTTATGATATGATTGTTAGGAGGATAAATCGGCACGCCAGGTTTTCAGAACACTGTCTGGCAATGAGACCCTCAATCAAGTTTGTTTACTGCGATCGTTATTGCTATTTGTAGGCACTACTCTTCCTTTCAAAGTCCCCAGGAGGACACAGGGACAACAGAAAAGGAACTTGTCATTTGCTGGGTTTTGGCTTCGTCTGCCCAACTGCATGGCATACTGGTGAAAGGGCTGGCGCTTGTGCCTGCCCTAACGGCCTGGCTCGTACCACATCTCAAACGGAGTCATGACATCTTACCCCATCTCACAGGGAAAGTAAGGAGCAGGGACTCAAAGCGAATTGAGTGCTCCACAGCCCGCCAAAGAAAAGCTTAGAGAGGTGGCTCTGAATCTCTCCCTCCACTGCAGAAAGCAGTGACCTCAAGGTCCCACTGCACAGACCCGGGAGAGGTCTTTTTCCCCCAAAATGCCCTCTGCACAGTTCCATGCTACTGGCCTGGCCCAGACTGGCAATGCGGGGAGGGGACAGGAGACAGCTGGAAGCTAAGGTGGGAGCACCACCAGCTTCAGGTGCATGGAGCTGAAAACCTCCACACCGGAACCCCTCCTAGTCAGTCACCAAGCCCCCAAGCCACAATCCCCAGCCCTGTCTGAGGACCAGAGTGGTTGGGTGACTCATTCTAGCCACTGGAGTATGAGCAGAAGCCATGAGCACCATAGCAAGCCTGGCCCAGAGTCACCTCCTGTCTCCACCAAAGCACCCCTTCCCCATCCTCTCCCCTCCCGTATGCCCTCCTCCTCCGCTCCATCCACTGCTGGCTGGATATCCACACTCAGGGAGACCTCAGAAGCCAGGAGTTCAAGTCGGCAGCATCTTCATCCATGCCTGGACCTCGGCCACTGCTGGCTGGACTTCATGGGAGCCAGAACCGCACCTCATTGCACTGAGCTGTTGAGGGTTCTGGGGTGTCTGTCACAGCAGCTTGCATCCCACTATCTGGTAGAACAAAGCTGCCTCTGTCCTGCAGGTACGTCCCCAGCTGCCCCAACTCTGTGTGGAGTAGCTTAACATCCCAGTGCCAAGCCCGGGGTGAAGGGTGTGGACTTCAGGGTTGGACTGCCTGCGTCCAACCCCAGCTCTGCCACTGCTGCAGGCGAATTGCTTTAGCCCTCTGTGCCTCAGTTTCCCTGTTTGTAAAATGAGCATCACGGTTCTTCCTCCCTGCACGACAGTCGTTGGAAGGATGAGATGAGTTAATCTGTGCAATGTGTTTACAGCTATGTGGGGCCAGTGGTAAGTGCCAGGCAGCGGCTTCCTGAAGACATATTTCATCTGTAGAGACGAGAAGCGTCCACACCGCTGGAGCTGTAAGTCGCAGTCACGGTTCTTTGTTTCCCATTAGTTTTCCTCACACTCAAGGCCCATTGGCTCAATTTAACAGGAAGTGTCCACTGAGCTGGGAGGTCCTTGCTGGCCCAGCCTGCTGGCTGCAGCGTGGGCTCTGCCCCTGCAAAGACTCCTACCTTCAAGCTCGGGTGCTGATCAAAGACGTGGCCACTGCATTGGGGCAGCTCCAGCTCCAGCCTCAGCCACAGGCTCACCAGACAGAAGGTCCCTACCCTACTGCTGAGATCCGTTAGGGCTCTTAGTCACCTTTTCTATGAAGACATCAAGCCAGAGCTATCGCGGGCCATCCGAGAAGATGAAAAACCATTAAACGTGGAGGAGAAGGAAGCTGGGGTCTCAGCCCCTTGCCTCCCGGGGCTGCAGGCATCAGAGCTTCTCGTATAATAGGTGTTTCCTCACCCTAAGTGTGAACAGCTGAGAGGAGCCGTCCACGCTTTCGGGGTAAAGTCAAAGACACATCTCCCAACGATGCTCAACACAGCCCTGACCCGGGACTGGCTGGCAGACTGTTTGCGTTAATGCCTCTTCTGGGACCCACGGGACAGGGAGAGGCACTGGCATGGAGGGAGGGCATAACTGTCACGGAGTCCTCAACGCGGGGAGTCCCCACAGGAGTGTAAAATGAGGGCCTTGTGCCAGAGAAGGGGCCAGGCTGAAAGCAAAACTTGGGGTCCTCAAAGGCGCAATGACACCCACAGCTCCGTGTAGGCTGGTTTGCTGTAGGTGTCTGCAGGCTCCTGCGGAGGAGGGGGGCTGTGACCCCGGGCTGAGCCAGGATGCCATCACAGGCGGGATGGTGCCAAGGGGGCACAGGGCTAGGTCCCCAAGGCCTGCACATGAATGGCCCAGGCTAGCCCGTGCAGACCTTGGCTTTCTAGTCCAGCCTGAGTAATCAGTGTCAGTTTCCCAGGACCACTATAGCAAAGTACCACAAAGCAGGGGGCTTTTGAAACAACAGAAGTGGACTTCTTTATAGTTCTGGGGGACACAAGTCAGACATGAGGGTATCTCCAAGGTTAGTTCTTCCGGAAGCTCTGGGGAAGCTGCACCATGCCTCTCTCTCTGGCTCCCGGTGGCTGCCGGCATTCTCTAGCTTGTGAACACGTCACCCTAGTCTCTGCCCCCATCGTCACATCCGTGTCTTGTCTCTCCTCTCCTCATGAGGACACTGGTTATTAGACTCAGGACCCACCCTAAATCCAGGATGATTCCATCTCAAGATCCTTAACTAATCACATCTGCAAGACCCTGCTTCCAAATAAGCCCACATTCTGAGGTGCTGGGATGACATGATTTGGGGGAGAATACTCTTCACCTCGCTAGTGACTCGGGGTCCTCAGGAGGGATTCTCGGCCACTGCAGGAGTGTCGGCACGATGAAGGTGGTGGCTTTGGGAGATTAGTTCTGCTGTGAACGGGTCACCCGTGGAACTGGAAGCAGGGAAAGAGGAGGAGGCTGGGTACGAGGTGCCATCGACTGACCCAACATGGAAGCAGAGGGAAGACGGAGAAGGAAACGTCCCATAGTGCAGGAGGGCGCGCCTGGGACCCTTGCAACGCCAGGGACAAGACCAGTGAGCCCTGGGTTTTAGCTGTGCCGTGCACAGAACCAGGTGGGAATGGGGGGAAGTTGGGAGCCAGTGTGAGCTCTGACGTGGTCAAGAAAAGAAGGGAAGAGTGGCAGAAGAGGAACAGAGGGTGAGACCTGCATTCTGGGTCCAGGGCTGGTCTCCCTACAATTTCAGTTTTCTCAGCTGTTCACGAAGGGAGGCGTTTCCTGTTCCTTCCACCTCCCAAGCCCCTAAGAAGCACCTGAATGCTGCCACCCTGCCACTCTGAAGAGAGAACCCATCTTCAGAGGCTCCCAGCCCAAGAAAAGACACCGGGTTTTGTGCATGAGCAGAAGGGAAAAGCTGCCTTTGGAAGAGCAGTTGAACCCGTCAGCCACGTGACTCTGAAGCCAGGTCGCCCTTCGGAGGCAGTGGGAAGGACGTCACGCGGAGGCTCCCTGGAAAGTGGGTGGGGCAGAGCCCACGGGCTTCTGCGACAGCGCGCTGACCGTGTGCAGGACCGACTCATCCATCTCATGTCTAGACCCAAAACCACAAAGCCCTCCTGAAACAGGCACCGTGTAAATAAAGCCAGAAAGTCAAATTCCCAGAAGGGGAGCGTGCATTTACTTCCTTCAGCCGCCGTCACGGTCACGGGGACAGCATGGAGAACCCGTTGCTGCTCTGTAAACAGCACACGGCCCCCATTACCCTTTGATTGCCACACAGAAAGCTTATGAGAAAGCGCTGGCGTGAGGGAAACACAGCTTTCTAGATCGAGAACATTAGCCTTGTTAATTTTTCAGAAATGCACTGGGGGCTGTGAGGAAGGGGAAGCGTCCGGAGAACTTCACTCAGCTCCGCCCGTCCCCAGTTTTAAAGCCACCGGAGCCTCAGCCTCCACGCTGATCACAGGCCACAGCTCTTTCATCACGGGAAGGCGCTTTTCTTTATTGCACCGTGGCTGACAAGTTTGCATGCAGCTTGATTTAAACGCCCTAGTAAAATCCTAAAAGATGAGACACAAAATCAGCACGGGCAGCTGAGGCGAGGCCCCTGGTGGCAACTGGGTTACAGTGTCATGGTTTTACGGGGGCCCTGGACCCATTCCCCTTCAGTGCAGCCTTCCCTGAGCTGGAATGCTCAGGGACAGGAATTGGCCGCAGTAGCAGTGGTGGCAGGGACGTGCCTCAGGAGCCGGCGACAGCCCGGAGGCCCCACGCCTGCCGCTGCCCCGTTCGGTCATGACCCTCCTGTTAGTCCATGTGCACACCTTTAGAATTTGGAGTGAATGAAACTGCTGTGAGATTCACTTACAAAAGAATCAATACCCTGTCAGCCCTTGGTTCTAGCAGGGAGGACCAGACAGCCCGGGGCACAAAAGAAAGATGATAAATCACAGAGCCACCACCCAAGGCCAGTGGGACCAGGTGCCCACCCAAGGAGGGAGCCCTCAGGGTCAGGGCGGCCAGCGAGCAGCGGGCTGCAGCCCAGAGTCCAGCCGGGGCCTTCCTTGCTGAGTGACTTGGGGGCTCATTTCTTCTCCAGAGAATTCAGCTCCTCTCCTCTGTCCCCATGTTTTCCATTTCATTGTCTTTCCATCTGACCTTCTGGAATATTTCATCAACTTTCTCCACCAAGACTTCTGTGGCTCAATTTCACAGCCTTGGCGAGCGCATCTTTCCAGGGGCGGCTCTTGCTCTCGGCTGCGTCCTTGCACAGCACCTGTTCTGGGTCCGGGACAGCTCCACCCTCCTGTTCCACAGAGGAGGGGAATTCTGGCTTCAGGGTTTTCGTCCTGCTCCCTGTGTTGCGTTCATTTCCGGCAGGGTCAGAGCTGCATTTTTCTGCGTCTTTCCTTTGTGTGGTGGGTTTTCTGAAATACAGGCATGGACAACCTAGGATCACTGGGTATTTTGAAGAAGGAGGCACACAGGCTGCCTTGGGTCTCCCTGTTCATTCCGTGAATATCAATCTGCAGGCACAACGTCCTCAATGACCCATTACATTTCTTTGTGGAATAGCTGCCCCCTTCTTGTCTGGCTGGGCGAGCCTGAAGTCTGGCCAGTGGGAGTTCTGTGTCCCCGGGTGAGGGCAGGTTGCCGATGGAGGCGAGTCCCTGAGCAGCCGGGCTCAGCCGCCTCCCCAGCCCACACCGCCTTGCCTGAGGCCGCACCTGCTTGCCGGGGGCTCCACGTGGATTCCCTTTGGCTGTCTTGATGCCGTGCACAGGAGGAGAGAAGCCTGGTGCCCCAAGCCTGGCTGCCTTCGTCCGCTTCCTCCTGGTCTCAGCTATGCATCCAGAAGTCCTGGGGAGCATTTCTGGGTTCTCACTCAGGCCAGAGAAACTTCTGCCTGCACCTGGGAGAGGTGGGAGCAAACGGGAAGCATGCATCAGGTGCAAGAAGGAGGGTGCAGGCCCCTGCCTGGCCTGCCCTGGCCCGAGTCTCCTCTTGGGAGCTGGGACTCCACCCAGGGTCTGTGCCACCACAGTGATGGGTGATCTTCAAGCATTGCTAGGACTGAGGTTCAAACTCAATCTAGGGTCCTGATGGTGTGGAGCCCGGGGAATGCCCAGGCATCCCTGGGCCTCAGTTTCCTGAGTCTAAGTTGAGGGTGAGGACGGCAGGTGAGAGGATGATGTGCTTGGAGGCCTTTCTGGGGTGTCCGGCTCTGAACGAATACCTACTGAGCAAAGGAATGGGGAATGGCTGCTGCCGTGCGGTTGAGCTGAGCCAGAGTGAGCTTGGTGCTTCTGTAGGTGGTTTCCATGCACTTCTGTGGACGGGTTTACATGGACGAGTGCACAGCCTTGGAGGCGGCTAACAGACACCTAGATCTGCTGGGAGCCTGCCCGGATCATGAACAGGAGCTTGACGGGCTGCGTGAGCCTTGAGGGGTGCCGTGCCACAAGGAGAGCTTAGAAGTGGAGCCGGCCCCAGAGAGCCACCATCAGCAGGGCTCAAGCTGCCCTGGGAGGGGATCCATGACCAGGCGGGTCCCAGAGGAGAGATGGAAATGCCCCTGAGGCCCTGGTGCCATGGAGGGAAGACCTGGATTTGGACTCAAGCCCCCGACCCCAGAGCCTGGGCCCCTACTGACTAAACTAGGCAAGCAGCCCCACTTCTGCTCTAAACCACGCCCTCTCGGGCCTCAGACTCCCGGTGCAGGAACAGGCAGGTCTGAGGTCCTGGTCCCTCCTTACGGGACTGGCAGCAGGATTCAGTGATCCTGGGGTCTGGTGCAGCACTCAGCACGAAGCAGGCCCTGATGGGTCACGCCTGCTGCCTGGGGTGTGACCTGAGAAGGCCTGGACCCTGCCTGCTCGCAGGAGTGGAGGTGAAACCCAGGCACCTCCCCAGCCTCCCGCCAGCTTCCCCCTGGGCCTGGGCACCACGCTGTGAATGGGCTCACCCGTGCTGAAAATCGGCCTCAGGCTGCCGGGTAATCGGATCCACGGTTGGCTGCAGGCCTGCACTGTGACTTGAAGTCAGTCGGCATGGAACACATTTCCCGTGTCGAGGCTGGGCCTGACCTCCCTTCTCACGGTAAAGGAGGAAGAAAATTGCTTCTTTGATGGCATTTGTGATAGGCTGGAAAGCGCACAGTGGAGTGAGCCAGGAGGCATTGTCTGGGCTCCCACACCAGCCACCATCAGCACCCATATGAGGAGGGAAAGGGGAGTGACCGCCCCTTGTCCCCACATCCCTGTGCTCCAACCCAAGCCCTCCGACCCCCGTGGCATGGTGCTAGAGGGTCGAGGCGGTGGAGTCTCAATGTCCCAGGGGCAAGTTGTCAAGCCCGGTCTTTATGGCCGGCACTGAGGTGACAGGACAGGGGGGACCCTCAGAGTGGTTGGATGCAGGAGCTGGTGGGTCTGTGCGGCTGAGGGCCTGCGTCCCCAGGGACTCATCCGCATCACATGGTGTTGGGCTGAGTCTGTACCATCTGCCAGGGGCTGGGCCATGGGAGGCAGCAAAGGCAGGTTCCAAGCATTCCTCCTGGGTCCCAGCCACCAGGCCCTGCCCTGGCCACACAACATCCACGCCAGCTGGAATCTTGGGGACAGGCCCCCCAGAGACAGCACCCCTGTCCCAGGCCTGCTCTCCTGGAACGGCTGAAGCCGACTCCTGAGGGTGATCTCAGCAATACCCCCAGACCTCACATCAAAGTGCCTGTGTGCTACCCCTGCCCTTTCTTAGAGCCCTGTTCTGAGTTCACGCTGTCTTTAGGCCAAGTGCAGACAGGAGAAGCTCATCGGCCTCGTGCTGGCCTGTTCTGCTTACAGCCTTGCCTCCCCAGGCCCTTCTCTCTGACCTCTTTCTTCTCACTGGTCTGGAGGCAGCAGCTGACCCCTTTGCCCCTCACACAGCCCCTCAGACACTGCCTCAGGGGCCCTCAGATCAGCTCTAGCCCAGGATCCCCCACACCCCAGCCCTGTCGATGCTCGAACAACAGATGCCCTGGGCCACGTGTGACCCTGTGTGCCTCATCTTCTGGCCAGCAGAATGTGGCTCCTGTGGACAGATTCCTCCCCTTGGCTCTGCAGCACTTCTCAGGGGTCAGTCTCTCCCAGGAGGCTGAGCAGCCTTGTACTCGCCGGGGACAAGCTCCATCACCTGCCTGAGTGTGGCTCCCTCCCTCCCTGCATCCGGGCCTGCCCCCCTCCCTCAAGGTTAACACCAAAGCTTGATGCTCGGGTTCAGCTTTCTGGAGGGCACAGGCTTTCTCCCTGATGAAGAGTCCAAATGCCAAGTAGACCAGCAGAGAGGCTCTCTGGAACTAATAACCCCGAGGCCTACAGCATCCCCCCCAGGGAAGGGAGTCCACTCAGCGAATCCCAACCCAGTGGTAAGGAGGAGGCGACAACGCCTTAAAGTCCCCTGAAAGGTGGTGAGACCCGAGGCCGCGCTGGTGACGGGGAAGGGGTCACCGGAACAGTGAGCACGCTCGCCTTCGCCTTTTCTCTTCCCACCGGAGCGGGGGCCCAGCTGTGGCAGGACATCCACCACGTGCCCTCGGGATGCTTCCAGGTCCCCTTCTAAACAAGCAGAAGCCCAGGACACCTGATTGCAGCTGGACCAGCACCTGGGGGGGTGGCACGAGGCTGAGTGGGGGCCCGGGGTGCGGGGTCCCGTGTCAAAAGCCAGGTGGACATCTATCAAGGTGTGTGTGACAGGGTCGCACACAGGAAAGAAATCCATGTAACGATGAAGGCAGAAGTCAGAGGGGTGCGTCCACAAGCCGAGGAACGCCCAGGCCTGCCGCGGAGGGGAGAAAGGAACGCATCCTCACAGCCTCCAGAGGGCGCCAGCTCTGCTCACACCTCCGTCTCAGACTTCCGGCCCCGTGAACTGTGAGAGATTTAATTTCCATTGTTTTATGTGCTCCAGTTTGTGGTAAGCTGTTCGGGCAGCTCTAGAAACGAATGCACATTTGCAGAGAAGCGCAAGCCGCGTGGGTCAGAGACTCCGCTTCCGCGGCTTTGCCACTGTTGAATACAGGTAATTAATTCATCATTTGATAAAACGTTTTAAGTTTGCAGCGAATCCCTTCAGCACAATAAGCGTTAAAAAGTACAAAATTAAAACTTTTCCTGTTTTTAATGCAGCATTCTACGGCATTTACTTCTCGCGATGCCGAATGTGTGTAAGCTGCATGAAATGTTTATTGACATATAGCATTCACTGTGGGGCCATGGTGACAATCCTGAACTTATAAAAAGCAGAAGACACGAATGTGCTGAAAATGTATCAGCATCTACTTTAAAAACTTAGTTGTTATTCATAAAAAACTGTGACCAAAAATCACAATGTAACACATGCAGATACAGAAGGCACATTTGCATATATTCTATGAAGCATGACTTTTTATTTAGATCAATTCATTCTTGCTCTAAGTTAATTTTGCTCACTTCAAATTCTAAGCTTCCGTGTGCACACATGAAGAATGAGGCCAGAGCTGCTCACGTGTGGGTTCCGGTAACAGAGGGGGGACTTCACAGACCTTCCGAGAGGTCAGCTCTTCCATTGCTCGACCAGCATCATGAGATGCCGCGAACATCGAATGCACTATGTTAATTCCAATAAAGGATTCCAATTTGCCAAATTTAATTCAAGGAACCAAAGCAGGGCCTTAAGGAATTTATCCTCTAGAAAGTGAAACATCTGATATTATTGTCAATGCAGTTCAGTCATACATTCAACACGATATAAAGTTAGTTGTTTTGCAGTGATAATACAAATACAAAGTTTGGTGGAATACAGCACTATGGTAATGTTCTCACTAAGCTGAGAAGCCTCGGGACATGTCTTAGCCCGTTCTGTGCTGCCATTACAGAACATGCGGACTGGGTAATTTTTAGAGAACAGGGATTTATTTCTTACAGTTCCAGGGGCTGGGAGGTCCAAGGGATTGGTGTCTGGTGAGGGCCTTCTTGCTATGTCATCCCTTAGTGGAAATTGAAGAACAAAAGAGCACGTGTGTGTGTGTGTGAGAGAGAGAGAGAGAAGGGAAGAAAGTCAGTTTCATCCTTTCATCAGGAGCCCACTCTGTCAATAACAGCATTAATTCATTTATGAGGGCAGTGTCCTTGTGATGTAACCTAGCACATGAACTTTGGGGAACACATCCAAACCACAGCAGGATGGAAACCAGGAGTTGGTTGTGGTGAAAATATAATTCATAACTTTGTCAAACAAGCTATGATAGTCTACCAACTGAAATAGAAGTCACAGCCATCAAGTTTTTAAATTATGTATATTTATATATATAATTGTGTGTGTGTGTGTGTGTAGGAAGAGAGAGAGATATAGAGAGGGTCAATCCTTCATATCTTCATATCTTCCAATGTGGAGTCTGCAGATATGGAGGTCTGACTATAAAGGATTTTAATTCTAGTACCTACCAGAGACAGAGGGACTAGAACCAATTCCCTGTGGATACTGAGGAATGACCATGTATATATAAGTATGTATGCATGCATTTACTTAAGGCTCTCCAAAGAAACAGAAACAACAGTAGATAGATTATAGATAGATAGATAGATAGATAGATAGATAGATAGATAGATACATAGATAGATAGATAGATGTGTGTGTGTGTGTGTGTGTGTGTGTGTGTGTGTAGAGAAAGAGAGAGGAAGAGAGATTTGTTATGGAATTAGCTCAAGTGATTATGAAGGCTGAGAAGCATTACAATCTGTGTCTGCAAGCTGGAGACACAGGAAAGCTGTGGATGTAATTTATGCTGAGAAGGAAGGCCTGAGAGCTAGAGTAGTGATGTTAACCTCTCCAAGGGCAGGAGAAGATTAAATGAGCTTTCCTAGGTCAAGCAGTGAGGCAGGAAGATAGGGGCAAATTTCTCCTTCCTCCACTTTTTGTACTATTCAGGCTCTCAACAGATTGGATAATGCCCACCCACACTGGGGAGGGAAATCTACTGTACTGAATTCGCCAATTCAAATGCTAACCCCATCTGGACACACCCTCAGACACACCCAGAAGCAGTGTTTAATCCAGACATCCTGTGACCCATTCAAATTGACACATAGACACACACACACACACACACACACACACACACACACAGATGGAATGATTGTTTTATGGCTACACTGATGTTGTATAAATATACATATGGTAGAAATACATCTCTTATTATCTATCATAAATTTAATTTTAGGAATATGTGAGTTCTGTAAATGTCTTGCAATGCTATCAATGATATATTATATATAAAACACATCTTGAAATCTTTGCTTAAAGTGTTAACTAATTGGAGTGTCAGAGAACTGAAGCTTTTGAAGACTCAAGCAAGTACAATTATTGAAAACAAAGCCATAAATAGGAAGGCATTGAAACTTAACTTACAGAAAGAAAAAGGCTTTAGTTTCGATCATGATGAAGTAGCTTCTATTTCTCTGATTCTCCTGCCAATAACAATCATAAAAGCTAAAAAAAATTGTTTTTCTAATTAACTAATTTAAGATACTGAGGAGAAACTATATCAGGAAGAAACTGGAAGGGATATAATTACTGAAATGTGGGAGAGGAAACTGGAAATGTTAAACTCTTCAGGGGAAAAGAATGCCTTCCTCTATAATTTTTTACTCACAGACAAGAAAATCAGACTCACTGGTGATTCAGATATCAGAGTTAGCAGATAACACTTTAAAAATAACTATGATTAATATGTTAAGTGCCAGGGAGAGATATACAAAATGGAAGACAGAGAATTTCAACGGGGATTAAAAATCTATAAAAGAAGTCAAACAGACATTCTAGAACAGAAAAAAACACAATATCCAAAATGAGAAAGCCATTCAATGGATTTAAAAATAGCGTGGACACTGCTGAGCACAGTTGGTAGATCGAAGATAAATTAATAGAAAATATCCAAGACGAAACAGAGAAATAAAAGAGAAAAAGTAAAGAGCCAAACAGAACGTGAAAGGTGTGGAACAATCGTAAAGGTCCAATGGCAGTCGGAAAGTAACGCAATGATATTTTGAAATAAAGGGGTGGAGGGGGACCCGGCCCACATAGAAATCTGTATTTAGAAGAAATGAAGGCGAAAGCAGCACCGCTTTCAGACAAACAAAGGCAAAGAGAGTGACTTCCATCAGCCCGCACGCCGAGAGGGAGGTCCTTCAGATTGCAGAAAAACAATTCTAACTGCAAATTGGAATGGCAAAAGGAACACACAGCTGGAGAAGGAGAAAATATGTGTACAAATATGAGAGAAGTTAATTGTGCAAAGCAACCATAGCAACTATGTTTGCCAAGCTTGTAAAATACACGCTATGATCTGGCTGCGTCCCTGCCCAAATCTTATCTTGAATTGTAGCTCCCATAACCCCCACATGTCATGGGAGGGGTCCGGTGGGAGGTAACGGAATCATAGGGTGGGTTTTCCCATGCCGTTCTCCTGATAGTAAGTCTTGTGAGATCTGGTGGTTTCATAAAGGGCAATTCCCCTGCACGTGCTCTCTAGCCTGACATCACGTAAGACATATCTTTGCTCCTCTTCACCTTCCACCATGAGTGTGAGGCCTCCTCAGCCATGTGGAACTGTGAGTTCATTAAACCTCTTTTTCTTTATAAATTATCCAGTCTTGGGTATTTCTCCATAGCAGTATGAAAATGGGCTAACACAATACATAACAGCAAAAAGGCAGAGAGGAAGGAATGGAATTAAATTCCTTCTTTTGTCAGATCTGGCACCAAGACGCAGATTTAAAAAAACAAGTGAGACTTGCAAAAGATGTATTGGGGATATACGTGTGAAGAACAGAGGGGAGGGGGAGCGATGGGTAGGCAGAACCCTCAGACCACCATGCTGATCTGACACCTGTGAGAGAAGAGGAAAAAGGAGGAAGGACTGGGCAGGAAGGGCCTCAGACTGTGGTCTCAGCCAGGCTGCAAGGGAGCACCAGGCAAAGGTCACCTGTCAAAGGAACCCTGTGGGCAGGAATGACCTATCGCTGCACTCCTACCATGCTCCATCAGTGACTGGGAACAGCCTGGGGAGGGACCACAGCCTTGGCGTGACGCTGTGGCGTGTCTGCAGGTGCACAGCTAGAACCTGTACCCGGCTGCTCTCCTGGCGGTGGCTCCCCTGAGCACCCCGGGAACCCTCAGAGCACCGTGGCCGCCACACTTGTGTTGCTCTGAGTGTGATAAAAGCACTACTTCCAGGTGGATGTAGTAAATCAAGGACGCATGTTGCAATCTCTAGGTGACGTCTTAAAGAAAAATACAAAAATGTATACTTAAATATCCAGTAAAATGCAATAACTAAAAAAAGTAATAAAGAGAGCAAAACAGATGGGACAAATGGAAAGCAAATAATTAGACTTTATTGATAATTATGTTAAATGTAAATGGAATAAAATCAAAGAAGAAACGGAACACATTAACTTGGTGAAAGCTCTAGCCATGTATAAGGTTTAATTTTGAAATTGTATGGCTTTGCTATAGTATATCTCAATTTGTGGGAAAAATCCTTCGAGGGAGCACCTATTTTTAATTGGATAAATTTATCCTCTGTACCAGAATGGAATTAAATTGAGAAGTCTTACAGTTTTGCAGGATCTAAATATGGTGAGCGATTCGAAAGAACCATAAATAGACACAATTTATTTGACAAGTTTTATCTTATCTTTGCCAAAAAAATGTACTCTGAATGGAGGCATAAAGATAGTATCTATGGAAACATTTGGCCTGAAATATTTACACATTTATATATGAAAAATAGAATTAAGATTACCCTCCATTTAGCAGGAATTATGCTGCACTTACTTGCTACCTCAGCTGCATCAGAGAGAAGGTTTTCTCTGACATACGATGGGCAGCAGGGAAGAGTCCACTGAAGGTGTCTCTAATTTCAAATTTATTAATGATAAAGCAAAAATTTAAAGATTGTAATTTTATGAAGAGATTAAAAGGATGAAGATAAAATACGAATTTCATGTAAAGAGAAATGGCTAAACAGCAGGTTGAAGTGTAGTATATGAATATATATCGAGAATAATCTGCTTGGCTATTTTTTCAGCATTCAGATAGTCAATATAAAGATTATTTTGCTTTGATGAACACAAAAATACGTTATTTTTAACAAGGATTTTATTTTTGAGATTCATTTATTCATAGAGCTGTTTTATAGATTCAGTTATGTAATCAATTTGTTGGTCAATAAAAACGTATTTCAAAAATTGCATTTTTTTATCATGTCTAGTGTCCTCCTTATGCTGAAGACTGTCCTGTTTGAACAGTGGTTGCTGTGTCTCGTGTCCCTGGAGACCCAGCGGCCACGAGCCGCTGCAGTGGCCGAGGCAGACGTGGCTGAGCTGACGCATCCATCTCAGCAACAGCGCCATGGCGTTAGACAAAGCAAGTGGAAATGAAGTCGGGGTGACTGAGGCAGGTGTGCCCCTCGCCCGGCAGCAGGCTGGAGTAAGATCCCTTCCTGGAAAGCTCTGGTCAGGATGCAGACTGCACTTGCTCTGGCCCCCAAGAGTGCTTCTGCAGTTGGAACAGCCCGTGCAGCCAGGCAGGGTGACAGGGTGTCACAAAGGCTGCCATGGTTGTAGCCAGAAAGCCCCGCCGTGACATGTGGGGTCTTGTTTGTACGTGCTGCAAGACGTTTCTTCATTATCAAAACCCAGCACCTCAAGGTATTTATAAAGAAAGCAAGTCAAAGGTAAAGAGATGCATTACCAGAATCCGTGCTTCCAAAGATCGAAGTTCACCTTCTCACCCGCAACTTCCTCTATTATTTGAAAAGGTTAGTCACCCCACTTGGAATATCAAGCAGCGATTGATTGGGTTTGCAGCATTTTCTACCTTTACCCTTTGCAAGCTGTCTGGATGCAAATGTCAAGACTGAAATGCCCAATCACGCGGATCTCTGGATCCAACAAACAAGAACTTTGTGAGATACTTTAAATTCTGACTTGTCTTTTTTTTTTGTTGTTTGTTTGTTTGTTTTTTGTTTTTTTATTGCATTTTAGGTTTTGGGGTACATGTGAAAAACATGCAAAGTTGTTGCATAGGTGCATTCATGGCAGTGTGATTTGCTGCCTCCCTCCCCCTCACCCATATCTGGCATTTCTCCCCATGCTATCCTTAAAGTGATGGATGTGTCCTCTCAACGCAAACATGTGCTTCTTCCTTCTCCCTTCTCTTTCCCCTCCTAATAAACATCTCAGGCATAGGGGAAGAGGAAGAACACCCTGATATTGCTTACGGCTCTCATGAGCAGTCACTGGCTGTGCTAGCTTGTATATATGCCACAACGACAGAGCCACTGCTGTTAAAAACAGCCGAAGAAAATCAGTCAGGGTCTAAGCGTGGATCCCGCAATCCAGCTACTTTAATTTAGCTGCCGAGCTTTCATTTTCATGTTGTAAAAGCATTATACGCCTTAGTGCTGTCGGTAGGGGGTTCAGGTTCTTGACTTCGTCACACAAAAGAATTTGAGAGCGAGTTCAAAGTAAGAGTAGGCAAAGGAGTGCATTACAAAGCAGAGGTGCGCTCCGCGAGGCAGGGTGCACTGCGCAAAGGGAGAGGCAGCAGCCAGCGACTTGAGAGGAAGGCCCTTTTTGGGAGCTGTGAGTGAATATTCAGAAAACACCAGTGAGGTCAGGCATGCCAAGGCAGACCTGCGGTTGGCATGTGTTCTCAGCACCCACACGCTCTAACAGGCATCCCGCGCAACACTAGCGTGTGAAATTACACCCGAGGATGTGCTTTTTGCTCCTAAAATGAAGAAAAGGTCACTCTAAGCTAAAGCTTGAGCCTGGCTGCCCACAAGGGACCCTGGACAAGTCCCTGGCCACCCGCATAAGGCAAGAATTTGTAGCTAATAGCTTCTTGGGCTCTTGGTGGTGATTGGCTGGAGACTGAGGAAGCTGCATCAGGGATATGGGGCTTTTGTTCTCTTTCCTGGGCCAGGGATGAGGAGCTGGGAACCATCTGGTGGGCAGCTGGTACCCTGCAGGAGCGCTTACCTGGCAAAAGTGTCTGGTGCTGATGAATACAGGTGCAGGGAGGAGAGCCTGCCAGGCTTCCCACAAAGGGACCCATCAGGATGGCCTCCTAACCTCACTCCTGCCTCATCAGTCATGTCAGGAATTTAATCCCACAGGGCTCCTACTGAAAGCACCTGAGGCCACGTCTCTGTGTCCCTAGGGCTGCTGACACGGGCATTGGAGGGAATACTTGATGTCCACCATGAGGGTGGCCTCAGGAGACCGATCCCCTCCTCGGCCCCGACAGCCAGGGTGCCGCAGCCTGCCTCTGCGTGGCCTTTGTCCCATGGCACCAGGCTGCGTTTCTCTACGGCTTCCGAGTCTTGGACAAGTCGATGTTTTTCTGAAAGAGAAAGTCGTCGTCGTAGTTTTGGAATCCCAGCAGTTGCAGACATAAGGACAGTGGGGTACGTGAGAATGCGCCTGCAGGCCCTGGCCCTGAAGCAGTGTCGGAGGCAGGTCTGGGGTTGCGAGGCTGGGCCCCGTACCAGGCTCCGATTCTCAGAGCAGTGCTTTCTCACCCTGCCCCAGAGTCTGGGGGCAGTGCCGCAAGGCCCGGTCTAAAATTCACTTTATCTGCAAGCGGCAGGAAGCTGGGAGCCTCCGTTTCCTGGTCTGGAAAGTGAAGGAGGGAACAGGGTGACCTCTGAAGTCCCCCCCAGGAGGCAGCGCCCTGTGAAGTCCAGGAGGCTAGGGGCAGGCTCACTCTGCCACACCCCCACCTTTCCCGATTTGAGAGGCAGAACCAAGGAATCAGTGGGTCTGGCCAGGCCTCAAGTGTGCTGGATGCAGGAGAGAATGATGATAAAAGAACATCCCGGAGAAGGGGAGGAAGAGAACGCAGGGCAAGCATCTAACCACATGTCTGTCAAACCGGGGCTCCAAAGAGCAGACCATGCCCTCCAGGCTGGGGGCAAGACCTGAGGGTAGGATCGTGCCCCACCGTCTTTGCCGCTTGGCACCCAGCGCCCTGCCCGCATCTTATTTTATAAACATCCCTTTACATCCTAAAGGGAGACTAGTAAAACCTGAAGTTCATGGAAGTCAGACCAGGGAGTCGTGGGCTCAGGGACTGCTGGATGCAAAGGGGACGGGGAAGCTCTGGGCACTCTTCCTCCCGGGCACGGAGCCCTCCAGGCCCCACTGACTCCCGCTGAAGCTCCACCAGGCACCTGCAGACGGGGGCTCCGAAGCTGTCACCCGTGACCAGCGCTCCGCACACGTTCTCGCAGAGATGACTGACCGCACAGCTCAGGCAGCTCAGGTTCTGTCGAATGCCCACTCCCCAGGGAGAAGGGCAGGGTTTCGGATCTTGCCCTTGCTGGCCTGGAGAGTGTGTGAGCTGTGAGGCAGAATTCCAACAGACTTTGTTAATTCTGTGTTTTCTCTTCGGTAAGAATTCTCTACCATATAATCCCAACTAGTATCACTCTGTATCCTCATGCACGGCAGGGGAGGTTACAGTATGGATGCTTTTTAAAAGGCACGAAGCCCCAGGAGGCAGCCCAGACACCAACTCACGCTCACTGACTGCCCCCTTCATGGATGAAGAGGGAGCTGACAGCTGCTGATGGAAGCTTCCCCCTCCCTCGTGCGGCATGCTGCCTACCGGAGGCATAGGACCTGGACCGAACAGCTATGAACCTGGAGCAGGCAATGTCTCCGTGCCTCAGTTTCCCCGCCTGTAAAACATGGCAGTGGAGGCAGAGAGCCCCCCATTCTTGCTCATGCACTCCCACGGTTCTGGACAGCACGAGTGATCTACAGATAATAACGTAGCATCATTTGAGCATCATCGATTTTCTAAAACGGGAAGCTTTTAACCGAGAAGCGGTCTTTTCCAGAGGCATGCCTTAGTCATTCCATTCCACCCTGGAACTCCAACGGCATTCTGCTACATCAGTATTATCTAATGCCTCTTTCTCTCTTAAAAAGAAAAAGGCCTGTAAAGTATCGCAGAGGACAAGAGGCATTTTTCACGATCAGCCACTTAATTCGAAGGATTAGGACCCAGGCATAATACTGCACAGGAGGGGAGCATTGCCTAATTAAAAACTCTTTTATAAACAGCAGCATTAAAACAGCCATGGCCAGAGAGCTCGGGAGCGTTTCCATGGTGGAGCTATTATCGGCCTAAGATGCTTCTCAGAAATGCAATTCCGAGTTCATAAACCCAGCGAGGACCCGCACTCCCTGTTCCTGGTGGTTTTTGAAGCACTGTGAGAATCCAGTTACTCAGGATGTGCTTGTTCCCACAGCACGGGTGGTTGCCAGGCTGTTGACGGGAATGGGTGTGCACGTGGACGCAGAGGGAGCCCCCGCAGACGAGACGGGGAGTACGGGTGAGAGACGGGCTGCCATGGCATTAAAGCATGTGGCGCTCAGGGCCCCAGGAGCCCAGGAGGCCAACCACCCGAAACAGAGGAGGAGGAGTGAGGCCATGGGGCGCTAAGAGGGTCACTGGAGCCCCTGGGACATGGCCTCTGACCACATGCCCAGACCTCTCAGCATGCCCATGTGCCCCTGGAGCCAGGGCAGCTGCAGTTCACCTTCCCATCCCCCACAGCAGCAGTCCTACCTCTTCTTCCTCTCAAGAGGGCTCCGGGCTGCTTCATGGAAGGAAAAGAATTGCCCCTGCGACAGTCCCTGCACCCAGGAAAGCCCCACATGGCACACAGCTCGGGAGCTGGGCCTCAGATGTCGGGGGTGTACTTCCTCCCCAGCCCCTCTGCCCTCCCAGGAAGCGAGCCCAGGCCAGCAAGCCTGGCCAGGACTTCATTAAAGGAGTGGGAGTCACAGCTGCTCCTGGACCCACCCATGCCCCGCAGGGTCACCCCCAACGTGAGCATCCTCCCATCCCTCTGCTGCCCGCCCCAGACTGGGCTCTGCTTTATCCTGACATTACTGCCTAACGCCTGCACAGCGCTGGGATGGAATTACATCACCTCTTCTCTAGACCATGCTTTTAATTAGGAGTTTCCTGGAATTTCTGCACTTACATAACCATAACCCCAAAAATGGGCCTGGCCTCTTTCATTTTTCTAAATAAACTCTTTTATTGAATTTTAACTTCCCTGCTACAGAAAAGTGCCAAATCATCAGTGTACAGCATACTGGATTTGCACAGCACCTGTCTCACCGCCTCCAGATAGACAGACAGGGCGGTACAGGCACTCCCGGGCCTCCCGGGGCAGGAGCCCTCCCAAGACTCCGCCTTCCCTCTTCTCCTTACGGGACACGTCACGATGATTTGAAGTTTGCGTGAATTTGAAAATTTGAAATTTGTATGAAGTTTCGTATGAATTTGAAAATTTGAAGTTTGTGTGAATGTGAAGATTTGAAGTTTGCATGAAGCTTTTATGAATTTAAAGATTTGAAGTTTGTATGAATTTGAAGAGTTGAAGTTTGTATGAATGTGAAGATTTGAGGTTTGTAGGAAGTTTACATCAATTTGAAGATTGGAAATTTGTACAAAGTTTGCATGAATTTGAAGATTCGAAGTTCGTATGAAGTTTGAATTAATTTGAATATCTGAAGTTCATATGGATGTGAAGATTTGAAGTTTCTATGAAGTTTGTATGAAGATTTGAAGTTTGTATGAACTTGAAGATTTGAAGTTTGTATGAATGTGAAGATTTGAAGTTTGTAGGAAGTTTACATGAATTTGAAGACTGGAAATTTGTACAAAGTTTGCATGAATTTGAAGATTCGAAGTTTGTATGAAGTTTGAATGAATTTGAGTATCTGAAGTTTGTATAAATGTGAAGATTTGAAGTTTGTATGAAATTTGTATGAATGTGAAGATTCGAAGTTTGCATGAATGGGAAGATGTGGCCTGCATTCTCCTGGCCTGACGTCTTCACTCACCATCGCGCCGGTGAGAGGCATGCTGGGAGTGTGTGCATGCTGTGAGTGCATTCAGGTTTGGGTACGTGTCCATGCCGGCTGGGTGTCATTCCTGGGAGGGGGAGCGTGAGGGCTAGGCTGGCCTCCAACATAGCTGTGCCACCGTAGGCTCCCCCACCAGGGAAGGGTCCGCTGCTCCACACTGGGCCGGCCCTGGTCAGCGCAGTCTACTGTCCTCGAGCCTTTCCACCACGCTGTGGGCTTCATGTGTGTCTCGCTGACGACTGGCAAAGCCGAGCACCTCCATGTCCGCTGGCCGCTGTGTGGCCTCTTCCATCCTCAGCCTGTTTGGTCTCCTGCTTTTCTCCCGTTCAGCTTTCTGACGTCTCACTGATGTTCAGGAGTCCTCACATGTGCTGGCGTGAGTCACGGGCCGTGAGCCCCGCAAGGGTGCTCTATCCTGGCATGAGTCACGGGCCGTGAGCCCCGCAAGGGTGCTCTGTCCTTTAAAACCACTATTTCGTTGTTTTCCGTTTTTCCCCAATGTCGTTTGTATCTTTTGCTCTCCTTTGCTTTATACAGTATATTAATTTTCTTTTCTGAAACTGTTCCTTTCTATAAACTCCTTAATTATACATTTCTTTAATCTCCTTTTAGAGGTTTTCTTAGACTTAGAGGTTTTCAGAGTGTATCCTCCACTTATAAAATTCTAAAATAAATGTTATAAAATAAAATAAAAATAAATATTTGTATTTTATATAGCATATATTTACATACAAATCTATGAGATCTAATTTATTATGTACATTTTATATAACATACAGTATAATTTTATAGGTTTATATAATAAAAACAAAACTCCAAAATACTTTTAATACACTGCAAGGGCCTAAGAACATTTAGACTCCTTTTATTTCTATGCTACTGTTGCCGTGTATTTTAATTCTACATTTAATTTTAAATCTCACAGGACATGATTTTTGTTGTTCTAAATACTAAATATTCATTTAGATGGACCCATGTATATTTACCTTTTTTCTCATTATTCCTTCCTTCATTTCAAAGATTCCACTTGGGATTGTTTTCCTTCTACAGAGAGAGTCCCATTGTACTGGATGTAGTGGCTCACGCCTGTAATCCCAGCACTTTGGGAGACCGAGGTGGGCGGATCATTTGAAGTCAGGAGTTGGAGATCGGCTTGGCCAACATGGTGAAACCCTGTCTCTATTAAAAGTACAAAAATTAGCCTGGTGTGGCGGTGCACACCTATAATTCCAGCTACTCGAGAGGCTGAGACAGGAGAATCGCTTGAACCTGAGAGGCAGAGGTGGCAGTGAGCCAAGATCGTGCCACTGCACTCCAGCCTGGGTGACAGAGTGAGACTCAGTCTCAAAAAAAATTAATTATAAATAAAGTAATAAATAATCCCCTGTATGTTACCTTTAGTTCTGTGTTTTAGTTGCAAATTTTCTCAGACTTTATTTGAAAACATCTATTGTACCTTTAGGTTTAGAAGATATTTTCACTGGGCATAGAATTCTGAGTTGGCAATTACTTTCTTTTAGCACCTGAAAGACATCATTCAATTGTCTTCTGACTTCTGCTCTT
Organism: Aotus nancymaae; assembly: GCF_030222135.1. NCBI lineage: Eukaryota > Metazoa > Chordata > Mammalia > Primates > Aotidae > Aotus > Aotus nancymaae. The sequence goes on from NW_026988444.1 coordinate 4,963,044, forward strand.
TTCTGTTGAGGAGGTAGCTGTCAGGTTTATTTCTTTGTAAATAATGTATCTTTCCCAACTCCAACCCCAGTTTCTTTTTTTCTCTCAATTTTTCTTGTGGCAAGATACATGCAACGTAAAATTTTCCATGATAATCACTTTAAGTGTATAATTCCATGGTATTAAATGCATTCAAAATGTGTGCAGCCATCACCACCATCACCTCCAGAAATTTTCCAACTTCCCAAACTGAAACTCTGTCCCCATTGAACACTCCCTCCCCATTCCCCTGGCAACTCCCATTCTACCGTCCTTAATACTTTCTTCAAAGACCTTGAATACCTTCTTCAAATACTTTCATGCAGTCTTTTTGCGGGTTTGCTTTGCTTCGCATAATGCTAAGTTGTAGCACGTGTTGGGATCTCCTTCCTCTTTAGGGCTAAATAACACTGCACTGTATGTATGTACTACATTTAGCCTATCCATTCATCTGTTGATGAACACTCGAGTTCATTCCACGCTTCCGCAATCGTGAATAATATTGCTATGAAAGTCAATCTTCAAATATCTCTTTGAGACCCTGCTTTCAGTTCTTTTGGGAGTATACCCAGAAAAGGAATTTCTGGATCATATGCACAAGTATTTTTAATTCTCTGAGGAATTGCTGTACTGTTCTGTGTAGTGACTGCACCGTCTTACATTCCCACCAACAGTCACAAGGGTTCCCATTTCTCCACGTCTTTCCTGACACTTGTTCTTTTCTTTCCATTTTTCCTCTCTTTTTCGTAGGTGCTATCTTAGTGGGTGTGAGGTGATCCAACTTTCCTTTAATATTTTCTTTCTGTCCTTGTTTCTTTGTAGTTTTCCTACAATATGCCTAGCTGTGGCTTTCTTTTTATTTATTCTATTTGGAGTTTGTAATATTTGCTGGTTCTGTGGCTTGATGCATGTAGTGTTTTAGAAAATGCTCAGCCAGTGTGTCCTCGACGTGTCTCTATGTTCTGTCCTGTTCTCTCTTTTCCTCTCTCTCTCTCTGACTCCAACTGCATATATGTTCGACTTATTTTCCCATCTGCAATGTGCCTTTTATATTCTTATTCTGTATATACCATCCTGTTGCCTCTCAGTCCCTCATTTTGGCTATTTTCTTTCTTTTTTTTTTTTTTTTTTTGGAGACAGAGTCTTGCTCTGTCACCAGGCGCCAGGCTGGAGTAAGCGTCGCAATCCTGGCTCACTGTAGCCTCTGCCTCCCAGGTTCAAGCAATTCTCCTGCCTCAGCCTCCCAAGTAGCTGGGACTACAGGCATGCGCCACCATGCCCAGCTAATTTTTGTATTTTTTAGTAGAGACGGGGTTTCACCATGTTGGCCAGGATGGTCTCAGTCTCTTGACCTTGTGATCTGCCCACCTCGGCCCCTCAAAATGCTGGGATTACAGGTGTAAGCCACCATGCCCAGCCCATTTTGGCTATTTTCTATTGACTCATCTTCCAGCTCATTAATATGCTTTTTTGTTGTATCTGATTTGCTTTTAAATCCATCTGATGACTTCTTAATTTATTTTTCCAGTTGTAATATTTCCATTTGATTTTTTTCATAATTTTCAGCTCTTTCTTAAAATTTTTTGTGTTGTCAGCTGTTTTTAAGCATGTTTATGAGCTATTTTAAAGTCCATAGTAACTTCCATATCTGTTTCTTCTTTGGATGTGTTTCTGTCCTCTGTTTTTTCCCCCTGGTTTTTGGTCATTTGCTGTGGTCCCTAGCATGTCTGGTAATTTTGGTTGAACAGTTGATAATGTGTACGAATATTTGAGGCAAAGAAAAGTTTGAGGTTCTGACTTACCTCTCTCCAAAGACGATTGACTTTTGCTTCTGGTAGTTAGTTAAGCGGAAGGGGTGGCTCACTTAACCCCACCTGGAAGTGAGCTGTCTGGTCGTTGAGAAGGCTGATTATTGACTCCAGGTGAAGACTGGAGTTTCTTCTGGGCTGTACTCTCTGATGGGAGTTTCACTCCATTTGCTGAGGACAGCCCCGTGATGTGGCTGACACTTCCCAGGCAATTCACTCCACTTACCAGTCCTTTGGGCCAAAGCCAATGAATGCCTCCAGGCAGGAAGAAGAGACCAATGTGGGACTCATTTCTCCTGGTTTTTCCTCTCGCCAGGATCCTGACCCCTGGATTAGTCTTTGCCTTGGTAGTTCTCTGATGCCATTAAACCAATTTTTAGGACACATTTAATCCAGATTTTTAGGATTCATTGGTGACAATGGTTAACGTAGTTCACCATTCTAAAAAGTAGATGTCTTCCCTTAGACTTTTTAATGCAGGTGACTGATAGACGTGAACTTCATTTCTTCTTCCTTTCTTCCCAAATTAGTGGAGTCCTAGACCATGAATGGCATTTGCTGGCCACTCATAAAAAGCCCATTCTGTGCAAGGTCCTGGAGGTGAAGTACATGACTCATTCCTGGCCTGTTCCCTGTGGGGCTTTTGGATGATCAGGAAGAGGAGTGAACGCTTTCCAACAATTTAAAGACATGTTTAGATGGCATGATTTTGTCCTGCCAAAAAGAAAACAATAAACCCAAATATAGCCAAGAAGGAAAAACCCAAGTGGTAATGTAAGCACCGGGCCCAGTTCCCGCCACGCGGCGGGCACTCAGGTACCCAGCACCGCTGTCGGCTTCTTGAAGCACCTTCCTGGCCCTCTGCGGAGGAGGAATTTTTTTTTTTGTCTTTTGTGTTTTTACCTTTGGAAGTCCTCTGAAAGATTCTCTGACGTTCTCTGAAAGGTTGGGACTTGCATTTATTTCAACCCATTCTACAGACAGCCACAGAGAGTGAAATGTGAGCTTTAACCACGAACAAAGACAGATCAGAGTGTGCATGCCCCAAATCCTACTCTGCACTCTCCACTTGGAAAAGAGTCGTAAGAAACCAATTTACCCAGAATCCCAGAGGGTTCCACCAGACCCACGCCTTCTTTCTTTCCTCTCCTTCTCATCTTGAAATCTAGCAGTGACTACACAGAATGGAATTTGCAGGAATGTTTGTTTCACAGATAAATTTCAAAGAGAAAGGATAGAAGATGGAAATCCACAGATGGAAAGAGAGTTTAAAACATCCATCAGTCACACTGTGTCAACCGTATTTGGATTCTGACTCAAACAAACAAAATGTACGAAGGACAAACTGACCTTCGTGAGGCCATTGAAAGCTTGAACACTGACAGTGTTTGATAATCTTAAGGATTTTTTAAATAGTAAGGGTATAACCATTAACTTGCCTAAAACTACGAGCCTTTGCCTCTTAGAAATACATGCAGAAACACGTACAGAAGTATTTTATAATGTCTAGGGTCTATTTCTAAAAAAAAATATGGGGAAAGGGGAAGTATGAGGGATTTATTTATTTGTTTATTGAGAGAGCCTTGCTCTGTTGCCCAGGCTGCAGTGCAATGGCACAATCTCAGCTCACTGCACCCTCTGCCTCACGAGTTCAAACAATTCTTCTGCCCCAGCTTCCCAAGTAGCTGGGATGACAGGCACCCGCCACCTCGCCTGCCTAGTTTCTGTATTTTTAATAGAGACACGGTTTCAGCATGTTGGCTGGGCTGAGGGAATTTAGATTTTTTAAAATGTGTATATTGTTTTAGGATGGTACTCGGAGCTCGGGGTTAGGTGCATAAAAATACACTGTCGCATTCTACATGTTCCGTGTATGTTTAAAATTCTACATCATACGAAGTTGAAAATATGCCGAGAATAAATAAACATGTTTAAGACCTCTGTCTTTGAACCCACTGCTGCTTGGCCTCATTTTCTCTTCTTTCATTCCTTCAGTTTCCTGAGTAAAGAGTTAACTTCCGTGCTAACTCTCCACGGCGAGCCATGCGCTTGCTGGCGCTGCCTCAGCTCATCAAAGCCCTCATTTCATTCACCCTTTTCTCATTAGGAAAATGACCCCCCCTTCTCCACAGGTTCCCCAACACCTCAGAAGTCCAGGAAGACACGGTGATGATTCATAGGTTTTGCCAAAGAGATAAGATTTCATGGAGTCTCCAAATGATCACGATGGCATCCCAGCCATTAGCCATATGAAGCCAAGCACCGAAGCTGGCAGAGAAGCCCTCCTCTTTGGAGGAGTAGGAAGAAAGCATATACTCTATGTCTAGAATTAGAATCCATGCCGGAATGCTGTTCCTAGACATCAACCGGAATCCCAGCCCCGACTCCCCACTCACTGGAGGCACCACAGCGTGGGTTCAGCCTCAGCTCAGATGCTCACTAGCCTGGAGACCAGAAAGTGCCTACCTCCCTGAGCACCAGCCTCTTCATCTAGAACGTGAAGCTCACATTCTTCTCCTGCCTCCATCCCCAAAGCAAGGTAAGCTCAGAAGAGCCAAGCCCAGGAAAGTATTTAGAAAACGGATCCACTGAACAGTTCTTCCACTGCAGGTCAGATTCTTCCATGAATTATTTAATTGAACCATTTGTTAACTAACGTGGGAAGTAGAAAAGTTCCTCTTCAAAGTTTCCTTTCTTGTTAAAGAATAAATTGTACGTGTTAGAAATAATAGTTTGTTTTAAAGACTCTTCAAAGCCTTCTTGCTTTTTGCTAATAACTCTTTGCTACGACCTATCCTGTGTGACTGTTAGACATGCCATGCTCACAGGCACACAGCACACTCTATGTCCTTGCACTTTAGCCAAGATATCTGTGCTAGACGTGCTCAGGCGTGTCCCAGCTCCCAGCCTATGCCCCTTCCTTATTTAGACTTCTCTTCCTTCTGTTCTCTGTTGCTTTTACCTGTTTAGAAAAGTTTTAAGTTGTTAGCCAATCACGTTTTAGTCTAGATTGTGAAGTCTGGCTCCAACCAAAGGAGATCAGACACAGCAGTAGAGATCACCCCAAATGCATAGAAGATAAATATGTCTACTTTTCCTGTGTTCACTGTGCTCTCGTAGCAAGATGGCTAACAGGAGCACCCTTTCTGCAGAAAGTAAAGATTGTCTTGCTGAGAGATCCTTTGTCTCTGTGCTGATTTTTCTTTGCAGCACCGAGCATCTGTTTCCAGCAACTAATATGTTTTGGCTTTTGGTTTTATTATGTTTTAGTGCAAATATCCGTGGACAAACTCTTCAGCTGAACACATCCGAGGAGTCAATTGTTCAATTGCTTCTGTATTTTTCTCTATCCTGGTGATGGCACCTCCCTCCCAGTCGACTGCCACCTAAACTCAACTCTAACCAGACTCATCTAAGAGGAGAATGAGCAAAAGCACACCTCCTCCCTGAGGCCAGTCACCTCCTGGCTGGGCAGTTGGCTCTGCAACAGTTCCTGTGCCAGTAGGCACTAATCATACTGTAAAAGGGGCACTACAATACCCCAAATCATTTATTCCATCCCCCTCTGCCCTGTGAAAGTAACCGGGTGGGAAGAAGCGTGAAGGGAGGTGCTTGAATTTTGCTGGACCCTAACTCTGCCCACCGCCCATCACCACCTCCCTGGTGAAGTACTCGTGGAGGAGCCTTGGGTGCTAGGACTGTGCGTCGGCGCTCCACCAGAGGGATTTCTGTCTCCCACAGTGTGGTCGCTGAGCTGGAGGCACCTAGGTCCCCACCGGCACCTCTCTGCCTTTGGGGTGGATTCTTGGGAGTGAGACCCCCAGCCACAGCCCCGCTCTGACATGCACCTGCCACTTTCCAGGCCATGAAAACCCGTTTATGTCTACACCACCCTGGAATCATCCTCGGTCCCACCTTGGGGCTGGGTAGCATGTGACGATGGCCGGCGAGACCTCCTCTGGGAAGGCACAGCTGTCTGGAGGGAGGGGCCGCCCTGGAAGTGCCCCTGAGCCCAGCAGCCCAGGCTTCTAGAACCGGGCAACTCACCCTTTCCGGCAAAAGAATAATGACAAACTTTCAAGTTATCTGGAAGTAAGTTCCCTTCTTCCTTGTGAGATGACTGAGGGGTGGCGGCTGAAATTCTGCCTGGGGCTGGGGTGGTCTTTTTGGTGGAGGGTCAGACGCTGGCCTTCAGGCTGAGCAGATAAGCTGCAGGGAAGGCCCCCACCCAGCCAGGCGGATGGGGAGCGGAGCCAGAGAGCCCCCCAGCTCGACCTGGAAAACGGCTTCTCTTGCGGGACAGGTCATGCTGCAGGCTGCACAGAGCTCTGGAGCTGCAGAGAGGGAGCTCGCTCTATCCATCCGTGTGCACACGTCCACGTCGCTATACACACATGAATGTGAATGGTGGAGAGTCACTGCTCACCATGGGACGAAAGGCAATTTTTAGAAAGCATCTGTTCTGTGTTCTCAATAAGATTCAGGAAACTCTGTGAAAAGAGATAAGAGCGAGATAACTAAGTGACAGACGAGGACGGAAATGGAACTGGCTGAGGAGCAGCAGGAAGAAGCGTGCAGGCTGCTGGGCGAGGTGCCGGGGTTGGACGGGGAGTTCCACCTGAGGGAAGCCGTGAACGCGGCTCCAATCCCCGCGCTGCTGCAGAGCCCTGCTGGGGACGGAGGACAAACCCCAGACACGGTCGTGGGAGGCAGAGGGGAAGGACGAAGAGCAGGATGGAAACGCCCCACAGTGGCGAAGACGGCCACAGGAGGAGCGCACGTGGAGCCCGGGAGTGGTCCCCGCCCAGGACACCGTGGGAGGGAAGGGATGAAATCCCAGCCACAGCCAGGCAGGCGGGAGAAGCCTTGGAGCTGAAGCAAGCCCTGAGTCTGTTTATGAACAAAGGTCACGCCACCGCCCTGGCACACCGTAAAATGACGTGTACATGCATTGCACACCGCCACCTCCAGAAGCTTAAAACTATCAAGCGTCATAAATGGCAAACAGCTACGTTTCCACCCCTCAGGAAGAGCTGCGATGAGCCGATTGCTGGTCAGGTTCCAGTCTGTCTTAAACACGCGGATGTAGAAGACAACATCTCCTTAACCAGCTCCCCAGCCCCTGCCCCTCCCGCCCTCCCCCACCTGAAATGCTCTTCGTGTTAGAAAGAAAGAACAGATTCCACAGTTTGGAATCTGTGCTCCAGGTCCTGCCGACCGTAGAAGATCCCCAGATACGAGCCCACACGCCTGCTGCTCGGTCCCTGCTGCCCCTATACACCCGTGTCATTGTCACACTTGCAGATGTCACACTTGGGGACAGCACGTGTGAGGAGCTGGCTGTGTCTTCTCTCATCCTCCCTTCTTTACCCGGGATGCCCCCTGCCCCCATTCTGCTGCCTGGTGAGCTCCTTACCCTCACAGGCCCCTCCGACGACACCTCCTCCAGGAAGCCCTGCCTGATGTCTGACTTGTGCTCGCTTATTAGTCTGACTCCCGGGAGGCCCCATGTACAGGGGTGTCACTCTCACTGCCTCCCTAGGGCCTCATGCTCGGTGTCTTCGCTGAATTCGACAGGGTTTCCAGTTCCGATGCAGCGCCGTTTCCTGGCACCTTAGCACACAGCATGCCCTTCCTCGGCTCCCTGCCTCTGTTGCCAGAAGCCACCTGGGAGGGCCCTTCAGTGCGCTAGAAGCAGCCAAAACGTGTTACCGCAAATTCTTAACAAGACTCAGGAGGAACAAACGTGGTTGTCCAGTGGCTTGACAAGCCGGTGCCTTGTTCTCGGAGTCTCCGTGTCCTTGTTATTCCCCGGGAATCATGCCGTCGCTGCGATCCGCGGGGAGCTGCCGCCGTGCGGGAGATGGCGACCAGCACTTCGGAAAGGAAATGGGAACACAGGGCTCGCTGCGTGCAGCCAGGAGCGGGGACGAGGACGGCCTTGTCTCACAAAAGGAAAAGAAGTTGAAGATGCTAAAGATAGAAAAAATGAATAAACTGGAGTCAGGCTTCCCAAGAGAGGGACAAATTCACTGCTGGTCAGCACTGGCCGGCCGAGGAGGCCATGCACCTGTGTGGCAGCTGCAAAGCTCCAGCACATGGTTCTGGTGTGGGTTTTGAAAAGATCCAGGCACATGAAGTGCCTCGAGTGCTGGGGTGACTGAGGCGTGAACAGGTGCGTCTAAGCCAACGTGCCTCCTCCTCACTGCCACTGCAGGTGATGGCTCCAGCCAGGCCCCACCGCCTCCAGGGTGCCCCACACAGGTGCTGCCCTCCGAGGGCAGACACGGCTGGCGCAGCTCCAGCTGCCCACAGAGGCCCCTGAGGCCCACCTCCGTGCCAGCAGCTCCAGTGTCCCGTGGCTTGTCTAGTCACTCCAGGGAGGCTGGAGACCTCCCTGGGGGGCGCCCAAGTGCGGTGGTGAGACGCATTGTCCAAGCACATGTGGCCAGCAAGCTGCAGCCGCCTCCGCCTCAGGTTCACTGGACACAACTGTGCCGACGGGCAGAGGACAGGGAGGGTGGGGTCTCTGGAGACGGCAGACCATGGTGGACACCACCCACGGCCAGTGGTCAGTCTGACAACGAGCCACGTGTGTGACCAGGCCTCTTTGCAGCCCAGGATTGGGAGGCGCTTTTCAGGCCTCCCAGGAGCTTTCTGGGTTTCTCTGAGTGAGGGGCTATGGCCTCTAGGCATCCTTGCTGTCTCGGGGGAGCTGAGGGTCCTCCCGGGGCAGCAGCATGGAGCAAAAGGCTCTGGGCCAGGAGCCGGACCTGTAGCCGCCAGGGTCCCCAGTGCCAAGCGCACGTCCTTCACAGTCTGCCCCTGTCTCCCTCCCTGTAAAACAAAAGGCTGAGTTTTCAGAGTTCCCAACATACGATGCTCCTTTTAGCTACATCCTGGTTTGGAAGTGAAAGAACTGGGTCTCACCCAGTCTTGTAGGCAGGTCACGGCAGGATTGGATAGAAGCGCCGGCCCCAGTCGTTTGCCCACAGCTCCCCAGAGCCCACGCTTCCTGAACCAGTGAGGAGAAGCAGGGAGAACGGGCACTGCCTGTCCAGGCTGTGGGGCCCAGGACTCCGGACACCCCAGCGCAGTGCGCCTGAGGCCGCCAGCTCCTACGGGGTGCTCCGCGAGCAAGAAGAGGTCTCCAGGGATCTCCTGCCTGGGCCTCACTCTCACACTCACACGGAGAATCCCCTTTCGGAATGAATGAGTGGCCTGAGCTGCTGGCGTGCTGTCGCTGACTGTGTAAACCGGAAAGCGTCTGAGGCAGCTCTCGATGCACTGAGAGGCTGGGGTTAAGGACGCGGCCGTGAAGAAAGGAACACAAAACCACAGGGCCGTCTGTGATCTGTGCTCTTTCCAAAGAGGATTTCCAGGGCATCCATATCTTAAAAGGGGGCAGCAGGAGAAAGCAGGAGGGCATGGTCACGTGACTGAACCCCCGTGTGGCGACGTGAAGAGGAGCAGGTAGAGGAATGGTGGGTGACTCAAATCAACACTTCCCGTGAGACGCAGGGAGCACAGCTGGGCCACTGTGCAGACCCCTGGCCTCCTCCCCGAGCTCTCTGCTTTAGAACAAGAGAAGGCCGGGCACGGTGGCTCACACTTGTAATCACAGCACTTTGGGAGGCCGAGGGGGGCGAATCACAAGGTTAAGAGTTCAAGACCAGCCTGGCCAAGACGGTGAAACCCCGTCTCTGCTAAAAATACAAAAAAAAAAATTATCTGGGCATGGTGGAGGGTGCCTGTAATCCCAGCTCCTCGGGAGGCTGAGGCAGAGAATCATCTGAACCTGGGAGGCAGAGGTTGCAGTGAGCCGAGATCGTGCCACTGCACTCCAGCCTGGCAACAGAGTGAGACTCCGTCTCAAAAAAAAAAAAAGAAAGAAAGAAAAGAACAGGAGGGAAGGCGGTTTCTCACATGAGAAAGCTTCCAGCTTCACTGTTCCCTCGGGCACAGGGAACTTGGGTGCTGAGATACGCTATGATATACATCAAAAAGCAAAACACATCATGACATACCCAAGTCTTCCGGATCAGCAGAGGGGAGGACGAAAATGGGCCAATCTGGAGACAAGGCTTTCGAGGATGCAGAGAGCCAGACACAGGGGCTGCTAAGAGACGGCACTCCACAGCCAACTTCGGCTACAGCCTCTCCATGCCCCACTCACACAACATCAAAGCAAAGTCAGACGGCATGGGGCAGGTGGGCAGAGCAGGGGCAGGTGGGCAGAGTGGGGGCAGGTGGGGAGAGCAGGGACACATGGGGAGAGGGGGCAGGTGGGCAGAGTGGGGGCAGGTGGGGAGAGGGGGGCAGGTGGGGAGAGCAGGGACACGTGGGGAGAGGTGGCAGGTGGGGAGAGGGGGCAGGTGGGGAGAGGGGGGCAGGTGGGGAGAGGGGGGCAGGTGGGGAGAGCAGGGACACGTGGGGAGAGGTGGCAGGTGGGGAGAGGGGGCAGGTGGGGAGAGGGGGCAGGTGGGGAGAGGGGGGCAGGTGGGGAGAGGGGGCAGGTGGAGAGAGGTGGCAGGTGGGGAGAGGGGGCAGGTGGGGAGAGGGGGGCAGGTGGGGAGAGCAGGGACACGTGGGGAGAGGTGGCAGGTGGGGAGAGGGGGCAGGTGGGGAGAGGTGGCAGGTGGGGAGAGGGGGCAGGTGGGGAGAGGGGGCAGGTGGGGAGAGGGGGCAGGTGGGGAGAGGGAGCAGGTGGGGAGAGGGGGGCAGGTGGGCACAGCCAGGACAGGTGGACAGAGCAGGGACAGGTGTGGCATGGTGGGACCACTGCCTCCCTCATAGAAGGAGGTAGCCTCAGTGTTCAGCCAGGCTGGTGCCCATCCTCCCTCCAGTCCTGAGTGGGGACATGCATCCCCCAGGAGCGCTGCGAGGGGCAGGTGTAGGTCCAGCCACCTTGGCATCCCATTGGCCCATCCTTGATCCTCGTCTAAGCAGCAGGGAGAGCATGAGAGCCAATGGAATAAAGCCAAGGCAGACAGCTGCCACTGCTGTGGGATGGAAGGCGCTCCCGGAACGGACTTGGAAAGGCGTCCTCCCCTCAGGCCACCTCCAGACTGGGTTGTCCCTGAGGCCAGGCCCCCAGTCCAGCCCCCAGGCCCAGTGTCCACACCTCCCAGAGGCACTGCTGGACTTGCCGAGGAATGCCCAGAGAGGCCCCCACATCCATTCACTTCCCTCCGGCACCTCTGAAGCTCCCGCAGGTCATCACAGACATTAGAGGCTTTGAAAGCCAGAGCACAAGACAGAGCTGGAAGGATCACCAGGACCCCGGGGCTGGCAGCTCGGCGCAGCTCAGCGAGGCTCTCAAATCCCGGCCTGGACTTCTTCAAACGCGCTGCCAGGTGCGGGAACATTCATCCCTCCCCACAGCACACTGCACTTACCTTTGAAAAGTTCGTCTTTGCTTTTGAAGTCACACATGAGGGAAAAAATTACACAATCCAGAAATCCTCCAAAGCTCCACCACGTAGAAATGACGGCTGCTGGGCCTGGCTCGGCGCGTCCCTCCATCTATCAAGTTGGAACTGGGAGAGCGAGGTGCTTCCCACCGATCCTGAGCCCGCAGCAAGGTAGGGCAGGGGACGGGCAGCTCTGGGGGCATCGGTCACATGGACAAACTGGGCAAGGACACGCGGGCGCCCCTCTTTCTTTCCCAAGCACGATTCCAGGCGATGACACTTCTGGGACACAGGAAAGGGACGTTCGTCCCTCTAAATGCACGTTTACCCTGTACACGGGTACACTTCGTTCTGAAGTCAGCTTTCTTCTGTCAACAACGTTACAGAAATAGTTCACTATCGACAAGCAGACACGTACCCCATGGCTTTTAATCAGTGTGTGATCTTTCACCATATCGATCGTAGCTTATGTAGCCAGTCTCCATTAATGAGCGTTTAGAGACGTCGTGTTTTTCTTTTTCCCTTTGTTGAATAAATCGTTTCCTACGAGCCTTCGTGCCTTCCTCATTTAACCTTGTGCAATGATCTCCTGTGGCTTCCGAGCCGTGTTTTACATGGGAAGACTCTCGCCAGTACGGATGTCCTTCATCTTTCCCAGTTCTCAATCCGGTAGCGAGCGTTTAAACTCGCATCGTGGCATTTGCATTTCCTGCCTGTAACTCGCGGCTGCTTTTCTTTCTTTTTTGTGTGCCTGTGCATGCTCTCGCTATTTCTTCCCACTGGGATTTTTGTCCTAGTTTATTTGTAAGTATCCTTTGCATAATAGGCCTTGTCAATCATGTGTGTGGAAAACACCTTCCCAGGTTTTAAACTTGATTTTCATCCTGACTGTAGGCGGTTTTTTTCTTTAGTACGGCTATTTTGCATTTTTATGTAGTCATAGTTATCGATATTTTTCAGTATGATTTCTGGAGTTGGGAACGTACCTCCCTGAGTAACTTCAGGCCTTTTCAGATCATTTGATTCTAGAACATTCACATTTTAGTTTTCACTGTTTAATTCTTTGATGGATGTGAATTTACTTAGTTTTAAAGACAGGGGATTCAAACTGTGTCCTTTCTCCATGTGCCAAGCCATTTGTCTCAAAACATTTTTCTGAAAAATAGACTCAATCCTTGTCATGTGTCTGAAGAGCCCCTTCCACTGGAGCCGGTCCGCCTGTCCGTCCAGCCTGCCCCGTGCATGTGGCGTGCGACGGCAGGAGCTTTAAAGACAGTTTAACTCCTGACGGTGTTACGTCCTTGACGCGGCTCCTTTTTAGAATTTTCCCGTTTGAAGTTCATGATTTTCATTTTTCCACTTTAGGAGAAAAGGAATCTTTGCATTTTTACAATAAGCATTATCTTATCTTGTCATTAGAGAAACAGATAAGTACAGAAGTGAATAATCCAGGCTACTAAGTCCCTTCTAACCCTCTGTCTACCCCAGGGAAGCAGCCGAGCCACCATCCCAGCCTCCCAGGACTCCCGGATCCCATGGAGCCTGGACGCTTTCTAAGGGCCCTTCCTGTTCTGCACCCATTCACGGAAGCATCTCCCTTCCTTCAGCTCCGACCCTGTTCCCCTACCCCAGACACACCCTGTGTCCCGGAGCCCAGGGCCTTGCATCCCAGCCGTGCATCTGCGTTTCTGCCTTGGGTCTGCATACAGTCTCATAGGGTGGCCGCCACCTCCCTCCTCCCTGCCTGGACACTGCTCCCGCCCCAGAGTCCAGGCTGGCCTTGGCGACTCATGTGACTGATGGCGAGTGGTGGCAGCAGCTGGGCAGTGACCAGGCTCCGGCCCTTCCCTCCCCGAGACAGTCGCACCTGCCGTCTCTGGCCGCTGCCCGGCGTGTCGTGCAGTCTGTAGATGGCTCCCTCTGGGGCAGGGGCACTGGGCTTGTCAGGGGCTCGTGTTTGGCCCTGACCCAGCGATCCTGTAGGAAACCAGCAAAAGCCATTTCCATCCGGAAGACTTTTCCCTCAGCGCACATCAGAGCACCTGGAGTCAGCATCCCCCGTGACTGTAAAACACGGGCATACAGCAAACGTGCTGTAAGCACAGAGATCGTGTGAACTTAAGGGTTTTAACGAGATCCCAGCTCATTAGGTGTTCATCAGGGCTCCTTGAGAAGGCACCGAGCCACGGTGAGGGAAAGCCTCCTTCACAATCTGCCCTTCACACATTTTTTTTGAGACAAAATCTCGCTCTGTTGCCCAGACTGGAGTGTAGGGGTGCAATCACAACTCACTGCAGCCTCTACCTCCCAGGCACAAGTGATCCTCCTGCCTCAGCCTCCAGAGTAGCTGGGACTACAGGCATACTCCACTATGCCTGGCTAATTATTTTTAAATTTTTTTGTAAAGACGAAGTCTCACTACATTGCCCTGGCTGGTCTTGAACTCCTGGGCTCAAGGGATCCTCCTGCCCTCGGCATCCCAAAGTGCTGGGATTACAGGCGTTAACCACCCCACCTGGCCCCTTAACTCTTCCATGTCATCTGGAACAGAGCTTTGGGACTTCAGCATGCCCAGGTGCCCCAGGGACAGTGTTAAAATGGGAATTCTGACCCAGGAGCCATGGGTGGGGCCTGAGGGGCTACATTTCTCACAAGCTTCCGAGTGATGCTGACGCTGCTGGTTCCTGGACCACACATGAGCAAGCCGGGATCCAGAGGTGCCTTTGCCCTGGGGGTCAGCAGGGGTGTGGGCCATGCACATTTCCCGGGAGGGGCCTAGAGAGTCACGTTCCGGCAGCACCGTCCCAGTCCTGATGAGACTGCCTGTCTCCTGCCTCCTCTCTCCCCTGCTTCCCGCCCCTTCTCTCCTCTCTCCATCCCATCTGAACTCTTGGCTCCATTGAGAGGTCTCTCTCTAAAGGACTCCCGATGTTGACTTGAGGGTGGCCCTGGGGCCAGGCTGACCCCTCCAGCCTGTGGGGCAGGGAGTCGTCAAAATGTGGGTCCTGGTCCCAGCTCTGGCTCCAGGTGGGTGCAGATTCCTGCAGGTCACCTGCTTCACGGTGTCCCAGCCTGTGCTTGTGGGGCTCCCGGATGGGAGTCTGAGTGATCTCTTAGGAGAGCTGCAACCATCTAGACAGCCACGCACCTAGAAATACCCCATAAAGCCTCACGCAAATGCATAATGAATTCCGAAGTCTGGCAATTAGCGGGTTCACGATAGAAGCCCCCCTTCAGGTGCTAATAGGCCAACTGCAGGTTCAATCTGTGGCCCAGGAAGACACCCTCAGCTCAGCCGTTCAGGAGAAGGACTCTAGCCAGGCCCCTCATGACCCTCCCTCTTGTCAATAAAGGCAGGGTTTCTCAGCAGAGGGTGGGTCTGCACTTCTCCAGGTCCCCAAGTCCCAGAAGCTGAGCTGGGCTCGGAAGGAAGGCACAGCTGCAGCGTGGCCGAGCACGGGCTGCTTCTCCCAGCTCCCCTCTGAGCCGGAAAGGTCCCCTGGACTCTTCTGAGGGCCTCTGAGCAGAGCGGCACTCACCTCTGTGGAGTCTGTGTAGGAGCCTGGGGGCCGGGGCGGGAAATGCCGTGAGGTTGTAAATAGGGCCAGACAGAGCCTTCAGCTAAGCCGAGTTGGCAACCATCGCCACTTTGAACAAGAATCAAGGAATTTCTGATCTTAGGAAAAAGTGAAATGGCTTTAGAACTTGGAAGCGCAGAGGCTTTTCTCAGATCTGCTGGCAGCAATACCGTAATGTGGTCAGAAGTGAACTATTAATGGACATTCTCCTTAAGCAGAAAAGAACTTCCATGTCACAGCAGAGGCACCTTCCCCTGCCCCGTGATGCTCTGGCTTCCAGGCGTTCAATCCCTTCTGTTCCAGTGGTCCCTTCTGCACTCCCAAGAACCCCCCAAAACAAGGCATGCCCACGGGCCACCGGGGACACTTCTACTGGAAGGTCAAGCTTGGCTTTGGACATCTTCGGCACGGGTGCTCCACACACCCCGGCTGCCCATTCTCCTGCCGCCTGTGTCCCGGGCTGTCCAAATGCGAGCTCCTCATTCTGCAGTCGAGATGGAGGCAGAGAAATGTTAAGTGAAAACTGCAAACAATTGTAAATGATTTTCTGAATGAATGCGAAGGGCTCTGAATCCTTAAAATCGAATGGGCCTGGTTTCGCTACAGCGTCTTCAGGCCATCCAGGGCCGGGGCTGCCGTCACTGCTGCCTGCTCAGGCACGTCTCAAGGGAAGGCCGGGCTGGCCGGGACCCTGCTGAGGCCACCAGTCATCCCCACAGGCCCGGGTGACGGACATCTTCAGCTGCTGGAGGAGTCCTGCCATCCCAGGAAGAGGGCGTCAGATCTGCCTCCGGCACCGGCAGAGCGTCCTTCCCAGGCGCTGAAGGCACCTGCTTGCCCAGCACCTCTCCGAACCCGTGCCCCTGAGGGAGCCCTTTAAACACAGCCTCTGCCACGCTCCTGCCCCTGCCCACGGCCCTGCACGCTCCGCTCAGGCTCGGCCTGAAGGCCCCTTCTCATAGGCTGTCTCTGGCCAACTTTTCAAAGAGTCGCCTCCCCCTGCTGCGTTCGTCACCCGCAGCCCCTTCCCAGGTTGGCTTCCTTCCTGGCACGGCTGTTCGCGGAATTCAGTATTCATCGGTCACTTGCTTTCCACATTCCCGCATGCTTCCTGCATTTTTAAAGCAGGCGTGCTGAAGCCTGGAGCATTTTAAACAGCCAGGCACGAACGCACCGGCCGCTGATTCGCCCGCATTCCCCATCCTTTTCCCCACGCTGCCTCACAGTGAGGGAGCGCTCGGTTTGGAGACTCCCAGGCTACACCTGGAGCACAGGCCTTGTGGTCTGACCTCACTGTTCCCTCCCTCCCTCAGGCAACAGGCTGCCAGCTAGCCTGGACACCCGCCTGGACACCAGCCTGGACACCCGCTGTCCCACCCGCCTGGACACCCGCCTGGACACCCGCTGTCCCACCCGCCTGGACACCCGTCTGGACACCCGCCTGGACACCCG
Source organism: Aotus nancymaae (assembly GCF_030222135.1). Taxonomy (NCBI): domain Eukaryota; kingdom Metazoa; phylum Chordata; class Mammalia; order Primates; family Aotidae; genus Aotus; species Aotus nancymaae. Next base: position 4,979,313 of record NW_026988444.1, read on the forward strand.
CTGTCCCACCCGCCTGGACACCCGCCTGGACACCTGCCTGGACACCCGCTGTCCCGCCCACCTGGACACCCGCCTGGACACCTGCCTGGACACCCGCTGTCCCACCCGCCTGGACACCCGCCTGGACACCCGCCTGGACACCCACCTGGACACCCTCCTGGACACCCGCTGTCCTGCCCGCAGTGTCTCAGCAGTTCTTCCATCTTTCTGGCTCGGTCAGTTCATGGTGACTGGGGAAGGCAGGTTAGGTTTGCTCACTACTAGGACCAATGCCTCCTCCACGGGAGCCCTTGTCTGGCCACGGGGAAGAGCTGTCTGCCTTCCCTGCTGGCCATCACAGCCCAGCTCCTACATGGAAGCATGTCCATAGAAGTTGAGATCGTCTTGCTGATTATTTTCCCCTGCAGCTCCTCTGAAGGGCTATGACCCTTACATCTGTTTACACATGACACCCCTCTCAGATGTGTCAGTCAGGGTTTCTGGAGGGGGCTCTGGCCATTTTCAGAGCATGAGGGGCTCTGAAATCCACGCTGATCCTCACCAATGAGAACTGTGAAGGCCTAGGGTCACACCAGAAACAGAACATTTGGCAAAACGGTGCTAACATTCTCAAAACAAACCTACCTATTAGTGAATGCACCTGTCACCATAACAACCAAACAGCACAAAAACAGACCGTTAGCACACAGCGTTATTACTGTGCAAGGTTCAGCTAACGCCATTCCAGAGGTATATTTTCCACTTTCACTTACAATAAATTGTTTTTTAAACTAATTTAAAATTCAGCATGAGCGCACAATCAGGCGCACACCTCCACACACGGGAGCTGCAGCCCAGGTGCATGAAGCCCGCATGTCTGCGTGCGGCTCCATGATGTGGACCCAGTGCCGGCATCCGTGCACACACAGGCTCGAGGGAGGCGGAATCACAGGCACAGGCTGCAGTTATTGGCCGGCAGGCTGACCTGGGCCTCCTCTGATCCTTTGCAGGCACGCTGACCTGAGCCCCATCCCATCATTCACCAGCACGCTGACCTGGACCCATCCGATCATTCCCCAGCACGCTGACCTGGACCCATCTGATCATTCCCCAGCACGCTGACCTGGACCCATCCGATCATTCTCCATCACGCTGACCTGGACCCCATCCGATCATTCCCCAGCACGCTGACCTGGACCCATCCGATCATTTCCCAGCACACTGAGCTGGACCCATCCGATCATTCCCCGGCACGCTGACCCGGGCTCCATCCCATCATTCCCCAGCACACTGACCTGGGCCCCATCCCATCATTCACTGGCACGCTGACCTGAGCCCCATCCGATCATTCCCCAGCACGCTGACCTGGACCCCATCCCATCATTCCCCAGCACTCTGCCCTGGGCCCCATCCCATCATTCCCCAGCACGCTGACCTGGGCCCCATCCCATCATTCCCCAGCACGCTGACCTGGGCCCCATCCCATCATTCCCCAGCACGCTGAACTAGACCCATCTGATCATTCCCCAGCACACTGACCTGGGCCCCATCCCATCATTCACTAGCACGCTAACCTGAGCCCCATCCAGTCATTCCCCAGCACGCTGACCTGGACCCATCCGATCATTCCCCGGCATGCTGACCTGGGCCCCATCCCATCATTCACCAGCACGCTGACCTGGGCCTCATCCCATCATTCATCAGCACGCTGACCTGAGCCCCATCCCATCATTCCCCAGCACACTGACCTGGACCCAGCCCATCATTCCCCGGCACGCTGACCTGGACCCATCATTCCCCGGCACGCTGACCCGGGCTCCATCCCATCATTCCCCGGCACACTGACCTGGGCCTCATCCCATCATTCACTGGCATGCTGACCTGAGCCCCATCCGATCATTCCCCAGCACGCTGACCTGGACCCATCCCATCATTCCCCAGCACGCTGACCTGGGCCCCATCCCATCATTCCCCAGCATGCTGACCTGGGCCCCATCCCATCATTCCCCAGCACGCTGACCTGGACCCCATTCCATCATTCCCCAGCACTCTGCCCTGGGCCCCATCCCATCATTCCCCAGCACGCTGCCCTGGGCCCCATCCCATCATTCCCCAGCACGCTGACCTGGGCCCCATCCCATCATTCCCCAGCACGCTGACCTGGGCCCCATCCCATCATTCCCCAGGACGCTGACCTGGACCCATCCCATCATTCCCCAGCACGCTGACCTGGGCCCCATCCCATCATTCCCCAGCACGCTGACCTGGGCCCCATCCCATCATTCCCCAGCACGCTGACCTGGGCCCCATCCCATCATTCCCCAGCACGCTGACCTGGGCCCCATCCCATCATTCCCCAGCACGCTGACCTGGACCCCATCCCATCATTCCCCAGCACGCTGACCTGGGCCCCATCCCATCATTCCCCAGCACGCTGACCTGGGCCCCATCCCATCATTCCCCAGCACGCTGACCTGGGCCCCATCCCATCATTCCCCAGCACGCTGACCTGGGCCCCATCCCATCATTCCCCAGCACGCTGACCTGGGCCCCATCCCATCATTCCCCAGCACGCTGACCTGGGCCCCATCCCATCATTCCCCAGCACGCTGACCTGGGCCCCATCCCATCATTCCCCAGCACGCTGACCTGGGCCCCATCCCATCATTCCCCAGCACGCTGCCCTGGGCCCCATCCCATCATTCTCCAGCACGCTGACCTGGGCCCCATCCCATCATTCCCACGGAGCCACACTCTTGCTATCCCTCCCACCCCAGCGGTCCCTCCTCCCCATCCCTCATTCCCTCCAGGGCTAATCCTGGGGGTCCTGCCTGGCCAGGTTCCTCCCCTGTGGCATGAACCCCAGGCTCAGTCCTGGGGAGCTGCTCCTTCTCAGAGGTGGAAACTTTTCTGGCATGTCACTCAGCGGATGCATCTGTGGGAAGGGCCAGTCCTTTTGCACCCCCCTCCCTGCCGCCTTGAGATGTGACCCCGGCTCCTCTAGAGGTGATGATTCAATCAGAAAAAGTACTTCAGCTCCAGTGAGGTGCTGGGATCAGCTCAGGGGGCCCCGCGGGTCCTCCATTCTCAGCAGCGGCATGTTCCGAAAGCTGATGAGGCATCCTACGCTGACCACAGTGTCCGGCTCATGGTGTAAGTCATGGACCCTGGCCAAGGATGCATCAAACAGCGTGGAACCCAGCCAGCAGGTGGCGCTGCCTTCCAGCAGCCCAGGAAGGACAACCCAGGCCACCAGAAACACGTGTGCGGTCTTGAGATGGGAGAGCACTCAGAGGACCTCAGGGGAGGCCTGGCAGAGGACGAGACTGCCTGCGGGAAGGTCTTAGAGCTCAGAAGGCCTCCAGAGAGGGGCCGCGACTTTCCCATAAGGGAACCACTGTCCCGCAGGGTGGGCGATGCTGTCCCCTCCTGGTCATGGCTCTCCAGGACATTCCAGAACTGGCATCCAGCGCACCCCACAGTGTGCAGCCAGCAGGCCTCAGCCCACCTTGCCCAGGGCCATCGGCTCTGGGCTCCAGCCGGTTCCTGGATTTGCCCGGTGGAGAAGCCAGTCAGAGTCTGAAGCATGCGGGAATTGACTTCTTAACCAGTGATGGAGGTGGGATCAGAGTGGAAGCTTGGGAAGATGCAGGGCAAACAGCAGAGATGAAGATTCAAGAGATGGCATGTCCTGGGGAATGCCAAGATCTGGCCATGACCATGCGCATGTTTGCTTGGGGAAGGATGAGTCCATATTTGAAGAAAGCTGAGGGGCCTGGAGCTAGGATGATGCACGTGCAACCCACTCGGGCTTCAAAGTCATCTTCAGCGGTGTCTGGGCTTGGGTGGAAAATTTGGTGAGCCAGGTTCCAACGTTCCTGGGGCCCGTGGGGAGGGCCCAGGGGAGGTGGTCAGGAGCTCCACAGATGGCAACAGGTGGAGGAAAGGCTGGCACTCTCAGATGGGAGCCTCAAAACCAAGAAAGGCCACTCAGAGCCCTGGCTGTCAGAGCTCCACCAAGGTCAAATCCACCTGCCCGGTGTTGAGAGTCTAACTGTGTCCCACCAAAATTCATGAGCTGAAGTCCCAACCTCCTGTCCCTCAGAACATGATCTGATTTGGAAATCGAATAACTGCCAGTGTTAGGAGTTCAGATAAGGTCACGCTGGAGCATGGCGGGCTGGAGTCCTCCTAGAAGAGAGACATCTGCACACGGGCAAACAGGGAGAATGGCCTGTGAAGGTGAAGGCCCGGATCAAGGGGGCGCCTCTGCAGGCTCAGGAACACCGCGACTGCGGCCAACCCCAGAGGCTGGAGAGAGGCCTGGAGCCGCGGCTGCCTCTCAGCCCCGAAAGGTACAGCCCCACGGATACTGTGGCCGCGGCCTTCGGGACTCCAGCACCATGACACAGCACCCTGCTGTGGCTTAAAGCACCCAGTGCGCGGCCCTCTGTGACGGCAGCACGGGGCACTCGCACAGCTGTGAACCAACTACTCCACTCTGAGGCATGTTCCCGTGAGAAGTGAGCGCAGGCGTCCACGCAAGGACACGTCCGTGAATGCTCACAACAGCCTCGTCCATCGGAACCCCGCATTGGAAGCAATCCAAATGTCCTTACCACACTGTTTATCCAAATGCACAGTCAAACAAACCGCAGCGTATTTACACGATGAGTTCTACTCAGCAACAAAAAACAGATTGGGCTGGGAGCAGTGGCTCACGCCTATAATCCCAGCACTTTCGAAGGCCAAGGCAGGCAGATCACCTGAGGTCAGGAGTTCAAGACCAGCCTGGTCAACATGGTGAAACCCCATCTCTACTAAGAATACAAAAATTGGCTGGGCATGGTGGCAGGTGCCTATAATCCCAGCTACTCAGGAGGAAGGCGGGGAATCACTTGAACCCGGGAGGTGGAGGTTGCTGTGAGCTGAGATCACGCCACCACTGCACTCCAGCCTTGGCAACAAAAGCAAAACTCCGTCTCAAAACAAAAGAAAAGAACAGATTACCGATTACTGATACACACAACGCAGATGGATCTCAGAAAACAGCACGCTGAGTGAGAGGCCGGACACCGGAAGATGACAAGCTGTAGATCTCAAGACAAGGAAATTCTAGCGCCGGGAAAACTCACCGCAAGGGCTGGGGATCTGACGAGCAGCGGGCGCAGAGGCAAAACGGCGGCACAGCAGGTCTGGAGGCTGAGAACACTCTGGGCGTCTGTGGCATGGCGACGCACTCATGGAATCTTCCACCAAAGCCATGTCGAACCCACTGGATGTACTCAAACCTCAAGAATGCTGCTTTAGGTTTTTAAAACAGAAATACAAACAGAAGAGGTTGCTGGAGGCAGTGACCTGGGGTCCGCAGCGTGGTCCACCCTGTTTTCTGCCCCATAACAAGGGTGGGTGTCTGGGGACAGCCCGACAGTGAGAGGTTGAGAATAAGCAGGAGGTGTCATGGGGAGAGGCAAGCTTCAGAGCCCGTCCTTCCTCCCTCCGTGCCTTCAGTGGTTACCACTGAGCACCGACTACAGCCAGGCAACCTGCCAGGCACACACGTCTGCACAGGAACAAAACCCCAGCCTGCGCCTGAGCTCCAGGCAGGGAGCAGAGGGGGGCGGCCTCGAGGGAAACCTAGAACTAATGCTCCAATGGTGATACAGGCTAGGAAGGAACGTAAAACGGGGTGGGAAGAGGGGACCAGAGGGGTGCCACGTCAGCTGGGTCCTTCAGGAGAGGCTCTAGGATGAGGTGACAACCAAGTCGCATCCCGAAGACAAAGACAACTGAGACTCACCAAGAGCACCGGGAAGCAAACCCAGGCAGGACGGCGGGAGCAGGCCCTGGTGAGGTGCGCACGCACCTGGAGAGGAAAGAGAGACAGGCCCTGGTGAGGTGCGCACACACCTGGAGAGGAGAGAGAGACAGGCCCTGGCGAGGTGCGCATGCACCTGGAGAGGACAGAGAGACAGGCCCTGGTGAGGTGCGCACCCACCTTCAGGACACAGGGAGGAAAGAGAGACAGGCCCTGGTGAGGTGCGCACGCACCTGGAGAGGAAAGAGAGACAGGCCCTGGTGAGGTGTGCACCCATCTTCAGGACACGGAAAGGAAAGAGAGACAGGCCCTGGTGAGGTGCGCACACACCTGGAGAGGAAAGAGAGACAGGCCCTGGTGAGGTGCGCACACACCTGGAGAGGAAAGAGAGACAGGCCCTGGTGAGGTGCGCACCCACCTTTAGGACACAGGGAGGAAAGAGAGACAGGCCCTGGTGAGGTGCGCACGCACCTGGAGAGGAAAGAGAGACAGGCCCTGTTGAGGTGCGCACGCACCTGGAGAGGAGAGAGAGACAGGCCCTGGCGAGGTGCGCACGCACCTGGAGAGGAGAGAGAGACAGGCCCTGGCGAGGTGCACACGCACCTGGAGAGGACAGAGAGACAGGCCCTGGTGAGGTGCGCACCCACCTTCAGGACACAGGGAGGAAAGAGAGACAGGCCCTGGTGAGGTGCGCACGCACCTGGAGAGGAAAGAGAGACAGGCCCTGGTGAGGTGTGCACCCATCTTCAGGACACGGAAAGGAAAGAGAGACAGGCCCTGGTGAGGTGCGCACCCACCTTCAGGACACAGGGAGGAAAGAGAGACAGGCCCTGGTGAGGTGCGCACACACCTGGAGAGGAAAGAGAGACAGGCCCTGGTGAGGTGCGCACACACCTGGAGAGGAAAGAGAGACAGGCCCTGGTGAGGTGCGCACCCACCTTCAGGACACAGGGAGGAAAGAGAGACAGGCCCTGGTGAGGTGTGCATGCACCTGGAGAGGAAAGAGAGACAGGCCCTGGTGAGGTGCACCCACCTTCGGGACACGGGAAGGAAGGGGGAGACAGGCCCTAATGGGGACACGGAGAGGAAGGAGGGAGATAGTACCTGATGGGGGTCACCCACCTGCTCAGCACAGGGAGGAAGAAGCTGAGGACCCAGCACAAGAGCTAGGCCAGCATTGGGAAGGACTCTGGGTCTTTCTCTGGGTGAGGTGGGGAGACTTTGGGGGCTGTGATAGGAGGGTCACTGCATCCCCTGGAGCTTCCCAGGCCCCTGGCCGGAACAGGAGAGTGGGGGACGGGAAGACGGTCGGAGGTCGTTGTTGCAAGTCGAGCAGGAGGTGACGGTGGCCTAGCCAGTGGGGGCCGGCCTCCCGGGTGAGTGACCAGGGCCGCTGTATGGGTCCCGAGCTCAGGGTTAACGCTCTGGGTTCATCCTCTCACAGTTAACGCTTTAATTTTGGATGGAAGGATGGTGCCTGAGCCGGAGGCTGTGGCCTTGACTTCAGACATGTCCAGCCTCAGGCCTCCATTTCCCCACTCACCCCACAGCCACTTCCAGGCGCTTTGGGTGGCATCTTAGCAAAGTGAACCTCTTGTCCACTCCCATCCAGATGCCCAGTAGAGCCTGCGGCAGGCAGGTGGCAATCACCTGGGGCCACCTGCCTGGGGAGGGTGGTGGTGCAGGTGTGGGAGGAAAACTGACTTTCTGGCTCTGGGGAGGGGCCGGGGAATGGCGCTGTGTGGGGAGCAGTCACTGGGGACTAGAGCGTGCCCTGGCTGGCAGGGCACGATGGGTGGTTTCCTTGCTGACGGCCATGCCTCCTCCCTGGGGCTGTGGCGCAGCCCGGGCTGGACTCACATCTCCTCCACATTCCCACCACTGCCACATGGGAGCCCCCCATCACCGTGGCATCCGGTGACTGTCCTGGGAACCATGCGGCCATGCCCCAGGCCCACTCAGCATCTCTGCCTCCCCCTGCCCCGGCCCTTGGCCTGTAAGGACCCACCCACTTGAGATCTCCTTCAAGGTTCTTCCCATGTGAGGTCGAGGCTGGGCTTGGGCCGTAGGCTCTGTCTCCTCTGTCCTCGGGCAGAGCGGAGGCATCATCCCCAGCAGCTCCCACCACAGGCTGCGCAGCCTTGGACAACTGTCCCCGGATTGCATGTCTGAGATGGTTTCATCATCATGAAGGGAGATGCGGGGACCCCTGAGAGGGGCTTTCTCAGTGCCTCCCGGAGCCGGGGCCTCTGGGGGAACCCGCCTTCTGCTCTCCCATTGCGCGGTTCTTATTCCCCACGCCTGCGCTGGTCTCCCCCTCCCCGCCTTGGGCCTGTGTCTCCCGCACGTCCCTGGGCTTGCGGCGCGGTGGAGGTTTGCTCCTGACAGCAACTAACCCGCAGGGTTTGGGCAAGAGCTGGGCCAGGCCTGGGAAAGTTGAAACAGGTTCAGCTCCCAGCTTTCCACAAGGACCCAAAAATCCCAGCGAGGCTCCCACCACCTCGGGCCCCGGGCCGCCCTCCATGCGCTCCCTAAGAATCCCTGCACAAGCACGTCCATGCGTGTCATTTAACAACCTGAGCACGCTTCGTTTCTGGCAGGACTGCCCAGATAATTCATCACTTGGAACAATTCTCATCTTCATTTAATGGAAAATAAAAGACAGCCCAACCACCGGCCATAAAATCGGACAAACGTCATGTGAGGTGAAGGGAGAGAGAGGGAGGTTTTGTTATTTTGCTTCTTGCAACTGGGAGTCTGCCAGCTACCTTCTCCTTCATGGAAAAACTCTTCCTTATGCCAGAGAAAACCCAGGCATCAGGAGGGTGTTCCTTTAGGGAAAGGTGCATCCGAGAGCCGGAGCTCACTGCGTCTCCTGAGAGCGCGCGCTATGCGCTGCTGCCTGGCCCTGAGCTCCCCCAGAGCCACCGGCTGCATGGGCTCCGCGCTGATCTCCAGCTGGTTTTGAAAAACAATGTTACTCTCTCCATGGGCACGTGACAACGTGTTCTAATCTAAGCCGACACAGGCTGTGGCCGCAGGGCCCCGGGTGCAGGAGGTCGGGGTCCCGCTCCTCAGTAGAATCCGGGAGAGGGAAACTCGAGGGCTGCAAGTTGATTTTTCGAGATCCAGCGCTTCTCTGAGGACACCGAAATGTTAATGGCACCGCAGAGCGTGTTTGTTGGGGATGACGAGAGGTCAGACAACCCCTGGGCTTCGAGCAGGGATGGAGGTTCTGGCGGGCGAGACAGAAGCACTGGGCTCTGCGGTCTCTGGGCCACTTCACTGTGCTATTCGGAGCACATGTCTGCAGGGGATGTGAGGGGCAAGCATGGAAGGGCACCGCAGGACCGAGGGCCGTCCCCACCCCTCACCGCGAGGGCGGACCAGGCCTGGGCAGGGAAGGGGTCAGCTGCATGTGGTCACTCAGGGCCCACCATCAAGGGTAGCCATCTGGAACTCAGAGCTTCCAAGAGCACCCTGGGCCACCGTCCCAATCGCTGGAAGAACAGATGGTCCGGGGGAGGAACCTGGGAGGGCCTTCCGGGGCCAGGGGTGGAAGAATCCCCAGTGGCTCCCTCACACTCTCTTGGCCAGAACTCAGCCACCCAGGACCCCACTGGAAGGGCAGCACAGTGCAGCCGAGAGTTACGGGGCCTGCGGCGGCTGCCACCATCATTTTCCCAGAGGGGGCCTTGGGAGGGGAGAGGGATGGGTGCGGGAGCTCCACCGCGCAGGAGGGCCAGACAGAAGAACCTGGGAAAGAGACTCGAGCACTGAGCATCTTCAAATGTCTGAAAATCGTTACTGCCTGCCGTGAATCCAGAGGGAAGTGGAGAAAACAGGCAATGTTTGCCAAGAGCTATTTTGGGTTTCCACGAGAAATAGCAGCAAGTGGAACGGCTTCGCGAGGCCAGGATCTTGCTGTCCTGGACGGCCGTCGAGCCTCCAGGGGTGCCGTGGGGACGGAACCCACCAGCCACAAAGAGGTTTCAACCTTCCAGGGTGAAAACGCTGCAAAGCAGAAGCTCTCCCCCATCCAAACTTCGCTTTAAAAATATACTTCCACATTTTCCTCTTTTCGTTTCTAAATCATTCTCTTCTGTCCTTTTCTAAGATCTGGGCATCCATCATCCTTCTCTGCTCGGAATACAGAGGCTGCAGGCCTGGGTCCAGCCTGCCGAAGGCTTGAACTCTGCCTCGGCACAGCCACGCACGGAGTTCCTTTCATTCCAAGTTTCTTCACCAGAACAAAACGTTAATGGGGAAAGGGGGAGTCAGTTGAAAGCCACCTACCTACCTTTCGAGTGGACAAGAGAGATTACAAAGCCATGACTGCAAGCCACTGTGAACTTTTAAAAAGTACCACTTCTTTATTATGACTGAGAAATATTTTCCCACGCTGCTCACGTCTGCGACTTGAGGGAGGGAGGTGGTGCGCCTAGACCGCCAGGTGGACAGCGTGGGCTAACAGCAGCTGAGGGCTGGGCCTCTGCGACAGCCTTCGAGAAGGAGGGAGCTGCAGAGACCACTGCCCAGACGCGGACTGTCCGCCCGTCTCCTGCAGGGCCAGGGCTGTGCTTCCAAGCGGGGAGTGGTGCTCAGCCTGCATCTCACAGGCCCACTGGCCTGGCATTGACCACTGGCACTCACCTCATGGCAGAGGCACCTGAAGGACAGAAAGAGCCCCGGGTAGCTCCCTCCCCTCCCGGGGCCTACACCGGCTTCTTCATCTGAGAAGTGAAATGGTTGCAATGCTTGTCCCCACCACTTAGGGTTGACCTGTGGTCAAATGCAAGAGTGTGTGCAGAGCTCAGCCTCTGATGTGTGGTTAAGAGTCAGTTTGCAAGCTGGTATTAGGAGTATTGAACACATCAATCATTCGGGGTCACCTTCAGCTCCAGCTGTGCAGGCCATGCCTGCGTCTCACTGCCAAACGCCGAGGGGCTAATTCCAGGGTATTTCACTCCTTGGGTAAGTGTATCCTTCAAACCAACGCTAAAATCTCCTAGTTCTAAAGAAAACCAGACTCCTGAGCAAGCTGCCTGCAGATGGGTCAAGGAAGAGCCAATCACAACATGAACTCCATTCTGCCAGCCAGGCACCACCTTCCCTGGGCACTTGACCCCAAGCCCACCTGGCAGGGACCTGGGTTCCCAGCACTGGCCCAGCGCATGCAGAGCTCATGGGGAGCATTGCACCTGTCAGGTGGCAGGGCCAGGTTGTGCTGTTGAGGCCAATGGAGGGTCTCTGCCTCCGCAAGCAGGGCAGGGCAGCTGCAGGGTGCCCTGTGTGGGGCCTGGCCGGGCCTTCTTGTGTCCCCCAGCAGCGTTTGCTAGAACAGAGCTGCTGGACTGATGAGTTTTAGGATGCGTATCTCTCACACCATGGAGGATACGTTCCTGAGTGTGGGTTTAAATCCACACATTCCAAAGGGCAACCAGGGCTGTTTACCCAAGCCTCACACTCCTCAAACCATTGTTTTAGGCCTCCCTGTTTTCCAAGCCATTTCCTATTTTCCTGCTGATATCATGAAAACATAACATTTTTGTGCACACGCTAAGTGCCTGGAATGGCAGCCAGCTGGTCTCAAGCTGGGGAGGCCCATTAGAGGATCAATGGCCCACAGGAAACAGGCCGGGGGGCTCCTCCATGGCTGCCACGGCTGATAAGAGGCTCTGCACATGCTCCGTGACACGTGCCTCCTGGGGCCCTAAGAAACCAGCCGCTGACCCTTCCCGGCTGGGAGGAACGTGGGGAAAGGTTAGACCCGGGGATGGAGGATAATGCCCTGGCCAGACCTGGCCCCACGATCCCAGCCCTCCTGGCCAGCTTTGCAGGGCAGCCCGGGGGGCTCACATGCTGACTGCAGGCCTCCCTGCTCCATCAAGGGAACTTTCACTCTGAGACACGGGCCACTGAGGGTGGTGGACGATTCCCTGCAGGTCTCGGCGGATGCAGATGCTGACTGGTGGTCTCTGTGGGAGGCGCCGCAGCTCTGCAAGCTCCTGTGACGGGGACGTGGCTGGTCTGGGGAGGAGGTCACAGGCTGCTCAGTTATCCTTAGTGAAAACAGTCACTCTGGGCACAAAGCTCTGTCACGTACAAACTCACTGTCATCCCATGAGGGAGGCAGAGAATTCTCCATATTACAATGTGAGAAAATGAATAGGGAAGTAAGTAACTGTGGAAATTCACAAACCGGGTCATTCATTCACTCAACGAACATCTCTTGAGCCCTGCTGACATGGTTTGGCTGTGTCCCCACCCAAATCTCATCTTGAATACCCACGTGTTGTGGGAGGGACCCAGTGGAACGTAACTGAATCATGGCACAGGTCTTTCCCGTGCTGTCCTCATGATAGTGAATAAGTCTCATGAGGTCTGATAGTTTTTTTTTTTTTTTAATTGCATTTTAGGTTTTGGGGTACATGTGAAAAACATGCAAGGTGGTTGCATAGGTGCATACGTGGCAGTATGATTTGCTGCCTCCCTCCCCTTCACCTATATCTGGCATTTCTCCCCATGCTATCCCTCCCCAACTCCCCACCCCCCGCTGTCCCTCCCCTATTTCCCCCCAACAGACCCCCGTGTATAGTGCTCCCCTCCCTGTGTCCATGTGTTCTCCTTGTTCAACACCCACCTATGAGTGAGAACATGTGGTGTTTGATTTTGTGTTCTTGTGTCAGTTTGCTGAGAATGATGTTTTCCAGGCTCATCCATGTCCCTACGAAGGATGTGAACTCCTCGTTTTTAATGGCTGCATAATATTCCATGGTGTATATGTGCCACATTTTTCCTGTCCAGTCTATCATCGATGGGCATTTGGGCTGGTTCCAGGTCTTTGCTATTGTAAACTGTGCTGTAATGAACATTCGTGTGCATGTGTCCTTATAGTAGAACGATTTATAATCCTTTGGATATATGCCCAGTAATGGGATTGCTGGGTCAAATGGAATTTCTATTTCTAGGTCCTTGAGGAATCGCCACACTGTTTTCCACAATGGTTGAACTAATTTACACTCCCACCAACAGTGTAAAAGTGTTCCTATTTCTCCACATCCTCTCCAGCATCTGTTGTCTCCAGATTTTTTAATGATCGCCATTCTAACTGGCGTGAGATGGTATCTCAATGTAGTTTTGATTTGCATTTCTCTAACGACCAGTGATGATGAGCATTTTTTCATATGTTTGTTGGCCTCATGTATGTCTTCTTTTGTAAAGTATCTGTTCATATCCTTCGCCCATTTTTGAATGGGCTTGTTTGTTTTTTTCTTGTAAATCTTTTTTAGCTCATTGTACCTTGGTAGCTTATATGTGACTAGAAATGTATTTATTTATTCTGAGTTATCAAACCTGTTGACTCAGCCTGGGCAATATAGCAAGACCCTGTCTCTACAAAAAATAAAATAGCAGGTTGTGGTGGCGCACTCCCATAGTCCCAGCTACCCGGGAGACTGAGGGAGGAGGATCACTTGAGCCTAAGAGTTCAAGATTACAGTGAGCTATGATCCAGCTCACACCACTGCACTCCAGCCTGGTGTCAGAGTGGGACCCTTTCTAAAAAACAAATTGTTGGTGTGCTTATTCATAATCATTTTTTATCATCCTTTGTATTTCTGTGGTGTCAGCATAATGTCTCTTTTTTCACCTCTGATTTTATTTATTTGAGTCTTCTCTTTTATTTTCTTAATCTAGCAAAAGCCTTGTCAATTTTTTTCATCCTTTGAAATAGCTAAATCTTTGTTTTATTGATGTTAACAATTTGTTAAACCTTTTTCATTTATTTCTACTCTGAACTTTATTATTTCCTTCCTTCTACAAATTTTGGGTTAATTTTTTCTTATTTTTTTAGTTTTTTGAAGTGTATCATTAGGTTGTTTATTAGAAATCTTTCTTCTTTTTTAATGCAGTCATTTATTGCTATAAACTTTCCTCTTAGAACTGCTTTAGCTGCATCTCATAGGTTTTGGTATGATGCATTTCCATTCTCATTTGTCTCAAGGAATTTTTAATTTCTCTTTTAATTTCTTCATTGACTCATTGATTGCTTGGGAGTATGTTGATTAGTTTCCATGTATTTATAAAGTTTCCCAAGTTTTTCTTATTGTTAACTTCTAGTTGTATACCATTGTGGTACACTTGAAAAGTATACATAAAGTAAGCAAAAGTATACAAGAAAAGATACTTGATATGATCTCTGTCTTCTTAAATTTCTTACACTAGTTCTGTAGCCTAATGTGATCTGTCCAGGAAAATATTCCAAGTGAAGTTGAGAAGAATGTGTATTCTGTAGCTGTTGGGTGGAATGTTCCTTAAATATCTGTGAGGTACATTTCATCTATGGCTCAGTTTAAGTCCAATGTTCCTTTGTTGACTTTTTTTTTTTTTGAGATGGAGTTTCATTCTTGTTACCCAGGCTGGAGTGCAGTGGCGCGATCTCGGCTCACCGCAACCTCCGCCTCCTGGGTTCAGGCAATTCTCCTGCCTCAGCCTCTTGAGTAGCTGGGATTACAGGCACATGCCACGATTCCCAGCTAATGTTTTGTATTTTTAGTAGAGACGGGGTTTCACCATGTTGACCAGGATGGTCTTGATCTCTTGACCTCGTGATCCACCTGCCTTGGCCTCCCAAAGTGCTGGGATTACAGGTTTGAGCCACCGCGCCCGGCTGTTGACTTTTTGATGAAATAATCTATCCATTGTTGAAAGTAGATGCTGACATCCCCTACTATTATTGTATTGGAGTATTGTATTGTATCTCTCCCTTTAAATCTAATAACATTTGCTTTATGTATCTGGGTGCTCTGGTGTTGGGTGCATATGTAATTATAGTTTTTATATCTTCTTGATGAGTTGATCCCTGTATAGCAAATAAGGATCCCTGTAACAGGAGTCTTTAGATAATGACCTATTTGCTTCCTTATACACTTTTTCATTTAAAATTTATTTGATCTGATCTAAGTATGGCTACCCTTACTCAACTTTGGGTTCTGTTTGCATGAAAAATCTTTTTCTATGTCTTTATTCTCAGTCTGTTTGTCTTTAACAGTGAGGTGAGTGTCTTGTAGGCAACATATAGTTGGGTCTTGTTTTTTTTTTTTAATTTTGACTACTCTGCATATTTTAATTAGATAATTTAATCCATTTACATTAAAAGATATTACTTATAGATAAGAAGTATTCCTGCCATTCTGTTAACATTTCTCTGGTTGTTTTGTCAATCCTTTGTTCCTTTCTTCCTCTCTCGTTGTTCACCTCTGTGGTTTGGTCGTTTTCTAGGATGTTAAGCTTTGTTTCCTCTCTTTCTCATTTTTGTATCTGCTCTAATTTCTTTGTTTGTGGTTATCATGGGGCTGACATAAAGGGTCTTGTAGTTTTAATACATTATTTTAAGCTGATAGAAACTTACCTCTGGTTGCATGAAAAAATTCTGGATTTTTCCCTTTTTCCAAAAAAAATCTATATTTGTGTTGCCTTAATCTACTTTTGTATATATTGTGTGTTCCTTGTTCATTAATTGCAACTGTCATTATTTTGACTTGAAAACTTCATAATAGGCAGAGAGGGAAATAACGGATAGGAAGCAGGACTAGACTGCAGCTCCCACTCAGACAGACAGAACAGCATGTGAAGACTCTCTTTGTGACTTTTGCTCCGTAACTGCTGCAGGAATATACCAGGAAAGCTGAGAGAATCCACAGACCCCTGAAGGAAGTGGATTGCTCCTGTAGGACCCAGGATACAGCCCAAATACCGTGAGTGCCCCAGCTGTGAAAGTGACAAAGGGGGATTGTCCACTCCAGAACACACACCCTCACTGGGGAACCTGAAGATCTAGATCGTGGGAGAAGGATTTGACCTTACCTGGAGCTGAGTCAACTTAGAGAGCCAAAGGAAACACAGGGGTAGAGGAAGCAGCAGTGAAAGCCCTGTGGGCTCTCTGGATCCCCAGCAAAGTCATTTCTCACTGGTTTCACAGGAGTTTTGGGGGAGGGCTGCCAAAGAAATTGGGAAAAGACCACAGAGAGAGAGAAACCTCCAGTTGAACTTTATACTTTATAACAATTCCAATCAAATGCGAAGTCTCCTGGCCAGAACCTGGGGGAATGCATAAATTCAGCATGCAGACTCAACAGATGGGAAGGCACAAAATCCCTGCTTTCTTTCTCAACTGGGAGGCTGGTAGCCTGGGGCAAGTTCTCAGCCCTGCCCACCCACTACCTGGAAACCAACTCAGTACTGTTGGAGGAGTGGGTGTGGTGGAAGTGAGACTGGCCTTTTGGTCTGTGTGGGAGCTGAGTGAGGCCTGTAACTGCCGGTTTTCCCTCACTTCCCTGAAAACCTGCATGACACAGCAGCCATAATCCTCCTGGAAACATAACTTCATTGACCTGGGAACCACACCCCATCCTCCACCGCAGCTGCAGCAAGCCCCACCCAAAGAGAGTCTGAGCTCAGACACCTAATCTGGCCCCCACCCGATGGTCCTTCCTTACCCACCCTGGTAGCTGAAGTCAAAGAGCACATTCTCTTGGGAGTTCTAGGACTCGTCCACTGCCTGATCCTCCCCTATACACCACAGCTGATGTTCTCTTGAAAGTGCCATCTCCTGGCAGGAGGTCCACCTGCACAAAATTAGTGCATTAAACAACCAAAACTAAGGACCCTCACAGAGTCCATTTTACTCCCCTGCCACCTCCACCAGGGCAGGTTCTGATATCCATGGCTGAGAGATATAAAGATGGTTCATATCATAGAACTCTGTGCAGACAACCCTCAGTACCAGCTTGGAGCCTGGTAGCCCTGCAGGGTGGCTAGATCCAGAAAAGAGATAACATCACTACAGCTTGGCTCTCAGGAAGCCACATCCCTAGGAAAAGGCGGAGAGTACTACATCGAGGGAACACCCCATGGGACAAAAGAATCTGAACAGCAGCCTCGATCCCCAGATCTTCCCTCTGACATAGCCTACCCAAATGATAAGGAAGCACAAAAACAATTCTAGTAATATGACAGAACAAGGTCCTTTCACACTTCCGAAAAATCACACTAACTCACCAGCAATGAATTCGAACCAAGAAAAAATCCCTGATTTACCCGAAAAAGAATTCAGAAGGTTGATTATCAAGCTAATGAGGAGACACCAGAGAAAAGTGAAGTCCAACTTAAGGAAATCAAAAAAAGATACAAGAAATGAGGGAAGAAGTCTTCAGAGAAATAGCACAAATAAAAAACAATCACAACTTCAGGAAATAGGGGACACACAGAGAAATGCAAAATGCTCTGCAAAGTCTCAGCAATTGAATTGAACAAGCAGAAGAAAGAACTTCAGAGCTCAAAAATAAGGTTTTCAAATTCACCTAATCCAACAAGGATAAAGAAAAAAGAATTTAAAAAAATGAACAAAGCCTTAAAGAAGTTTAGGATTACGTTAACTGACCAAATCCAAGAATAATTGGTGTTCCTGAGGAAGAAGAGAAATCTAAAAGTTTGGAAAAAATATTTAGAGAAATAATCAAAGAGAACTTCCCCAATCTTGCTAGAGACCAAGACATCCAAAGACAAGAAGCTCAAAGAACACCTGGGAAATTCATCACAAAAAGATCATCTCCTAGGCACATTGTCATCAGGTTATCTATAATGAAGATGAGGGAAAGAGTCTTAAGAGCTGGGAGGCAAAGCACCAGGTAACCTATAGAGGAAAACCTATCAGATTAACAGCAGATTTATCAGCAGAAAGCCTACAAGCTGGAAGGGATTGGGGCCTTACCTTCAAACTTCTTAAACAAAACAATTATCAGCCAAGAATTTTGTATCCAGTGAAACTAAGCTTCATTAATGAAGGAAAGATACAGTCTTTTTCAGATAAACAAATGCTGAGAGAATTCACCACTAACAAGCCAGCATTACAAGAACTGCTAAAAGGAGTTTTAAGTCTTTAATCAAATTCTGGAAATACATAAAGACAGAACCTCTTTAAAGCATGAATCTCACAGACATAGAAAACAAAAACACAGGAAAAAAAAACCAAAAAACCTAAGGAATACAGGCAGCAAATAGCACAATGAATGGAATAATGCTTTACATCTCAGTACTAACATTGAATGTAAATGGCCTAAATGCTCCAGAATCTACAAGGAACTCAAACAAATTAGAAAAAAAAATCCCTTCAAAAATGGGCTAAGAACATGAATGGACAATTCTCAAAAAGATATATATAAATGACCAACAGACATATGAAGAAATGCTCAACATCACTAATGATCAGAAAAGTGCATCTCAAAACCACAATGTGATACCATTTTACTCCCACAAGAATGGCCATGATAAAAAAAATAACAGATGTTGGCATGAATGCAGTGAAAAGGGAACCCCTCTACCCTGCTAGTTGGAATGTAACCAAGTACAACTACGATGGAAACCAGTGTGGAGGTTCCTTAAACAACTAAAAGTAGACCTGCCATTTGGTCCAGCAATCCCACTACTCTCTATCTGGAAAGAAAGAAGTCATTATATAAAAAAGATACGTGCACATACATATTTATAGCAGCACAATTTGTAATTGCAAAAATGTGGAACCAGCCCAAATGCCCATCAATCAACACGTTGATAAAGAAACTGTGGTATATACACAACTGAATACTACTCAGCCATAAAAAGGAATGAATTAATGGCATCTGCAGCAACCTTGATGGGATTGAAGACTATTATTCTTTCTTTTTTTTTTTTTGAGATGGAGTTTCACTCTTGTTGCCCAGGCTGGAGTGCAATGGCACAATCTCAGCTCACTGCAAACTCCATCTCCCAGGTTCAAGTGATTCTTCTGCCTCAGCCTCCCAAGTAGTAGGGATTATAGGCATGCACCACCATGCCTGGCTAATTTTGTATTTTCAATAGAGATGAGGTTTCACCATGTTGGCCAGATTAATCTCAAACTCCTGACCTCAGGTGATCCACTCACCTTAGCCTCGCAAAATGCTGGGATTACAGACATAAGCCACCATGCTGAGCTCAGGAGACTATTATTCTAAGTGAAGTAACTCAGGAACAGAAAGCCAAGCATCATATGTTCTCACTCATAAGTGGGAGCTAAGCTATGAGGATGCAAAGGCATACGTATGATACAGTGGAGTTTGGGTACTAAGGGGAAAGGGATGGGAAGGGGGTGAAGACACAAGACTACAAATTGGGTTCATTGTATCACTCAGATACTGGGTGCACCAAAAGCTCACAAATCACCAGGAAAGAACTTACTCATGTAACTAAACACCACCTGTTCCCCAAAAACCTATGGAACTTTATAATTGTAGACTGGTAGATTTACATAGCACCATTACAGCACTGGGGTATTCTGAGTATGATTATGAATATATTTATAGAAATGAGTTTTATGATTTCAAGTTTTTTCAAAATGGTAATTATTATCCTTTTGTTTCCAGTTATAGCATTGTCTTAAACATTTCTTTTAAGGCCAGTCTAGTGGTGATAAATTTTCTGAGCTTTTGCTTGTCTGAGAAGGTCTTTATATCTCCTGCATTCCTAAAGGATAGCTTTGCTGGATATAGTATTTTTGTCTGACAGCCTTTTTTCTCTTTCTTTCAGCACTTTGAATATCTCATTCTCTCCTGTCCTGAAAGGTTTCTGGTGAAGAATCTCTTGATAATCTAAAAAGGATTCCCTTATAAGTGACTTGATGCTTTTCTCTTGTGGCTTTTAGAATTCTCTCTTTGTCTTTGACTTTAGAGAGTTTGATTATCATATTGTGACCAATTTGCAGATGATGGGCTCAGGTCACTTCCTGATAGGATGTGTTCTTCCAGGCCCTTGGTCCCTCATTCACCAAAGAATGGGGGAGAGGACCCCGCTGGGAGTGGTGAGATTGTTTAAGTAAATATTGGACCCCAAAGAGTTTTGCAGAAAGTGATTTATTTAGGCAGAGAGAGAAAAAAGGGAGAGCGAGAGAGTGAGCTCCCACGCTGTGGTGAGAGGGGGTCCAGAAATGGAGTCCGCCCAGATGTGGGAGAAGGGGACTTTTAACCTGGGTGTTATTCCCGCCCTATTCAAGTTTTCTGTCCTATGAAAGGAGTTTCCTTAAACTTCTGATGGAGTGATTGATCTTTGATTTCTGACTTCTGATTTATTGTTTGGCCCACAGTCCTCCCATAGCTTCTTGTGGGCTTTTCTAAACAAAGGGAGCTCACCTGGGCACTCTATCTTCCCATGCACATGAAAGTTAAACAAAGACCTCTAAGCTCCCAGATGGAGAGGTAGGTGGAGGTATGGTGCAGGGGAGTTCTTGCCTTTGAAACCACGCCTCTTTGTGGACCCGAGAAGAGAATACATTCCCTCAATATGCCTCTGAGAGAGTCATTTTGGGCTGAGTTTTTGAATCTGGATGTCCATATACCTCCCAATATGTGAGAAGTTTTTAGCTATTATTTTGTTAAATAAATTTTCTGTACCTTTCTTCATTCTTTTTCTCTGACATTCTTATAACATGTGTTTGTTTAATTGTTGTTTCATATGTCTTGTAGGCTTTCTTCATTCTTTTTTATTCTTACTTATTTGCGTCCCCTCTGACTGGATTGTTTCAAATGCCCGGTTTTTCAGTTCAGAAATTCTTTCATCTTCTTGATCTGGTCTGTTGTTGAAAATCCCAACTGTATTTTTAATTTTGTTTATTGAATTATTCAGCTCCAAGATTTTTCTTTGGTTATTTTTATGTCATCTTTATTTTTATTGAATTTCTCATTCCAATCATGAAATTGTAAAAACTATTTTATTAGTTTGTCTGTGTTCCCTTGTATCTCACTGAGTTTTGTTAAAATCATTATTTTACATTCTTTTTAAGCATTTCACAATTGTCCTTATCTTTGGAGTCTGTTTCTACATTGATATTTGTGCATCTGGTGGAATAGTCATTTTTTTTTATGGAGTAGGTTTCATAGGAAAAGCCATTTTCCTATAGATGAGTCCTAGGTTATTGGCTTTGGTTCTGGGTGGACTCAGTAGTGTAGTCTTCATATTGTTTCTTCAGATGTAATCTTCATCATCAAGGTCTGATTACCTTAGTGGCATAGGCTATGGGAGTTTGTGATGGTAGTGGTGTGGTTTTGCTGGGGGAGGGAGTGCTGAGCTGGTTGTTGGGCTGGGAACATGTAGGTATGGAGGGCCAAAAAGCTGTTCATTGGGTTATCTGGAAGTGAGGAAAGATGACTGCCACCAGCTGAGTTAAATGCCAAACTCAGACATACATGAGCTTGGCTGGCCAGGCAACTATGTATGTACTGCCTCTTTAGGGAAACAGGGCTGCTGGTGGACTGGATATTGGGCCAGGTACCTGTGGATGCAGTAGAGCTGGGTGGCTTTACAGCAATCTACCCAGCAGGGCAAGGTCACCACAGGACTGGCTGTTGGTCTATGTGCAGACATGCATAACCTCAGTGGGATGACTGGCTATGCATTTCAGGTGCAGGTAGGTGAGGTGGCCAGTCTGCTATTGGATGGCTGCCCTGCTGTGC
This sequence comes from Aotus nancymaae, assembly GCF_030222135.1. Taxonomy (NCBI): domain Eukaryota; kingdom Metazoa; phylum Chordata; class Mammalia; order Primates; family Aotidae; genus Aotus; species Aotus nancymaae. The sequence goes on from NW_026988444.1 coordinate 5,000,634, forward strand.
AGGCCCACCTGTTCCCTACGGGGGAGGTGGGGGGATGGTGTGCCACATGGGTTCAGATGCTGGGGTCTCGATTGTTCTGTCTGGGCTAGGATCTGGGCAGTTGAGGTCAAGGTGCTGCAGGCACCTATGTGAACGTGGTAGAATGACAGCAGGGCCTGAAGGATGGACACAGCTGGTTGCAACTCACCCCCAGGACAGGGCACACCCTATTAGAGGGTTCACTTTCAAAATGGTGCTGAGTTGTAGCAGCTTAGGTGACAGGGTTGGGGGCACCCTGTGCAGGCCCCTACTCAGGAAATGCAGCTATAAAAAGTCCCAGCTACTCTCCAAACTGCATTTGGGGCCTATGAGGACTGGGAGCCCTTCCTGGGCAAGGATCGCTGGTGTTTGTGACAGCAGTGGGGACGGCTGTGCATCCCCTTTTCTCATAAGAAGAAATCTGCCCTGACTCTGAGACAGTCTCAGGTGGGGGCACAGCATGGCAGACACAGAATGCCTTGCTCTCATGTCTACAGTGCTATCCTGAGCTTCCGTGTTCCACGGATGGCACCATGCCCCTGGTGCTCTCCAGTGTACCTCCTCAGTTACGCTGGATGAAATACATACAGTGGCTTATTTGTTGTTTTGGTAATTTTTGTGTCTGCTGTAGGACAGCAGATGCTGCAGGTAACTCTGATCAGCCATCTTGCTGACACCCTCTGAAAAACCTTTTTCATTCCTATTACATTTTTGGAATTTCGATTAGATTTGCATTGGTTTTATAAGCTAATTTAGGGTGAACTGATACGTTTATGACAAGGAGTCTTTCCCTCCTAGGACATGGCATCCTTCTCAATTTTTCCTGTCCTCGTGCCTGTCAGCAAAACTGTATGACTTTCTCCATAAAGCAATTCTCAGACTTATTTCTAAGGACATATTTGTGTAGGGATTTGGAACGCAATCTTTTTGTATTATAATTTTATAATTGATGTCTACTGGTGCATGGGCAAGATTTGGATTTTCACACAGAGAGCTCATGTCAGCTACACCACTGAACTCAGATTAATTTCATACTTGTTAAACCATTAGCACAAACACTTTTGAAAAATAAAATCTGATTGAGAATCCCAGTAGCAAAATGGATAAAAGTGTCAAGCAGGTCTCTCATGCTGCCTTATTTCTTCACCATCCTGCTGAGGAACAGGCCACTCCTTGCTGGCCCAGCTCCTTCCAGCTCAGTGTGAGGATGAGAATCCTGCAGCCTCCTCCCCTGGTCAGGCAGAGCCTGGTTCCATCTAAAGAGAGCTTGGGATCTCAGCACCTGCAGATCAGAGGCCCTCCTGCTCCAATCCACCATCACACAGGGGAGGGAAGGGAGTCCTGGGGAAGCCATGTGCCTTCCCCATGTTGCCCAGCAGTATAAAAGGTGCTGACTACCCAGCACTTTGGTTTTCAGGCATGACACAACCTTGCCTTCCAGGATGGCCTCACTTATAGGCATCCCTGTCAACCAAGAACATTCTGTTCAGAAAAGTTATTTTTTCTTTTTTTCCTACTTTTTGGTCATGAAAATTAATGTGGTCTCTTTTCTGATTTTTACCTCGGGCTCATCTTCATCTAAGAATCAAACCAGGCTAGATTCCCAGCTGTCTATCAGCGTAGTCTGATTTTTCCCTTGAAGAAGAGATCCTTTTGCAAAAGTTGCTCTTTGATCTTATGATAATTTTACCATTTTCCATGACTACGTGTCCCCTGTTCTGAACAGGCTTTGGGTGGCAAAGGGGATCTTAGGTTCCCTTGACAACCTAAGCTCACACTGATCCCATTGAGTTTGATGTGAACCATGTTGGTACCCAAGCAGCATTTCCTGCTGTGCCAGGCTCAAAGCTGGCTCTGTTTCTCTTGTCTTAAAAAGGAAATTGGCAAAGGAAGTACAAGGCTTACTGCTTTATTCCAGTGTCCATGAAAGGCATTTATGTCCAGATTTCCACTGCCCTTGTGTTTTGTTATCAGACCTGACGCCATTTCTCCACCCCTCTTGCTGAATGGCCTGTAAGCTGGGACCTCTCCAAGGTACAGGTGCATCCAGTATTAGAGAAGCCAGGCATGTGTGTGTGTGCACCTTGCACAGGTACCCATGGTACTAGCCAAGGCCTCTGCACTGACCCACATTAGTCCAGGTCTACACGTATCTCTCTGCAGAGTGTTCCAGGAGAGTGGGGTGAATCCCACATTCATTTCTGACCCCAGAGCCTTGAAGCTCAGCTGCAGTGTCAAACTCCTTTATGTGCCCACCTATGTGCAGCCCCTCACGTTGCTGCGTCTCTGAGGGAGAACCCAGGCTCCCATGAAGGCAGCTGAGCCTGCTTTATCCCCTTCAGCTCACCTAGGACTGAACCCTAAGCCTCGCTCTGGGTGGACTCAGGAACATTCATAGTAATGGAGTGTGCAGCACCAACATCAGCATGACTCACTGTTGGGAACAAAACCCAGTGCTGCAAAGAAAAGTGGACACTGAGACAAAGGATCTCTCAGCAAGGCAAATTAATTTCTGCAGGAAGAGTGCTGCTCGCAATGGAGCAATGGCAAGAGCACCCCGAGGGAAGGAGTTTTTATTTCTAACGCAGCTGGTCCCTGCTACTGTGTCCTGTCTCCATTGGCTGCAGTTGGACCACACAATCTAAGCTGAACCTGGATGGCTAACTTGAAAAGTGCAGGAATGCAGTTATACCCACGGAGAGTGCAGTTTCAGGGGAAGGAGCCATTGAGATGGGAGGGTAGCAGATGTGGAATGTGGTCTCTATAGATGAGGACTGGTGGGAAGTTTGTTTACCAGGGCAGGGGGTACAGAGAGGAAGGAAGTCTGGCCTTGAAAGCAGAGAAGAAAGAGCCAGGAGCTGAGCAAGTGAACGCTTTGAAGACGAACTCTTTATAATGCTGATGGAGCTTAGGTCAGAGACCCAGATTTAGCTCACAGCGGACAGGCAAAGAGGACAGGAACTGATCCCTGGGTCTACAGCTCATGCAGGAGATGAGGCCTGGAGGGGGTGAGGCAACCCGACCCCATGTCATACCAGCTCCTGTCAGTGTGGCAAGGGTGGGAGGCACCTGTCCCTTATGCTCTGACTGCCTGGGTCACATGGAGGCCCTGTGCTGCCGGGTCCTTGCATATTAGAGTCCTGGGGCTGACATAAGAAAGTCCATAAACTGGGCATCTCATATAATAGAAATTTGTTGCCTCACAGTTCTGGAGGTGAAGTCCAAGATCAAGGTGGCGGCAGGCAGGGCTGGTTCCTTCTAAGGCTGCCGGGAAGACTCTTACCAGCCTCTCTCCTAGCTTCTGGCAGTTTGCTGGTCCCTTTTGGCATTCCTGGCTTATAAACACATCACCCGGAATTCTGCCTTTATTTTTACATGGCATTCGTCCTGTGTGTATAGCTCTGTGTCCAAATGTTTCTTTCCATGAGATCATTAGTCATATTAGATTAGGGACCACCCTGATGACCTCATCTTAACTTTGTGAAAATTGTCAGAATCCAAATGGAGTCACTTGTGTCAAGCCCTGACAAGTGGATGTGGGGCAGACACGAAGGGAGGGTTCTCATGCACGTATGCTTGAAGACAAGAACAGTCAAAAATACTCTGCAAAAAACACAGCCTTGCACAGAGGCCACTGCAACCACACAGAGAAAAATCTTCTAAAAGGACATCTGGCCAACAACTGCCTGTTCACCCTTGTTATTGATCCTTGGAGTCATGGATAATTGTTTTAAAACAGCTAATCCTCCTCATTTTTCCTCTTAAAACTCTTGTCTTCCTTTTCCTCTCTGAAAATACCCACCATGCTCCTATTGCAATACTTACTCCTGAATAAATACCATTTTCATTTAGAGATCCTCTCTGTCTGACAACTCGATCATCTGCAAAGATTCTGTTTCCAAAAAAGGTCACATTCACAGATACCAGAGGTCAGGACATATACATCTGAGGAGAAGGGAAACAATTTAAACCATGACGGTTTATAAAATGGGGATGGCATGAACCTGCAAGGCTGTTTGGGATCACAGGTGTCATTCCACCCTAGTGCTGAGAGCTGAGTGGACACAGGCTGAGTCTTCACAGGGCTGGCTCTTCCCATGACCGGCCCTATCTGCCAGGAGGTGGTGTGACCTGGACCCTGGCCTGCAGTTCTAGAGCACCCACCCTGTGGTTTCAGGAGCCCAGGAGCCTCTGGCTGGTCCCAGCCCCTGTTGGCTGGATTTCCTGCGTCGCTGAAGCTACGGGCTTCCCTGACACTCTGTGGTCAGCTCCAGTTTTCATCTTCACGACCTTGCAGTTAAGGAGGAAAAAGGAAAGTCCAGCTTCCTCAGCTTCTCCATTCACGCACCATGTTGTTGACGTAATATGAGATGTTGGTTTAGTCTAGTTACTGCATGAGGACTGAAACATCTCACTTTAGGTTCTCACTACTCCCTAGCCAATCCTATGTGCTCCAAGACCCAGGATCACTGGCAAGGGAAGTGGAGCCAAGGTTCATGCCTGAGCGGGAAGGGCTTAGCTTCAGGCAAGGAAGGAGAGCCCCAGAGTAGCTTGAGTTGGGAGCCCAGCCAAGAGCTCCATGGCCTTGAAAAAGTGAAGCTTCCTGCATGCAGGGGCCATGGAGGTGAGCAGGGCCAAGACAAGGATGTGAACTGGGAGGTTTGCACTGTGCAGAAGGGGCAGGGAAGCTGCTGAAAAGAGTGGCAGGGGCCAGTTGTAAATTACCCTTCTAACGTCCACCCATCATGTTCCAGAGGAGGATGGGATAGCAGAGAGAGGAACTGACTTTCTGGGGCATGAAGCCAGGTCAGGCTAGGGCCCAACCAGAAGCACTTCTACCATGGAGTCTCATAGCACACGGAGGCCAGCACCCCATCGTCTTACTCAGTAGCTCGTCAAAGGCATCACCTCCAGGGGCATCTCTTCTGAAGGACTTCACATCCAGGGACACCAACTCCAACGGGGAGATACCTTCAGGGACCTCAACTCTGATGGGGAGTGTCATCTCCAAGGGGACATGATCTCTAATGATCACCACCTCCAGCAGCATCACCTCCAGGGGGACATCATTTCCAGGGGACAGCACCCGGAATCATCTCCAAGGAACAGCACTTCCAGGGACATCAACTCTAGGAATATCAACTCCAAGGAACAACACCTCTAGTGGACATCGCCTCCAGTGGACACCACCTGCAGTGGACAGCACCTCTGGACGGGGACATCATGTCTAGTGGACATCACCTCCAGAGGAACATCACCTCTAAGGAACACCACCTCCAGGGGGCATCACCTCCAGGGAGAATCATCTCCAAGGAATATCACTTCCAGGGACATCAACTCTGAGGGGCATCACTTCCGGAGGGACATCATCACCAAGGGACATCATCTCTATGGGACCTCAACCAGGCAGAAAACACGTCCATGAAACACCACTTCCATGGACATCAAGCCCAGGGAAGTCAACTCTGGGGGAGCCATCACTTCTAGGGGGCATCAACTCCAACAGGACATCACCTTTGTGGGTGTATCACCTACAAGGAGCATCGCCTCCAGGGGATGTCAACTCTGAGAGGTGGGGGCATCACCTCCAGGAGTCATCACCTCCAGATCATTAACTTGGGTGGCAGGGAGTCACTTCCAGGGTTCTTGCTAGGGTCATTGCACCTGACACAGACCGGGTACTGCAATCCTCTGCAACATTTGGGCAAAATGTCCCTTTTCCTTCCAATGTCAGTAACTTTCTTATATTTCTTATATTTCTCTTTTCTTATAAGTACACTTAGTCTTCTCAAAAAGATATATATAAATGACCAACAGACATATGAAGAAATGCTCAACATCACTAATGATCAGAAAAGTGCATCTCAAAACCACAAAGTGATACCATTTTACTCCCACAAGAATGGCCATGATAAAAAAAATAACAGATGTTGGCATGAATGCAGTGAAAAGGGAACCCCTCTACCCTGCTAGCTGGAATGTAACCAAGTACAACTACGATGGAAACCAGTGTGGAGGTTCCTTAAACAACTAAAAGTAGACCTGCCATTTGGTCCAGCAATCCCACTACTCTCTATCTGGAAAGAAAGAAGTCATTATATAAAAAAGATACGTGCACATACATATTTATAGCAGCACAATTTGTAATTGCAAAAATGTGGAACCAGCCCAAATGCCCACACTTAGTCTTGCAATAAAACTGTCCTATTGTTCTTGACCCTGAACACCGCTCCTTTCGTATCCTTTGGCAGTTCTGTCCTCTCTGTAAGAAATTTATATGCAGAGCTGGGTAGATGGGAATGAGGACGGACCGGTTCCCTGCGTTTCACAGGTGGTTCTGTTTGGTTCCTTCTCTATCTCTCTTCCCCAGACATCCTCTGCGTGTCCCAGCACCTCCTCCCGCTGCATCTCCCTGGCACTTTTCTCGCTCTCTGAGTCCCTTCATTTCCCCATCTGTTTCCTCTGCCTTGCGTCTCCCCCTCTCATCTTAGTTGACAAGCCTCTTTCAGCATCAGCAGCAAGAGTGGTGAATGTGCCTTTGTTCGCCTTTCTTGAATCCTAATCACGGAGACATCTGGACACAGCTGGAGAGAGTAAATGATGGATGCTCTTGTCAGTGCTGATAGGGAGCAAACAAGGCGGGCAGTGATGAACTCAGTTCTTCTGTCTCCCCATCAAAATTGGCTTCCTGTACACCTGCATGGTGTGGTATGCCTCAGACTGACCCAAGGAAGGAACGTCAGGATGAATCCTGTGGAAAGGAAGGGTCTTTCCTTGCCTGTCCCTGCACCCCACCCTTGGAGGTGCCTCCGTGCACCCTGTCTTAGGATGTGACTCAATGCTGAGGTTTAGAATGCACAGCTACATGACGACCCACCTGAAGTGACCACTCAGAGCAAGCACAGTCTCTGGAAGCACGTACTGTGTGCTCAAGCACTCCAAGGTGGAAGGGATTAGTTTGGTACGTGGTTAGGGTTTGATGGGGGAGAAGAGACCGTGGACACAGACGTTGTTACAGAAGGAGAATCAGCGCACGGCTGGTGGTGCCCGTGGCTTTCTGCCTCCCAGCAGTTGTTCCCCAACCCCATTTCTTCGTCCCTCCTAGAGATGGCCCACTGGGTCAGGAGGTAGGAGGAGATCCCAGTACTTAGGGAGAGTACACCGTTCTGCTAATATCAGTTGATAAATGATAATGCTTTATAGACGATCTTAAAAATCTGAATCCGCTTTATCAGATACTCATCCTCCGGCCTTCCTCGTGCAAGGGTTGGGCCTGTGACATTGACATCCTTATGCCAAAGAAGACAGAAGCAGCGAACTGCAGGAAGACTTCTGGCAAAGATTTTTTCCTCCTAATAAAAATGATGGATGCGAGGGGAGAGCTCCCCAGTGATATTCTTCTCCCTTTGTTTGGATGTGAAATGGAGACATGATTCCTAGACCAGTGTGGTGTGGGCATAAGGCTGAGAGTTTTCATAGCAGAAGAAAGATAAAGAGACAGAGCCTGATGGCACTACTGAGCTGAAAGAATAATCCCGAGACTACTTAACTTTGGAATTCTTGTCAACGATAAATATCCTGAGAATTCAAATCATGTCGGTGGATTTCCTGTTACTTGAAGGTGTAAAGATCCTAAGTGATGCGTCATTTATAAAATAAATTTCTACACATCAAGTACTACCAGTGACACAGAAAGGTACCATCAGAGGTCTGTGGGAAGCCAGAGCTCCATCTAATACTAAGGCAAACTGCATTTCCCCTGTAAAAGAAGTGTCACAGAAAGTCGGCTAAGACAAAAGATGTAAATAAGATGCAAAGTTTCCTTAGTATAATGCAAAAAAATTATGAATTCCCACTGAAAATCACTTGCCATACAAACACCCAGGAAAATCCCAAACCGAATGATGAAAGAAAATCAAAATATGCCAACAGTGAAATGACACAGGTGTCAGAATTATCTGACAAAAGTTTTCTAAAGTGGCCATTATGAATATATTCAACAAGCAAATACAAGTATGCTTGAAATAAATAAAAATAGTTTTGGCAAACAAAATATAAAGTCCCAGCAATAAGATATAAGATCCAAAGGCTGGGTGTGGTGGCTCACACCTGTAATTCCAGCACTTCGAGAGGCTGTGGCCCATGAATCGCTTGAGCTCTGTAGTTTGACACCATTCTGGACAACATGATGTAACCCTATTTGTACAAAAATACAAAAATTAGCTGAATATGGGTGCGCATGCCTGTAGTCCCAGCTACCTGGGGAGCTGAGGCAGGAGGATTGCTTGAACCCACGAGATCAAGGCTGCAGTGAACTTAGATCATGCCACTGAACCCCAGCCTGGGTGACAAAGTGAGGCCATGTCTCAAAAAAAAAAAAAAATTAAAAAAAAAACAGAAAATTGGAGGAGACAGGAAGGAAAAATAAATTAACTAGAAGATAGGATAATAGTAATTACCTAATCTAAACAACAGGGAAAACAATGGAACAAAAAGAGTTAGCAGGCCCTCAAGGACCCATGAGACTGTAACTAAGGATGTGATGCTTGTGCCACTGGAGCCCCCAGAAAGAGAGGACGAAGACGGTGGGACTAAAAAAGGTACTTGAAGAAATAATTCCCCAAATTTCCTAATTTAGCAAAAGATAGAACTATACAGTCGAGAGGCTGAAATCATGCCAAAATGAATAAACTCAGAATAATTCAAACAAAGACACATCACAGTCAAATTTATAAACTCAAGACAAAGAAAAAAATGTTCAAGTTTATAGACAGAATAAAAGTATTGCCTGTAGGAGAAAACAATTCAAGTGAATTTGTCATCAGAAATCATGAGGACGGAAAAAAAAGAAGAAAGAGAGAGAGAGAGAGGCAAAACATTTTTACATACTGAAAGAAAAGAACTACCAATCTAGAGTCCTATATTTGGTAAAAGTAACCTACAGAGATGAAAGGGAAATCAAGGCATCAAAGAAGAAGAGCAAACAAGAGAAGGTATCACCAGCAGATGCATCTAAAAGAATGACTAAGCTGAATTTTCTAAACGGAAATGAAAACAAAAGAAGGAAATTTGGAGATCAAGAATGAAGAAAGAACAGACAAGCAAAATTAAAAATGGGAGTAAATACATCAGACTCTCTTTTTCTTCTTGAGTTTTCTAAATTATGCTTGGCAATTTGAGAAAAAAATTCTAAATCTCTGTTATGGTTCTAAATGTATACAGACAGAATACTTAAGGAAACTACATTCTAAGTGAGAGGTTAAAGTGTTGGAAAGAGAGATGAGGCTCCTATGTTTCCTTGAAATGATGACGCCAGTAGATTGTGACATTATGTATATATGATGTAATGCCCAGAGCATCCTCTAAAAAAGCTATATGAAAAGTTACACTTAAAAACACTACAGATAAATCAAAATTGAATACTAAAAATGTTTAAGTAACCCATGGAAATACAAGAAAAAGGAAATAGAGAAGCAAATCAGGACAGAAAACAAAAGTGGAAATCATAGCCTTCACATATCAATTATTACATTAAATGTAAATGGTCTCAATACACCAATTAAAAGACAGAACTTGAAAGAATGGTTAAAAAGCCATGACCCAACTATAAGATGACTATAAAAATTTACATTTATATAGTAATATAGAAAAGTTGAAAATAATAAAAACCATGTATCATCTAAACATTCATGGAAGGTAAGGAGGCGTGACTACATAAATATTAAAGTGGACTTTATAGCAAACAAACGTCAAAAGACAGAAGGGAGAGACATTAACAATGATAAAAAGTCAATCAATCAAGACCAACAGCAATTCCAAATGTGTATGCACCAGAAACAAGGCTATAACGTACATTGAACAAAAACTGAGAGGAATGAAAGAAGAAACAGACAAACTCTCAATTAGAGTTGGGGACTTTAAAACCTTTCTCTCAACTATTGATGGATAAATGTGACAAAAATTCAGCAAGAATACAGAAGAACTCAAAACACCATTAATCAATAAGATGTAATTGATATTTACAGAACACTCCACTCAATCGCAGCAGAATACACTTTCTTTGCACGTGCCCAGGGATCACACAGTAAGAATAGACTACATCCTGTACCATAAAACAAATCCCACCAAAAGTAAGAGAATTGATCATGCAGAATGGTTCTCTCACCACAGTGGTAGTGAACTAGAGATCAGAGGAAACACGAAGTTAACAGGAAACTCTCCAAACAATTGAAAACTAAACAGCACACACACCCAGAAATAGTTCACAGGTCAAAAAGGGAGTCTCAAGGGAAATCGGATTCAAGTAAATAAAGCTGAAAATACAACATATCAAAAGTCTTGTGACAGAGCTGTAGCCATGGCAGAGGGAAGCTGATGCTACTGAATGCATCCATTAGAAAAGAAGCGAAGTAGAGAACAGCAAACTGAACTCGATAAAACAGGAAGAAAGAAACCAATGAAGAGATGAATTCAGTCAAATTGAAAACAGAAAAGCAGAGAGAAAATCAAAGAGACGTCCGGAGAGACAGAAATTAGACAACCCTCTGGGAAGACTGCCTACCACGTACAGAATAACGCCCCCCCAAGGGTCCTACATCTTAATTCCCAAAATCCGTGAATATACGAGTTTACACGGAGCAGAGGAATTAAGGTTGCCGACAGATGACAGTATCTGGGATCATGCAGGTGGGCCCGATGCAGTCATTAAGTGTCCTCACGGCTGAAAGAGGAAATCGGAAGAATCAACCAGTGAAGTGCGTTGTGAGGAAGACGTAGCCTAAGGTTGCTGGTTTTGAAGATTGGGGAAGGGCAGCATGATCCAAGCAATATGGGTGACTTCTAGAAGCTGGAAAATCCAGGTGACAGACTCCCCCAGAACATCTAAAAAGACGTGCATCCTGCTGACACTTTGATCTTAGCCCAGTGAGATGCAGGGTAGGTTTCTGACTTACGTAACTGTGATATAATAAATGTGTGGGGTTTCTTTTTTATTATTTTATTTTTTTACCAATAATTGCGCCTCGGATAAACCTCATTGGCTATGATACTGCCACTGCACAAAGCTATGTGTGGGGTTTCTTAAAGTCACTAAGTTTGTGATCACTTGTCATAGTAGAAAACGGAAAATACATTCTGCAATTATACATGCAATAGAAAAAAGTATGTAGAAAATGTTATCAGCTGGTGACTTGAAACTACACAAATGAATAAAAAATAGTGACTATTGGGAAATTATTTAAAAGTGTTTTTCTTAAAATCTTTATAATGCAATTGACAATTTAAAGAAGAAAATAATATACCGTGGGGTTTATAACACGAGTAGAAGTAAGATGAAGGACGATGGCACGGAAGATGGCACAGAGGAGTGGAGACATTTTGTAAGAATCTCACGGTGTGCATAAACTCGTATGCGATTATCTGAACGCAGAATGCGGCCATTTAGACACAGTTTATTTAAACCCCAGATCAACTACTGAACAACCAGTTAACTCAAAATGAAGGCAAAACAAAGACAGGGAAAGGAAAAGAAGACAGAACACGAATGACATAAGTACAACGCCACATAACACACGCTTTGCAAACAGCACGCCTCAACAGGCTCCTGTCAGCTTTGACTGTTTGATTTCACCACGTTCACCTGTATCCATGGGGCTGTATAACCCAGAGGATGCGGTGCAGCTGGCAGGAGACAGTATTCGAGGTCGTATTTACCATCAATTAGTTCGGCGATTTCAACCTGTCTCCCTTGCTAACAACTGGTTTTTTGTTTGTTTGTTTTTTTTTTCTTGAGGCCATGAACATTTTCTTTTCTTTATCTTTTTTATTTTTATATTTTTTGAGATGGAGTCTCATCTCTGTCACCCAGGCTGGAGTTCAGTGGCTTAATCTCGGCTCCCTGCAACCTCCACCTCCCAGGTTCAAGTGATTTTCCTGCCTCAGCCTCCTGAGTAGCTGGAATTACAGGCATACGTCACCATGCCAAGATAATTTTTGTATTTTTAGTAGAGACAGGGTTTCTCCCTGTTGGCCAGGCTCATCTCGAACTCCTGAACTTAGGTGATCCACCACCTCGGCCTCCCAAAGTGCTGGGATTACAGGCGTGAGCCACCACGCCCGGCCAAACATTTCTTAATAGCCTTATATACCAGGCAAAGAGAAAAGGCTCAATAAACACTGATTGGATATGAAACAAATGTGGGGAGAAGGAAGATAAATCCAGGGAAAAGTGATACACCTTAGAAATAAATCTTGTTTGGAAAAAATGTATTAAAGATGGTAAGAAAAGAGAAATGAAATCCTGTTAGCTTTTAAGTTAAAAAATTCACTCAATAGCAAATCAAAGAAACTGGAAAGAGGTTTTGCAAGCCTCCTGGGACCTGACCCAGCCCCTTGGTGGCCTGGCTGAGCCTCCGTCCCGCTGCTCCTGGGCTGGAGGGCTGCTGAGGGAACCTGAGGGAACGTAGCCTCAGCCCCAGAGGTGTCCCCAAGGGGAGCAGCACGCAGGCCATCTGTGCCAAGCGCAGCGGAAGGGCAAGAGGACTGGAGACCATGTCCTCACCCTGCTCCGGAGGCGGGCACACAGGGCGAGGAGCCAGTGCTGCGGCCATGGAGGGTGGGGGGTGCTCAGAGGAAGAGGCCTGAGGGGCAGGCCGACGTCTAGAAGATAAGATGAGACCCAGAGCGCTTTGAGGACTTCCCAGGGTCACCTGGGGAAGAGCCAAGACCCTCTCCTCTGCGGTCTCCTGCCTCTTAGTTAAGTGATCTTCCCTGGGTCCTCCCATATTCATAAGTTGAAACCCAACCCCAAGGTGATGTTGTTGGGGGAGGGGCCTCGGGGAGGTGGTGGGGTCAGGGTGGAGCCCTCCTGCTGGGATGGACGCTGGAGAGCCGGCTTACTCTCTTCCCACCATGTGGGAATGCACTAATGATGGCACCAGAGCTCAAGCCCCAGAACCTGACCAAGCTGGCAGGATGATCTTGGACTTCCAGCCACCAGGCTGATAAATGAATGCCTGGTGTTCTCATTGTGATGGTGGTCAACGGTCATGGCGGCTGGGGTAGACCGGGACTTCCAGCTCTGGCACACAGCCTTACTCGGGACACCCATCACTCGGATGGAGAATCCTGGACACAGCCTCACCCAGGACACCTGTCACTCAAATGGAGAATCCTGGACAAACAGACTCACCCAGGACACCTGTCACTCAGATGCAGAATCCTGGATACACAGCCTCACCCAGGACACTTGTCACTCACATGGAGAATCCTGGACACACAGCCTCACCCAGACACCTGTCACTTGGATAGAGAATCCTGGACACACAGCATCACCCGGGATACCTGTCACTCCAGTAGAGAATCCTGGACATACAGCCTGACCCAGGACACCTGTCACTCAGATGGAGAATCCTGGACACACAGCCTCACCCGGGACACCTGTCACTCCAATGGAGAAACCTGGACACACAGCCTCACGCAGGACACCTGTCACTCCAATGGAGAATCCTGGACACACAGCCTGACCCAGGACACCTGTCACTCGGCTGGAGAATCTTGGACACACAGCCTCACCCGGGACACCTGTCACTCCAATGGAGAATCCTGGACACACAGCCTGACCCAGGACACCTGTCATTCATATGGAGAATCCTGGACACACAGCCTCACGCAGGACACCTGTCACTCCAATGGAGAATCCTGGACACACAGCCTAACCCAGGACACCTGTCACTCGGCTGGAGAATCTTGGACACACAGCCTCACCCGGGACACCTGTCACTCCAATGGAGAATCCTGGACACACAGCCTGACCCAGGACACCTGTCATTCATATGGAGAATCCTGGACACACAGCCTCACGCAGGACACCTGTCACTCAAATGGAGAATCCTGGACACACAGCCTAACCCAGGACACCTGTCACTCGGCTGGAGAATCTTGGACACACAGCCTCACCCGGGACACCTGTCACTCCAATGGAGAATCCTGGACACACAGCCTGACCCAGGACACCTGTCATTCATATGGAGAATCCTGGACACACAGCCTCACCCAGGACACCTGTCACTCGGCTGGAGAATCTTGGACACACAGCCTCACCCGGGACACCTGTCACTCCAATGGAGAATCCTGGACACACAGCCTGACCCAGGACACCTGTCACTCCAATGGAGAATCCTGGACACACAGCCTGACCCAGGACACCTGTCATTCATATGGAGAATCCTGGACACACAGCCTCACCCGGGACACCTGTCACTCAGATGGAGAAGCCTGGACACACAGCCTCACCCGGGACACCTGTCACAAAGAGGGAGAAGCCTGGAAACACAGCCTGACCCGGGACACCTGTCACTCCAGTGGAGAATCCTGGACCTGCAGATTCACCTTGGATACCTGTCACTCCAGTGGAGAATCCTGGACACACAGCCTAACACGGGACACGTGTCACTCCAATGGAGAATCCTGGACACAGCCTCACCCGGGACACCTGTCACTCGGATGGAGAAGCCTGGACACACAGCCTCACCCGGGATACCTGTCACTCAGGTGGAGAAGCCTGGACACACAGCCTCACCCGGGACACCTGTCACTCCAATGGAGAATCCGGGACACACAGCCTCACACGGGACACGTGTCACTCCAATGGAGAATCCTGGACACACAGCCTGACCCGGGACACCTGTCACACAGGTGGAGAAGCCTGGACACACAGCCTCACGCAGGACACCTGTCACTCCAATGGAGAATCCTGGACAAACAGCCTCACGCAGGACACCTGTCACTCCAATGGAGAATCCTGGACACACAGCCTCACCCGGGACACCTGTCACTCAGATGGAGAATCCTGGACACACAGCCTCACGCAGGACACCTGTCACTCCAATGGAGAATCCTGGACACACAGCCTCACCCGGGACACGTGTCACTCAGGTGGAGAATCCTGGACACACAGCCTCACCCGGGACACGTGTCACTCCAATGGAGAATCCTGGACACACAGCCTCACGCAGGACACCTGTCACTCCAATGGAGAATCCTGGACACACAGCCTGACCCGGGACACCTGTCACTCAGGTGGAGAATCCTGGACACACAACCTCACCCGGGACACGTGTCACTCCAATGGAGAATCCTGGACACACAGCCTCACGCAGGACACCTGTCACTCCAATGGAGAATCCTGGACACACAGCCTGACCCGGGACACCTGTCACTCAGGTGGAGAATCCTGGACACACAGCCTCACACGGGACACGTGTCACTCCAATGGAGAAGCCTGGACACACAGCCTCACCCGGGACACCTGTCACTCCAATGGAGAATCCTGGACACACAGCCTCACCCGGGACACGTGTCACTCCAATGGAGAATCCTGGACACACAGCCTGACCCGGGACACCTGTCACTCAGGTGGAGAATCCTGGACACACAGCCTCACCCGGGACACCTGTCACTCCGATGGAGAATCCTGGACACACAGCCTCACGCAGGACACGTGTCACTCCAATGGAGAATCCTGGACACACAGACTCACCCAGACACCTGTCACTCCAATGGAGAATCCTGGACACACAGCCTCACGCAGGACACGTGTCACTCCAATGGAGAATCCTGGACACACAGCCTCACCCAGGACACCTGTCACTCAGGTGGAGAAGCCTGGACACACAGTCTCACCCAGACATCTGTCACTCCGATGGAGAATCCTGGACAGACAGCCTCATGCAGGACACGTGTCACTCCAATGGAGAATCCTGGACACACAGGCTCACGCAGGACACCTGTCACTCCAATGGAGATTCCTGGACACACAGCCTCACCCAGGACACCTGTCACTCAGGTGGAGAAGCCTGGACACACAGCCTCACCCAGACACCTGTCACTCCGATGGAGAATCCTGGACACACAGTCTCACCCAGGACACCTGTCACTCAGGTGGAGAAGCCTGGACACACAGCCTCACCCAGACACCTGTCACTCCGATGGAGAATCCTGGACACACAGCCTCACGCAGGACACGTGTCACTCCAATGGAGAATCCTGGACACACAGCCTCACGCAGGACACCTGTCACTCCAATGGAGAATCCTGGACACACAGCCTCACGCAGGACACCTGTCACTCAGATGGAGAAGCCTGGACACACAGCCTCACCCGGGACACCTGTCACTCACATGGAGAATCCTGGACACATAGCCTCACCCGGGACACCTGTCACTCCAGTGGAGAATCCTGGACACACAGCCTCACCTGGGACACCTGTCACTCGGATGGAGAATCCTGGACACACAGCCTCACCCGGGACACCTGTCACTCGGATGGAGAATCCTGGACACACAGCCTCAGCTGGGACACCTGTCACTCAGATGGAGAAGCCTGGACACACAGCCTCACCCGGGACATGTGTCACTCAGATAGAGAATCCTGGACACACAGCCTCAGCTGGGACACCTGTCACTCAGATGGAGAATCCTGGACACACAGCCTCAGCTGGGACACCTGTCACTCAGATGGAGAGGCCTGGAGTTGCATCCTTGCCTCACATCTCTGATCCAATCTGCCCAGAGATCCTGACGCCCCACCTTCAAATACACCCAGAATCCCACTGCCTTCCCCTCACTGCACTTACCTGATGCTCACCTGGAGGGATGACTGGGTCCTGCCAACCCCTGCCTCCCGCCCATCACATCCCAGGCACAGCCCTGAGCCCCAGGAGCGGCCTGGCCCTCAGCCACGCAGGACTCAGGCCCCTCTCCCTCAGAACCCACTCAGCTCTCACGGGCCACCCCACGTCTTGAACTAAACAGAGCCTCACCCTTCCACCCTTTCTTATCAGACATCCCAGGGGGGCAGCTCTTGGGAAGAAGACTCTGGCCTTTCCCCGATTCCAGAAGAGGAGGAAGACACCATCCACGAGTCTTCCCCTCAAAGGATGTTCCTGGCTAGAACCTCCTCCGTTGGGGAGCAGAGAAATGCATCTCAGCGGAGGTGAGTCACCTTCGAGTGCCCCAACCTTCCAGCAAGCCCACTTCTGAAGCTCCAGAACTTTGGCAAGATGCTCTTCTCTCTAGAATCTTTATTTTTCCTCTTGCATTATTATTATTAGTTTTTGAAATAGGGTCTTTCTCTGCTCCCAGGTTGGAGCTCAGTGGCACAATCACAGCTCACTGCAGTCTGACTTCTTGGGCTCAAGCAGTCCTCCCACCTTCCCCTCCTGAGTAGCTGGGACAACACGTGTGCAGCATTATACACAGGTAATTTTTAAACATGTTTTTGTAGAGATAAGGTCTTTCTATGTTGCCCAGGCTGGTCTCAAACTTGTGGGTTCACAAGATCCTCTCATCTCAGCCTCCCAAAGTGCTGGGATTACAGGAGGGAGCCACCGTGGCACCCAGCCTGGTTTTTTTTTTTTTTTCTTTTTTAGTTTTATTGCTATTAAGTGATTATTCAGTGGTTAAAGGGGAAACTGCTTATATTGTAATTCCGAGATAATGTTCTATAACTTCAGAGTGTCTAAATAACTTATGTGAGTTACTTACGTTTTATCCTATTTATAACTAGTGTAATTACAGTATCTTTATTACTAATAAACTCACTAAAATAACCCAGAAACACAGCCAGAATTCTGACTTCTAAAATAAATTTGATTTTTTTCTCTTTTAGTTCTGTTCCTATTATGTAAGTGATTACACAATATCTCAAACGGAGACTTAATAAGATTATGATTTTTAGGATGGTGTTTTATAAATGTATATTATATAATGTGTGAATCTTATTACTAAATTGTCACATCTTATTTGATTTCCAGACAGTGCAAGTAGAATATTTTTGTCACTGTGATTTAAAGAGTGTCTCCTATTGATCTAGAAACCCAATTTCCATCTCTCTTCTGAGCTAATATTGAATTTTCTCTCATTTGGTTTCACGGCTGTAGTTAAGTGATCACACAATTGCTCAAATTGAAGCTGGATAGAATTCCAGTTTTTAGCACTGTGAGTTATAAATGAAGCTCATTTGGAAGACGATTTCCTGGGTGTGCTATTTCCTTCTGTTCTGGACAGCACAGGGAAGGACAGGAGGACCACACCAGTGCTGGGTTTGTGGGGTGGCTTTGGGTGTGGCTGTCTGTCTGGGAACTTCAGAGAGGGTTTTCGATGAGCCGTCTCGAACCTGGAAAGGTGTAAAAGCAAGGTTTCTTCTGTGGCCCACGAGACAGGTTCACTCTAGTCATAAGACCAGCATGTTCAACTCACTTAATTTTCATTACAGAAGAGTTTGGGAAGCAGTGTTAGAACGGAGCAGCCTCCCCTCTGCTGCATCAGGTAGTGAGGGCGCCGTCTCTCTGCTTCGTCTCCCCTGGCAACCTTGCAGCCAGAGTGAACTTTTAAAACCATGAACGAGAGCACATGACCTCGCTGCTCACAGCACCCCCAGGGCCTCCAACCACCTAAGCCTCAGGTCTGTGCTCCCTCCTGCCCATCCACCCGCCTCTGACTGGACCCTCCCCTCCGGCCACGGAACTTCCTCCTGTCCCAGCACCATCTTCGGCTCACTCCTGCCTCTTTGCAAGGGCTCTTCCCTCTGCCCAGAAGGCTTTTCCAGCAGCTGTGTGAGCTGCCTCCTCCTTGCCATTCGGATTCAGACTCAGGTCCCCCAGAGGCAGCCTCTCCTGGTGATTGCAGCTGTGTGGCACGCTCCCTGCCTACCTCCCCATCCACTGCCCTCCCTGCTTCAGGGCGTTCAGGTCCAGAGTCATTTTATGTCCCACGCGCTCTCCATGTGCTGTCTGCATGGCCCTCCACAATGCAACGTCTTGGGGCAGAGGTTTCTGTCTTCCCCATGGACCCCTCTCTTGCCTAGCACATGACAGTCGCTCATCAAGGATTTGAGGAATGAGGGACTAAACAAGGGAACCAGGGTAAGGGCCCTGAGCTCTCAGACCTGCCCACGCCCAAGCATGGCTCTCCAGACCTCCTGCGAAGCCCCTCACCCTGGGATCCCTGGGGCCCACCCTGGACCCAGTTGCTCCCCTCACCGGCATATTCCCTGAGGACCCCGACTGTCCTAGCTTCCATGCCAGCCTCTGGTCTGGGTTCTGTCCACCGCAGTGAGTCCCATGTCTCCTCGTTGATGGAGGTCATGAACTCTGCTGGAGAAGCCAAGGTTGTAGGGAGAGGCCGGGATGCGGGAAAGAGACGGGCTCTGCCCACGGTGTGTGTGATGCAACAGGATCGGTGCTTCTGTGTTGAAGGAAAAACTGCTGGACCTCGTGGACCTGGGTCACTCTGGTGGCTTCGACGGTGGAGGGAGGAATGTACAAACCCATCCCCAGGTGTGGTCCCTGGTTTTTGTGGGGTCTGCAACTCATAAAACAGAGTTCCACGTAAACGCCACTCTGTCTTCTGGCTCATCCCAGCGAACCCTCTATGGCTGCCCTCCAGGCAGACTTTCATTTAGAGACGGAGAAGCTGAGGCCCAAAGTCCTGCGCTAAGGAGGGCGGCTGACGGTCCAGGGCCGAATCTCAGGTCTGAGGCTTCCCAGCTGTGCGCCTCTGATATCCAGCCCTACATCCCTGTCTATAACACAGAGGGTCATTGCACAGGTTACATGAAATGAAGGCACAGGGTAAGCCCGTGGGGTGACTTTTTAACTCACCACCTGCTAAGTTAATGACATTGATTCTGGGACCTCTGCCCCCAAATCCCAATCACTTTCCAGTGTCTGAAAACTGCTTTGCCTGGGTTTGATCTGCTGATTGCTTCACACTGCTCAGAGTGTGAGGGCTCTTCATGGAGAGAAAGGGTAAGCATCACTCACTGAGAAGGGGTGTCCCCAGTGTGCCCAGCTGGGGCCAGGTGTGTGCAGGTCTGAGGCACGCAACTGTCCCATTCAAGAGACAGATCGGCCAGGCGTGGTGGCTCAAGCCTGTAATCCCAGCACTTTGGGAGGCCAAGGTGGGCAGATCACCTGAGGTCAGGAGTTCGAGACCAGCATGGCCAACATGGGAAACCCCGTCTCTACTAAAAAAATACAAAAATTAGCTGGGTGTGGTGGCAGGCACCTGTAATCCCAGCTACTCAGGAGGCTGAAGCAGGAGAATCACTTGAACTCGGGAGGCAGACATTGCAATGAGCTGAGATTGCACCACCGCCCTCCAGCCTGGGTGACACAGCATGACTCTGTCTCAAAAAGAAAAAAAAGAGACAGACCAGGACATCGGTGGGTGCAGGCTGAGGAGGGGCTAAGCAGCAATGCCTGGAGTGTGGGTGAAAAGGGAAGCCCTGGGGTGGAGGCGGGGAAGGGTGGAGGCGGGGAAGGGTGGGGCGCCTCAGACTCACTACAAGCAGAGAGTGTGACCTCCTTGGCACTCCTAGGAGAATTCTTCCTGGAGTTGGAGAAACAGTTTGGAGATGTTAGAGCTCACCTGTAGGAATAAATGTGAGAGGAAAACCAAGGTGTTGGAAATAAAAGCCCCTGGGGACACCTCTGCTGTGATAGCAGCTGGGACTCCAGAGGGCTCCCCAGGCCAGCCCTGGTCTGCGGTCTCTTCCTCTGGGACCACCGTCATGGGAGCCGGAGCCCCTTTTCACCCTCAGTGCCGGCAACTTCCTGCCTTACTCCTGGCCGTCAGTGAGGAGCGGAGATTTGCCGAGAGCATGAGTTTGTTGATCTGACCTTACAACACTTAGAAGGGCAAAACATGAATTTCCAGGCATCGTGATCAGGTTTCAAAACATTAAGCCTGGTATGAGTCTCTCTCTTTCAAAATACATGTCAGTATTTCTGCTGTGGCGAGATGGGATAACGGGAACTAGAGTTACCCGCCTGTCTGAGTCAACAAAAAAATAGACTCAACAACACTTGTCAGGACTCTGGACACGAGGAAGGAAAGGACGTTATGCTTGAGAAATAGAAAACAGGATGAGCTAAGGCCCGCCACAGCCATGTCACAGCCCTGCTGATGCCTGGAGAGGGCCCAGCCCACAGGACTCCCTGGGCTGAGAAAGCAGAGTCTGACACCTGGGGAGGAGGCTGCAGGATGAGAGGGGAGAGCTGCACAGAGGGCAACGCCAGGTCCCACGCAGGGACCCGCTCCACGGTTCAGCAGTGCAGGGATCAGAGTATGTGTGAGCAAACTAATATTTACAGGAAAGCAAAACTGCTTGGCACCCAACACAGTAAGATTCATAGTGTCTGGGTCCACTCAAAACTGTCCAGGCATGCCAGGAAGAAGGAAAAGGTGATCTCTCATGATGAGAAGAGTCCACTGAACCTGCCCCCGGTGGGCATGAATCCGAGGATCGGGATTCAAGAGGTCTGTTGCCAAAAAGATTCAACCTCTGTGAGTTGTGAAGAGATTTGTTCTGTGCTAAGTGTGAGTGGCCAATGGCTGGCGACACGGCGCCAGGAGGTCCCGAGAACATGCACCCAAGCTGGTCGGGATACAGCTCAGTTTGTACATTGTAGGGAGATGTAAGACATCGTCAATACGTGTAAGACGTACGCTGATTGGGTCCGGAAAGGAGGAATACCTGAAAGCAGGGACTTCCAGGTCACAGGCAGATTCAAAGAGTTTCTGATTGGCAGTTGGTTGAGAGTTATCAGCTAGAGACCTGGAATCCACGGAAAGGAATGTCTGGGTGAAGATAGGGGCTGTGGAGACCAAGGCTGTGTCATGCAGATGAAGCCTCCAGGTAGCAGATTCGGAACTCTCTCACACCTAAAAAGGTGCCAGCCTGTCGCTTTTCTCTCCTGATCAGGGAAAAGACTAGAAAAGAATGGGAATTCTCTACAGAATGCAGACTTTCCCCACGAGAAACAGCGTTGCAGGGCCATTTCGAAATATGTCAGAGAAATATATTTTGGGGTAAAATGCTTCCATTTCTTCCAGGGCCTGCAATCTGTCAAGTGATGCTATTCTAGAATCAGGCTGGTATCTTATTGCTACAGAGTCTGTTTCCTCTCCAGATCTTCAATCTGAAGGTCTCCGTTTTCAGGTTTATGCTGCTCAGCTGTGCCTGAATTCCAAAGGGAGGAGGGTAGAGGGAGGCATGCCTGACCCCCGCCTTCCTATCACAGCCTAACTAGCTTTTCAGGTTAACCTGGGAATGCTGTTGGCCAAGAGGGGACAGGGCCCATTCATCAGGTGTGGGGCTTAGAATTTTATATTTTGTTTACAGCTCCATATGTCCAAGGGGTGAGGGGAAAGATGGTTCCGTTAAATAGAGAATTAAAGACACTAAAAAGACCCAAATCACAGTTCTAGAGATGAAAACTGCCATGTCTGACATGAAAAGGACAGAGAACAAGATCGACAGAAGATCTAAGGTTGCAGGTGAAAAGATCCCGCACCTAAAGGCAGCAGTAGAAACCACCCACGATGAAATAAACAAAGGAGCGTATGCTGTGCGACTGAGCTGCTACGAAACTCCTGGATGTGCGACCTCATGTATCGTGACGGAAAATGGCCAGGCTGGGAGAAAGAGGCTTAGAGCAGCGTGAGGAGGCTTCCCGGGGTGGCGGGCACGGTCATGATCCTCAGTGCGGCGAAGGCTGCACAGACGTAAACACACATCAGATTTACCAAACGGTACAATGCTAAAATAAGCGACTTATTCACGTCAATTATAGCTCCATGTGGGAAGTAGAAAAGTTCCTCTTTGAAGTTTCCTTTCTTGTTAAAGAGTAAATCATAAGTGTGCTATTATCTTTGTGAAGCCCTGTCCTGTGTAGCTGTCAGACATGCCATGCTTACAGGCACGTAGTACATTCTATGTCCTTGTACTTTAACCAAGATATCTGTGCTGGACGTGCTCACAGGCAGGTCCCAGCTCTCCATGGCTTTCACCTGTGTAGAAAAGTTTTAAGTTTTTAGCCAATCGTGTTTTAGATTAGATTGTGAGGTCTGGCTCCAGCCAACGGAGATCAGACACAGTGGTAAGGTTGACCCCAGATGTATAAGGGATAAATATGTCTGTTTTTCCTTTGTTCATTGTACTCTCATGGCACGATGGCTAGTGAGGGTCCCCTTTCTGCAGTCCAGGAAGTAAAAATTGCGTTGCTGAGAGATCTTTTGTCTCAGTGCTGATTTTTCTTTGTGGCACCGAGCATCTGCTTCCAGCACTGCAAGACTCTGTGATACGTAGAGGGGAGAACAAATGAAACATACCTCATATCGGGAGGGCTATTCAGCAAAACGTTAACAATACTCATGTCTAGATGTTCGTTACCAGTGGTTTTCACTTTCCTTTTTTTTTTTTCTGTCTGATTTTTCTAATTTGGGTTTCATAGATTTGCACTGCTTTTTGTAACAGGTACCCACTACTGAGTGATAAACAGTCACACGCCCAGCGTCTTAATCACACTCGTTTTATTAGCTCACAGTGTTGCAGGTCAGAAGTTCTGCACCACACCGCGGGGCTCTCTGCTTGGGGTCTCGCAGGTCCAGAATCAGGAGCGGCAGGGCTGCCTTCGGTGAGGAGCTTTGGGGCAGGATCCCCGTCCGTCTCGCTCGTGATGTTGGCCATTTGCTGCTTTGCGTCTGTTTCACTGAGGGCCGGTTTCTCGCTCGCTGTCAGCTGGGGCTGCTTCTGATCTGGGGAGGCTGCCTGAAGCTTCTTGGCTCACGGTCCCCTCCGTCCGGTGTTAAAGCAAACTAAATATGGCCTGCAAAGGACTCTACTTCTATATTTGAGTCCTTGTGAATGAACTGTAACCTGGCTTAAGGCGGACAAGATTGAAAACCTAACTTAGGTTAGGATGTGCCCGTAACAATAGCCGAGTCTTGGCCAATCCCAGCAGCCATATTTCAACCACTCACAGACTGCTAAGTGTTCAGTCTGTGTTCAAATAAGGCAAACGCCGAGCCGGAACCAGCCCAGCTGTTCTGCGCCTCATGCCGATCTCTGTACGTCGTTTCCCTTTGTCTGTAAATCTTCTTCCACCACGTGGCTGTGCTGCAGTCTCTGGGAAGCTGCTGTAATGCTGGAGGTTGCCTGATTTGCAAATCGTTCATTGCTCAATTAAACTTTTAAATTTAATTCGGCTGAAGATTTTCTCTTATTACAGGGCACAGTGCAGCTTCCTCCAGGTCACAGGAGCACAAGTCTCTGACCCTGAGTCCCTCGTTTCCCCTGTCTCCGATGCCTCAAATCAGCTGTGAAGGGCTCAGGTGATTTCAATCAAGTAACTGCCCTTTTGGTGAACTGGAAGCCAGCTGATTAGGGACTTTAACTGCATTTGTGAAAATCTTCATTATCACGTAGTGTATCACGCAGGTCCTGCCCACATCCCAGGTCAGGAAACTGTCGAAGGCGGGTACACGGGGGCGGAAGCCTCTGGGCCACTTTAGAATCCTGCCTACCATAAACGTGTACAAAGGTTAAACTTTCTGCAGGAGAAAAGGGAGGTCACTCTGAGCTGCATTTTTGTTCAGGAACAACAGAGAACTCACTGAAAGCCACAGGCCGAGTGTGGAAAGGGAGACAGCAGAGGGGACGGCCCGTCAGGGGACAGGCGCTGTTCCTGCTCAGAGGAGACAAGTTTCCTCTACTCTAATGGCAGCTGTGATGTGATAAGCACTGATTTCCCCCTCTCCCCCACGCACCGATTTCCACGAGTGGGGCCATGAGCCGGGGGCCCCTGCTGCTGCTGCACCCCCCACCTGTGGTCCCTGTGGGTTGGGTGACCTGCTGGGCCAGAAACCAGCTGTCAGGGAGCTGTGAGTCCTGGCACAGGTGCAATGTCTTGGAATGACCGTAGATTTGTTCAGGCCAGGCCCTGGACTCTCAAAACACAAATCCTCCTAAAAGCCAGCACCCTTCGGTCCTCACACTGGAACTTTGCCATATCACCATTTATTAAGAGAGCCATGCATCTGCCCTGCACACCCTGAAGGGACAATTTCCACCCCCCCAGCAAGGGGACATCAGCGTGTCCTCCCCCAGGGCCCCACCGGAGCACCCACCAAGAGCCCCCACGTGCCCCTGGGGAGAGGGACCTTCAGGAATGCGTCACCTCTCACTGTTCCCCTCTGCTGCCCGCCGGCCACTCCCCAGGGCCCATCACGGTGACCCAGCACTCCTGAAATGTGAGTTCAATTCTTCAAACTTCCTGCAATACTGACTCTTCAGACAGACGGTTCACGGGCCCTGAATTCATGATCAGTTATGAAAAATAATAGAATACTTCCTCTGCAGAGTGTTCGCAGCTCCCAAAGTGCTTCCTAAGGGTGTACTGCCCGAAATCAAAACAAGAAGGGCCTAAAGCATGGGCTCTGAAGCTTCGTCAATGCCTGCTCCCCGGCATTCCAACCAGACACAGAACCCACCAGAAGCACGATCTTCCCGGGCAGCGTGCCCGCAGGGTTCCCCTAGCTCACAGAGCCTGCTACTCCAGGACCTGCCTGGAGACCCAGAAGGCAGTCCTGGCGCCACCTCCAGCTCTCCCACCTCCGTCTGGACCACCCCCCTGGCAACCTCAAGTCCTGGGGATCAGGGACCGTCTTATTCCTCTTCACAGGTCCTGGCCCTGCCTGTGTCCAGCACAGTACATCTTTGTGGGATAAGTGACAGGAGTAATGAAAGCACTTTCAAAGCCTGAAGATCACTGAAACAGCCAGGGTCGGGAGGAGAAGCAGGTGAGCACGTGACGCCTGGAGGGAGGGCAGCCAGGGCTGAGGAGCATCTGGCGTGGACCCTGGGGAACCCGGCCTCCCTCCTGCCCAGTGCCCTGCCCCACCAGGGCCTTGCACTCGAGGGTCCAGGGTCTCAAGCACCATGATCCTGTGTGGGAAGCACGCTGTTCTTGTGTTCAAGGGAATCTTTCGCGTGTGTGTTTAATGCGTATCTGTCTAATTCAGTCTCTTGTTTTCTTTCCCCCTAAACCCAGTGGTACAAAATCCGAGGGTGGTGAGATCGTATCGCTGTTTGTTTTGGTGGATTGAACATTTTCTTTCCTTGTTCTACATTTTTCAGATTTCTGGGGATTGTTTTCCACCTCTCGATGTTGTCTGGGCTCTGGCCAACAGAAACACACACTCTGCCTGTGCCTGAGGGCGGAGTGAGGAAGCAGGGGGCTCAACTTTTGGCTAAATTTAGCTTCTCCTGGGCAGATTTCTCTCCATTAATCATAACGAAGCGGAGTTGCTGGAAACGGTGCAGTCTGACTTCCCTCGATCCAGCCGCCTGCGTGAATCAGTACTTCCATCCCAGAGAGGATTTCCTGGAGCGAATGCCAATCGTCTCCCTAAATAGCCGCGCAAGCCACAGCAAACAAACAAAAACAAGCAAAAACGAAAGGAACCGCGGCAGCGGCACACGGGCAGGTGCTCAGCCCAGTTCCTCCCGCAGGCCCCACGCCGAGGAGGTGGAGAAACACACGAGGCTCCCTCAGGCCGGATCCCTGCGTTCCAAGACACAGGGCAGGGGATACTGCCCAGCTGTGGGCACCTGCGCCTGGAGGTCACCCCACCACCGCCTGGGAAAGCCTCGAAGCCTCACGGCACTGGGGTGGACAAGGTGCTCCCCGAACTTGGTTAGTTCTTGGTGACGGGCGTCGGTGAGTTACACCTCCTTCTGCACTTGTCTCTATGTGTCAGATACTTGGTTATTGGGGAAAAATGAAATCCGTGAGTCTTTGGATCCAGATCTGGCCCAGGACCAGGCCATCCTCTTCTTTACTGAGTCAATGCTGAAGTCACCGTTGACCCAAAGGATAGGGATGAGCGGGAACGTTTCAGACCAGCAGGTGCTCTCTCTGCTGGTGACCTCGGGAACATCTTCGGATCGAGGTAGCGGGTGTGCACCTGTGGGCTCCTTCTGGAGGGCCCATCCAGGAAGGACGGCCGAGGAGCTGCAGGGAGCCGAGGGCTGGGCATGACCACAGACCACGGTGGCTTTCCTGGGTCCATCATTCGACCACTATTCCCAAGAGCCTGTCCTTGTCCAGGCACTGTGTGCTGGTGTTCCAAAGAGGGGCTGTGGCCTGGGGTCTGAGTGTGGGAGAGCGGCTGAGCAGAAGGTTTTAATCAGGGTTTTCCAGCACATGAACTGTGAGACTTGCAGGCAGAGAGCTTCCCGTCTCCTGAAGAATTTAAACAAGAGCTCGGGATTAATTGGAAGATGGTGGGAGGTGGCTCGGCTCTCCTGGAAGCCCACAATCTCCAGTCTGGGCCACTGGGTCCTCTGAGGTCCAGGCAAGACATCCCTGAGCCAAGCTCTGTTTCTCATACTCTATGGAGAACTGTTGGACGGGCAGATGGTGACAAGGGCTTGTAGGAGGCCACCACATGCTGGTGGGGCTGCCCTGAGACTGGAGCCTTCCCTGACGAGCAGGTGCTGCTGGTGACACCTGGAAGCCCCACCAACCTTCCCGGTACCTGGAATCAACGCCCTCTCCCCTGAGTCACTCTGAGGTGCACGTCCCTGTGCTGAGCCTCAGTATCCTCAGCTGCAGAAAGGGTGGATAGACAAGAGGAACTCTAGGATCCTCTGCCCCAGCTCCGTGACTCTGTGAGTAACACACATGTGTGACACAAACACGACAGGCCTGACACTGCTGCACCTGCCATGTGGCACACAAACCTGCCTCTCCGGCATCCCAGGGCTTCCTGACAATGCCCCTCCATGTGCAACCAGGAACAGAGAGGGTTAGGAGCTGGGTGGGACAGGGACCTGGGGACCAGGAGAGGCTCGGTCCTCCATGGATTGTGGGAACAGCGGGGTGTGGCACCCGACAGAGGGGGTCCTGCCACTGCGCCTGCTCCGATAGTCCAGCTCCTCCCTCCCTGGTTGCCAGCTCTGGATCAGGGGCATCTAAAGTAGAATGGACACCCAGTACCCGGTCACAGTTACTGTCCAACTTGCCAGGGCAAGCTGTTTGCCTGGGAGTCCATCCCCACTTTGCAAGCCTCCCCAGAGCTGGGCAGATGGCCCCACCCAGGACCCCAACCCCACTAAGGGTGGCAGCCACAATGAGGACCACACAGGTTCACAGCAGCATCTGCGGGAGGCTAGGAAAGCCCCTTGTGCAGTCGTCAGGGCTGAGCAGGGAGGTGGTGCTCGAATAGAGATGATTTTACAAGAAGATTTCTAGGATGATTCGCCCACCAGCTGCCCACCAGCTGTAAAAATTTACTGCAATGCTAAACAAAAGTATTTGCCCACAACAGAACAGACACCGCCCTCCGCTCTGCTGGCACAGTCATCAGGAGAGACGCCCTGTCATGAGCAGGAAGAACATAGGAAGAAGGGGGATTTAAGAAGGCTGTGTCCAGACTTGGGGGCCCACCGTGGTGGTGCCCAGTGTCAGCGCAGTGGACGCAGACGGTGCTGCAAGTGTCCAGTTCCTTCCCTCAGGCGCATGGAGACTGAGCCCCTCTGCACCAGTCCCTGCAGACTGCACCGCTGGCTGCTAACCCTGGCCACAGGGCCATGGCAAGGAGAGGCATGTGTGGCTTCTGGGAGAAAGCGCTGAGGAGCTCGCCCTCTCCCTCCAGCTGTCTCTTTCCATAGGAATGATCACGTCTCCAAAGGAAGGGGTGGAGGAGACACAGCCTGAGGTGGCCGGGCCCTTGCCATAAGGAGCGTTCACGTGGGGACAGAAGCCTGGGAGCCTTAGCTGGACCAGCAGTAGACTCTGTGCCTGCAAATATCACACTTCAAGCCGAGCCACGGGGATCTGGGGAGCACGCATTACTCACCTGGTTACTGCGCACGCACCTGGCCTAGCCTGGGTGAGCTCCCAGGCTGGTGATGGGCTGCTGGCTCTGGACAGGCCTGGCTCCATGAGCCAAGGCTTGTGCCTCTACAACGTGAGGTAGCGATGCCTAGGCCATGGAACGGCTGTAAAAACCAAATGAGAAAATATCTCCAAGGAGCCTGAGGCTTCCAAAACATGCCCCATACCAGTGAGCAAAGATGCACACAGGAATACAGAAGCTTCTAAAGTGCATGGACCGGGAGTCAGACAAGACTACCTACGTGCAGGGCTGAGACTCAGTGTGGCTGGCTACGTTTGTCTTTGTTAGTGTAAGCCCCAACTTTTCTTATCTGCAAATGGAGATAAAGATCTACCTTCTCCAGAGGTCAAGCTCTGAATGCCATGCAGTCACACGATAGCTGAATGCTGAGTAAGTGTGAGGCTGGTGAGGGAGACACTTCCAACATGGCAGCCTGAGGAGCTCCATGGCCCGCTCCGTGGTCTCACTCCCTGGAGAAGCTGGCGAAAATTATTTTTAAAATACACACACACCATTTAAAGTCTCCGGAAATTGTCATAATGGTATACAGTGAATGAAGGGACACTCATTTAAGATCATCTACTGACACTTGGTAAGAAAGGCAAGATTCTGTGTATCTGAACCAAGACCACTCTCTCCCTCCACCATCCCAACTTGATAAGATGAAATTTTCACTTCAGACAGGTCCAGCCAAGAACACAAGGCTCCTTCTCCCGCCAGCACCAGGCTGAGGCCATCTTACTGGGAGGGGTAGGATGACTGCATTGCCCCCACTACTCCCAGCTAACTGTTGCTGAGACTAAGTTCCAGGTAAAGGTGGTGAAAGGTGGGGTCCTCTTCATAGAACAGAGCCTTTGTCTGGAGTTTAGGATCACTGAAATATTGGGGCTTCTATTGCTCTTGCCCATCTCATGGGGCAGGAGTCTTATCCTGGGAGAGGCACATTGAGGAGACCTGAAGCTGCTGCCCCCCATCTATAGAGGGCTCCGCTCCTAGGGTGGCTGCATTATTTAGAGAAAAGTTTGCTACTGTACGCACACAGGCTGCCCTACCTCAAGGATTTTGTCCAGGGAAAGAAACAAGCTGAAGAACAGAGAGCTGCGAGTCTCTTTTTAAAAGAATTGAATTCATATGAAACAGACTATGGAGAAGTTCAACCCTAAGGGTGCTCTCAGAAACATCAGAGACTGTGTCAAAAGGCAATTGAGAGAAGTCTAACAGGTCCATTAGAGAGATATGCTAAACCGTAGAGCTGGGAAGAGCAATCCTGGTGTCAGAAAAGTTTAAATACTGCCAACAGAAATTATTCCTTCAAAGAAGCCAGAATTTAATTGGAGCAGTCCGAGGAGCAATTTATGCCCCCAAGGCATTGTTGAAAAAATAGGGCAATTAGCCTGCAAGAAGTGATTCTTAACAGCAGGGTGTGGTCAGGGAAAGAGACAGCTCAAGACAGCCTTGCCAAAACCACTGACATCTCAAGGGGAAGAACATCTGAGGTGTCACACTGCAGGAAAGAAGTAGATGCTCTCTAAAATAATCCAGTCAGTCACTAAACAAACAAACAAATAAGCACAGGCCTGGAGAGGAGCAAGGGGTAAAAATCAATACCCAGATACGTGTAACATATTACATCAAAACTGCAGTTTTTAACAGAAAAAAACACATGGTATAGAAAGAAACAGGGAAGCATGACCTATACACCAGAAAATAAGGAGGCAACAGAAACTGCCTGTGGGAGTGACCACATGTGGGATCTAACAAAGACTGCAAGGTCGTCATCATAAATATACTCAAAGAACTAAGGGAGCTGAATAAAGGAGAAGATAAAGTTGTAAGAACAATGTTGCACCAAAGACAGAACATCAATAAATAGAATTTTTTTTTAAAAAAGAGCCAAATGAAAATTCTGAAATAAAAGTACAAAAATTTATATTAAAAAATTCAGTAGAGGGTAGATTTAAACTAGGAGAAGAAAAACTTCACAAACTTGAAGAAGAGCAACCTATAGAGATGATGCAATATGAAGAACAAAGAGAAAAAAGAATGAAGTAAAACGAACAAATCCTCAGAGAAAAGCGTAAGACCATTAGGTGCACCAACATATGTGCAATCAGAGTAACAGAAACTGGGGGCAGGGGAGAGGCAGGGGAAGGAGAGACAGAGAAAAAGAGGAACTGAAAACATATTCAAAGACATAATAACAAAAAGCATCCCGAATATATGGACAAACGTCAACCTACACATCCGAAAGCTCAGCAAACTGGAAGTAGAAGAAACGTAAAGAGATCCACGAATGAAGAATCACAGTAAAAATGCGGAATGACAGAGAGATGAAGACGACCCTGAAAAAGCAACAGAAGAAAAGTCACTTATCACTTGTAAAGGAACCCAGTAAGATAAACAGCCGACTTCTCATCAGAAACAATGGAGGACTGAAGGTGATAGGATAATGTATTTAAAGTTCTCAAGGAAATAAACTGTCACCCAGAAATCAGATATTCAGCAAAGCTATCTTTCAAAAATTAAAATGAAATAAGGACATTCCCAAACAAGTAAAACTGAGGGAATTTATCTGCAGCATACCCAAGAAATATTAAAGAAAGTTCTTCAGGCTGAAAGCAGGTGATCCTAGTTGGTAAATCAAATGTGCATTAAAAAAAAAAAAAGCACCAGTAAGTACAATTATGTAACTATAAAAGACAGTAAAATGCATGCTACTTCTCCTTTCTTATCTTAAATGATTTAAAAAGTAATTGTATATTCCTCCTGATAACTTTCTTTAAAAAGACAAAAAAAGTGATTGTATAAAACAGCATGTATATAATGTATTTTGGGGTGTATAACATATGGAAATGTAATATACTTGTTAATAACAGGACAAAAGAGGTGGGTGGGAACAAAGCTGTATTGGGCTAAAGAAATTACTCCCAAGAGTAACTTGAATCCACAGGAACAGATGAAGACAACCAGAAATAGTAAATGAGAAGCTGATACAACAAAAGCTGTAAATATATACTTGCTCTCCTTCCCTCTGGTTTTATTAAGAGACATAAAATTATACAAGACAAAAACAACAATGTGTATCGTTGGGTTAGTAACATTTATAGATGTAATCTGCATGAAAGTAATACCACAAGAAAAGGAAAAATAGGATATATATGAGTGATGTTTTGGCCAGGCACAGTGGCTCTCACCTGTAATCCCAGCACTTTGGGAGGTTGAGGCACGTGAATCACTTAAGCCCATGTGAGACCAGCCTGGGCAACATGGCAAAACTCCATCTCAAAAAATACAAAAATTAGCTGGGCATGATGGCACACACCTGTGGTCCCAGCTACTTGGGAGACTGATATGGGAGGATCACTTGAACTCATCATACAGTCAAGGCTGCAGTGAGCCATGATTGAGCCACTGCACTCCAGCCTGGGTGGCAGAATGAGACCCTGTCTCAAAAAGAAAGAGAAAGAGAGAGAGAGAGAGAGATGTTTCTACATCTAATTGGAATTAAACTACTGTAAATTTGAAGGTGATTCTGATAAGATGTATATGGTAAGATGGCAATCATTAAGAAAACAACATTTAAAAATAGAGTGAAAAAGTGATTAAAAATTTTAAATGATACACTAGGAAATAATCACATATATAGAGAAAGTCACATATCAAAAATCAAAATGGAAGACATAAATCCAACCGTATTAACTACAACAGTAGATTTCAATGGATTAAACAACTCATTCAAAAGGCAGAGATGGTCAGATGATTACAAAAAGAAAAAAAGAGACCTAGCAACGATATGCTGTCAACATAGGGCACACTTTAGGTCAAAGATAGAGACTGAAAGTAAAAGGTTGGAAAAAGATATATTATGCAAACAGCACCACAAGAAAGTTAGAGTGGCTATACTAATATCAGACAAAATCGACTTTGAAACAATAGTGTTTCTAGGGGTAAATAGTAACAATAAAAGGCTCAATCCATTAAGAATATACAACAATTGTTGCAGAGGCTCACGCCTGTAATCCCAGCACTTTGGGAGGCTGAGGCAGGCAGATCACCTGAGGTCAGGAGTTCAAGACCAGCCTGGCCAACATGGCAAAACCCCATCTCTACTAAAAAAAAAAAAAAATACAAAATTTAACTGGGTGTGGTGGTGGGTGCCTGTAATCCCAGCTACTCAGGAGGCTGAGGTAGAGAGAATTGCTTGAACCCAGAGGCAGAGGTTGCAGTGAGCCAAGATTGTGCCACTGCGCTCCAGCCTGGGCAACAGAGCGAGACTCCATCTCAAAAAAAGAAAAGAAAAGAAAAGAAAAGAAGATACAACAATTATACACATATATGCACCTAACACTATACCACTAAAATACACAAAGCAAAAAGTGACAGGAATGAACAGCGAATTAGACAATTCAACAATAATAGTTGGATATTTCAGTATCCTCACTTCCAACAATAGATACAAACTGCTAGATAGAAGATTAACAAGGAAATAGGTTTTAACAGCACAATAAACCAACTAGATCTAGCAGACTTCAATGTAACACTACACCCAACAACAGTACACTATAAATTCTTCCTGAGTTCACATGGAACATTTTTTAGGAGCGATCATATGCTAAGCCATAAAAAAAAAGCATGGAAAAATAGTATATTCTATGATCCTGATGTAATTGAAGTCAAGCATGGAAAGAAAACTTATGAAACTTGCAAACATGTATTGATTAAACAAAACACTTTCAAACAACTAAAGAGTAAAGAAATCAAAACGTAAATTATAAAAATACTTTGAGATAAATGAAAATGAAGACACAACATATCAAAACTTACAGGGTTCAAACAGTTCAAACAGTACTTAGAAGTTTGTGACTACAGCTATAATTAAAAAGTAGTAAAATCTCGAATTTTTCTAACATCTTAAGGCACTGGAAAAAGTACACACAAAACCTGTGGAAGCAATGGGAGGGAAATGAAACAGACTGGGATTTAGTGAAATATAAAATTAAAAAATAACAGAAAAAAAAGGATCAGTGAGACCAAAACCGGTTTCCTTGCAAAGATCAACAAAAATTGCAAACCTTTAGCTAGACTGACCAGAAAAGCAAAAATAGAGGGAAGAGACTCAAACTATTAAAATCAGACACATAAAGGAGACACATTACTGTGGATTTTAAAGAAATAAAAAGGAATTATAAAGGATGGGACGTGTTGGCAAGGATGTGAAGAGACCGGAATCCTCGTGATTGCTGCTGGGAGTGTACAATGGTGCTGCCGCTTTAGAAAATAGCATGACACCTCCTCAAACACTTAAACAGAGAATTACCATATGACAAGCAATTTCCCTCCTAGGTAAGTACCCCAGAGAAATGAGAGCGTGTTCATGCAAAAACGCACATATTAGTGTTCATACAGCATTATTTATAATAGCCAAAAGGGGGAAACAGCAATGTCTGCACTGATAAACGGATAAGCAAAATGTGACAGAGCCATATAAGGGAGTGCCACTCAGCCGTGGAAAGAAGTGCTACCACGACACGGATGAGCCCTGAAAACGTTATGCTCAGCGAAAAAGATCCTCTCACAGAGGAATACCCGTAAGGAGGTTAGCAGCTGCTTAGTGAGGGGAGGGGAGATAGTGAGGCTGATAGCTAAAGGGCGCGGGATCTGAGCTGATGAAATAGTCTAGAAACGGGTGACGGTTGATGCTATGCTTTGAATGCTTGTCTGCTCCACAACTCATGTTGAAAGTTAACTGCCAATTTAATGGCTTGGGTGGTGAGGCTTTTAAGAGGTGATTAGGCCATAAAGCATGTCCCCTCATGGATGAGTTTAATGCCTTAATAAAAGATATTTCAGGAGTGGGCTCTCTCCTGGCTCTTCCACTCTTCTGCCATGTGAGGAACGGTGTTTCTTTTTTCTGGAAGTTGCAGTGTTCAAGGCATATCCCGGAAGCACAGACTGGGACCCTCACCAGACATCAAGGCTGATAGCACCGTGATACTGAGACACTGAACTTTACAGCCTCCAGAACTGTGAGCCAGTAAATTTCTGTTCGTTATAAATTACCCAGCCCATGGCATTTCGTTACAGCAGCACAAAAAAGATGAAGACAGTTGCATTTATCTCTGAACGTATTAAAAACCATTGAGTTGGACACTTAATAAAACATATAAAAAGAGCCCTCATGCCTGTAATCCTAGCACTTTGGGAGGCTAAGGTGGGCAGATCACCTGAGATCAGGAGCCAAGACCAGCCTGGCTCATGTGGTGAAACCCCATCTCTACTAAAAATACAAAATTAGCTGGGTGTGGCGGCATATGTATGTAATCCCAGCTACCCGGGAGGCTGAGGCAGAAGAATCGCTTGAACCCAGGACGCACAGGTTGCAGTGAGCCAAGATTGTGCCATTGCACTCCAGCCTGGGCAACAGAGTGAAAAAGAAAGAAAGACAGAAAGAGAGACAGAGAGACATAGAGAGAAGGAAGGAAGGAAGGAAGGAAGGAAGGAAGGAAGGAAGGAAGGAAGGAAGGAAGGAGGGAGGGAGGGAGGGAGGGAGGATGGTAGGAGGAAGGAAGGAAGGAAGAAGGAAGGAAGGAAGGAAGGTAGGAGGAAAGAAGGAAGGAAGGAAGGAAGAAGGAAGGAAGAGAAAGAGTTAGCCTAATGAGCACAGCAACACATAAATAAAACAATAACATGCCAGAAAAAATTTAAAAAGCTTATCGAGATTCCTACAGTGAAACGGGAGAACGGAAAGTTACTGTAGAAACATGAGATTAGCCGGGGTACCAAACAATAAAACCCACCAGGTGCTAAGTATTAGCCAGAATTTGGCTCTGGAATTCTGACCATCCAAGCAAAGAGCAAAACATTCCCAGCTCCATCTCATCCGAAGTCTGGATGATCCTGGCTTCACAGGACACCCGTTGTAAAGGTGCGCCCATTCACCCAGCCCATTGGACAGATGGCTTCCCACTGACGTCGGACCTGGCCTCATGCTGGATGTGTCTGCCTGGCCCCAAATGCCTGCTGAAAGGACCCCAACCCTGACTCCTGCCTTGTCTCACCTTCCCTAGAGTCAGAATTCTGTCCCTCAAACACCCAAAGTGTAGTTTTCTCCGGTGGGCTCCGGCAGGACGATCAGAGCCCCTACCTCTCTCACCATTAGCAGACCCTGGTAGGAATCCCCCGGTCCCTCTCTGTCCCCACATGACCCATAAGGGCTCCTTCCCTAAGCAGGAGTGGGAAATGGCAGGATCTGGGCACCCACCCTTCTCAATAAGGGCTTGATCAGATGCACATGACACACTCACTTAGATGACTTACGGCAAGTTTTGCAGCCTGCCTTGAGTTTATTTTGGCTCAGATCATCATATTAACTTGCAGATAATAGCAAAGGAGAACACAGGCTCGGGCTGGGGCCAGCCCCACACTGATGTCCCCACAGCGGACACTGGAAAAACAAGTCTTCATCTCTCCCAGGTCAAAACATTAAAGCATGAGCAGGTGGAATCCTAATAGGACTCGTGGGTCGGAGCCTTCGGGTATTTGCTGGTGGTGACATCTCAAGGTCAGGGGCAGGATCCAGGGTCCAGGAGAAGCTGTCTGCCCTGTGTTCCAAGCCAGCATGGGCTCTGCTGAAGCAGATGGGGGGGCAAGATGGCTGCTGTCACAGCTGCACTGGGCGCGGCTGCCCCCTCCAGTGTGCCGGCCAGCAGGGAACGGGCGGCGCACACAGCCTGGAGAGAGTGGGGCCGCAGCTTCCCGTTCAGAATACGAAAGGAAAGGCCTGATGCTGATGCAGCTGCCTTCAGATGGACAGAGGCCAAAACGATGGTCTTAGGCCATAAAGCAAGACAAGTCACTTCCAGTCCAGGTCAGTCAACAGCCATGTCTACAATAAATAATTTGTGGATTAAACAAACGTTACTGTTAGAAAAATGAACTGGAAGAGAGAGCTAAAGTCGCATGAGAAGCGTGGGAGAAATGGAGGATTTGACACTGAACGAGCGTGAGCCTTGTGATTTCAGTGAATCGTAGTAAAAAGCAGACTTGGAATTCATCGAGCATGATGAAAGGGCTGTGGAAGAAGATGAAAAGCTGACACCGGGGCAGCTGAAATGCAGACAGTGGGCGAGCAGGACCACAGCGCTCGCTTGGAGGAAGAAGAGCATGTTGCATTACTTCTAATACCACCTCGTGTTTAACAGCCGTGCAGAACCCCACTGATTTAAATAAAGCACGGGGATGAAGCCATCACAGCCCTTTGTGGTAGCTCCGCTCCTCTCTTGCTCCTGGTGCTCACAAACAGGTGGCCTGGCAAATGTGTCTGTTTACGACACCTGGGCTTCTTTGCAGCCCCCTGCGAGGCCTCCAGTCTCTGTTGACTCAAGGCATCTCTCTAGATCAGAGCTTTCAGACTTCAGGGTTGATCCGGAACACCTCAGAATGGAGAAATGTTGCTGAGTTCTCGTTTAATGTCTTAAGAAAGAAGTAGCACGTGTTTGATTGTTGCTTATAAAATAGATACTCAATATTTTTAAAGATATTCCTGGCTGGGCGCAGTGGCTCACGCTGGTAATCCCAGTACTTTGGGAGGCCGAAGTGGGTGGATCACCTGAGGTCAGGAGTTTGAGAACAGCCTGGCCAACATGGCGAAACCCTGTCTCTACTAAAAATACAAAAATCAGCCAGGCGTGGTGGCGGGCACCTGTAATCTCAGCTACTTGGGAGACTGAGGCAGGAGAATTGCTTGAACCTGGAAGGCAGAGGTTTCAGTAAGCCAAGATCGTGCCATTGCACTCCAGCTTTGATGACAAAAGTGAAACTGTCTCAAAAAACATATATATATATTCCTGATCCATCACACAGTCAGCCCTCACATGAAGAAACTGATCAAAACAGTTTCTTCAACAGTCCTTGGCATAGGGTCCAGGCCCCCTCGCAATTATACACAAATATGAGTGTTGAAGATACTGGATCACAGCATTTATCAGCACCATCTCCACAGGAAGCGTAACTTCAGTTATTAGGCAACATTCTCAATGACCTCTGTATACCTGAGAGATAGAGTTTGGCCAGAACAAAACCACGTGCACGTATTTTGTACTAAGTTCTTCACTGTCCAGGTTGAATGTTACAGGTTAAGACGCAGACATTTCAGAGTAACGCTGACCCACAGAAGGACAGTCCTGTGCTCCAGGATGTCATTTTAGGCACCACAGACCACAGACACGGTGGCAGTTCCTGAAGATTGCAATATTATATTTTTAGTACGCCTTTTCCGTGTTGAGATATGTTTCCATACACAAATACTTAGCATTGTGTCACGGTTGACTGCAGTGCTGGGTACAGCCACATCTGTGCGGGTCTGCAGCCTTGGTGTGCCACGGGCTGAACCATCCAGGGGAGCTGTGAGCACACTCTGTGATGCTTGCATGATTGTGCAACAGCCTAACAACGCACTCTGCGGAACAAATTCTCGTCGTTAAGTGGGCACGACAGTGTCCTCATTCACAGTTCCTCCTACGCCTGCCAAGCAAGGCTGAACCCGTTCGGGCAGCAGCCGGACCTAGTTGCCCAGGATGTATGTCAGAGGGTCAGGTGAGTGAAAGGATAAGGAGAGAGAATTTCTAGACGGTCTCTAGAAATTCTCAGATACGTGACGGCATGGCTGTACTCCCATCATCATTTTTTCTCTGTAAACTCTCAGAATGTCTGGATTCTTTCAAAGAATGGTTCATCTCCAGTGACCACGGTGCATTACCTGAGTCATCCCTGCTAAGGTCTGCTAGTGACCACCTTTCTCTGACAGTACCTGAAATCAACATTTTATGGCGTGTTGGATTGTGGGTAAGTTGGTAGCTAGAAGGAAGAAAAAAACTTACGTTTTTGTTTTAAAAACATGCCAAAGTCTCCTGAAGCTTTAATGCTATATGATGATGTATGAGTGAGAACTTTGGACATAACCGAATGATCTGAGATCATTTAACAGAAAAGTGAATTTACACAGGGGATCCTGGGACAGCCTTATGTACCAGGGCTGGGACATAGACCAGGGACGGATGGAAGCAGGGAAGGGAGAACGCCGCTCTCGGTTTCAAGCCACGTCCTCGCCCTGTGTCACCTTCATCCACTTCACCCACAGCCACCTGTGCCACATAGTGGACTTGTCTTTAGTCCCACCACCCACGCAAAACAGGACTTCGCTTTCTCAGCTTTGTTTCCAATTCCAAGGGGAGACCATGGTCCTGGAAGAAACCATGTTGGCCCTGCTGAGTCAGGTTTATCCCAGGCGGGATTAGTAAAAAGACTGTCTACAAAAGTGTGGGCCGGGGGCAAGGAAACCACAGGGATCAGCATCATTTCCTGAGGCCAGCAACGGTGAGGCTGTTCGCCCCCTCACCCAAAGGGGCAAGGGCAGAGAGCTACATGGGAGGCTGCCCTGGGGAGCTGGGACCCTCACTGGGGGTTGTAGCCAGGGAATGAGGCCAGGAGTAAGCACCCTGCCCTGGCGGTGTTCTCTGCCTCTCTGATGCCCTGCTGAGATTCCCCAGGAGGCAGGGGGTGGGCTGATGCGGCTCAGCCGGGCCAGCTGCACAGGTGCAGGGCACAGAGCGCAGAACACAGAGCACAGAACACAGAGCACAGTAGAGAACCAGATGATGAGCTACAGGGAGGACCGGAAGTGTGTGCACAGAAGGGCTCTGATTGGCCCAGCATGGACCATGTGCCCATCTCTGAGCCAATCAGAGAGACGGGGGAGGAGCCTGTGCCAATATGGCAGCCCTGTGGTGAATGTGGCTGTGGGGGTGTCTTAGTCCATCTGTGTTGCTGTAAGAAAATGCTACAGACTGAAAGCTAGAACATTATTTTTCACAGTTCTGGAGGCTAGGAAGTCCAGGACCAGGGCAGGTCTGGTGTCTGGGGAGGGCTGCTCTCTGCGGCCTTGTTGCTGCGTCCTCCAGAGGGGAGAACTGCTGTGTCCTCACGTGGCAGAAGAGACAGAAGCCCTCAAGCCCTTCCGTAAGGCACTAATCCATTCATGAGGGATGGGTCCCC
The DNA here is from genome assembly GCF_030222135.1 of Aotus nancymaae. Taxonomy (NCBI): domain Eukaryota; kingdom Metazoa; phylum Chordata; class Mammalia; order Primates; family Aotidae; genus Aotus; species Aotus nancymaae. The sequence goes on from NW_026988444.1 coordinate 5,040,449, forward strand.
TCCTGAAGGCCCCGGCTCTCAACACTCCTGCACTGGGGATTTTCAACATGAATTTTGAGGGGACACACGTCATTCAAACCACAGCAGTGGAGGTGGGGAGCACTGCAGGGAAGGTGCCTAGATAAAGTAAAGTGGTCTTCAGCTCTACCATCCCAGCCTCACTCCATCTCCCCACCTCCCATCCTCAGCTCCACCATCCCAGCCTCACTCCATCTCCCCGCCTCCCATCCTCAGCTCCACCATCCCAGCCTCACTCCATCTCCCCGCCTCCCATCCTCAGCTCCATCCCAGCCTCACTCCATCTCCCCGCCTCCCATCCTCAGCTCCATCCCAGCCTCACTCCATCTCCCCACCTCCCATCCTCAGCTCCATCCCAGCCTCACTCCATCTCCCCGCCTCCCATCCTCAGCTCCACCATCCCAGCCTCACTCCATCTCCCCGCCTCCCATCCTCAGCTCCATCCCAGCCTCACTCCATCTCCCCGCCTCCCATCCTCAGCTCCATCCCAGCCTCACTCCATCTCCCCACCTCCCATCCTCAGCTCCATCCCAGCCTCACTCCATCTCCCCGCCTCCCATCCTCAGCTCCATCCCAGCCTCACTCCATCTCCCCACCTCCCATCCTCAGCTCCATCCCAGCCTCACTCCATCTCCCCGCCTCCCATCCTCAGCTCCACCATCCCAGCCTCACTCCATCTCCCCGCCTCCCATCCTCAGCTCCATCCCAGCCTCACTCCATCTCCCCGCCTCCCATCCTCAGCTCCATCCCAGCCTCACTCCATCTCCCTGCATCCCATCCTCAGCTCCATCCCAGCCTCACTCCATCTCCCCGCCTCCCATCCTCAGCTCCATCCCAGCCTCACTCCATCTCCCCACCTCCCATCCTCAGCTCCATCCCAGCCTCACTCCATCTCCCTGCATCCCATCCTCAGCTCCATCCCAGCCTCACTCCATCTCCCCACCTCCCATCCTCAGCTCCATCCCAGCCTCACTCCATCTCCCCGCCTCCCGTCCTCAGCTCCACCATCCCAGCCTCACTCCATCTCCCCACCTCCCATCCTCAGCTCCATCCCAGCCTCACTCCATCTCCCCGCCTCCCATCCTCAGCTCCATCCCAGCCTCACTCCATCTCCCCGCCTCCCGTCCTCAGCTCCACCATCCCAGCCTCACTCCATCTCCCCACCTCCCATCCTCAGCTCCATCCCAGCCTCACTCCATCTCCCCGCCTCCCGTCCTAAGCTCCATCCCAGCCTCACTCCATCTCCCCGCCTCCCGTCCTCAGCTCCACCATCCCAGCCTCACTCCATCTCCCCACCTCCCATCCTCAGCTCCATCCCAGCCTCACTCCATCTCCCCGCCTCCCGTCCTCAGCTCCACCATCCCAGCCTCACTCCGTCTCCCCGCCTCCCATCCACAGCTCCATCCCAGCCTCACTCCATCTCCCCGCCTCCCATCCTCAGCTCCATCCCAGCCTCACTCCATCTCCCCGCCTCCCGTCCTCAGCTCCACCATCCCAGCCTCACTCCATCTCCCCACCTCCCATCCTCAGCTCCATCCCAGCCTCACTCCATCTCCCCGCCTCCCATCCTCAGCTCCATCCCAGCCTCACTCCATCTCCCCACCTCCCATCCTCAGCTCCATCCCAGCCTCACTCCATCTCCCCGCCTCCCATCCTCAGCTCCATCCCAGCCTCACTCCATCTCCCCGCCTCCCGTCCTCAGCTCCACCATCCCAGCCTCACTCCATCTCCCCACCTCCCATCCTCAGCTCCATCCCAGCCTCACTCCATCTCCCCGCCTCCCATCCTCAGCTCCATCCCAGCCTCACTCCATCTCCCCACCTCCCATCCTCAGCTCCATCCCAGCCTCACTCCATCTCCCCGCCTCCCATCCTCAGCTCCATCCCAGCCTCACTCCATCTCCCCGCCTCCCATCCTCAGCTCCACCATCCCAGCCTCACTCCATCTCCCCACCTCCCATCCTCAGCTCCATCCCAGCCTCACTCCATCTCCCCGCCTCCCGTCCTAAGCTCCATCCCAGCCTCACTCCATCTCCCCGCCTCCCGTCCTCAGCTCCACCATCCCAGCCTCACTCCATCTCCCCACCTCCCATCCTCAGCTCCATCCCAGCCTCACTCCATCTCCCCGCCTCCCATCCTCAGCTCCATCCCAGCATCACTCCATCTCCCCGCCTCCCATCCTCAGCTCCATCCCAGCCTCACTCCATCTCCCCGCCTCCCATCCTCAGCTCCACCATCCCAGCCTCACTCCATCTCCCCACCTCCCATCCTCAGCTCCATCCCAGCCTCACTCCATCTCCCCGCCTCCCGTCCTCAGCTCCACCATCCCAGCCTCACTCCATCTCCCCACCTCCCATCCTCAGCTCCATCCCAGCCTCACTCCATCTCCCCGCCTCCCATCCTCAGCTCCATCCCAGCCTCACTCCATCTCCCCGCCTCCCGTCCTCAGCTCCACCATCCCAGCCTCACTCCATCTCCCCACCTCCCATCCTCAGCTCCATCCCAGCCTCACTCCATCTCCCCGCCTCCCATCCTCAGCTCCATCCCAGCCTCACTCCATCTCCCCGCCTCCCATCCTCAGCTCCACCATCCCAGCCTCACTCCATCTCCCCACCTCCCATCCTCAGCTCCATCCCAGCCTCACTCCATCTCCCCGCCTCCCATCCTCAGCTCCATCCCAGCCTCACTCCATCTCCCCGCCTCCCATCCTCAGCTCCATCCCAGCCTCACTCCATCTCCCCGCCTCCCATCCTCAGCTCCATCCCAGCCTCACTCCATCTCCCCGCCTCCCATCCTCAGCTCCACCATCCCAGCCTCACTCCATCTCCCCGCCTCCCAGCCTCAGCTCCATCCCAGCCTCACTCCATCTCCCCGCCTCCCATCCTCAGCTCCATCCCAGCCTCACTCCATCTCCCCACCTCCCATCCTCAGCTCCACCATCCCAGCCTCACTCCATCTCCCCGCCTCCCATCCTCAGCTCCACCATCCCAGTCTCACTCCATCTCTCCACCTCCCGTCCTCAGCTCCATCCCAGCCTCACTCCATCTCCCCGCCTCCCGTCCTCAGCTCCATCCCAGCCTCACTCCATCTCCCCGCCTCCCGTCCTCAGCTCCACCATCCCAGCCTCACTCCATCTCCCCACCTCCCATCCTCAGCTCCATCCCAGCCTCACTCCATCTCCCCACCTCCCATCCTCAGCTCCATCCCAGCCTCACTCCATCTCCCCACCTCCCATCCTCAGCTCCATCCCAGCCTCACTCCATCTCCCTGCCTCCTGACCTCAGCTCCATCCCAGCCTCACTCCTCCCTGCCTCCCATCCTCAGCTCCATCCCAGCCTCACTCCTCCCTGCCTCCCATCTTCTGTTTCCCCCTCCTCTCCAAGATGAGAGCCTTGCAAGTTTCCTGCCACCTCTTCTGGATCACCCTCTCATCAGCCCCCAACACCAGATTTGTCACTAAGATCTGTCTCCTCTGCCTCCTCCACAGCTCTCCAGCCTGGGTCCTCTTCCTTGTCCCAGTGGGCCATTTCAGGACTTGGATCCTCTTGTATTCTGCCTTGCTCTGTCAACAACAACCCTGCCAGCTTCTACGGCCATGCCTCCTCCTGCTTTCCTTGGTCTCTGTGGCTGTCCCTTCTCACCTTCTCTACGAGTCCCCTTTCCTCCTTCACCAACACTCTCCTTGGCCATCGCCTCTTCTCCCACTGTGGCCCTCTTTTGATAATGTCACATCTATTTTATGGCTTAAATATATGAGCCACCAACTCCCAAATCAGGAGCCCTCTTCCGTGTTGAATATGGCTACAGGCACCATCCTGAGACACCTCAAATTTCACAGGTCCCAAGTGGAGCACAAAGTCTCCCACAGCCCTGAATCCTTCAGGAAGCAGCTCAGGTAAAGACACCCCATCCGCCCAGTTGCCCAAACCAGAAACCCAGAACCCAGTTTCCCTGCCCCTCCTCCACCCCTACATCCATCCTAGCCCCACGTAGAGGACAATGACCACAGAGCACATGCGTGAGAAGGGAGCCTGAGCTCTGAGCAGGTGCAGGAGGGCTTTACGCCATGTTCGTAGGTTCTGGAGCCAGGACCAGCAACTTCATTCGTGATAGATTGGGGAGGAATTGTAAAATAAAAACACACAGTCCCTTATTCACAAAACAGCCACTTTATGGCTCATACATTTTAGCGATAAAATAGACGTGACATTAACAAAAGAGGGCCATGGTGGGAGATGAGGCGATGACCAAGGAGAGTGTTGGTGAGGGAGGAAAGGGGACTCCATAGAGAAGGTGAGAAGGGACAGCCTACCCCTGGCTTTCAGTGCCCTGTAGAGAAGAATCTTGCCTTCATCCTCTCTCCCTTATCCCCACCATCCATCAGTGACCCAGTCCGCATCACATCCTCCCTCTCCAGGATGCCTGCTAGACCTCCGCTCCAACCCACTCACCTATTCCCAGGCACTGAAGAGTCTTCTCCACGCACAGACCATGCCGAGAACAGGGAGCCCAGTGGAGAACTGACCTGTAGGCTGCCCTGTCTGTGCTCCTAGTCTGCGGGGACCTAGCGACGAACAGGACAAAGACCACAGAGCACATGAGTGAGGAGGGAGTGCCAGCTCTGTGCAGGTGCAGGAGGGCTTTACTCCACGCTCACAGGTTCCAGAGCCAGGGCCAGCAACTTCACTTGTGATGGTGTGGGAGGAATCGTCAAATGAAAGCACAGAGTCTCTTGTTCACAAAACAGGGAGAACTGCTCTTAACAGTGTTAAAAAAGAAAACGTTTTCTTTTCCTCTGTTAACTCTAATAGTTCACCATTGTTATTTGCTACTTAAGGTCATTCTAAGTAAAGAAATTTTCAAATTTTAATTTTTTAGCTGAATTTTACTGTTCATCTTTATATTGTGCAGTGTCGATTTTAAATACAACTGTAAGAGCATTAGATCCCGTGCAGCAACACAGACATTACACGATTCCTATTTTGTAGCTCAAACATGTAGCTCGGAACAGTGGAAATGCTGTGCAAAACTAAATCAAGGGTTTCTATTTCACTTCTTGATACTGGCAATGACACTGCCTTCTGGACACTGCCTTCAGCTCACTGGTGAATATGGGAGAACGGAAAGCAGGAACGGTGGCTTTTCCTGTCCTCCCCTTTCCTTCCATGCATTGTTTTCAGTGTAAGCGCTTGGCCAATGCAGGAAGGTAGAAAGAGTTAAAAAAAAAAAAGTGCACTGGGGTCCTCGGTTGCTGGTGTTATTCACAAGGCCACTGCCTTCTTTCTGTGTTTAAAGTGGACCTCCCAGGGAAAGTGTGGCTTTCCCATAGACTCAGTGGCAGACACACACAATGACCTGCTCCTGGCCTTGAGTCCTGCTGGTCTCTCATGCATCCTAGTGTCACTGGAATTCTGTGCTCACGGCGTCACCAATGCTACGTGTGAATGGAGAGGCAAGGAATGGCAGACATGCACATCCTGCAAATCTCCCGTGCTCCTGCTCCTGCTGTGCAGCCCTTCCAAAACACACGTTCAAAGGTAAAAGTATCAAGACTCAGGGCAGACCTGGCCGAGCATTAAGCCAAGCACAGAGCCCTTCTAAGTGCAGGGCCCCATGAAATTGCACAGGTTGCACACCTGTGAAGCTGGTAGCCCCCTAGTTTTTTTTGTTTTTTGTACTTTAGGTTCTGGGGTACATGTGCAAATCATACAGGATTGTTGCATAGGTACACACATGACAAGGTGGTTTGCTGCCTCCATCCCCCTGTCACGTATATCTGGTATTTCTCCCCATGTTATCCCTCCCCAACCTCCCCACCCCCACTGTCCCTTCCCTAGTTCTCCCCCCACAGACCCCAGTGTGTGACGCTCCCCTCCCTGTGTCCATGTGTTCTCATTGTTCAACGCCTGCCTATGAGTGAGAACATGTGGTGTTTGATTTTCTGTTCCTGTGTCAGTTTGCTGAGAATGATGGTTTCCAGATTCATCCATGTCCCTACAAAGGACACAAACTCATCGTTTTTTATGGCTACATAGTATTCCATGGTGTATATGTGCCACATTTTCCTTGTCCAGTCTATCATCGATGGGCATTTGGGTTGATTCCAGGTCTTTGCTATTGTAAACAGTGCTGCAATGAACATATGTGTGCATATGTCTTTATAATAAAATGATTTATAATCATTTGGATATCTACCCAGTAATGGGATTGCTGGGTCAAATGGAATTTCTATTTCTAGGTCCTTGAGGAATCACCACACTGTCTTCCACAATGGTTGAACTAATTTACACTCTCACCAACAGTGTAAAAGTGTTCCTATGTCTCCACATCCACTCCAGCACCTGTTGTCTCCAGATTTTTTTAATGATCATCATTCTAACTGGCATGAGATGGTATCTCAATGTGGTTTTGATTTGCATTTCTCTAATGACCAGTGATGATGAGCATTTTTTCACATGTTTGTTGGCCTCATGTATGTCTTCTTTTGAAAAGTGTCTGTTCATATCCTTCACCCACTTTTGAATGGGCTTGTTTTTTCTTGTAAATCTGTTTTAGTTCTTTGTAGATTCTGGATATTAGCCCTTAAAATCTGGCACTAGACAAGGATACCCTCTCTCACCACTCCTATTCAGTATAGTACTGGAAGTTCTAGCCAGAGCAATCAGGCAAGAAAAAGAAATAAAGGTATTCAATTAGGAAAGCAGGAAGTCAAATTGTCTCTATTTACAGATGACTTGATTGTATATTTAGAAGACCCACTGTCTTAGCCCAAAATCTCCTTAAACTGATAAGCAACTTCAGCAAAGTCTCAGGATACAAAATCAATGTGCAGAAATCACAAGCATTCCTATACACCAATAACAGACTAACAGAGAGCCAAATCAAGAGGGAACTCCTGTTCACAATTGCTACAAAGATAATAAAATATCTAGGAATACAACTAACAAAGAATGTAAAGGACCTCTTCAAGGAGAACTACAAACCACTGCTCAAGGAAATGAGAGAGGACACAAACAGATGGAAAAACATTCCATGCTCATGGTTAGGAGGAATCACTATCATGAAAATGGCCATACTGCACAAAGTAATTCATAGATTCAATGCTATTCCCATCAAGCTACCAATGACCTTCTGCACAGAACTGTAAAAAATCACCTTAAACTTCATATGGAACCAAAAGAGAGCCTGCATAGCCAAGCCCCCTAGTTTTAACTGTAATTGACAGGAAATTCAAGGGTAGAGGAGAATGTTAAACACCACACGGACACAGTTGGCATATCCAGGGCATGGGGCACTGCCACCAGCCAGTGGGGGCACAGACGGGAGGAAAGAGGCTAAAACAGGCTCCATGGAAGGAAATGGGAACTTGTTTGGCTCCTAATTCAAACAAACCAACTGTGAAAACACATCTCTGGATAATTAGGGATTATAAAGATAAAGGAAGTCTTCTCAATCTAGTTAGGAGTGAAGGACAGTCGTATACGCAGGGGTTATGGGGGGAAAGGCCTGACCAAGGCATCTGTAAGTCAAACGACAAGATGTTTGGGATTCGATGTATTTAGAAAAACCCAGCAGGGCAATAACTAGCACACGATTGGCAAAACAATGAAAATGTTTGAATCCGCGAGGTTCAGCATTTTCCGCTATTTTTAAAAAAGTTTTTTTAATGATCTATAACGGAAAGAAGGAAGAAAAATAACATATGTATGTGTGTGTGTATGTGTGTGTGTGTACATTTATTTATTTATTATGTATCCCTTAAACAAATAGTTTCTTTCAGTTTATAAGAAGTTATATTTTCAACACTGAATAAATTACCTTATTTTGCAATAAATCACCAAGCAGTTACTGAGGAGTGACCCATGACCCACACAAGAGAACGCTGGCATGGAGATCACTTTTCACCTCAAATTCATAACCCTTCTTTTCATTTCTTCAAGCAATATGGAAAATTTCCTAGCACATAAGACACATTATAATGTTCTTTCCTGAAGCTGTAACTCTACACGTTTCAGTGGCTAATTATTCCAGTTTTTATTTAGTAATAAGTTAAAGAAAAATCCTATTTTTATTAGAAATTCTATCACTAAAATTATGTGTGATAAATTGATTCTTCCCATGACTCTTTAGGGGAGAAAACACATTTTTAGATCATATTTTTTCTTAAGGTGAAAGAAAGTTTAGACACAGGAGTAGATTGGATTTGCCTAAATGTGGCCTCAGATTAATAAAACCAAAGGGGAAAAAGTTTACTATTTTGTTTTTGTTATTGACAAGTGTCCGTTATGTTTTGAAAAGCATCCATACTTGATGAAGTGCTGGAGGGGTGGGAGAGCATCCCAGGCTTCCAGATTCCAGGCCAACAGCTTCCCTCTGGATTCAGTTCCTCTCCTGGGATCCCTCTTCCTTTCATCAGCGGGAAGCTGGGAGAAGGAACCATCCCTACCAAGAAAAATGGAATGGCTTTCATATTGTTGGAAGAAAATTTTCCATGCCACAAAAGAAATAGCACTTGAACATACATTTTCTTAGCAAGGCAATTTTTACTTCTATAGAAGTGTGCATCCTGCAGATGGAGCAATGGCAAGTGCACACCCGAACAAGGGAGGGAAAGGGGTTCTTATCCCTGACGCAGGTAGCCTCTACTGCTGTGTTGTTCCCCTACCAGCTGGGGTTGGACCACACAGTCTAAGCTAATTCCAACTGGCTATTTTAAAGAGAGCAGGGGTAAGAGCCAGAGTAGCAGGGTGAGCAGTTTTGGTGGGAAAAATGGTTACAGAACAGGTGACTAAAGGTGAGGACTCCGGTCAGAGCAGGTGACCAGGGAAACAGATGTGAATTACTGATTAGAGCTGGTGGGAAGGTCGTCTACTGAAACTAGAGGCAAGGAGACAGAGAGAACAAGGAAAGAACACGGAAACTGAACCTACGGCTTACTGATGCTTTGAGGAGAAACTTGGAGCTCGCTGCATTCAACAGTATCTGGGTAAACTGGAATATAGCCAGGATGCCTGCTCTGTAAGAAGAGGGAAATGCAGAGACCACCCATGGCACAACTCACAAATGGAGCAAGGACTGTTGAGGGCTCTGCAGTCATGGGCATTTCTTATCCACTTCCAAACACTTTGCAATAAAGTCATGATGTTTATACCAAGCAGGTTATGAAATGAAAGGAACAGTGTTCCTCTCAGTGGCACTTCTTACAGCACCTAGAAAGCCAGTCTCTTACAGCACTCAGGAGGTGCTCACACTGCACCTGGGGCTGTTTAGAGGAGGTGCTGCCCCTGCCTGCCAGCCCCCAGAGTCAGGAAGCGTGGCCCTGAGGGAGCTGCCTACATTCTGCTCTTTTTGTCAGCCCCCAGCTCACAACTGGATTTCCAGGACTAGGAGTTGATGCTATATTTACGAGCTTTGCTCCTGATGAAGTTGAACCCTAGGGCTTCCAACCCCCACAGAGATTAGATCCTAAGAGGGCCACCAGCAGGGGCAGGCCGAGAATGCCTCTCCTTCCTTCTCTTGCACTGGGGAGCATGTGGGCACTTCCCGTGATTGCAGGCTCCTGCTAGGTAGCCACTTCATCACAGGCCAGGTGAGAAGAGCAAGATGCAGGTGTCAAGTGCACATCATCTCGGAAACCATGTTCATGAGTGCACAACAGAGTGCTACACGGATGGGGAAGGACTGCAAAAGAACAGTAGTGGTCATAAGAAAGCACAGCAAGCGTTTTTCCGAGCTTACAGTGCGCCGGGCTTGTCTCCTTCTCTCCACATGGAAAAGGGTGTGATGGAGGAGTGTGATGAAAGAGTGTGATGGTGGGGTGCATTGGGGGAGTGTGGTGGGGTGTGGATGACTGTGATGGAGGGATGTAAAGGAGCAGTGTGATGGAGGGGTGTGAAAAAGGGGTGTGAAGGAGGGGTATGATGGAGGGGTGTGATGAAAGTGTGATGGTGGGGTGTGGAGGGGTGTGATGGAGGGCTGTGATGGAGGAATGTAGGGGGTGTGATGGAGGGGCGTGAGGGACAGGTGTGGTGGGGTGTGATGGAGGGGCGTGAGGGACAGGTGTGGTGGGGTGTGATGGAGGGGCGTGAGGGACAGGTGTGGTGGGGTGTGATGAAGGGGCGTGAGGGACAGGTGTGGTGGGGTGTGATGGAGGGGCGTGAGGGACAGGTGTGGAGGGGTGTGATGGAGGGGCGTGAGGGACAGGTGTGGTGGGGTGTGATGAAGGGGCGTGAGGGACAGGTGTGGGGGGTGTGATGGAGGGGCGTGAGGGACAGGTGTGGTGGGGTGTGATGATGGCGCATGAGGGACAGGTGTGGTGGGGTGTGATGGAGGGGCGTGAGGGATAGGTGTGGTGGGGTGTGATGGAGGCACGTGAGGGACAGGTGTGGTGGGGTGTGATGGAGGGGCGTGAGGGACAGGTGTGGTGGGGTGTGATGATGGCGCGTGAGGGACAGGTGTGGTGGGGTGTGATGGAGGGGCGTGAGGGACAGGTGTGGTGGGGTGTGATGAAGGCGCGTGAGGGACAGGTGTGGTGGGGTGTGATGGAGGGGCGTGAGGGACAGGTGTGGTGGGGTGTGATGGAGGGGCGTGAGGGACAGGTGTGGTGGGGTGTGATGAAGGCGCGTGAGGGACAGGTGTGGTGAGGTGTGATGGAGGGCTGTGATGGTTCCTTCCACAGTTGCCAGGATGAAACAGAAAACTGCACCACTAGAGCTGCCAGGCCAGGTACCTGGAAAATGGTTGATAAATAGTTATTTTTATTCTGGGCAAAACAAGTCTCCAACACAACAAGATCAGTTAATAAGTAAGGCAGGTGGACATAGAACTGAAGCAATGAGCCACTGGCCACCCTGCCCATCCCTGAGGGTAGAGAATGCAACACTTGGGCAAGTGAGAGGCTGAATGGACAAATGGACAGTGTCCAGCCCAGATGTAAAAACAGAATTCCAACACATGACCTTCAGCATCAGCACACAAAACCCATCATCATCCACAGTCACCAGCCCAGGAAGCCCACCCATCACCTACAGTCACCACACCAGGAAGCCCACCCATCACCTACAGTCACTACACCAGGAAGCCCACCAATCATCCAAAATCACCAGCTAATGAAGCCCACCCATCACCTACAGTCACCACACTAAGAAGCCCACCCATCACCTACAGTCACCACACCAAGAAGCCCACCCATCACCTACAGTCACCACACCAGGAAGCTCACCAATCATCCAAAATCTCCAGCTAATGAAGCCCACCCATCACCTACAGTCTCCAGCCCACATGCTCATCCATCATGCACAGCCACCAGCCTATGAAACCCACCCATAATCTACAGGCAGCACTGCAGGAATCCCAGCAATCTTCTACATCACTACATCAAGAAGCTACCCATCATCCAGAGTCACCAGCCCAAGAAGCTGACCCCTCATCTACAGTCCCTATCCCAGGAAGCCCACCCATCATTCACAGTCACCAGCATATGAAGCCCCCCATTATCGACAGTCATCAGCCAAAAAAGCCCACCCATCACCCACAGTCACAGCCCAGGATGCCCTCCCATCATGCATGGTCACCAGTCTATGGAGCCCACCATCATCTACAATCACCAGCCTGTGAAGCCCACCCATCATCCACAGTAACCAGCCTATGGAGCCCACCAGTCATCCACAGTCACCAGCATATAAAGCCCACACATCATCTACAGCCTTCAGGCTAGGAAGCACTCCTAACACCCACAGTCACCAGCCTATGATTCCCACCCATCACCTGCAGCCACCAGCCCAGGAAGCACACTGAATCTATACAGTCGCCGGCCTAGAAAACCTACCCATCATCAACAGTCACCAGCCTGAAAAGCCCACCCATCATGTGCAGTCAACAGCCCATAAAACCCACCCATTACGTACAACCACCAGCCTGAGAAGCCAACTTAAAATACAGGAACAGCCCGGGAAGCCCACCCATCAATGACAGTCACTAACCTGGGAAACCCGCCCACAATCCTGTCACCATCCTGGAAAGTCCACCCATCATCTACAGTCACCAGCCCAGGAAACCCACCCATCAATGACAGTCACTAACCTGGGAAACCCGCCCATAATCCTGTCACCATCCTGGAAAGTCCACCCATCATCTACAGGCACCAGCCCAGGAAACCCACCCATCAATGACAGTCACTAACCTGGGAAACCCACCCATAATCCTGTCACCATCCTGGAAAGCTCGCCCATCATCTACAGGCACCAGCCCAGGAAACCCACCCATCAATGACAGTCACTAACCTGGGAAACCCACCCATAATCCTGTCACCATCCTGGAAAGCTCGCCCATCATCTACAGGCACCAGCCCAGGAAACCCACCCATCAATGACAGTCACTAACCTGGGAAACCCACCCATAATCCTGTCACCATCCTGGAAAACTCGCCCATCATCTACAGGCACCAGCCTGGGGCCAGCCTGCTGTGAATACGCCATGAAGGAGGCCCCTGCCAGCTCTATGGACAGTCTCGGAAGGCAAACGATGACTTCTGTAACATTCGGCCCCAGGAGGCCAAGACTTGATTAATAACATTATTTTTAATTTTAGCCTCTGCTTCTAACTTAGGTCCAACCCAGAATGGCCAGACATACTCCCCTAATCTATCACATAGTAGCCCCCATTCTAGTAAGCCCCCTGAAGCTCCCCCAGCCAAAGGCCTTGTGATGGTTAATACTGAATGTCAACTTGATTGGATGGAAGGATGCAAAGCAGTGTTCCTTGGTGTGTCTGTGCGAGTGTTACCCGAGGAGATTAACATTTGAGTCAGTGGATGGGAGAGGCAGGCCCACCCTCAATCCGGGTGGGCACAGTCTAATCGACTCCCAGCGAGGCTAGAAAAAAGCAGGCGGGAGAAAGTGGAACGAGCAGACTGGCTGAGTCTTCCGGCCTCCATCTTTCTCCCGTGTTGGATGCTTCCTGCCCTTGAACATCAGACTCCGAGCTCTTCAGCTGTCGGACTCCTGGACTCACACCAGTGGTTTGCTGGGGCTCTCGGGCCGTCAGCCACAGACAGCAGGGGGCGCTGTCGGCTTCCCTGCTTTTAGGTTTTGGGACTTGGACTGGCTTCCTTGCTTCTCAGCTTGCAGAGACTATTGTGGGACCTCACCTTGTGGTGTGAGTCCATATTCCTTAATAAACTCCCTTCATATATATATATATATATATATATATATATATTTATTTATACTGTTAGTTCTGTCCCTCTGGAGAAACTTGACTAACACAGGCCTCTAGCTGGGGCGCACCTGAGCCTCCACGTTTTCCTACCACGAAGCTTCCCCAGTCCTCTGCTTGTCTTTGTCTCTGCCAAATGCAGGTGACAATGGCTGCCTCCCCTGCCATAGCAAGCTCTGAGTAGGTAACCTGTGCTTTTCTCACTGGGTGGTCTTTTCTTCCACAGGAAAAACAAAACCCGTATGTGTGGGCTGGGGGCGGGGAAGTCACCCAGATAGCCCAGCAAAGCTGGGTGACACTGATGGGCGGGTGCAGAAGCTTGTCAAATCACGAGGCGCTGCTGATACGGAGAAGCGGGCTGGCTAGAACATCGAAGCAGCCCCCACATTTCCTGAAGCCAAAGCCTAATCCAGAGCAAGGCCGTAACGCTCTTCAGTTCTACGGAGGTGAGGATGGAGGAGAAAGCTGCAGGAGCAAAGCCTGAAGCCAGCGGAGAGGGAGTCCTGAGGGTGAAGGAAGGAAACCATCCTCACACACAAAGGGGCAAGGTGAAGCCGCAGGTGCCCTGGAGATGCCGCCGCAAGTTACACAGAAGATCCCGCTGAGATCACGGATGGAGGTGCCCACACCAAGCAGCGGATTTTCAACGCAGAAGAAACAGCTTTCCATTGGGAAAGGATGCCGTCTAGGACTTTCACAGCTAGAGAGGAGAAGTCAGTGCGGGCCGTCAAATCTTCAAAGGGCAAGCTGACTCTCTGGTGACGGGCTAATGCAGCTGGTGACTTTAAACTGAAGCCAACACTTGTTTCATTCTGAAAAATCCTAGGACCCTTAAAAATCATGCTGAATTGACTCTGCCGTGCCCTACAAATGGAACGACGATGGCTGGGTGGCAGTGGCCCACGTCTGTAATCCCAGCACTTCAGGAGGCAGAGGCAGAAGGATCGCTTAAGCCCCAGAGTGGGAGGCTGCAGTGAGCTACGATCACTGCCTGGGTGACAGAGTGAGACCTCGTCCCCAAAATAATAATAGTAACAAATGAAATAAGAAAGCCTGGATGATAGCAAATCTCTTTACAGCATGATTCACTCAATATTTTAAGCCACTGTTGTGACCTAGTGCTCAGAAAAAAAGATTCCTCTGAAAATGTTACTGCTCGCTGACGAGGCACCTGGGCCCCCAAGCTCTGACGGAAGCATCAGGACATTCATGTTGTTTTCATAGCTGCTAACACAACGTCCATCCTTCGGCCCATGAACCAAGGGGTAATCTACTTTCGAGTCTCATTACTGAAGAAACACATTTTGTATGGCTGCAGCTGGATAGATAGTGATTCCTCTGACGGATCTGGGCAAAGCCAATTAAAAACCTTCTGGGAAGTATTTGCCATTCTAGATGCCAGTAAGAACATGTTTGATTCATGGGAGGAGGTCAAAATATCAACATTAACAAGAGTTTAAAAGAAGTTGATGGCTCACGCCTGTAATCCCAACACTTTGGGAGGCCGAGACGGGTGGATCACAAGGTCAAGAGATTGAGACCATCCCAGTTGACATGGTGAAACCCCGTCTCTACTAAAAATACAAAAAATTAGCTGGGCATGGTGGCGCGTGCCTGTAATCCCAGCTACTCAGGAGGCTGAGGCAGGAGAATTGCCTGAACCCAGGAGGCGGAGGTTGCGGTGAGCCGAGATCGCGCCATTGCACTCCAGCCTGGGTAATAAGAGCGAGACTCCGTCTCAAAAAAAAAAAAAAAAAAAAAAAAAGAAGTTGATTCCAACCCTCCTGGATAACTCTGAGGGGTTCGAGACCAGTGGAGGAAGTGACTGCAGACGTGGTGGAAACGGCAGGGGAGCCAGAACGAGAAGCGCAGCCTGAGGACGGGGCGGGATTGCTGCAGCCTCAGGAGAAAACGTCAGTGCAGAGGAATTGCTTCTTGAGGATGAGCGGAGAAAGCGGTTGCATGAGGTGGAAGCTACTCCTGGTGAAGGTGTGAACGTTGTTGAAATGACAACAAACGATTCCAAATATGACATAAACTTCGTTGACAAAGCAGTGGCGGGGCTGGGAGGATTTGCTCTAATTTTAAAGGAAGCTCTACAGTGAACAAAATGCTATCAAACAGAGTCTCAAGCTACAGAGAAATCTTTCATGAAAGGAAGTGTCAACAGATGCAGCTAAGTTCACTGTCGTCTTATTTTAAGAAATTGCCACGGCCACCCCAATCTTCAGCAGCCGTCAGCTCCAGACAAAACCCTCCAGCGGCGAGGTGATTACAGCTTGCGGGAGGCTCAGGTGATTGCTGGCACCTTTTAGCAATAAAGTATTTTAAGGTGAGGTATACGCATGGTTTTGTAAGATATAATACTATCTGCACACTGAATACACTATAGTGTGGTATAAATATAACTTTTACATGCCCTGGAAAACTGAAACGTCTGTGCGGCTTGCTGGTTCGCACTATCGCTTTGCTGCGTGCTGTGGAACTAACTGACAGCCCCTCAAAGGTGTGTCTGTATACACTTCTGTACACTCCGTGTCCACAGGACTGCGCTTGTGCGCTAAAGTGCGTTTCTCATCCTGAATGGGAACGGTCGTTCCGTGCAAGCCTGGTGTGTGTGGTGTGTGGCACCTCAGACAGAGGGCATCTGGTGACGCCGTTCCCCAGCAGGGTGGTTCCTGAGGCAGCTGAAGCACCCGGAGCTGCAGTCCAGACCGAAAGGGTCCCTGAGAGCCCATCCTTGGAAACAGCCAGGACTCCCGCATGAGGAGGCTGGGCTCCTGCTCCCCACAATGCAGATTTGACTTGATTTTAAGTAAAAGTAAGAGACGGCATGAGCCCAGCCCATATTTGGACTGCAGTTGGTCATTTCACCCAATCCATACAACATCCTTTCAGGTTGGACATGTGCCTGTTTCACAGATGTGGAAACTGAGGCCCAGAGTTCACATGGGCAGCGAGTCTGTGATGGAGATCAAGATCGCATGTTTGTCTGACCCAGCTCACCTCACCTCTGCTTAGTGAGGCCACCCTGAGGCTCTGAGGCTTCCCAGGGTCACGAGTGAATGGACCCGACATAGGGCAGCTGGTCAGATGTGGGCTCCTTCCCCACGAAGGAACCTTTCTCTAGAAAACCAGACTTCTCGTGAGTGCTTTGGCCCTTCAGACACCTTTCAGGAATGCAGCCGTAGAACCTCAGCACGGCGGGCTTGTATGTCACATGGAGCACAGGGCGACGAGGCTCCTTCCGCATTCTGCCTGGAGGTGACCAGGAAGGGCCTTGGCCACCTCAGCCCAGCCAACCTGCAGTCGCCACGGATGGAATGATCCCACGGCCCCTGCCCTCCCTGGGCCGCTCTGTGTGTCCCAGGACAGGGTAGCTCCAGACGCTTTTGGACCGAGGCTCTGGGTAAGGGTCTGCTTTTCTGTAAGGCCAGAAATGAGGCATGAGCCTGCCTGGCAAGTGAGGCCGGACACTGCCCCGTTGAAAAGGGGGAAAGAGATCATCTGGAAGCATTTTATAAGGGAAAGAATGTCAATCACACCTATTATATGTATATTCAGAAAGTCTTCGCAGAGTGGAAAACGTGTCCCAGATTTGCCATTTCTTCCCATTTCCTGCAGTTTCCTTCCCCATGTCAAGCTCCCCGCTTCTCACAGACGGGTCCTCCCCGGGTGGTGGCAGCTGCCGGTTTGTAAGCAGGCCCTGCTGGAACAGAATCACTTTGGCTGAGAGGCAAGTAGGGAAGATCCCACAGCTCGAAGATGCAGGGGAGACCTTTGTGTCATTGAAGTCAGGTGGGCCAGGGCCACAGAGAGCCAGGGGCGGGCAATGGCAGCAGAGGGACAGCGCGGGGTCCAGACGCCATGGATGATGGGGACGTCTGCCCATCCCAGGAGCCCAGCTGTCCTGAGCACATGGGTCACTCCAGGAACACAGAACTACAGAAGGCCAGGCAAAGGGGGCAAGAGGAGGAGGTGTGGGGCTATCGCAGAGAAATTCAGGCTTTAGAGAACATGGCGCTACAACCCAGAGACGGCAAGAGCCACTCAGTGCGCCCCAGGGAACACCGGCCCGACACTTCACCTGCACCCGACCCTAAACAAGGCGCCCCCTCCTTTCTCCTGGTTTTTTTGTTTTTTTGAGACATAGTCTCTCTCTGTCACCCAGGCTGTAGTGGTGCGATTTTGGCTCACTGCAACCTCCGCCTCCTGGGTTCAAGAGATTCTCCTGCCTCAGCCTCCTGAGTAGCTGGGACTACAGGCACGCGCCACCACGTCCAGCTAATTCTTGTATTTTTAGTAGAGATGGCCGTCCTCCCCTCTGTCCGGCGCCAGGGTCCTGTGCTTCCCGTGCTCATCACCCTCAGGGGCTCGTCCCTCACCCACAGCGGGAGGAAGGGCGACCAGACCCTGCCTTCTGGGCACAGCGGGCTGCACATCGGAGACAGTGCCGTCCTCCCATTTGAAGACTGAGCCTGTTCATTGTCTGAGACGAGCCAGACAATGAACTGATGAGGCCAACCTTTGCCGAGCAGCCGGAGCAGCCGGGCTCAGGCCCATCCTGGGGCGGATCCTGGAGGCTGAGGCCCGGGACAGGAGCATCCAAGGGGAAGAAGATCCGAAGGCTTCGGCGGCCAGACAGAGCCAGCTTGGGGCTGGAGCCACAGACTATTTTTAAAGTGTTTTCTCCTGAGCTAAAAATTGAGAATGGGAGTCCTTAAATAGCATCCCCACTTGCCAGAAGGCGTTGTGTCTCCGTCTCCTTAACTTCCCTGGAGGCCAGTATCCAACTGCTCCCACAGCTTCTGGGAGGAAGCAATTCTGAAGGTAACGTGAGGGCGGCGGCTTCAGGGGAAGGGCTCCCCGGCCTTTTGTGGGAAGGCCACGGAGGTGCTGCGGTTCTGTTTATGGGTCTTGCCTGCAGAGTCAGCCCCAGCCAACCTGTTATTGAAAGAAACCCTTGCCCATGCGGACGGACACAGTTCCTGGAAGGAGGAGGCTCGGGGTTGGCTGAGGGCCTGGCCACTGGCTCCTCCTTTAATCCTCGGGCAGCCCCTGGGCGTCTCCCCAGGCAGGCAGGTTTCCCCTGTCCCTCCTCGGGTATCCTGGGGAAGACTGCAGATGACTGTCCAGGAAGCAGCGCCTTCCACACAGCCACGGGCTTCTGTGGACAGAGCAACCGAGCACCCGAGCCGCTGTCCCACAGGACTGGGTGATTATTTGTCAATCAATCAATCACCAATCAATCATCAATTAATCAATATCATTTGCAAATCAACAGGATGGCTTGAAGCCAGGGAAAGCTCACGGCAGGTCGCAGCCCGCGGGGGCCACTGTGTGAGTCATGTGGGCAGGTGAACGAGCGCCTCCTCAGGCCCAGCCCTGCCATCTCCCACTTTTGCCTGGGGAAGGGGGACGCCTGGGTGGGTCACTGTGGGGACAGGGTGGGACCAGGGGTCTGGCTGCCCGCAGGTGACCTGTTGCATTTTATGTGGGCCCTGAGCTCCTGGGACACAGTGAGGTTCAAAGAACTCCCCGACCTTTGCATTCCAGGGAAGGACTTCCTGCAAATAACCCTCCCCACAGGGGACTCACGGGCTCCTGCTGCCGCGTGACAAGGCCACACACAGACCCTCAAGGTGCCCTTTCTTTGCCTTATAACTGATGAGCTGACCTGCTGCCCCCTACTGATGTGCAGGAGCAACATGCCCAGGAACAAAGCTCCGTCGGGTTCAGCATTTCTCCTCAGGCCCCAGACTCTGCCCCTACCCCGCCCGGCCTGAGCCTCAGCCGTTCCTCAGAACCCCTCCCCTGAGCACTGGCTGGCCGGGAAAACTGGCACTGGGAACTGGAACCTGCCACCCTTCCCCTCTGCCTCCCACACCAGCTTCTTCCCAGCCGGTCCCAACTCCTGAGAGGCCAACCACCCTCAGGACCAGAGCCATGACCCGCTGCAGCGCCCCCTCCCCACAGTGACAGGCGCTTTCCCTCCCTGGCGGCCATCCTGGCAGTCATCCTTTTGAACAAAGTCGGCCTCTGCCAAATCCAGGTCTGTCTGTTTGACACGCTCCAGAGCCCACTGGAGAAAGTCATGCTTTGAGTGTTTCAGGGATGCAATTCTGACCCCAGAGTGCCAGGCAGTGCTGGGAGCCAAGGCTGGGTTCCCGTGGGAGGTGTTCAAGGCCAGGCAGACGGACCCGGTATGAGGCCGGGTCAGACATCAGTGAAGTTTTATGGACACTGGCGGGATGGAGCTCCAGCTCCCTCTGGGTGAGGCCTCACGGAGCCAGGCTCAGCCAGGTCTGGGGGCAGCGTGGGAATGCGGCACTGCCGGCCTTTGCTCAGATCCATCCTCACCTCCCCCTCGCCTCCCTCCTTCCCTCTCTCCTTCCCTCCCTCTTTCCTTCCTTCCTTCCTTTTCCCCTCAATTATAAGCAGTTACCCCTAAATGAGCTTTTGTGTATGTGTGAGACAGAGTCTCGCTCTGTCCCCAGGCTGGAGTGCAGTGGCACGATCTCGGCTCACTGCAACCTCCATCTCCCAGGTTCAAGCAATTCTCCTGTCTCAGCCTCCTGAGTAGCTGGGCTTACAGGTGCCCGCCACCACCACACTCAGCTAATTTTTGTATTTTAGTAGAAACAGGGTTTCACCATGTTGGCCAGGATGGTCTCAATCTCCTGGCCTTGTGATCCATCGGCCTCGGGTGCTGGGATTGCAGGCTTGAGTCTCGGTGCCTGACCTAAATGAGCTTTTCTACTGTGCTGCTAAGTGTCCTGTACGTCCCCTTGTCCTTACACCTACTTCTGCTCTGCAGTGGCTGGTTATCTTTGGGCAACTTGGATTCTGTGCTGAAAGGCAGCTTGGCACCTCAGCTGGCCAACTTCACAGTCTGCCTTCCTGCTAAATATGGCCAGGCAGCCTGGGAGCCCTCAGCACCACCACCCAGGCTCAGAGGGGCTCAAGGCAGGCAGGGACCTGCAGGCCAAGGCCACAGCGACCCCAGGACAGAGAGGAGCACTCACAGACCACGCCCAACCTGCACCTTCCCTGACAGGTACGCAGAGACAGGTCTTTCTCCCACATGTAGATGTCTTTCTTGGAGAGTGACATGTGTCCTCTAGACAGGACAATGAGTTCTCAGGGGATGGAGGCAGTGCCACCTCTGGGAAAAGTCAGAGGCTGGGCATTGCCATTACCACTGTTGTCCATGAGGCTGACTTTCTTATGCCAGAGCTCCTTGGTCCTCAGGCTCATCCCTCCTAAAGTGCTTGGGAGGCTGAGGCGGATGGATCACCTGAGGTCAGGAGTTCGAAACCAGCCTGACCAACATGGTGAAACTCTGTCTCTACTAAAAATACAAAAAATTAGCCAGGCATGGTGGCACATGCCTGTAATCCCAGCTACTCAGGTGACTGAGGCAGGAGAATTGCTTGAACCCGGGAGGCAGAGGTTGCGGCGAGCCAAGATGGTGCCATTGCACTCCGGCCTGGGCAATAAGACTGAAACTCTGCCTCAAAAAAAATAAACTAACCCCCAGATCTCGTGAGATGGATTCACTGTCACGAGAAAAGCATGGGGAAGATCCACTCCCATGATTCAGTTACCTCCCACCAGGTCCCTCCCACAACACGTGGTGCTTACGGGAGCTTCAATTCAAGAGGAGGCTGGGGTGGGGACAGCATTATACCACATCAGGTGTAATGGACGCTCCTGATCTTACGTAGACCTAGGCTAATGTGTGCATTTGTGCCTTGTATTTTTTTTAAAAGTCTTAAAAGTTAAAAAAAATTTAATAGAAAAAGGCTTATAGAATCAGGATATGAAGAAGAAAATACAGCTGTTAACATGTATTTTAAGGTAAATGTTATTATAAAGGTAAATGTATAAAAGGGTCAGAAAGTAAAAAAAAAAAATCAAAAAATTGTAAAGTAAAAGAGCTGGAGTAAGCTAAGGGTTAACTTACCGCAGGACGAAAATGTTAACCACGAATCGAGCTGCGTGTTCAGCGTCCATAAAGTCTACGGCAGCGCACAGCAGCGCCCCTGGGCCTCGCGTTCACGCCCCACGCACTCACCGACGCCCCGACCTCGCCATGCAGTTCTCAGGCTGTACCCGCCGTTACGCAAGGCGTGACTGCGCCGACACGCTCCCATCCGGGCGGACCTCAAGGGCATTAGACTGAATTTTTAAAGTTCATCTCCAAAGTCACATGCTGCACAATTCATTTATACAGTATTCTCAGAATGATGAAATCACAGAGCGCCAGAACAGCTCCGGGGTTGTTGGGTTGGGGGCAGGGGGGCAAGGGGAGGAGGCTGGGGAGTGACAGGGGACAGCGTTGGGTTAGGGGTGGGGAAAGGGGAGGAGGCTGGGGAGTGACAGGGGACAGTGTCGGGTTAGGGGTGGGGAAAGGGGAGGAGGCTGGGGAGTGACAGGGGACAGTGTCGGGTTAGGGGTGGGGAAAGGGGAGGAGGCTGGGGAGTGACAGGGGACAGTGTCGGGTTAGGGGTGGGGAAAGGGGAGGAGGTTGGGGAGTGACAGGGGACAGCGTTGGGTTGGGGGATCCACACTGACATCAGCGTGGCAGCCGCCACAGGTGGCAAAATTCCACAAAACCACATGGAAAAAAAACGAGTGAGTGTAAGGAAAGCTGGCAGAACGTTGGCAAGGCTGGTGGGCCCACCACTGTCAGGTCCCTGGTGCCCCAACCACAAAGTGGCCACAGGGGGCTGGGCAAGGGCGCGGGGTCCTCTGCGTGCCGCATTTGCGATTTCCTGTGCACCTATAGTCATCAAAAGTTAAAACAAACGAAGACACTAAACAGCGGTCCCAGGTAAACGGGGGCTGAAGTCAGGACGGGCCCTCCCACCCCAGTGGGGAAACAGCCGACCCCCGACTAACGCAGCACCCACCGCAAACGAGCAAGGGTAGAAGTCTGTACACAGATGCTGGGATTTTCTTTTTAATAACAAGAGAAGGAAACAAATGTAACAGGAAAAAAAGCCAGGCAGGAAAGTCGCTTCGAAGGCACAATCATTCCATAAACAGAAGAAAACGGATGCTTCAACTGCCTCGATGTTTTCCAAGAAATAAAGGAGCCCGTGAATTTCATGAATCCTGACTAAAGAAAAGAAGGTGAAAGACACGATGGAAAATAGAAGAACACAAGGAGGAAGAAAGGAAAACCACTTCCGATCTGAAAATTGCTTCTTTCATGACGATTGTTACGGGAAGTCAGCTCCCTCCTGGCAGACACCCCCCAGTGCACGCCGAGCTCCTGCCTCGAGCTGAGCCGCTGAGTGACTCCACTCACCCGGGGCCTCCGGGCTCCTCCAGTCCTGCTCTGTGGCCGCCTGTCCGTCCCCGCAGCTCCCGAAGCTCCCCTCCACAGGCTCAGAGGGAAGTGACCGGGTGACCTCTGCCGGGATCCAGGTGTTACCTGGGGCCTCCCACTCCGGCCGCCGGGGGAAGCCGGGCCCAGTGACCGAGGGTGGCCGGGTTTCACGTGGCCCCTGTCTCCCACCCTGGCGTTGTGACGGCGACGTCTGGTTTCCAGCTATGCCCTCCCCACAGGTGACCCATCCAGGAGCCTTGGGGACACGCTCATCTGTGATTCCCAAGTGGCCTCCAAGCCCTGCCTCACCTACTCAGATGCACCCGGCCGACCACTGGACGTCCCGTCCCAGGCGCTCCCTGCCGCGTCCCTTCCCAGGAGGTGGCATCCCTATTCCCAGCAACCCAGGCCCAGCCTCGGAGCTGGAGCTGCTGTGCTTGCTCCTTTACCACCCCTCACATCAGCGAGTTCTCCCGGCCTTGGCTCCGAAACGCCACCTGGATCCCACTCCCGACGTCAGGAGCCTCCGACTGTTCCTCCTGCACCTACTCCTGTCTCTGTCCAGCGCTGCCCACAGGCGCCTGGTGCGCTGAAGACAAGAACCGAGGCAGCCGGAACCCCCCTGTGCCTTCCACTGCCCTTCAGACACGAAGAGAACGCCGCATTCAGCTAACGAGATCGTAAGGAGATCACCACCCAGCATCTCCAAAGCAGGGACGCAGCCAGCCAGGGGGACGCTGCCCGGACGCGGTGATGTACGTGCCTGGCACCAAGCCCCGGCGCGGCCGCTGCCCCGGAGTCAGGGACCATCGGTGCATCAGCCACGACGGGCTGCGGAGCACGGGACGGGGGAGAGACGCAGACGTGGAGACTGAGCTGTGGACGGTGGTTGAGAATGGGAAGAAGCGGGGGGCGGTGTCTAACGAGGCCGCTGAGGTCTCAGGCCTCACTCCTGAGCCTCCACAGAAAGGACAAAATGAGTCAAACGGAGCTCTTGCAGGGAAGGCAAAACAAGCAAGCCCTGACAGCGCCTCCCCGCCTCTCAGCGCCATTTCATCGGCGGTCATTTTGTTGGAGGCTGGTGCATCTCACAGGCCGGAAAGCACAGCAGCCCTCGCTGCCCCGGCAAGCTGCCCTCCTGCCCCGCCGCCCCCGCCCCTCCCCGCCCCGCCCCCGCCCCTCCCCCCTCCGCCCCCGCCCCTCCCCGCGCCGCCCCCGCCGCCCCCGCCCCTCCCCGCGCCGCCCCCGCCCCTCCCCGCGCCGCCCCCGCCCCCCCACCGCCCCCGCCCCTCCCCGCACCGCCCCCGCCCCGCCCCCGCCGCCCCCGCCGCCCCCCGCCCCTCCCCGCGCCGCCCCCGCCGCCCCCGCGCCGCCCCCGCCCCCCCCACCGCCCCCGCCCCTCCCCGCGCCGCCCCCGCCCCGCCCCCCGCCGCCCCCGCCCCGCCCCCCGCCCCGCCCCCCGCCCCCCGCCGCCCCTGCCCCTCCCCCCGCCCCCCCGCCCCGCCCCCCACCGCCCCTGCTCCTCCGCCTGCTCCGAACTTTGCCATGGCCTTCACCCCCCTGCAAATTTCCCCCTTCAGCCTTATACAAATCATCTCCCAGGATGTCCCAGGCAGGTGGATTGCTTACACATTTCTCGCTATTTTAGAAACTGAAGCTGTGAGCCCTTTTGTAAATTCGGTCTTCCTCTGGGATAAGTTTCCAAAAGTGACACTCGCTGGTCAAAGGATTTCATAGGCTTTTTCATCCATTTATTTAGAAACCATTGTTAAGAGCCTACAGTCTGAGCGAGGCTCTACCGTGCATGCTGGAAGCGGCCCTGGGCGGGGAAGGCAGGCTGTGACAAGCAGCAGCGGCCGGTGTAGCCGTGGTCTGTCTCCCGTGGCAGGGCCCGGGGCGGGGGCATCTCGGCTCCTCCCAGCACAGGGGCAGGTCCCAGGCAGTAGCAGGACACGTCGGGGTGAGGGATAGGGGGCTGCGGAGGGACCCCGGGGAGGCGAGCAGTGTGGATGCTGGGAGTCCTTGCACTTCTCAAGGCTGATAGCAGACGAGGAAGTCAGCCCACCCAGGCCATGTCCCTCCATCCCATCTGCTTCGGGTCCTTCTTACGCTGCTCAGAGATGCTCCAAGTGCTGGCCTCCGTCTGGATCCGCCCTCCAGGAGCTCCGTCTTGCTGTCTCCGGGGGATGTCCCAGAGCCACACGGGTAGTATGTCTACAGGCTGCAGCCCGGCCTGGGGGAGCGAGCCCGAGCCGGCTGCTCCTGCGGTCCTGCCGCCAGCGCTGTAGGCCTTGAGAGCCCAGCCGCAGAGCCTCCACCTTAATGCACAGCCACCTTCACAGGAAGCCCCTGCGGCCTCCTCCCGGTGCTACGGGGAGTGTCGTGCATGAACACGGTCTGACGGGCATCGAGTGCTCCAAGGATCTAAGGATTGATATGGGGTAAGAGATGGGGTCTCACTCTGTCCCCAGGCTGGAGGGGAGGGGCACGAGCATAGCTAATTGCAGCCCTGAACATCTGGGCTAATGCGATCCTCCTGCCTTGGCCTCCAGAGCAGCTGGGACTACAGGTGCACACCGCCAGGCCAGGATAACTTACTATTTTTTGTACAGGTGGGTTTTCACCATGGCTGGTCTTGAGCTCCTGGCCTCATGCGATCCTCCTGCCTTGGCCTCTCAAAGTGCTGGGATTACAGGCGTGAGCCACCACGCCCGACCAGATTTATTTTAAGTGAACTAATAGGCACCATCTCCTGCCTGATCCGTCTCCACAATGTCCCATGAACTCTGCCTCCTTCATGTGACAACACAGGCCACTTCTCGGCAGGGTCACTGCCATGTGGGGGGGGCGGGGGGCCTGGGTGGGTGGGTCTTAACCTTCTCCTAGTTCCCACTCCACTTCCCACCTCCCCACCCACCCCCAGCCTGACAACCATGAACCAGATCTTCCACTTTGCACATTTCGCAGGAAAGGAATTGTAAACATAGGTGGTCCTTCATGTCTGACCTCTGCTCATCACCTTTTCATTTAGTTTTTTAACTGATGAATTATGCACACTTGTGACGCCTGGACACATACAGTGTATAGTGGTCAGATCAGGGTGATGCGCGTACCCACCGCCTTAAACATCAATCCCTGTTTGGTCCCGGGGACACTGGCCATCCTCCTTGGAGCTCTCTGAAGCTGCCTGTGGTTACGACGCGCTGTCATCCGAGGGCAGCAGAGGGTGCCGGGCCTCCTTCCTGCCATCCGCTGCCATCGTCCCTCCTCGA
The DNA here is from genome assembly GCF_030222135.1 of Aotus nancymaae. Lineage (NCBI taxonomy): Eukaryota > Metazoa > Chordata > Mammalia > Primates > Aotidae > Aotus > Aotus nancymaae. Next base: position 5,066,290 of record NW_026988444.1, read on the forward strand.
CAGGTCCCAGCGCCACGTCCTCACCACGCCCTCTGTACGTGCAGCGGGAATCACTTCCTTCCTTTCTCTGGCTCTCTGCGCCCCCCACAGGGACCGGCCACCTCCACCCCCGTCCGTCCTCCACACACAGGCCTGCGACTCAGACAACCCCACTCCCTCTCGTTCACAACCGGGTTTCAATCCAAGTTCCCCCCGGGGCCTCAGAGCACAGTTGGAGCGGCCGCCACGTGCCCACCAGCCTGGCCCTCCCCGCTCTGTCTTGCCCACAGCCGCGGCTCCACCTCGGCCCCCGGAATGGAGACCTCCCCTGCGTAGACGCTGCCCACTCTTCCTGGGAGAGTCCTTCTCTCTCGCCTCTGGTCCGAAATAGCACCTGCCATGTCCTGGCTGGCCCTCCCTCAGGGCTGGCTCCCAGGGTGCAAAACTGACAGGGGTGCCTCCCTCTGCACTGACCCCACCCTGCAGGACCTGGCGAGTGTTGAAGGCCCTCATCTCCCCCAGTCCCTGGCCACCCCGGCCCCGTGGGTGTTAAGTGTGAAGTCAGAGCCAACCCAAAGGTCACTCAAACACGTTTGGTGAACGGATTTTAGCTCATCCAGTGAAAAGCCACTTCTGTAATGTAGACAGTGACCGGTGCCACTGGATGGGAAAATTACCGTTCACGGCTGACTGGATTCCCCGGGCCCACTGGCCAACAGGGCCGTGTTGGGGTCGCAGCTTGGGACTCGGGCAGCGGCCTGCACTCCCCACCTCTGCATTCGTCTCCGTCACTCAGCTCACGGGGCGTCACATTTTCCCACAGAGTCGAGGACGGGGACGCCCTGCCTGTCTCACTCCCACTGACATTAACTGATAGGGGTGATAAGGTCTGGCTGTGTCCCCACCCAAATCTCACCTGGAATTGTAGCTCCCATGATTCCCACGTGTTGTGGGAGGGACCCGGTGGGAGATGATTCCCCCGTACTGTTCTCATGGTGGTGAATAATCTCACGAGATCTGGTGGTTTTATAAGGGGAAACTCCTTTCGCCTGGCTCTCACTCACTCCTGCCTGCCGCCACGTAAGACGTGCCTCTCACCTTCCGCCATGATCGTGAGGCCTCCCCAGCCACATGGAGCTGTGAGTCCATTAAACCTCTTTTTCTTTATAAACTACGCAGTCTTGGGTATGTCCTTATCATCAGCGTGAAAATGGACTAATACGTGGGGAAAGTGTTTTCAGAAACGCCCAGTGTTGCAATAACTGAAAGTTGCTTCTCAATATAGACCTTGTTACTCTCGGCTCCCCCCAGGGGCTGGGCAGCCTGAACCGGGTGCTGGGATCCTGCAGTCTTTACAATGGCAGCTGTGGCTCCAGCCCCAGAACTTCCCCTGTTCAGGAGTGTCATGGGGTGCAGGGAGGGAGTGCACAGTGACTGTGGGGCAGGGACTAACATGAGCAGCTCCCAGCCCCAGGATCTGCCAGTGTCACCGCTGGCTTTCCTTAGGGCGGCTGGGTGTCCCCAGCTAGAGAATGGGCATCACTCCTGGAGTCTCCTTAAAGGTAAGTGGGGGCAGGGAACTGAGCAGGGAGAGCACAGGGGACATTAGGGCAGGGCTGCTCCGGGTGACACTGAAGTGGTAGGTACGTGTCACTGTGTGTTTGCCCAAACCCACAGAAGGCACAACACCAAGGGGACCCTAAAGTAAACTGCGGGCTGGGGGACGGTGACCGGCCAGTGCAGCCTTCCCCACCAGGACACACGGACCCTCTGGTGGGGGACTTGGGGAACAAAGAATGCATGCGTGGGGGCAGGGGGCATGCAGAAAATGTCTACCTCACGCTCAGGTTTGCTGTGAACCTAAAACTGCTCTTAAAAAAGTAAGTCTTGGCCAGGTTGTGGTGACTCATGCCTGTAATCCCAACACTTTGGGAGGCCAAGGCAGGTGGATCACCTGAGGTCAGGAGTTCAAGACCAGTCTAGCCAACATGGCAAAACTCTGTCTCTACTAAAAATACAAAAATTAGCCAGGTATGGTGGTGCATGCCTGCAGTCCCAGCTACTTGGAAGGCTGAGGCAGGAGAATCACTTGAACCCGGGAGGCAGAGGTTGCAGTGAGCCAGGACGGCGCCTCTGCACTCCAGCCTGTGCAACAGAGTGAGACCCTGTCTCAAAAAATAAAAATAACTAAGTCTTAAAGAAATAAATCCAAGTGATACAATCTTTTTTGGAAGCCCCAGCTGCCCTCCCCGCGTGCGCCCATGGTCACATGCCCCCTCTTGAGCAATCAGGAGCAGAGGGGAGGGCTGGGGGCTGTCAGCAGTGGCCATCCCAGAGACACTCACTGCTCAGCTGTGATTGCGAAAACGTCAAGAACCTGCAAACAAGAGCCTGTGCGTTCCGCTCTGCCACTCCGTTTTTTAAAGCAACTCCACTGAGCCATAGCTTCCGTACCATGAAATACACCAATTTCAAGTGCACAACTCAATGATGTTTTAGGAATTCTACAGAATTGTGCAACCATCACTGTGGCACGATTTTAGAACATTTCCATCATCCGAAAAGGATGCCCCATGCCCATGGGCACTCACTCTCCGGCCCCCTTCCTCCCATCCCCTGGCAACCACTAATCTTTCTGTCTTCCTAAATTTGCCAGTTCTGGACATTTCAAATAACTAGCATCACACACCATGTGCTTTTCGTGGCTGTTGTCAAGCTCGTGCACATGGTGGCCTGGACCCCAGCTTCACTCATGTTACAGTCTAATGAGGCCGCCGTGTGCACGCGCCGCGCTCTGCGCATCCAGTCATCGGCGGGCAGGCTCTGGGCTGCTCCCACCTTTTGGCTACTGTGAGTAATGAGCTCTGAGCACCACGTACAAGACCCTGTGGGGACACGTGCTTCCCGTGTTCTTGAGTTGACACTGATTCTACTCATTTACTTTTTGAGGAACCACCGAACTGTTTTCCAACACAGCGGGGCCATTTTGCAGCCTACTGCAGACACGAGAGCTCCAGTTCCTCCACGCCCTCGTCCACGCTGGCTACCATCTGCCTTTTATTACAGCCATTCTGGTGGAAGCCCGACTTTTATTGTAACAAATTATTTGTAACACACCTCACCACTGATCATGGCTGCTCACGGCACCCCAGTGTGCCACGCTCTCACGGCTGGGGCCACGGAGCCACGGTTTAAATTCTTGGAGAGCAGCCACGGACGCTCACTGCTCTGTTTCTGTGGCTCTGTTTGGTCAGTGGCCTTTTCCCTGGATCCCTGATGCCACAACAGCCTAGGGGATAAGAGAAAGGAGCCCAGCGCTCAGCTGCAACCCCAGCACCCCACTCCCAGCAGCCCCCACGTCTCAGACAGCTCCTTCACCATCAGGACCTCAGTGTCCCCACCTGCAAATGGGACTGATAACTGCATGCAGCTCACAGCATCGTCATGTGGAATAAACAGGTTAATAGGCAGGTGGAGCTTGGAGAGCCGGCTGGGCCATCCACACCGTAGCGTGGCTATGGCAGGGCTCTGTCGGTTAGATGCCGGCTGTCCAGGCTGGCCCCCCGACCCTCCACCACTCCGCGCCCTGCACAGGCACTGCGGGGACAGCCTTCGCCTGCACCGAGGCGACCACTGATGCACATGTGGTTTACGCCTTTCCTCTCCAACTTGTGCGTAGGTCAGTTGCTTCCTGGTTTGTCAGAGGCGTTGTGATCAGTGGAGAAGCCCTTTCGTGCGTGAGGGCTTCAGGATGCCCTGGACGATGGCTACAGCGAGGGTTCGCCCAGATTCCAGCATGGGAGGCCGGTGGATTGGTCAACTGGGACGGTTGGGAAGTGAGGCTGGGGAGGGGCGCAGATCCTGGCAGGAGTGAGGAAGTTTCACCCAAAGAGCATGGAGAAGACAGCGCGGTGAACACACCATCCAGCCAGCGTCAGTGCACAAGGGCATGCGCTGAACAACACACACGCAGTGCAGCCAGAGAGGACGGGCTGGGGAAACGCCGCTCAGCGGGAAGATGCCCCTCATGAGGCCCCGCAACGCCCGGCTTTCAACAGGCTTAGGCAGATGCAAGCTGGTGGCCGAGCGTCCAGGCGCGGGGAGGATCCTCAGACCCGTGAACAGTCAGGATCCAGCTACCCGCGTTTCACCCCCTAAGGTGCTGTCATGAATCTCAATGAGTGGAAAAGAGGGTCTTGGGGTCTGTCGGGTTTCTGCCTTGGCAAGCCCCAACGTGGTGGACACTTTCCAAAGAGGTGACTTATCCACACCAGCCCCAGCAGGGCACCTGCTGAAACGCTCGTGGGTTTGTGGGGAGGGTGAGTGGAACTTGCGGGGTGAGAGGGGTAGAACCACAGAGGAGCAAAGCGCACACCGGCCCCAGGAAGTGAGGCTGCTGCGGCGGAAACAGCTCCCGGGATGGCGGGGCGGGGGCTGCCCGCTTATTCCAAAATCCTGCCGTTGCTGAAGGCATTTCTGTTCCTGTCACACTTGTTGTTTGCTTTTGTATTTTTAAGGAAAATCATTTTGAGGAAATAAAGATTATTCAAGGTCATTATGAAGGATTTGAGCCATGAAGAAAAATTCAAGAAATGGTGACAGGTATTTGTAATGTCTAAAGTTTCCAAATAGGAAAGGAATTTCTCCACGTCGACACAGAAGGGACAGCTATCCCAGCCAAAAAGGAGCAAAGAAAGCCAACAGGCGATCGAAAGACGAAATGCAGGGCTGCCCGGCACACGGAAGCAGGCCTGCCCTCTGGAAGCACAGCCACGCCCTGGGGTCGGTCTGGAAGCTGATGATCCCGGGGGTTGGGAGACGAGGGCCACATGGCCCCTCCCTGAACCGTGCAGGCCAAGCTGCGATTCCGTGGGGCAGACAGCCCCTCAGACAGGGCTGAGCAGGAGAGGCCTGGCGACAAGTCGGCCCAGGCTCAGCAGCCCAGCCCCGTGAAGGGTCATGTCTTGCTCAGGTGTCTGCTGTGACCTGGGGAGGCTCTGCTTCCCGCCGCGTCTGAGGAACCCAGGCGGCTGGAAGCTCCGCCATCCGCAACAGGGGTCGGCAAACTTTCTGTAAAGGGCGGGAGAGTAAAGACCTCGCATCCAGCTTTGCAGGCCACACAGCCTCCGTTACAAATACTCAATTCCAGGCAAAGCCGGCCACAGATGAATGTCATGGCCGTGTTCCAATAAAGCTTTATTTACAAAACAGATGGCGAGTGGGGCATGGCCTGCGGGCCACAGTTTGCCAGCCCTGAGCTAAAACACTGGCAGCCACCGTGGCGAGCGAAGAGAGTGTGTGGCATAAGGACCTCACCACGGCTTAGCACTGCCTGGGCGCAGAAACGACACTGTCAGGGCTATTCCCGGCCCTGGGGCGGAATGAGCCACACGGTGCTCGAAGCACGGTCTGAGTTTCTCGAAGGAAGCGAGGACTGAACATTGATGAACCAGTCATGCCTGGCATGTCCAGCAATGCTATTCTTTGATACATTTCTCCAAGTATATTTTCACACAGATCCATAAGGAGATACGAGTGTTAAAAAGTAATTTCAGAAAAAAAGTAAAATCATGACTCTCATAGAAATATAAAAAGGAACACGTTAAAATTTATTGTACTCACTTATCAAGGAAGGGATCAGACAGGTGTTATCACCAGTTCAAAATGGAATCCAAAGAGTAGCCACGCTTAAGAGATCAGAAACATTTAAATCAATACGCAAGTGAAGGCAGAGCGGCTGTCCCTGGGGACGGGGGTGTTAACTGGATTTCCACCACACAGCACTCAGCATTCCTGTCTACGTGAATTCTTTTGTATTGCTATCAGTGGCCTACAAGGAGCAGACCTGTAAGATAATTCTAAATCATGAGAGTCAAATCAAATAGCCTTGGGGGTGTCCTCCAGGCGGTGCAGTTTTCTGTGGACCACCGTGAGTGAGGTTCTTCCCGCAGCACTGCAGGCCATCTGCATACCCACCACCCAGGAAGGGCAAGTGACAGGGACAGCACCGCGGACAGTACCAGGTGCAGAAATGGACAGCCGGGCGCACCATGGCAGCGAGTGAGGGGTCCACAGAGGCAGTGTCAGAGAAAACACACAGGCAACAGACGGACAACCCATCACCATTCACGATCCTTAAAAGTGCAAACACACGGCTGGGCGTGGTGCCTCACGCCTGTAATCCCAGCACTTTGGGAGGTGGAGGCGGGCAAATCACAAGGTCAGGAGTTCAAGACCAGCCTGGCCAACATGGTGAAACTCCGTCTCTACTAACAATACAAAAATTAGCCAGGTGTGGTGGCCAGCACCCCTGTAGTCCCGGCTACTCGGGAGGCTGAGGCGGGAGAATCGCTTGAACTTGGGAGGTGGAGGTTGCAGTGAGCCGAGATCGCACCACGGCACTCCAGCCTGGGTGACAGAGTGAGGCTCCGTCTCAAAAAAAACACAAAAAGTGCGAACACATGAAACAACACATTATGTCAGAACGTAATACGAACAAAAAGCTCTATCAAGCACAGGGAATGCTGGCCTCCCTGGCAAGGGCGATGGGAGTGGCGCATAGGGTAAAAGTGAACCCCTTCACAAGCAGGGGTGGACACGGCCCACACCCGAGGATGAGGAGAGTGCACTGGGAATGGAGAACTGTGGCTATTCCACCTTCGGTGTCAGACATTCCTCCCTCTCTCTCAAAACAACCAAGTTCAAGGAAGAGACGTGGCGTGGTGGCTCACACCTGTAATTCCAGCACTTTGGGAGGCCGAGGCGGGTGGATCACCTGAGGTCGTGAGTTCGAGACCAGCCTGGCCAATACGGTGAAACACGTCTCTACTAAAAATACAAATATTAGCCAGGCATGGTGGCGCATGCTTGTAATCCCAGCTTCTCAGGAGGCTGAGGTGGGAGAACTGCTTGAACCCCAGGGGCAGAGGCTGCAGAGAGCCGAGATCGCACCACTTCACTCCAGCCTGGGCGACAGAGTGAGACTGTCTCAAAAAAAGAAAGTTCAAGGAAGAAAGGAAAAAAAAAATCCAAATTTCTCTCTTCAGAAAAACTGTATCAGTGAACACTGTCCTGATATTTTTATGCCTGTATACAAACAGAAAGACAGGTAAGCTTATGCTTTCATGAAATGGGGTCTATGGATGCTATTTTAAATTACATTTATTTTAACATCAGTTTTCAACATAAGCAAATGAAAGTAAAACTAGCGAATTTTCTGCACCAAAATGGTGTGTATCTTAGATTTTAAAATCTGCTGAATGAGGAAAAAAAAAAATTGATTCTGCATATTGAAAGATCACACCATGCACATAATTTCACCCGGAGTCACTTCGGTCTGAACACCAGTGATTCTTATGCCGAGTGCCCGTGTCCATCTTCATGTAAATTCGGTTCCTAAATACAAAGTGCGTAACGGCTTTCACCTTGACTCACTGTGGCTCTCTTCGGCCTTTCCTCCAAGGCAGTGGTGTTCACGCCAGTGTGTGCCAGAATCATCTTGCTAAACACGGATGCTGCTGGGTCCGCCCCCCAGAGCGCCTGCGCCAGCGGACCTGGGATGGCCTAGGCACCTGCATTTCTCAAGTTCCCGGCTGGGGGCTGGGGCCGCTGCTCCAGGACGCGCACTTGGAGAACGGCTGTTTGAAATGCACTGCTTTGGTGCGGACACCGTCTCGGTTTTCAGCTTGTTTCTGGAGGTCCGACATCTTATTTTCATTTCTTACTCTTACACATTTTTGACATGTATTTTATTGAATTCATGTTCTCATTAAACTATTCTCTTAGGCAAAGCACAGGAGATTTTTTTCTGTTCATGAACTGTGTCCTCTGCCCTCCGCCTGTTTGTCTTGGGCACACGGCGGCCCCTTCTCCTGCGCTGAGTCACGGGTCTCTCTGCAGGACGTTTGCCTGTCGCCCACCGCCCCCTTCCCGCCTCTCCATCCTGTTCAAGCCTGAGCAGCTCTGACCAAGTCTTCATATGTTTTAACACAGCCCTGGAGGGATTTTAAGTCTTTCCACAAAACCTAGCAAAGGCTTGTCTTCCCCTGCTAGCCTCAGGCAGCACGGGCTGTTTGCATTCGGGCCACCTTCGGGAACCCTGCAAGGATGCTGGTGGAAGGAGGAGCTCAGCTCAAGTGGGAGAAGTTGTGTTCAAATGCGGAGGCCCTGCTCCTGCTTCTGGAATCCCGTGAAATGGCCCGGACCCGAGCGGTCTTCACCTCATTACAGGGAGACTGGTGTGTCCACTCCTGGTCTCAGGCCACGCCCACAGGTCAACACATCCCTGGGGCCTTCACTTCTCCCAGAGAGACTCACCTCACAGTTAACTTCCCACATCTGCCAGAGTCATTGCAAGACTCCCCTGTCTCCCAATCCGAAGCATGGAGGAGGTGGCCCATGGCACTGCTGGTACACAGGGGCACGCGGACATGGTGGCGGCTCGGAGCCGCGCGGATCTGCCCTCTGCTCTACTCTGAAATCCTTTGCTTCTTTTCTTGGCTACTAATTTTTTTTTTCTTTGAGATGGGGTCTCACTCTGCCACGCAGGCTGTAGTGCAGTGACGCAATCACAGCTCACTGCAGCCTCCATTTCCTGGGCTCAAGTGATCCTCCCACCTCAGCCTCCCAAAGTGCTCAGCCTGCCGGCGTGAGCCACCGCACCTGGTTTTTGGCTACAATTTTTAAAGAGTATGGTTTTGTTTGTTTTCTGCTGGGATTATTTTTCTAGTTTTCCCTTTCTATTCTATCAGGGACTGGGGGCAAGACACTCTGTGACTCTGCTTAATTTTACTGTCTTTGACAGTTTTTTGAATGCCCATGAGTAGGGACAAATCGTAGTCTCATAAGAATGTGCCTGATCTGGGGAGCAGGCCTCACTCAGCAGCGACCGCCCCTCCTGGCACAGCACTGGCCTCCCCAGTATTCAGTAAATGCAGATGAGTGTGGGACCTGGACGTCCCATGCGGCCCCTCTGCAGAGCTGGACCTGCAGCCCAAGACTCCTTGCAGGTGAAGGGTCTGGGGTGAGTCTCTGTCCCTGGACAGTGAGGAAGCGAAGGCCATGGGGTAGCGTCTATCACATTTACTGGGGGGAAGCTGAGGCTGCTGGGGGCAGCGCCTGTCCCCGGATGTCCCCAGACAGGTGCTCTGTTCCTTCCATCCCATATTCCCTGGGCCTCCCCTGTGTCCTGAGGGCCTGTGGACACCTGGCTAGTCCTGTCATTAATCCTCCCCAGGTACAGGACACCAATGCCCACACAATAAGTCACCCCGCCCCTGACCCCTGCAGCCTCAGAGGAGGTACATGACTCAGGACACCCCCTCCTGGCATTGCAGTCCTCCTGCCAGAGATCCTGAGGCCGTGCCGGAAAGGCCAGCCTAGACCTCTCCATCATTTCACATAGGCACAGCCTTGCCAAGGTCCCACAGGGCAGAGCGGCTGTCTGGGCCTGGCCTCTGCTTCAGCCTGGCATCCCCCATGCTGAGTGTGGCCCCAGGAACAGCGCCACAGGCTGAGATCCCAAAGCTCACCTCAGGCTCTGACCCCAGGCTCTGACCTCAGGCTCTGACCTCAGGTTCTGACCTCAGGCTCTGACCTCTGGCTTTGACCTCAGGCTCTGACCTCTGGCTCTGACCTGTGGCTCTCACCTCAGGCTCTGACCTCAGGCTCTGACCTCAGGCTCTGACCCCAGGCTCTGACCTCAGGTTCTGACCTCAGGTTCTGACCTCAGGCTCTGACCTCTGGCTTTGACCTCAGGCTCTGACCTCTGGCTCTGACCTGTGGCTCTCACCTCAGGTTCTGACCCAAGGCTCTGACCTCAGGCTCTGACCTCAGGCTCTGACCTCTGGCTCTGACCTCAGGCTCTGACCTCCGGCTCTGACCTCAGGCTCTGACCTCAGGTTCTGACCTCAGGCTCTGACCTCTGGCTTTGACCTCAGGCTCTGACCTCTGGCTCTGACCTGTGGCTCTCACCTCAGGTTCTGACCTCAGGGTCTGACCTCAGGCTCTGACCTCTGGCTCTGACCTCAGGCTCTGACCTCAGGCTCTGGCTTCTGCCTTTGACCTCAGGCTCTGACCTCAGGCTCTGACCTCAGGCTCTGGCTTCTGCCTTTGACCTCAGGCTCTGACCTCTGGCTCTGACCTCAGGCTCTGACCTCAGGCTCTGGCTTCTGCCTTTGACCTCTGGCTCTGACCCCTGGCTCTGACCTCTGGCTCTGACCTCAGGCTCTGGCTTCTGGCTCTGGCTTCTGCCTTTGACCTCAGGCTCTGACCTCTGGCTCTGACCCCTGGCTCTGACCTCTGGCTCTGACCCCTGGCTCTGACCTCAGGCTCTGACCTCAGGCTCTGGCTTCTGCCTTTGACCTCAGGCTCTGACCTCTGGCTCTGACCCCTGGCTCTGACCTCTGGCTCTGACCCCTGGCTCTGACCTCAGGTTCTGACCTCAGGCTCTGACCCCTGGCTTTGACCCCTGGCTCTGACCTCTGGCTCTGACCTCAGGCTCTGACCCCTGGCTCTGACCTCTGGCTCTGACCTCAGGCTCTGGCTTCTGGCTCTGGCTTCTGCCTTTGACCTCAGGCTCTGACCTCTGGCTCTGACCCCTGGCTCTGACCTCTGGCTCTGACCCCTGGCTCTGACCTCAGGCTCTGACCTCAGGCTCTGGCTTCTGCCTTTGACCTCAGGCTCTGACCTCTGGCTCTGACCCCTGGCTCTGACCTCTGGCTCTGACCCCTGGCTCTGACCTCAGGTTCTGACCTCAGGCTCTGACCCCTGGCTTTGACCCCTGGCTCTGACCTCTGGCTCTGACCTCAGGCTCTGACCCCTGGCTCTGACCTCTGGCTCTGACCTCAGGCTCTGGCTTCTGGCTCTGGCTTCTGCCTTTGACCTCAGGCTCTGACCTCTGGCTCTGACCCCTGGCTCTGACCTCTGGCTCTGACCTCAGGCTCTGGCTTCTGGCTCTGACCTCAAGCTCTGACCTCTGACTCTGACCTCTGGCTCTGACCTCAAGCTCTGACCTCAGGCTCTGGCTTCTGGCTCTGACCCCTGGCTCTGACCTCAGGCTCTGACCTCAGGCTCTGGCTTCTGGCTCTTACCTCCGACTCTAACCTCTGGCTCTGATCTCAGGCTCTGATCTCTGGCTCTGACCTCAGGCTGGGTGCCTGGCTGGTCCCTCCCCCAACAAGAGCTCAGAGGGGAAATGATTTCCTTTTTGTATGAATTCAGGCTGGGTCCGGACAAGCCAGGAGGAACAGTTTCCTCCACACCTGTTTGGAAGCAATTTTCTTCATGGAACTGGCAGCCCCGATCAAGAAAAATGACTGGCACAACTGACAAAACCCCAGGTCTTCCAGGGAAACGAAAGCAAACATCCACATGCCTAATGGAAGCCTCTAGTGGCCTGGAGGATGTGGCTCGAGGGCCCCTGGCAGCCCAGGGCCTCTGCTCACTCAGTAGCCAGGGTTGCCAGTTCAAGCAGCCAAGCTCCCTCCGTGCCCGGAGCCACCTGTCCCTGTCCCCAGAGCCTTGGGCCATAGTTACTCTGGAGGGAACTTGCCCAAAGCTCAGCCAACCCGCCACTGTCAGCAAAAGAAGGCAGAGGCTGCAGGACCATCGTAGGCAGGGGGCACACTGGCGCTCCCAGGCTGGCCCCACCCAGAGCTTATCTGCAGACACAGCCGCGGGTGACTTCCCAGGAGTCACTGCGAGGTGTCCCCCGAGCTGCAGCCTCCCCCGCAAGCCGCCGTGCCTCTCCTCTTGCTCTATTCTCTATAGAAACCCTGGCTCGTGCGCAGCCTTCAGCGCCCCGCACCCCTCCCTCTGCAGACGTTGGACAACCACAGCAACAGCGGCGCCATTCCTCCTGCTGTGCAGCATGGAAGACACACGCTCACCGACGGGCAACTTGCCCACGGTCACGCTGCTGCTGCCGCATGCGGGCTGGAAACCAGACCCTCCTCACCACCGAGACCAAGCTGCTCACCTCTGAGTGCCACTCTGGCTCTACGCGGACGCCGGGATGCCCCATGGGGTAGGAGTGGACACACCCCGACCGGAGTGCAGGCTGCACCTCGAGGCTCCCAGCACCCCACCGGGCCGGTCAGGGCTGCGGTCTACTCGGTATGGCCAGCCTGGGGGGACCTCCTGGGGGCTCAGGCTCCCTCCAGGAAGGACCTGGCCACACACTGGTCCTTCATGAACAGTTTTCTCATGAAATGGACGGATTGGCCCTGGGCTGCAAAAGCCAGCGCCTGTCAGAGCAGAGGCATCTCCGGGGCTGCCACCCAGAATGTGCCCAGCAGGAAGACAGGGCAGTGCTGCAGCTCAACCAGGCATCACGGCCGAATGTGCAGAGGGGACTCCAGACCCCCTGCAGGCCAGCCCCAGGCTGCAGGGCCCACAGGCCTGCAGGACCGCAAGCCAGAAGTATCCTGCATCCAGCCCAACGCCTGGAGCAGGAGGATCGGAGCGCAGACTGCGCTGAGAACAGGATCACTTGCAGACAGAAGGCGGCGCAGAGCCTCGCGGAGTGAGCTGCACCCCGCACCAGAGCAGGAGCGGAGGGCCCAGGGTCCCGCTCTCAACGGAGCCCAGGCTACCAGGGGGACGTGTCCCTTGCAGGTTTCCAGAGAGAGGGGCGACACCTTGGCAGCTGGGTGTGCTCAGGCCCCTGCTCCAGTGACTTCTCCCAGCTGCTCCTCCTCACCCCAGCTGGGGGATGCGTCACCCTCCCAGGATGGCCCCTGGACGCTCAGGCCACTGAAATTCTAGGTGGTCAAGGATGGAGCACGGCTCCAGCAGATGGGGAGATGGGTGTGGACACGAAACGGGAGGGCTTCCGAAAGGGAGGGTGTTACTGGGGGAAGACACAGTCCCTTTCCACCCGCTGTGGAATTAGCTCATTAACCGGCCTGTTCTGTGTGGTGTGCTGGGCCTGCAAACCCCTTAGCGATGCCTCCAAGGGCCCTCCCTGCAGGCGCGGTGCTCAGGGCCGTGGAGTGAGCCTCAAGCCCAAGGATTTCTCTGCAATCACCAACACCCCCGCATCGTCCAGGGATCAAGGTCAACGCCGATGGCTGCGCCTTCTCCAGCCCAGCTTCGGCTCATCGCAGGGAACCCCTTTGCTATCCATATAAAAGCCTAGAGTTCAACGGCTGCTGACGCCAGTGCAGGACCCCGAGGAGGCGGGGCTGAGGTTTTGTCAGGCCCACCTGCATGCAGGGGTGCCCAGGTCTGCTAAAGGCACTTGCTGCCTTTGGTCAAATTTTGGGGAAAGTCAGAGTGAGGTTCATGCAGGCAGGGAGGAGACCAGGCAGCCCTGTGTTGGAATTGCCCACCACGTGTCTCTGACACCCTGCGTAACTTCTCTGAACCTCAGGCTGCCTTTGGTGAAGTGAGGATAAGGGCCATGCCTCCCAGGGTTGTCGGACGGAGCCAGGGAGCCCTGGATGAAGTGCCAGGGCAGTGCCCAGGAGAGGGAAGCCCAGGCCACGGCAGGTGGGTGCTGTGCCTCCCGTGGGACTCCTCAGTCCCACAACCCGGTGCTTAGCAGGTAGTGGGCGTGGCCAGTGGGGTGGGATCCCGAGTAAGGAACTGGGATCCGGGTTGCAGTACAGCCCCTTACTCACGGTCCCTGGTGACCCAGGCCAGGCCGTCAGGGTTGGTCTGGCCTGCTCACACCTGACGGACCATGCTTGGGCCAAGGCCCTGGGCATCATCTGGCAGCAGCATCCGAGGCTGGGAGGACCAAGAACTCATACCAGGACAGCCCTGTACCAACACAGGGGCCCAAGGCTTGCATCCCACACAACTCCCAGAGTCCCCGGGGACGGAGCTCCCGGGGCCCACAGAGGAACACGGCTCAGCCACTGTCCTGTACCGCCTTCTCCACGACCTGCTGGGCTTCCTGCAGCCACTGCCAAATGCCCGAGGGAGAAGCTGCGCAAAGACCGGGAGGCCGCCGCTACCAGACACAGCCAGGGTGCCCCCGCCCTCCCTGCCGAGACTCAGGCCTCCAGGCCCAGGGTCCCGTGGGGCTCCTGCCCGCCACACACCAGCCTTCCTGCTGCCCTGCTCCATCCAGTGAAGAAGGACTATGTAACAGGCCAGCCCAGCTCCTGTTGCCAGGTGGCAAGAGGGGCGACGGCTCCAGGAAGTCCTGGGGGGTGCCTCAGTGTGCCCACCATAGCGACGTAACCTGCGGGCCCAGTGCAAGATGAGAATGGAAGGCTCTTGTCCAAAACCCGTCGAGACTTTCAGGACAGGCACAGCTGAACATGAAACCGAGCACGGGCCCATCTTGAGTGTGGGCACCGGGGGAACGCGGAGGTCACAGGTGCACAGGTGGCCCTGCCCTTCAAGAGGTCCTTCCAAGGCCAAGTTAGCCAATTTACATCCTTGGGCGGTGAGGGGGAGGTAGGGGAGGTGGAGGTAGGGGAGGGGGAGGCAGGGGAGGGGGAGGTAGGGGAGGTGGCGGTAGGGGAGGGGGAGGCAGGGGAGGGGGAGGTAGGGGAGGTGGAGGTAGGGGAGGGGGAGGCAGGGGAGGGGGAGGTAGGGGAGGTGGAGGTAAGGGAGGGGAGGTAGGGGAGGGGGAGGTAGGGGAGGGGGAGGCAGGGGAGGGGGAGGTAGGGGAGGTGGAGGTAGGGGAGGGGAGGTAGGGGAGGGGGAGGTAGGGGAGGGGAGGTAGGGGAGGGGAGGTAGGGGAGGTGGAGTAGGGGAGGTGGAGTAGGGGAGGGGGAGGTAGGGGAGGGGAGGTAGGGGAGGTGGAGTAGGGGAGGGGAGGTAGCGGAGGGGGAGGTAGGGGAGGGGAGGTAGGGGAGGTGGAGTAGGGGAGGTGGAGTAGGGGAGGGGGAGGTAGGTGAGGGGGAGGTAGGAGAGGTGGAGTGGGGGCAAGCTCTGTCATCACTACAGCTGTCTGAGCAAAAGTCCAGACGTTCCATTAACTGCAGCAAGGTTCAGGATTGTGCACAATTCTTACAGGGAAATGGCAGCTCCTTTCCACCAACACTTAAAGAGCTGGCAGCTCCTGGGCCCTGCCCACACATCCCTCCAGAGGGTCAGGCTGTGCTCCGGCCAATGGCCACCGGGCTGCTCTTCTCCCTCCCACCCCCCTCCCGGTTCAGAGGTTCCCTGTGGTCTCACTCAAGGCTGGCTCTGCAGCTGGGTCCTGAGCCCCAGGCGACAGAAAATAACCGAGCCATCTGCACAGCCTCCGCTCCACGAGTGGCAACGGGAAAGTGGCAGGCTTTCACAACACTGCACTAACTTGCCCTTGTTCAGGCTCTACAACCCGCTGTCCATTTCACAGCTGTACGTGGAGTCGCTGGAAAACCAAACGTAAAAAGCAGCAGGCCAGCCGGAGCGCAGCTGCCGAGGCCAAAAGCCCCGGCTGTCTTGAAAGCGCGCGTGCACGCTGGAACCCGGATCCTGGCCTGAGCCTCCGGCATTCCAAACACAAGGACAAATCAGGGCCTGCAAAGGCAGCTCAGATGCCAGTCTGACGATGCAACGTAGTATGTCCCTTCACGTTCCACAAATCGAGGCCTCCAGTGGGTCTGGGACAGAAAGAACTAGAGGCAGCCGAGGTGGCCCTCCGTCCTCAGGGCCATCGTTGAGCCTCGAGCCATCGCAGCCTAGGCAGGAGCCAGGGGAGGCCTCTGCATTTATTTCACAGGGAACGGTTCATACAAAGATAAAGCAAGCAGGAGGCCAGGGCAGAAGGCTCTGCACCTGACACGCAGGGTCCCAGGCATTGCAGGGCGCCCCTTCCTCCCCTGGAGCCCCCAACCCTTTCTGCTGCTGTGCAGGGCCTCCTGCCTCAGGCGGGCCTTCTCACTGCTCAAGTTCCACAAATGTTTTTTGGTTTTGTTGGAGACAAGGTCTTGCTCTGTGGCCCGGGCTGGAGTGCCAACTCCTGGGCTCAAGCAATCCTCCCACCTCAGCCTCCCAGGTAACTGGGACAACAGGTGTGTGCCACCACCCATTTTTTTCACTTTTTGAAGAGACAAGGCCTCAGCCATGTTGCCCAGGCTGGTCTCCAACTCAGCCTCAAGGGATCCTCCCACCTCAGCCTCCCAAAGCACTGGGATTACAGGTGTGAGCCTCTGCACCCGACGCCACCTCCTGAGGGGGACACAGGTCTTCCCTCGGACTGGAACTTGGACCACTGGCTCTCCTGGCTCTCCAGCTTGCAGACAGCAGACCTTGCAGCTTCTGGGCCCCCAGAAGCACACGGGCCACTTCCTGATCACAACTGTCTCCATATCTGTACGTCCTGTCGGCCCCGTTCTCAGGAGAACCCTGACTGAGGCTGAGCCTGGACCCACCACATTCCAGCTGCGAGACTGGGGAAGTCCCATCCTCAGACCTCACGTACCTGATGGGAGAAAAATCAGGCTGCTGTCCCCACCTGCAGCCAGGCTTGCTGTGAGGGTCTAGGGAGGGGGCACCCCTCAGAGTGGGCTCACGAAGCGGTGGCAGAGATTTAGAGAAGTTTCCAGTCCTCGTAGCTCCTCCGCCCCGTGCTGTGTGGCCCTGGTCATCCCTCAGCAGCACAGGCTGGCCCTGTCCTAAAGAAGCTGAGATGATGCATCTCCTATCAGACGGACATGTGCCCCCCACTCACAGCTTCCTGCCCCCGAGTCCATGGGGGGCAAGAGGCCTGCTGTGGGCATGCCGTGACCCAAGTGGGAGGCTCAGGGCTCCCAGCTGCCACCTTCTCTTTCAGATGGCTCCAGTCCACCAAGCGCCTCCTCAGGACACGACCTCTGGAAATCTGGGGGTTCCTCCCGCTACGCGAGGACTCTGTCTTTAGGCATCTGAAGTGTAGATGTGAACACTTAACTTTCCCACTGTGTTTGAACCTGCTGCCCTCAGTGTAGACGCCCCACACGGGTAGGGCTGGTGCATGCCACGCGGCCACCACGTGCATGTGAGTGGTAGCCACGTGTCTCTCTGTCCCTGAGATCGGCTGTCCAGCCCACCCTGCGAGCCTGCAGCTTCATCCGGTGTCACAGAAATACCACACAGCTCGACGCGGCGGTTCAGGTAGGCGCCTGTCTGGTTGTGCGACCCTGTCTGACAATTACGGGGCGCTGTTCCCACTGCTCCCACGACTGCTTCAAAGAGGCTTCGGGTCGGCGTCTCGCTGGCCACCCGCTGGCCAGGGCTTCCAGTACATTCTGCTTCAGCCCCTGGTCCCTTTGTCAGTTAGTTACTGAGCTTGCAGGAGTACAGAAGGGCCCTGCTTCAGAGGATTATTGGCTTTTGAAGTCAAAAATCCTAAAACAATGCTGACACTTCCCGTTTCAGTCTCATCTTTGAGTCTGCATTTTCCCTGGGGCTCTGTGGACCTTTCCTGCAAACATCTGACCACAAGACATCAGAGGGAGAGGGTACTATTGAGAAGAAACGCTGCATCGAGGGTGACAGATGGGGCCTGGGGTGCCCGTGGGTGTGCGGGAGGGGCCTTGGGAGGGGCCTTGGGAGGGCCACAGGCTCCTGTGCCACCCACGCCCCTTCAGCACCCCCGGCTCCACAGTGCGGCCCGTGCTGGGCAGCCCTGGCCCACGGATTCCTGCCCAGGTCCTCCTCTCGCCACACCCTCCCTGGGTCCCCTCAGCACCCAGTGCAGGATGTGGCCGACACCAAGGCGCTGAGTCAGAAGCAGCCATGTCGGACGGACGGCAGGCGTGGTCACATCGGGCGTGGAAGCTTGGGCCCCTTTAACAAACAGGGTCTAGAAGATTCTAATGGCAAGTAAAAGAAAATGCATCTAACTCTAAAGCTCTCTTCCTTTTCCTTCCTAAAATTCCTAAATTTTAAGAAATGATTAGAAAGTATTTGTGTAATTTAACAGGGGAAACAGGCCAGAGGGGTTCACCCAGGCCTGGGCCCGACGGCGCACAGAGACCTCCAGCCTGGCCATCCCCTGGACAGCAGGAAGGACGGTGGGACCCAGGGACGCGTAGGGTCCTGCTGACGCCTGCCCAGGCTCCTGCCTGGCTCTGTCCCTCTCCAGACCTGCGTGGGGTCCTGCTGACGCCTGCCCAGGCTCCTTCCTGGCTCTGTCCCTCTCCAGACCTGCGTGGGGTCCTGCTGACACCTGCCCAGGCTCCTGCCTGGCTCTGACCCTCCCCAGACCTGACCTGGGGCACATCCCGTGGCCCCTTTTCCTCGGTCAGCGCTGTGGCATGGGTCCTGCGGTGTGGACAGCAGGGCTAAAGGCAGCCGCCTGCAGCCCCACACCCACTCGAGGTCTGCATAGGAGCCACCCTGTGGGCCCGAGGGATGAACCGCCACACGTGCACCACGCCTGCTCGCAGAGGGCGGAGAGCCAGGCCGTGTCCTGGGATGGGGGTGGTGGGGCAGGCCTGCAGGCCCAGGGAGAGGAAAGGCTGCACGAAGGGCTGGGTGGGAGCCATGGAGGTAGGCAGTGAGGAGGGGTCGCAGCGAGGGGGCTGGCACAAAGGGCTGTGAAGGCAGAGTCTGGGGCCCAGGAGAAAGGAGCAGGCCTCCTGGGCAGAGACGACACTGTTGTCTGTGCAAGGTGGAGGGTTCCGGAGGCCAGCGCTGTGCGGCCCGCAGAAACCCACCCCCATGGCCCACAGGGCCCCAGCTGCGAGGCTTGCGGCTCTCCCTGGCAGGCGGTGGGCGCCCCCCGCCACAGGCCCTATCATGATACCTACAGGTGGGAAGAGCCTCTGTACACCAACAGCTTCCGGGTACCCCTGCAGGGCTTTTTCTGGTTTTCTTGAACTTCCATGATGGACAAAGCAGCCTCCCCTCTCTTCCTCAAGAGGCCTCCCTCCCCTGGATGGGCAACCCTGTGCCAGGTGCGGCTATGGAGACCACCCGTCACCACACATGGGACAGCCTGTGTCCACCTCTCTCCGTGGAGCACACAGCATGGAGGCAGGGACGAGCCTGGGCCAGGGCCCCGGAGGGTGCAGCCAGCCCATGGCAGACATGCGCTCTGCTGAGCAAGCTGGCAAGGCAGGGCCGCCCACAGCGGCCAGAGAACGCAGGGCACAGCTGCAGACACCAGCCCCACTGCTCCACGCCTTCTCCGAGGCGGAAGGCCCGTCTCTGTGGTGGTAAGATCCTCACTGCCAGCCGCCTGGGAGGTGAGGAGAGGCTGAAGGGCCACCCAGAGCAGGGCCTGTGGCCACCAGTCTCCACAGCACCTTCTTGTTGACCCGGGCTGGGGACTGTGGTAGACAGAACAGGGACCCAAGGACGGCCTCGTCCTGATCCCCAGCTCCTGGGATGGGGGACCTCGGGTGGCAAAGGGGCTCAGCAAATGGGGTTGAAGATCTTGATGCGGGTTTCCTGGCTTGAGTGGCCCAATGTCAACACAGGGGTCCTTGTAAGAGGGAGGTGGTGGGCCGGCAGAGAGGAGCAGTGACCACAGAGGCAGAGGGTAGGATGACTGAGGAGGGGTCACCACGAGACCACGTACGCAGGCGGCCCCCGGAAGCTGGAAGGCCAGGAAACCGCTTCCTTGCAGAGCCTCCGGAGCGAGCAGCGCTGCTGACACTGGGCTTTGCAGCCTCCTGACCTCCGGAACTTAGGAGAAAAGATCGGGGCCACGTCAGCCACGAAGCGCACGGCAGCTGCCGACCGCACCTAGGAGACGGCTCCACGCGGATCAGGGCTCAGCCCCCGGGAGGGTGCCCGAGGGTGACCTGAGCATGGCGGTGCATGAAGCAGGCAGAAGCAGGAGGGCTTCTCAACCCACTGAGGCCCACTTCTCAGCCTGCAGAGGAGGCTTGGCGCCTTCTCGGAACCTCCTACAGCTCCAGACACTCACGGTTTGCTCTCAAGCCCCCTGCCTCAGTTCCACCCCCTTCACCTCCTCCTGTGCCCTCTTAGGTTGGAAAACACGGTAGGCAGCGCGAACATGAGTAGCAGCTTGCCCCGACCACAGGCGGCCAGGCAGAGGCTTGCCCTTCAAAGGCTGTGGCCACGGGGTGACAGCACGGCAAGCACAGGTTCTTCAGGAACCGCAAACTTCAAATGGACGCCACCTCCAAGCCCACACACTGGCATCTCTCCAGGAAGGGCGAGGCGGAGGACGCCCCTGCCGCCTCAGGACTGCGAGAGCTGGGAGTGGGTCCACCTGCTGGGCTGGGCCGGGCTGGGCTGAGTGACTGCCTCGGGGCACTGAGAGTGGGTCCACCCCCAGGCTGGACTAAGTGACCACCCCAGGGTTGTGAAAGTGGTTTCTAACTGATGGCTGGGCTGTGACCACCTCAGGGCAGTGAGAGTGTGTCCCACCTGGCGGAGCTGTGACTGCCTTGGGGCTGTGAGTGAGCTCCGCCCACCGGGCCAGAGATGCCACTCTCCTGTGTCCCCATGCGTTCCTTCACCAGCTCCTCTGGGGAAGCCCCCTCAGAGACCCCAGTGAAGCTCCCTGGCAACCAGCTTTCTGAGCCAAGGACACTCAGGGACAAGCTCACCTTCAGGAGGGAAAGATAACACACTGCTGAGCCTCCCACTTTCCTTCAAACAGCAGAGGATGCATCTTTACCCATTAGACAAACATATACAATTTTATTACTTCGTTAGATGCAAAAAATGGGGAACTGTTTCATGTTAACTCAACAGTCTGAGGTCTTTCAAGTCCTTTCTGACCAGCTAAGAAACACCATTAATTTATTAGGTTTTTTTTTCTCACTGCTAATGAAAACCTGGATAGCGCCAGACCAAACCCATCCATGCTTCCCCGACTGGGTGGCACTGCTGGCGGGTGACGACGGGTTGCTAACGCTGCTGACACACTCTGGAAGTGGGAGTCGCGCGTGGGATGCATCATGGCTGCTGCGCAGCCACCCGACCCGCCGCCACCCTGGACAGCGACGTTTGCTCACACGAGTGGTTCCTCTCGCCTGCTTTTTGCCATGGGGATTTCCAGGCAGCTGGGATTCTTTCTGCATCCAAATTACATTCTCTCAACAAGATTGATTTTTCCCCTTCACAGAAGGGATTCATTTTAATTTGGGCTTTGGCTGGCGCATATCATGTTCTTCTCAAATTTTACGTCAATAGAAATGAATTTATTATATTTATTCACTAATAAGGCTTCGTGTGAAGTATACAAATACTATATATAGAAAATATGTGAAAACTTCCCCAAGTTGAGTGTCTGAGCCACCTCAAAATGCTGGGAGTGGGGAGGGCGAGGTCTGCTATTCCTGCCACAAAACACGAGGGGGCCAGGGTGGGTGGAGACCAGGAAGGGTCGGCTGTGTAAGGTGGCACAGCCAATGCAGGCATTTCCGCTCTCAGGATGGCACAGAGGTTTCTAGAGAAGGACCATGACAAGCCGTCCTATGGCCAGCGCTGGACTCTGTGGTGTCCTGAGCTGAGAGCTTGTCCTCTTCAGGGTCCCGGTCCACAAGGGACTTTCTGGAGCTGCTGCAGAAAGTCCAGCTGTTCAGTGGTCCGCATCCACTCCCCGTCCTCCTAAGGTGGCTCTTGGAGAGCTCGGGACACGGGGGAGGCACGTGAGGCTAAAGGCTGAATTCAGACCCACACCTTGCCAGATGCCCATCCAGAAGGGGCCTCCGTGTGTGGGTTGCTGTTGGCTGACTTGGCCACAGGGACTGAGAGGGCCGCAGGAGACAGACCAGGGCAGGAGGGAAAGCTGGGGCAGGGCCGCGGGACGACAGACTCTGGCTCAGGATCCTGATGCTGCCTCACCTGTGGGCGTGGCTCTCGTCAGATGCAACCTCAGCTTCAACCTGAGAGGCCAAAGCAGGGCAGGGCAGCAGAGCCCAGAGTGGGAGACGGTGCAGGCTCTGTGTCGAGTCTCCAGAGGACAGCTCTGCAGCCAGTGAGGCAGGGGTGACAGCAGGGGCAGCTGGCCGGGAAAAGGACAGGACAGGAGGTAAAAGCCACCGAAAAGAGTCAGGTTCCAGGCAGTGGCTGGGAGCTTCTCAGTGGAAACGCACACCAGGCCATTCCTGGTACACCCATCCTTGGGTCCCAAGAGAAAGACTCGTCTGGACCCCACCCACCAAGCGCTGTCAGGAGCTAGTTACGCCGAGTCTCCAGGGCTCCAGCACCTGCGCTAGGAGTTGGGGCCAGTCATCCCACCATCACACGCAAGACGCACAGAAGCCGAACAAAAAGTCTGACTCACGGTGCTAACTTCTCTAGAATGAGAAGACGTCAGTGGCCGTCATCACACACAGGATGCAGCCGTGGCTGGCACAGCAGCTGCCTGCTCCTCCGGCTTCAGCGGCGGGTAGATCCGAGGCATGGGGCCGTGAGCGTGGGGCCTGAGCATGTGGGGCCCTACCAGCTCCACTCACCGTGTCTTTAGGGTACTCAGATTTGGACAACAGGGCCGTGCGCCGCCTGCTGCAGTACTGAGAAGGAAAAGCCTCCTGTGCCTGGAGGCCGGGCATTGCTCCTGGAGTCGGAGGGTCGAGCGCTCGGCCCCAAGCTCGCCTTGTCCCAGGAGAGGGCAGAGCGGTGGAAACGCACTTTCCAGCCTGCTGCAAGTCACAGCCACCTTTCTGTTCGTGCTTCCTGAACAGAACAAGGCTCAGTGACAGGCAGGGGGAACGTGTGGAGACGAGCGTGCTCTTGTTCTGGTGGGAGGAGTGGCGTCACGGCGGAGCTGGCGGCAGAAAGCTCAGGCTCTGACGGGATCAGGCTCTCTACCCATCTGCTTGTTCTTTTCTCATCCCCATGTGGTGAACCCTGCCCCAGCCAGCTCGGCCCAGCTCGGCCCAGCTCTACAGACACAGAGCTTGCCACAGTCACATCAACAGTCACCGCAGGTCCCCCCATCCCTGACCCGGCCCGGCCACCTCACTCCTTCCCTCGCCTCCCAGGCCCTCTGCACTCTCCTCAGCTCTCCAACACCCATAGTGAGCTCTGCTGGGTGCCCTGCAGCTCAGGCCAGACCCTCCTGACACCTGACACCCCCACTCCACCGTGGGCTCGCCGGCTCACAGCTGTCAGCTTCTGCGCATGCACCGCCCGTGTCGGGGCCTCCGCCGGGCCCCACCCCTGTCGCCGCTGCCGCCACTGCGGTCCCGCGCGGAAATGCTGCCTGGGATGCAGGAGGCCCCATCAACATTCACTGAAAGAAACCCACACCACCGCCACGGGGAACGTGCCACAGGAAACGGCCTTTTAAAAATTACAAGCTGGGGCTTTTAATGTAATCACCAGGCATAGTCTCATTAAAAAAATGTGTATTCAGTGAAACTATGCAGCACTGAAATGAGCGCTTCCCAAAACGCAACCAGCCATTGGATCTAACGAGGGAACTTCAGAATTTTAATTTAAAAATAAAAAAGTGTTCACTTGTGAAAAATTTACTATTAAATTTTAAATTAAGAATTTTAAAACTATACGTCTAGAGTACAAGCAAATGAGCAACCTTATTCACAAGCTTAAAGATAAAACGAGATTGTTTCATTTGGCTTCCTACGGGAAGAACCCTTAAATCAGCCTCCTTCCAGCACCTGCAGCCAGGGTGAGCCAGGGGACAGACATTTTTGGTGGAACATTTATCACTCTGAGAATAGCACCACTCTTTTTGGGACAAGTTCATAACTGGAGCTCCCCAGCCTCCTGGAATTCAGGTGGGGATCGCCAACACGCAGCCTAACAGAGCCCGGCATTCCGACGGGGGAGGACAGAAAGGCTGGACACTCTCCTGAGAAGGGGCTCCTTTCCAAGCGGGAAGCTCGCGATTCAAGTCACAGATGTGTTGCTGTTGAAAGGTACTTTGCTTTGTACAATTCGAGACAGTATTAGAAAATCCTAGCGATGCGAGGTAACTACTGAGAATCACCTCCTGTTTTCTGGATCATGATTTTCCTAAAGCAAAGCCTCGGGTTCCCGGCTTCTATTTACATCCAGATATAAAGCCCCAGCTCACTCGGGCACCTGTTTCCACTCACGGAATTCTGGCCCGCCAGTGGCTGCTGCCTACACAAGCTTTTCTTCTAAGGGCCCCGACGTATGACAGTCAGCACAGCTTTCCCTCCACCGCTATTTTGCCAAACCCCGAAATCTTGCAGATTTGCATCCAGTGTGAGCACAGGCTGTTTCTTCCCAGAAGGTAGCTGCCTGGTTGCTTCTTTGCGTTGACACGCGCATTGCTAAGAACAGCCAATCCAGAAAGCTATAATTGGTAAGCAGGACACAGAGTGATTCAAAGCCAATTATTGGCCAAAAAAAATGGGACAAATGTCAAGCCAGACAAGCTCTCTCGCTTCTGCTATACCAGATAAGCCGACATGAATTCCGTGGGAGCCGCGTAGCCGAAGGGCCCCGGGTCCACCGGTGGCCTGGAGGTGGCTGCCTCTTTCCCCGTTGTTCCTGCTGGAACACCCGGGCAGAAAGCGGCGGCTCCACTGCTGCTCCCCATGCAGGCCACCCCGCTTTTCTAAAGTGGTCCCAAGTAGCTGCCTGTAATTTCCCCTAAAAAGCTCGATGCTCTTAACTATTCAGCTATAACAGTTGATGGAACAGAAAGATACGTTAGGAAAAAACAAGGACTTTCTCTTCAATACCAAATCCTCATGCCCGTAAACACATGCCTGTGTGAATGAAATCAGACACGCAACATACAGCTGCAGCAACACGGTGACGTCCTGATCTCCACAGCGCTGAGGAGTCTAACACGGAATCTTCAGAGTATGTGATTTATTTCGATCCTGGTTTCTTGTTGTTGTTGTTTTAGGTGTAAGAGCTTTTGTGAGGAGAAAGCGTGTACTGCTCTGGCATGCGGAAATCGGGGCAGCCACTCGCCTCTTCCTGAGGCTTTCCATCTGGAGAGAAGACGGACAATGCTTCTTCATCCTCCTCTACTGAACACAGACATCATTGAAAACACCAGAAAAATGAAACAGATGAACATCCTCAGCACTACAGATTACAGTTCCCACTCCATCAAGGGGATGCAGCCATACAGGGTCAGACACAAACGCAGGGACGATCAGAGCCCCCGAGTCCACACCAGGCCCATGCTGAGCCCTGCATGGCTGGAGAGCTCTGCCCTTCGCAAGGGCAGTCCTGACCACAGGGCAGACCTGCCCTCTCACTGCTGAGCACGCTGCCAGTGCAACCACCAAGGCTGAAGGAAACAGCCAGCTCTCCGCAGCCAGAGACATCAGAGCAGCTAAGATAATTAAAGGTGGTTTTCTTTTCCTTTCCTCCCCTCCTTAATGCGTTTGTGAGGTGCTTAGAGCAAAAGACACTTCGTGACTGGCCCAATGCCCAGCTGCGCTTTCATTTAATGATTAAAGCCGTTGGTTTCTTGGTGAAATGCAAAACTTCAGCCACTTAAATCTGGACTCCAATTCAAAAACTGCTGGGAAACTTTATTTTCAATTCTTAAAACAAAGAAGGAGGCAGGGAGGAAGGGAAGGGAGGAAAACAAGGACAGACGGAAGGAAGGAAGGGAAGAAGGAGGGAAGGAGGGACGGAGGGACAGAGGGAAGGAAGGGAGAGAGGGAGGGAAGGAGGGAGGGAAGGGAAGAAAACAAGGACAGACAGAAGGAAGGAAGGTGGGAGGGAAGGAGGGAGGGAGGAAGGGGAGGGAGGGAGGGAAGGGAAGAAAACAAGGACAGACGGAAGGAAGGAAGGGAAGAAGGAGGGAAGGAGGGAGGGAGGGATGGAGGGAAGGAAGGGAGAGAGGGAGGGATGGAGGGAGGGAGGGAAGGAGGGGAGGGAGGGAAGGAGGGGAGGGAGGGGAGGAAAACAAGGACAGACGGAAGGAAGGAAGGAAGGAGGGAAGGAGGGAGGGGAGGGAGGAAGGAGGGAGGGAGGGAAGGAGGGAGGGAAGGAAGGAAGGAAGGAGGGAGGGAAGGAGGGAGGGAAGGAGGGAAACAAGGCAGGCAGACGCGAGGAGGGAAGGAGTGTGCATCTTCTCCGCAGGCTCCGCAGCAGCAAGGCCGCCAGAGCTTCCGCGGTGAGGAGAGCGCCCTCCTCTGCACCATCGCTGAAACTACTGCCCACCCACGGTGGCCGCGGAGCACTTGAGCTATGGCCAGTGCAACTGACGAACTGAATTTTAAACTGTATTACATTTTAGCTCATTTAAAGTTAAATAGCCACGTGTGGCTGGGAGCTACCATGTTGGCCACGGCAGAGCTTTACAGTGGAAGGCTCAGTTCAGCAGGACTCACAGCTGACAGCTTCGGTCCTAAAGGACGCTGCTGAGCCACACCCAGCTTGTTTTGGGTTTCTAGGCTGCAATAGAGGTGAATAAAGAAAAGTGATTTTCCTTCTCATGTCTCGTTTTTGACTGGCAACTTGATTTTCTGGGTAATAAAGAGAACATTATTTTGCTTTTGCATTTTATGCCATCAACATTCTAAGCACAAATCTCCCTTCAGAGGAAGGAGTTATGAGACTCGCTGAGGACGGCCACCATGTGAACCTTTTTCAACGTCTCTTTTAAAACACCACTGTTCTGTAAACCTACGGTAATTTTCTTTCTCTTTTTGCTATTTCTTCTTCACTTTCTTTTCTTTCCTCTAATGTAGCGCATAACTAAATCAAATACAGTAAGCCTTTAGAAAAAGTCTTCAACACAACGTAAGTCTCAATGAAACCACAGCACAGCAAGCTGAACAGGAAGGGCACGGAGCAGCGGGTACGGGCGTGTGCGCAGCTGAGTGCCCGTGCACACACAGACATACGATGGGGCAAGTCCCATGGAAACACTTTTATTTCTGGAAGTCTGAAGAAAAGCAATGTACACAGCCTGCATGAGGCAGAGCGGCCGCCGAGAGCCGGCCTTGCGCAGCGGACCACTGTTTTCCAGTGAGAACGATGGGTCATTCTAAAACAAAGCTACAGGGTTTCGAACATCTGGAGGGAAGCTGCTCCCGACGCCGTCACCTACACTACAGGACGGACTGCTTCTGTGCGGCCACTCCCTCCACTGTGCCATTTCTGCATGGTTGCCCTCCCCCAATCTTGGTGCTCTCTGGGGTCCGGGAGAGTCCGGCCGGTGCAGCAGGAGCGGAGGGCGTTCACTTCAGCCAGATCCACTTGTCTCCCACATCAGCGTTGTACCCGGGGCTGTACTTGCGGCCTGGCAGCTGTGGGCGAGAAGGCATTGGAGCACTCTGTTTAAAGTGAATGAATGTTTTCCCCGCCCACAGTTCACCGTTTACCCCACAGATGCCACGATTCATCAGTTCACTCAACATGCTGGTGAGCACGTGACCTGCGGCAGGTCTCTGCTGTAAGTGCAAGGATGCCACAGAGTTACACAAACCACGACCTAGCCCTGCCTGCCAGGAGCTCCTGCCCTAGGACTGGGAGCTACAAACGGAAAAGAACCACCTGAGTGTTCTCATTAATGTCAGGAGGGTGACAAGTTCCACAGGAGGGGGACAGAGCAATGTGTGGCACTCAGGTGAGGTCCCGAAGGGCACACCCACGCAGACACAGGGGTGGGGCTGGGGCCCAGGAACCACGGTTCACCATCTGAAACACCCCCGGGTGAAATCCCCTCTGAAGAGGGCCTGCAGTGGCCAGGCCACTGGCTGGAAGGAGCCCTTGGCAGAGTAGGAAAGTGAGTTTAACCCACGCCTTTTAAGTAGACGTGGGCAGGGTTCAGGAAAACCGGCAAAGGAGGGGGAAGCACTGCAGGACTGACCCGAGCAGGAGCCACTGAAAGGCTCCAGGAGCAACAGAAGGAAATGACCACAGAGCCAGAAGAGGGGGCGCTGCCTGAGAGCCTGGGCTTGGCAATGAGGGAGCCACAGGAAGGGTGCCACAGCCCCACTTCTCCCACCGTCTGGGAGGTCAG
Source organism: Aotus nancymaae (assembly GCF_030222135.1). NCBI lineage: Eukaryota > Metazoa > Chordata > Mammalia > Primates > Aotidae > Aotus > Aotus nancymaae. The sequence goes on from NW_026988444.1 coordinate 5,094,056, forward strand.
GGGCCCAGGTGGTGGTCCACAGAGGCCAACCTCCCCCCAGGGCACACGGGGACCTGGGGAGCAACAAGAGCCCCCACCAGAACAAACACATCTGTTTGTGAGGGTGGCAGCCGGCATGGGGTGGCTGGGGCAGAGGGAGGAGTGCTGCTTCCACAGGGCCACCTCGGCGCGGAGCTGCGAGGAAAGCGCCCAGCATAGTGTGTGTCGCCCGGCAGCAGCAGGTGGGAAAACGATGAGTTCTTCATATTTTCAAATCAGCATGGGCACACAGCCAGTACGTGTACACACGCACACACACAGCCAGTATGTGTACACACACATAGCCAGTACATGTACACACACACAGCATGTGTACACACACGCACACACAGCCAGTACGTGTACACACACAGCCAGTACATGTACACACACACACAGCCAGTACGTGTACACACACACAGCATGTGTACACACATGCACACACAGCCAGTACGTGTACACACACACACAGCCAGTACGTGTACACACACACAGCATGTGTACACACACGCACACACAGCCAGTACGTGTACACACGCACACACAGCCAGTACGTGTACACACACACGCAGCATGTGTATACACACGCACACACAGCCAGTACGTGTACACACACACACGTGTACACACACGCACACTCCTTCCCAATTCTGCCCTTAAGAGCAGGTACTAAAATCACTTCTAAAATAATCAGCTTTTCCTTTATCCTAATCAGCAGCATGCATTCACAGCCAGCCACACTGCCATGGCTGCCTGGTCCACAAGTCACTGAAATGTGCCTGGCCCAGCCTGTGCCACAGCAGTCACGCAGTGACAGACGCACACATAACGCATCCTAAGGAACAGCAGGGAGGTCGCCCCAAGACCAGCCGTCTCAGACACAGGACAGGCAGAGCTCTGAGGATCTCCAAGGCCCAGGAGCCAGCCTCCATCCTCCCCGGGGGCCTCTCCTCTCCTGGGTGGGCAGCTCTGAGTGGCCCGGGAAGTGGAAGCAAGAGCTCGAGGCGGGTGGGGGTGGGTGCTGCCACAGACTTTAAAATGAGCAGGTCTCACGTGAACTCTAGAACACACTTACCACCTCGAAGAGGGCACTAAGCCATTCATGAGGGATCCACTCCCGTGACCCAGATACCTCCCGCCAGGCCCCACCTCCAACGGGGGATCCCGTTTCTACGTTAGATTTGGAGGGGACAGACATCCTAACTACAACAAATGCTCATCGAAAGGTGGGGGGTGGGGTGGCACAGACTCCAGCTTTCTGGCCCAGGATACAGTGTGGAGACAGACAGTTTTGTTTAGGTACCAGGAGAATTCTGGGACACAGAAGAAAAAAGAAAAAGCCCAGTTCCTTCAGGAGTTTAAAATCTGAAAAGAGATTTAAGATGAAAGCACAGGTCATCCAGCCAGTGACACCGAGACAGCCCAGGGGCTTGGTACTGCGGGATCCCCGCAGGAAGCTCGGGCAGCTGGTCTGGCAGAGTCCAGGGAGGTGTCAAGAGAGACCCCTCCAGGGTCAGGGGGATCTCCCAACACTGCTGCTCGAACTACAGGTGACTACAGGTGGCAGGAAGACTGCAGGAGCTTCGCGGTTCTGATAAGACTTTTGGCATAAGGTGTGACCTCTGTCAGACGGGAGCAGTGACGGGCACCTGGGCTGGCCTCAAAGGGCCTGATGGGGTCAGGAAGGCCTGAGTGACAGAGAGGAAGAGCTGGCGGTCCCCAGGGAAGGCGAGTGTTGGGTCTGTTTACGGAATAGGTGCAGGGTGTGGGCCACACGGCAGGCTGCCCCGTAGAAATGGCCTGTGGGCAGCTGGAAAACTGGGTCTGTGGCTTAGAAGACAGGGCTGTGCAGCCACCACCCAGTAACTGAGGGAGGCAGTGCCACGTGAACCGAGCATCCAGGGTGACAGAGAAGCAGAGGCTGAAGAGCAGCACCATGTGGCTGACGCTGCAGAGGGACTGAGGAGTGAGGCGCGCAGGCCACAGGAGGAGCTGGGCATGACCACGCATGATACACGGGGCCTTGTGTCACGGTGACCAGCAGCCACTGGCTCTGCACCAGGACACGAGGAGCTGTGGGAGGAGACCACTCTAGTGGGAGAGGCAGTCAGCAGCTGAGGAAAGGGACACAGAGCCCGGGCTGCTTTCACGGGCCAGGTAAGGGCACGTGCGTCTGTGCCTGCAGGCCTGTGCGTGTGCAGGGGGCTGGCAGGCGGGGTCTCCGCATCAAGAAGAGGTGGAGATCTCTATCTCAAGATGCCCAGCCCCTGGAACCTGTGAACACATGGTCTCACCTGGCAAAAGACACCCTGCAGCAGGGGACTGGGACATCATCTGGGATATCTGCATGGCCGCAGGCCATCACTAGAGTCCTCAGAGACCAGAGAAGGAGATGGGACAAGGGAGGCAATGGCCACAGTGACGTGGGCCAGGCGCTGAGGAACAGGGGGGGCCTCTAGAAGCTGGAAAGGTAAAGGCCCTGGATCTCCCCATGAGCCCCGAAGGAGCCAGCTCTGCCCGCACCCTGATTTTAGAACCTCTGCCTCCAGAGTGTGAGGAGGACACATGCGTGCTGTTCTAAGCCACTGGGAAGTGGCAGCTGGCAACTGCTGTGGGGTGTCTGCTTTTTATGATGGGAGATACCAGGGCATGCCTGTACAACAGGAAGAAGAAAGCTGTGCAGGGAACAGGCCAAGGATGCAGGAGAGGGTGGGTCACCTCCAGGAACACAATCACGGAGGGAGGAGCAGGCCAGAGAGCTGCTGCTGAGAGCGGCAAGGCCCCTCAGCACAGTGCGGCCAGGATGCCGCCGCAGAACCGCACTCCACACGGCTGAGCGGCCGGCACACAGGAGCACGGGAGTCGGTTCCGTATCTCAGAGGTGCTTCCTGCCAGAAATACATTTTTCACCTGAAGGACCAACTGCAGAGTGATGTCCAAGGAGCAGAAGGTTTACGCCTGAACCAAAGATTCCCTCAAAGTCTGCCCGTTGAGCCGACACTGCTGCGAGCCCACACGCGGCCCGTGGGCACCTCTCTGAAGACGCCGGCTCAGCTCTCCCAGGGTTTTTCCACTAAAGTTGTCATTTCCTGTTTTACTCAAACACAGGACCAGCCACGCAGGCCCGTTCACAGCAGTATTTACAGAAGAAGGGCTGGGTTTGGGACAGTCTGGCTCCGTTTTATCTTTACAAATCGAATTTTAAATCAGAGCAGAGCAGAGAATATAAGCTAGCAGAATACCGAACCTGCTAAGGCCAACCAGTGGCTACTGTCTCGCAAAATGTGTCTCGGGACTTCTTGGGCAGCCGGTAACTGGCCTTTGACACCCAGGAGGGGCTCTCAGATCCGGGGCGTCTCTTTTCAGTGTTTTAGGCCATCAGAGACTCACGCAGTGGGGAGGGCTCAGCTGAAGCATCTCATACCGGGAATATGCAAAAGTATCCCCTTAGTTTCCATTACATTTCATGTCTGTATCTGCTCATTTAAAATAAGCCTTCAACCCCCAAAGCCCAGCGCTCCCTCATCACAGGAGAAAAAGCACACGCTAATGCCTTGCGGAGCGAAGCAGCAAAGCCCGTTCTCTCTCAGGGCGACCTCACTGCGGCAGCCACACCAGGCCTCGCCAGACCTTCCTCCCGAGCCAAGCTTTCCTGGATCTGCTTGTTCACGGTGCCTGGGTGCGTGGCGCCCATGTGCGTGGCACCTCCGTGCATGGCTGTGTGTACGAAGGCTGAGATGGAAAGGGCATGTGGTGAAATACTCAGGTGTGGGCCGTACACCCACTTCAAAATGAAAAAAAAATCATGTTCCTCCTGTCAGAAGTCGGGGCTTCTGCTGAGTGTATACCGGGTGAGCAAACCAAAAATCCTTAAAAAGCAAAAGGGGCTGAGCGCGGTGGCTCACACCTATAATCCCAGCACATTGGAAGACCGAGGCGGGTGGATCACAAGGTCAAGAGATTGAGACCCCCGTCTCTACTAAAAATACAGAAAATTAGCTGGGCATGGTGGCGCACGCTTTTAATCCCAGCTACTCAAGAAGCTGAGGCAGGAGAACTGCCTGAACCCAGGAGGCGGAGGTTGCGGTGAGCCGAGATCGCGCCACTGCACTCCAGCCTGGGTAACAAGAGTGAAACTCCGTCTCAAAAATAAAAAAAAAAGAAAAGCAAAAGAAGAGCGCCTAACAGAAAAAGGTTCAAACCTCTCCAAGGCTCCTCCTCTGCAATCCCCTCTACTATATGAGGCAGACGTAATTCCCTTACTGGATCTCTGAATTCAAGGCATTTTGGACTCCCTAGATTCAGTGCTCTGATCAGTTTGACACTTTCAGGACGCTCTTTCCCTGCATTCCATTTTCCATTAGAAATCAAAAAGCAAGTTTACTAAAGAAAGGGGGAAAACCTCAGTAAATTGCAAAGCCAAACATACCCAGTCCTCTTCCAGATCCCAGCAGCTACTCCACCCACGACCCTGGCGTACATCAGTCCCTGGTGGCCCATCCGGAGAGTTCCAGGGCGAGGCTTGGAGCCAGGAAGGGATTTCAGACAGCGCACTGGGAGGCTCCCTGCCCAGTCACCCTGGCAACCTGGGCTGACCCAGTGTAGAAACTGAGTTCCTTTCCCTGAGAGCTGCTGGTCACGGGGGCTGACAGCTCCCCACCGATGGATCCCAGACTCGGAGGATGGGGGTAGGGGGGCTTCCATCCCAGGCTGAAGAGGGTGTGCACATTTGCATTAGCAAATACAAAATGACACATGGGGCAGGGGTGTGTGTGTACACACTGCACCCAGCCTGTTTGGGGATGTGGATCTGCACTTTCTTCTCCCGGAAAGCCTCAGAACAGAGCTTGTTCCCACCCGTGCATCCTGACTCACATACAGGAAAGACTGGAGAAGAGACAGGATCAGATATTCTCATCAAACCCACTCTCCATTTCCCCAGATATCTGTGTGTCAGAAGTCCACGCTTAATGTAAACTAACATGATGATTTTCCCGCCCCTCACAGCTCAGATGATGAATGGCACACACAGCCAGGTGGGTACTGCTACCCTCTCCAGCACCAACCTGAAAGCTACAGACAAGGAAACCTGAACCGGGCTGCCTGAGGGAGAGGCCCTGGGCGGCGAGGAACAAAGAAGGAGCATTACTCTCCTCTGTATACTCTGATGTATCTTTTGAATTTTACAGCATGTGCAAGGATTTCCTTTTTCTTTTCCTTCTTCCTACGAAGAGAGAGAGATTAAGTAACTTGCTGAGGGTGGCACACGGCCAGGATGTTCACAGAGCTAGAACTGGAGCCGTGTCCCCTGGCTCCCGAGTCTGCTCCTAAGCCCTGGGCCACACTGTACGTCAGGCTCCGCCTCTTTCGCCTACGGCTGTGCCCGTTCCCAGTCTTCCCATCGTAAACAACACCCACGCGCCCCCTTCTAGATCTACGGCTTGCTTAAGGAAAAACAATCAACAGAGCAATAGATGCTGAGCGGCCATCGGAATGGGTTTAATCTGGTGATGCCGAGACGCCGGTCCTGATGATTATGCTGCCGCTTACACTTCGGGGGCGGATTCGGGGCCTTGGTTTCTCGTCATGAATTTATACCAGGCTCTTGGCCTTTTACTGCCTCGTGCACGGGTCAGCAAACTACAGCCCAGAGATCAAATCTGGCCGCTGACTGGTTCTGTGAACGAGGCTTCACCGGCACAGCCCGGCCCATGTGTTTACACACTGGCTGCTGGCGCTTTCGCACGGCGCAGAGCTGAGCGGCTGTGAGGGGGACTGTGTGGCCTGCAGAGCTGGGCTCTTCACTCTCTAGCTCTTTAAAGGAAACCTTTGCTGACCACTGGCCTAAGAAAGGAAGGTAACGACAGGATAGTAAAGCTGAGTCCACGACGTGGTTTGAGTTCACTTAGCCCACAGTTACTTCCTAAGTGCCCACAGGTGCCAGGTCCTGTGCCGGGCAACAGCGGGAACAGAGGGATGCTCCAGCTGCAGGTGGGGTCGCAGAGGCAACAGAAACGTGTTGTTCTTTTACCCAAAGCCACGCCACTGAGTCTGTGTGATTCAGTCTAAGGACTGGATGAGTTAGGTCAGAAAAAAGTGCCCGCTTGTAAATGCTACAGCCAACCTGGGATCTGTGCCATGAGGCCGAGGCCGCACACGGAGGCTTCTGCTGGGCGCTTCTCTCGGGCACACAACTTAGAGATGCCCTACATCAGTGCTTCAAATGCCAGCTGTTCGGACAGAAATCAGTCAAGGAAAAACATACATACATATACACATCCACACCCGTACACGTAGTTACTCACTCTCCTGGAGGAAGGTCCTTCTACTCATGAAACACTGTGTCCTAACTGCTTTGAGACAAATGAGCAAAGGCACCTCTCTGAAAGCAGCTGGCTCCTGCTCTCCCTTGGCTCCATAAAACCTAGAAACAAGCTGGAATGTGGGAGAGGCCCAAAGTCGATGACTAGAGGTGATGGAGGGCGAAAAGGATGGAGAACTCCCACCTGACCAACATGGACAGAGGCTTCAGGTGTGGACAGAGTGAGGATTGGTAGGGAAGAGGCGGACTTTTGGGAGGAGGAAGGAGGGAGCAAACGCACGAGATGCACAGAGCTCAGCCTCCGCGCAGCAGCGAGCACAGACTTCAGCCCTGTGGTCTTAAAGAAGCCTGATGTGGAAAAATGCCTCCCCAGATGCACTGTGGACTTCAGTCAACGGGAACCACACAGCTCCAGGGCGATCAGTTAGACTGCTAGGGCCCGACTGCGTGAACGGTACCAGGCCAAGGAACGGCCCACAACTTCCTGCCAGGCAGCAGTAACAGGGTCTGTACTTGCCTCTCAGCCAGACGCATTTAGAAACTGGAGAAACGGAGTCTGGTGGTTGCATCTGACTCTGGGCAGGACACAGTGTCTAGATTTGAGGGGTAAAGCACTAACAGGGTGGGGCCTAGGCAGAAAAAGAGCTCCAGAAATCTGTACAGGGCACCCACGTGGTCTCTGGCTTGAGTAGGGGTGGGGCCTAGGCAGAAAAAGAGCTCCGGAAATCTGTACAGGGGACCCACGTGGTCTCTGGCTGAGTAGGGGTGGGGCCTAGGCAGAAAAAGAGCTCCGGAAATCTGTACAGGGAACCCACGCGGTCTCTGGCTGAGTACCAGTCAGTGTGTGCAGTGGGTAAAACTCTGTGAGGGTGGACAAAGCTGACATCAGGGAAAGAACAATTTCCAGGGAGTTGCAAGCAGATGACTCCCAGAGCTCACGTAGGGCTGAGAGTCAGCAAGGTCCCACTGGCCAGAGCAGAGGGGCCTCTGCTGCACACACACAGCATTCAACAGGGACCCCATGGCCATGCCTCAGTACTGGGCTAAGTCCTTCCTAAAGAAAAGCCATTCTAGGCTCATGAGAAAGCTGAAACCTCAAGCCCCAAAAACTTTACACTGACTTGCAAGTACCTTAACTGCTGTCAGAAGAAAGTTCTAACACAGTTCAAAGGAACAGAGCAAGCTCTATCACTCGAAATGTAAAATCTGCAATGCCTGGCAAGCAATGAGACGTCTCAAGGCACATGAAAGAGGAAACTGTAACCCATAACAAGGGGAGAATATCAAGCCAACTCAGAACTGACAAAGATGGTGAATCAGGAAACAAAGACATTACAGCAGCCATTATAAGAATGTTCAGTACGCTCAAAGAATTAAAATGGGAAACAACCAGGAGCTGGAAAACATAAAAAGCACCAAACAGAATTTCTAAAGCTAAAAACCAGGAGTCCTGGAACAATTCTAGTGGAGAAGCGTTGTGGTCGTGAAAACGTGCCCTGCAGAGCTCCTGCTGCAGGGAGGAAAACGTGCTGCTCCTGGCCCTGCATCTGCTGGCCCTCAGGATCTGCTGCCTGTTAATGCCACGGCCACACACCTTACAGAACACTCCCGGTCAGTGACGGAGCGCAGAAGAGCTTCTGGTGCCAGCTGTTCCTGTGGACGTGGGACTCCCTGACAGGCATCTTTGGCTCTATGACACTTATCAGCCTGGCCAAATCTTTCTGCTTTCTTCCTGTCTCCTGTCACAGACCAGCAAGGGAAAAGCAGAGCCTCTCCTGCCATCTCAGGCATCCTCTCCCTGATCCTTCAAAGCTGTTTTCTTCCAATAGACCGCTTCAACATCTAATCTCTTGGCTTCTGCTTCTTGGAAGACCTAAACCAACAAAATGCAATTAACAGCATATCATACACCCACAGAAGAAAAGATAAGTGAGCCTGAAGGTAGAGCGGACACAAGAACCAAAGCTAGGAAGAACTGCAGTCTCCTCATCAGAAACTATGCAAGCCGAGAGGCAATGGAATATCTTTTATGTGCTAAGGGGAAAAAAACTGTCAACCCAGAATTCTATATCAAATGAAAATACCCAACAAAATGCAGTTGAAAAACATATTTTCAGAAAAGCAACAGCTAATAGAACTCATTGCTCCCAGACCTGTTCTATAACAACTGCTAAAGGAAGTTATTTGCACAGGAGAAAGGTGATGCCAGGTGGAAACCCAAATCCACACAAAGGAATGAAGCACATCAGAAATGGCAGAGGGAAGGACAAAAGGCTAAAAAATTCTGCTTCAGTTTCTGTAAAAGATAACTTACGGTTTAAAGCCAAAATCACAACAGTCCACTGTGTGATTTCTGTGAAAGTATATGAGAATAAAAGTGTAATGAACACAGAGGGCAGGGACAGCTGCGGCCTCAGGCCAGACACCTGTGTTCTGTGAGGTGGTTAAATGCTGACAATGAGTGGGTTGACTGTGAGAAGTTAGAGATGCCCATGGTGAAACCCTGAAGCAATCATCAGAAATGAAATAAAGAGGAGTAGCTCTCGTATGCCCACAAAGGAAATAAGATAGAATTACAGTATAACCAGTCTAAAAGACGCCAGGAAAAAATGTACATGTGAATCTCACCTGCGATTACACATGGTTGAAAGCTAAGATAAGGAGGAGCAGATAACTTAGCCAGAGAGGGCACCTCACCTCCCTCTAAGAAAGTTCCTATCCAACAGATGTCACTGAATCATTCATTTTTATGGACAAACTTCTCTGTGTCATTCAGTTTTTGCAAAGATAGCCTCTAACACTTAACAGCCCAACCTCCTGCTCTTTGCAGTTACTTACCAGAAAACTACAGTAATGAAAGAAGTACTACATTAAAAAATTATCAAATGCTGCTTTGTAAAAAGGAGGTCGAAAAATAACTTATTTAGTGAGTGAGTGTGATTAACTTGATAGTAGATATATCCTCAGGAGATGTCAATCAGGAGAAAGTCAAAGAAATCTTCTGAACAAGCTGCTCCCCGCCCAGTACATCGCAAAGGTCTCCAGGAGGATCTTCCTTGAGTGCAGCAGCTGACCAGCTATTCCCGGCCGAGGCCACGGCTTTCTCTGTTGAATACCTACGCCACTCACTCTTCTTGAAACGCCGTACTGAGCCACCTCTGCCTCCTAGAATCCTGCCATGAAATAATGCCCCTTCCTTCTCATCTCAGAGCTCCCTTCCTCCTCTGACTGTTCCTTTGACACTTATCAAAAAGTGATGTCCAGTGCAATCACTGATACACTTACTGATATTAGTGGGCAGCCTCTAAGTACAAGCCCTTTGACTAGTATTATTTCATGTGACCCTGACAGCATGAGGTGAAGGTAGGCATTGTCTCTATTTCAAAAGAGACAGGGTGTTCAGAGACTTGACTTGCCCAAGGTCACACGGCTGGCTGGTGGCAGGCTGAAAGTGGAGCCCAGACCTTTTAATTAGAAGTCCAGGATCTTTTTCCCACTACCCATGTAAATATCAGTTGAATTAAATTGTGACTTTTAGTGTGCTAACTCTTACAAATGACACAATAAGCTCTGTCTTCAATCATATACTACTGACATTAGGTTTCACTGAATCCTCCTCATTCCCTCCAATTTCTCATTGATCTGTCAATCAGCACACAGTAAAGGTATTTGCTCAAGTTCTCAGCTGTGAGATTTCTTGGGTTTCTATTAGGTTACTGTCCAAGACCCACTCGACCCTGATAAAGACAACTCCCGTCTTTCTGCAGACCTTTTTGTATGTAACTCAAAGCACTCGTGGGGGACGTTTATATCCCAGTAGTCACCTCAGGAACATTCAAGGATGCTCAGTTTCCATGAAGGACCTGTGTGTGTGTGTGTGTGTGTGTGTGTGTGTGTGTGTGTGTGTGTGTATGCATATGTATTTTTGTAAATATATACTGATAATTACACATACTTATAAATAAACACATGTATATTCCAGCAACAAATCCTTTATTGAATTACAGTAAATATGTAAATTAAACAAACAAAGGATTGAGTGAGGGACTGTCTACTGAGTCGGCTTCACTCTGCTGGGGTGGAAAATGGGTTATGCTGGGCATGACTGGCTCCCCGCTCTCCAGATGCACTAAGGAGCTTCAAACTACTGCACAGTTCTGGGGTGATCTGGAAATTCCAGTTTCCAACTCCTATTTTCCATCATTACATATAAATGCTAATGAATTCTGCTTAGAGTTTTTCCTTAATTATAAAGATGAACATTACAGATATTAAAGACACTTCTCTGACACAGCTGCCCTTAATTTCCCTTACTGCAGAACACAAATCAACTATAACAAAATTGGCAGCAACTTTCAAAAAATCTTTTATCAGTCAACTTTCAAAAACCATCTTTTTATTTTGAAAACGTGTGTTGTGCCTGTAAGCCATGAGCTACAGCTCACTGCAAATAAATACGTATTTAGCTGTCATGTTTGCTGCCATAAATAAATATCAATAGTAGTTCAAATTTCTCACTCGTCCTTAACTCTTATTAGCTGTGAATCGTGGAAAAGCTCCTAACCTAGCACCTGTTTTGTACCTGAAAATGGTATGCTTTGTAAAAATTCTAAAGTAAACAAGATAATATGTCAACATACGGTAAAGTCCGGGCACCTGGTCTTCCAGACTGCACGTGAGACATCATCTTGTCACTTCCCGTCAGGAGACAGGCAGATACCACAAAGCAGCAGCAAGCACACAAACCAAGGGACCTGGCGAAGAGCTCCTTTTCTGCTCGTCGGCATCTTCAAGTGATACATGCTGACAATTTTCCACACACAGAGATGGAAATAACTGGGGCAGAGAGATGAATGCCATTTCAACGATTCATTTCCACGGCGCACGGGCAGGGCACAGAGCAGAGGGAACACTGACAGTATTAGGCACTTACTTTCAAACCAAATTAAGTAACTTCCAAACTGAAAATTCCTATTTTAACACAACTGATAGCAAGCTGCGTTCTAAATAAGGTCTGAATGTCATGAGGAGTCTAAAGCAATCACTGGCCTTCCGTCTCTGGCCTGTTTAGGTAACTGACTACTGCTTTTCTGTTTATTGCAAGTTTGTCCTTACTAAGGTAAATTTCATAAAGGCAAGAACATACAGTATTAACATATTCAAGTTATTAAAAACATCTCTTTTAAAAAATAAGGGAGAACTCAATACTGAAAATGAAAACAACTTGAGATAGTAAAAGAAATAAAAATAGCAGGAGAGAAAACAGAAGATTCTGTTGTCCTAGCAACTATCTTGGACACGATCAGCTTCACGGAGGGAGCACAGTAACTGAACAGCATCTGGCCTCCTTCAACTGAAAAGAGACTGAATTGGTAAAGTAGAAACCAAATCACAGTTTGTCTAATCCAAGGAAGGCTGTACAGAAATAAACAGTGACCTGATACAACGTGTAAAACGTGACCTGAAGGACGCAGCAAGCTGTCCTGCACACATTCAGTATTTTCACGAACATACACAGGGCCAATTCCAAGCACAGACGGGAGGAGGGTGGCCAATGAAAAACGCGTTCATAAATACCGCTCCGACTCAGGTATACGTGCCCCTCTGAAAACACTGCTTTACTTATTTATTTATTTATTTATTTTTAGTTTGGTTTTTCTGAGATGGAGTCTCACTCTATTGCCCAGGCTAGAGTGCTGTGGCGATCCCGGCTCACTGTAACCTCCGCCTCCCGGGTTCAAGCAATTCTCATGCCTCAGCCTCCCAAGCAGGTGGGATTACAGGCGCTCAGCACCATGCCCGGCTAATTTTTGCATTTTTAATAGAGACAGCGTTTCTCCGTGTTGGCCAGGCTGACTTCCAACTCCTGACCTCAAGCGATCCGTTCACCTCAGCCTCCCAAAGTGCTGGGATTACAAGTGTGAGCCACCGCACCCGATGAAAATGCTGTTTTAGATGAAAACGTGGATTCCTGCGGCACCAGTGCCCTAGCACTGGGCGTCACCTGTGAGTGTAGACAGGCATCTGAGAGCCTCCAGGACACTAGCCAGACAAGTGACAGGATTGGTCAAAAACTTCAAAGTCACAAGACCAACAAACAAAAAATCGTAAACCCTTCTATTCATAAGAAAATCTAAAATCCACTCTATTGTGTAAAGGTCTTTCTTTACCAGCCTGTGCCCCCGAGTCACCAGCTTATTCGTCAGAGGAAGGTTTTAATGTGCCCTCCAAATCTCATGCTGAGATGTAATCCCCAGTGTGGGGCCTGGTGGGAAGTGTCTGGATCATGGGGGCGGATCCCTCATGAATGGCTTGGACCATCTCCTTGGTGATGAGTGAGCTCTTACTCTGAGTTCACACAAGACCTGGTCATTTAAACGTATGTGACGCTCCGCCGCCCCATTCTCTTGCCTGCCATGGTAGGATGCATCTGCTTCCCCTTCACCGTCTGCCATGACGGCAAGCGTCCTGAGGCCTCCTCAGAAGCAGACCCTGCTCTGCTTCCTGTATAGCCTGCAGAACTGTGAGCCAACAAAACGTTTTTAAATAAATTATCCAGTCTCAGATATTTCTTTATAGCAACGCAAGAACAGCCTAACAAAAGCCCCGAAGTCTTAGTCTGTGCCTGGCGTTCACCCCAGGGGCCCTGCAGGCAGCAGCGAAATGGGCAGCAGCACGGCCCTAACCCCAACCCCACACGCTTAGGACGGAGAGAGCCTCACAGTCCACCCGAGACCCTGTGCGATCTCGCCCCACTCGTCACCCTCCCCACCTGCTCTGTCTCCTTTCCCTCGACATTATGCTTGCCCCGAAGCCACAGCAGCGCCCTTGCTGGCATGCCCTACAGCCTCCAGCCTTCACAGCCACCCTCCTCCTCCCTCAACTCCCCTACAACACTCTTCTTCTACTTGGCAAACTCATACCCAACCTATGAGGTGTGAGTCTTGAGACCCCAGACACAGCAGACCCCTGCACATTCCTACCCTCTCAAGGGTCCCCATGGCCTCTGGGACCCCATCGCTTTCTCTGTGCATGGGTCTGCCGAGTCTCCAGGGTGTGGAAACTGTGGTGTCTCCATCGTGGTGCAGTGTCTGGCACTGAGTGCAGTGAAATGGGGGTCAGAAGAAGGCACAGGGAAGGTGGAGCTCCCGCCGGCAGGCTGAACAGCCTTGAATAACCATAGAGTGACCGGCAGGCACCACGCAGAACAAGAGGAGACTCCACCACGCGGAGCCAGAAACGAGCTGTGGCAGAGGCGGTGAGAGCTCAGAGTGGCCCTAGGAATGAGTTCCAGTAAAAAGACGCGATTCCCTCAGTCACAGCAGCTCCCAGGCCACTGGCAACTTCCAGGGCACAACTGACTGAGCTGACTGCATCCCAAACAGCAGCTGTGAACCTCTTATAATTACACCAAGTCAAGCAAAGCAAAAATTACAGACCCCCAGGAAGAAAAATGAGTGGGCTGGATGGTTCCTAGACTCGGGTCTTGGGGCCTCTGACTCCAACCAGCCACAGAAAGCTGTGCGGCCTTCCCCTAAGCAGATCTCCCTAAACTCAGACCGGAAGCAGGTTCAGGGATAAGGAAAGACACGAGAGAGACAGAAAGTCTAGAAGAGGCAGTTGGAGCTTCTTCCTAACAGTAATGAAGGCCACTGGACCCCAACTGCCGTCTCCTCACTCAGTTCAAAGTCACCTATCCATCGTCAGACACAGCTGGCTAGGCAGAGGAACCTGAGATCCAGAGCGCCATGAGCTGCACTGCTTCTGCCCGTGTCCCGCCTCTGACCCTGAGTGAGGTGTGCTAGGTGCTCTAACTGGCTCCTGATGCTGCTTCTGTTTCTGGAGTCCTCATTCAAGGGTGCAGTTGATGGGAAAGACCAGGCTTCCCAGATGCCTAGAAAAGGCAGCCAGGCCCTTTACGCATGTGAGAGGACTCACAGGGACAAGAACCACTATGTGGAGATCTAGCCCAAAGCATGCTCCACAGCTATGAAACCATGCCCCTTAAAGGCAGTCAAGACATCGCCAAGAGAAATCTGTTCCAGAGACACTCATCAGCTGTGACGTGCAGGATGTTCAAGCATGCACACACACCACTGCTTTCACACTATGGGAACGTAAATGTGAGTCATCGAGTGACTGTGATCTACTGTCTGGAACCAGCCCTGTGATGTGTTTAATCAAGGAATGAGATGCTCCAATGACAACGGCCAACATGGTCACTCGGTCCCGTCAACCACCCAGCACAGGTCAGCTGGCGTCTCAGCCACCCTTGCAGCACTAGGTTCTGTGCCTCCATGCCACACATGGCCAATCCATCAGAGTGCCTCCCCGTGGGAGAAAAGAGCCCTCACCCATCCCTCCAGCCTCCCCTCAAGAGACTAGGTTGAGGTCCTACGAAGCAAGCAGTGACCCGGCCTGGGCACGCCTCCTTGGTGAACTGGGATCTCTGATGGGCTGAGAAGCCCCCTGCGTCTGGGATCCCTGCTCCATCAACAGTCCCCTTCCTCTCTTGCGTCTTTTCTCTCTTCCCACAAGCACCTACTCTTCTTTCCTATAAACACAGAGAATGCCTTAGCCCTTAAAAATAAGACAAAACAACAAGCTACAGAAGATGGAATCTCCAGTTCCCACCAGGCTCCTGACCCTCCTCTCAAGGTTCACCTATGATCTGGTCATTGCTGCAGTATCCTGGGCGTGGCCAGCCTTCACCATCCCTGACCTTCCTGCAGTCTTGACAGATGCTGAGGCCCCTCTACGGGTTCCTCTGCTGGTACCCAGGGCCCACGTGGTCTGGCCTGCCTCCTGGCAGTCTGGCGAGCTTGGTCCTCTTCACTAGCTTCTCCACCCTTGAGCTGAAAGCTCCCCTGACCAACCCCCACTGGACCACTCACAGGCCAGCCTACACAGCATGCCAAGTGGCAGGACCTGCCCGCTGGCCCACAGGCGCTCCTGTCCCCCACCCAGTGGTGAGTCAGTGGTCTGCTTCCCACCCAGTGGGTGAGTCAGTGGTCTGCCTCCCAGCAGTGATGTCAGCTGTACTTGTCATTGCAATTGCAGAATTTAATTAAATGTTATGAAAACTGAGTCTGAAAAGGAAGAGCTGCCGTTCTACTAAAACTCGGCTGAAATGCTCTGGAACCATTTGATAAAGGTGAATCGCTAAAATAAGGTCTACTGAAATAGGTGTGGGCGAGCCACCTTGATTTGGGGAAGAATTCTGTCTTCCCACTGTTTTATGCTTCTTAGAAACCTAAAAAAGGAATTTCTGCTTATAAAAGAATTTGAGCTCTCATAAAAAGTATCTTAAAAGACAGAACTCTTTTCATATGAAAGTTAGAATAATGGCTTTGCTTCAATGTACAAGCTCCAAACCCTCCAAGCAGATTTCAGAAATGCGCTGAGACACAGGCTGGGCGGACTTCCCCAGCGCCACGCCCCTCCCTGGGAAGTGCTCTCCTGAGTCACCCTTCCTGGGCTCATCCATGCATCAGTAAATTACATTAAACATAAGGGTCAGGAAAAGATCCATGAGGAAGTATGCCTGAGGTTTCCAAATTAAAGCCTTTATACCAAAGCCCGTTTGTTACAAATGGCAAATTCCTATCTGAGAAGCCCACCCCACCAGCTGCCATTGCCTGTCTCTTAGGTGCTTCACTGCAAGACCCCAGTGTTGTCTGAACTCGCTCCACCCGCTCTTCCAGTCATACACACAAGTCTGCAGGAGAGGCAACACAGCAGAGGCCCAGGCCTCCACCGCAGTGAGGAAGGCCACCACCAGGCCCTCAGCAGCCCACTCCCCACCCTGGACCTCTTCCCTGACTCCCTCTGCTGGAATCCTTCAGCAATAGTCTGCTTAGTTTTGAAAACCTAAGAAGCAGAAAGCAGTTTGGCTGTGCAAGGAGGGTCAACAATGAAAAACAGAAAAGAGACGGTGCCCGCTCTCAGGGTCCCCACCCACGGCACCAGCACTCGCACCTCCACCACCAGGATCCTCCCTGACTGTCTTGTGCCCTCTGCCTTTGCGCTGAGTTGATACTCGATGTGGCAAGCAGAGCAGCCCTTTAAACCTGAAACCCAGACGATGTCGCTCTCCAGCACACCACTGCCACCACCTCACCAACAGTACAGCTGAACTGAGGTCTCGCGGCAGCTGCGGACCCTGGCTGACCTGGGCCTGCTGCCTTTTCAGCTCACTCCCTGTCCAAGCTCAACCCCACCCGCATCACACCTCACCATGACAGGCTCTTCTCTAGCTCCAGACTGTGTCCACCTGCTCCTGCCTTCCGTGGGGCACCTGCTTCCTATGCCCGCACATCCCTCACTCCCCTGCGCCATGTGCCTGAGACCTCTCTCCACGTGGCAGCCCCCTCAGCTGTGCTTTCTCCAAGACCCAGGCACCCTGTTACCCGATTGTCTACCATCTGCTCTCCCTGCCACTAGGAAGTGAGCTCCATGAGAGCAGCGATTGGCTTCACTCTCTGATGTGGCCCCAATGCTTACAACAGTGTCTGGCATGATAACTATCTGCTCAGGGCTGAGTGCAGAAGCGGTAGGACTCTGAGATGACGCTGTCTGGTGGAGGGTCTGAATGTCAGGCTTCACAGCAGGTATTGGGGTAAACTGTCATTCCTACTATCTTAGTGCTCCCAAGATGCCGGACTCTATCTCTGGGATAGAACTCGGATTCAACTAAAAGGCAAGAATTCTTTGATCAGCCAGGTTTCCCTTCTGTGCCTTCGGGGTTGGGAATTTAATCAATTCTGCATCCTGAGGGATTGTTCACTGGGTAAATACCTATTGAGTATGTAGGATGCAGGATTTCTCATTCAGACAGGGCCTCTGTAGAATGGCTACAGAGAACCAGCACCAAAACAGGCTTTCCATTTATAAAGAAAAACAGGGGAGCCTTCCATTTCTAGCAAAACGGCAGCCCTCATATGCTGAAAAACCTCTTGATATAAAACCTCTGGAAATGCTTCACATGCGCCGCTGAGCTCTGCAAGAAATCACAAGGGACCAAGAACGAAGAGCGAGTTGAAAAGCCAGAGTGGTGAGCTGAAGCCGCAGTGCCCTGAGGATGCCCAAGAGCTGCTGAGAGCCAGAAGACATGCCCCAGTGTCCCTGTGAGGTGACTCCTGAAAGGCCACCCCCTCAGCGAGGGAAGAAACCTCCTGCCAGCAAGGAGACCCCAGCTGGCACCCAGCGGCGGACAACTGGCCACTGAGAATTCCTAACCAGAGCGTGTCCCCACACAGGTTGAAGGGTTCAAATTCACATTGCCTCCAGGGCCTGGGATACCGCAGGGAACAAAGGTGCCATCAGTTCCTGCCCCTCAGGAATCTGACGCCTGGCAGCAGCAAGCAGTCCTTTCAGGAACAGGGCTGCCAGGGCTGGGAAATCACACAGGACACCCAGTTAAAACCTTGGGACATACTTATAGTAAAACAGTAGCTGCTCTCAATTCAAGCTGACCTTGGCATCCTGTACTTCATCTGGCAGCCTGACTCAGGAGGGAGACACTCTCACCAAATGCCCATGGATGGAGCCCCACAGGGCAGAAGGTCAGGACCCAATGAAGCAAAGAAGCCACCATGGGTGAAAAGATGAAGGAACAATGACCAAGGTCAGAAGGTCAGACAGCGGCCAGAGCAGCACTCCAGAGACAGAGCATAGAGTAACTATGTTTAAAATGTCTACAGAAAGAGAAGCAAGGGGGAATCACGAGCAAGGAATAAGGTCCCAGCAACAAGATGAAACTGCACTGGTACAAAGAAAGAGAAATTCAAATCTAGACCCATCTTGCAAAACTGCAAAACACTGAAGTCAGAAAAATCAGGAAAATCCTGGAAGAAAAACAAAGACTATGATCCTTAATCTAAAGAATAAAGGTCAAAGCACGACTCCTTTTCCAAGAATCAGAAGTGCTACGTAATAACTCCTAACCTCCAAGTATCAACAAGGACAATATTCGTGATAAAATACGAACGCCACGTCATGGGCACGTCACAACACGCAGCCCACCGGTGCACAGCGGCACAGTGCAAGTACACTTTAAGTTTCTCATGGAATTACAAGGCATAGTTTTAGCAATTTTATTATCTTTATAACATTAATTGGGACTACAGAAATTCTCATGTTGGTGGCAGAATTTGGCTAAAACATATTTTCCACATTAAAAAAAGCCTCCTAGAAAGCGAGAAAGTGCCTGGCAGGGTAACAGGCTTCTAAGACCCGCTGCCAGGAGCATGCACCCACGACCTCCACTTGCTCCAGAAATAACTGGCCGCCAAACCCTTCTGCTTGAAATTCACACATCCTCTGTGGAATGTCCTCAAATGCCGTGTGCTCCCCTGTAGCAAAGCAGTGACCTGTCACGTGTACCTGAAGACCTCTGAGAAGGTCTTCCCACCTCCACAGACCAGTGGGAAGCATCTCAGGACCCGCTCTCTCACTCCGCACAGCACACTCCCCGTGCAGCCTACTGCGGGCAGGGGCTCCCAGCTGCAGGTTAGGAGGAGACATTCCTGCTCACCTCGCCTCTGACAAAGGCTGACTTTTCTTTCCTTTAGTTACTCGACTTTTGCAATTTTCATAAAGCAAAACCTGAACTCTTTTCTAAAAAGCTCAATTCTTGTCTTGATTCTATTTACTATTTCTTCTTCCAACATGGAATTATAGAAAACAGCATTTAATTTTGTTAGCAATTCAAACTTCACAGCAATACTTACTAAACCTCAGAACCTCTGTGACCCAGCTAAAAACAACTTCAACTGTCCTTGCCGGCGGCCTCTGTGAGGTGAGGTGTCAGGACCGATGGCTCCTTGGGTTCTGGCCTGTTCTCCGTCTGTTCTGACGGGATCAGACGCACCTCCATCCTGCACACGTTCCCGTCTCCGGGCCCTCTCTCTTCCTACACATTTTCCACGTTTCCAAGTCATGCCTGTCATCTCCAACTGAACCAGACAGGAACAAGAAGAAGGCAACCTTAAACACAAGTGAGTAAAGAGAAGCTACATCTTCATGAGAACTTGCCTTTCTATTACACCATCAGCATCTGTTTCCGAAAGCAGGAGCGCGGGAGAAAGAGGTTTCACAGTGAGGGTTTTCTTTTGTAATGTGCTCTTAGAACACCTGTTGTTTTTCCCCTCAGCATCTGACAGAAATTGCTGCTAGCACAAGCTGTCCCTCGGATGGCCAGATAAAAGGAAGCCACTCTTGCCAGGGTGGGGCCTTTTGTCAGAAAGAAAAGCGCTCCATCTCCTCCTGCTCCTGGGGAAGGCCTGCACTCTCTCGGGGCTGTGTGCAAGGAGACAGTCACAGAGGCTTCACACAAGACATTCGGCACTCACTTCCTCGTCTGCTAAGAGCGCTACCAAAGTCACTCAGGTCAGAATGAAGCTCCCGGAGAGGCCCCCTGAGCACAGGCTCAGAAGGGAGGGGAGTACCAGGAGGAAGGGAGCTTTCCCCAGTGCCCACAGAAGCCAATCTAGAAAGAGGCTCTGCAGGCTGCGCAGAGAGCCTTTGTGAGAAGCCACAGACACAGACCTTCCCAGATCTCAAACAGCTGCATGTGAAACCCAGAGGGCTTTGTTCACTCACCTCCAGGTATCCCCACGATGCTGTTTCCAGAAGGAAATGCAGTGAGAACTGCTGCTTATGTCTCTAATGGACTAAAGGAATTCGGTGAATTCTTATTACTATTTAATTCCAACTGATCCTTTTTTAATATCAAGCAACTGAATTTCCTTAAACTAAATCCTCTAAATAGTCAGACAATTCTTACTCAACAGAGGAACATAAAGCCTATGGTATGCATGGGGACCTTCTGGAAAGAGGAAGGGCAGCTTTCCAGTGGAGACCCAGCCAGCACGACCTCAGCCAGGAGGCCATGGTCAGGGCCACGGAGCCAGGTCGCGCTGACAGCGCGTGCCCCTGATGCTTCACCTCTGTGCCTTCCTCCCCAAAACACACGGCCCGGTCTAATCACTAGAAAAACGTCAGGCAATTCTCAATTGAGGGAGAGTCTACAAAATACCTCACTAGCACTCCTTATTAAAAACAAAGTCTGAGAAAATGTTACAGCCAAGAGGTGCCTAAGGAGACAAGAGGACCCAAGGTCATATGATAATCGGGTATTGGAACAGAAAGAGGACATCAGGGAAAAACTTAGGTAATCTGAATAATTCAAAGTGTGGGCTTTAGTTAACAAGGGCCGAGTGTGGGCAGATCACTTGAGATCAGGAGCTTGAGACCAGCTGGGCCATCATGGTGTAACCCCGTCTCTACTGAAAATATAAAAATTAGCTGGGCGTGGTGGTGGGCGCCTATAATCCCAGCTACTCAGGAGGCTGAGGCAGGAGAATCGCTTAAACCGAGAAGGGGAGGTTGCAGTGAGCCGAGATCATGCCACTGCACTCCAGCCTGAGTGACAGAGACTCAGTTTCCAAAAAAAAAAAACAAACCAAAAACCCAGTAAGTATTATTAATTCATTAATCATAACAAACGTACCACATTAACAGATGTTAATAAAATGGAAACTGGATGTGAGATGTGAGAGCTGACTGTTACCTTCACAATTTTTCTGTAAAGCTAAAACTGCCCTAAAAATTCAAGTTTATTTTTTCAAATGTTTAGAAATTTAAAAATTAGATTTCTCCAGTCATTTAAGTATGATTAGAACTTTTAACATTTCTAAACATTTAATTCAAACCACAAGCCCAATACCATAGATTCTCTTAGATTCTCTTTAACGCTTACAAACTGAAAAGCAGACAAAACCACATAAAACGCAGCATGCGGTGAAAAGGTCCAACAGACGACTGAGTAGAGCCACAAGGAGAACAGAGAGAAAATGCAGCAAGAGTGACACAGACAGACACACTGCAGGAGCCGAGGCGGGCGGATCACCTGAGGTCAGGAGTTTGAGACCAGCCTGGTCAACATGGTGAAACCCCGTCTCTACTAGAAATACAAAAAAATTAGCTGGGTGTGGTGGCACGTGTCTGTAATCCCAGCTACTGAGGAGGCCGAGGCAGAAGAACCATTTGAACCCAGGAGGCGGAGGTTGCAATGAGCCGAGATCACGCCACTGGACTCCAGCCTGTGTAACAGAGTGAGACTCCGTCTCAAAAAAAAAAAAAAAAAAAAGTAACACAGACAGTGAACATCAGCTAAAGGCTCAAAGAGTGTTATGAACCCCAGACCAAGTGAGTACAGATGCACATGCACACCTGCTTGCACAACACACAACCAAGATAGTGTAAATGCACAAAACCAAGACAGAAAAATGTCTTTAAAAAAACCTGCCAGAGAAATAAGAAATATCTTCAAAAGAGGAACTTTCATTAGAAACACAAAAGCCAGAAGTATAAAATAGTGAAGTTCCGAAGCACTAAAAGAAAATATTGACAATTTAAAATTCTAACCCAGCGAAAACCACCTGCAGGAATGAAGACAGCCTTCCTTCCCTCTAAGTTCAAATGGAAGGCTGCTGTGCAGGGCTGGTCATGTCTACACCTTCCTGGGTGGCAGGGATTAGCAAAGCCATGGTAGCAAAGATGGGGAGACTAGTTATGCCCTTGGGGATTCCGGCAGGTAAAGACGCTGACATCACGGGGCAGGTCTCTCATCTGAAAAGGATACAGACGACAAGAGCACTGAAATGGCCCTTGCTGTGCTGCACTGGAACTGGAGACACTGCTGTGTACTCACGGTTTCAACACACAGAAACACAGAAACAAAAACAGATGTATATAAATGAACAAGAATCTGGGCGTCTGTAGTGATAAACAGAAATCAATGAATAAATAAATCAGGAGAAGGGAAAATATTTGCTTCTAGTAGGATACTAACTGGTCATATAGAAAGGATGACAGAAACCGAAAATTATAATTTGGCAGTCATCATAGTAATAATTTAGCCAAGAAAATCAAAAGATGCTAAAACTACTGAGTGAAAGTTTGATGAGGACGATGATACATACTCTCGAGTACTTCCCCTCAAAATATTGACTATTAAAAGATAACTTTATAGTGAAGACACCACCTCAACAGGTAATAACAGGTAACGTGAGCCGTGATGGGACAAATGGGAACCGCATGCTACTGGATATAATCAGGGAGTTCTGGGAAAAAGCCACACAGCCTGAATCTAACCATGGGGGAATCCGACAAAACCGAACTGAGGGACGTTCAGCACGGTAACCGTTCTGTAATCTGCAAAAATGTCAAGGTCTTAAACACCGAGAAAAGCCCGAGGGACCGATCCAGAGTCACAGAGACGTAGGAGACGAAACCACTTAGTGCACGCCGTCGCCCTGGATTGGATATTCTTGCTCGAAGAACGTGGCTAGGATCAATGCCTGCCCAGGAACAGGCCTGTGGACTGGAGGGCGGTCCGCTTGCTGACTCTCACAGCTGTAGTGGGTTGTAGGGGAGAACGTCCTTGTTTGTGAAATCACACATCCCAGCCATGTTCTCAAACGGGCACTGTGCATTGCCGGGAGCACTCGCTCACACGCTTCTGGGCCCCGTCCCCTGAGTGTCTCATCCAGTAGACCTGGACTGAAGCCCAAGAACCTGCATTCCCAGCAGCAGCCCAGAGGGTACTGACGTAGCAGCCACACTCTGCAGCCCGTTACATTCAAGAGCATCATGTTAATGACTTACCTTAAATGGTTCAGGAAGTTATTTTCCCTTTTCTTTTTTTTTAGTTTGGAACATTCCAAACTAAAAAAAAAAAAAAAAAAAAAATAGTAAAAATGATCAAGTAAAGGCCATTTTAAAGAATAAGTGTGAGAATTTATTATTAGCAAAAATTCTTCATGCAGAAGGCCAAGGACGCTACATGCCAGCGCAGCACCCAAGAGGGGTGGGCAGCCACGGGGCAAACACATGGGCAGAGCTGCCAAGCTCGGCTCTGAACAGCTGTGCCCCTGGGGGGCCAGCATCCAGGAACTAAGACCGACATCAGGCAGCACACGAAAGTAGGGAACTCTGCTCTGGAACTGGAAAACTAATTGATCGTCGACATCATTAAACCAAAGATAAATATTTTAATTATCAGCTTCGTCACAAAAAGCTATTATAAGGATAACTAGCAGGCAAATAGGTGGGGGTAAATGGAATAAAGAAAAACACTTAATCCAAAAAAAAACCAAAACATAGAAAACATAGGGAGGAAAAATATTAAATAGTAAGATAGGCTATTTACAAATACATCAGTAATTGCATTAAATGTGAACAGAAAAGTATTCCAAATATTTAGACTAACAAAATTTTTTTTAAAAACTGCAAATTATAAGGTATCCAAACTGAATATAAAGACACAGAAGAGTTGAAATTAAAGGACACAGAAAAAGCTACATCACGTATATACTAACCAAAAGAAAGTTTCAAATGCTACATAAATATTGAATAGACCGGGCATGGTGGCTCACCCCTGTAATCCCAGCACCTTGGGAGGCCGAGGTGGGCGGATCACAAGGTCAGGAGTTGGACACCAGCCTGGCCAACATGGTGAAACCCCGTCTCTACTAAGGATACAAAAAATTAGCTGGGTGTGGTGGTGTGTGGCCGTAATCTCAGCTACTTGGGAGGCTGACACAGGAGAATCACTTCAACCTGGGAGGTGGAGGCCACAGTGAGCCAAGATCACACCACTGTACTCCAGCCTGGGTAACAAGGTGAGACTCTGTCTCATAAAAAAAAGAAAAATACTGAAAAAACTTCAAAGTAAGAACCACCACTAAAGGTAAAAAGGAAAATATCATAATGAAAACGGTGACTCTACTAACAATGCAGTTCTAAATGTGTATGCATCTAATGATACAGCGCTAAAACATAAATGATATCAAATCTGACAGACTGGAAAGGAGGCCCAAATCTACCAAGAGTGGCAGTGGCAGACTCTTAACACGCCCCCCACAGGAAAGGCGGCCTTCAGGCACAGGACTGAGAGCATGGGTTCTGCACTGAGCATGGCTGCTTCTGCTGCCTTCCTGGAAAAGGATTGAGGGCAGAGGCAGAACCCAGGGAGGCCAGAGTGGAAGCCGCTGTACAAGTTTGGGTGGGAATAATGGCAGCCTGGATGTCAACAGGAAGAAAGGAAGCCACTTGTGAAACAGACTTAACAGGACCTGCCCATGCACAAAAGCAGAGAGGGGGAAGCAACCCCAAGTGTGTCCTTCTCTACATAAGAGCAGCCGGTGAGGCATCAGCTGCAGCAAAGATCCCAGGGAAGCAGATGCACGGCCCCACCCAGAGAGGGGGAAACGGCACCCGCACTCATACACGTACAGAGGCGTGCACGGCCCCACCCAGAGAGGGAAGCGGCACCCGCACTCACACACGTACAGAGGCTGCACGGCCCCACCCAGAGAGGGAAGTGGCACCCGCACTCACACACCTACAGAGGCGTGCACGGCCCCACCCAGAGAGGGGGAAGCAGCACCCGCACTCACACACTTACAGAGGCATGCACGGCCCCACCCAGAGAGAAGGAAGCGGCACCCGCACTCACACACTTACAGAGGCTGCACGGCCCCACCCAGAGAGGGAAGCGGCACCCGCACTCACACACGTACAGAGGCTGCACGGCCCCACCCAGAGAGGGAAGTGGCACCCGCACTCACACACCTACAGAGGCGTGCACGGCCCCACCCAGAGAGGGGGAAGTGGCACCCGCACTCACACACCTACAGAGGCTGCACGGCCCCACCCAGAGAGGGGGAAGTGGCACCCGCACTCACACACTTACAGAGGCGTGCACGGCCCCACCCAGAGAGAAGGAAGCGGCACCCGCACTCACACACTTACAGAGGCGTGCACGGCCCCACCCAGAGAGAAGGAAGCGGCACCCGCACTCACACACGTACAGAGGCTGCACGGCCCCACCCAGAGAGGGGGAAGCAGCACCCGCACTCACACACCTACAGAGGCGTGCACGGCCCCACCCAGAGAGGGGGAAGTGGCACCCGCACTCACACACCTACAGAGGTGTGCACGGCCCCACCCAGAGAGGGGGTAGCGGCACCGGCACTCACACACGTACAGAGGCTGCAAGGCCCCACCCAGAGAGGGGGAAGCGGCGCCCGCACTCACACACCTACAGAGGCGTGCACGGCCCCACTCAGAGAGGGGGTAGCGGCACCGGCACTCACACACCTACAGAGGCGTGCACGGCCTCACCCAGAGAGGGGGAAGCGGCACCCGCACTCACACACCTACAGAGGCGTGCACAGTCCCACTCAGAGAGGGGGAAGCAGCACCCGCACTCACACATGTATACGAGGACAGAAAGAGGTGTGCACAGACATTAAACGCAGGTGCCTGTGAGAGACATCTTCATGGTTTTATGTGTTTTCCCCAAATCCTCACACTGAAAAAACCACTTTCAAAACAATCCAAATAATTTACTTAAAAGAAAATGCCAACTACCTCAAGTAAGAAAGAAAGCAAAGGGATCTACTCAGACTCTCAACGGGTGCTTCAGGCAATTTGCATGTACCAACTCGGACAATTACAGTAATACAAAAATATTCAGATTTCAACTCAGCCACATGTTGAAGGCATAGCTTGGAGCTCAGATTTAATGCAACTATTTCGCATTTACTCATAACAAACCACAGCCACCGCTGCCACAGATATGGACTCCGCTCTTCCCAGTCCACTGACGTCGGGGTTCGCAGTGCAGCCTGCAACTCACCCGCTGGCTCCCGGTAAACGGTACACACGTCTCTAACCTAGCGGAATCTTGCCAGAACAAACAACTCGCTAAGAAGGTATGGAATTAGATATCAACGAAACAGCTGCCACTACTAACTTCCACCCTCGCTGTCCGTCCTCCCTACTCCCTCCCACATGGCCTAAGGGCCTTCTGCAGAAATGGAACCCTCGTTATTTACAGAAACTGACATAACAACTGATGAACAGAGACTGTTCTCCTATGAAGATAATATGCCTGATGAAGAACAGCCCAGAAGAACATCTCTGCTCTGGGCCTGTCATCTGAGGACTTCATCAGCTTTCCATATAGAAATACAGGGAAAAGGGAGAATTCTTGTCATGAAAAAGAGGCTCCTTCACTAAAACAAACGGAACACAGCAACAACAGAAACGCCTTTCTGGTCAGTGAGTGCGCTGTCCCCAGTGCTGCAGACCAGCTCTATGCCCACAGTCTCACCTCTCTGAACTCGTGCAGGACACGGTCACTCTGATGAGCTCCAACGGTGATTTCTGGGATAAGGATAGGAATGGCTGTGTAAAGCACCACCTGCGGCTTATCCTGAACCCTACAAAATAAGACAAATGTGGGTCACACCAAACCATCAAAACACAATGTAAGAAGCTTAAGTCTGATTTTTTTAAACATCTATGTAAAAAATCTATACATTCCAATAAATGCTGTTCACTGCCAAGCAGTCATCTCAGAGCAAAGCTTTCATCCCAAAGACCACGTGGTTGATCTGGAGTTGCTTTTTAAAATTACTCTCAGAACCTGAGGTAGCATCTTTTAAAACCCTCAGCACCTACAAATGACGACCTTCTGGGAATGGATACTGTTTTGGAAACATAGGAAAAGGAGTCAAAGTGTGCTTTAAACACAGGAATAGCAGGAATAAAAAGCTATAAACAAATGGTTATATGACAGTGCTACACACAGAGCATGCCCCCATGAAAAATGATCCAGATGAATGAATCTGAGGGGAAGGTGAGGGGCTGAAGTCCCCCTTGAGGGAAGGAAGGTGAGGGGCTGAAGGCCCTCTAGGGTTGCAGCTAGGGTCTTACTGCTGCTCTGTTTTGCATGCTAAGGCCCACATATGATGGTCTGCTGTACCACAGTTTGTAAAAGGTCTAATTCTCCACTTTTCTTGGCATCAATAAACATACAAATCACAGGATAGTCTCTTTGCTTTACCATTTCATTCCGTTGAATGTTAAAATATTTATACTTTGTTACAATTTGCTTATTTTAAATTAAATTTAGTCTGAATATAACCACTATACTTAAAGATGAAAAGCATTTTTTGAGCTTTTGGGGAAAAAATAATAAAATAAAGTCTCTTTACTTAAGGGCTCAAAACAAAGAAAACAATTATTTTAAACGGGCACGTTTCCATTACTGAGTTATAAAAGCAGGAGATGTTTCTCATTTGTAATGGCTCAAATGGAAATTATGTGAATATACCTGGCTCTTGGCCAGACTTTGTGAGACAGTCCAGGGCCACTAAGCAAACCCAAAGCCGGTTCCCCATAGAACCTATGTCGGCTCTCCCACAAACAGAACCACCTGACCAGAACCCAAGGCCCACGGGATCCACGAATCATGCGTCCACAGACAGCCACAGAGCTGCGAGCCTGCGGCAAGCTGAAGACGAGTGGACTGTAGATAAAGCTCCAGGAGCGTCCTAGCAAAAACCGGGGGGCTCTACACAGTTATCCAGTAACACAAATGCCCCTCCAAGAAACCGCTGCCAGGATAACAGTGATCGTTAGTTCTCCTAAGTGTATCTATGTGCATTTCCACATGGGTGGGCAAATGGCTGTAATGTACACACTTACAGATAAGATCGCTGTCTTAGTTTTAATATTAAGTTGGTTTTACTTGCCAAAAGATATTCAAATATTTTTAAAAATTTAAGCAAGCAGAACAGAACGTTTGTGAAGGGCATAAAGCTGCTGTATTTTGTAAGACTGCATTAATTGTAAGACTACAATCTCCCTCTCCAGTGGAAAGTGCTGGTAGCTTTCCTTACGCATTCTACTGAAACACTTCCATACATGTGTCAATAAAGTACAAGGATGTATCTTCTTATTGTTAACACAAATAGAATTACCCTATCATAAAAGGATAATTTTTGAAGTGATCTCACAATAAGAAATTCCAAATAAAAATGAAGTTTATATTTTAAATGTTAACAAATATCAATGTAGGGAGGTGACATGGTTTTCTTTACAGTTTGAAAAACCTAAGAAAATGCTAGAAAATGTGAAAGAAATCAGTGGCCTGGAGCAAGTGTAGATTAGAGAGCAACAGCGCCACCTATGCCTAATTTGGCAACATTACATTGCAGCCCGGGAAAATCTTTTAACAAATACACTTCAAATTATTTTTGAAAATTAAAAAAAGAATCCGTTACAATAATTCTACAACTTATTTATACCTAACCAAACTACCCTTTCAACTTATTACTATGAGCTTAAGTGATGACTACTGGGAAGAGTCTATGGTGTATCTCCAGTAAACTCCTAGATTCAAGCAAGAAAGACACAAGGAATCGTTCTGACTCAGGAAGCAAAAGGCAGTGGAAGAAAATATTCTCTTCACAAAGCACTTAGTTTAATGACGAAGAATTCAAAACTGATTGAAGATAATATATCATTTTAATATCATAAGTCATCGTCTAAGTAAGATAAAAGATACTAAGCCTGGTTGCGATATGAGGTGCTCTGCCACGTTTTAAAACAGAGTAAAGCAGGAAGACAGAAAAAGAATAAAACTGTAGATTGTGTTTTATGACTCAAGCTGTTTCCCAATTAACAGAATGTCAATACTTTGTCCTGTAACATTTTCAAACCCTATTTTGCAATTTCTCCTGAATTGCAAAGTTCTATCTGACACACTGTACTTCTGATACCAAACTCATATGCTACGGTTTCTGTAGCATTGAAATTTCATGTTAAAAAGACTCCAGAAGTCATACAAAAATTTTTGCAATTAAGACAAGAGGGTGGATGTGAAGGTCTGGGCTCTGGAGAAGCAGGGTTGGCCAGAGAGGAATCCCGTACAACTGGAGGCCTGACGTGTCACCGGAGTTCCTAATGGGACTGAAACCAACCCAGGCAGGCGCCAGTCAGTTAGGGATGTGGATATGAAGAAGACTGAAAAACGCAATGCTGCCTCTCAGCACAAGCACAGCTACACACGTACACATCATTAGACACTGGCAACACGAAACTGAGATGGTGCAGAAATGTTCTAAACCAGTAATTTGGTCAGGTTCTGGATACAATGAATGTCACTGGTAAACGGCATGTTTACAATAATTATGTTAGAAAATTGGTCATAATCATCGCTTGAGTCCCTCAACTGAGAAATGGCTCTCAAATGAAAATAAACACAACTGATACTGTAAACTTACGAAACATCTTTGCGGGAGGAAGAAAGGCAAAGTACCAGGAGAGCACAGGACAAAACCATCCACAGTGAGCGAAGTCAGAACAACCGGACGCTGTAACTCATCAGCTATGGGGTAATTACAGGATCCTTCTCTATGCTGGTAACCACACAACTAAACAACTGCACGAAGGGTGCGGAATCCAATCAACACACATTTCACAGTGTGTTTAGAAGATGACACTACTGCCATGGGAAGGTCAAGTCAGACCCAATCCTTGTCTCGGTAATTCTGTTAGGTGTCCTATAATGCCCAGCAGTAGCTGATACTAACAAAGGATACCATATACAGTCATATAAATAACGGCTTACAAGAGTTACGGGAAGGTGTTAGGGAGAAAAAAGGGTGATTATGGCCACATTTTAGAGACTGCTAGGATTTCTGGGTTATTTCTGGGCAGGTGGTGGTGGAAGAAGGGCCTGGGAGATTGCCTGGTATCCTCCTGGTGGAAGAGGCAGGACCAGGGCAGACTGGGATTCTGAATTAATTCTGTGAAAGTAAATTCGCATCTATGACTAAACAAAGCTAAGCCGCTGAAATATTCAAGTAAAGCAAAAATGGGGTCATTGTGACTTTTGAAAAAACTAAACCTGGTGGGAGTGGGATGAAGAAATAAAGAGGCGGAGGAACAGAGACCAAGAACCAGGGGCTTACACCCCAAGAGGAGCAGAAATGTTAGGGACAAGGCGAGAAATCACTGAAAGCAGCACGCGGACCTGCAGTGTGACTTAGGGGAGGGTAAGGTGCTCAGCAGGGAAAAAGGAGGGTTCACGCTAGGACTGTGGTTGACGGAGGAGCGGAAGGTTCTACCAGGATTCAAGCCTGAACAGATGGCAGGAGGGAAGGCAAGACGGCCCAGGGCACAGGACCACACAGAGGGTGCAGAGAGCAGCAGCTCCTGCTCCTGCAGCCTGAGAGGTCAGACGCCTCGCACACAGTCACGTGACCTTAGCAAGCTGGAGCTCTGAGGCTCCTCCCTGTAAAAAGAGGGAGCCCCGCCCCACAGGAGTGTGGTAGAACAGACAACTATTTCCGAAATACCTTCCAGACGCTGTGTTGATAACTACTGTTAACTATGAGATCTCAGATTTCAGATGTAATGGCAGAACACAATACAGCAGGGTCCCACCCCCAACCTCTGGGCCACGAACCTCTGCAGCCTGTTAGGAATCTGGCCACAGAGCAGGAGGTGAGCAGTGGGTGAGCAAGCAAGCTAGCGAATGCGGTGTTTACAGCCGATTCCCCTCACTCGAATTACTGCCTCAGCTCCGCCTGCTGTCAGATCGGCGAGGCATGAGACTCTCATAGCAGCACAAACCCTACTGTGAACTGCGCATGCCAGGGATCTAGGTTGCCAGGGATCTAGGTTGCGAGCCCCTGATGAGAATCTAATGCCTGATGATCTGTCACTGACTCCCATCACCCCCAGATGGGACCATCGAGTTGCAGGAAAACAAGCTCAGGCCTCCCACTGATTTTATATCATGGTGAGTTGTATTTCATTATATATAACAATGTAATAAAAAGAGAAATAAAGTACCCAATAAATGTAACTCACGTGAATCATCCGGAAACCATCCCTACCACCCCTGCCACATACAGTCTGTGGAAAAACTGTCCTCCACGAAACCAGTCCCTGATGCCAAAAAGGTTGGGGACCACTGCAATAGAGCAGTTAAAAGAGATGATGGAGGTATTTTAAAGCACAGTTTTGAAAAACAGAGTGTATCATTTAGGTGAATTTACAAAAACACACACACATACAGACATCTAGTTCAAAATATTAACAGAGTTTTTAAAAACAAAGAGGGAACTTCCAGCTTCAGCTCCTTCACTGGAAGCTGTAACTTCCATCCTTCCAATACGAAAAAGCTGAAAAAACTGGAAATCAACGGCTTTTCCTGAATAATAGTAACAACAAATGGAGTGCTTTTATAGCTCATAAAAAGCGGGAGAAGCCGGGTGCAGTGGCTCTCGCCTAAAATCCCAGCACTTTGGGAGGCCAGGGCAGGCAGATCATTTGAGGCTAGGAGTTTGTGACCAGCCTGGCCAACATGGCGAAACACCATCCCTACTAAAAATACATTTAGCTGGCCGTGGTGGCACGCGCTTGTAATATCGGCTACTTGGGAGGCTGAGACATGAGAATTGCTGGAACTCAGGAGGCAGAGGTTGCAGTGAGCCAAGGTCGTGCCACTGCAGCCTGGGCAATTGGCAACAGAACGAGACTCTGTTTCAAAGAAACAAAAAAGAAAAGTGGAAGGAATGGCAGCCATGTCACAGTGACAGCAGGAGGAACGGAGAAGACTGCGCTGTCGGGACCTGCACCCCATGGAGCAGCAGTGCCACTGCAAAGTGAACCCAGATGGCTTTTAAACATATACTGGAAACTACAGCAACCACTGAACACGTTTTAAAGTACAATCAGTGTTAAAAGAAAAGATAAAAGAGAATCATATAAAATGCTCAGTGAAATCCAGAGAAGGCAGAAAAACAGGCAGGGAGAAACAACAAATGCAGCAAACAGAGAACAGGGGAGAGCAATGGCAAAAAGGAACCTGAGTATCTCAACACTGACTTCTAACGTGAACGGTCCAAATACAGCAATTAAAAGACAGAGACTGTCGGAGTAGATTAAAAACACAAGAACCCCAACTACTACTTACCGCCTACGAGAAAACTAAAGACTCTGGTTAGAAGAGGAAGAAAGATACACCATCACTACACGAATTGAAAGCTGGAGTGCCTATGTTAAACTCAGATAGAGCTGACTTCAGACAAGGAAAAATATCAGGGAAAAAGAGGGGCAAGGATAAGGGGCCAATTCTTCATGAAGATTATAACCTAAGATAATGAACTATGTACCTAACAACAGTACCTCAAAAGATATGAAGCAAAAACTAATAGAACTCAAGGGAGAAACAGACAAGTCCAGTGCTGTTGGAAATTTAAACCCAACTCTCAGTAACCGACAGATCCAGGAGACAGAAAATAGTAAGGATACCGATGATTTGAATACCGCTATCAATGAGCTCGATCTGACATTTATCCAACACTCCAGCAGCAGCAGAATCTACATTCTTCTCTAGCTCAACTGGAACATTAGTTGAGATAGAAAACATTGGCCATAAAAAACCTTAATAAATGTAAAAGGAGATAAATCATATACAGTGTATTCTGAGAGCACAGGAGAACGAACTGGAAATCAACAACAGAAAGATACCCAGAAAATCCCTAACCACCTGGAGATTAAACAACACACTTCTAAACAACATGCGGGTCAAAGAAAAAGTCTCAAAATAATTTCTGAAACATTTTGAATGAAAATAAAAATACAGCATATCCAAATTTGTGTGATGCAGCAAAGGCAGTGCCGAGAGGGAACCAGTATTTGCAGCATATGAACTATGCACACCCCATATACTTTACACCAAGCTTTTCCAACCCACAGCCACGTACAGCCCAGGGAAGCTTTGAATGCAGCCCAACATAAATATATAAACTTTCTTAAAACATTATGAGATTTTTCTGCTTTTTTTTTTTTTTTCCTAAACTCATAAGCTATTGTGTTAGTGTATTTTATGTGTGGTCCAAGACAATTCTTCTTCTTCCAATGTGGCCCAGGGAAGCCAAAAGATTGGACACCCCTGCTTTAAAACATCTCTAGACTATTCATAATACCTAATATAACATACTAGGTATGTATAATGTCTACTACAATGTAAATGCTATGTAAATAGTTGTTACACTGTATTTTTAAATTTTTATTATTTTTTATTGCTGTATTATCTTTACTGGATTTTTTTTTTCCCAATTATTTTTGATCCAAGGTTGGTTGAATCCAAGATGCGGAACCCAGGGATATAAAGGGCTGACTATATTAGAAAAGAAAAAAGGTATAAAATTACTAAGTTAGGAATCTACAGAAAAAGAAGAGCAACTGAAGCCTAAAGCAAGCAGGGAAAATATAATAAACACTAGGGTATACATCAACAAAACAGACAACTGGAAAAATCATCAAAACAAAAACCTGCTTCTCTGAAAAAGTTACTAAATATGAAGGGAAAATTCACGAAGAGCAAATAAATAGCCGATAAAAATATAAATGGAAGTTTAGCATTTACAAAATGCAGAGTGAAACAACGACTTGCTTTGGTGTCAGAATCGCAAGTTTTTGCTTTTTCTTTAATTACACGAGGGGATCCAGAGGACCAGGTGCAAGTATGAATGAACACACTGGTGCTCATCTTCTGGAGAAGAATTTTCAAACACCCACTTTTACACCTTAAGTAACCTGAAATTGAACAAAAAGGGGTCCAACATGCTCTTTACTGTGTTATGAGTATGAAGAAACTAAAATAACCCAAAAGGTCTATTTTAAAGAAATGGCAACGATTATTCTGTGTTTGAGAGGTCAAAATTTTTTCTGTAAATGGCCAGATAGTAAATATCAGGCTTTGAGAGCTACATACAGTTTCCATTACATTATCTTTCTTTTCTCCTTCCAATCCTTTAAAAAGGTAAAGATCATTCTTACGGGCTGAAGGCTGGATCTGGCCCAGGAGCCAAACAGTTTGCCAAGCCGATTTGCATCTCAATCAATGGTAAGTGCAGCACACACATTATTTAAAGACTGGGAAAACCTGCATTACACTGTGGATCCTGGCACTGCGGCGGCAGAAGCGCAGGTGATTTGATTCTACACCTTCGTCCCAGCTTTCTCTTCCAAGAGGGTGCGCCGTTGGCCTCCCACCCACTTTGTCTTGCCGTCAGTCATTCCAGTCCCCTCACCCTCTCCCCTTCACTTCCCTTCTTAGCCAGACGAAGTGTCACAGTTCACCACTATTCTCACGCGATCAGTCTGTGCTGAGTTCTCCTGCCCCTCTCTTCCGAAACCTCGGTCTTGTTAAAATCCCAGGCTCTGCGCAAGGTGGAAAACCACATTTCCTGGGTTTGGATTTGCCTCCACTGCCTGAAGACTTCCTGCCAGAAGCATGGTTCCCTCACACAACACAGAGCCAGCCTAGGCTGCTGTCTCTGGCAGGGCCTCCTTGCAAGGCTGGCCCTTGGTTGGCTTCTGGAAACTCAGTTTCTAAGAAGCGTCCTATGCTGATGAGGCTGGGCAGCAAAGTCAGCCCGACCAGGGCACGGCAGGAGTTACAGAGAACACCTGCCTGCTTTCTGGGAGTCTGGAACCTGAGTAGTTGCGAAGCCCCTATAAAAATGACGGGCACTCCAGGCAGAAATAGTGCCCGTATGTTACTGTATTTTTCACTGTTAGAGAAAGTGGCTCAATCACTGAGTGTCCCTGCATCCCTCACAGGAGGAAGAAAGCTTGGGAAGCCTGTGCATGGATTTCTCGAGTCTAGCGTGTCTTTTTTTGTACTGATCTGTATGTCCATCCTCATTCACTACAATACATCTTACTCTGAACAGTGGAGACAGGCAGCTGCCACAGAGGGCAGCCCCCAAGGCTCAATCCATTGCACCCTGTAGGGATTCACTCAAGACAGCAGCAAAAATATTGAGAGATAGTTACAGGTTATAGCAACAAACCTCCTTGGAAGGCTGAGAGGTTTGCATTAGTTTCAGCAGAAGTTTTGGCTGAAGGCAGCCAGTTCTTACCTTAGAGCATTAAGACACAAGGTGAAGATGAAGGGTAACAGAAGCTTCCCCAGCTAAGTATGTGGACCCCACATTCCTTTATCTCCACTCTATTGGTTTACTCATGTAAGCTCTGTGCCAGATAACTCTCAAGAAGAAGTTAATAGCGTTTGTTCTAAGTCCCAAAATCAAACCTTTTATCACTAATAAAACCACTCTTTTAACCATGTTAATTATCCACTAACATGTTGACTTAAACCCTGTCATTAAATCTATACTGAATAAATGTGAAGAACAGCTAGTAAAGAGTCAACAGCTGCAATCGCCCTGAGAGCAGCTGACAACCTCCCCAGCCCACTCGTTCACTAGACTCAGTGTGTAAATGTACTTTATTCATCCATCACAAAGTCAAAGTTTACAAGACAAACCCCCACAAGTAGTAATCAACGTCTCAAACAGTGAACCCCCCGTGATCGACGCCACAGCACACCGGCTCAGCTCCACTGAGCCGCCGGCAGAGGGGAGAAGGCTGTGGGACAGATACGGGAAGAAAGCAAGCTGCAAAAGTGACCCCGGTCTCCTGATTCGCCACAGAAGCGAGGACTCCAGGGACTCTGCGGCAGCTTGTTTCTTCGCCCCTTACTTTATATGAAAAACATCTGTGGCGACCAACTCAAGACTATGAACACTGCACAGTGACATGGTGGCTGCCCCTGTCCCACGTAGGGACGCACGGGGCAGAGGAAAACAGTGAATGCTGACCATCCTCTGCATTCCCTGGGCGGACAGTTGGGGCTGTTTTCCACCTGGCCCTTAATCTCCTCTCTACCCTTCCTCCAAGGTGCGCTGTGCCGAGGCTGGCCCCTTGCATCCGAGGTGCTCCAATGCCCTCTGACTTCAACTGCAGTTGGGAGGAGGAACCACCCAAGGCCGAACGATTGTTCTGCTGGTTCCCTGCATGTGGGCTCCCTAGCCCCCTTGGGCTCCATCTGATGCTGGACAGCCTCTTACTCCCAAAACCCAGTGCCCCCACCTCAACTGCCAGTTTCCCACTGTGGATGGCCTGGGTGTCTCACTACCCTGTTCCTTCCCTCAACCCTGCCCTGCTCTTCATAAATGGCTCCTTTTCTAAACTCTCTACTGCTCTCTGGTCAAATGTGCCATCTATTTCCTACCAGGAACCTGACAGCTGTAGCTAAAAGTGAATTTTGGGAAAATGGGAATGTGGCAAATTCACAAAGTCATGCCGATCGGGAGTGCACAACAGCGCCTTCCGGTGGCTTTCCGATGAAATCCAAGTGGCTTGCACGGTGTGGCAGGTTCCCCGGTTCAGTCATGCACAGCACAGTGCTGCAGTCAACGACAGGTCACATACACACGTGGTCCTACGGGATTCTAACGGAGCTGAGAACTTCCTGTCGCAGCAGCTGTCACAGCACCGTAGCTCCACGCGTGACTCCCGTGTTTGCGGTGATGCGGCATAAACAAACCGACTGCACTGCCAGTCACGTGAGAGTCAGCACACAGGATTATGCACGGTACAGGAGACGATATTACCATCAATGGCCATGTTACTGGTTTGGTGATTTTATTGTGAATTTTAGAGTACACATCTTACTTATTTTAAAAAGTTAACTGTAAAACAGCCTCAAGCAGGTCCTTCAGGAGGCATCCAGAAGAAGGCATCAATGTCACAGGAGGTGACAGCTCCATGCACGTCACTGCCTGTGAAGGCCCTCCAGTGACACAGATGTGGAAGTGGAAGACGGTGATACAGATGCTCCTGAACCGTGCAGGCCGAGGCCACTGTGTTTGTATCTTAATTAACAACGACAAAAGAAGTTTAAAAAGTAAAAATACATAATTTCAAAAATCAGAAAGTACTTCTAGAAAAGGATATAAAGAAAAAAAATCTAAGTTTATAAAGTAAGAAAGTTTTAGTAAGCTAAGGTTAATTTCTTACTGAAGAAAACTTTTTATGTAAGTGTCGTGTAGCCTAATTGTACATGGTTTCGAGTCAATTATAGGGTACAGTAATGTCCTAGACCTTCACGTTCACCCTCCACTCACCCACTCACTCCTCACCTACCCACTCACCCACCCACCCACGCACTCACCCACCCACGCACTCATTCCTCACCCACCCACTCACCCATTCACTCACTCATGCACCCACATACCCACTTACCCACTCACCCACCAACCCACCCACTCACCCCTCACCCACCCACCCACTCACTCCTTACCCACCCACTCACCCACCCACTCACCCACCCACCCACTCACTCCTCACCCACCCACTCACCCACCCACCCACTCACTCACTCAACTCACCAACTCACTCACACACCTACCCACCCCACCCACTCACTCACACCACCCACCCACTCACCCACCCACCCACTCACCCATTCACCCATGCACTCACCCACCCACCCACTTACCCACTCACCCACCCACTCACTCCTCACCCACCCAACTCACCCACTCCTCACCCACCCACGCACGCACTCACCCACTCACTCCTCACCTGCTCACTCACCCACTCACCCACCCACTCACCCACTCCTCACTCACCCACTCACCCACCTACCCACCAACCCACTCACCCACCCACTCACTCACCCACCTACCCACCCACTCACTCCTCACCCACCCAACTCACCCACTCCTCACCCACCCACGCACGCACTCACCCACTCACTCCTCACCTGCTCACTCACCCACTCACCCACCCACTCACCCACTCCTCACTCACCCACTCACCCACCTACCCACCAACCCACTCACCCACCCACTCACTCACCCACCTACCCACCCACTCACTCCTCACCCACCCACTCACCCAGTCACTCACCCATCCACTGACTCAACCATCCACTGACTCCTCACCCATCCACCCAGCCACTCTCCCACTCAGTCACTCCTCACCCACCCACCTACACACTCACCCACTCACCCACCCACCCACTCACCCAAAACCCACTCATTCACTCCTCACCCACCCACCCACTCAACCACCCACTCACTCCTCACCCACCCACCCACTCACTCCTCACCCACCAACTCACTCCTCACCCACCAACTCACTCACTCCTCACCCACCCACTCACCCACTCACTCACTCACCCACTGACTCAACCATCCACTGACTCCTCACCCACCCACCCAGTCACCCATCCACCAAGCCACTCACCCACTCACTGACTCCTTACCCACCCACTCACTCCTCACCCACCCACCCACCCACCCACCTACTCACTCACCCACTCACCCACCCACCCACTCACCCACCCACCTACTCACTACTCGCTCACCCACTCACTCCTCACCCACCCATCCACTCACCCACCCACCCACTCCTCACCCACCCACTCACCCACCCACTCACCTACTCACTACTCACCCACTCACTCCTCACCCACCCACTCACCCACTCACTGACTCCTTACCCACTCACTCACTCACTCATTCACCTACTCACTCACTCCTCACCCACCCACTCACCACCCACTCACTCATTCACTCACCCACTCACTCACCCACTCACCACTCACTCACCCACCCACCCATCCACTCACCCATCCACCCACGAACCCACCAACCCACTCACTCCTCACCCACCCTTCACCCAGAGCATCTTCCAGTCCCGCCAGCTCCACTCATGGTGCATGCCCTAGGGAGGTGGACCATTTTTTTTAATGTTTAGATACACAAATCCTTACCACTGCGCTACGGCTGCGGACAGTACTCAGTCCTGTGCCGTGCTGAACAGGTTTGTGGCCTAGGAGCAACAGGCTCCACTGTCCAGCCTAGCTGTGCAGGTTAGAGCCTCTATGCTTCTGTAAATACACACTATCATATTTTCACGACAATGACATCACCTAACAACACCTTTTCTGGAACACATCCCTGTCATTAAGCAATGCAGAACTACAACACAAAGCAGTGCTAAGCCCCGCGGTGCTCTGTCCTGCAAGGCTGGTGGACACATCACTCAGAGGTCAGCTCTCACACCAAGGGGCGCGGCACACTGGGAATCTGGGTTTTTACGCATGCACAGAAAAAACATGGACAGCACCTTAATCATGCGTGTCTTTAGGAGGTGGGTTCAACCTCACTGCAGATATCCATAATGTGTGAATTAAAGATGATTAATGTAAATTATTCCTGAAATCAGAAAAAACTACGTAAAAAGTAAAAAAAAAAAAAAAAACCAAGCTTAGGATTGAAGAAAATATTAATAAATGTAAGAACGCCATGAATCTAGAGTATAATAATATACCATAAACAGTATCATAACATAGTCCCTAAAGCTTTAGTGTTTATGATATAACTGTTCTGAGCCTTTCAAATTCTTCCCACATTTAATCCCCACAACAGTCCTATGAGGTGGCTTCTATTTTCTCCCTGCTTTACAACAAGGAGACAGAGGCTCAGGGAAATCAGGCCCTTGCTCTGGGGCACAGCAACAGGTGACTGTCTGAGACCCTCTCAAGGGGTCCCTCTGACCCGGTTATGAAATGATGAGTCTCTGGTATTACAATCATCATTTTCTTCTTAGAAATATACATCCATTTTCCACTCTTGGTCTCCATCCCCTATGCATCCCTGTCCTAAAGTTGAAAGTACTCAGAATGAACCAATGTTTGACGGCCCTTGCCACACTTCACAGCAAAGCACAAACTGACTTTGCCATAAAAATGGCTGCACAGGGATGGTCAGCTGACTCTAATGAAGAAACTTCTACATTCAGACATCTCAGAGGACTGCTGTCATTTCTGGTCAGTCACCCCATCAGTCAGCAAACTCACAGTCCTCAGGTTGAAACGTGCCGTCCATTTGGAGTAGGCACTGTAACCTTTGGCCACTGTCCCCAGGATGCAGAATATTTATTCAGAGTCCAAAAGCAGCGCTTTGTGCTTTAGTCATCTCCTAGTAACAGCTCAGAAAGACAAGGAAGGCCGGCACGGTGGCTCATGCCTGTAATCCCAGCACTTTGGGAGGCCAAGGTGGGTGGATCACCTGAGGTCGGGAGTTTGAGACCAGCCTGGTCAACATGGCAAAATCCCCTCTCTACTAAAAATACCAAAAATTAGCCAGGCATGGTGGCGGGTGACTGTAATCCCAGCTACTCGGGAGGCTGAGGCAGGAGAATGGCTTGAACCCAGCAGGCAGAGGTCGCAGTGAGCTGAGATCACGCCATTGCACTCCAGCCTGGGTCACGAGAGCGAAACTCCGTCTCAAAAACAAAACAATAAAAAGAAAGACAAGGAAAGTGAGGGGTTTTTTTGTTTAACTTTCTAATGGAAGATTTGCTAGATTCCTTTAAAAAGACTTTCTAGAGAGCCAATCATTTCAGTGAGCGACTTTCAGAATAATACCATTTTATACAGTAGTGAATATAGGGAATACAATAGATGAAATTTATATTTGCTTTTTCCTTCAATACATATAACCTAGTACTCTGCTTCACTGCCATAACCTTACATATGAAGGCACAGGAAGATAAAGTGACTTGTCCCAAGTCACACAGCCAGCTAAGGGCTGACCTGACCCTTCCTGTCTCCTCAGTCTGACGCCAGGACCCCACACTGTGCCTACCTCACTCACCCTTCAGTAACCATTCCACTAACTAGAAAACTGATTTTGCAAATATGATTTAACAGTGTGGCAGGAATTAACAAACTAAGTAGAATGACTCTTTTTTTTAATGTAAATCTATTTTTTGCTTATCATTGCTGTACTAAAAACATCAAATAGAAGTAGACTTCTTTTGAGAGAGAGGGTCTCTGTCGCCCAGGCTGGAGTACAGTGGCATGAACACAGCTCACCGCAGCCTCAACCTCCTGGGTTCAAGTGAGCCTCCTACCTTAGCCTCCCAAGTAGCTGGGAGTACAGGCATGTGCCACTATACTCAGATAATTTTTACACTTTTTGTAGAGATGGGGTCTCACTATACTGCCCAGGCTGGTCTCGAACTCCTGGGCTCCAGCAATCCTTCTGTTTGAGCTTCTCAAAGTGCTAGGGTTACAGGCAAGAATCCCACCTGGCCAGAAGTAAACTTATTACACATTCTGTTCACATTTTGATCAGTAAACTTTTAGTGGCATGTGCACGGAACCAGCTGTCCTTCTGGTCATCCTACGAGACTACTGTATCCTCACTCCCCATCAGGTCGAGAAAGAAGGGTCAGTCCTGCCCACATAGTAAGCACCAATGGCCCAGGGACGCCAACATCACAGGACCAAGAATAGAGCTGCCATCTGCAGGCCACCAACTGCCTAACTGACTTCCAAACATTGAGGAGAGGGCAAGTCTAGTGCCCAGGCCATCCTTATGCCTCCTGGCCCTCGAGAGGCAAGGTGTGGGTGCAGGCTGTACACAGTATCCTGGGCAGAGGCAGGAAGCAGCACAGGGCAGGCTCAGGCCGAGGGCTCAAGATTCAACACAGAAGGCAGATCCCAAAAGAGCTACTCATGCTGCCCGCATTTTCACAAGTCGAAGACCCTCAAATTACACGAATCTTGATTTATAAATAATCAGAATTATGATACAACAGCACTTTTCACTACAAAA
The DNA here is from genome assembly GCF_030222135.1 of Aotus nancymaae. Classification (NCBI taxonomy): domain Eukaryota; kingdom Metazoa; phylum Chordata; class Mammalia; order Primates; family Aotidae; genus Aotus; species Aotus nancymaae. The sequence goes on from NW_026988444.1 coordinate 5,135,759, forward strand.
TCATCTGAATTTTGTAGAATTTATAGCCCTAAAAGAAATTGAAGTCCCTCACTCCAGATCCATCTCCTGAGTGCATACTGGATGTGAAGCCCATACCAGGCACTGGGTGTTGCAGTGACAGGAAGCAGCAGGGCAGGTGGGGGAGGAGAAACCCGAGCAGGATGAGGTCCCCCGAGAGGGGCAGCTAGCGCCAGCCAGGACAGAAGCGGCACAGCTGGGCATCACCAGTGGGAAGGCCAGTGTACAGAGACACCGCAAGAGGCCACCTGGGGGACGTCTGTTGGGTGTGCGGGGGAAACATCTGGGCTAGGACCTACGGTGGTATCCATGCTATCCACAGCTGTGTGACTAGATATGTCCTCATGAAATCGAATTCGACGGATGAGACCCTGCCAGGGGTCACTGTGCCTGCCAGAGCCCGGCAGCAGGTGGAAGGAACAGCAAAGGGGAGCCTGGCCCCAGAGGGCAGCTACACTGTATCCTCTGAGGGAGGGTGGGGGCATGGAACCAGGAGGTGTGGGGCAGAGTGGCAGCAATGCTGCTTCCGGGGCCAGGGAACAGCATGAAGACAGACAAGGGTCTGCTGCGTCTGGCACTGCAAGGGCGTCTTTTGGCAGGAGCAGCTTCGGTAGAGTGATGCAGATGAAGGTAGCTTTTTTTTTTTTTTCCAACTTACTGAATCTGTAGTTTTCATTTTTCATTCAATAGATATCAAAGAATCCACACAACAGCTGAATGGATATAAGTTACATCGTATCACTTCTCTGCTTCAAACCCCCAAAGAGCATCTCATCAGAAAAAATCCCACCAAAGGCGCCATGACCTACCCGCCTTCTGCCGTGGCCCCCCTCCTAGTCCTGCTCGCTTCCGCCATGGCCGCCCCTCCCCCACACACTCCGGCCACACTGGCTTGGCTGCTGGGCACACCTTCCCCCCAGGCTCCTGCCTCAGAGCCTCTGCACCTGCTGAGCCCCTGCCCCCTGCTCACCCCACAGTCCACAGAATCCAGCCCTGGCCTCACTCAGCCCTTGTCCCGAGAGGCCCTGTGTCACCCCTGGTTACTCATCACCCTGTTACAAAGGATTATGTCTCTCCCTGGCCTCTGTGACCTGACAGTTTCATCTATTTGTTTACTCTGTCCCCACCGCCCCCCGACTAAAATACATTTTCAAAGACATCAAGAACTTTATCTGACACTATATCCCTTAAATCTGGAACAGTGACACACACAGTGGAAGCAAAATACCTGTTAAACAATGGTACTCAATACATTAATCATCAGACCAGAGGATTCAAGAGCTGTTTAGAAGAAAAAAGTGCATCTGAGTATTGGTTGGTGCTGCTAACACCTAAGCTGAAACATAATTATTTCAAGATGCCCTCCGCTTCCCCATCGTGCAAGCAGAGCCCGCGCGCGAGCAGCCCCGCCCGGATGCACTCACAGCAATCGCAGGTGGTGGAAAGTGCGGTCGTCCTGCTTCAGCCATGGCCCTTTCTCGAACTTAACGTATTCAATGTCCTCTATCACCTAAGACAGGAAAAAGTCCAATTTAAACACAGGACCCCATTTTAGATATTTAAAGGAAATAACTTTTTTTTGAGACAGTCTGGCTCTACCATCCAGGCGGGAAAGCAGAGGTGCGATCACAGCACGCTGCAGCCTCAACCTCCGGGGCTCAAGCAATCCTCCCGAGCGGCTGGGGCTACAGGCACACGCCACCACACCTGGCTAATGTTTGTATTTTTAGTGGAGACGGGGTCTCGCCATGCTGCCCAGGCTGTTCTCAAACTCCTGGGCTCAGGCGATCCTGCTGCCTCAGCCTCCCAAGGTGCTGAGATTATAGGCATGAGCCACCATGCCGGGCCAAGAAGTAACACTTTAATACATTATAAGCTACAAATATCTGGCAGGAAGAATCACACCATGACAGTCACGATGAAAGAGAAGCTGGCCGACCTGTAATGAAATGAGGGGCTGTGTGTTGCATCTCAATACGGCCTTGACTAGCTAACACTCGGGGATCAGGAAGCAGTACAGACACACCCTGAGGCTGGGGAAAAGGACAGGGGAGGACAATCAAGACTACAGGAGAAAAATCAGCCTTCAGGACAGGCCACTCCTTTCTTCCCAAGTTCAATCTAAAAGGCAAAACCTAGCCCCTCAAAATGACCATAGAATGAGACATAAATCCATTTCCCAGAGAGACCTAATGAACTAGGTGCCCAACCCCAAGGCTGACTGTCTACAGTCCGACCTTCCAGAGGAGCCACCTTTCCATACGCATTCTCTCCTCACAACAGGCCAAACTCAGGAATCCTCTTCAGTTTTGAGAATTTGAGCAGATTCAAAAATGAACTCAAATAACACAGTGTTAGAGACAAATGTACTACTCTTCTTCTAAGATATATGCCACCTAAACATTCTCTCAAAAGTATAAAAATACTCTAAAAACAGAAACAGAAGGCCAAAGAGAAATGAAATGTAATTTAATCAGTCCAAGTAGAATAAACCAAGGTCTCAAAAGAACTCTTACAACTGGTGGTAGGAGAGGCCGGGCGAGAATGCAGGGCTTCCATCTGCAAGAAGAATGCTACTGTGTGTGCAGAAAAGCTCAGTTAACCTCCCTCTCATCCTCCAATGCTGAGAGGCAACTGAAGCGTGCTTCCACCCAAGCCGCCAGCTAAGAAAAGCTGCTGTTACACGGCACCACTCACTTCAAGATCAGATCCTAAAACCTGCATTTTCTTCTAGAACTGTTATGCCTTGTTTTTAGTAATCTATGCTTAATATATAAAATGTACAATAAAAAACTTGTTTTTTAACAAATGGATGCTCAATCGCCTTGGTACCATTAGAAAAAACTTTCCTCTACTTCATTTCTGTGATTATCCTTTAAGGAACTAACTCTGCCAAACTGAAGACGCTCACACAGGTGCACACACATTTCCGGACTCCTGTTTTGTTCCGTGAAGCTCTTTCTGAATTCTTGCATTAACACCAGAGCGCTCTCCTACGATAACCCTATAGTTTGTTTTTGCATGTGAGAGGGCAAATGTTCCTTCGTTATTCTTCTTCAGATGTTTTAATGTTCGCTGGCTATTATTCACGAAGTTCTCTGAAAACTACACCAAGATTTACTAGGCTTTCACACAACACACTAATTTAGGGAAAACTGTTATCTTTACATGTAAATCTTTCCCGTTAACTGATCCAACTTTCAGTCTTTCATCTCTTTAATAAAAATGTTGGAGCAGATGACCCAAGATTCTTTGACATCTATAATTTTCAGAACATGGAAACCGAATCACTTAAAAGAAAATCAAAACCTCACGGCCAGGGAAGTGTGATGATGGGTTTCGTTGGTACTGCTTTTAGGTGGTAAAATACTGATGTTTGTTAAGACCAGTGGGAATCTAACTGATTATCTGATTTGCAAGAACCTTATACATGAATCAAATGTAGGAATGACTTTCAACTTTTCAACTATTTTCTTACCTTTACTGAATCTTGAGCTTCCCTTGCAGAATACTGTAAAATCTCACATTTTTCACTGTAAGAAAAAAACAAGATCAAACTCAGTGTAGACTTCTCCAAGCTGAAGTTAAATGTACAAATGAATACATACCACTAAAGTTTCCTGCTCAAATATTAAAATCTCACATTCTCTGCACTGGGTGTTATGCTGGGCACGTGAGGGCTCATTAGAGCTTAACTGGTTCAGGAGGACATGTTAAAAGAAGCCAAAATGTACTCGTGGCTGGATTGACAGTGACAACAGCAGGTCCACCACCCACTGCAGTGCCCGCAGCAGGAAAGGACTAAGCCCAGGGCCTAACCGAGCAGAGGCACAGAGGGCATCTTCATTTCAGAGCACCCTCCACACATTAGGATGTAAACATAGAGGATAAATAAATCCTCCAAGAATTTACAAGCTCTTTATTCTGAGACTGAAATCAGCATCTGACCCCTACAGTGGTGCCAAATAAACTTCACCAACTCTGCCGACCATCTTCAACAGACCACTGGTTACCTAAGTTACTAAGCACAGGTGAAGTACTCGTATTATATAAAGCCTCACCATTACTGACTCACGTCACTTCCAAAGTGCAGGAAAAATAAAAACCTCTTTAAGCTCTGTAATCACTCGGTAACACGTGTTCCACACAAGTCTGTAACACACGATTCTCAGAGTCAAACAACTGGGTAACAGCTTCCTACTACGAGATCACTGCACTCCTCACAGCACTCTTAAGATCACCATGAATGGTCAGAGGTTGCACGCAGAATGAACACTAAATCCACAGTGAGGAAAGTAACTTACTGCATTTGCCATTAGGGCAGGCAAGGAAAAGGTCATGCTAATTCCAGGACGTGCCCTACTGCTTCCTGAACCGTCTGTAGCTACCCATTGTTATTAGGAAGAGAAAGGCACAAAGCGACAAAGGAGAATAATCCCCTCTGCAAGTCACATAAGTGAATATTCAACTGAAGTGTGTAGGAGACAGAGGTTTTAAACACCCTGATGAACTGGGCTGGCATGGAAACATTATTTTTTCTCATACAGCAATATGAAAGGTCACAAATTATTTGACATATTTGTCACAAGAGTGGGCATGAGAGAGGAGGACGATGTGACAGGTACGTTCAGCACACATAACTGAACGGACATTAGCTAAAGCCCCATCGGGAGGCAGGTGCTGTGTGGGGTTTGCAAGGTGGGTTGGGGCGGTCAACGAGCTCCAGACCCCAAACCAGCTGCTGAGAGCAACCCGGGGAGTCCATCTTCTGTCTTCTGCGTGCCTCGATTCAGCATGCTATAAAGCCTCAGCAACAAATAAAACCGCTTCTGTCCGGTCACAGCTGCCTCCCATGCCTACTGCCTTGTGAAGGGAGGGCTGAAATAAGCAAATATCAAGGGTGGGTGCAGGGATCTGGAGGAAACCCCATAAAGGGCTGGGCCAGTAGTTCACGTGTAACCTTAATGGCAGCTATTCCTACAGGTCGCTCGAGGCCGAGGAGAGCCACAAACCGTATTGCTGAACCCACAAGTTACTCCACTACTTCAAAGCCTCCCCAGCTCCTCACCCCCCTTAGAACAATCTGAAACAACAGACAGTTACGAAACTTGCTGAATGTCAGGTGGGCCGCTCCATGCGCCCCCTCCTTGTCTCTGAAGTCTCAGACGAGACGGTTCTTTCTCAGAAAGGCCCTCCCTACCGTCCTGTGCACCTCTGTGTCTCGGCAAATACTGACACTAGGAGCCAGCACTGTTGGAGCTGAGCACGTAAATATGTGCTGAACAAAGGAATGGCCAAATGTCTGTGAAACTAAGTGATCCTCATACTCATTAACACATTCATAATTAAGGTAGTGAGGATACAGACATGTACTCCTAGGATCTGGGTCATAAATACTGACAAAGCCAGAAGTAGACTCCTATGAGAGTTAGCTCGCTGTGCCTCTTAAAATCCCACAGGACAAATATTTTGGAAAAGGCTGCGATGCTCTCTGTGCATTCATAGCAACACATACAAAACCGGTGAAGCGTCACCATCTATCAGCATGAGAGAGAAGGGCTGACGCAGGAGGAGCCACTCAGGGGAAGACGGGACACAAGTTCATCACCTTGTCCGGTCAATCTGCTTTATTTCAAACACTAGCATTCAAACTTAACCAAATATTTCTCTCACTTAGTTTTGATTTTACTGTTTATTAATTACCTATGATCTAACAATATTGTCTTCTAAGACTGTTCATTGAAAATATTCAGTATTTAACTAAACGATGGTTTAAATACACAGGCCCAGCAAACCTAATCTTGTTTCTGTTGGAAAATAACTCCTGAATTCTAAAACACTATGACCCATAAATCTTAAAATACAACTTGTTATAGGCTTCTTGAAATTTTACATGAAATAGTTTCAGCCAAATTTCACAGTGAATTTCTAAGAGAAAACTTTGAAGATGCAAGTCCATCAGAAAGCTGCAGTTTGATCTTGGTCTAGAATTCAGCACTTAAAATGATGCATACTGCATAGAGTACGCCTGGTACTCATTCTTCAACACGTGACAAATGACCCTACCTACATCAGGCAGCTCCTGTAAATCCACACGGCTTGAGCTGTCAGGTAAGATTCACTTTAACAATGAACAGAGACTGTATCTGTTGCTAAAACAAGAGTTAAAAGCACAGCAAGACCAAGTGGTCAAAAATAAATGCTTGAGGCTTAATGAATCTATGAGGGCGGCAAAGAAAAGAAACTCCCTGCGCGCAGGCTGAAATCAGGCATTATTTTGCTGATGTTGTAGCTAGAAGTTCCATTTGAGAACTTATGAGCAAATTCTTTTTCAGTGATGCTTCTGAAGTCAGAAGATCTCCAAGAATAATTTTTGAGCCTGAAATTCTAGGGTCCACTGTCTGTTTATGCTGTTTATTCACATGGCTGTGGATATTTCCCTTGGTAGTGTGGCCTTGGAAACAAACAGGTTCAAGGGAAGCTACAGGTCAGCCTGCCTCCTCTACCCCCTAAGAAAGGAAAGCTTATCGCAAACAAGCAGAGATGACAAAAATGGTCATACTTCCGGTAAAGAAAAAAATAGCTAAATAAAACATTTCTCTTATTCAGTTTTGATTTTATTATTTATAATTACCTACGATCTAACAATATTATCGTCTACGGCTGTTTATTGCAAAAATTCAGTATTTTAAAAAAGATTCAGTATTTAATTAAAATGAATTTAAAATTAAACTTTATTTCCAAAATTACTATACCTTTCTTTGTTTTTATTCACAACTTGCAGTTACTTTGAAATTTTAAACAAGAGCATGAGATTTTTAGGCATCAAAAAAGGCTTAGGTTTTTTAAAAGTATGAGAAATACCATAAAGACCTTCAATTCAAGCATTATTGAAACAATCTTGAGTTTAATTGGACTTGAATGAGTGTGGTAGACATTCCTTACACATGGATATACCCAGGGACCACAGAATGACAGCTATAGGATATCTTCCTTGTGCTTCCAATAAAGAAAGAAAGAGAGAAAAGAAAGGAAACCATTTCCTTCATCTAATCCAAACAGCAGGACATCAGTGAAGAATGTCCACAGAACATGCTATCCTTCATGAACTTTCTCCACGAATACACTTCCAATCAATTCTTCTAGGTAAACATGAATGTTTAGTTGCCACCTGAAGTAAAAATATACAAATTATCTCATGCTAAAACCTGTCGTGGAATAGAGCTCGGGTTTACTTCTAGCATCAAAAAACTTCAGAAATATAACAGAGCAAAAGTATTGACGAGGTAAGCAAACCAAAACAAATAAACCAATAAACCCCACAAAATCAAACTGAAGTATCTCCTGTTTTTCTCATTTATAAACATCAGATTAAACACGTCAGACAGTAACCACTGCAGCAGAAAACTCCCTGGCTGCTGTGGCCTAAGAAGCGACAGGCAAAGAAGTTTCCGTCCCGTAAATCAGTCACGTGTTTGACTCACCTCATCTCAGGGAGGAAGATTTTCTTATAGCTATTCTCAATGTCCTGCAGATAGGCAGAGGTGACCTTCATTTCATGTGGCTAAACAAAAGCAGAGAAATTAAACTGGGAGACATTTAGACTTCCATTTTCTTTGACCTGTGCGTATATAAAATGTGAAGGCAATCACTGAGCACTATTTTCTTACAACTCACATCGGGCACTGTAGGGACAGTGGGGTGACAGAGGAGAGCCCCAAAATCAGTTAGAATCCTTCTCCTTCTACTACAGTGAACACCTGAGCCTGCCCAAGTGCTCCCATAGCGTGACTTTTTCCACACGTTCTAAGATGCATACTTAAGGCAAGAAAGAGGCCTGTTATAAAGTAGCACTGCCTGTCCTTCCGTCTGCCTCATGCCTGAGGGCAAGAATGAGAGCACCAAAAACCGGGCAGCGGCCTGTCTCTCCGCCATCTGCCCTCAGCACACCCTCTCGTCAGCAGACTCTCGCTGCATCTCCAGCTTGCTCTCCACCTCCACAGCTCACCCATCTCCCTGCAACCACTTCTCCCACTTTCTAGAGCTCTCGCCTCCCTCATCATCTGAAATGTGCTATGCCAATCTCAGAAACTTGAAAATCCAATTAAGAGTGGCAAGTTTTAAAATTTTAAACTCCTTACAGTTTAACACCATCTTCTCGGCCCATCTACTGAATGTATTTCTTCTTCATCTCCTTGGTTGCTGTAGGACCCCCATCAGCACATGAGCTCCTGGCGAGGCCTCACCCACCCTGCTCGCCGGTACGCCCCTGGCACCAGAAGCGTCCAGTACAGTGGATGCTCAGTAAACATTTACAGGAGAGGGAGGAAGGAATAAAGAAAGGAATAGGCCTCTGTTTCAACTTACAAAATGATGAAAATATTCTAAAACTGGACTATCAAAAATCATTCAGTTGTACCCTTAAAATGGGTAAATTTTACAGAGTATAAATTATACTTTACTGAAGCTGTTCAAAGTAAGAAAAACCCTATCATTCAGAGAATATGTACTCAACTCATATTAATTCCAGTAATGAGATGGGGCACAGGGAAAGGCTGATACAGGCAATGTGGCACTTCGTCACTCTGTCAAAAAGGGGAAAGACAGCAATCGGGAGTTCTATTTTCCAATAAGGACTTGACGTCTGGGCAGAGACCGTCTTTGTTCACCTTTGTAGCCTCCTAGTGCCTGACACAGGTGCCTTATAAGTAGGAAGTGCTCTGTCTTAGAGGAGTGAGTGAGTGAAATCAACAGAAGTATAAAAGAGGTGATATGACTCTAAATCTCTATCATTAACTATGTGCCAAGTAAGATAAGATTAAATGTTGACTGATTACAAAAGAAACTCTCGTGTAATATAAACACATAACAAGCAACATAACCAACCATCTCAGAAATCTGACCTGACCTTACTCAATGAAATGTTTAGTCACTATCACTTTGACTGTTTTCTCAGAGTCTAGAAATGGTTTTCGGACATGCCCATCAGTTATTCCCAAAAGCTGCAATACTGAGACACAAGACTGCATTGAAATAAAAATCAAAAGAGGACAACGACTTACATCGGATAATATGGCGTCTCTTTTACAAAATGGGGTAATTTTAGCCGGTGATGCTATTTAAGATCACTTGGAAAAATTAAAAAGTTGAAGCTCTACTTTAGACCTCAGAATTATTTTTGAAATACTGTTTTCCCAGATAACAAAAGAATTACCTAAAGAATGTTAAATATATGATTTTTTCTCAATGTCAGCATAATGAGCAAATGTGCCCAAAGTTATTCCACTGAGAAATAAACATTTGAACTTGCAGTTCCCTCCTTTCGCCACTGGATGGAAGGTTCATCTAACTACACAACGTACCTAAAAGCAAATGCTTAGGCAGTAAAAGGTTCAGAGTGGCGAGTGAGAGGCGTACGTAGATGTCTCACGTTTCTACTACCGCGAACGAGAGAAGGAAAGTTAGTCTCACGGATCTTTCAGGAGCAGCAAAAATTAACCAGAGCTAAGGCCGGCACGGTGGCTCACTCCTCTAATCCCAGCAACTCTGGGAGGCTGAGGCAGGCAGATCACCTGAGGTCAGGACTGTGTTCCAGATCAATCACAGTTCTAAGCGCTGACTAGACATGGCGTGTAACTGTGTTCCAGGCTGTGACCAGCCTGACCAACATGGAGAAACCTCATCTCTACTAAAAATACAAAATTAGCCAGGCATGGTGGCACATGCCTGTATCCCAGCTACTCGGGAGGCTGAGGCAGGAGAATTGCTTGAACCTGGGAGGTGAGGGTTGCGGTGAGCTGAGATCACACCATTGCACTCTAGCCTGGGCAATAAGAGCAAAACTCTGTCTCAAAAAAAAAAAAAAAAAAAAAAAAAAAAACCAGAGCTTTACTGTTGCCCTTATAAGAACCCACCATTCAGAAAGGTATTTGCTGAGCACCTACAAGCATTCCAGCACAGAGGATGGGCACCAGAATGAGGAACAAGCAGGCAGCCCTGCATTTTCATCACAATATCGAAAAGGAGATCATATTCTCCTCCAGGAAAAAACAACGCAGTATTAAACAAGAACGAGCCACAGGGCAAAGATGGTCTTTGCTTCATCTCAGGATCCTCCATCAGGCTGCCAACAGAGCTGCCCACAGCCACAGGGTCACTTCAAAAGGCCTTGCTTCAAGGCCACCTAATTAAGATCTAACGACAACCACAAAGAGTAAATGGATGTATGTGGAGATCACTGCTCTACTGTTCTGATGATGAAGGTTATTAGAAATCGCTTTCAATGTGTAAAAAAATGGTAAGACACAAAAACCTCATCAGAGAACAGAAAGGTACATGACAAAGGGATGGAGGACGCTCTGTCAGGAGGCCCCCCACAGCCTCCCAAGAACAGCACAGGGGACTCAGAGACAGTAGAGGGGCCGCAGAGCACTGGTGGGCAGCAGATCCGCAGGTGGTGGCACCAGGACAAGCTCTGGGGTCTCCCCTCCACCCCTGCAAACGCCCTCTGTCAGGTGGGACTAGGGTGCGTGTCACCCCTCCTAGTGAGGACTGGTAGAAATTACTATGCTATTAAAATGGGACTTTTAGTGCTGATCTACATTAAAAATAGAGAGGCTCGCCTCTGATTGAAAAACGGCATTACATCTCCCTTCTTCTGAATCCGACGCTGGATCTCTGGAACTGGCACATCGAGGTAGATCACCAGGTGGGGAGGCAGGTATTCGCAGATGGTGACCTTCTTCACCTCGTTGTAGTGCTCCACACCTGGCATACACAGGAGAAAGGGGCATCGTCACCTAACAGTCCCCATGCAGCCTTCTAAAACATGCTCCTCCTTGAATAAAAGGGCAGAGATACATGCAATTCTCAGAGCCATGTACCAATCTACAAATCATATAACGGTCACAGTTCTAAGCACTGACCGCACACGGCATGTGACTGTGTTCCAGGTCATCACAGTTCTAAGCACTGACCGCACACGGCGTGTGACTGTGTTCCAGGTCATCACAGTTCTAAGCACTGACCGCACACGGCGTGTGACTGTGTTCCAGGTCATCACAGTTCTAAGCACTGACCGCACACGGCGTGTGACTGTGTTCCAGGTCATCACAGTTCTAAGCACTGACCGCACACGGCGTGTGACTGTGTTCCAGGTCATCACAGTTCTAAGCACTGACCGCACACGGCGTGTGACTGTGTTCCAGGTCATCACAGTTTTAAGCACTAAGTTTTGCTTCTGAGGCAAGGTATAGGTCACACAAGATGAAAGTCACAGCTCAGTGATCTTTGAACTGAAATATATTCCATATATCTGCAGTATGTATATTTCTTCATAGTAATAACAGATAAAATAGTCTGGTCTTCTCTAGAGAAAAATACTTTAGTTTTCAAATAACTCAGTTAAAAATCGTCAAGCTACATTTATCCAGGTTCAGTAAGTATAATCAGCTATACAGAAGTATGTACTGAGTCAAATTTAGTGACAACATGAAATCGAAAGCAGCTAAGGCTGAGGAATAATTCTCCTGAAGTGCCCACCACACAGAATGCCTAACGCAGACGGGCCCGTGCTGCCTAAGGGAACCCTGCTCTCTGCAGAGCACTCTACACCTGCACGTGCTCGCGCACACACCCGACCTCCTGGAAGCCAGCAGGGAGCGCACGCCAGTGCGAGTGGAGAGGCCGTGTCGAGAAGACATCCCCTCTGCAGCATTTCATGTGGCGGAACCTTCCAGAAGTGACAAGCAGGCAGCCACGGTAGGGTCCACAGAAAGGCAACTATTTTGCTTTAAAGGAAATGGGCTGGGAACAGTGGCTCACGCCTGTCATCCTAGCACTTTGGGAGGCCGAGGTGGACACAGATTATTGGAGTCCAGGAGTTCAGGACCAGCCTTGACAGCTTTGGTGAAATCCTGTCTCTACCAAAAATACAAATATTAGCCAGTCTCATAACCCAGTCTCAAAATAAACAAATGAATGAATAAAAATTTAAAAAAATAAAATTAAATTTTAAAAAAAGGTCCAGTGAGTGTTCCTAGTAACCTTACTCTAGAGGCAATGGTGAGATGGGCCTCTGGCTCAGGGTCAGGGACGACATGACTAGAAGAACAAGACCACCAGGAGGAGCTGTGACAAAGTGAAGGACCGAGGCTGCCAGTGGGTACTGTCCACCTGAGCATACAGACACAAACCCACATCCAGGCAGAGCACACCGGGCCTCGGGTCTGCATCCTGACAGCTGGACCGCTAGCACGCCAGTCTCTCCCCAGGTTGAGGTGAAACCTCCCTTCACCAAGTCTCACCCTCATTCCCGCCCTCACCCTTACTCCTGTTGGCACACCGCTTCTCAGATGGTCCTCGCCATGCTCTGTGCCACCTGTCCTTTAGCCAACATGATCTGCTTCCCCCAGCCCAGCACTGAAACGACTCTGGCTAACGTCACCAGCCCCTGAAAGGTGAAATGTGGCAGTCACTTCTCCCTGGGGGTTCCATTTCTGGACCCCCCATGCCAGAAGACAAGAATGCCCACGGTCAGGGCTGGACCCCCCCGACACCTGAAGACAAGAATGCCCACAGTCAGGGCTAGACCCCCCCAACGCATGAAGACAAGAATGCCCACGGTCAGGGCTGGACACCCCCGACGCCTGAAGACAAGAATGCCCATGGTCAGGGCTGGACCCCCCCAAGGCCTGAAGACAAGAATACCCACGGTCAGGGCTAGACCCCCCCAACGCCTGAAGACAAGAATGCCCATGGTCAGGGCTGGACCCCCCCAAAGCCTGAAGACAAGAATACCCACGGTCAGGGCTAGACCCCCCCAACGCCTGAAGACAAGAATGCCCATGGTCAGGGCTGGACCCCCCCAACGCCTGAAGACAAGAATACCCATGGTCAGGGCTGGACCCCCCCATGCCCGCAAACCACCTGCAACCCAAGCCAGTCCTCAGACTTCAGCAGACATCCAGCAGATGCCAACAGGTGTCTCCTGCCCCGTGTCATGGGAACATCACATTCAGGAATCCAATGCCCAAACATGAAGCTGCCTCAGTCCACTGCCCCGTGCGTCCTTCTCCCTTACCAGCCCACCAGCCAGGGCAGGTCCACGCCACTCCCCACTGTGCATGCAGGAAGCCACCCACCCACCCGGGCCTGCCCAGTGCCCCTCCTGAGCAGCAACTCCCACCGTGCAGCCTCCCTGTTGGACGCACCTGTCCCACTCCAACTTCCTCTCAGATAGGCTCCTTCCCTTTCCATCTCTCCTCACCAGATGCATCCTTCAGATGGAGGCCTGAAACCATTTTAAACTCATCTAACCCTGTCCCTGCCATGCTAAAAATCCTCCAGTGATCACTCACTAGTTTCAGGACAAAAGCCAAGCACCCTCGCAAGGCGCAGCCCTTCCCTCGTGCGGCCTCATCCAGCAGCATCTCCCCCAGCACGAGCCCTCCCCACAGGACATGCGCAGGCTCCTCCACCATCCCCACACCTCCCTCACTCCCAGTGCACTCCAGGTGACTCACCAGAAGGCCATTCCTCAACACAGCTGCCCGACACATCCCTCCCATCTCCCAGCAGGTCAACATTTCTCCTATGTGCCCCACAGAACCCGGGAGTAATGCACGGGAGCTGCTAAGTACACTTTCTTGCAATTAACCATCTCCGTGAGTTTAACAGCCCCCAACCCTGGGCCTGTGGGAGCCCTGTCTTAAGTTCCTTCATATTCATATCCCTAGTACCTAAGAGAGCCTGGCACACCGCAGGCACTCCAGAAACACTGGCTGGTGACCTGACCCGCTGCCCAGTATGTCCAGGGAGGATCAGCCCCTATGAGAAGCAAGGGCTGGCACTGCTCTTGTGGGCCACAAGCTCACAGGTGGAGTACCCCTCCGCAGAACCGTCACCTGACTTGCTTCGGTCTCCCTTTTCAGGGACCAAGAGCACTGACTCTGAGCTCCCAGATTCCAGCTGCCCACCGGCTCCAGTCACCCCAGTCTACAGATGAAATGCCATCAGTCAGGCTGTCCGCCAGGCCTATTCGACGCACCGCCCAGCACAGTCCTAGTCACACATCCCAACCCCACCCTGGCTCCTCAAGGTCGGCCTGCTTCAAACTCGGGGGTTCTTCGTTCCTCTCCATCTGCCACTTGTCAGACCTTCCCCAGTACGGCAACACAGACCTACTGTCCTGAAAAACGTCAGCGTGTCAGCAGGAAGGACTGTGACGACATAGAAACTGGAACGTTGCTTACAATTACAGCCCAGGTCCAGGAAGAACAGCAGAGGTTTCGCTAGGGCAAGCTGAGAGTGGGGGTGGCGGCTCTTGTGGGGGGAAGACTGCGGGGGCTGCAGTTTAAGCCGCATGTGTTTGAGGTCCAGGGCTCCAATCTGCTTTCACAGGGAGACACGATGTCGTAGGAGGGAGGAAGGGTGGAAGGCACCTCAGGAAGCCCCTTTCTCCAGCGGAGACTGATGAAGCAATGGCATCTATTCATCTACTTCACAGACACTCATAAACACAGCAAGCGCAAGGCGAGTCTGCCTCAGCCTTTGCGAAGTCACACCACACCCACAAGCCTGTCAGCAACCCCGACTCACACTGCTTCCGGATGTAGCCCTGGTTGTACATGGCGTCCAGGAACACAAAGTCACTGAAGATGGAGCGCTCCAACACGACACCTTGTCCTGTTTAAAAGCAGGTGAACGGAAATTGAAAATCAGACAGCAATGCACTGGAGACTCATCACTGCGTGGCAGAAAAAAGAAAATAATGGTCATTTACAATTTCATTTCCACACCAAATGTACAGAGAAGAACAAATACATATTCACAAGTGGGAAATCATTTTCAAAATCTAAAATATCTTTTCAGTTTTGAGCAATGTAACATTGTTTCATTCAGTCAGCTCTAACCAAAGCATCCAGTTAATACAAAAAGTGCTTTCTTTTTAAATAATGTATTCCACCCCTACCGTGCCCACCCCATCCTCCTCCTGCCACTCCCACTCCAGCCAGCTCTCCTGATGCTGGGTCGCTTCTCAGCCTGACTTCCGCCCACTCCCAGCCTCACTTGCTGTGCTCCTGTCACAGCAGCCCTGAAGAACACTGACGCAGCACACAGCACTGGTCCCCAGGGTCCCCGGCCAGCCTCCCTGCAGTCAGCTCTGCTAGGCAGAGGCCTCCCTCATCATCCTATCCAGCCTCTCCCCGTGGCCTCAACCTCAGAGCACCTGCCACATACATGGGACAACACACTCCTGTGTTCACATCGAGTCTTCATCTCCTACTAAACACAAGCTTCACCCCTACTAAACACAAGCTTCACCCCTACTAAACACAAGCTTCACCCCTACTAAACACAAGCTTCACTCCTACTAAACACAACCTTCATCCCTACTAAACACAAGCTTCACTCCTACTAAAAACAACCTTCACCCCTACTAAACACAGGCTTCACCCCTACTAAACACAACTTTCACCCCTACTAAACACAAGCTTCACCCCTACTAAACACAACCTTAACCCCTACTAAACACAACCTTCATCCCTACTAAACACAAGCTTCACCCCTACTAAACACAAGCTTCACCCACTACTGAACACAGGCCTCACTCCTACTAAACACAAGCTTCACCCCTACTAAACACAAGCTTCACCCACTACTGAACACAGGCCTCACTCCTACTAAACACAACCTTCACCCCTACTAAACACAAGCTTCACCCCTACTAAACACAAGCTTCACCCACTACTGAACACAGGCCTCACTCCTACTGAACACAACCTTCACCCCTACTAAACACAACCTTCACCCCTACTAAACACAACCTTCACCCCTACTAAACACAACCTTCACCCCTACTAAACACAAGCTTCACCCCTACTAAACACAAGCTTCACCCCTACTAAACACAACCTTCACCCCTACTAAACACAAGCTTCACCCCTACTAAACACAACCTTCACCCCTACTAAACACAACCTTCACCCCTACTAAACACAGGCTTCACCCCTACTAAACACAACCTTCACCCCTACTAAACACAACCTTCACCCCTACTAAACACAAGCTTCACCCCTACTAAACACAAGCTTCTCTCCCTGTGGCACCCTTAACTCATAGAACGGGTCTGGCACACAGCGGGCATGCACTAAATATTTAATGAATACACTGATCCAGTTCCAGTTTGCCCCAAGAATACTGTGCTGGCAGCAAACTGCACTTTTTTTTTCTAAACAGGAAACAGGTTAACATAGCACAAAAGAAAGCAAGCTGTTATTTAACAAGTAAAATGTTTCTTTTTCATTTTAAGAAATGAGTAGTCAGAAAACAGGGTTTAAGAATGCTTCAAAAAGAACGTGGAGTGAGCCCAGATGTCGTCCCGGCCACTACATCAGCTCCTGGACTAGCTCCTGGTGAAGAACGTGAGACGAGAGACAGCAGATCGCACTGTTTTCTTAGGAGTAACACTAACTAAGATCAGGGTTTACATTCATGTAAGAAAAAAAGGATCGCTAATAAAATGCTGAAAAAGCAAGACAAGAATTCCACCCCCGGAAGCTGTGTAGATGCATGTCTCGGACACACGCTGCACCCATGGAGACCTGCAGGGGCCCAGGCAGGGGCTCCTGAGCACAGCTCCGTGAAGCAGCCCGTCAGCCGGCCACTCCTGCTGAAAAGCACATTCTTGTTCTCACAGCTCAGACCCCGTGAAGCCAACCCTAGTGGCAGCTGAGCTGGTGTGAGAAGCTCATCAGGGTCACTACTGATCCACCAGCGTGGCAGGCACTGCAATATAAAACAGACACGAAGGCCCCAAGAATGCACCCATCTTCCTCTCTCCACACACAGACGTACCATTTGCTGCTACCTGTGAATTCAGGACCACCAAGCCATGGTAGCTTTGGCCGAAAATCAGCAGTGCATCTGTGGTCCAACTGTCAGGATGTCTAGCATGCACTCCTGTTTCCCAGGATGAGAACGGTGGCCCCTGGCTGGATCCTAACCTCTTCTGCACACAAGTGGTCCATGTTCCTGCCCTTTCATCCAGCTTCCCTCCTCCTCCCAACTCTACTTTCTGATCCCAGGCTCGCTCTTGTCCATGTCTTCCCCGCTCTGGATAACGTCCAGGGAAGCACCCTCCCTTCCTGCATGGGCCTAGGGGACCCTGTGTGTTCCGCCCCCTCTGTCATCTTATCAGGCTGACGTCTACCTCGTGGCTGTACGGTGATCCCAGCCTGTCTCTGGCCCTCCAGGACGATGCTGCTCTGTTGCCACCCACACCTCTCTGTGTGGCACACGAACTATCTTCCTAAGTGTCATCCCGCTTCCTCCTGGACACTTCTACACTCTCTGTCCGCTTTTGTTCTGACACATTTCATGCATAAATGAATATGTAAGTACTGAAGCTTAAACCAGTGCCTTGAGAATTCTACACAATCCATAAATCTCACTCCAGTACCCACAGTGAAACAGTATTAAGTTGATTTTATTGTAAGAAAAATAACACAATCTCAGGAAATTTACAATCCTGTTGGAAAGACAGACCTTACCTCACCAAACACCCTTAAAGAAAAGCTCGACTTAGCAGCAATTTTAAATGGCTGAATTGTAGAACAGCACTCAAGCACAGAGCCAGTCTGGCTGCCAGAGACACCGCACCTGTGGTCAGCAAGTGCTCCAAGGCATCGGCGTACTGCAGCAGGCGATTGCAGTACAGCCAGGACTGCAGGCGGTAACTGTTGCCATCGTTGCTTCGCGGATCATCATAGAATTTCTCCAGACTGCAGTTGCCGCCATACGCTATGTCGAGGGGCTTCCCGTCTCCTCTGGTGAGCTCTGCATAGTGTATACCCGCTTCGGGAAAGTGCCTTAAGCCTGAAAAGAGGAACAACGGGATGCAGGCTGATGCGCAGGCTCCCTCCCTGCAGGGAGCAGCACAGACCAGCCAAACACACAGCCCGCCCAAGCAGCACCACCAGGGGTGGCTCCAAAGACCTGGAGGATGTCACCTTCACACCTGGGTCTCATTACGTATGAAGGGAACACACAACATATACCAGCATGCGTGTGAGCAAAAGAGCTGTAAGGTGACCTTGAACGGGCTCCTCTGGAAAGGACAGCACCTGTAACCACAGGAGCCCCCTCTAGCGGGCAACTGCTGTCATGCAGGTGCCACCGAAAGGTGTAAGGGACACACATCTGTACCAGGAGGCGGGAAGGGGCTCTAACCTTGGCTTTGTGACCAGCTGTGTGGCACTGCTCACTCAGGAGCACACCCATCTGTGAGTGAGTACCATCCTCAGCTCTATTTCAAAGGCTGTCACAAAGTTCAAACGCGACAGCTGACGTGGAAGTGTCCTGCTTACACTGTCCACATAAAATTCCAACTCAAATTGACAACCAGCATGGATTTTTAAATTTTTCCAAATATAAAAGATTAAAAACAGCTTTTTCTTGTTCTGTTTTAAAAAACAGCTTCTTCAATAAACAAAAATGTAAAATACCCACCTTAGGCCCAATTATTAAATATTTAATATTATTTTAATATGAATCAATATTGAAGAAAACCCAGTGAGATAAGCAGCCACATAGCTCAGACATAAGTGAAATCCGTACCTAGTTGCTCTGCTATTTCTTTTGCAACTCTGCCTTTGCCAGAGCATATGTTGCCATCTACAGTTATCACTATGCTGCGTTCTGTCATTCTTTTGGTGGCTCTCTCCCCAAGTAGGTAGTGCCACATTCCATATCGCAGCTTGCGTCGCGCACTGGTGTGAATTCCCTCCTGAAAAACACAAAATCACACAGCAGCACACTGTGACCACTCCAGTTCCTGCAGCCATTAGCAACCATCAGGTAAAATACCAAGAAACCTTTGGTGATAAAAATGCCAACATCTACGTCTTTTCGTTGCCTACTAATTGCCTAACAGATATATTGTCTGTTCACTGCTAAATCCTCAGGGTCTGGAACACTGTCTAAGATTTTTATTAAATATGTTTACTATGTTCAATAAAAATTGGATAGATGGATGAGCAGACAGAAGGAAGGAAGCAAGAAAGACAGGCATGGAGGGGAGCTTGGGAGTGACAGAGAGGAAGGGAATAAAAAACATTTCTCTAATCCAAGCTTCTGTCCCCAGCTCCTGACCTAGTTACCCCACTGCCTGTTAAACAGCTCCACTAGACGTCCTGAAGGCACCTGAAGGTAACAGAGCTAAAGTGAAATGCACATCCACACCCGAGCCCCCTATCTGCTTTCCCTCACAGCAGGCAATATCCACTCCCTAACAAGCAAAAGACAGCAAATCTGAGTGTCATCTTTGGTACCGTTCTCCTTCCTTCAACTGCAGAATTAAATACAAAATCCTAACTCTTCAAACTGTTTGGACACTGCATCATCTCCCTGAGCCATGCACTGACTCTGCAGACATCCTCGCATCTCTCATCTGCAAGGCAAAGCCTGCTTCAATCCTGTCTCCAACACCCCAATTCATTCTCCATGCTAAAGCCAAAACAATCCTTCCACAAAAAGAAAAGAAACATAACCAAAAGTAAAGCAAACTGAAAAAGTTCAACACATACGATGGGATAACAGCCTTACTGTATACAGAACAGTAAGAAAAACAAACAATAAAAACGCACACCTTATTTGAAAATTATAAAATACAGCCAAAAAACACATGAAAAAGTGGCCGACCTTGCTACAGAAAAACAAGGCTATTAACAAGGAGAACATGCTTTTCCACGTATCGAGTGGGAAATACATCTAAAAATGACGCACAGCGTTAGGATAAGACAGCGAGCACCATCATAAGCTGCGAATGGTAATTAAACCTAGAGGATGCTGGGTCTGCAGCATCAGGAACCGACCCAAAGGGTATATACATGGACATGTGCAAAGACTGGCCTATAAGAATGCTCAATAAGTATGATATATAATACCAAAAACGCAAATAGAAACCCTTAAATGTCCAACGACATATCCGTAGTAAGGAACACTAAGTACTCAGAAAACACAAAAGTATTAAAATACTGTATCGTGAAATTTAAATAAAACAGGAGAACATAAAATAATACCAAGTTTTTTTCGATCTTGATTTACTTGATAACTGAAAAGTAAGGAAGAAACAAGTTATGAAACAATGCAAAGCAAACAACCCAATTTTTTTTTTTTTTTTTTTTTTTTTTTGAGACGGAGTTTCGCCCTTGTTACCCAGGCTGGAGTGCAGTGGCGCGATCTCGGCTCACCGCAACCTCCGCCTCCTGGGTTCAGGCACAACCCAATTTTAAAACGGGCAAAAGATGTGAACACCTCTCACAAATGAAGACAACGCAGATAGCAAATAAGCCTAAGAAAAGATGCCGAACACTGTTTGTCATGAGAGATTCAAAAGTTAAAACAAAATACCACTACGTTTCTATTAGAACGGACAGCAATTCAAAGTAACGGACAGCCCCGCAAGCCGGTGAGGACGCAGAGCAACAGGAGAGCATTCACTGCTGGTGGGAGTTAAATGGCAAGGTCACTCAGGAAGATGGCCTGGCAGCTTCTTAGAAAACGTCTTACTACATGGTCCAGTAATCACTCTTCCAGGTACTACCCAACTGATATAAAAATGTATTTCCACAAAGAAATCTGCACGTACATGATTACAGCAGCTTTATTCCTAATTGCCGAAAACTTCAGGCGCTGAAGTACATCCGTACAATCAAATATCATTCAGTGATTAAAAAGAAATGAGTTATCAAGCCACGAAGACATAAGTGACTCTTACATAGATATTTCTAAGCATTCCAGGAGTCTGAAAAGGCAACATAGTGTTATTGTTCCAATTATACGACATTCCAGAAAAGGCAAAACCATGGAAATGGTAGAGAGACCTGTGGATGTCAGGGGTTTGGGGAAAAGAAGGGCTTAATAGGTAAAGCACAGGGGATTTTATTTAAGGCAGTGAAGCTACTCTGTATGATCCTATAATGGTGGAGACATGCCATTTATACACTTGTCAAAACCCACAGAACCTTACAGCACAAGGAATGCACTCAATGTATGCACATTTTAAAAAACTCATTAGGAAGAAGTATCCCAGGACTGAGGCAGAATGTGACAAAGCAATCCAATCGTGTTACTGAGGAAGGCGGGGGCAAAGCGCTGGGCAGTGAGAGCAGTCTGCAAGAGAAACGGCAGAGGAAGAGGACACAGCACCGGACTCCGTCTCTGCTCAATATCGCATCACCGCAGCCCCCAGCAGGGCCCGACCTTTGCAGACACAGCTGCTCTGTGAATGACCGCATGACACCTGCACTCCGGCCCCCGCATCAGCGCAGCCTCGGGGACGATCACCTCCGCGCTCCAGCGTTTTGCTTAAAGCTGAGATAAAACGGCCTGGAGAAGCCCGCGGCCCCCTGGAGGTCTGTCCACGACTGAAGACCAAACAATTCCGGAGGCAGGAGGGGCTCCCCCAACCCACCCCGAGAGCGACCCCGGGAGCCGCCGCCAGAGGCCGAGGGAGATGCGGAAGTGCCCCCGCCCCGCCGCCCGCCGCCCGCCGCCCGCTCACCACGCGCTGGACGCTCGCCGCCGGGACCCGCGCGGACGCCGACTTCGGGGCAAGTCTCAGTAGCCGCAAGGCCATGGCTCCCCCGTCAGCTCAGGCTCAAGGACCCAAGGGGACGCGGTCGCGGCGGGGCCCTCTCCTGCGGCCGGCGCGCCGCTGTGACGTCACGGCCAGGGTGCCCGCGGCGCCTGTCAGGAACTTTCCAGCGGCGCGTGGGGGCGGGACCGCGCCGAGACCCTCGGGGGCTTCCGCGAACACCGCGGGCGCGCCTCGCTGCGGGCCGGGCTGCGGGCTGAGGGGTGGGGGCCGCAGGGGAGCGGGGGCAGCAGGTCCGCTGCCCGGCCGCCGACTCCCGCCCGGGTTGTGACTTGCTGCGATGGCGGGGGCGCTGAGGCCGCCCGGGCGTGGAGCGACTTCTGCGCCCAGTCCCAGGTCCACGCCAGGCGCGGTGCGGACGTCACGCCACCTCCTGGGGAACGTCCCAGCGCGGGAGGGAGAGGGGCGAGGAGCGGGGGACGGGGTGGGACCCCTGCCCAGGGGCGCCACTCGGGCACGGGGACCTGGCAAGGACGGCCCGGGTGGCCGCTGGCGCTGAAGGCTCAGTGGTCTCATCCAGGGGACCTGCTGTGAACACTTCGAATTGAATAGAAACAAATAGAAAAGCGCACGCTCCAAGTCCGTGTCTTAAAACTGCTCCCGTCGGGGACCTGGGCTCTGGGCCCCGCGGAGGAACCTCGCCTGTGCGGTTTCCTTCCAAGTAGGCCTGCTGTTTGGAACGGTTGTTATCATCTGTGTGCCTCGAGCCTTTTGTTCTTAACCCCTTAGATATTCTTAAACTTTTGTTTTCAACTTTTCAGAAATTATCATGCAATTGTAAAACAGTGGGAATGCGGTTGTATAAACTAAGTTTCTACGGATGTTTCTATAATTGAAGAATTGCTTTTTGTCAAAAATATGGATTCCCGGTCCCCAACGCAGGAGGGCCTGATTTTTAGATCGTGGAGGGACCCTGAAATCTATTTAACAAGCTTTCAGCTAACTCTGATGCAAAGAGTCCGCATGAAAGAAATACTGTTCTGGACTGCGTTTAACACGAGCAGGGACCATACCACATCCTTCACTGTGCTCCAGGCCCATGCAGAGCTCCTGACGCATCACAGATGTGCCACCAAGTGGGTTGTATGAACACACATACACCTGGAGGGTGTAACCAGATAGCCCTAAATCCTCCGGCCCCACTGAGTCACAGCTTATCTTCAAATGGAAGGACTCAAGGCCTCCCTCCACATCTCTGTATCTCTAGGAAGTCCAGCATATTTTTTCAGTGTTTCTGAGAATTCTGGGAAATGAATGGGGGATGGGAGGGCATCTTCAGATTTTCTCATCTCGATCATTATCCATCCTAGCCACATCTGGCCTCCGATGGTCCAGTTGTCTTTCCCAGCTTTACCCCAGGTGAAGACACAACTTTATCTTATTTTCTAAGGCAAGATTCTAGTGTTTCAGTTTTTACTGATGGCATGGGAAAAGGAGAACGATCACCATAGGAAACAGAATATACAATTAAATAATTACCGGACATCACTGTCCTAAAGTTTCTCAAACATTTCCACCAAGTGGAATTATTTGTTATCTACCATTACATTTTGGAAATTGGCTCCCTGTGTCGGGCACTTCTCACGCTGCCTCCTCTCCTCTCTGGACATGCTCGTCTGGAACTGGATTCAAAGGCCTCAGGACTGAGGAGACAAAATCCAGGGAGGCGGGGCTCCTGGTTGATGGTGCCTGGCTCAGCTGGTGGTGTTGGAGGACTTGTCAATCGAGAGGGACAATGAGCACCCCCCCCCCCGGGCAGCAAATCCTATACTCAGCAAAACCATTCTTTGGTGGTTATTGGGGATGAGGGAAACGAAGGCATTCGCAGGTGATGAAAAATCTAAGATACTTTGTCTCCGGCGGACTCTTCCCCCCTTTAAAGTTTGACGGAAGGAAGCTTCTCAAACATTAAGAAAATAACACAAGAAGGCTAGGGCCTTCAGAACAACAGAATAGGTAAAGTAGGGGAGAATATAATAAATTATCCCTCACCTACTGAGTTTTTAAAATTATATTTGATGGTTAAAACAAATATTGTAACATTGTTAATGTAGTGCTCACTGTATATATAGGAAATCCGACAATCACTATATAGAAAACGGGGAGGGTAAGATCACCTAAATGACAGAAATCTGCAATACTTCCCCTGAAGCAGTGAAACATCCACCTAAAGAGGTTGTGAGAAGTCACATCTGCATGCTGCGATACCTGGAGCAACCACTACGAAAACTATGTACAGTGATCTCTCCTGAGACATTATCAGCAAATCAAGATGGAATTCCAAAAAAAACGTACTTTGTCCATTGGAAGGTAAGGAAAAAGGCAGAGAAAACGACAAAAAACGGCAGACGTGATCCCTCATCTGTTAACTGCTTGATAACCTGAACAGTCCCGTACCCATTAAAGAAGTTCAATCTGTAATTTTAACACACACACACCCGCCAAAGAGAATTCCCAGTTCCAGATAATCTCACTAGAGAATTTTAGCAAATGTTTAAACAACTTTATACAATCCTGTCCAGAAAATAGAAGTGAATGCTTTTCAACTTGTTTTATGATACCACAACCATACAAAGACAGTATGAAAATAACTTTAAAACCCTATTGACCAATATTTCTCATGAACTTAGACACAAAAATCGTTAACAAGTTAGCAAATTGAATCCAACACTATATAAAAGGAATAATATACCACAACCCAATGTGATTTATTCAAAAGATGCAAGACTAATCTGGAATTTGAAAATCAACCAATGTAATACACTCTATCAGCAGGTGAAAGAAGAAAAATCTATGGCCAGATTGATGCAGTTTTCTGCATCGCTTGACAAAATTAGATATTCATTTATGATAGAAACAAAAACTGCTCTCAGCAAAGAAGGACTAAAGGCGAGCTGCTTCAGCTTGATAAAGCACATACACAGAAACTGCATCGTCGTACTTAATCCTGAAGGACTGAGCGCTTGCCTTCTAAGTAGGAATCAAGGCAGGGATATCTGCTCTGCCCACTCTTGTGCAACAGAGCACTGAAAGTTCTAGTAATAACTCATGCAGTAAGGCAAAAAATAAAAACTAAAATTCATACAGATCAGAAAGAAAGAAAACTGTCTCTTTTTAGTTGACCTGACTGTTCACATGGAAAATCCAAAGGAGCTACAAAAAATTCCTAGACCTGATGAGTGAGTGCAGCAAGTTTGCAGGATACAATGTCAATATACGAAAATCAACTGCATCCTGTATACTAACAACAAACAGGTGGAAACTGAAATAAAAGAGGGAATACCATTTACAGTTTCTTCAAAGAAAATATACTTAGGTCTAAATCCATACAGAATCTGTACACTAAAAAGTACAAAACACTGATGAAAAAAAATTAAGAAAGCCTTAATAATTGGAGAGAAGGGCCGGGCGTGGTGGCTCACACCTGTAATCCAAGCACTTTGGAGGCCAAGGCGTGCGGATCACCTGAGGTCCGGAGTTCAAGACCAGCCTGACCAGCATGGTGAAACCTCATCTTAAAAAAAAAGAAAAAGAAAAGAAAAAGAAAAAATAAAAAAATAATTGGTGAGGCTTACTATGTTCATGGATTGAAAGACTCAACAGAGTAATAAAGTCACTTCTTCCCAAATTGATTTTTGGGTTTAATGGAATTTCTAGCAAAATCTCAGCAAGGTTTTCTTGGAGACATAGACAGGCTTATTATAAAATTTATATAAAAATGCTAAGGCCCTGAAATAGCCACAATAATTTTGAAACAGAATGAAGTGAGAGGAGTCACTCTTCCAGTGTTAAGAATTACTACATAATGATATTAATCAAGACTGTGTGGTATGGATAAGGGTATGATATTGATAGATACATAGATCAGTTTAACAGAACAGAGGATCCAGAAATAAGCCAACACATATTCTCAATTGATAGAGTTGTATACCACATAACAACATTTGGTCAATGATGAACTGAACAGCATATAAGATGGTGGTCCCGTAAGATTATAACATTATATTCTTACTTACCTCTTCTATGTTTAGATACATAAATTGTGGTTGAGCACAATGGCTCGCCCCTGCTGGGAGAGGCAGGACAGGGTTTCTTCCAGCATAATGTATTATGTGTACATAATACAGTATATGCATTATCTCAGTATATGTATTATCCTAGTCTAAATGTATTATGCATTATATATTATACAGTATAAATGTATTAGGCATTATGTATTATACAGTATTTATGTATTATGAATATTGTATTATGTATTATGAATATATTATGTATTATGTATGTATTATGTATTGTGAATACAGTATTTATGTATTATGAGAATGCATGAATTATTGTTACCTGCGAAAACATCAAGGATTCATCAAGCAGCGTGGTGAATGAAAGAAGCTGAAATAACAGGGTACGTACTTTATGATTACATGTATAAACCCCTCAAAAACACCAAAGCTAGCATCTGGTTTTGGAAGTCAGGATAGTGGTTCTCGTGGAGCAGGGATAATGACTGGGAGAGGGCATGAGGGCAGCTTCTAATTCTTGATCTGGGAGCTGGTTCCATGAGTATCGTCCTTTTGTGAAAACAAATGCAGGTGAAGTCTTATTATTTGTGCACAGCTCTGTAGGTTTGTTAAATTTCACATAGTTCTGTACGTTTGTTAACTTTCAGTTAAAAATTAATTTACAGAGCCCTATACGATGTTGTTTCATCACTACAGATTTTACTCTAGGACACTTAGTTGTCTTACTGTGAAGTTTGACCCAAGGCCTTTTTCAAGGTGTCCTTAAATTCCTTGTTCCTCAGGCAGTAGATCAAAGGGTTAATTATTGGCGTGATGACAGTGTACACAGCAGAGATGAGCTTGTTGGAGCTCCGGGAATCAATGGCCTGGGGCCGGACATACATGAAAATCATGGCCATGTAGAAGATGGTGACCACGGTGAGGTGAGAAGCACAGGTGGAGAAGGCTCTCCAGCGGCCGGTGGCCGAGGGGATGCGCAGGACGGCCAGGGCGATGTGCCCATATGACAGCACGGTGGCCAGGAGCGGAAACACCAGGATGATGAAGGCCAGGATGAAATCCACCAGCTCTGCAGTGGAGAAGTCCGTGCAGGCCAGCTTGAGGATGGGGGAGATGTCACAGAAGAAGTGGTTCAAGACGTTGGAGCCACAGAACGTGGCGCTGGAGATAAAATAGACCTTGATCATGGAGACAGTGAAGCCGCTCACAAAGGAGAAGCCCACCAGCTGGAGGCACAGCCCCGGGGTCACCAGGACGTGGTAGCGCAGCGGGTGGCAGATGGCCACGTAGCGGTCGTAGGCCATGGAGGCCAGGAGCACGCACTCGGTGCACACCAGGGAGCTGAAGAAGTAGAGCTGCGTCATGCACCCGACGAAAGAGATGCGCTTCTGCCGGAGCAGGAAGCCCTCCAGCATCTTGGGGGTGATGTCAGACACGTACCAGAGCTCCAGGAAAGACATGGAGCTCAGAAAGTAGTACATGGGCCTGTGGAGGGAGGCGCTGCTCCAGACGGCGAGGATGATGGCCAGGTTCTCCACCAGCACAAAGAGGTAGGTGAGCAGGAAGAGGAGGAAGAGCAGGTACTGCAGCCCCGGGGCTGTGGGGAAGCCCACCAGGATGAAGGTGCTGACCTTGGTGACATTGTCCCCCATCATGCCTCTGTGTTTGGGAGCTGTGGGCCTACAAAACATCAAAGGGCAAGAGGGCAGGGCTGCAGGGCGGCTGGGGTGGAGAGAGGGTAGAGCTGGGCCTGGATGGGGAGTTTTGGTGCAAAGACAGGCCACATGGCTCCTGAGCACACCGGCGGCGGGGGCGGGGGGGGCGCGGCAAAAGCACCCACTGATCTGTGTCAAGGATTAACATTGATGATGTAGATTCTAGGTCTCAGAGGCTCTCACACTGTGTCTGGAATACGCCCCCAAGCCTGCCTCCGCAAGTCTCCCTCATCCATCCCGAAGCTGTGTCCACTTTTCACCAAGGGACCTAGTAACAATGAAGGGTCCACAGCGTGTCCAGCTGTCCTGCAGGTGAGGAGCCCTGACCGCTTCTGGGTGTGTTGTTTGAGTGACACGTTCTTTCTAAATTGGTAGATATTTGACTTGCCACCTGTTTTTAGAGTTGATTTTACAAGTGGAGGTGACAGCATGGTGGGCATGGGGCCCAGGTCCAAGTTAGCCAGACACCAGACCCAGGCATATCCAGGGGCAGCCGGAGTCCCCCCTGCCTGGGGACCACTTTCCCCAAGAAGGGTAAGTGGTCACATCCTTATTAGATCTGAGGGGAATGTCAGCAAGGGAGAGACTGCAGTGCAATTCTGGAAGAGAGAAAAGCAGATGGCAGCAGAGAGGAGGAAATCTAGAATGTTCTTGAGGGGCCCATAGCTGAGGGAGAAGCCATCCACCCACCCCTGAGTGTGTATTCTAACAGAAAGTACATCTGTTAATCCTCACTACAGCCCTGGGAAAAACAAGGCTTACATGTGTCTGTCGAGATGGAAAGTCTGAGACTCATAAAGAAAGGTTCATGGACCTACCCAGGGCCGGGGCAGTGCCAGGATGCAGACTCGAGTCTTCTAACACCAAGGCCACTGCTCTCCCAATGCGGTTTCAGCAGAAGCAGCAAACCCATGTGGGGAGGGCTAGAACATGGAACTGTGAAGATGCACAGATTCAGTTGTTGGTTGCCCGGTGACACTACGCTAACAGGCAATGAAAACAAAAAGTCACAGAATAAATAGTATTATTCAGAAGAAAAGGCAGAGAAGACCCCTCAGAGGGAAATACGGGGATGGAGGGCACACGCCCGGAGCCTAAAGCAAACATTTAGATTATTAAGCAAAAGACTTGGAAGCAACCTATATTTTTCATCAGTAAGAGGTGGGTTAAGTTGTGTCACATCTGCGTTATGAACACTGAGGTCACTGAAAAGAAGGGGCAGGTGCATCTGTAGACATGGAATGGTTTCCAAGGTCCGTAGCTACAGTTTTAAATGTTCAAAACAGCTCGGATAGTATGCCTCCGCTCATTCAAGTAAAAGTCTGTGAATAGGGCAGATGACCTGTGATGGTCACACAAGGTGCCGGGGACACTCACTGTCCCTGAGGGGGAGAGCAGGTCACTAAAACACAGATGGCAGGGAAATGTTTTTGTGGCAACCCTTTTTCTATCTTCCAAGTTTTGTTTCACTTGAATGTATTATTTACTCAAAATAGTGATCCATTACTTATTTTTAGATTATTAAATTCTCCTTTAAAAAGAAAAAGTTATGCATTGGATTAAAAATTCAGTAAGTCAGCATTTCCCCAGACCGTAGTTCCAAATCCACACTGAAAAACACACATAGATTAAATGACCGAATGAGCGTAAAGCCTATTGTGCAGTATGCCATGTGCCTTTCAAATGAGAGAAGTTTCCATGATGATGTTGCACAGAATAATGAAAACAGAGGATGGAGGCGAAACTACAGAATAATATCAACAGCCGTTTTCTTCCCCAAATAGTCAAGAAATTGAAATACAGAAAATAAAGGTGAAATAGATATACTGATGGCATCTATTAGAGCGTGGATCAGTAGATAAATGATTAAGAATGTAAATGAGTAATAGGAATTTAACAGATCTTTCAAGAAAAGCGCGTATGAAGCATGGGGAGTTGTTACAACACCGGGTTCGTGTTGGCACGCAGTGCTGACTCCATAATGGTAGCAATATGGTGCATAGGAGTTACGTTAATGAGATCTAATAAAACAGCTTTCTTTTAAATACGCTGATGAAACACAAAACGAGTTTAAACCACTGTAGTGTACGTCATAGAACTGCATAAAGTGCAGTCCCTGGCCCTTTGCTCACATCCTTTCTTGCACCTGCAATGTTCCCCAGCCCCGCCCCCCCTCTGGCTGCTTCTGCCGTGACCACCCTCTGGGCTCCCATCACCCCACACTCACCCGCATCTCCTCACTCTCTCCTGGTTGCACTCGCTGTGCTCATGAGGGAAGAGGTTTGTGGGCTGGATGGCTGATGGAAGCTCTCTATTTGGAAGGTGCCTGTGATGCCCCTCTCGCTGCCCACCACCTGGGCTGCATGCTTCTGAGGATGGGAGCTGTGCCCCTCTCACCACTGACCAAGGAACCAAGACCACTTCCCACCACGCAGTAGAAACTCCACAAGCCGTAGGGGAATGAATGTCGATGGAAAACTTAGGGAGTGACAAGGGTCTGCCCAAAATAACGCGGTGCAGCAAAAGCTGGCCAACCGGGTGAGGGCACCCACTTATTTTACCACCACAACCACCTGCTCCCTCTTCTCTCTCCTCTTCGTCCTCAAATCCCAGATCTTTAAAGAAAAAAAGAAATTACATATAAAATATAACACTAGAGGGCCACCTTCATGATACAAAAAGCTAGTGAAGAAAGGCGGCCCAGAGCCAAGAGTCTTTGAGGATGTCACCACATCCTGCCCATGGGAGGGAAGAAAGTGCCCAGAAAGCCTCACCAGGGGCCCAGAGAGCTCTGTGGCCCAGGGGACACGGATGGTGGGAATGTGGATCTCACAGTCCTCTGGGTCAGCAGGGAGGTGGGCTGAGGCTGGGTGTGAGTGGGCTGTGTGGCTGACAGAAGCTCTATTTGGAAGTCCTTTTGTCACTACAAATCAGCAAAATTCAAGAAGGGTGGAGGCCGCTGGCCGGGGAGCTTGGTGGCTGTAAACAGAGTGAGGATCTCAGCATCACCACGTACCTGGGAGGCCATGGCTAATTTTGGAACGTCAAGGGAAAATAACCCCAAAGGCATCCAGCCAGAATAAAACATATTTTTTATACATATAAAATAGAAGATCAGTAGGGTTCGCTTTAGTTTTCATCAAACACTTAAGAGTTCAGAAAACAGCAGAGAAATCTCTAGAGAGAGCTAGAGGGTATGAAACTCAGAAAGAACACTAAAGGCATCCAGCCAAAATAGGTTTCCTATTTTTTTATAAAATAGAAGATCAGCTGGATTAACTAGTTTTCATTTAAAAAAAATGAAAGTCCAGAAAACAGCAGAGAAACCTCTGGAGAGGCTGGAGGGAATGAGAGTCAAATGTCATGTCCAGATCTGAAATTATTCATGCCTGAGGGTAATAGAGAGGCAGCCTTCATGAGCGCCTGCTCTGAATGTAGGAGTTTTAAACTCTTCCTCAATATGAAACTCAAAATGTCACAGCTATTAACTTGAGATAAAATAACAATCCCCAACCAAGACTATCACAGCATAGAAAGACTGGCGGTGAAGAAAAACACAGCCAAACACGAAATATTCGATCCTAGCAAATGTTGTCCAGACAGCCACAAAACAACATGCAAATGTCCCTCCCTGTGATGAGACCATAGATAATGAAATACGGTAATTGGGGAAAGAAAAAGAGAAACTGGGTTTAAATACAGTTAAACCCAGTAACTATATTTAAACCAGTTTCTCTTCTTTTTCCAAGAAATTACTGATTATTTAAATGTTTTTCCATGAGGAAAAACTTGGGAGAGGATAAGACAGTAATAAGAAAAAAAGTGTATTTTGCCTTATTTTCAGATGAGAGAATCAAAAGGCTATGTTTCATTCCTGGAGTTTATAGTTAGAGTTATATGAGTTCTTAAACATTTTAATAGTAAATAATGGTTTTTGAAAGGATGTAGATTCCATAAATCTTGAAAGAACACAAAATATAGAAATAAAGGAAATCATAAGAAAGCACCTAAAACTAACTACAACAATGACTGGAGTAAAAAAGAAATCAGCTGTGACAATAAATGTAAATAGGATAAAGTCACCTGGGAAAAGGAAAAGACTCTCACGTCATGGAAGAAGAATCTACTATATTAGGTTGGTGCAAAAGTAATTGCGGTTATATTCCATCTACAAGATGCACAACAAAAAACTTAACTCAGGTTGAAATGACAACCGTAGGTTCAGATGTAGAGTCAAACAAAAACAAAGCATCATTGCAGAATTAACATTTGATCAACTAAAATTTCAGACCCCCTGTTTTATGTACAAACCTTTTGGTGAATAATATATCCTCAAAACAGTCAGCAAAAACCTGACTGTAGTATCAGAAGAAATAGACAGGGGCCAGGCGTGGTGGCTCACACCTGTAATCCCAGCACTTTGGCAGGCTGAGGCAGGCAGATTACCTGAGGTCAGGAGTTCTAGACCAGCCTGGCCAACATGGTGAAACCCCATCTCTACTAAAAATGCAAAGCTTAGCCGGGCATCATGGCAGGCACTGCAGAGGCTGAGGCACAAGAATCACTTGAACCTGGGAGGGGGAGGTTGCAGTGGGCAGAGGTGGCACCAGTGCACTCCAGCCTGGGTGACAGAGCAAGACTCTGTCTCAAAAAGAAAAAGAAGAAGAAGAAATAGAAACCATGTAGCAGCAGCAGACTCTAATACATGCGTCTCACTACTTGACAGGTCTCAAAGGTGAAAACACATAATGCTGAGTATTAGAATATGTAATTTTTGAAATGTTGATTTCAGGGATAATAAACTCATGAGCCTGAGAAAATATACACCTTTGCTTAGAAAATATGGAGAAATGATCTGCAATAGCATCAAAAAATGTTCCTTCCATCTCCAAAGTAGAATCACAGATAACACATTTCCCCAAAGACAATGGCATAAAAATCATTTTTTATGAATTAGAAAAAGTAATAGAATTGATCAATAGCAGCAAAAACTTGTTCTGAAGTAGGCTTAGAGTTGAGGACAGTAAAATAGACGAAACTCTAGCTATTTTGATTAACAGGAAATATGAACATGCAACGCAATTTTGGAGACTGAAAAAAGAGTCAACTGCAGCCAGAGATCCACCAAATGGCAGGGTAGGAGCGGTGATGTGTACTCAGCACCTAGTAACGTGTTCTGTTCAGTGCGGGCCATGTGTACTCAGCACCTAGTAACGTGTTCTGTTCAGTGCGGGCCATGTGTACTCAGCACCTAGTGACGTGCTCTGTTCAGTGCGGGCGATGTGTACTCAGCACCTGGTATCGTGCTCTGTTCAGTGCGGGCGATGTGTACTCAGCACCCAGTAACATGCTCTGTTCAGTGCGGGCGATGTGTACTCAGCACCTTAGTGACGTGTTCTGTTCAGTGCGGGCCATGTGTACTCAGCACCTAGTGACGTGCTCTGTTCAGTGCGGGCGATGTGTACTCAGCACCTGGTATCTTGCTCTGTTCAGTGCGGGCGATGTGTACTCAGCACCCGGTGACGTGCTCTGTTCAGTGCGGGCGGTGTGTACTCAGCACCCGGTG
This sequence comes from Aotus nancymaae, assembly GCF_030222135.1. NCBI lineage: Eukaryota > Metazoa > Chordata > Mammalia > Primates > Aotidae > Aotus > Aotus nancymaae. The sequence continues at coordinate 5,168,735 of NW_026988444.1, forward strand.
ACGTGCTCTGTTCAGTGCGGGCGGTGTGTACTCAGCACCCGGTGACGTGCTCTGTTCAGTGCGGGCGATGTGTACTCAGCACCCAGTGACGTGCTCTGTTCAGTGCGGGCGATGTGTACTCAGCACCCAGTGACGTGCTCTGTTCAGTGCGGGCCATGTGTACTCAGCACCTAGTGACGTGCTCTGTTCAGTGCGGGCGATGTGTACTCAGCACCTAGTGATGTGCTCTGTTCACTGGTCCTCTTACAGCTTCAGTTTACAGATGACAAGAAAGACTGAAAGCTTAGAGGATCATTAAAAGCAATCATATGAGAGTGAATGTTAAAGTCAGAAAAAAAGTCTATTTTCTGGGAAAGCTGAGTGAAGTGAAAACAGGAAGCTCAACAGCATCATCACGTTAAAATTGCTTCAGAGAAAACCGACAGGCACAGATACTTTGCACGTACCCAGCTTGCGGCTCTGCCGGGAGTAGCTCTTTGGTATGTCAGGCCAACCCTTGCAGAGCATGGGAAACTCCCAATTCACTTCACAAAATACCAAATTCCTGACACAAAAGCCGATGAAAATTGCAGGGAAGAGAAACGATGGATCAATGATTTTTTTTTTTTTTTTTTACTATAGTTACAAAACTCAAATAAAACGTCAGCAGTTAGGACCCAGCAGCACATTGAAAGAGCTCATGCGGCACTGGCACGATTACTTGAGCCGTGCAGACTTTGAGGTCAGCAAATCTGCTGAAAGGCTCACATTTCAAGTCCAGCTGATGCTGAAAAGGCTTTGATTAAAAACTCTCCCCAAAATTCCAAGTATTTGTCATCCCCAAAGAAGTGACTTACCTTAATACGGCAAGTAATACCAGTCTCAACCAATAGCCTACAGCATCCCCATAGCTGAATACCAGGATCATTCCCGCTCCACCAAGGTCAGGATGAAGACAGTGCTCTTGGCTGTAACGCTGCTGTGTGACAATGTGCCATTGCACTGCCTACCGCAAAACAGGGTAAAGAAGAACACAACATTATCATTATTTCCAGGTGACATGACTTTTAACATGAAAAATCTAGTACACTATTGTAATTAAGGGATTTCCAAATGAATTTTAAATATGTAGTCTTCCTATATACCAACAATTACTAATTAGAATATTCTTAGATTTAAAAAGTATACTGTAAAGATGTCAATATCTCCAAATCAATTTTGAAATTTAATTCTATTTGGAATCTCGCCAAATTTTACTTTTCTTAAAACGGGGTGAAATAATTCTTGAAATAATCTGGAAGTATAAACAGAGGAGAATAGCTAAAATAATTCATGAAGAAGAAAAGAGAAGCAGGTTAGTGAAGAGGAGTTTCTATTTTGGATAGAAAAACGACAATAACGATGAAAATAATAATTTAATGAAATAAATATTAAAGATAATGAGTACCACCATAAAGTCAAAGGAACAGCACAGAGAGAGCGTAGCAAGCCCTGAGTCAGAGCTGACGATTTCTGTGATGCTACTGGCAAGGAAAGGCTGGATACTTGATGTCAAGATAGTTCACTGAACCCGTGCTAAAAAACAACTGAGCCTGTTCTTCATATGTTACATCAGAAAATGCATTTCAGATGGACAGAGCCCACCATGCCTGTAGGTCCCCCGCCTCTCCTAAGCTGCTGCTCTGTGGATGCGACAGGGAAGAGCCCCAACTGGAAGCCTGGGTGCCCGACACGCATAGCCTGCTCATTGATTTCCTTTCAGCATTGATTGTTAAAGGATAATAATTGTATTATCCTTATTAGTGACTTCTTTTTTTTTTTTTTTTTGAGACAGGGCTCTCACTCTGTCACCCAGGCTGGAGTGCAATGGCACAATCTCAGCTCACTGCAACCTCTACCTGCTGAGTTCAAGCGATTCTCCCACCTCACCCTCCCGAGTAGCTGGGATTACAGGCATCTGGCTAATTTTTGTATTTGTTTTAGTAGAGATGGGTTTTTGCCATGTTGGTCAGGCTGGTCTCGAACTCCTGACTTCAGGTGATCTGCCCTCCTCGGCCTCCCAAAGTGCTGGGATTACAGGCGTGAGACACTGCTTCTTAAACATAAATGGGGAGACAGATTTTATGGAGGGGCAGAGCGAGAATTCCAGTGGCTTCTGAGCCCACTCCTGACACGCCTATATATTGGGCATATTGGGTCATCATTTATCCTGCACGTTTCAGAAGGACAATTCTCTAAAACTTTCCCTTTGACCTTTGTTTTTGAAAATCAGAACATTTCACATAGAAGCATGGACATCTGGCTTCTTTTGAAAAGTTGGAAGATGTGGGGCAACACTGTTCACGGTCCTGCACTCGCAATGCCCCCTGTGGACAGCAAGGTGCACCCCGCTCCCAGCATGGCCCGTCTCACTGGTAGCACCTGCCCTGTCTGCCCACTGGTTACCTGATTGCCGCTGCGGAGCAGAGCGCCAGGCGGGCAATGATGTGTCTCTGCTCAGATACCTCTGGGTCCCTGCGTCCCCTGTTTTCTTGAGGTGCACATTCCCACGAATGCCTCTGATGAGCTCCTCTGCCCTCCGGTACATAAAGGCTCACTGGCAGTCACACTCCCTCCTCCCACTGCCATGCAGCTGCTGTCACCGAGTACCTCAGGGACTGGCTGTCCCCAGATGCCAGCGACGTTTTGCTCATTTCGGCTCTTGTTCTGCTCCTCTTCCGTTTAGCGTCTGTCGCTGTGGCCCCAGACTTCCGTCCCCACTGTCCACACTCAGAGCAATGTCCCCACCTCCGTGGTTCCCATGGTCACCTCCAGCTGATGACCCCCAGGCCTCCCCCGACCCCTCTGCGGAACCGGCTCCTGTGTCCAGCCAATTCCCCGAGGCCTCCCCCCGCCGTTGAGCCCCTGCCCACCGTGGAGCCCCTGCCCACCGTGCTCTTCCTCGCAGGGAGCGGTGGGGCCGTCCACTCCACCCGGACGCCCCCCGAGCTCCAGCGTGGACTCTTCCCCTCTCCTCCCTCCACATCTGAGCGAGCACCGAGTCCTTCTGCCTCACATCTTAGATGCCTCCGGAATCAGGTCCACTGTCTCTGTGCTCGAGCTGCTGTCCACCCTGTCCTTGTTCAGGTTCTGAGCCCCCAGGCTGGATTATTGTCACCACACTCTCACTGGTCATCCTCCAGTCTCTCCTGACTCTCTCTGATCCATCATTCAAGTGGCAGGGAATGACACGCAGACGCCCCTCCTGGCCATGCCCTCACATGTTCTTAGCACAAGCCCCGTGCTCCTGAGCTATGGCCTCGCTCCCTCTCCTGCTCCTGCCCCTCCTGGAATCCCCGGCTGCTGCAGGAGGCGCCCCTCCAGCCCCGTAAGAGACTTGGTCCCGGCTGCTGCCCGGCCAGTCGCCCTTCAGGACTCGCCTCAGATGTCGCTTCCTCCTGACAGGCTCACCTGAGCTCCCAGCGCTACTGTTAGATGGTACCAGAGATGGGGGATTTCAGGGCACCCCCGGCTTCTGCTTTCATCGGAGTTTCCCTGTAGAGGGAAAAGGTGCATTTGTGGAGAGAGAGGAAGATGAGGGGCTTCGTTCGGGGGATGCTGGGTTTGCAGCGCCTATGGGACACCCTTCAGACAGCTCCGGGAGTACCCCGGACACCCAGAACACCCACGGGAGACTAAATCAGATGTCAAGATGGGGGTGGGTGGGTTACTATTTAATCATCTCCTCAAGGCTTTTTAGGGTCTAATATGTGCCAGTCATTGTTTCAGGCAATTGAGATAAATCAGGAGAAAAAAACAGTCCCAAACCCTTGCCTTCATGAAATGTAAGTTCTAGCGAAGGCAGGAAAGAAGCTGGAAAAATAAATAATGCCCATGATATTATGGAAATTATTCAGAGTGCAAAAGGTGGTGAGCGGATGGGAAGAGGAGGTCAGGGTGGGTAAGACTGGGCAACCGGGAGGATGGGGGGGCGTGCAGGAGAGGAGGTGACACCAGGGCAGAGTCTTGAAGAAGATGTCACTTAGCCTGTGCCTGTCTGTTGGATACACCCAGGTGGAGGGAAGAGGAGGTGCAAAGGCTGCAGGCTGGGGAGTGCAGGATGCGGGTCGAGGGGCTGGGGCAAGGCTGGCTGCAGCAGGGTGATAGGGAGTGGCAGCAGACAGTGCCAACCGAGAGTGGGAGGCACTACGCAGAGCCTCCTGGCCATGACGAGGACGGGGCTTTCCCTCTGACGGCAGTGGCATGGCACGACCCACCCTGTAAATGGCTGACTGGCTACTGCATGGAGATCAGGCTGGAGGGAGGAGGCAAGGAGGGGGAACTCGTGCAGAGCCCCGGAGGTCATCAGGGCAAGAGGCTGCAGGAGCGCAGCCCAGGGCAGGAGGTAGGAAGAGCAGCCGTGTGCTGAAGGCAGCCCCAACCAGGCTTCCTGGCTGAGTCCCTGAGGATCAAAAGGACACCAAGTCAATCTGTGTTGACAGCCGGGATGGGGTGACATTGACCAAGGAAAGCGTGACGACTAAGGGCGAGAATGAAGGTTGAGCAGCCTCCCCTCTGGAAGCAGGAAGAGGAAGAGGCGCTGGTGAAGGTGGTGGGAGAGGTGGGGCGACGTCTGGGGACGTGTGGCCCAAGCCAGGACACCGGGGCTCCTCCAAGAGGAGGGGGCCTGATTGGCAGGTAGGGGCCCATGAGTAACCTCAGAGGGAAAACGTATCGGGGAAGGTCTGGGGACAGAAACTCAACGTTAACGGAGCAGGCGGAATTAGTTCGGAGGTGGCACAGAGCTAGCGGGAACCGACGACCCTCAGGCGGAATTAGTTCGGAGGTGGCACAGAGCTAGCGGGAACCGACGACCCTCGGGGAAGGAGAGCAGTGATAGCATTCCGTGTACTTTGGCGATTTACCATTTTCCAAAACACTTCATCCTTTTACTTCTGGTATCTTGAAGTGTAAGTAGGTATTTTATTTGAAAGCTTTTCTGAACCCAATTCTGTGGAGTTCATGTCACAATGGAAAGTATAAACACTACACAAGAGCCTCCAGAATGTGTTTTTTGGGAAGCTCCGTCCCCACGGACGATGCCTGGAACACGTGCCCAGGGCAAGGTCTGAGCCCCAGTGCTGAGCTTGCTGGCTGGAGGGGACGCGGCAGCAAGGACCCGGGGGCAGAAGGGCTTAGAAACCTACGTCTCCCTGCCCATCCCTTGCCACGCCTGTCCCCCAAATCACCAAGACGGCAAAGTCTGGCCCAGGCCCGATGTGAGGGGGTGAGGGGAGCGCCCCAGCTGCTAGTCGGCGATGGAGTTTGGGGTTGATCTGGGATCTGATACAGGCTTGTGTTTGGGGCCTTGCAATGATCCAGGGACATCACTCCCTGTGGGAGTCAGGCAGGGGGACTGGTCAGGAGCTGGATCAGGGTCACGGGAACGGTTCTGCTTCCGAACGGACGCCTCCCTGGCACCCTTGGTTGGCCGGAGCAGTGCGTGTGCGGGAAGCGATGCTCAGGGCTCTTCAGAGTCCGTGTGCCTTTGTCGCAGCCCTCAAACCTCCCAATTGCGAGGAAAATCCCCTGTCATTTTCAGCCTCATCAGAGATGGGATAAGAGGAAGTCTGAATGACAGGGGCAAAGCAGGAGAGAGGAAGGCAGAGAGTAAGCAGGAAGAGCAGAGAGGAGGAGCTGCCGCAGGCAGGGGGCAGTCCTCCCCGGAGTCCTGGGCCCTCCGTGTCCCGAGGGAGGGCGCAGGCACAGGTGTGTGTTCTGAGCAGCTCCAGCTGCCACCTCCCGCGCCTGCCCCCAGCGCAGCCCTGCCTGCTCAGGCCCTGCAGCCTGCGGGGAGCCGGTCACTGGCATGAGACCCAGGGAACACGGCCTTTCGGAAACGTGCCTGCCAGCATCCTCTCAGCAGGCTGCAGCAGGAGAGGAGAGGTGGTGTGCGGTGGACAGGCAGAGTGGACGTGAGGGCAGAACAGGGTCACCCGTATGCCACGCTTGGCACAGATGCGGAGTGAGCAGACCTGCGATGGCCTCTCCCCATGGACATGTGGGAATGGGAATCATGCCTGTGCCTCTGGGTGAAGATTTCAGACGGCAGAGGGAGAGTATGCGGGGGTGGAAGGTGGGGCCCCAGGAGGGGGAGTCCCACGCTGTGCAGTCACGTCCCAGGCCAGCAGTGGGGCGGGGTCTCAACTGCGACCACTGTCCCTGAGGGACCAGATCCCGAGGCTGCCCCCACCGACCCAGTCACTTCGCTGGCAGAAGGAACCCAGCCTGGTTGTCCTCAGCCTGGCACAGCCCAGTGCTTCCCTCTGTCCTGCCCACTGGCACCTCTGACCCATCGGCTTCGGATGCAGCCCAGCCAGTCCTGAGAGCCCGCTGGTTTGTAGGTGGCACCAGGGGAGAAAGGGCTGCGTCTCCCTTCCCTGTCGTACACAGATGTGGGGACTCCAGGGTCCAACTATCATGCCACAGAGAAGTCACTGCCCTACACTGCCCGTTAGCCTGGAGTCTTATGTGCAGGGTGGCGCCTGGCTGAGGAGTGGCCCCAACCCTGGATGATAAGAAACTCGCCGCATTTACTGCTGACCCTCCCTGGTGCCCTGTCCAGACATTCAGGCCATTTGAGCAACCTTCCTCCCCTGTCCATTCAGAGTCCACCCACACAGCCCTGCCCCACCCTCTCTCTTTGGGGTCAGAGAGGAGTGTGACTTCTGCTTGGGGACAGAAGCATTTTCTAGACTTAGTGGCCTGGTCTGGTCCAGGGAATATGGACAGTGAGGGACCCTACTCTAGTCCAGAGTCCAGGAAAGCTGCACTCTCCAGGGGACAGGGAAATTTGAGTTTCTGACATAAGCTAATTTTTTTCCTCATGTACAAGAACATAAACACCATTGTATCAGTCTTAGCCCAAACAGGCTTGTCTTGCGAATATTTCCAAAAGATAGTTTTCTGGTGGCAGAATAAATGGGAGCACACAGAGGCCTGTCCCTGCTTAGGAGGCCTGGGAGCTACACTATTTGGAGAGTCACTGAAGACCAGTCCAAGACAGGAGAATGCAGGGTGAGGGTTGCCATTCCTGTAAAGAAATTCTCCAATGTCCAGTGTCTTTCTGCCGCTCAGGTAGGCTAGCAGACAGAGAAAATGGGGGCTCAATTAAGAAACAGAAGCTTCAGAAACATAGTAAGACCCCATCTCTACAGAAAAAAAAAGACAGGTTTGGCAGCATGCCCCTGTAGTCCCAGCTACTTGGAGGCTTAGGTGGGAGGATCACTTGAGCAGGCAGGTGGAGGCTGCAGTGAGCTGTGATTGTGCCAGTGCACTCCAGCCTCAGCGACAGAGCAAGACCTTGAAGAGAGAGAGAGAGAGAGAAAGAAAAAAGAATAAAAGAAATGGGCAGATGACTGGAACAGACACCTCATCAAAAAGGATTTAAATGGCAGATGAGCCCTTGAGAAGATGTGTATCACCATTAGCCACAAGGGAAATGCAGATCAAAACCATCGTGAGACACCCCTGCACGCCCATCAGAGTGGCTGAAATTAAACACAAGGACAGCTCTGCGTGCTGCCTGGGAGGGCAGAGCACATGTCACCCACACCTGGGAGGCAGGGAACCCGGGGCGTCGCACGCTGTGGGGGTGGATGCAGAATGTTACTGCTGCTCTGGAAAATGGTCTCACAGCTTCTCACAGAGTTATCGAGCCAAAACCCTGCATACAAATGTTTATAACAGCCCCATCCACAATCTCCCAAAGCTGGCAATGGCCTCGCCGCCCTTCAGCCGGTCACTGGGGAAGCACACTGGAGCGCATCTGTATGCTGGGGTCGCGTTCAGCAGTCGGAACATTGATCCACACACACGGCCGAGCTCACATTTTTGTCCTTATTGTCCATTTGGACATCTTCTCGTGTTTCCAGTGTGCATGTGCCTCGTTGCTAATCACGCTGGCACCTGTTCACATGCTTCTTGGCCAGCCGGTTCCGCCCCTGATGTGCCTGCTCAAGCCTTTCACCTGTTTTTACTTGGGTCTGTTACTGGAAATAAAAGGGTCTTGATCCAGATCCCAAGAGAGGGTTCCTGGGTCTTAAGAAGGAAGGAGTTCAAGGACAGTCCCAGAGTGCAGTGAGAAGAGACTTCATTGAAAGCTGCTCTGTTACACAGCAGGGTGTCCTCAGAAACCAAGAATGGGGCCAGGCACGATGGCCCACGCCTGTAATCCCAGCACTTTGGGAGGCCGTGGCGGGTGCATCACCTGAGGTCAGGAGTTCAAGACCCGCCTGATCAACACAGTGAAACCCTGTCTCTACTAAAAATACAAAAATTAGGCGGGTGTGGTGGTGGGCACCTGTAGTACACGTTACTCAGGAGCTGAGCCAGAATTGCTTGAACCTGGGAGGTAGAGGTTGCAGTTACCCAAGATCACGCCACTGCACTCCAGCCTCGGCAACAGAGCAAGACTCCGTCACAAAATAAAAAAAGGAAAGAAAGAAAGATGGGGGGCACCCCAGCTTTGTTTTAAGTTTTTATTATGTAAGGGTCTCATCTACGCAAAGACCAAGCTAAGCAGTGTCTGCATGCGGGTGAGCTGACAGCGTGACAAAATGCATTATTCTATTGATTTAAAGAAAACTGTCCTTGACATTTTCGTGTGTGAGTGCATCAGAGTGTAACCAGAATTATCTAGAAAGCCTATATAGTTATGGGCATTGGCACATCTGGACCTTCTGCTGTGGGAGGAGTGTGTTTTTGCAGGCATTACCAAGCCACCTCCCTCGCTGTAAACATCTCAGGACCATGGGTCGTGACTGGCAAGAACTGTTCCTGGCTAGTTTTAAGATGGAGCTGATTTTAAAATGGTGCCATTGCTCTCCTAGGCTCTTGCTTCCCCGGCAGGCTCACTGAAGTTCTCCTACGGATGTTTAGGAATTCTCCATTCATGTCCTCAGCTATGCTTTCGGAATTGTGCGCATTACAAGTCTGTTCTCTCACTCTGTCTGCCTCTTTATCCTCTTGCCAGGTTCTTCTGAGGAGTCCACAGAGTTCCCAACACGAGACCCATTCCCAGCTCCGGGGCAGAGGACTGGCCCATCTAGCCTTTAAGCTAGTTGTGGTTCTTATGTCCATTTGCCATGAGTAGATTCACAGAAACCCAGGGTGAAGAAAATCAGCTCATGGAGTTGTCCTGGAAGCAGTTCATGGTTTCGGGCAGACACGTGACCTAAGTTGACCCCATCGTACTGATGCTATTCCTCAGCTAATGGAGAGATCCCCTCTCTCCTGATAGTCTCATTGGTTAGTTTTTTCCTTTAGGTTTGCACTTGGTAATATTCTGTTTAAGAAATATTTGCTCTCTGAAAAGTCATAAAGATTTTTCCTATTCTTCGTTCTAGAAGCTGTTTGGACTCATCTTGTTGAAAAACCCATTTATAGACGCCTGTATCCTCAAGGTATTATTTTTCCTTTTCCCCATTTGTCATTGATTTTTTTTTTTCTGGAGACAGAGTCTCGCTCTGTCACCCAGGCTGGAGCGCAATGGTGCAATCTGTCACCGAGGTTGGAGTGCTTGGCTTACTGAAACCTCTGCCTCCTGGGTTCAAACAATTCTCCTGCCTCAGCCTCCCGAGTATTTGGGATTACAGGAACACACCACCATGCTCGGCTGAGTTTTGTGTTTTTAGTAGAGATGGGTTTCAGTGTGTTGGCCAGGTTGGTCTTGAGCTCCTGACCTGAAGTGATCCCACCCACCTCAGCCTCCCAAATGCTGGGATTAGCAGCATGAGCCACCACACCTGGCCTTGTCGTTGATTTTAACACAAACTTGTCCATCTTTGAAAGGGATGGTAGTTTCAGCCACCATGTGGGTCCACATGTCTGGCAGCAAGACTAGTCCAGTATGTGCCTCCCCGCAGCCACTGGCTATTCACATGGGGCAGGGGCACCGGCCACCCAACCAGTGGGCTATCTCAACCACACAGCAGTATGGCCACCTTCCCTGTCAGCTCTAGATTTTCAGACAGGTAAAAGCACAATCCACCCCATCGACCCATATAAATTCTGCCATAAAGGTTTAAAGTATAGCTACGGTTTCCCACTTGGCATCATCCCTGCCTCCAACATCTGCAGTTGCAGCTCTGGTCCCAGGACCACCGCACCATACAGGGAACGGGAGAGACGCCATGTTGTGGGGAAGAGCAGCACGGCTGCACCGGTGTCTCCCCAACCCCTTGCCTACGTGTCCTGCAAAGTCTCCCCCACCCCTTGCCTATGTGTCCTGCAAAGGAGGAATCTTTTGCAGCCCCCGTGTTGATGTAGGCACACACTCATGAGGTCATGGAGCTGGCCCTCTATGCCTTTATTCCCAGTTTAAACAAATTCTTTAACTGCTCCTTTCAATTCTCTGCGAAACCACGGCTCTGAGGACGATATGCAGCGATCTATCCATTTGCAATGATGAATACTGAGCGTCAATGTGATTGGATGGAAGGATACAAAGTATTGATCCTGGGTGTGTCTGTGAGGGTGTTGCCAAAGGAGACTAGCATTTGAGTCTGGGAAAGGCAGGCCCACTCTTAATCTATGTGGGCACCATCCAGTCACCTGCTGGCATGGCTAGAATAGAAGCAGGCAGAAAAATGTGAAAACAGAGACTGGCCCAGCCTCCCAGCCCACGTCTTCCTCCTGTACCGGACGCTTCCTGCCCTCGAACATCGAACTCCAAGTTCTTCAGTTTTGGAACTTGGACTGCCTCTCCTCGATCCTCAGCCTGCAGGTGGCCTGTGGGACCTTGTGATCGTGTGAGCTAATCCTTAATAAACTCATATATCTATCAGTTTCATTGGTTCTGCCCCTCTAGAGAACCCCGACTAACACACCTTTTGATGTGACACCTCTTTTTCATTACGGGACACCATGAGCTGTGAAGCGTGTTCTCTGGCTTGAGGAAATGTAACTCCATGGACAAACTGGTGCAGCACCTTCTGTCCCAGTCCTTTTATAGTATCAGAGCATTTGCGCTGACCTGTGGCTATGCAATGCCCAGTCCAGAGCAAGCGTGTCTTCCTGCAGCACCCATTTGTGACCTCCTGGAGTGACCAGCAGTGGTGTGACATAGTCTACTGCCCAGCTATGTGTGGGGCGCTCTCCCCAGGGAGTCTGCTTCATAGACGTCTGCAGTCTCTGTCCCTCTTATTTGAAGACAGGACAGTTGGCATCTTGTGCCTGAGAGGCTACAGGGGGGACATATCGGGCGCACTCCATCCTTGCACAGCTGCAGCCCCCACGTCCACTCATTCCATGGGCCCTGGTGGCCACCTCAAGTGAGTGCCTGCACCAGGATTTCCATTTGCTGCTTCCAATCACTTTCTGAAGCTGGAAGGGGGTTCTTCTGACAGACATTGACATGTCCTTTAATGCACCCCCTGAAATTCCCATAGTGATTTCCACTGGGCCTTGCCCCATTCTTTAATAGTCCAGTTTCCGTTGCCCACCTGCTTGGCCACATAGCCAGGTCATTGGCTACTGCCTATAAGTCAGTAAACACTCAAGCATGGGGGCTCTTAGTGTTGTTCAATTCTTCCAATACCACAAGGAAAATAGCATCTACTTCCATCCACTGAGCTGATTTATTCCTACCTTCTTTAATCAGCTTTTTCACCAGTTGGTCATAGCTTGGCAGCCTCCCAAACAGGATGCTACCCATCCTCCTTGGAATCACTGTCCTTAAACCAAGCAGCTTATCCTTGGTCAATCCAGAGCTGCTCATAGGACACCTCCCATGTGGCAGAGGGATCTAGCCGTCACTTGGGTGGTCCTAACATCAGCCACGGAGGAAAAGAGGCTGCTGTTTTGTGAATACAATGAACACTTTCCAGGCGTCCCCTTGTAGCATGCTCCTGTGTTAACCATTTCCATTTTATTCTGAAACTCTTCTGGGAATTGCTCTCATTATGAGAGTGTTCTCTGACATCATCCAAGACATTATGGGCATGTCAGGTTTCATGTCTGTTTCCTGTCATTCAATCACAGAGGCAGTGTCAATGAATGCCCAATGGCAAGCTAGTTATCATCTCTCAAAGAGTCTACGTCATATTGGTGCATCTGGAAATATTCTGGTTCAAAATCTCAACGTTTGCCACTGGGTGGCACTCATAGGCTTTAGCCAGGAGCTCCAGTCTGCATGCAATGTGAGTTGCAGATGATTCCGGAATCATACCTGAGTGTGTCTCATTAGGGCTCAACAACATCGATAGAGCTCCTGCTTTTTGTTCAGGTCACTGTTTGTTCAAATGGCCTCCTTCCGGTAGTCTCATGGATAGGAGCTACCAATATTCCCAGCTGTGAATTTCACGTCCTCGAAAATCCAAATGCCCCAGTCATGCACCGTGTTTCTTCCTTAGTTCCAGGTGTAGGCAATGACACCAATTAATTTTTAGTTGCCCGTGGAGTGTCAAGGGTGGTTTCTGCCCATGTTATTCCTAAAAATGTCACCCTTCGGACAGGCCCTTCTATTGTTGCTGGATTTATCAACCAGCCTGTTAGTCATGTGCGTCAGCATCCTCTTCACGTCAGTTCCAGCTTGCTTTTCAGTTTCTGATATTATTGTGATTCCATTTTTTATGTTTCATTACACTCAAGACCTGTATCAATTTGAAATCTCTTCTAACTAAATTATAACAGCAATCTGGTAAATTCAAACCCTGTAGCAGTACAGTAAATGTAAATTGAGATTCTTTCTACATGAAAGATAACGCAGTTGGCTCTTCTGAGATTGAGAATAAAGCACCTGCAAGACCAGTCACTGAGTACAATCTCCCTTTGCTTTCTGTATTTTTTTAATTATTAAAACCATATTAAGAACTGCTGAAGCTATTAGTTGCACCCTTTATTCAAGGTTTGAATTATCTGCTGATAGTGTCCATGATCCATCTACCTTTTCACAGGCCACACAAAGCTATTGAACAGATAATCTCTTTATAACCATTCTAGCTTCTATTGTTAATTAAAGTGGTAATCTCTTTTTGTCTACCTGGTGTTCTACATTGTTTCAAATTAATAACCTCTATGAGCTCTGGCAATTCTATGGATTCTCATTTAGTATGCCAATTTACTCGAACTGTAAATCCCCACTCAGACTTTACCAACAGGTTTGAAGCCACAGTGCACTGAATTTCTGTGTCAATCGGTCCCAGAAAAGTTAGTCTCCCTTTTCAGCCATTTTTCCCACACATGTGCATATGACTTTGGGTCTCCCAGCAGTTGTTGGGCCAGAAGACCCTACTGCTTTGTCAATTCTCAGCCTGAATACTGCAAAACATTGGTAAGAGAAACACCAAAACCTAAAACAAATTAGTGAAAGAAAATTACAAAGACCTAAAATAAAATAGATATACCATGTTCATGGATTAAAAATTTCAATATTGTTAAGATATTAATTCTTCCCAAATGGATCTATACATTAATGCACTCACAATAAAAGTACTAGCAGGTTTTACAAATTGAAAATCTGACTCTAGATTTGTATAGAAAGGAAACAACCTTGAAGAGTTCAAACCATTAAAAAAAAAAAAACCAGCATTGGAGGAAATCTGCTGCCTGATTTCAAGACCAGCTATAAAGTTACAGTAAATTTAGTGTAAGATTGGCGTAATGACAGATATGTAGCCCAGTGGAATGGAATATACCATGATTCAGAAATTAACCACATATAAATGGTCAATTGATTTTTGATAAAAGCACTAAGGTAGTTTGATGGGGAAAGACAGCCTCTTCAACAAATTATTTTGAAACAGTGGAAATAAGAATACATTAACTTGAATGTTTTTGTGTATGGGGTGTGTGTGTGTGTGTGTGTTTGTGTGGTGGAATAACTTTTAATATTTTAGCAAGTATTGAATTGCTGCAGATTTTTCTTATTGGAATGTTCCTTTTGATACAACATTATGAGCTATAGTGTATTAAAATACTCCACTTTAAGTGTAAAGTGTTATGAATTGCGTTGAATGTATACAATTGTGTAATACTATGACGATTAAGAGAGAACATTCAGTCATTCCCAAAAAGCTCATCTATGTCCATTTGCAGCAAATTACCTCTACCCACTGTCTCGGGGAATTATTGATCTGCTTTTGGTCACTACAGATTATGTTTGCCTTTTCTAGAACTGTATGTAAGTGGAATCATACAGTATGGCTTCGTTTGCTCAACATGTTTTTGAGATTCATCCATATTGTTGGGTGCACAATTTCTTCCTTTTTTATTGTTGAATGGTATCCCCAGCATATGGATAAACCATGCATTTTAATCTACTTGCCTGTTGATTGGTATTTGAGTTGTTTCTATATTTTGGCTATTATGAACAAAGCTGTTATGAATATTTGTGTATGGATCTGTGTGTACAGAGATTTATTTCTGTTGGATAAGTAAATAAGGCATGCAATTTCTGGGTTACCTAGACATTGTATTTTGAGCTATATAAGAAACTTACAAACAATTTTTCATGGGCTGTACCATTTTACATTCTCACCAACAATATATAGGGGTTTTAGTTGCTTTGCATCCTAACCTAGATTTAGTAATGCCATTCTTAGCTCTTCAAGTGAATGTGCCAGGTATTTTATTGTGGTTTTAATTTCCACTTATCTAATAACTAACAACGTTGAGCATGTTTTCATGGGTTTATTGGCGATCCATGTACGTCAGGAATTGTGAAGAATTTGAGATTTTACCTAATTATGGGCCACCAATTAAGTCTGCCACACTTTCAAGGATGTCGACAGAAGGCATGAGTCTCCTGTATTAGAGATAATGGAGTTCACTACTCAGGACATGGAAGAAAGCATGCACTTCATGCTTGCATCATTTCCCCATGCCTATTCCCATCAACCACAAGGATGATGTTGAGAGGTTCAGGTGGATACCGCATCAGGTGAGTTTCCATTACTGCCAAGAAACTCTGAGCTCATAAAGGGTTGTAAGACAAGCTGCCTACATGGCACAGCATACAAACCTGCCTCTATCATGGTAGCATTTCTGTTTATCTATTGAACGGCTTCTCGCTTTAAGGTAGAATCATGTGATATTGGTATAGCTGTACAAGATTTCTTTTGGTTAACTTTATGACACAAAGTATTAACTTTTACTTCTGCTTCCATCTTTTTTGTGTTCTTATATTTAAGGTGTATCTTAGCCAACCTGATAATCTCAGTCTTTTAAACAGAATATTTAAATAACTTAATGTAAATGCTAACATAATTTTGTTGACATCTTTTGCCTATTTTTTTAAAAATTTGCACCTCTTTTATACTCCTGCTTTTACTTTTATCTACTTTCAATTGAATTAACTTTTTTTTGGTATTTCAATTTTTCCTTTATTAAGTTTTTATATATTCTTTATTATTTTCTGGCTATCCTACAAAAGACAACATGCATTATTCTCTTATTACAATCTATTGAGAATGATTATAACCACTAAGATAATGTTGGAACTTTAAAATAGTTTAATTTCATTTTATCTTTCTCAACTTTTGCAAAATTCTGCATAAATCTTAAAGTATGTGTCCTCACTCTCATTGTTCACACAACGGACAGTTGTTTATCTACTTATTAATAATTCAATTACTCATTAATTTTTATATTTTGATGGTTCCATCCGGGATCACTATGGTGAATTCACATTTAAATAATACGGACATCATACATTCCTCTATTTAGGACTTCTTCAATTTTTCCTACTAAAGTTTTGCAGTTCTTAGTGCAGACATCTTCCACACTTTTTATTAGATTTATTCCTCATTATTTTATTGATAATAATAGAAATATATTTAAAAATTTTTATTTTTTCTGTTTGTTGCTATTTTACAGAAAAACAGTTAATTTTTGTATGCTCAATTATGTCCTGTGGCCTTATCAAATTTACTTACTAGATTTAATAGTTGCATTATAGATTCTTGAGTATTTTATATGCAGAAAATTGTAACATTTAAATTCTTTTTTTTGTCCAATCTCTATGTGTTTTTTTCCCTTGCCTTATGCATTTGCTGAAACCTTCAGCACAATGTTAAATGAGAGTATAAAAGCAGATATCATTGCCTTATTCCTGATCTTAGAGGAAAAACATTCAGTTTCTCAACATCATGCAAGATGTCAGCTTTAAGTTTTTATCAATGCTCTTTTTCTGGCTTGAGACAGTTTTCTTCCATTCTTCCGTCCCTACTTTCTGAAATATTACTTTGAATGGATGTTGAATTTTTGTCAAAGGTCTTTTTTCTTCTGAATCTATTGAGATGATCATATGGTGTTTCTCTTTTATTCTGTTGATATGGTAATCACAATGATTACTTCTGCAGGTATTCAATTGTGAATTCATGGAACAAAACCGACTTGGTCATGATGAGATGCCCTGTTTTGCATTGCTGGACTCGTCTGCTGATATTTTTAGAGACTCTAGTGTCTATGCCAACGTTAACGACGGCTTGGTCTGAAGTCTCCTTCCCCTGTTGTGTCTTCTTTGTATTTTTATAGCAGGCTTTTTACCAGCTTCGACCACAAGTTGGAAAACAGCACCTCGTTTATTTTCCTAAGGAGTTTCTGTAAGATTGGTGTTATTTCTCATTAAATTTTTGTTAGCAATTTCAATGAAACTACCTGGTCCTGGCATTTTCTTGGCCGGAAGGTTTTGTTTACAAGTTTCATTTATTCAGTAGGTATGTGCTTTTTAGGTTTTTCTATTGTGCTTGTTTCAGTTTTGATTAGGTGAATTTTGAAAATATATGGACTTCTTACCAAAGTTTTTGAGTTTTCATCGGAAGGCAGCTATGCTCACCGCTATACCACCGACGCATTGAGTTTTCACTGGGTCTGGTTTACACACCAGTAGTCCCAGCTACTCAGGAGGCTGATGCAAGAGGATTGCTTGAGCCCAGGAGTTCTAGGTGGCAGTGAGCAATGATTGCGCCACTGCAGCCTAGGCCGTGGAGGGAGACACTGTCTCTATTAAAAATAATAAGTTGTTGAATTTATTGGCTAATTATAGGATGAAAATCATTTTGACTGCTCAACCTATGTTGGACTGAGAACTTCACAGTCAAGCATTTTTGGAAAACTCTCCTACTTTGCTTGGCCTGCATCCCCCATTCTTCCTGGGAAAGGGAAAATGCTAATTTAATATGCTTCAGCCTTTGCAATGGATATTGGAGGAGAAAGATGCTTGTTCATATCTATTAGAGCTCAGGAAACCACTAGGGAAATGAGACAGGCCTCTTTGAATTCAGCACTGTGAAGTTGAGTCAATAGCACTGAACTTCATTGTTTCAAAACAACATGTCTCTTTAAAGCAAAGTTACGTATTTTAGAATTATAAAACCCTTTTTAAAAATAAAGTTAACTCTTCCATTTAGAGTATTTACTCAATTTACACTTAATACAGAGAATGACATGTTTGAGTTTCCCATTTTAATGTCTGTCTATTTCCTTTGTTCACTGTTTCTTTTTTTACTGTCCTCTTTTGGATAAATTATACATTTTTAAAATGTTCTGCTTCATTTTCCATATTGATATTTTAGCTACATTTCTTGTGTTAGTGTGGTAGACAGAATAATAAACCCCTAATGATGTCCGTATTTTAATCTCTGGAATCTGCTAATGTTACCCTACATGGCAAGAAGACTTTGCAGACGTGATTAAGACAAGGATCTTCACTTAGAAAGATTACCCGGAGTTATTTTGGTGAGTTCAATGTGATCACAGGGTCCTTAAAACATGGCAGAGGGAGGCAAGAGTAACAGAAGGAGATGTCATGTGGAAATGCAAGTCAGTGTGATGCAGCCGAGAGCCAGGGTACACGGGCAGCCTCTCGACGCTGGAAAATGCAGACGCTTCTCAACTGACTTCAGATGAAGTGCAGCTCTTTTCACACTTTGATTTTAGCTCCATAAGACCCATGTTGGACTTTATGACGTCTAGAATTGTAAGATAATGGAATTTGTTACAGCAACAATAGGAAATTAATACAGTTAGTTTCAGGGGTTATTCTAGAAGTTGAAATATGCACCTTTAACATATTACAGCCTATCTTCGATTAATACTATACTATAAGATGAACTATTGGGAAATGTTACATTTCTATAATTTCATTTACTCCCCTCCTGAACCTTTTGATTTTTTTTTTTTGTCTTATGCTTTCTAAAAAAATTCTTTTATCTTTGCTCATATGTTCACTCTTACCTTTTCATGTCCTCTAATACTTCATTGAAGATTCAGGACTCCAATTAATATCATTTTCTTTTTGCTGGGAGATCTTCCTTTAGAATTTCTCTTAGTGCAGGTCTGAAGGTTCCAAATGATCTCAGCTTCTCTGTGCCTGATAATGTCTTCAATTAGCATGCATTCTGAAGAATATTTTTGCTGGACGTAGAATTCTACGCTGACAGTGTTTTCTTCTCAATACCTTAAAAATGTTTTCTAACGTCCATTGTGTACAAGGAAAAGTCAGATGCCATTTTTAATGTTACCCCAGTGTTTCTTATATTATTCCAGTGTTACATAATTTTTCTTTTAGCAGTTTGAATATGTTAGTCCACTACTTTCTGGCTTCATTATGTCTGATGATGTTAGGCATTAATCTGATTGAGTATTAGGTATGTGAGGAGTCATTTTTGCCTTGCTGATTTCTCTTATTGTCTTGGGCTTTTGAAAGTTTGACTATGATACGTTTAGGAATGGATCCCTTTGGATTTATTGTAAGTGAAATTCATTAAGCTTCTTCTATTTATAGATTAATGTTTTTCATCAAGTTTGGGATGTTTTCCACCATTATTTCTTCAAATCCTTTTTATGCTTAATTTATTCCTCTCCTTCTGGGACTCCTAGTATGTATGGGTTGGTATACTTGATGGTGTCCCACAAGGCTCTGAAGCTCTGATTACTTTTAATTATTCTCTTGTCTTTCTGTTTCTTAATCTGAATAATCTCTATTGACCTATCTTCAAGTCTGCTGATTCTTTTTTCTATAGTTGAGCACTTCCAGTAAATTCTTTTGTTTCAGTTATTGTACTTTTTGTCCCCAAAATTTCTGTTTGGGGATATACATATACATATATATCTTTATATATAATATATATTATAATAAGATGATGTGTAATTTCTATCTCTGTACTGGTATTTTCTATCTGATGAGGCATGGCATATACATATGCATATATATCTTTATATATAATATATATTATAATAAGATGATGTGCAATTTCTATCTCTGTACTGGTATTTTCTATCTGATGAGGCATGGCATATACATATACATATATATCTTTATATATAATATATATTATAATAAGATGATGTGTAATTTCTATCTCTGTACTGGTATTTTCTATCTGATGAGGCATGGCATATACATATGCATATATATCTTTATATATAATATATATTATAATAAGATGATGTGCAATTTCTATCTCTGTACTGGTATTTTCTATCTGATGAGGCATGGCATATACATATACATATATATCTTTATATATAATATATATTATAATAAGATGATGTGCAATTTCTATCTCTGTACTGGTATTTTCTATCTGATGAGGCATGGCATATACATATACATATATATCTTTATATATAATATATATTATAATAAGATGATGTGTAATTTCTATCTCTGTACTGGTATTTTCTATCTGATGAGGCATGGCATATACATATGCATATATATCTTTATATATAATATATATTATAATAAGATGTGCAATTTCTATCTCTGTACTGGTATTTTCTATCTGATGAGGCATGGCATATACATATACATATATATCTTTATATATAATATATATTATAATAAGATGATGTGTAATTTCTATCTCTGTACTGGCATTTTCTATCTGATGAGGCATGGCATATACATATACATATATATCTTTATATATAATATATATTATAATAAGATGATGTGTAATTTCTATCTCTGTACTGGCATTTTCTATCTGATGAGGCATAATTGCCATGCTTTCCTTGGATTCTTTAACACGATTTTCCTCAGTTCTTTGAACATATTTGCAGTGGCTGAATTCATGTGTTTGTCTAATAAGTTTTAGACAAAACACTAACAAGATCCCATTAAAAACAGTTTTAACTGACTGCTTTATTTTTCTATGCGAGACGTACTATCCTGCTTCTTTGTGTCTCATTATTTTCGTTAATGCATTGACATTTTAGATAATGTAATCTGGAATAAGCCCACCCTTGGTTTATTGTAGGTGGTTTTGTAGCTGTTGTTTAATGACCTTCCTCAGATTATTCTGTAGAGTCTGTTTTCTCTACAGTTTATGGCCCCTGAAGCCTCTGGGTATTTTTTAAATTCCGGTTTTTATTTTTAAGCCTGGCTTTCTCAGTGTCACCCTTAACTCGCCTTGACTTACTTGTCAGTCAACATTCATTTAGATTTTCTTAAATGCCATCAGCAAGTAAGGCCTCCACCCTGCCCCAAGGATATCTGTGTGTGTTTGGGGTCACGCCTTCAAATCTGCCTTAGCCTTTACTTTCTGCTTCTACACGGCCTCAAAGTCAGCCAGAGGTGAGTGACTGGGCTCCCTGAGTCTCTCCTGGGCATGTGTGCACACAGAGGCTTGTAAGCAGAGTTCTGGATCCCCAGGAATACATAGAAGATTTTCAAAGCCTCTAGTTATCTTATATCCCATATCTTTCTTTTAAAATTTTAGCTGAGTTCTTATTTGCCCCAGAAATAATGATATTGCAGCACTAGGCAATTGCAAAGGTAAACGCTTGCTGCTGACTCTTCGGCAATGCCCTGGGGGTACCACTGAGCTGTCTGGGTCAGATCCAATAGCCATGACATGAACATGGCTTTCTCGGGGAACTGCAGATCATAGTGACGATGCTGTAGGGTTCAGCTTCTTGGGAAGTTTCAGAACCAGCCTTTCTCTTTTGGCGGCCACAAGGCTGCTGGTTTTCACGGCTACCACAGCATGGTGGTGGGAAAGATGAGGTGAGAGGCATCAAGTTAAAATGCCACAGCCCTTGTATTCTAACCAAGTTCCAGTCATTTTGTTTTTAGTAAACACCCTTCAGAATGTCATAAGCTTCGGCGAATTTGTGGAATTTTCAAAAAGTTGACTTTGAAAATTGATAATTGATAATTTTGTCAGTATGTTTGTTACTTTAAAGGAGGATTTTTTTTTTTTTTTTTTGAGACTGAGTCTCTCTGTGTCCCCTAGACTGGAGTGCAGTGGCACGATCTTGGCTTGCTGCAACCTCTACCTCCCGGGTTCAAGTGATTCTCCTGCCTCAGCCTCCCAAGAAGCTGGGATTACAGGCCTTTGTCACCACGCCCAGATAATTTTTTGTATATTTTGTAAAGATAGGGGTTTCACCATGTTGGACAGTCTGGTCTCAGACTCCTGACCTCAAGTGATCTGCCTGCCTCAGCCTCCCAAAGTGCTGGGATTACAGGCATGAGCCACTGCACCTGGCCTGGAGAATCAGATTTATAGAAACCCTCATGCCGCCATTTGGAAGTCCTGCCTCTGGTTTCATTATTCATTGCTGTGTTTCTTGAACATTTATTTTCCTTAAATTGACGTTTTATCCCAAGTCAAGTCTCATTTGGTCAAATTTCTATTTCTAATAATTTTAAAAAATGAATTCATGAGACGTAAACTTTCCAACAGCTTCTATATTCCAAGATAAAAAATGAATATGAATTAAAACCTCAAAAAAAGAATTATCAGCAACCAATAAATGTAAGAAAATATGTTTGACATCACTTAAAATTAAGTGAATGTGGTTTGAGAAACAACACTGAAGTACCATTCTTTTCTTCAGGCCTGTCAGAGCAGCCGAAATTCAAAAATGCAAATTCAATTTAATCACGACGGGTTGTGGGGAAATAGGCCAAGTCAGCACTTTGTAGTGTTAATTAGCATTTCATGGTTGGAGGATAATTTATTAGTCCATGTGAAAGGAACCCATCTTCTGACACTTTTCATCCATTTTTATGAATCTCTCCCCCCAAAATCATTGTTCTGGTACAGACAGACTCTGGCTGCAGTGCCTTAGGAAACAAGAGAAATACAAGAAAC
This sequence comes from Aotus nancymaae, assembly GCF_030222135.1. Taxonomy (NCBI): domain Eukaryota; kingdom Metazoa; phylum Chordata; class Mammalia; order Primates; family Aotidae; genus Aotus; species Aotus nancymaae. The sequence continues at coordinate 5,190,802 of NW_026988444.1, forward strand.
AATTTAGAAATCTTTCAACAGGGGCCAGGCACAGATGCTCACACTTGGAATCCCAGCACGTTGTGAGACTGAGGCAGTTAGATCACCTTAAGTCAGGGGTTTGAGACCAGCCTGGCCAACATGGTGAAACCCCGTCTCTACTAAAAATACAAAAATTAGCCAGGCATGGTGGTGGACCTGTAATCCCAGCTACTTGGCAGGCTGAGGCAGGAGAATCACTTGAACCCGGGAGGCGGAGGTTGCAGTAAGCTGAGATCACACCACTACACTCCAGCCTGGGTGACAGAGTGAGGCCCTGTCTCAAAAAACAAAACAAAACAAAAAACCTTTCAATAGGATATTGGTTAAATAAAACATATAAACTGCAGTCCACCCACAGAGAGGAAAACTGTGAAGTTATCAGAGAAAGAGAGGGAGAAAATAACAGATAGACACAGAGATAGGCACACAAATATAAAATCTAAAAGAATATGCAACAAAGTGTTTAGAACAGATAAGTAAAAATGAAAAATGGGTTTGGGGGTTTATGGGAAATTGCCATAATATCTATAGCCTTCTGTGTAGTTCGGATTTTTAAAAACATTAAGTTTATTGCTTCAGCTATCTTATTTCTTGGGAACACAGTCACGTGGAAAGCAGTCTATAAACATGTAGGAATAAGAAATGAGATACCGAAGCCCCTTCTTACTTTCCAAGCTTCCTTCTCCTTCCCCGTGACCCTTGTTGGATGTAAGTGATGTAAACAGACTTACGTCACCCAGCTCTTTGCCTTTGCATTTATATACACTGACTTTCACATGGGTACGTAGTGAGTGCTTCTAACATGAATGAAGTTATCCTACCTATGTTAAAACTTGTGTTATTGTTTTCACTCTTTCTTTCTTTTCTTTCTTTGTTTCCAGCTGCAGTGGGGACGAGCGCTAGCATCTGCATGTCTGGTCTCTGTCACGGAAGGGTGGCGATGCTAATCACCTGAAAACAGGAAATGGCTGACGTTGAAGGCGGCCAACAGCACCAGAAACCATTACCCTCATGATACATGTTACCATCTGCTTGAAGAAACATCCCTCCTCATTGTTCTTTTTCAAACTTTGGTCATTTTTTGCACCTTTTCTCTTTATGATTGACATTGGAGTGTATGTGGCTTGTAAAATGCATGCAGCTTGTAAAATTTTAGTTTGTCTAGGCTTCATTTTATGATGGGATTGGACCAAGTGAACTTTCGAATATTTCCAAGTTCTCTGATTCTAGTCCCACGAGATATTGAGCCATATGGACCCCAGTGTTTCGATGGTTTAGACAAAGGAGAAGCCTTGCATGGGGATGGGTTGCTCGTCTGGACCCATGGATGGTGAGGCCTGCCTTTGCAGATGTTGGAGGTTGGGCAACTTGAATCCCTTAGAAGATGCAGCTGGCCAAGCTAGCTCACTGGAGGCTGGGGCCAAAAGCCCAGGCTCATTACGATCTGCGGTCTGCCGCATGTGCTCCCTGAGCTGGCTGCCGCCCAGACCCAGTTCATTAGGATCTTCACGTTGTCTAGGTCTCCAGAGTTCACTTCCCTCTTCCTTCCATCTCAGCATCCGGATTCTCCAAGGGCCTTTCTTTGGCCAAACTCTATCCGTGTTTGATTAGCTCATTAGAAACTCTTTAATGAGGCAAGAGTTTCAAGCCTGTTAGCAGCAGAGTTAGTTTGAAGATAGAACCCTGTGGGAATATGCTACTTTTGGGTTGCAAAAAACAAGCTCTGGGATTATTAGTAAACAGTTCAAAGTGATGACTGACTCACTTCTGATAGGGCTAGAATAGAGACCAGATAGCAAAGGGCAGCTTTAATTGATTTAAAAGGTAATAAAAAAAATCGTCTTAAAAATAAAAATTCTTGGCTGACACTGGCTGACATAAGTGTCATTGATTATGTCATTATACCAATTAAAGTTGTATTGTATCAAGGTGGCTGAATACACACATTTTCTTTTCTCTCTCTTATACCAGATCCCAGTAAATAATGTAAAAGATAGTTTCTGAATGTAATAAATTTGTAATAATTTGGAAAATCAGGAAAGAATGTCATCAGCAAGAAGGTATTTTGACGAATTCTTCAGAAAGGAAAAAACAATCTGTGGAGTAAGCAATACAGTACAAAGCCCCAAATATATACAGAATATTGCTAAGGACTGGGCATGGATGGGCTGTATGAGCAGATGCAGGACACAGAAAGAGACTCGGGGCATCCACCAGGTGGTGTTCTCGGGAGCTACTTTTGGACCAGTCTAGATCAGCCAGCTCCTCCCCAGTTTTCTCATAGCGTATAGGTAGGTGCCTGTCTACAGGTTTAAAGAGTGATGCTTTGTGGGAACTGGAGGCAGAGAGAGGTATGTCCCCAGATGGGTGGCACAGATGTCACAAGACAAGATTCTGGCCCATCCCCTTTATCAAATAAACAATGAGACAGCTGTACATACATAATGTATTCCAGAAAAGTAAATGTTTTCAAGGAAGACAGACAGATAAAAGAAATCACGGTGAAAACCAAAAAGTACAATATATTTTAGGACTCATGACTTTTGATACAGAATGTAATATAATGTTTATATTTTTAAATAAAAGCTGGTTCTAAGATGCTGAAGGATGTTAATATGAGGGTGTTGGTCTAAGGGGAAGATCATGTTAATGTTCTGAGTTTCTTGAGGAATGGAGATTCTGACTCACTCCAGACATCAATACAAAGAATATATTTAACACATATATTAAAAATGTAAGATTAGCTACTGGAGAAATAGAAATAAATGTGTAATATACAAATACTGAGAATAAAAAATGGAAGAAAAAAACTCAATGATTTGTACAAAAATTAGTAAGAAAAGAGGTAACAAAATAGTCAACACAAAATACAAGAAAATATATGAGTTATAAGTTTTAAAATATCAAAAAGCCCAACAAAGATAAATGTAGTAAATTAGCCTATTCAGAGGAAGTGGCTCCCAGAATGGTCAAAAAAACAAACAACTACATGTTTTTTGATGCTTTATACCTGAGATATACCTAAAACAAAATGACACAGATAGTTCAAAAAGAAAGAATGGAAAATGATACAACGGGAATTCTGTTCCTGGCAATGGAAAAGGAAAACCACTTTACACAAATCCTCTTGCCGAAATACGAAGTATTTTAAAACATTTTTACATTGTTTAAAATAATCAGACAGTGACTAGGATATCAAGGATGAGGACTGAGATAGAAATGTAGATGAAACCAAGATAGGTGAGAATAAAATGTGTTGGGGTTTTTTCCTTTGAGAAAATTGGCAACCGCTAAAGTTGCTACTGAGATGCTGAAAAGCAACTGGCATTCAAAGGTTTAAATTGGCACCTACTAGAAGGACAGAATTGGCACCTAATACAAGAGCATTTGAAGGGAAACATCCTAGAAGGAGCAGTAAACTAAAAGTAGACTAGCTTTCACAAGGTCTCACACTATCTCCCAGATTCAAATCGTATCATTTCTGACTGAATTAGTGTGGTCAGAGATTGCTGCTGACTAGAAGCAAGAGTAAATTCCCTCAGACATCATCCAGACCCTGAAATTATCCACACATTTTAAGATATATAATATTTGGTATGTAATCAAAAGTAACCAGTCATACAGGAAAATGGCAAAAATACAAGGAGAAATAGTAGCCGTTAGAAGCAGATCCACAGAATTCATCAGACATGTACTTCAAAGTAAGTATGATTAGTATGTTCCAGGAATTAAAGAATAAAATAACTGTAATTAAGAACTCAATGAATCAGTTTAACCACAGATTAGATGTAGCTGTAGAGAGAATTAGTAAACTGGAATATAGATCAAAAGAAAATATCCACATGTAAGCATGAGGAGACAAAATAATTTAAAAATGCTGAAAAAGTAGAAAAGACATAGGGAACACAGTAATAAGGCTTAACATATATAAGAGTGGAGTCCTTGAATGCAGGAGTGAGGGAATGAGCTGGAAGCGATGTTTGGAAAGAAAAAATAGGTAACAGTTTTCCAAAATTGATGAAACCTCAAGTAAGATATTTATTACCAAAAAATGATAGTTGGGCATGTCAGTTAAGATTATGAAAACCAAATTTTTATGGAAAATCCGAAAGCAACAACAGAAAAAACTCATATCTTCTTATGAAAGACAGCTGTCTCTTTCAATGACATTGCATCTCAAGAAATTAGTAAAAGGGTAAATGTAACCCAAAGATTGTAGAAAGGAAGAAATAGTGATGAGCATAAATTAATAAAACAAGAAATAACCACCCAATATAGAAGATCAACCAAGTTAAAATTTGTTCTTTGTTAAGATTAATGACAGTGATAAACACATGGCCAGGTGGATTAAGCAAAAAGAAAAGAGCATCAATAACCAATGTCAGGAATGAAAGAGGACACCACACAGAGTCTACAGACATTAAAATAGTGGTGAGAGGATGTTGTGAACAACATCACATCAACTGAAAATTTAGATGCAAAGGACAGATATTTCTACAGCAATGTAACCTTAACAAAGACAACATAAAATGACATTAAAAAGCTGAGTGATTACACAGAAATCAAAGACACTGAATTCAAAAAATTACAAATTTTGCATGTGTATTGATTCTGGACCCAGAAAACTCTGCCAGTGAGTTTCCCAAACTTTTAAGAAAAAAACATGACCATGGGATTTCTGAGATTAGAAATAGAAAGAACACTAATAAATTCATTTTAAAAGTCCAGCGTTATCTTGATTTCTGAATCTGACAAACACATTATAGAACTGCAGGCCCTCCTTTCTTGTGAATATAGATAGAAAACTTTTCAAACAAAAAAACATCAAAAAATATCTTATGCTTTGGGAGGCTGATATGAAAGGATCATGTGAGCCTAGAAGTTTGAGATCAGCCTAGGCAATATAGGGAGACCCTGTCTCTCTCTCTCTAAAAAGAAAAAAAAAAATAGCTGAGCATGGTGGTACCCATCTGTGGTCTCAGCTATTTGGCAGACTGAGGAGGGAGGATCACTTGAGCCTGGGAGATTGAGGCTGCAATGAGCTGTGACTGCAACACTGCAATCCAGCCTGGGTGACAGAACAAGACCCTGTCTCAAAAAAGAAAAAAAGTGAAAAAACCTCTTAAAACGAAAGTCTCACTGTATGTATGTGTATGTGTGTTCACATGCACACATATATATATAGACAAATATTACAACCAACTTGTGTTTACATCAGAAATGCAAGGTTGTGAACTACTTAAAAATCAATTTTTGTACCTTAAATTATGAACAGAATGAGAAAGGAAATACATATGATCATCTCAATAGCTGCAGTAAGAACACCTGGGGAAATTCAACATTCATTTTTTTAAACAGCTCTTAGCAAACTAGGAATAGGAGTTTCCCAAAACTTCTACTCTGAAATATTAAAAGTATTTTCCTTAAAATTAAAAACAAGTCAAGGATGCCACACCTTCTATTGCCACTTAAATGAAACGTTGTGTTAGAGCTTCCACATGCACTAAGGTAAAAACTAACTGAAATGTAAATTAAAGGCCCAGGGATAGCAAAAATAGGACTCAGAAAATAATCAAAATGACCACTATTTGCAGACAACATGACCATGTTCATAGATCAGGAAAAAGTAACACATTTAAATATAATATTTTAACAGAAAATTGAATAAAACCAAAATATAGAGCTCAATAAATTTTTAAAAACCAAGCACTCCATGTAAACTACCATGCAGACAAGGAAAAGTTAACACTGTCATCCAGAATTCCTCTACTCTTCCCTTTTTTGTCTCTAAAATTAGGCACTATCATAACTTTTGATGCTGAAGATTCATTTTGTCTGTTCTTGAATTTAACTAAGAGAAATCATATGGTGGGTATTCTGACATGTCTGCCTTCCTCTGTCCATTAGTATACTTATGATATTCATCTATTTGTTGCTTACAGCAATAGTTTCATTTTCATTGCTGTAAAGTATCCCAATGTATTCTTAATAATACACAGAGAGTAAGATTGGCCAGGCTCACTGGTTCACACCTGTAATCCCGGCACTTTGGGAGGCCAAGGCAGGAGGATCACCTCGGCCTCCCAAAGTGCTCCGTGAGCTCAGGAGTTCGAGACCAGCCTGGCCAACATGGCCAAACCTCGTCTTAACTAAAAATACAAAAATTAGCTGGGCATGATGACACATGCCTGTAGTCCCAGCTGCTCAGCTGACTGAGGCAGGACAATCACCTAAACCTGGGAGGCAGAGGTTGTAGTGAGCTACGATTATGCCACTGCACTCCAGCCTGGGCAGCAAAAACAACAAAAAATAAAATAATAATAACAATAATACATAGAGAGTAAGATGTAAAGTCACTACACAAAATATAAATGTATTAAATTCTCCAGTAAAAGACACAGACTTTAAAGTTAGGACAAAATAAAAGGCAGCTATATAATGAGGCACAAGAAAAGTAAGGAAAATAATAACGCACTGTTAAAAATAGCAATGTTAGAGAGAAGAGATAGCAGCTACATTTGTAGAAAAAGCGAGAGGAACTATGGATAGCTGACAAAAAAAGTTAAGGGCAAAAGTTCTAAACAGGATAAAGAGTTAGACAATAATAATAGGTAAATTCATGCATATGATATAACAACCATAAAATTCTATGCAGCAAAAATTGAGTTAAATACATAAAGTTAAAGCTATTAAAGATGTCAGCAGAGATTTTTTACAGAATTGGAAAAATACGGCAGCAAAAACATAAGAAAGGACACAGATAATAAAAAGAAACCAGTCAACGAGCTTGTTTAATAAATATTGTTATAGAAACCTTGGATCCTTTGAACAAATAATATACTGAGCTTATTTTGTTTGTTCATGCAATGTTTCAGAAATGGCTCATGACTAGGTCAAATCGAAATCTTAATAAATTACAAAAAATAATGATTTTAAAAACAATAGTCTTTCCTTAACTGCAATCAAATTAAAAATACTTATTAGAAGGGGCCAAAGAATTCTAGCTTTTGAAGATAAAGAATCATATTTCTACCTGTGCCTTGGGTCAAAGGGGAAAATCAGAAGAGGAATCATAAGTTATCCAGAAAACAAAATAAGAAAGCCTCACACCAAGTCTATGAAACTGCAAACACTTACTCAGAGAATATTTTAAAACTTTACACATCTTTATAATCAAAAATAAAGGCTGGGCTCAGTGGCTCACAACTGTAATCCTAGCACTTTGGGAGGCCGAGGCAAGAGGATTGCTTGAGCCCAGGAGTTTGAGGCTTCAGTGAGTTATGACTGCCCCACTGCACTCTAGCCTGGGTGACAGAGTAAGACTGTCTCAAATATATAATATATAATACATAATACATAATATATATATGTAAATTTGAAAATATATCTATATAAATTAAAAATATATACATAAATATATACAGATTTTTAAAAATAAATAAGTATATAAATTAAAAAATAAAGATATAAAATTTAAAAGTGAAACGTTTGTTTCAAAAAATTAGAAAAATTGCAGCAGCTGGAGTCCCAGTGCACTGCAGGGGTGCGGAGTCTTGCCTAAGTGGCTGCTAGAGACCCCGAGTCCCAGCCCTGCCAGGTGCAGAGGCTCTTCCCCAGCACGGTGACCCCAAGCGCAGGCACCTCCACCAGCTTCCAGACTGGACTGACGGGGTGAGGTGAGGAGGGAGGTGCATGAGCCCATCCCCTCCTCTCTTCCACCAGAGACCCAGGAACTCCTTATAGCCAGAACCTGGAGCACTTGGGTCATGCTTACTGGGACCCCAGGTGCCACCTCTGACCCCTCCTACTCTCACTTCCCTGCACAGGAAGTCACAGCTGAAACAGCTGAAGTGCGGAGGGGCTGGTAGTCCTCCATGCCCATCTCATTATTATCAGCATAGAACAGACTCAGGAGCCCGGGGCACCCTGGGAGAGCAGGTCCTGACTGTGTGGCCTTGGGTGAGTCACGATCTCCCCTGGAAAAGGTGAGGTCAAGGTGCCCACCTGTCAGGGCTGCCAGGAGTCAAACGGGCTTATGTCTATAAGGAGGCAGCAGGGCTGAGGTATGCAGTAAGCACTCAGAGCGTGCTCTGTGCAGGTGGGGCAGTGACCACTCTCCTGTCCAACAACCCTGGCCTCGTCTGCAGAGACTTTGATACCGAGGGGACAGTTTTTCATTATAAACGGAGGGGCACAGGGAGCACCAGCCCTCCCTGCCACTGGTCACACATTCCTCAGCTCCAGCAGCACCACCAGGCCTCTGGGCACAGCACCGCGGTCAGACTCTGTGAGATGCAGAAATAAATTAGACCAGCTCCAGGCCTCAGGACCTCGTGGTTCTGTGGGAATGCAGAATGCAAGCGAAGACATGGAATTCAAAATGACAAGGGCAGTAAGATGGGCCCGGCCAGGCTCCAGATGCGCGTGGTGCCCAGGCTGGGGCAGACTTGGAGTGGAGCAAGGGCCTTCCACAGCTTCCCTTCCATGCATTCTGCAGACTATGGGGAAGTTACTGCTGTTTGCATTGGGGGCAATACGATTTGAATTGCAGATTGTATGACTCAACTGTGCACGAGGGGCCGTGTGGAAGACATCAGGGAATGGACAAACAGGAGCTCATTTGCAAACCGTAACAGCTGCCCAACTGACAGGTACAAAACACCAAAGCCGAACAGGAGAGGTCGGGGGAGGAAGACTGAATGTGAAGAATGTCAGGAGGTGGTCCAGCTTGGAGGCGGTGCAGGTTGGAGGCGGCGCGGGTTGGAGGCGGTGCGGGTTGGAGGCGGCGCGGGTTGGAGGTGACGCGGGTTGGAGGTGGCGCGGGTTGGAGGTGACAGGGGTTGGAGGTGGCAGGCGTTGGAGGTGGCGCGGGTTGGAGGTGGCAGGGGTTGGAGGTGGCAGGGGTTGGAGGCAGTGCAGATTGGAGGTGGTGCAGGTTGACTTCTACATTAGAAGTCAAACAGGAAAATAGTTTTAGAAGTCACAAATATTTGGAAATTAACACACTTGTCAAAAGACATTAAAGAAGAAATTCAGGAAATTTCACATTAAAGAAAAAGAAAACCTAAGAATTCCAATACATAGAATTCTGTTAAAGAAGTGCTATGAGAGAAGTAAATGGTTATGTCTCTGCAAATCCATATGTGGAAGTCCTAATCCGCAGTGCGATGGCACAAGGAGATGGGCCTTTGGGAGACAATGAGGGTTGGATCAGGTCACGGGGGCGGAGCCCTCGTGTTGGGATTAGCGGCTTTACAAGAAGAGGAAGAGAGACCCTCACCCCCACTTCCCAGAGTGCATGCATTAAGGAAAGGCGTTTTGAGCGCAGACCCAGATGGCAGCTGTCTGCAAGCTGGGAAGAAAGCCCTCAGGAGAAACCAAACATGCTGGACCTTGACCTTGAACTTCTCAGCTTCCAAAACTGTGAGAATACATTTCTGTTTTTTGAGCAATGCATCAAAATGATAACATACCAGAATCAGGTGGAAATTACCCTAGGAATGCAAGATTGGTGAAACGTTCAATGCAATTAATAATACTTTAAAAGACTTAAAAAGTAAAGCCTACAATCATCTCAAAAAATGCAGAAAAGGAAATTAATGAAATCCAAAATTCATTTATAATTGACAGCTCTCAGGAAACTGTAGAAACATCCGTCTCCGTCTATGGAAACATCCAGCTAACAACATATTCAATGGTGAGCGCCTGAATGTCTCCCCCTCAACGTCAGCAGCAGGAGTAGGGCGTCTTATCTAATTGCTTCTAGCAAAGGTCGTTCTAGACGTCTCGCCCAGTGCGATGATGTAAGAAAAACAGGCATACAAATTGGAAAGTAGAAAAACGGTTCTTATTTGTAAAGCACATGATTATCTCCTAGAAAATTCTAAGGAATTTAGAGAAAAATTGATTGTAACTAATAAAGTACAGTAATACCACAGGATACAGAGTCAATATACCAAATCTGTCATTTTTTTATATAGCAGTGATGAACAACTGGAAAATACCACGTGCAGTAGCATCCTAAAATAGGGATAAATTTAATAAAAAATGCACAAATTCTGTGCATTGAAAACTTCAAACACTGCTGAGAAAATTTAAAGACTACCGAAATAAATTGAGAAGTATCTTGTGTTCAGCAAGCAGAAGACTCAATAGTATTAAAATGTCAATTTTCCTCCTGTTCTCCCTGCAGAGAACAGGCCAGGCAGGTTAGGGAGCAGCGGGGCTGCAAGGCATCCTACAAGCTGCACTCCCCACCCCCACTCTGTAAACGGGGTTTGTCACCTGGAATGAGACATTAAGCCTTATGAGCGTTTTCAGTAGAGAAGGGACATTGTCTGACTTCAGGTTAGCAGGTTTCTCTGTTACTGACCGCAGCTGGAAGCCACTGCAGGAATCCAGCGGAAAGATAATAGCGCTTGAACTGGGGCAGTAGCCGAAGGAGAGGAAGTCAAGAGGCTGCTGGAGCTGACAGGTTTTGTTGACAGAACAGAAGCGGGGGGCGAAGGCAAAAGCGAGGGTCAAAGGCGGCTCCAGAGATACTGGCCTGAGCCTCTGGAAGGATGGGGTTACCACCAATGTGACAGCAAGAGCAGGTTTGCGGAGGGCTGTTGGTGGTGGTGAGGAGAATCACAGGCTCGGTTTGGCCATGCGAGTCTTGTACATGCAAGAGGGGACGGTGAGTAGCCAGCTGAATCTATAGGAGTCTGAAGTCTGGGGGAGAGGCCCACTCTGAAGGTGTAAATATGGGAGGCATTGGTGTAGAATGAGATTATAAGGCCATGAGGTGACTTGATATCACCAAGACAGACAGCAAAGAGGAAACAGCAGATGACTGAGTTCTGGGCACTGCGACAAGCAGAAGTCAGGAAGAGGAGGGTCCGGACGGGACCTGAGGCAGAGGAGCCAGTGCGCTAAGTCCGTTCGCTCATTCAGCCAGGCAGGTGCGCTCCGCAAGCACACTGAGCGTCAGAGTTGACAAGTCAGGACGGCGTGCCCTACTAGAAGCAAACGAGTCATCACAGACTAGCAGCCTATGTCAAAAGGATTCAGACCAATTTGAAGAGGTGCCCACTGGCTAAAAATTGAACTGTTCTGAAGCTGGCTAGAAATTGAACTGTTTTAACATACATAAGAATAATAACTGCAATCGACTGAAATACATCAAGTATGTTGAATCTATGAGTTCACAACAACGGCCACATCTTAGTCACCGCTGGAGGGTGGTAACGCAACAGTTCACTGTCTCAGAGATGGTACCCGGAGAGCAAGGCTCAAGCATCCTGCTTTCTCATCACTGAGGAACCAGATAATCAATGAGGGTGGTTTATGTTCACAGAGGCATTGAGTTGAGGAGTACGTGCTCCAGGGAAGAGGGAATGATGGAAATAGCATCTCACCACCCTCTCGCACCAGTCAGAATGGCTATGATTAAAAGCCAAAAAATAATACATGCTGGCAAGGGTGTCGCTAGAAGGGACACTTATGCACTGTTCGTGGGACTGTAGGTTAGTTCAGCCACAGTAAAAAGCAGTTTGGAGATTTCTTGAAGAATTTAGAACTATCATTCGACCCATCAATCCCATTACTGGGTATATATCCAAAAGAAAATAAGTCATTCTCCCAAAAAGACATATGTACTTACACATTTATCGTGGTGCTATTCACTGTAGCAAAGACGTGGGATTAACCTAGGTGCCCATCAATGGTGGACTGCATGAAGAAAGCACGGTGCATGTACACCATGAAATATTATGCAGCCATAAAAATGAATGCAATCATGTCCATTGCAGCAACATGGATGCAGCTAAAGGCCATTATCCTAAGGGAATTATTAATGCACGAAGAGAAAACCAGCAACTGCATCTTCTTACTCATAAGTGGGAGCTACACAATGAGTACTCATGGACACAGAGATGGCAGCAATAGACACTGAGGTCCAGTGCGGGGGGGAGCGAGGGAGGAGGGAAGAGCCTGAAAAACCAGCGGGGAGGATGCTAAGTACCTGGGTGACGGGATCCATCATGCCCCAGACTTCAGCATCATCAGATACGATGCTAAGTACCTGGGTGATGGGATCCATCATGCCCCAGACTTCAGCACCAGCGGGTACGATGCTAAGTACCTGGGTGACAGGATCCATCGTGCCCCAGAATTCAGCATCATGCAGTGTACCCAGGTAACAAACCTGCACATAAACCCCATGCATCTAAAGTAAAAGTAAAAATTATTTTTAAAAAAAGAATTAGCATGTCATCATTTACAGGCCATGGTGACTTAATGAAAGTAGGCAATGATCATAATGACCAATAGCACCACAAAAAGAGAACCGAAGAGCACCCTGCCACCCAAAAAGTAATCGGCGAATAATGGTGGTAACAGCAAGGCCACTGTGGGCGGATCGCCTGAGGTCAGGAGTTTGAGACCAGCCTAACCAACATGGTGAAACCCCATCTCCACTAAAAACACAAAAATTAGTCAGGCGTGGTGGCTCGTACCTGTAATCCCAGCTACTTGGGAGGCTGAGGCAGGGGAATCGCTTGAACCTGGGAGGCAGAGGTTGCAGTGAGCCAACATTGCGCCATTGCACTCCAGCCTGGGTGACAGAGCGAGACTCTGTCTCAAAAATTAAAATAAATAAATAAATAAACAAGAGCACTAACTTGAATCCAATTAAGACTCCAGATCCAACTACCAACTTACAGGAAATATGCCTGACGGAGGAACGTGGTGAATGACAATTGACAAACATAAACCCTGGGAAAATCTACATAATGAAGCTTCAGTTTCTTTCTCTTTTATTCGTTTTTAATTTTTATATTAAGTTCCAGGGCACACATGCAGGACATGCAGCTGTTACACAGGTGTCCATGTGCCATGGTGGTTTGCTGCACCTGCCAACCCATCCCCTAGGTATTAAGCCCAGCATGCATTAGCTATTTTTCCTAATGCTCTCCCTCCCCCACCCCACCCCCGCAACAGGCCCCAGTGTGTGATGTTCCCCTCCCTGTGTCCATGTGTTCTCATTGTTCAGCTCCCACTTGTAAGTGAAAACGTGGTGTTTGGTTTTCTGTTCCTGTGTTAGTTTGCTGAGGATAATGGCTTCCAGCTCCATCCATGTCCCTGAAAAGGACATGATCTCATTCCTTTTTATGGCTGCATAGTTTTCCATGTGCTCTGATGATAGCTTCTTTTGCTATGCAGAAGTGCTAATTTCTGAATTCTCTATTCTATTCCACATTTTCTTTATCCAGTCTATCATTGATGTGCATTTGGGCTGTTCCTTTTTTCCTAGTAAATTTCTTTAAGTTCCGTGTAGATTCTGGATATTGGACCTTTGTCAGATGGATTGATTGCAAAAATGTTCTCCCACTCTGTAAGTTGCCTCTTTGCTCAGTTGATAGCTTCTTTCGCTGTGCAGAAGCTCTTTAGTTTAATTAGATCCCATCTGTCAATTTTTGCTTTTGTTGCAATTGCTCTTGGCAATTTCATCATGAAATCTGCCTGTGCCTATGTCCTGAATGGTATTGCCTAGATTTTCTTCTAGGGTTTTCATAGTATTGGATTTTACATTTAAGTCTTTAATCCATCTTGAGTTAATTTTTGTATAACGTGTAAATGAAGGGTCCAGTTTCAAAGTTCCAGTTTTCTGCACATGGCTAGCCAGCTCTCCCAGCATCATTTATTAAACAGGGAATCCTTTCCCCATCGCTTGTTTTTGTCAGGTTTGTCGAAGATCTGATGGTTGTAGACGTGTGGGCTTATTTCTGAGTTCTCTTTTCTGTTCCATTAGCCTGTGTGTCTGTTTTATACCAATACCATGCTGTTTGGTTACTGTAGCCTTGCAGTGTAGTGTGAAGTCCGGTGATGTCTCCAGCTTTGCTCTTTTTGCTTAGGATTGAGTTTGATATACAAGTTCGTTTTTGGTTCCATGTGAATTTTAAATTCTGTGAAGAACGTCAATGGCAGTTTAACGGGAATAGCATTGAATCTATAAACTACTTTGGGCAGTATGGCCATTTTCACAATATTGATTCTTCTTATCAATGAGCACGGAATATTTTCCAGTTGTTTGTGACCTCCCTGATTTCCTTGAGCAGTGATTTGTAGTTCTCTTTGAAGAGGTCCTTCACTTCCCTCGTTAGCTCTATTCCTAGGTATTTTATTCTCTTTGTAGCAATTGTGAATGGGAGTCCATTCCTGATTTGGCTGTCTGCTTGCCTGTTCCTGGTATATAGGAATGCTAGTGACTTTTGCACATTGATTTTATATCCTTAGACTTTACCAAAGTTGCTTATCAACAAAACTCCAGTCTCTTGAGGAAATAATATTAAAGCAAGACACAGACACACACAGATGAAGGGAGGAGGGGGGAGGAAAAGGGGGAGAGAGGAGGGAGAATGGAAGAAAGAATGAGGGAAGAAGTAAAGAGGAGAGGGAGGAAGGCAGAGAGCGGGAGGAGTCGGCCCATATTAAAAGGGCCTTATGCCAGTCACAGAGTATGAACGATTTTGATACTGATTAAAACAAACACTATTTTTAAAAATCTATTACGGGAGCCGCAGTGGCTCCGGCCAGTTGTTCTGGGGCTTGAGGAGGCGAGGCTATGCGTTCAAGGCCAACCTGGGCAATATGAGAACCTCTCATTCATTAAAAATAATAATAATAATTTTGGCGGGGCGCGGTGGCTCACTCCTGTAATCCCAGCACTTTGGGAGGCTGAGGCGGGTGGATCATGAGGTCAAGAGATCAAGACCATCGTGGTCAACATGGCGAAACCCTGTCTACTAAAAATACAACAATTAGCTGGGCATGGTGGCGTGTGCCTGTAATCCCAGCTACTCAGGAGGCTGAGGCAGGAGAATTGCCTGAACCCAGGAGGCGGAGGTTGCGGTGAGCCGAGATCACGCCATTGCACTCCAGCCTGGGTAACAAGAGCGAAACTCCGTCTCAAAAAAAAAAAAAAAAAAAAAAAAAACTATTAAATTTAATTTACAAGAAAATGAAACTTTGAGCGCTGACAAATATTTGATATTAAGAAATTAAATTTCTTTAAATATTGTAGATATTTTTAGGAGGAATGGTCTTGTTTTAAAAAAAAAAAGCATGCCAAATATTTATAGATAAAAGTCTATTTGTCTAATGTTTGCTTCAAAATACTACAGAGACTGTGGGCCTCGGGCAGGGAGGACGCACGCCTGGCTGGGAGCCGGCCGCCGCGGACGCTGGGTGTGGCCGCTTGGCGTGCGCTGCGCTGTGCTCTCTACCTCTGCACACGTTTAAATTTTCTGTCTTCATCATCATCGTGCTGTTAGGGTACGTCTCAGAGTTGGCTTCTGCATCATTTTCCCCCCAAAACTCAATTCCCAATGTGGTTCTTTCTTTAATGCAGTAAAATCCCCTGCCACTATCTTCCTGAAAACATTTTTTTTTTCTATTGTTGGTCTCTCTATTTCAAAGGTTGTTAACTTCACATTGAATTTCGTGTATGTGTCCTTCATTTCCACTCACTTTGCTCTAAGATGTCCTTCTTCCTTCATTCTCCGTACTAACCAGGATGGACTCGGGACCTTTCCTGTGCCGGGAATCCCTTTCTGCAGCGTGCTGGTTCCACAGTACAGCTCCTCTAGTACACACTGTGGCTCCGAAATTCTCTTAGTTTATGAATTTTCTTTATATTTCACCCCATTGTTATAGAACTCCTATCTTACAGAAAGCGACGGTCTAATTTCCTGTAATGCTAAGTGTACTTAACACAGCTGTCTGTATTTTACACAGTATGTATCCTGTTTGGTGCAGATGACCTGCTGGTATCTTTTAAAATTCCCTTTTCTTGTGCTCACTGATGTCACCGGCAGCTCATCCAGATCTTGCCTGTGAGCTGGTACATCATGGGCCGACATACCCTCTGACACGAACAGAAAACCAGCAGCCTGCAGGCTGAGTCTGAGTCAAAGACGCATTTTGTTTGGCCACACGGTATTAAAAATGAAATCTTCACCCCAACATGGCACATTAGAGGCATTGCCAGCACACCTCTCCCGCCTGGAAGGACAAGCGTGTGCAGGATTCACCTCGTGAAATGTTTTTCAAGAAGAGATGCTGTCACTGAACGGGAAAACTGCCGTTTTCTAGGGACCTTTGAAGGAAGCCGGAGGTTGCAGCCCACACTGTGAGTCACGCGGGGCTGCCAGTCCGAGTGTGAGCAGGGAGTTCGCCTCTGGGATACCCAAAGGGGACGCCTTGGGGACCCCAAGAGTCCAGGAGGACACGAGGGAAGGCCCTAACCCCACCCAGCGCAGGAACCGACGTGGGGAGGGTGCGGGGATAGAAAGCAGGAGCGCTGTTGGGAAGGGCCCTCCTTCGCTCCCAGAGCCCATGCAGACCAAGGCCAAGGTCATTCATTTCCTGCTGGACAGTCAGGAAGTTCAGGCGCGGTCGCAGGTTGAAAGACACTCCCAATGGGTGGGGGGTGGTTCACGACATAACCCCCAGTGGAGGAGAGTAAAAAGCAGGTTTTCAGTGCAGGGGCCGCGGGTGTGGGAACTTGGGGTGCAGGGGCCGCGGGTGTGGGAACTTGGGGTGCAGGAGCGTCGCGCGCAGGACCCGCGGGGGCAGGGGCTGGACGCCCACCTTTGCAGCAGACACGGAGGCGCGTGGCCATCTCCGCGGAGACAGCTGTGACTCCAGGTGGTGGAAGGTCTGACTGGAGCTCAGTTCGCCGCTGGCAGTGAAGGCCGTGGGAGTGCACCCGCCCCTCCGGGTGCGTGGGAACTGTGGGGCTGGCCACCGCCCGCCACTGCCGCTCCCTGAACGAACTCTTCTGTGCCGCAGAGACAGCGGTGTTCCCCCCGGAACAGCGACCCCGCGGCCTCGGCCTCGGCACCGCTCCCGCGCCCCTACAGCCCCGGGGCGACAGCTTCCCCCGCACAAGGAGAATCAGAGCGCAGACCCGCCCCGGCCCCTCCTGCCACCGCCCTGGAGCTTCACACGGGGACGAGGACGGAATCTCGGGGGAGCGGCACGACCCCGCCCATCGCCTAAGAAGCCGGGGTCTCTCCCTGGGCAGCCTAAGGCAGCGCAAATCCCAAGGTGCTCTCTTGCAAGCACCAGCCCCTGGCTGAAGGCCGATCAGCGCAGTCCAGGACACTGTCTCCTGGTACAGCAACACTTCACCAGGAAGGAGAAAACCGCTGTGCAAGCCCAGCTATCGCCTCTGCCCGCCACTCTGGCTAACCAGGAGGCCCTGAGTCTGCCTACATGGGCAGCTCACTACGCTTATAACCGAGACACCAAGGCCGTCTATAACCGAGGCATTTCAGAGCTGCCGCACTCCCCTGCCACCTCCGTTAGAGCTGCTGCTGCTGCTACCCGGTGCTGGGAAACTGAGGACAGGACACATCACCGGGTCCCTTGCAGACATTCCCCAACAGCAGCCAGGCGTGTGGCAGCAGGACCCAGAGGAGCAGCAACACTCACAGTGGTTGCCCCCCAGGGACTCCCACTCTTAGGGGAAGGCGGATTGCGCCACATCAAGGGAACACCCTATGGGACAAAAGACGGCAGGGTTTGAGCACCAGATCCGTCCACGGGTGGAGCTTCCTTCAGCAGAGACGCAGCTGAAGTCCTGGGCTCAGCAGGGAAAGTCTTCAGCTCTATCCCACCAGTCAGACAGCCCCAGCACACATGAAGGGTCTTGGAGAAGAGGAGGTCTTTGTCCCTTTGTTGACCACCGTAGGCACAAGTGGGCTTCTCCCACAGGAGCTTGGCAAAAGTGCAGCTATAGACAGCCTTTCTGGGACACATCAGGGTGACCGCAGCCCCACAGGAGGAGCACCCTCCAGGATCAGGCCTGCACAAGAGACAGAGCCACAGTTCCTCTCTATTTGGAACAGCAACAATCCTACAGATGGAAAGAGGTGCCTGTCTGATTTGAATAGCAAAGCACTGGACAGGAGCAGGCCTGAGAGGTGGATGACTTTCCTGCTGACCTGGCAGGAGAGCTGAGGTGGCAACAATCCTTCACCCATATAAGACTTCAGTGTGACTCACTGAGAGCTCCTCCTGCCACCTCTGTCAAGCCTGGGACTTCATTTACCCACCTGCTTTAGCCACAGCCAGTTCCTACCCGGGGGCACCTCCTCTACTGGCCTGAAGCCTGAACCATTAAACCAGTAAACAAAACACTAGCAGAAATAAGTAAATAAAAAGTGCATGAGACGAGGGAATGAGCTAAGCTTTAAGAGACCTCTACCATTCAACCCCATAGAGACAGTGAACTCGCTCACACACTGAGCACATTTCCACCACAACCAGCATATGAGAAAAGCATCATACAAAAACTCTCCATTACCAACGAACTCTCTTACAGAATTTTTACCCCTCAGAGTACCAAGGACTGAATCAGGTCTCATCCTTAAGGGGGAAAAAAGAAATTTAAAAACAAACGAAAGAAATACAGTCAAATCAAACATAAATTCAAGAATAATTAGAAGAAAAAGTCCACCCAAATGGGAAGAAACCAGAAAAGAAAGTGGCAATATAAGAAACCAGGTGCTATAGCACCTCCAGAAGATACACTAGCTCTCCAGCAATGTACTCAAACCAAGATGAAATCTTAGAAATGCCAGAGAAGAAATTCAGAAGGGTGATTATTAAGCTACTCAAAATGATATCAGAGAGAGGCAAAAACCATCATAAAGAAATTTAAAAAGCAGTTCAAGATATGAATAAACATTTTCTAGAGAGATAGATATCATCAAGAAAACTCAATCAGAATTTCTGGAAATGAAAGACATAACTGAGGGAATTATAAAATGCAGTGGAAAGCTTTAAAAATAGACTAGAACAAATAGAAGAAAGAATTTCAGAGCTCAAAGACAAGGCTTTTGGATTAACCCAGTCAGACAAAGGGAAAAATATCAAAAGAAATTAACAAAGTCTCCAAGAAATATGGGATTATGTAAAATGGCCAAACCCAAGAATAATCGGTTATCCTGAGGAAGAAGATAAAATAAAAGTCTGGAAAGCTTATTTGAGGGAATAATTGAAGAAAACTTTCTTGGCTTGGCAAGAGATGTTGATATCCAAATTCAGGAAGCTCAAAGAACTCCTGGGAAATTAATTACAAAAAAGATCTTCACCAAAGTATATACTCATCAGGCTACATAAAGCCAACATGATGGAAAGAATTCTAAGAGCAGGAAGACAAAGCAAGCAGATAACCTACAAAGGAAAACCTATCAGACTAACAGCAGACTTCTCAGCAGAAACCTTACAAGCCAGAAGGGATTGGGGTCTCATCTTCAACGTCCTTAAACAGAACAACTGTCGGCCAAGAATTTTGTATTCCACAAAATTAAGTTTCATAAATGAAGGAGAAATGAAGTCATTTTCAGACAAACAAAAGATGACAGAATTTGTCTCTACCAAATCAGCACTACAAGAAATGCTAGAAGGAGTTCTCAATCATAAAACAAAAGGCTTATATACAACAAAATAGAACCTCTTGAAAGCTTAAAATTCACAGGGCCTATAAAACAATAAAACACACACACACCTATGTAGGTAACAATTAACATGATGAGGAGAACAGTACCTCACATCTCAATATAAACACTGAATGTAAGTGGTCTAAACTCTCAACTTAAAAGATAAAGAATGGCAGAATGGATAACAAATCGCAATCCAATATCTGCTGTCTGAGACTCACCTAACAACAGAAGGACTCAAACAAACTCAAGGTAAAAGGGTGAAAAAAGATATTCCACACAAATGGAAACCACAAGTGGGCATATATATATATCTATATCTATATATATATATATATATATATTTTTTTTTTTTTTTTTTTTTTGAGGCAGGGTTTCGCTGTTGTTACCCAGGCTGGAGTGCAATGGCGTGATCTCGGCTCACCGCAACCTCTGCCTCCTGGGTTCAGGCAATTCTCCTGCCTCAGCCTCCCGAGTAGCTGGGATTACAGGCACGCACCACCATACCCAGCTAATTTTTGTATTTTTAGTAGAGACGGGGTTTCACCTTGTTGACCAGGATGGTCTCGATCTCTTCACCTCGTGATCCACCCACCTCGGCCTCCCAAAGTGCTGGGATTATAGGCGTGAGCCACTGCGCCCGGCCTATATTTTTTATTTTTTTTAGAAAGAACCTCACTCTGTTACCCAGGCCTGAGTGCAGTAGCAAGATCTTGACTCCCTGCAGCCTCCACTTCCCAGGCTCAAGCAATCTCCCACCTCAGCCTTCTGGGTAGCTGGGACCACAGACTGCCACCACATCCAGCTAATTTTTTTTTTTTGGTAGACATGGGGTTTCACTGTGTTGCCCATGCTGGTTTTGACCTCCTGAGCAAAGCAATGCACCCACCTCGGCCTCCTAAAGTGCTGGGATTATGGGCATGAGCCACCATGCCCAGCCAAGTCTCAATAAATTTTTTAAAGATCCCAATAATATCAAATATCTTCTCAGACCACAGTGGAATAAAACTAGAAATCAACTCCAAAAGAAACCCTCAAAGCTATACAAATATATGGGCATTAAGTTATCTGCTCTTGAATGATATCTGAATTAACAATGATATCAAGATAAAATTTTAAAACTTTTTGAATTAAATGATAATAATCAGACAAGTTATCAAAACCTCTGGGATACAACAAAAGCAATGCTAAAAGGGAAGTTTAGAGCACTAAATGCCTACATCAAAAAGTCTGAAAGAGCAGAAACTGACAACCTAATGTCACGCCTCAAGGAACTGGAGAAACAAGAACAAACGAAACCGAAAGCTCGAAGAAGAAAAGAAAACCAAAGATCAGAGGGGAACTAATGAAATTCAAACAAAAAAATACAAAAATCAATGAAACAGAAAGCTTGTGCTTTGAAACAATCAACAAAATTGATAGACCATTAGCTAGATTAACCAAGAAGTGAGAAGATACAAATGAGCTCAATTAGAAACGAAACTAGAGACGCTACAACTGACCAACCGCATTTCAAGACCATTTGAGACCACTATGAAGATCCTTATGTGCACAAATGAGAAAACCCAGAGGGAATGGACAAATTCCTGGAAACATACAGTCCTCCTAGATTAAATAAGGAAGGAATGGAAACCTTAAACAGACTGAAAACAAGCAGAGATTGAATCAGCAATTTAAAACTTTGACAACCATAAAAAGCCTAGGACCAGATGGATTCACAGCTTTCTTCCAGATATTCCAATAAGAATTGGTATCAATACTACTGAAATTATTCCAAAAGATTGACAAAGAAGGAATCCTCCCTAAGTCATTATATGAAGCTACTATCACCCTGATGCTCAAACCAGGAAAGGACATAACTACAAAAAAAGAAAACTACAAACCCTGATGAACATAAATACAAAAATCCTCAACAAAGTATTAGCTAACTGGATCCAACAGCACATCAAAAAAATAGTAACTTATCATGATCAAGTGGGTTTCATCCCTGAGATAGAGGGACACTTTAACATATGTAAGTGAATAAATGTGATACATCACATAAACAGAATTAAAAACAAAGACTATAAGATCATCTCAATAGATATGGAAAAAGCATTTGGCAAAATCCAGCACCACTTTATGATAAAAACTCTAAACAAACTAGGTGTAGAAGGGCCCTACCTCAAAATAATGAAAACCATACATGACAGACCCACAACTGACATCACACTGAACGGGGAAAAGTCGAAAGCATCTCCCCACCTGAGAACAGGAACAAGGATGCCCACTTTCACCACTTCTGTTCAACATAGCTCTGGAAGTACTAGCCAGGGCAATCAGACAAGAGAAAAAAACAAAGGGAATTCAAAGTGGAAAAGCAGAAGTCAAACTATCGCTGTTTGCAGATGATATGATTGTATATCTAGAAAGTCCTAAAGACTCCTCCAAAAGACTTGTTGATTTGATGAACAAATTCAGTAAAGTCTCGGGTTACAAAATTAATGTACACAAATCAATAGCATTGCTATACACTAATTGTGACCAAGCTGATAATCAAATAAAGAATACAATCCCTTTTACAACAGCTGCAAAAAAATTAAAATACATTGGAGGTGTAAGACCTCTACAAGAAGAATTACAATACGCTGCTGAAAGAAATCATGGATCACACAAACAAATGGAATTGTATCCCATGTTCATGGATTGGAAGAATGAGTATTGTGAAAATGACCATACTGCTCAAAGCAATCCACAGATTCAATGCAATTCTCATCAGAATAGCATGACCATTCTTTAGAGAATTAGAAAAACACAATCCTTAAATTCATATGGAACCAGAAGAGAGCCTGAACCAAGGAGGTGAAAGACCTCTACAAGAAGAATTACAATACGCTGCTGAAAGAAATCATGGATCACACAAACAAATGGAATTGTATCCCATGTTCATGGATTGGAAGAATGAGTATTGTGAAAATGACCATACTGCTCAAAGCAATCCACAGATTCAATGCAATTCTCATCAGAATAGCATGACCATTCTTTAGAGAATTAGAAAAACACAATCCTTAAATTCATATGGAACCAGAAGAGAGCCTGAATAGCCAAAGCAATTCTAAGCAGAAAGAACAAATCTGGAAGCATCACATTAATTGACTTCAAATTACACTACAAGGCTATAATTACTAAAATAGCATGGTACTGGTATAAAAGTAGGTAAGTAGGTACATATATTAATTTAAAAGAATAGAGAAGCCAGAAATAAAGCCAAATACATACAGAAAACTGATTCTCAACAAAGCACCCAAAAACATAAAATAGGGAATGGACACCCTATTTAATAAATGGAGCTGGGAAACTGGCAAGCCATATATAGAAAAATGAAACTGGGTCCCTATCTATCTCTCACCATACACAAAAATCAACTCACAGTGGACCAAAGACTTAAACAAAGGGTCTGAAACCATAAAAATTCCAGAAGACAGTGTTGGAAAAACTCTTCCAGACATTGTCCTAGGCAAAGAATTCCTGACTAAGACCCCAAAAGCAAACGCAATAAAAACAAAAGTAAATAAATGGGACCTAATTAAGCTATAAAACTGCTACACAGCAAATATGTTCCTTCTCAATTAATACTTTGCTTCTAGAATAACAATTATTCTGATCTCTAGGAGCACAAACCAGTTTAGTCTGCCTTTAAGCATCATAAAAATGGAATCATAACATGAACTCTTTTGTCAGTCTGATTAGGCTCAAACAGTGTCTTTGGAAGTGATCCATCCTGCAGCATGGAGCAGTCATTTATTCCTTTCCACGCTGTGTAGTATTCCATTGTCATTTATCCTTTTCCACGGCCGTGTAGTATTCCATTGTCGTTTATCCCTTTCCACGGCCGTGTAGTATTCCATTGTCATTTATCCCTTTCCACGGCCGTGTAGTATTCCATTGCCGTTTATCCCTTTCCACGGCCGTGTACTATTCCATTGCCGTTTATCCCTTTCCACGGCCGTGTAGTATTCCATTGCCGTTTATCCCTTTCCACGGCCGTGTAGTATTCCATTGTCGTTTATCCCTTTCCACGGCCGTGTAGTATTCCATTGTCGTTTATCCCTTTCCACGGCCGTGTAGTATTCCATTGTCGTTTATCCCTTTCCACGGCCGTGTACTATTCCATTGTCGTTTATCCCTTTCCACGGCCGTGTACTATTCCATTGTCGTTTATCCCTTTCCACGGCCGTGTACTATTCCATTGCCGTTTATCCCTTTCCACGGCCGTGTAGTATTCCATTGTCGTTTATCCCTTTCCACGGCCGTGTAGTATTCCATTGTCGTTTATCCCTTTCCACGGCCGTGTACTATTCCATTGTCGTTTATCCCTTTCCACGGCCGTGTAGTATTCCATTGTCGTTTATCCCTTTCCACGGCCGTGTAGTATTCCATTGTCCTTTATCCCTTTCCACGGCCGTGTAGTATTCCATTGTCGTTTATCCCTTTCCACGGCCGTGTAGTATTCCATTGCCGTTTATCCCTTTCCACGGCCGTGTAGTATTCCATTGCCGTTTATCCCTTTCCACGGCCGTGTACTATTCCATTGCCGTTTATCCCTTTCCACGGCCGTGTAGTATTCCATTGTCGTTTATCCCTTTCCACGGCCGTGTACTATTCCATTGTCGTTTATCCCTTTCCACGGCCGTGTACTATTCCATTGTCGTTTATGCCTTTCCACGGCCGTGTACTATTCCATTGCCGTTTATCCCTTTCCACGGCCGTGTAGTATTCCATTGTCGTTTATCCCTTTCCACGGCCGTGTAGTATTCCATTGTCGTTTATCCCTTTCCACGGCCGTGTACTATTCCATTGTCGTTTATCCCTTTCCACGGCCGTGTACTATTCCATTGTCGTTTATCCCTTTCCACGGCCGTGTACTATTCCATTGTCGTTTATCCCTTTCCACGGCCGTGTAGTATTCCATTGTCGTTTATCCCTTTCCACGGCCGTGTACTATTCCATTGCCGTTTATCCCTTTCCACGGCCGTGTACTATTCCATTGCCGTTTATCCCTTTCCACGGCCGTGTAGTATTCCATTGTCGTTTATCCCTTTCCACGGCCGTGTACTATTCCATTGTCGTTTATCCCTTTCCACGGCCGTGTAGTATTCCATTGTCGTTTATCCCTTTCCACGGCCGTGTAGTATTCCATTGTCGTTTATCCCTTTCCACGGCCGTGTACTATTCCATTGCCGTTTATCCCTTTCCACGGCCGTGTAGTATTCCATTGTCGTTTATCCCTTTCCACGGCCGTGTACTATTCCATTGCCGTTTATCCCTTTCCACGGCCGTGTAGTATTCCATTGTCGTTTATCCCTTTCCACGGCCGTGTAGTATTCCATTGTCGTTTATCCCTTTCCACGGCCGTGTAGTATTCCATTGTCGTTTATCCCTTTCCACGGCCGTGTACTATTCCATTGCCGTTTATCCCTTTCCACGGCCGTGTAGTATTCCATTGTCGTTTATCCCTTTCCACGGCCGTGTACTATTCCATTGCCGTTTATCCCTTTCCACGGCCGTGTAGTATTCCATTGTCGTTTATCCCTTTCCACGGCCGTGTACTATTCCATTGCCGTTTATCCCTTTCCACGGCCGTGTAGTATTCCATTGTCGTTTATCCCTTTCCACCGCCGTGTACTATTCCATTGCCGTTTATCCCTTTCCACGGCCGTGTAGTATTCCATTGTCGTTTATCCCTTTCCACGGCCGTGTACTATTCCATTGTCGTTTATCCCTTTCCACGGCCGTGTAGTATTCCATTGTCGTTTATCCCTTTCCACGGCCGTGTACTATTCCATTGCCGTTTATCCCTTTCCACGGCCGTGTACTATTCCATTGTCGTTTATCCCTTTCCACGGCCGTGTAGTATTCCATTGTCGTTTATCCCTTTCCACGGCCGTGTACTATTCCATTGTCGTTTATCCCTTTCCACGGCCGTGTAGTATTCCATTGTCGTTTATTCCTTTCCACGGCCGTGTAGTATTCCATTGTCGTTTATCCCTTTCCACGGCCGTGTACTATTCCATTGTCGTTTATCCCTTTCCACGGCCGT
The DNA here is from genome assembly GCF_030222135.1 of Aotus nancymaae. Taxonomy (NCBI): domain Eukaryota; kingdom Metazoa; phylum Chordata; class Mammalia; order Primates; family Aotidae; genus Aotus; species Aotus nancymaae. The sequence goes on from NW_026988444.1 coordinate 5,216,392, forward strand.
GTAGTATTCCATTGTCGTTTATCCCTTTCCACGGCCGTGTAGTATTCCATTGTCGTTTATCCCTTTCCACGGCCGTGTACTATTCCATTGTCGTTTATCCCTTTCCACGGCCGTGTAGTATTCCATTGTCGTTTATCCCTTTCCACGGCCGTGTACTATTCCATTGTCGTTTATCCCTTTCCACGGCCGTGTAGTATTCCATTGTCGTTTATCCCTTTCCACGGCCGTGTACTATTCCATTGTCGTTTATCCCTTTCCACGGCCGTGTACTATTCCATTGTCGTTTATCCCTTTCCACGGCCGTGTACTATTCCATTGTCGTTTATCCCTTTCCACGGCCGTGTACTATTCCATTGTCGTTTATCCCTTTCCACGGCCGTGTACTATTCCATTGTCGTTTATCCCTTTCCACGGCCGTGTAGTATTCCATTGTCGTTTATCCCTTTCCACGGCCGTGTACTATTCCATTGCCGTTTATCCCTTTCCACGGCCGTGTACTATTCCATTGTCGTTTATCCCTTTCCACGGCCGTGTAGTATTCCATTGTCGTTTATTCCTTTCCACGGCCGTGTAGTATTCCATTGTCGTTTATCCCTTTCCACGGCCGTGTACTATTCCATTGTCGTTTATCCCTTTCCACGGCCGTGTAGTATTCCATTGTCGTTTATCCCTTTCCACGGCCGTGTAGTATTCCATTGTCGTTTATCCTTTTCCACGGCCGTGTAGTATTCCATTGTCGTTTATCCTTTCCACGGCTGTGTAGTATTCCATTGTCATTTATTCCTTTTCCACGGCTGTGTAGTATTCCATTGCATAAATATACTCCAGGTTTTGTATTCCTTGTGTTGCTGATGGGCACTTGAGCTGTTCTGATTTTTGGAAGAACTGTTATAAACAATCTTTTCCATGTATTTTGAGGGTCATATGCAATTATTTATATTGCAGATATGTAAAGAAACCTGTGAAATAGGTGTGTGACTGAGACATATGTTTAGCTCTAGTAGATAATTTCAAATACGAAGACTTCATCATTTTTGCATAGAAAATCTCTAAAAATCTAAAAAAAACTCCTAGAAAAATAAGTCATTTAACAGAATCTCAGGATAGAAAAACACCATGCAAAATCAATAATATTTCTATTTCCTAGCAATAAACAATTGCAATTTGAATTTTTTAAAAGTACTAGTTACGATGGAATCAAAGAAATGAAATGCCTCAGAATAAACTTAGCAAAGGATGTTTAGCTTATAAACAATTATAAAACAACAATGAAAAAACCTAAAGGTCTACATAAACGGAGAGAGAAACTGTGTTCACGAACTGGAATATTCCACATTATTAAGATAGCAATTATTTCCAATTTGATCTACAGATGCAGTGCAATTCCAATCAAAGACCTACCAGGCATTTTTTTGTGGATATTGATGAGCTAATTATAAAATGTACATGAAAGAAAAAGGAACAAGAAAAGTGCTATTAATTATCTATTGCTAGTTAACAAATTATCTCCAAAACTTACAGGTTGAAAATAATAAAATATCTATTGTCTTAAAGTTTCTGTGTCAAGAGCATATGAAGAACTTAGCAGCTTTGCTCTGACTCAAGGTCTTTCTTGACTGGAGTGTCAGCACAGACTGGGGTCATCTCAAGTTCCAGTTGTGGGAGAATCCACTTCCAAAGTCACTCACTGGCCATGGTCAGGCCTCAGAAAATCTACTTCCAAGGTCACTTATGCAGCATATAAGGACCGACCAATGACATTGCATCAGTAGCTAACCTTTTCATTGCTGTGTGCTATTCCATTGGATAGAGATACTACACTTTTTTAATCCATTCTATCTGCTGATGGACATTTGATCACCAGCTTTTCTCAGCTATGAACATTGTGCATAAGATTTTTTTGTGACATGTTTTTATTTCTCTTAAATAAATGCCTAGAAGTGAAATTGTTAGGTCGTGCTGGAAGTGTATGTTTGGCTTAGTAAGAACCTGGTAACTGTTTTTCCAAAGTAGCTGTCCAACACGCACCTCCACCAGCAGCGTGTCAGTTACAACAGCTTCAGGTACTGCTCCACAGCTGGGATTGGCCAGCTTTTTAAATTTTAGCCTAGTGGGTGTGTAATAGTAGGCATCACATTGCAGTGTCCCTTGTGATGAGTTTCTGGTGTGGAGTATCTTGTTGTGTGTTAATGGGACACCTGTACATCTTCTTGGGTACAGTGTCTATTCAATGAGCAATCTGAAGGGGAGATGTTTGTCTTCTTAGTTTTGAGAGTTCTTTACATAGTCAGATGTATATTAAAAATACATTCTCCCTGACTGTGGCTGGCCTTTCCATTTTATCTAGTGTTTTTTGAGAGAAGTTTTTAATTTTGATGGGATCTAATTTGTTTTCCTCCCTTTCTTTTAGACGTTCATGTTGTTGGTTCTTGAAGCCTTTGCTTTCTGCAAGGCTCTGACGATTTTCTATTTTTTTTTTTTTTTAGAAGCTCTGTAGCTCTACATCTGTGATCCATTTCAAATTAACATGTACGTACAGTGTAAGGTCAGCACCGGGGATCACTTTATATTTCCACATGGATATCTGGTTCTTCCAATACCATTTATTGAAGGCTCTCCCTATTGAATTTCCTGAGCCCCTTTGTCAAAATTCATCTGACCGGGTACATACGGGTTTATTTCTGGACTTTATATTCCGTTTTGGTGTCCAGTTTGCAGCTATTATGAATAAGGCCGCTGGGCATTATTGGACAAATCTTTGTGTGGGGTGTGTGTGTGCGTGTGTGTACATATGCCTCCATTTTTCTTAGGCAGATATCTAAGAGTGGGAACTGGGGAGGGGTGTTCCAAAGGATAGATACAGGTTTAACTTAAGAAACTGCTGAACTTCTCCCCAGTGCGGTCACATCATTCACACCCCCACCCGCAGCCCACGCTCCAGGAGTGGCTCTCTATCCCTGACGACACTGCGCTGTATTTTTCATTTTAGACTTCAGCTGTGGACAGAAATGTGAAATGACATCTCACTGTGGTTTCGATTTGCATTTCTCTGACGCGTGAGGATGCTGCCATCCTTTTAAGGTGCTTATTAGTCATTTGCATACATTTATTTGTAAATGAGTTATCAATAAAACACATTTTGCCCATTTTTCATTAGTCTGTGCATGTTTTTATTGTTGGTTTGTGGGAATTCTTGTTACAGGCAACGTGTTCTTGACCGACCGAGTCCTCTGTCAGATTCTTGTACCGCGCGGATTCCACCGTCTGCTCCTTCACGCCTGTATTTTTTGCAGAGTAGGCACTTTGAACAACCCAGGCAAAGAAGTGCGAGACCTTGCTCCAGGTCACACCTCAAGGGAGGTGGTCCTGGGAGCTGAGTCTGCGCGTCCTGCGGAGTGGAGCCCGCACTGCACGGCCGTTCCTCACGCGGCCAGGACAGGCTGCACAGGTCACCCTGTTGCAGGGAGCTTGGGTTTGTTTATCTGCAAAGTGAGCGCACCACATCCGTCTTGGGAATTTCTGAGGGTGGAATGTTAGAATCTGAATGCTGGGCTCAATGCTGGCTTTCAGTGAATGGCATCTTTTGAGATTGTTATGATCAACAGCAAGATACTAAATAAATAAAAAACATAACTAACTGTTCCAAATGTTATTTTCATGGCAGGGCTGGTGGTTTTCCTGCCTCAGCAAGACTGCTAGCAGGCGCTTTCAACATTTCCCTAGCTGTACTGGGCACAGCTGGGGACACGGAGGTGAGTCTGCCAAGTGACAGGATAAATGGAGTCTCAGCAAAATAAATTTCAAAGTTAAAATAGCCAAAGGGGAAAAAAATAAAAAATAAAACAAAACCACCACCACCCACCCCAGGACCGCTGGCTGGAACAAATCATCTGGGCCTTCTGCCCTGCGGGAAGCCTCCATCTGCAGATCCACGAGAGGCTTCCAAACTGTCAATTCATTTCTATATTGCCATGATGTACACACTTCTCAGCTAAGCAGAAAGCACTGATGTCTGGGGCAGATTCCAGCTGAGGACACCGGCCTGTGTCCAGGACAGCAAGTGCACTCTACCCCTATCCACGGGCCTCACAGGGGCCCAGACACCAGCCAGGCTTTGTCCAGCTCAGAGGACTGAGCCCTGAAGTCAGCCCCCCTTTCCAGGCCCGTGCTGATGAACAGCCCTGGACTTTGAAGGCCAGGCTTTCCTTCTCTGCTTCAGCTGCAAACAGGGGGCCTAAGGAAATGGAGAGAGACCCCTGATGGGGACAGCCCCCAGGGCTGGGGAGAAAAGCCCTGTGAGTTCCGTCCTCCACCCAGCCCGTCACTGGCGCTCAGGCCCCTTGCCCACCCTGGGCGGCCCTCCCTCTCCCAACACCCTCCATCCACACTCCCCCAGGGCCCTGCAGAGTGGGGTCCGGGGCCAGCACCCACCCATGGACACCCGCCCTGCCTTCGCACTTCACGGTGGGTTCTCACAGGGGCCTGAGTTTTCGTCCTTCCCCACAGGGCTGTAAGCACACCCTTTCATGAGACTTTCAGGCACACGTGCATGCATGTGCGGTCATATGCACGGGGCGTGCGCACAGCCTGGAGGCCCGGGTGAGCTGCACAGTGCAAGTGTGGCGTTTGATATAGATTGACGCACGTGTCACATTTACACTCATCTAAAAACTGTCTACCTAGGCACACACAAACATCGATTTTATGTGCATGTAAACAGGCATGAATATGTAAGATGACACATACCTCTCTGCATCCCACATTCCCATCCACATGTCTGTGGAATCCCCTCCACACCAGCGGCTGAGGCTCCAGCCCCCTCTGCCCAGTGGGTGCAGGACCCCACAGAAGGGACACTCTGTCCAGCGGGCGTGGGACCTCATGGTTGGGATGCTCTGCCCGGTGGGTGCAGGACCCCACAGGAGGGACACTCTGTCCAGCAGGTGTGGGACCCCATGGCCGGGATGCTCTGCCCGGTGGGTGCAGGACCCCATGGTCGGGACGCTCTGCCCGGTGGGTGCGGGACCTCATGGTCGGGATGCTCTGCCCGGTGGGTGCGGGACCCCACAGGAGGGACACTCTGCCCAGCAGGCGTGGGACCCCATGGTCGGGATGCTCTGCCTGTTGGGTGCAGGACCCCATGGTCGGGACGCACCGTAATTTCCTCTTTCATGAATGAGCATTCATTCTGTTTCCCTGTTTTTTGTTGTGGAAAACATGCTGCAAACCCCACTTCCCTGTGTGTCTTCAGTTTCATCACCATTACCATATTGCTCTCAAGAAGCTGGTGGCGGAACACACAGGCTGGGGGAGAATGTTTGTCAGGTCCGCTGGGTCTGTAGTGGTGTGTAAAGCGGCTTTTTTCCTCACTGTATTTCTGTCCGGACGGCGTGCCCGTGGTCGTGGTGGGGCTCTGGGGTCTCCTACCCGGTTGAATTGCTATTCCTCCCTCTAGATCCGTCAATGTTTGCCTCACACAGTCCTGCACCACATGATGCCATTTTGAGCAGACAGATGGCAGAAGCAACCATGGCCTCCTAAGACTATAACCCCACACCTCCAGCACGCCTTTCTATGCTCAGACATGTTTAGATGCTGCTGACGGAAGAAAAGTCAAGCTTTAAGGCATTTGAACCAGTTTTATTCAGAAGTCTTTCTGGGGACTCTAGACCGAGGCCTCCAGCCTGGCAGCGGCCCCTATGAGAGGTCCTGTCAGCCCACTGTGGAGATGCAGGTGGCGGGGTTCAGGACACACACAGTCGCATCGAACTTGCTCAAAAGTTACCTGAGAGCAGAATCCCATCGAGATTCGTGCTCACGAGGACATCAGGTTGCAGATTACACAGGCACGATCACTAAGTCGCAGGCGGCATGCAGGAAAGACCAGGAAGGCAGTGACCGGGGTGGCAGACGTGGGGGTGACGTGTGCTCTGTCCTGCGTTGCCTTCGAAGCATCTCTGGAGCGCTGCATGCAGGGGCTTTGTGAAATGACGCTGGGAAGCGGACATGAGCCAACGGGCTCCTCAGTTTTGCTCCTTTGTCTCCCTACACACAAACGGCACCGTGCTCCAGCCGTCTGCAGGATTCGGCCGTCACGGGCTGCGCAGGTGTGCGGCTTGGGAGCAGCAGGCGCCGCCATCCGGCCTGGGCGTGTGGCAGGCTGAACCGTCTAGGTTCGCGTCAGTGCACTCCGTGACGCTGGAACAAGGACATTCACCTAACGATGCGTTTCTCAGGACGGACCACCGTCGGTAAGCGACACGACTCTAGGTGGGTGCTCTGACGTTGGGTGCATCTAGATAGGGGCACACACATTTATACTCATCTCTGCACGTGCACAAGCACAATGGCTACTTTATATGTATGTAAATGACGTCAGAGACACATCCCTCTGCGCCCTTCCTTCCTTCCATCGATACATGGCTGTGTCTTCTTCCCTTCTTCTCCGCCAGCCACGGCGGTGTTTCATCACGCTGAAAACATCTACCCCACAGTGATAATATGATACCCTGCTGTCTTAGTTGACATTTCGCTGCCTCTCGTGATTGTGAGCACCTTACAGAACGTCCGAGACACCTGGACTGGTCTCCTGCGAACTGAGATTTCTGCTGTCCCGTGCCCACTTTTCCCTAACTCGTTGCTTTGTTCGTGCCACTTAGCGAAAGTTCTGGGCATCTGGTAAACGGGAGCACTTCCGCCCTCTCCCCACGGCCGGTGCCTCAAACTGTCCAAAGCCGTCACTGTCTCCCGTTCAGCTTACTATCTCCAGGGAGAGAGAAGGAAGCTCCTGACACTAGGACGAGGCCCTGTACCTGTTTGCCTCTGGAATTCCGAGTGACCTAGGCAAGTCACTCTGTCCAATGAGAAGACAAGTATTTCCACAAGGTATAGGAACTTAGGACAGAGAGGGGAAGGCCACGTACAGGGACACAGGGCTCCTGAGACCCACAGCCTTGCTAATAACAGCGAATACTCATGCGCAGAGTGCCACCAGAGCATTTCCCACGGGAGCTCACTAACCCCACCACTCCCACCCCTACCAGGAAGCCCCACAGGGTGTCATTGTGACCCCACTTTACAAGCTCAGGCACAGGGAAATTCCAGACCACCCAGGGGCAGCCGGGCTTAGGTGGAGCCGCAGGGCCCCTGGTAACCAGTCTGTCTCTCCCTCCCTCTCTCTCACATCTTTCCTGATTAGGTGGCACATCCCAGATGTGTCCAGGCTCCTGCCTTTGGGTGGCGTGGCACTGCCCACATCAGGCCATGTTTGCTCACCCTCTGATTCTGAGGTGCTACTGTCCGGAAATTTGTGTCCCCCCCAAAATTCATATTGAACCCTCGGCCCCCACCCCCAGGTGATGGTGTTAGGAGGTGGGACCTTTGGACGGCGATTAGGTTGTGAGGGTGGAGCCCTCACAAGTGTCATCAGAGTCCCTGTAGGAGAGCTCTGAGAGCTCCCATGCCTCCGCCAGAGCGAGGCACCATCTATGAGTCACATGGGCTCAGCACCCGCAGGGTGGCTTTCTCTCCTCTCCAGAGGAGCCGAGGGTTTGGTCATTTTCAAAGTCCCTCTTGTTGCTCGTTTACACATAACAAACACCTGAGCGCCTTGACCAAGGTCCAGCATCAGAGGTGGCTGACGCCAGGGCACTCACACACCCTCAAAAATCACGCAGGAACCATTAAAAGCCATTCAATACATACTTGCGAGTAATATTTGGGGACCAATTGGAGGCAACGATTATTCACACAAAACCTGCGCTGTGTGGCCAAGACTATGGGACCCAGCCGTGCTGGGAGCCCGGGTGCGGCTCTGGGGCTGGCAGCGGGCACAGCGCACAGTGGCGGAAGGTGGGACAGACGCCTTCAAGCCTTTCCCTCGCAACACAGTCCCCTCCACCCCCGGAAGGCGTGTTACTGGAGGTGTAGTACGGAAAGTGCTGGAACCACGGTGGAGAAAGAAACTGCTGTGGAGCAAGGTTTCCTGAGCCCAAGAAGCCAGTGGGCAGGAGAAACAGGAAGTGCTGGAGTCCAGGGACCTTTGAGCCTGGGGCCAGCTGTCCTCCTGTGAGCCTTCCGACAAATTCCTCTCTCGCACGGATTTTAACGCACAGCGCTTCCGCCTTCTCTCATGGAAGGGTCTTCATCAAGACCCCAGAAGGCTCCCTCGCCCTCGGCGGAATCTGCCCCGTTCCGGCAGAGCTGTGCCGCCTTGCTGAGGTCTAACACCTGGCCGGCACTGAGCCTGCGGTTCCCACGCAGCTTTCTAAATGCGGCACGGATCGGTATAGAGGTCTCTGATTAAGGCAATCAGGTATAGAAACCGAGAAAAGACGTGTGCGTCAGTGTAGGTGAACACATATCACCGACAATGGCTGGCATTTTGCCGCGGGAGTGGGCATGGCTGGGCCAGTCAGCTGCTGTTCCCACCACCCGGGCAATCACCCTTCCTCACAGCCTCATGGTGACAGCTGAGTCACAGGGAGATGAGGAAGCAAAGCAGGTGGCAATGCTTGTGACCTCATGGCACTGAGGAAGCTGCAAGGATTCTGTGAAGGCAAAGGGAGGCTCCCTAGGGCCCACACGGGTCTAAATGTGTGCAGAAGACACTGGCATGCACACACACGTGCAGACTGCTATTCACAAAGCGGCTTGGACCAGGCGAGCCCACTGAGGGGCTCTGTGGCTGGAAGCCTCGGTCTAGAAGGGTGTGCCAGTCCCCACTGTGCCTGAGCTCCTGTGCGGCAGCTGTCTTCACCTGGGAGTGTTCCTTCCCGCTGAAGACCAGAGACTGATGTCCCCATTCACCAATAAGGAAACAGGCCAAAGAAACAGTTTCGGTTTTGTTTAGAGACAGGGTCTCTTTGGCCCAGGCTGGAGTGCAGTGGTGCAATTATAGCTATGCAATCTTTAACTCCTGGGCTGAAATGAGCCTCGTGCCTCAGCCTCCCACATAGCTAGGACTATAGGCATGTGCCACCATGCTCAGCTAATTTTTCTATTTTTTCATTTTTTTTTGTATAGACGGGGGTCTTGTTCTGTTGCCCAGGCTGGTCTTAAACTGCTGGTCTCAAGTGATCCTCCTGCCTCACCCTCCCAAAGAGGTGGGATTACAGGAGTGAGCCACTGTGCCCAGCTCCCCAAGGAAAGGAACTGATTCAGCCGGACCCTACAGAATGCAACAGCTCGCCGGCAGGGCTGTTTGCTACTGGCCAGTCTGAGCGGTACCCACAGCCCTGAGCACTGGGTATTGCAAGCCCTGTGGGACTGCAATAAACCCCAGCCGAGAGGGACTGCAGGGAACCACCCAACCACCGCAGAATTCACCCAAACACCTAACTGTGCCCCAGAATCCTTGATGCCTGCTTTGATGAATCCACTTAGGAACCTAGAAAGGACTCTCAGGAATGAACAGCACGGAGGAGCCCCGCCCTCTCAAAGTGCAGACGGCATGCGGCTGGCTGCTGGAAACCCTGCTACTCGCCTGCAGATACGCCACGAGCACCTCAGAAACAAAGCGGCAGCCCCAGCGTGCAGCCCAGCCTAGAGCCTGACAGACGGTCTTCTGTCGCCGCAGCGCCTCTCCTGCCTCCCACGGACCCTGGGCTTAGGCTGTCCTCACTGCAGCGTGGGAACCATGGAGGACTGCTGGCTTGTCCCAGGCAGGCCCCAGCTGCTGAGCCCCAACAAAGGACAGGAGATCCATCGGGATGACAGGCTGAAAATCCACTCACCACTCATGAGAAGACAAGGCGGAGCTGACATCGGTTCTGCTTAAAACCTCACCTGGCCTCTAGTAAAAATGTCTCCTCTGTAAACATGCCAACGAGGTGCCACCCACCTTTCAGCGGGTTCTCAGCGGTGGGGGCAGCAGGTCCCTCATCTACTGAGGGGCTTTAACTCTGAAAATGGGAACAGCTGAAGTCCTGGGCCTGGGCATCTCCTGGTCTGAGAAACACTCTTCCCTTGGAGATGGACATGAAATAGGAACTTCGCTGTTTTACAGCCATTATCAATTACTGAGCTGGGCCCACAGGAAACAAACCCCCTTCCCACGTGGGTCCCACATTCTCCACTGAAATGGACCAGGGTGCATTTCTCTCGGAGAAGGCGCCTCCTGCAAACTCACCGCCTGTCGTCCTAGCTCTTACGCCTTGGGTCTGCGGGGAGCTGCCCTGACATGGAGGCCGGAGGACAGCACGAGGCCCGCTTCACTGACAGACACACACGGTGCAAACCTGCCCAGGCAGCAGAGGGGCGGCCCCGGGGCAAGGTCCCCCAAGTGCTGCCAGCAGGCCCAGCTGTGCGCGGCCTCCTGCTCCAGCACATACAGCAGCGTAACACACGCTGTTTGCTACCAGACACGCGTGGTTCTCTCAGCATGCTGACACAGGCACACACAAACACACACACGGAGATGTTAGGGACTGCACCGCTCACCCAAAACTGCGGGAATGAGATCACTCTGCATGTGATGTCGCTGAGGGAATGAGATCACTCTGCATGTGATGTCGCTGAGGGAATGAGATCACTCTGCATGTGATGTCGCTGAGGGAATGAGATCACTCTGCATGTGATGTCGCTGCGGGAATGAGATCACTCTGCATGTGATGTCGCTGCGGGAATGAGATCACTCTGCATGTGATGTCGCTGAGGGAATGAGATCACTCTGCATGTGATGTCGCTGCGGGAATGAGATCACTCTGCATGTGATGTCGCTGCGGGAATGAGATCACTCTGCATGTGATGTCGCTGAGGGAATGAGATCACTCTGCATGTGATGTCGCTGAGGGAATGAGATCACTCTGCATGTGATGTCGCTGCGGGAATGAGATCACTCTGCATGTGATGTCGCTGAGGGAATGAGATCACTCTGCATGTGATGTTGCCTTCTTTTAATTGAAGTGAGGGCAAAACCTGGTCACGTCAGAGACGAACAGCCTCATCCAGGTGGCTGAGTCCATTATTGTCTTTCTTGGTTAACCAGGTCCTCATTTCAAGGGACTTCCACGTTCTTTAAAACCACCTGAAGCGGTCCCGTGCAGGCTCATGCCGAGGCTCTGCACCAAGGGCCTGGCCTGCAGCAGACGGCATCTCACTGGATGTCATCATCATCAAAGAGATCTTCAAAATCTAGGGAAATAAGCAGAACCACGTATTTACACACACAAGGGTAAGCAGTGACAAGATCACTTCAAAATCAATTCTATGGGAGTTCAAAATGTAGAGTCCACAGTCAATCATCTATGAAATAAAAGACTTTTCCCGTAACAGACGCGGTTTTATCCAACCGGGGACGGTGGATGTAGTCTGAGGGTAGAGTGTGAGCGGACAATCCTAAGAAAACGCATGCAGGGCTGTTCTGGGTCTCACGGACGTCACCTCACAGCCACAGCTCAGCACTCAGGACATGCCAAGGTGCCGCCCTTGCTGCCGGGCTGTGGGGAGACCAAGCCGGGAGGCACGTGCCGGGGCCCTGGGAGCGGAGGGAAACCGGCTGCCGCTGCTGTGAGAATGAGAAAGCCAGGCTGGGGTGCAGAAAGGTGGAGCCTCAAGTAAGGCAGTGGGAAGGACACTCAAGCCCGAGAAACACCGCGAAGGCCCGTTCCCGCTGGAAGAAACGCAGCAAACACTGCCCTGGGTGATGGAAATCAGCACCCCCCACCCCCAGGAAAGATTCTGTCCTTCTGTCTAGTTTGCTGTGTTTTCCAAATTTCCTTCTACAGGCAATGATTACTTTCACAATGGGAGACGATGAAGCTAAAAACCCACCCATATGCACTGTACTGAAAATGTGCAGTATGAATGATGAACTAGAAAGAGGAAGTTCAACTCCTGGATGGTTAGACAGCAAAGAGGCAGGAGCCTGCTGGTACCAGCCTTCCCGGGGAGGGTGGCGTCCCTGCGGCACCTCTGGCCACCGCAGAGGGTCCGGCTCTCCCCAGCCACACTGACGTGCCCCACGTCCTCACTGCCTCCTGACTGCTGTTTGTGGCTCTGCCGCAGTCCCCAGCCCCGGCTGACTCCACCCCTCCCAATTTCTGCTCTGCTGTGCCCTCCGGAGAAACCTCCCTCTGCTGTGCTCCCGGAAACAGGGCAGCCCACACATCACCAGGGCTCTCGTCATGGTCCCGACCCTGCCTGTTGGCTTGTCTGGACCCACCACGATTTCGTAAAACATGGCAAAGGAAGAGAGTGAATCTCGTTCATGGCTAGAATCCCAGTGCCCAGAGGGTAACAGCCCAGCAAAACCCATCTGTCTGACGAGCAAGAAGGACACGGCAGAAGCCCTCTCCAAAGCCCACAGAGGTCTCTCAAAGAAACGGCTCCTTCAACACATGGGGTTGTCACAACCCGACAGGACGGTGAGTGCTTTGTGGACTTAGCAGGTGGGCGGCAGGGGACAAGAGCTCTCCTGCGTTCCCTTCCTGACCAGCCGCGGCGCAAGGAGGCGCGTGCTCACCCTGCTCAGGCTGCCGGGCACTCACCCGACAGAGATGCTTTCGCCAGGATTCAGGGGCTGACTCTGAAGTCACGTGAACTCAAACACTAGAACACAGTGACTGCCTCTAAACCAGTGGACTGGCAGAGGATGAATGGGACTTTGAAGGGGATCATCAAAATGCACGCGGGTTGTGCCAGCATCAGCAACTGCCCAATCGTGCCCAAGCGAAGAAGCTTCAAAGGCGCCTGGTGAGCTCGTGTTTTCACAAAGCAGCTCTGGAGAGCACCCCGTGGCTTTGCACAAATGGTTCCCTCTGATGGCAACACCCGTCTCCCCCCTCGCTCTGGCATAAAGAATGGAAAGAAATGCTATTCAGGTCTCCAGAATCACCTCCAATGTCACCTGCCCCAGTTATGACTCCGGTTGGCAGCAGCCAGAATGCTGCCTCAGGGGCATGGCCAGGCACTCTAGGGGAGCCTGCATCCCAGCTCAGCAGCCTGGCCACCCCCCTCAGACAACGGCTGCCGACAATAAGCCTGACGAGGCAGCAGGGACGCGGGATGGTGGCGGCCTCTGGTAAGATAAGAAACCAGCGCGGCAAGGTTAAGCCTAACTGTTAACTAGTAACAGCAGCTTTTTGTAGAGGCAAGCACCATGGATTACAACAGGATGGAAAATGCCACCTCACCCTCTGCAGTAAGAAACCTATCTTGTTTACTTACTATTTGAACCCTTAGTAAAGGTTAATATAATCCATAGGAATCCCCTCTAGCAGGTCTGAAGATCTTACAGAACGTTTGCTTTTCACTGTTTATTTGGTTCACGCACGTTCTTGGTGACTAACATTAAGGCCCTGAAATCACAAGGGAAATGCATCGTGGGTCCTGATTTCAGACGCACTGGGGAAGGGCAAGAGCTAGAGGGTGGCTGCCCCTCTGCAAAGGCAGCTGAGGGCGCCAGAACCCAGGCAGGCGAACACAGGTGGCCTGAGAGAGGAAAGGAAACCGCTACCCAGAGAGGGCAGACAGACTGGGTTCCTATGGCCGTGTCTAGGGCAAGGGGCCAGACCCGGCTACAGTCTGAGATGTCTGCAGGCACGTGTTACCACGCTCAAACTCAATTACTGGGCTGCAGGCTGGGAACAATTTCATGCTACTTTTCTCCTGAAAAATAGGGCTGCCTGCCAGTGCGCCCAGCCCACGTCCTTCCACAGAGACTGCACTGCCTTCCGAGAGTGGCACGGGGCCTTTACTGTCTTATGATCCAAATTATTCATGTCACCAAGTTGCTTCACTGCCTCCACTTGGAGAAGAAACATTTAGATTAAACCTGGCGTGCCCATCCCAAGCATCCTTACCATTAAAAAAGTCTGCGTGAACAGCCTTTTCATTGGCTGCCAAGTCCATCAGGAGCCCGGTGCTGCCTCCCGCCTGGGGAATGAAAAGGCAAGGTTACATCAGTTGTGTTTTCTGAAAGAGCAAGTGGCCGGTGCATTGCAGTGCCCGCCACCCCCACAGAAAAGGAAGGGTGAGGGGAATCAGGCTCCACTTGGAGTCAACATTTTTGTTCCAGACAAAGGAACGTGTACAAGAGGGAGGGAACGGGAGGGAGGAATTCAAAGGAATTATTTTTATGGTCTCTCAAGGGCTTCTGTTCCTTGATTCCTCCTTGCCTTTAAAAAAGAAATCTACCATTGCCCTAAGCACCACGACTTCTCTGTATCCACAGGAGAAGTTTCTGATCCCCGCTGGACATCACCACAGAGGCCACAAACGTGTGAAACTGAGCCCATCGCCTCGGCTCAGGATCCCTTCCCGCTCTCGTCTGGAAATGAAACCACTTCTGCGAGGAAACTGACCTGCTCTGCCTCTGAGGTCCCGGTGCCGGCTGCCATCATGGACCGTCCACTGCCACAACTCCACAGCAGTGAAAAAACCATATCACAACCCAAACTGGACAATCTGAAGCCCTCAGCATTTTGGATCCTGTTTAGAGTCACCGGGCGACAGAGCAGAGTCCTCTGACGGCAGCACCCTGGACAGCTGGCCCCAGGTCCTGCTGCTGCCCGGACCCGGCATTCACAAGGCCGCTTGGTCCACCCTGCCCTGGTCCCCATGTGGCTGAATGCTCCCGTTCCCTTTCACTGCTGCTCTCAGAAAAGCCAGGAAGCTCAACTTCCTCCCCTGGCATCTCAGCCTCCCTCCCCGCCCCCATCATCACAGGTAGCCATGCGCTTTCTACCACTTAAACACTGGGCTGAGCTTGTCCCTGCCAGCATCTGCCTCACTCGCAGCTCTTCAACTCTCCTGTTCCCCTGCTCCCTCTCCCTCCCCACTGTAAAGCCCTCTGGTGGCTCCACATGGCCTAGGGCTGTGACTTTAAAACAGAACTGAGGCTTGAGTTTACTGGAAGTGCTTGGGGAGCGGATGCACAGAGCCACCCTCTTTGGCGTAGTTCCAGATGGTCTCATGATCTGGCCCCTGCCCACTGCCTCCCCTCTCTCTGGCACTGCACGCTCAACCATGTTAAAGAACACGACATTCCCTTCCCTTGGTGAGCCAGTGGGCGTCCCCCGGCACAGGACTCTGCTCCTGCCGGCCTTCATCCCCGCCTACCTGGCAAACACCAATGTGTCCCACCATTTGGCCAGAGTCGGCTCCTCAGCGACACCTTTGCTGAGCCCCTCAAGCCCTGAGAGCGGTGAGCCTCAGGCTTTCGATGACACTCGGTATTTGCGATCAGCCTCTCTGCCATGCTGCTATCTCCACAGGCACAAGGGCTGCCTCTGACCATCTCTGAACCCCCTAAGTTTTGAGAAAGAGCACATGAGGCCCTGACATGCAGGAGCTGGCCTGCCACTCCAAGCTAGGCTGTGGCGCCCTCCTGCTGACCACAAGCCATCTCACAGAACGCTCACACCAGACAAGTTCACGCTGTGATCACGACAGACCACTGCATAATCCTGTGTAATAAAAAGAACGAGGCCACCGCGCAAAGCACAAAAATGCCAGACGTGCCCTTTTCCGCTCCGACAGGAACGACGGTTAAAAGCGGCTTCTTGACCAAGTACAGTGCCGGAGCCTGCTCAGTCTTCCCTCATTCCGGTTCAGACGAGGAGGCCTAATCGGAGAATTACCGTCGCTTCCAGGCAGCACCCAAGGCACAGCGAAGCCCGCTTTCTTCCCCAAATCCCCTAATACGAGCTCAAATCCCACACGAGGGGAGCCCCACGCGCTATGGAGGCGCCCCGCGGGCCCCCGTGGGGTGCTGCCGCCATCGAAGAGCAGCATGCACAGCTCCTCGGACCACAGGCGCGTTGCCCGGGGCCTTGGGGCACCCAGCGGGCACTCGACCGTCCGGCTGCGCGTCCTGGCCCCGGGCTGGGCACACGCTTCCCGCCCCGGTCGGTCGCCGCCTGTCACCAGGCGCTCGGAGAAGCCGGAACTCGCTCCCCGCGGGGCCGGGAGCCTGGGGGCCGCGCCCATCTCCCGCCCGGCCTCCCTTCCCCAGGACCCGCGCACCAGGGCGCCGCCCTTCCGCTCCCTCTTCCCCGCTCCCCACGCTCGGAGACTCCCGCCCGGCCCGTGACACCTCGTCCAGGTCCACGTAGGGCCCGGCGCCCTCGGGGAACATCTCGTCCACGGCCGGCTTCATCTCGGGCCCGCGGCGCTCTAGGCCCACTTCCGGCCGCGGGGCCGCTTCCGGCGCGCGCCACACGGCAGGTCTAGACGCCGGAGGACCGCGCCTCTGTGGTGCCCGCCCGCGCGCAGCGCTGTCGGCGGCCTCGCGTCCTGGGAGCTCGGGGCCACTAGCGCGTCCGCGGCCACCGGCGTCTGTCTTTGCGCTGGCGAGGGCTGCGTCTGCAACACCTCTGACGGGCGGACGGGCGGCCACGGAGAGAAAAGGCCGCCAGCAGCGGGAGCAGTGCCCGCGGAGCAGGCCGCCGCCACGCGGCCGGAGCCAGAATAAACAGGGCGGCGCAGGCTCCGCTGCAGAGACGGCCGGGGTCACAGGCGTCACCGGGGTCACAGGGGCCACAGGGGTCACGGGGGTCACGGGCGTCACCGGAGTCACAGGGGCCACGGGAGTCACGGGGGTCACAGGGGCCGAGGGCTGCGCCTTTGGACGTGCGTCTGGCGAAGACACCCACCCGGCCAGTGAGCAGATGAGCAGGCGCGATGCAAACCAAGCCCCCTGAGGGGCCGCTGCACGTGCGGGGCGAGAGGCGCTGCAGCCGGGGCGGGCCCCGAACCCCCAGCCCGGGCGCCCACGTGGCCCAGCACTCGCTTCCGGGCGCAGGCCCAGAGGGCTGAAGGCAGAAGCTCCCGGAGGCGTCTGGACCCCACACGTTCACAGCAGCGTGATTTATAATCGATGGGAAAGGGGAGCGGCCCTGCCCACCGGGGGATAAGTGCGTGAGCGAGGGTGGCCCACGCACGCCGGGCACTGTTACTCCGCCTTTGGAAGGAAGGCAGTGCCGGCGCCTGCCGCCACGCACGTGAACGTGGAGGACGCCGTGCCGAGTGAAACGAGCCGACCCTAAGACAAACGCTGCGCGATTGCGCTCGGCAGAGGCCCCTCCAGGAGTCAAGGCCTTAGAGACAGAACGTTAGAAGCGGGTTGTCGGGGTCTAGGGAAGGGGAGGTGCAGAGTTCGTGTTCAGTGGGGACGGAGTCTCAGCTTTGAAAGGTGAAAACGGTCTGCAGAGGGAGGTGGTGATGGCCGCACAGCCCCGCCCATGTGCTTAACGCCCCTTAAATATGGTTAAGATGGAAACAATTGGTGAAGTTTTACCATAATTTTAAAAAAAGACTGTGAATGACAGAAATGGGAGGAAAAGCAGAAGGAAGGGAAGCAGGAGGGAGAACGCTGGAGGAAGGGAGGGACAGAGAGCAGCAGGTACTCCAGCTAGACTTTGTCAAAGATCCTTTGCTCAGCCAGACTCCGGCGGCCTCGGGAACCTCCTCCCAGGCCCATCTGTGCGCGTCATTGTCGGTTCCGTTTTCGCAGAGAGCCCTGCTAAGTGGGTTCAGTCAGAGCCCCCACCCTGGATATGGGATCCGGCTCCTGGTCCCCCAGCACCCCAGGGGGATATCTGATCACCAGGCCTGTCTTCAGCGAGAGCCCTGCGGGTTCGGCGGTCCAGGCCAGCATCCCCCTCCCGCTTTGGGTTCCTCCCCGTTATTTTCCACGACGACCCACTTGCTCCTCAACCGCAAACCCCCTCTGCCTGTGCTGTTCAGAGTTGAGCCCAGTCCCCCTCCCCTACTGCAAGACCCCGTTGCAGTGGTCCCCAACTCATCTCCAGGGTTCAGAATAACTTCTAAATGTTTTCTTTAACAGGTCTGAAAGGAGGTGGGGCTGGGGGTTAGGTTGTAGAGAACGGGAGGGGGGCCAGCACGGAGGATGGTAGTTCCAGGGACAGGATTGTTGAGCTGAGATGTGCGAGGGAGGGTGGCCTGGGAAGGGGCTGCCCGGCCTGAGTGGACAGTTTGGGATGCAGGGAGAAGCAGGAGTGGACATCGGGTGAGGCTCGTGCCGTGCCAGTGTGCGCCGCCCTGAAGGACCCAAGTGAAAGCCAGTCGGATGGAACCGGGACTGGGCAGTGGCCAACAGGAGGACCCAGTAAGTCAAGGTCTTTACTAGCGAAGGGGTGGGGCCGTGGGTCTCCGGGGTCTGCTTGTACTCCCTGCAGGGATGGGGGGCTCACCACCTGTGCAGAGGCCATCCCATTGCTGGTGGCCCATCCCATCCCTGAGACGCCATCCGTGCTGCCTGCGCAGCCTTCTAGTGCCCCAGGGTGCCCAGGTGAAGCCCCGTTCCTCCCAGCATCCTCAAAGCCTTGAGCTGTCCCTGGAAGACAGAGCCTGTCCAGGCCCCGCTGTCCCTGACGATGACGGATACAGATGGAGTCTCTCACTTCTGTTTCCTGCTGCCTCCTGGGCACTCCTCCCAGGGTGTGTTGTGGAGTGCGGCCCTGCAGCGCAGCCACGGCTGTGGGTTCACCTGCTGCCCAGCTTAGTGGCCCGGAGCGAGGGTGCCTGGACTGGAATCTGGCTCCCCTCTAACCAGCTGTGTGACCTTAACAAGTCAGGCAGTGACTGGAGGTCTCTGCCTCAGTTTCCTCACCTGTAATCTGGGGGAACAGCACCCTGCAGGGTCATTGTGGGAAATGGATGAGAGACCCCGAAAACCAGTCCTGAGCCTGCTCAAGATGTAAGATCCCTTGTTGATGCCGGTGTGGACGGAAATAGTGCACACATTTATGAAAGAGTTCTTGAAAGTGCTCCCTAGGAACCAAAGTAAAACCACCTTCGTTTGTGAAGTAAAGTAAATGGGGCCTGAGCGCAGCCGTCCTGGAAAGAAAACCCGCAACGCTGGTTGTGCGTCTTCAGTCTGGAGTTTATTGAGAACAGGCCTCACCCCCCACCGGAGCCAGAGCTTTGCAGGGACTCCATGCCTGCGGAGGCCTGACCTACGGCAGCCTGGCGGGGCGGGCGGGCACCAGGCTGGACACCGTTCAGTCCTCCTGATAGGGAACGTGGAAGCCCAGGGTGCTCCCCAGGGGGAAGTGAGAGAAGAAGGTGCGGGCCATGTCCTCGATCTGGGGGTAGGCCCCGAGGGCCTGGAAGTGCTGCACGTAGTTCCAGAAGTCAGAGGTGGAGAAAGGCCAGTAGGGCATGGCCGGCAGCTCCGCGTAGGGGTCTGAAAGACACGTGACACCTGCCTCGGGGGCTGTCCCCGTGGTCCTACCTGGAGACACCGTCCTTGGAGGCCTCAAGGCAGGTGGATGGTGCCCAGCTGTGCCCACAGTGATATAACATTCCCAGAGTGGGGGCCTGAGCCTGTCCCCTCTCATCAGTGGGGTGGGGACCTAGGTCCTTGGGGACGCCTGGTCTGGGAGATGGAGGAAGAGGAAGAAGGGGAAGGGTGGGGAGGCTTGTCTTGTTTGAGGAGGGGGTTGTGTGGGGAGGGAGTGCGGCACCGTCAGCAACCTGGTGGGATTTCAGAGGGAAGCACAGACATCTGCCTCTGCCTCCCCCGACACAGCCTGTCCTAGAGCTCAGCGAAGGGCAGCCCTGAAGATACTGGACTGACTTAGGGCTCAGGGCTGGGAGGGCCTGGGGGCTGGAGCCCAGGATGAGGGTGGGAATGTCAGGGAGTCAGGGGGCCCCGGCTCCCTTGCCCAGTGTGTTCCCAGGTGGCTGGAGGGCAGGGTTCCCGCTGGAAGACCTCTGTTTGCACAGCTCCAGGCTGGCTCTCCAGGGCTGTGTTTTCCACGCTCAGGCGTCAGCTGAGCCAGGGCTGTTGATGCGCCCGCTTGGGGTAAGAAGCCGCTGCCCTCCCCAGCAGTCTCTCCTCGCGCACGCCAGTTACTTATGCAAATGAAAGGAAAGAAATTGGAGAAGTTACCTCCTTCCTCCTGCACAGGCTTGGTCCCTGCAAAGGAAGAGAAGAGCTGTCACCCAAGAGGACCCCCCAGGTGCCAGCTGGGCCCACCCCACCCCAGCTGCAGGGCTTGGGGGTTTTGCAGCAGTCTGGCAGGAGGGGAGAGACCCGGAGGGCTGTCGGGGTGGGTCCAGGTGGCTGAGTCCCTCCAGAGCGGCCCCTCACCTGCGAGAGGCCCCAGCAGCAGGCAGAGTGCCAGCCCCGGCACCACGCAGGCCCGCATCTTCCCGGTGCTTCCTGTTCTACGACACAGCCCACCTGCAGCAGGATGAACCCAGGAGGGGTGAGACCAACTGGCTTCCTCCACTAGCCCCGGTGCGGGCAGCCCTGGGAAAATGGCATGGATAAAAAAATAATCTTACTGTTTTCCTAGCAATTTCAGTTTCGGTGGTTTCAAACCAGTTTGGAGATGAAATCCCTGCCTCAGTTGGCCTTAATTTCCATGACTTAAGAAATTGCACCCCACCCCCCACCCTGCCTGGCCTCTGCAGAGCTTACGTAGTCTCTGTCCGCTCAGTGGCCGTGCTGTCTGGACGGGCTCTGCTGCCGGCTCAGGGGTCCTCTTTATAGAAGGGCTGGGGATGAGGAAGGACACGTCACCTGCCCGAACAGTCACACTGAGTAGTTCATCCCCAGTGGAGGACTGTGGGCCTCTGCCACCCTGCTGGCAGGCAGATCCGAGCGCCAGCTTCTGGGAATCTGATCCAAAGATCAAATCGGGAGAAAAACATCTTGGCTAGGCCGTTTCTAAAATTGTTAGGACTGAATTCAGCACTGGCACTTGAAACAAAGCCAGCTTCCTCTCCACAAGGAGTATCAGGATGTATCAGGGAGGTTTCCTCGCTCGTGAGAAGGAGCTGAATAATTCCAGCACTGCCCCCACTTAGACCTGCAGGCAGGAAGAGCCCCAGGTCAGGGGGACCCGCCTGCAGGACGTCCATTGAGCAGAGCCTGGGGTCAAGATGGACTTCGTCTCCAGGCGGGAGCTTCCCTGCGATCCAAAGCATCAGCCTGTAGGTGGGCAGGAGGCTGTCCCCACCCCGGGACACCAGCAGCTGGCACCAGGGGTCTCTGCGGGTCAGGCCACTGACTACACAGCAGCCCCGCTGACCACATGGGTCCTGGTGCTCACCTGTCTCTCCAGTAAGTGCAGCCTCCTCCTGGTCCTACCCTGTGGGGTCCCACCACTCCACTGAATTCAGGGGTCAAATTTGGTGTGGCAGTTTCCTCTGTCATTCCTGGTCACCTTGGGGGCTCGTTAAGGACTAGGGAAGCTCCTCCCCGACGTGTCCCTTGGTTCTGGAGTTCAGGGTCCCCAGCGTCATCACATTCTGCCCACATGTCCCACAAATAAGATTAAGGAGTCATTTTCTTCCCAAACAATGCCATACATTTAACCAAAGATACCCAGAGAGGTGGTTAATTTAATTCAGACTGTAAGGCAGCCGCCCACAGACTCGACTCTGGGTTTCATTTCAGAAATCTGGAGCCTGTGGCTGCAGGAGGTAATGGGTTCTTTCAGGGCAGTTATACTGGGGAGGTTTCACAGATGCCCCAGGAGGACTCGGGACTCAGCATCCTCTCCCTCGGAGCCCACAGGAGGCACCCATTCCCCAGCAATGGTCCTCAAACTGTAAGAACTGCCCAGGGATCCTGTTAAAACACAGCTTTCATTCCACAGCGGGGGCCTGGGACTCTGCATCACTAACCAGCTCCTGAGAGCTGTGATGCTGCTGGTCCCCGAGCACACGTTAGGTAGAGAGGCTGGGGCAGCGGTCTCAGCCTGAGGGGGTTAGAATCCCCTGGGGGCCTGGCCTCAGAGTTCCTGGAGTGCTTGATAAGATGCAGGTCTCTGTCTGGCCCCCCTCCCACTCAGAGTTCTGAGTCAAGGCGCGGGGGCCTGGGAATCTGCATTTCTAACACGTCTCTAGGCAGTGGCTCTTAACCCTGGTGCCACATTGGGGCCACCTGGGAGCTTCTGAAGAGTCAGGATTTCCAGCCTCCTAAGGTGAGAGTCTGATTCAGTGGGTCTAGGTCTCGAGGGTTTTGAAATCTCTCCCGGTGACTCTGCAGGGTCCCTGCTCCCCGACCCCAGCCCCTGCCCCGCACAGTCCCACCCATCGTGGATGCATCGGGGGCCTCTGGAAGTCTCATCTGCCTGGAGTGAGACGATGCTTACACACACAGATGGTCTTGGTGGGTCCCAAGCCAACCAGACAGAGCTGGGCTGCGGGCGCGCCGGCAGTGCAGCGATCAGGCAGTCTCTGGTGCCCTCTGCTGTCCATTTTGGGAACACCAAGCCCGGGCTAGGCGCGGATGTCACGGAGCCAGGGGTGCCCAGGCCTGTGCCCAGCCCGCCTGTGTTTCCTGGAGGAACAGACCAGGCACAGACACTTGTTCATTCTTTAAAGTCCTAAAGCCACAGTCTCCCCGGACGTGGGCTGTGGAGGGCTGTGCCTCCTGCCTGCTCCTCCCTGTCCCCTGGTCTTGGTCTGCACGGAGTGCCACAGGCGGGGCATTTATAAAAGACAAGGGTTTGCCCAGCTCACGCTTCTGGAGGCTGCGGAGTCCAAGACCAGGCAGCCACCTCGGGAAGGGGGGCTCGTGCTGCCCCGCAGCATGGTTGGGAGTCGAAGGGCCCCGGGCGAGGGGAAGCGGAGCTTGCCTTTATAAAAACAGCTGCACTCCCAGGAGGGTCAACCCACTCCTGACAGGAAGCAGCAACCCCTCTTCACCCACAAGTCCCTCCCGAAGGCCCCATCACGACACCGCCATGATGATAACCAGATTTTGACGAGTGTCTGCAGCAGACAGACCTTATTCAAACCACCCTCCTCCCCTCAGCTGCCCGCGAGGCTTCCATGAGCTGCTGGAAAGTCCACGCTGCTCACGCATCTGGCCTCAGAGCCTGGGCTCTGGCCTCGGACTCGCTCCCAGGTCCCCTCTCGCCAGCCCGCCATCAGGGCCCAGGAACATGCCCCTGCTTCGGTGCTAGGTCCCTGCTTGCTGCCTGGAGCCTGCCCTCCCCTCCCAGAGCCCAGGACCCTCAGCCAGCCTCCTTGGCAGCCCACCCCACCCCCATCCCCCTGGTCCATGTCCTCGGTCCCAGGAGGGGACGAAGCCTCCTCGAAGCCCACCCCACCCCCATCCCCCTGGCCCATGTCCTCTGTCCCGGGAGGGGACAAAGTCTCCTCGAAGCCCACCCCACCCCCGTGCCCCTGGCCCATGTCCTCTGTCCCAGGAGGGGACAAAGTCTCCTCGAAGCCCACCCCACCCCCGTGCCCCTGGCTTGTGTCCTCAGTGTCCTCGGTCTCGGCAGGGGCCTCGGTCTCCTGCCCGGTTGTGCCCCACCTGCCTCCTCTCCAAGCCTGGGTTAGTGCCTGATCCGGGTCCACCCAACCAGTCCGTGCCAGAGCCCTCCGTGCCCTGCAGGCCAGCCACACCGCTGTCCTCACTGAGCCACAGGGAACGTGCCCTCCCCACCCTCACTTTGCCCACTGGCTTCTCAGCTGCTGCCTTCTGCCCCCTCCATAAACCCGAGGACAGAGCCCCGGTACCCCAGGAGTGAGGGTGAGGGCGCCCTCCGACAGTGTCCTAGGCCAGTTCCCACCCCACTGGTGACAACTGTCATTATTTTAATAAAATAGCTAAATGTCTTGAATTCTAGTGAACTTGAAAAGAAAGAGCTTTTTTGGATTAAAACTAAGCTGGCTCGGAAAGGCCTACTTACAACGAAAAGCACTAAAAACTGTCACATTAGCTGTGGGGATGACAGCTTTAAAAGATTCAAACCAAAATAGTGAAAATCCAGCCTGACCTGACTGGATTGCAGATCACAGGGTGTTGGAAGGATCTTCTCAGGAAACAAAGCTGGGGATGCTGGGGGATTTCGGAGGTGCATTCCAGGGGCCCTGTTCTCGGCAGACTCTGCACAGCGGGGCCTCCTGGGGGACCACGTGTGCCAGGAGATGGTCAGAGCAGAGCCGCCCCACCATGTCACAAGACTGCCCCGTAAGGGTGGCAGGTTTGAAAGCTAAATTGTTTAAGGCCCATTTGAGTCTTCTTTTAAAGAAAGATACAATTCCTTCCTTTAACCGACCCGGAATTTCTGACCAGGTCCCAGTGCAGGCTCTGAAAGGCTTCTCCTGAAACAGGATCCTGACCTGGGGTCAAGTTGGTGTGGGGTCTGTGGGGACCCCAGGGGACCCTATTTGTCCTGAAAAAATACAGGATGCCATGTTAGATGTAAATTTCAAATAATCAATGAATACTTTTTTTAGTATAAGAGTGTCCCAAATATTGCCAGGGGCATACTTTTATACTGAAAAGTATCCTTGTCTGACTGAAATTCCGATTTTACCTGTTTTTCTTTTTTTTTTCTTTTTTTGGTGAAATCTGGCAACCCCGTGCAGGATAGAACCTTGTGGCCCTGCCTGGCCGCTGGCTCCATGCCCAGGTCCGGCCAGAAGCCAGGCTTTGAGCACAGGCTGGTGGGGAGACGGGACGCCGGGCTGCCTATCACCAGCACAGCCCCAGCCCTGGGGCAAGGCAGGCAGCTTCCCATGCCCACGAGGGTCTTTTCTGAGATGCTTCCTCCTGGAACTGTAGGGTCACGGTCATTACATGAGGTGGAAGATGGGCTGCAGCCTGAACCTCCCTGTCAGCCGAGGCACCTGGCCCAGGACACCCAGGGACTCACAGCTGTCTGGAGCCAGCCTGAGCTGGGCTTGTGGCAGAGAGAAGTGGACAGAGCCAGAGAGGCGGGCAGGCCACACTGCTCAGAGCCTCCCTCTTTCGGGCTTGGAGCCAGGGATGAGGACACAGGGCGGGGGAGCCCCAGAGGCCCGTGACTCAGGGGGAGAAGCACCGACTTTCCATGTGGGCTGTGACAGGTGCCTGCATCCTGTGACACAGGACCCGAGGGCCGGCTCTTCTTGGTGGAAACAGCACCTGAGAGACCAGCCAGGGCCTCGGCGTCTTGGTGGTGAGGCAGGAATGATCTAGGCACAGGGCTGGGCTGGGGTGGCCTGGCCTGGCGGCACTGGAGGAACGAGGCCCGGCAAAGGGAGACACCGGCCCCCACACCCTCGGAGCAACAGAAGGCGAGACGCTCCCGCTCCCCCTCCTCTTTCCAGAGGACCCAGAGCCTCCAGCGGCCACACCTGGCACACGTCAGCATTCAGACAGTGTTGTCAGCCTGAAGAATGTGTGTGTGTGTACACATGCATGTGTGTGCATGTTCCTGTGTGGGGTGGTGTGTGTGTGCATGCGTGTATGCATGTGTATTTGTGTTTGTGTGCATGGATGCATGTGTGGTGGTGTGTGGGTGTGGCATGTGCATGAGTCCATGCCTGTGTATTGTGTGTGTATGGGGCCCTGCATGTGTGTGCTGTGTGCTGTGTGTGTGGGGGTTGTGGGTGTGTGTGTGTGTGCATGCCTGTGTGCTGTGTCCATGTGCATATGTGTATATGGATGTGGGTGGTGTGTGAATGTGTGTGCATGTGTGTGCTGTGTGCTATGTGGGTGGGGTGTGGGTGTGTGCATGCCTGTGTGCTGTGTCCATGTGCATATGTGTGTATGGGTGTGGGTGGTGTGCAAATGTGTGTGCATGTGTGTGCTGTGGGGGGGTTGTGGGTGTGTGTGCATGCCTGTGTGCTGTGTCCATGTGCATATGTGTGTATGGGTGTGGGTAGTGTGCAAATGTGTGTGCATGTGTGTGAATGTGTGTGAAGTGTGTGGTGTGTACTGTGTGGTGTGTGCTATGTGGTGGTGTGCGAATGTGTGTGCATGTGTGTGCTGTGTGGGGGGTTGTGGGTGTGTGTGTGTGCATGCCTGTGTGCTGTGTCCATGTGCATATGCGTCTATGGGTGTGGGTAGTGTGCAAATGTGTGTGCATGTGTGTGCTGTGTGGGGGGTTGTGGGTGTGTGTGTGTGCATTCCTGTGTGCTGTGTCCATATGCATATATGTGTATGGGTGTGGGTGGTGTGCGAATGTGTGTGAATGTGTGTGAAATGTGTGGTGTGTACTGTGTGGTGTGTGCTATGTGGTGGTGTGTGAATGTGTGTGCCGTGTGTGGTGTGTGTGGGATGTGTGCATGGCCATGTGCTCTATCTGGAAAGTGACCCCAGGCAGTGGGAAGCCAGGACTGGGAGCGAGGCAGCGGGAGAAAGAGGGTGAGCCGTGGTCTCGGCGCTGCTGCGGGTAGCGGGGCGTGTGGGGGCGTCTGACCCTCAGCCTAGAAGGAGGCGCTTCTCCAGTGCACAGTCTCCCATCTCCACCGGCTGGGGGTTGCCCCATGAGATAAACTCCCCGCTTCAGGTTTGGGGTACCCACTGGGCTCCCGCAGGCTTCCAGAGCAGTGACCTCAGAGAAGTCAGGGAGGCGGCAGACGTCGGAGCAGGGGCCGCAGGTGAAGGGAGGCCTGGGCGGAGCTGCAGCAGCTGAGATTGGAGTAAGAGGGACCACGAGGAGTGAGGTGGACGGGGGGCCACCACTGATCCACGCCTCCCTCAGTCCTCCTGACATGTGGTCTCTGGGGACACAGGGCCAGCTCCAACGGGGACCCAGAGCCAAGCCAAAGACAGACCACAGGAGAGCTCCTGCCAGAGGCACCGCGCGACCCTCGAAGGGCCATCAGTTCCCTCCTTGTTTGATAAAATACGTGGATGCCTGCTTCAGGTGACCCGTCCCCGCTGGGGGTCTCTTCCCACCACAGCATCCTCCTGTTGGTGAGAAAGGTCTGCACCGTTCCACCTCAGTCCCCAGCAGCTGCTCTGTGCCACCACGAACTGTCTGTCCATGGACTGTCCCCTGAAATCCTCGGTTTTCAGCAGGATCAGCGCTGTTCTTATCACCCACATTTCCCTGGAGAGGAAGCAGGTTCCCTAAGCGAAGCCGCCTGCCCAGAGGAGTCCAGCAAAGGCTGGAGTGGGAAAATGAGCATGTGAAGGTCAGACCACCCTCCTGGCCTCTTCCAAGACACACCAGGTGTGCCCTCTGTCACCTGCACGATGCCCTGGTCTGCCAGAGCCCTGGGACTGCAGGTCGCTGATGTCCCCAGATGCCTCCCAGACAGACCGTGTGGCCCATCCTGTGAGGCCACCTCTGCGAGTGCTGCTGCCTCCCCCTGCAGTGCAGGGTCCTCCACCCGTCCAGGCGTCTGTCCGTAAGAACGCCAGCGGGCTCTCTAAGCTGTGACTCTCAAGGATGAGCGGCGAGACAACTGAGGCAGCCTGCCGGGGTGCGCGGCTCTAAATTTGCTCACACCCTGGTCCTTGACCGTGGGGCCTGGATGCCCACTTCTAGGAAGAGGAGGCAGAGGAGCCGTAGGACTCATCGTCGGAAGGGAAGGGAGCTGCTGTCTTCCCGGCTCTTGCCTCCTTCACAGCTGGCCAAGCGCAAGGCTGAGGCTCACGGGCAGCACTTGGGGTGGGACCACCCACCCCTGGACGTTTAGCTAATGGGCGTTTGGGGTCTCCAAAGAAAAAGGAATTCCTATCACACAGCCCACGTGGATTTGTCCGAGAGGACTTTTCTCCCCGCGTTAGTTACCACCCGGAAGAAGATTCCGGAGGAACACAGGTGAGGAAGGGCTAGTGCCAACCCACAGCCCAGGACACCGTCATCCTCTGCCACTGGACATGTGCCCCCTGCCCACGCCCACACTCGCCCCCTGTGCCCACTGGCTCTCACCATCCTCTCCGGAACCTGCAGGTACAGGTCCAGGTCCAGGGCAGAATGCCTGGAGGCTCAGAGAACCAGGATGCACGGGGGAGGCAGCCCCCGCCTGGTGACATACAGGCCCTGCTCCCTGGACAGGGGCCGGCCAGAGGCCTGTCCACAGACCACGACTCTCCCCGTGCCCCGCCTCCCCGAGAGAGGCACATTGGAGATCTGCTGAATGTCAGCCCAGCCTTTCACGCACTCCCCTGAACCCCAAATTCCTTACCGGGACATTGCCCCAGAAACACAGTGGGAAAGGGCAGAAGGCGGAAAACGGTTTGGCTGTTTGCCAGGTAGGGGGTGCCCTGGTTCCTCCCCAGGGTCCTGGGTCCCTCTGGGCCCGGCTGGGGTGGGGGCCTCCACGGGGATCAGAGGAGCAGCCGGGGCCCTGGGGGCAGGGAGGAGGACCACCAACTCCTAACTCCTCCCTGGCCGGAGGGAGGTGGCCAGTCCTGTTTTTCATGGGAGGGGGGACTCTCCTGCCCTCAGAGGGTGATAAAAATTGATGAATTGGGAATTATAAAATTATAACGCAGCCGGGGTGTGTGTGGGGGCTTCAGAGATTTGCTCCTTTCTTTCACTAACTTCTTATCCATGCACACTCCACAGCACAGTACCGATCTCGCGTGCACAGCTCACTGAATTCCACGCTCTGTGCACCTGGTCACCAGCACCTGATCACGGTTTGGGCCATTTCCAGTGCCCAGTGTGTCCCTGCGCGAGGACCTCCGACTTTAACTGAGAAAGCCACGCCCCACACGCACACCCTTCCCTCTAGTCTGGTGCCCGCATCTCTGCCTTTGGAGAGAGCTCAGCGGACTCACAGTCAGCGGACGCCTGGACCAAAGGGAGCTGGAAGCTGATGCCATCTCCCTGTCTCCCCGGGCGGGGAAGAGGGGCTGGGTCAGACCCTTGCTGAGGTCTTTCCAGGTTCTGATTATAGGGGCTTTCAGGGAAACAAAGTCAGGAATGGGGAAGGAAGCGCACTGGCACGCCAGAACCAGGAGAGGGCAGCCCTGGGCAGGCAGCCTCTGCACCAAACCACAGGTCCCCGTAGGTGGGCAGGTGAGGTGGGAGGTGGGCAGGTGAGGTGGGAGGCGGCCTGGTGCTGTGCTGCCTGTGGGGTAGGGGCGGGGCCCAGGCGTACCTGTCCAGGTCTGTTGCCCAGCTCCAGGGGCCGTGCACTGACAGGTCCCAGCTTGCGATGAGAATGGAGGCTTAGAGGTGAAACCCGATGGACGAGAGCTCTCGAGGTCCCCCAGCTAAGTCCCTCCTCTGGGAGACACGCTCTCCCACTCTGACCCCAGTCCCTGAAACGCAGCCCACCGCTGTCCTGCCAGGGTAACTCAGCCAGACCCAAAGAGGCTCCTGTTGGCTCAACACCATTTCCAGTTCTGGATATTGGGGTATCCTGGTTTCTTGTGAGATCTCCGGCCCGCTCCTGGGGTCTGGCAAGCAGGTGACAAATGGCCGGGCTCACCCCAGCCAGGCTGCATCCCTCCTGCCCACCCAGAGCCTGCATCCTGGAAAACCACACCTGCCTCCCAGGTCCCGGAACACAGGGGTGGAAGGAGCCCTCTGCACCCGCCTCCCAGGTCCCGGAACACAGGGGTGGAAGGAGCCCTCTGCACCCGCCTCCCAGGCCCCGGAACGCAGGGGTGGAAGGAGCCCTCTGCACCCGCCTCCCAGGCCCCGGAATGCAGGGGTGGAAGGAGCCCTCTGCACCCACCTCCCAGGCCCCGGAACACAGGAGTGGAAGGAGCCGTGGGCTGGGGCTTTGCCAGAGCACCCTCCCGCCTCTGGCCTGGCCAGCTCCTTCCCAGCCACTGCCTCTTCAGCCCCTGAGCTGTGCTGAGGCCACAGATGTCTTGTGTGAGAGCATCATGGCTTCTAGCTCTGCCTCTTATGAGCTGTGGGACCCTGGGCAAGTTACTTGACACCTCTGTGCCTCAGTGTCCTCATCTGTTAAGTGGTGGTGACCCTGGGTTGTGCCTGGCACATAGGAAGCCCCCAACAAAGATTAGCCTCATTGTCGGCAGACCTCACCATCTGCAGCTCATACATCTCCCTGGCAGTGACACACAGGCCCCGCAGTGGCCAGTGGAGATTGGGACTCCTGGGTTCTTCCCAGCTCTGTGACGCTTCTCAGAGGAATCACTGCCACCTCTCAGAGGCCTGAGACACTCCCACGGGTCACAGCTCGGGCCTGCCCCTCGCTGGGGTGGGTAGAAGGACTTGTACTCTGATGGGGTGATGGATTGGGGAGGGAGCCTCGAGGAGAGAGGGGCTGAGAAGGATCCCTGCTGGGAGAAACGCAATGGTTCTTCCACCCTGTCAAGAAGACGCATGGAGACACCAGGCCAACCTGCAGGGAGGGAGGGGCTGAGCCTCCTTGGCTGGCTCACACCCCAGGCTTGGAGAGGATCCCTGCCCGTGCATCTGGCCCAGGCTGTGACAGGCTGTGTGACTGGGCAGGGCACTCGCCACCTCCATACCTCAGCTTCCGTATCTGAGAAGAGGGTAAAATGACAGGATTGTGTCCAGGAAGCCCCTGGCATCTGGTGCCAGCTCTCAGTGAGAGCCACAAGGTTCGCGATACAAGCCTGCATTTAGGGAGGACGGGGAGCCCGTGGCCGGATTGGGGTTAGAAAGCACGAGCGCTGGACGGCGTCGGCTCAGACGGCGCTGGGGTTACACAGACGTTCTGTCCGTGAAACAAAACAGGAGGCCACAGTGAGAGCCGCACGCTGAAACAAGGAACGTTACTGGCAATCAAAAATACAATAATCAAAAATTTAAAAATTAGCAGAAAGGTAAGAAGATAACAAAACTCTCTCATGAAATAGAACAAAAGGACAAAACTCTGGACAATTGCTGAGGAAAGCAGGAGCACCGGAGGCTGAGCTCAGCAGAGTCGATGTCCACCTCGAAGACGCAGCAGGCTCCTCCCGCTGAAGGAGAGCGCCCTGAGGACCGGCTCGCTCTCTGCCCTTTCCTCTCTTCCTTTTCTCTTGCTCTGTCTCTCCAGTCAGAACCCTCACTCTGGGAGAGGCCGGACCCACAAGGAGGCGCAGCTCTGGACATTTCAGGACACTGGACACCAAATAAAAGCCTACAGGTGTCCAGCCTGCAAGGGCAGATTGCATAAAAAGGACGGGACCTCAGCAGGCATCGGGCCCCTCTGTGGTCACTCTGGAAGCTGCGACGTATGGCAAGATACTGGAGTACTTCCGGGGAACCTAGAGTGTCGCACCTAAAAAGTGACCGTCGACCATCAGGAGTGAAAAGGGTATTTTCAGACCTACCAGGAGTCAACGTTTTATTTCCATGTCCCTTTCCTAAGATCCTACTGTGTTTGGGTGACATAGTGCACAGGGAAACTCTGGGATACAGAAAACAGGTTGTGCAACTCAGAAGAGGGCGAAAGGAGTCCCCCAGAGCGGCAGGTGCACCTCGGGTCCAGAGAATCAAGACTCAGAGCAAGGGGCGAAGGTCCGAAGAGGGAAACTGCCAGGAGAAAAGGGAAATGGAAACGGGATTATCTGGTGTGTTTGAGCATTTGAAAATGTATTGCTAGCATTTGAGAGTTCTGTGAGAACATTCGGAATATACATAGGCATATGGAAAGCTAACGTTTTGTTTGTTTTTAAATAAAAGCAAGGTGATAACTAACTCCAGGAAAATAAAAATGTGCAGAGAAAGAAATACCATTAGCATGCACTACCTAGCTCAGTGTTGCATTTTACTTTCATGATCATGATGCCACGAGGCGTGAATGTTGATTTAACCCGAATCATGACATGGCTATGCTGGCAGGAGGAGGAAAGGAAACTCAGTGTGAGGCAGCAGCAGTTCAACAGATAAGGTCTAAGGCGGCAAAGAGAGAGTGCTGCACTGTTTCCCTATTCCCGAGTGACAGAGGGCTCCCAAAGCACATTGGCTCAACATAACAGACCCCAAATAACAAGTGTTTGCTATTTCATGAGCGAGTCAGGAATCCAAGCACAGGGCCGCTGGGTCTTCTGGCTCAGTGTCTCTTGCAGGTTATCGGCTGGAGGACAGTCACCTGAAGGCATGACTGGGGAAAGAGCACTTGACTCACCTGCCTGTCACCAGGATTCAGATCCCTAATGGCTGGGGCCTCCTTGCCACATGGCCTCTTCCCCACAGGGAAGCTCCCGTCGGGGTCACTGGCCTCTTTCCCACAGGGAAGCTCCCGTCGGGGTCACCGGCCTCTCCCAGAGTGAGGGTTCTGACTTCAGAGAGAGACAAGAGAGGGAGAGCAAGATGGAAGTCTTTTTGTAACCCATGACATTTGCCATAATCCACACAATCGATCCATCGTGAGGCCCTGCCCCTGCTCAAGAGGAGAGAATTACACAAGAGCGTGAACACCAGGAGCCAGAGGTCCGTGAGGATCAGCGCGGAGGTCCGTGGGATAATCGTGGAGGTCCGTGGGGGTCATCGCCGAGGTCCGTGGGGTCATCACGGAGGTCCGTGGGGTCATCGTGGAGGCTCCCTTCACCAGAGAAGTGGATTAGTCCACGCTGTCCAGGGAAACAGAACAAGTAGCGTATCAATAGGGTGTGTGTGTGTGTGTGTGTGTGTGTGTGTGTGTGTAGAGACTTATTTAAGGAACTGATCCACGCAATTGTGGAGGCTGCAAATGCAAAGTCCACAGAGCAGGCAGCAGGCTAGAGACTCAGGAAGAGCTGGTGCTGCCATCTTGGGTCTAAAGCTTGTTTGGAGGCAGAATTCCTTCTCTGGGGAAACTCAGTTTTTTCTCTTAGAGCCTTCAACCGACTGCATGAGGGCCGCTCCCATTATAAAGAGTGATCTGCTGTAATCAGTCAACTGATGTAAATATTAATCTCACTTTTTTTTTTTGAGACAGTCTCGCTCTTTTGATAGGCGCCAGGCTGGAGGGCAGTGGTGCCATCTCAGCTCACTGCAACCTCCACCTCCCGGCGTCAAGCAATTCTCCTGCCTCGGCCTGCTGAGTAGCTGGGACTACAGGCGCACGCCACCACACCCAGCTAATTTTTGTATTTTAGTAGAGATGGGGTTTCACCACGTTGGCCAGGATGGTCTTGATCTCTTGACCTCATGATCCGCCCGCCTTGGCCTCCCAAAGTGCTGTGATTACGGGCGTGGGTCACCGCACCCGGCCGTTAATCTCATTTTTAAAATGCCTTCACATTGACATCTAGACAGGGGTTTGACCAGACAACTGGGTACCACAGACTTGCCCAGGTGACACATAAAACTAATGCCAGTAAACCTGTCCTTTGGAAATACTGTATGTAGGTGAAGGCAGGAGAGCAGCTAGCAGGTGAGTGGGTGCTTCCAGGAGGCGGCATGGGCATTGTGGAGGGTAGGACCGTAGCATGGGGCCCGTGCTGTGGGTGCAGACTGCTGGGGGCTGAGTGGGCACAGCCGAGCCGGTGAGGCCCTGGGCTCAGGAAGCGCAGGATGGGGCTGAGATTCCTCTGTATGCCCAGCCCCTGAGGAAGTGCTCACCTGGATATGATGCCCAGATGCCCGCGGGGTGGGCTGGCTTCTGCAGGAGGGGAAGGGCTTGAACAGCGGGAGCCACAGTGTGGAAGGGGACTGGGAAACTGGAAAACATGACCCGCAGCTGCGGGCCAAGCCTGAGCCCACAGCCCTGGGAACGGTGCAGTAACCACCGTCTGGGTTGCAGGCAGCTGGGGAGGCCAGAGAGCTTCCGCCTGTGCCAGGGAGGGGGTCTGGCCAGCAACAGACCCCAGGGGATGGTGGAATCTCCTCCCCCAAATTCAAGCAGGCGCTGGTGTTTAGGAGGCTTACAGGCAGGCTGGGGGCTCCAGAACCCTGCCATGCCAAGGCTCCTAACTGTGGGAGGGAAGCCCAGGCTGGGCCAGTTCTGTGCAGCCTGCAATAGATCCATTGTTCACCCCTATTCACAGCCACATAAAAGCCGAATTTATGGGAACCAGGGCTCAGCGTGTTTCTCAGCCTGGCTGAGGCATCCGGGCGGTGTGGCCCCATCAGCGGCCGTTGGGGGCCCCCTAGGCTCTGCAGGCTTTGAGGGTCTCTGCCGGGAGTCGGGCACCGGCCCATTGCCCTCCTCCCTCTGACTTTTTGGCTCTCCCTCCCTGATGTTGTTGGAAACTCAGAGATGAAAGAGCAGGTTGCCTGTTTGACTTCTGGCTGCTTGTCCTAGATTCGTTGATTCATCCCAGAAGCAGGTATTATGAGCCCACAGGGTGGTAGTCAGAGGCGCTGGACGGGCCAAGAACCGCATCTCGGAATTAAAGGGATGGAGATGTCTTTGAAATGTGTACTGATCGCTCTGGACGGCTGGGAGGCCACCCTCCGGCCCAGGAGCCTGAAGGCAGAGCCTCCACCCTGCTCTGCTCTAGGGAGTCTCAGCCGCTCGCCCCACGGGCAGGCCAGATGATGCGCACGCTGCAAAACGAGACATTGGGTTGTTTCTGTAATAGAAAAAAGAAGAAAAAAGACAACTACCCCTCCTTTCCCCTCCAGCTCCCCTCTCTGAGCAGACTTTCAGTGTTACTGGTGCTGTGTGGACAGACCCTGTCCCTCCCTGTCCCTGTCCCCCTGAGGCCGGCTGAGCGCTGCAGGCAGATGAGACCACACGCATTCATCCACTGCCGAATTTTCCCATTCAAGGATACATCTGGGCCTCTGCCAGGTCGATATATATTAGACTCATGTATTCTTTTTGTTAGGAAAAAATTGGGGCAGGGTTTTTCATTTTGGATGGAGTACCCACAGGAGGTCCCAGCAGACCAGGTCAAACCAAAATGAAGGCACTCATGCTAAATGCCACATAATGAAATGAAAACTTTAAAACCGCAGCGAGATCCCAAAACAGACCAGTATTTCCTGAAAGCAGGAGATTCCAGTCCACCTGAGTCAGCCGATACGCGCGTCTCCTCTGCTCTAACCCTCACACAAAAGCCGTGGCCGTCCGCCTCTCGTTCTGATTCTTTGTCCCACCTTACAAACCCCGCCGTTCTGCCATAGCCCAGTGGGAGCTCTTATTCTGTTTTGTAGAAGGGACGCTGCCCCGATTCACGAAGAGTGAATAAAAGCCAATTAGATCTATGAGCAGATATGCCGTCATTGCGTGTTCTGACATCCTCAAGCTGAGCAACCCTGGTACCGGGCTGCTCGGCCTCACCCTGTAGACAGCCCGTGGAACAAGCCTCTGCACTGGGGCCGTCCTGTGCCCTGCAGGGCTTTCAGCAGCATGTCTGGCCTCCGCCCACGTGGTCCAGGAGCCTCTTCAGTCCAGAAAACCCAAACCGTCTCCAGCCACCGCCGCACCCCCATGGGGCCGTGCACAATTGCGTGCACACACCATGCGCATTGGGCAAATCTCCCGTGGACACCTGCCCAGGTTACTTCTGGGACCTCGCCGCTGTCAGCAGCGATGTTGCAGACTTCTTGAAATACACCTGACATTCGTGATTTTACTGTTATACCGTTGACTCCTCCCAGTGGGCCTGCTACGGAAAGCTAGGCTTGCCTGGTCACGACGCCCAAGCCGTGGGACTTGTGCAGACCTGCCACCGTGATCTGGAAAGCCCAGCAGTGCGTTCACAGCCACGTGATTTTTGCAAAACAAATGAAATAAAACCAAACCTTGATGTTTTCCGGCAACCCTTCAAGCCCGTTGTCTTTGCTCTGCCTGCCCCGGCGTGGCTGTGTGGTGGGCTGGCCGTGGGCATTTGGGGACCCTGTTGGCTCTTTACCACGGGTTTGGTGGGACACCTGCACTTCTGAGCAGAGCTAAGCCACTGTAAGCTGTCCCAGACCGTGCTCCCGCCCACCGTGCTGGCCGGCTGGGGACAAGGACAGGAAGGAGCGGGCCTGAGGTCACGTCACGCTGTGACGGTGTT
This sequence comes from Aotus nancymaae, assembly GCF_030222135.1. Taxonomy (NCBI): domain Eukaryota; kingdom Metazoa; phylum Chordata; class Mammalia; order Primates; family Aotidae; genus Aotus; species Aotus nancymaae. The sequence continues at coordinate 5,251,916 of NW_026988444.1, forward strand.
CCACAGCTCGTGGTACCAGACGTGTACACGTAAGGAGGGTGGGCTGTGTGCACGGGGAGCCGGAAGCCACTCTGAAAAGGGTCTGCAGTGGAGGGACCCTCAGCACCAGAGTCCTTTCCTGACCCCCGGCCTTTGTCCAGCGGCTCCGTCTGCTGGACATTCCTCCGCCCGCCCCTGCCTGATGCCCGCCTGCCTGAGATCTCAGCTGAAGCACCAGAAACACAGGGGTGGTTTCATCAGGTCTGCCGACTCTGCTTGCTTCTTAAAATTATGTGTTTGTTTGTTTGTTTTTAAGACAGAGTCTCACTCTATCGACCAGGTTTGAGTGAAACGGCGCAATCTCGGCTCACTGCAACCTCTGCCTTCCGGGTTCAAGCGATTCTCCTGCCTCAGCCTCCTGTGCAGCTGGGATTCCAGGCCTGAGCCTCCGCACCAGCCTCCCGCAGTGCTGAGATCACAGGCCTGAGCCTCCGTGCCCGGCCTCCCTCGGTGCTGGGATTACAGGCCTGAGTCTCCACGCCGGCCTCCCACAGTGCTGGGATCACAGGCGTGACCCTCCGCACCAGCCTCCCACAGTGCTGGGATCACAGGCCTGAGCCTCCACACCTGGCCTCCCGCGGTGCTGGGATCACAAGCCTGAGTCTCCGCGCCAGCCCCTGCTTGCTTCTGATCACTGGATCTTGTTTTGTTTTTTTCTTCCCGTTTTCCATGAAGCTGAAGGCCACAGTAGCTGAAGTTCACGCCCCTATACACTGAAACTCACCCTTCACTGGCCACCTTAGAGATAGCATTCATAGGACACCATGGTAACAACAGCTTCTGCTGCTTTTTGGGAACTTGGGTCAGCTTCAGTTCAGTTAAAGCCAGGCAAGACCACCAAACCTTCCACAGTGCAGAGACCACAGGCAGCTGCCAAAGTGCGGTGTTTACTAAGGTATCTGCCTCCTGCCCGGGCTGAGCCACCTGTGGTCCTGTGTGGCCTCATGGTCCCGTACGTGGTCCTGTGTGGTCTTGTGGTCCTGTACGTGGTCCTGTGTGGCCTCGTGGTCCTGTACGTGGTCCTGTGTGGCCTCGTGGTCCTGTGCTGTCTCTATTCCCCCTGTTCACATTTGTCCACTGTCTGACCCCCCACTGGAGTGTCTGCTCTAGGAGCAGGAAGGGGTCTGGCTAGTGTCCTGTGTTGGACTTGGCACCCGGCTCAACACTGTGACTGGGGGCAGGGTGGAGTGGGTGGATGGGTTGCTGCAGAGATGGCCGCCTGGGTGGACCCGGGTGACGGGACACAGGAGCAGCAGGCAGCATTGGCGTGGGCCTGGCAGGCGTGGTGAGGTGCTGCTCCGGACCTTCTTGGCCTTGCCACCTCCTGGCCACGTTGACATGGGCCTGTGACTCCCACAGGTGTGACATCATCCTGCGTGAGGGAGGAGGACTGTGACCCACACACCACCCCCAGGCTTCTTAGGAGGCCGGACCCTCAGGCGCCACAAGGGCACGGGAGCTGCGACCCACAGGGACACAGGGGTGCGACCCACGGGCCTCCTGGGAACTCGGTGGCAGCCACCCCTGCTGCCTGTGCACACGTCAGAGGGAGGGTCTACTCTTCACCCTTGACCCCTGAAAACCACTTTCATGCTGCCAAAGAATGCATCCAAATTCATGTCCCGAGCTGCCATTGCAAAGGGCTGCAGGCCAGGCAGTGTAGACAGCAGAAGGAGTCCCTCAGCTCCGGAGGCTGCAAGTCTGGGATCAAGTGTGGGTGGGCAGGGCCGGCTCCTTCCGAGGCTATGGGAGGACCCGTCCTGGGTCCCTGTCCTCGGCTTGTAGATGGCCGTCTTCTCCCTGCGTCTCTTCACAGCGTCTTCCCTCGGCGCTTTTCTCTGTGTCCAAAAAGGGGACATTTGGATTAGGGCTCATTCACCCCGACGACTTCACCTTAACCTCTTCATCTCTGTAAAGACCTCGTCTCCAAGTAAGGTCAGTAGGTATGTCAGCGTATGAATTTTGGGGACACATTCAGTCCAGAAAACAGCATCTGCCCCACCTTGAGGGGTGCAGAGTAACAGGCTCCATCGTCTGAAGGCCGGGTGCTTTCTCTCCCCTGCCTCACGTGACTGGCTGAACCACAGCCCCGAGGTCCGCATCCTCACCCCTGGAGCCTGTGATCACCACTTTAGACGGTAAAGAGGACTCTGCCATGTGACTGCATTAATGATTTCAAGGCGGGAGGTGAGGCTGGACTAGTTAGTTGGGTGGGCTCTAGATGCCATCACGGGTGTTTCTGTAGGAGAGAGGCAGAGGGAGAGCGGACACACAGGAGGCCACGTGCCGTGGAGCCCAGGGTTGGGGCAATGTGGCCACCAGCTGAGGACCGGCCACCACCGGACGCTCTGGGGCGAGCGTGGCCCTGCAGGCCCCTTACTCCGCCTGCTGGTCTGAAGGGCATGAGGAGAAGGATGAAGAGCGTGGGTAACTATGAGTAACATTAGTGATAATATTGCATCACTATTTTGACATTATTGTATGTATGTTGTGGGACAATGAGAATTAAAAATTATGTTAACGTTGTCAGGAACCAAGATTTCCCACAAAGGATAAAAGAGATGCTGGCATAGAAGGACATACACGTCATCAACAATTTGAATTGGAAATAATCAAGGTGAACCCAGGACTTAGGTGGGACAGGCAGCATCTCAGGTGGAGGGAGGCGGCAGCAGCACCCAGAGTGTGACATCATCCTGCGTGAGGGAGGAGGACTGTGACCTCCTCCCAGCACCTCCCAGCCAGTATTCCCTGAGCACCCACTTTGTGCCAGCCCTGGCTTCCACACTCTGGACTCACATGCAGGCGTCTGCAGAGGGTGCTGCCCATCTGTCAATGCCCGGGCTCCTGCTGGGCAGATGTACTTCCTCCCACACTCCAGGGCCTCACCCCATGAGACCAAGCCACCTCCTCCTCCCGCTACCTCCTGCCCTCCGCGCTCCTCTCCTGCGCTGGGCTGGTGCCTGCCTCGGCTCCAAAGTCGGCTGCTCCTCTCCCCAGAATCACCCTCCCAGCTCTCCTGTCCATCCACACCACATCTAGATTTCCAGGCCCAGAGAACTCCTTCCTCTGTGAGCGAGCCAGGCATTGCTCACTTCTCCCTCCCTCGTCATCCCCTCCTTGTGTGCGTGCCCCCAGTGGGTGGGGTAGGGGCTGGCGCAGGTGCAGAGGGGTCACAGTGAGGGAGCCAGCCTTGTCTCTTTGTCGCATCCCCAGACACCCCGCGTAGGGCTGTGCAGTGCCCGGGCCCAGCCTTCCTTCCCATTCTAAATGGGACATCTGGGTAATGACCCTTTACTTCTCAGACTCATTTTTTCCTGCCCTTGGGGGTGGGAGAAGCAAGTGTTGGTTCCAGAAAATGACAAGGTTACAAGAAGGCAGCAGGAAACCGCCAGCACGTTCCCCCGCAGGCCCGGCAGCCTGGACTGCTTGACTCCTCGTCTGGCTACCGCTGTGAGCACGAAGTTTCCTGTGTCTTGGTGAAAACCAGCGTCTCTCTCTCGCTCGTCTCCCGGCACCCCAGAGCCCCGGGGCAGCTGCGGTGGGAAAGAGGCACAGAGGCCAGGGGTGCTCTGCTGAGACTGCGGCTGGGCAAGGAGGAGCCTGGCCCTGGGCTGAGTGGAGAACCCCGGGGGTGGGCCCCGAGGCCGCGGGAAAGAGGTGGCTGCTGTGTCAGCATTGGCACGGGGGAGCAGCCCTGGAAGGCGGGACCACTGGGGGGATGGCATGTGAGCCTGGCTCATGGGTTCATGGGTGAGCCGCAGGGGCCAGCCTGTCCAGCGGAGGAGCCCCAACTCCACAGGGGTGTGGCTTTGGGAACTGAGTTCTCCCGTCAGGGCGCTGGGTTGAGTCGAGCAGCACCACCAGGCACAGACCACAGAAGTCACAGGCTCGCCCTCGGCTGGTTCTCTGTGGACCCTCACGTGGGCCTCTGAGCTGAGGCTGATCAAGTCCTCCTCCAGGCCCCGCACCTGCTGTCTGCTTTTTCGCCAGCTCTGGGCAGTGGGTCTCATGGGAGCAAGGCTCAGAGCACGGTGCTGAAGCCCGAGCCGGCTGGCTTATTTCTACACAGCCTTCCTCCGGCCACTCCTGCCTTCTGCAGGGCAGGCTCTCTCTATGCTCCTCTGGTCAGTAACGCCCATGAGAACAAATGTTCAAGAAATGCTACAAGCATGAGCTATGACCACAAAGAGGCCATTTCTTAATCTTCAGGAGGAAAATATGACCTCCTGGCAGCCATGCTGATGGGACGAGCACTTGGGCAGGTCCTTGAGGGGTAAAGGGAGGACACTGCGGTCATGATTAGCCAGCGTGTTCTCACATGCTGGACTCTTCCAGAGCAGGGGCTCACATAGGGCGAGGAAGGAAGTCCTCGCTGGCCATGGCTGGAGATCTCTGCTGCAGGGAGTCAGCCTGCCCGCCACGGGCCTTGCCTGGGGTGCACACGTGCACACATACATATGCACAGCCAGACGCTTACATGCAGAGATATACACACGCACACACCTACACACACACTCATGTGCCTGCATGCACACACACATGCACACATACACAACCACACACCTACATATTTGTGCACTTGTGCACATATGCATGCATGCACATAATGTACATATGCACATGCACAAATGCATGCACACTCATATACACACATACACAGGCACACACATATATACATGCACACACATATGCACACATACACATGCACACCCATATACATACATATGCATACATATACACACATATACATGCCCACACATATAAACATGCACACACATGTACACACATGCACACCATGCACGCACACACATGCACACACATGCACACATGTGTACACACATGCACACAATGCATGCATACACATGCACACACGTACACATATACACGCACATACACACACATGCATACACACGTACACACATGCACACATGTGTACACATGCACACAATGCATGCATATGCATGCACACACATACACATACATATACATGCACACATACACACAGGCACACATGCACACATACACATGCACACATATGTGTACACATATGCACACAACGCATGCATATACATGCACAACCATATACACACATATACATGCACACACATATGCATACACGCACACACACATATGTGTACACACATGCACACATACACATGCACACACATGTGTACACGCATTCACACACATGTGTACACATTCACACAATGCATGCGTACACACGCACACACATATACACAAATACATGCATACATGCATACACATGCACATGTATGTGTACACACATGCACACAACGCATGCATACACATGCACATGCAAATACATACAAACACATGCATACACATACACATGTGCACACAGTGCATGCATACATGCATACCTATACATGCATGCACACCCATACACACCCATACACATAAATACACATGCACATACACAGACATGCATACACATGCACACACATATACATACAAACACATGCATACACATGCACACACGGACATATACACACACTGCATGCATACGTGTATACCTATAAATGCTTGCACACATGCATGTATGCACATGCATGCATACACACATACATATATACACATACACATGCATACATGCACACACGCATGCATGCACACACATACATGCACACACACACTCCCATCACACATGTCCCTCCAGGTGAGGTGACCATATTCCTGCATCAGCCTTCCAGGGTTGGTCTCCCCCGTGCCAATGCTGACACAGCAACCACCTCTTTCCCGTGGCCTTGGGGCCCATCCCTGGGGTTCTCCACTCAGCCCAGGGCCAGGTTCATCGTTGCTCAGCCACAGACATGCACACACACACACACGCACACACACACATGCACACACACACACACATGCACACATACACACACACACACTCCCATCATGCATGTCCCTCAAGGTGAGTTGACCATTTTCCTGCATCTGTCATCTGACGGTGACGCTTCATTCATCTGTCACCCACAATGTGCCTGGCCCTCTTTTTAAGCAAAGAACAAAACAAAGGCTCTGCTCTTCCACGCGGTGGGAGCCAGGCACCGTCTCGGCTACAGTCTCCAGTGTGAGCACGGCCCACTCGGGGCTGCAGGGCCTCCCCAGCACAGGGCTGGGCACAGGGCACAAAGCACAGCCCACTCGGGGCTGTGGGGCCTCCCGAGCACGGCCCACTCGGGGCTGCAGGGCCTCCCCAGCACAGGGCTGGGTGCAGGGCACGGGGCAGGGCCCACTCGGGGCTGCAGGGCCTCCCCAGCACAAGGCTGGGCTCAGGGCACAGGGCAGGGCTCACTCAGCTGTGGTTCCATGAGTGGACAAGTGACCTGGGGTTCCCCGGACAGAGAAAGAAGGGAGCTATGGTTCAAAGACGGTGTCAGGTTTAAAGAAAGAAAACAAAATCTGGGGACTTTTTGAGCCTGTGCGTATCCACACCCCACCCCCTGCGCCCCCACTAGTGCAGATGCTCAGCTGACGTGGTGCTTGGGTCTTGGGTTTTCAGGCAGGTGGGTCTCAGCACCGAGGAAGGTCCCAGCTGGAAGGACGGGACAGTAGTGGAACTGGGCAGGGACCAGGGTGGGTGCGGGTGGCTCAGGGTCAGGGTACTGAGGCCTCTGCATGCCCCTCTGCCGAGTCCTGACCCCGTTCCACACCTGCCTGCAGCCCACGGACCCTGTGTCAGTGCTGTGCAGTTGGTCCGGACCAGCCCTGCTGCCTGCTGGGTGGAGCAGCTGATGCCCAGGCTGTGCCACCAGGAGGGAGATGCCCAGGCCCTCCCATGTTGTCAGCGCCGGCGCCCAGAGCAGGGTCCACCATTGGAGCACGGGCCCTGGTTGGGAAGGTGCTGCCCCTGAAGCTCAGCTCCTGCAGAAGAAACTGGGTGGGGGTCCCAGGCCTGGGGGAGACTAGGGGTCTCAGCTTGTATGGAGAGCTTTCCTGGGAAGGGGAGAGAGGATGGAAAGAGCAGGGCCAGGCTACGGAGGGGTCCTCGAGGAAGCGGCCTTGAGGGTCCAGTGAGGGGAAAGGAAGGGGGCTGGGAGGGGAAAGGGGCATCCAAGGACGGGCCCTCGGCTCTGGGACCAGTTCAAGGAGCACAGCAGGCAGCAGGCAGGACAGCGTGCTCCAGAGGAGAAGCTGCAGGGAGACCCCAGGATGCCCCCTTCCCAATGTGGGGGCTGAGCGGAGGGTGGGAGTTGGGAGGTGGACATGGTGCAGGGACTGTTGAGGAGACGGGGGGGTTAGAGTCCATCAGGAAGTGTCACGGGAATGGGGGGTGACATGGTTCAGCTCTGTCTTCCACCCAAATCTCATCTCAAATTGTAATCCCCACGCGTCAAGGGAGGGACGTGTAATCCCCACATGTGGAGGGAGGAGGTGGCTGGGTCTTGGGGGTGGTATTCCCATGCTGCTCTCGTGACCATGAGGAAGTGCTCGTGAGATCTGATGGTTTTAAACACGTGGCACTTCCTCACTCGCTGGCCCTTCTTCCTTCTGTCTTGTGAAGAAGGTGCCTGCTTCCCTTCACCTTCTGCCACGATCGTAAGCTTCCTGAGGCCTCCCCAGCCTTGCAGAACTGCGAGTCTATTAAACCTCTGTCCTTTGTAAACAAACCACTCAGGTATTTATTTATAGCAGCATGAAAATGGACTCACACAGGAGGGTAGGCACTGACATGGGGGGTTTCTGGAGGGGACCTGGGGACAGGGTGGGAAGGCGTGTGTCCGGGGCTCGGGCGGGGCTGGAGGAAGTGAAGGGGGGTGAGCCACCCCTGCTCTGCCTCTTGCTGAGGGGAGCTCCAGGCAGGGGCAGGTGGGGATGGGCTTTCCTGCAAACCTGCCTCCTGCATGCAGGTGCCTCCTTGCTGAGGGGCTGAAATTCCCAGGCCTCTAAGGGCAGCCTCTTCACCGCCCTGTGGCTTTTCTCATCCAGGCTCACCATGTGGAGGCCCACCTACTGCACGCCGACGCCCCCGATTCTCGCTACCTGTGTGTGGTGGGCGGGCTGTATCTGCAGCTGGCCTCCTGCCTTTCATCTTCCTCTGACATGTGTCCCCCACCCCCCTCCATGGAATAGCAGAGCAGGGTCTCAGCAAACTGGCTTTCTGGGAATGGATTTTTGGAGGATTTGCCCAGAGTTGCTGGGTGGCCTGACAGTCTCTTCCTGATGCAGTGTGACGCTAAGCTTTCTCCTGGGGAGGCCAGGCAGGGATGGAGAAGAGGGCAGGCTGGGGCATCCACCCAAAGGTCCCTTGCCCAGGCTGCCACCAGCCCAGCCACGCTGTGGGCGCCGCCCCACCCCACCCAGGGGGCGAGGGAAGGAAGGAAGGGCGAGGGAGGGAAGGGCGAGGGAGGGAAGGAAGGGTGAGGGAGGGAAGGAAGGGGGAGTGAGGGAAGGGCGAGGGAGGGAAGGGCGAGGGAGGGAAGGGCGAGGGAGGGAAGGAAGGGCGAGGGAGAGAAGGGTGAGGGAGGGAAGGGCAAGGGAGGGAAGGGCGAGGGAGGGAAGGAAGGGCGAGGGAGAGAAGGGTGAGGGAGGGAAGGGCAAGGGAGGGAAGGGCGAGGGAGGGAAGGGGGAAGGAGGGAAGGGTGAGGGAGGGAAGGGGGAGGGAGGGAAGGAAGGGCGAGGGAGGGAAGGGGGAGGGAGGGAAGGGCGAGGGAGGGAAGGGCGAGGGAGGGAGGGAAGGGCGAGGGAGGGAAGGAAGGGCGAGGGAGGGAAGGGCGAGGGAGGGAAGGGGGAGGGAGGGAAGGGCGAGGGAGGGAAGGGCGAGGGAGGGAGGGAAGGGCGAGGGAGGGAGGGAAGGGCGAGGGAAGGAAGGGCGAGGGAGAGAAGGGTGAGGGAGGGAAGGGCAAGGGAGGGAAGGGCGAGGGAGGGAAGGAAGGGCGAGGGAGGGAAGGGAGGGCGAGGGAGAGAAGGGTGAGGGAGGGAAGGGCAAGGGAGGGAAGGGCGAGGGAGGGAAGGGGGAAGGAGGGAAGGGTGAGGGAGGGAAGGGGGAGGGAGGGAAGGAAGGGCGAGGGAGGGAAGGGGGAGGGAGGGAAGGGCGAGGGAGGGAAGGGCGAGGGAGGGAGGGAAGGGCGAGGGAGGGAGGGAAGGGCGAGGGAGGGAAGGGCGAGGGAGAGAAGGGGGAAGGAGGGAAGGAAGGGCGAGGGAGAGAAGGGTGAGGGAGGGAGGGAAGGGCGAGGGAGAGAAGGGCGAGGGAGGGAAGGGCAAGGGAGGGAAGGGGAAGGGAGGGAAGGGTGAGGGAGGGAAGTGGGAGGGAGGGAAGGGTGAGGGAGGGAAGGAAGGGCGAGGGAGGGAAGGGCGAGGGAGGGAAGGGTGAGGGAGGGAAGGGTGAGGGAGGGAAGGGTGAGGGAGGGAAGGGCGAGGGAGGGAAGGGCGAGGGAGGGAAGGGCGAGGGAGGGAAGGGCGAGGGAGGGAAGGAAGGGCGAGGGAGGGAAGGGTGAGGGAGGGAAGGGCGAGGGAGGGAAGGGTGAGGGAGGGAAGGGTGAGGGAGGGAAGGGCGAGGGAGGGAAGGGCGAGGGAGGGAGGGAAGGACGAGGGAGGGAAGGAAGGGCGAGGGAGGGAAGGGCCAGACGTGGGAGGCCCGGGGTTTCTAAACGAGGAAGCCACCATCTTGGAATGCTCAGTGGCCAGCCTCCGTAGGTAAGAGGCTGAGCAGGACCCTGGTGGAAGATGGGGGTGCCAAGGGCGGGTGCTGGGGGCTGCCGTGGTTGAGGCCAAGCACCTGCCTCATAACCCTGGGTGTTAACAGTGTCCCTGAGGCCCTGGGCAGGGACAGAAGGACAGGGTTGAGCACAGCGTGGGGAGAGAGGGCCTCCCTGCTACATGCAAATTGTGTCCCACCTCCAGAACCGCAGTGAGTCACTGTCTTTGGGGATGAGCTGTCGCAGGTGTCAACAGTTAGGCTCAAATGAGGCCACACTGGAGTGGGGTGGGCCCTTCAATATGACCAGTGTCCTTAGGGAAGACAGGTCACAGACACTGCAGAGGCTGTGGCCACAATCCAAGGAGCCCAGTGTCACCAGCAGCTGAAGAGACAAGCCAGGACCCTCCCCTGGTGCTTCGGTGGGAGTGCAGCCCTGCAGCGCCTGGATTGTGGACTTCAGGCCTCAGGAACCAAGAGGGAACCAGCTTCTGCTGCTCCAAGGCCGTCCCCAAAGCTCCCGAAACACGAGCCGCTTTCCCCAGGAGTGCGTAGCTGCAGCGTCTGGAGAGCTTTGTGGCATTTGCAGGGACCCTCATGTGGCGACACTTTTCCGGGAGGGGGAAACATCGTCAGAGATGCCTGGGGGGGACTTGGGAGGTTCTTGGCCTTGAGAGCCTTTCCAACAGTTGGGGTGTGCAGGGGCAGCCGCCTGGGGACCCTGGGGCATACAGACATCTGCCGCCATCGCCCGCCCCTGAGGCAGGTGGAAACTCAGCCCCAGAACCCTCCTGTCCGCTCCTGGCTCCAGCTGTCCCCCTTAGACCTCTCTGGGAGGGGAGGGTGATGAGGCTTTGGCAGAGGCAGCCCCTCTGGCTCCCTCCTTGGTCTCCTGGAGCCTCAGGACATCCTCATCCTGGACCTTCTCTCCCTGGGCAGTGGTGGCCTCCACGCTGACCAAGCTGCAGGCTGCAGGAAGCCCATGAGGGTGAGCCCCAGCTGTGTGGCCAGAGGCAGGCCTGGGCTCATGGACCTCAGTCACCCCTTTTCCCACCATTCTAGAGCCGCTGGGGCAGCGTCTGCAGCAGCTGAGAAACACACTGGGCTGAGAATGCGCATCTCCGGAGCTTCCGCCAGCCTTGACAAATGCTGCCACGGGGAAATTGCTCTCATGGCCCCGGTCCAGCGCAGGGAAGAAGCCCATAAATCCAGAGCTCAGGGGCGGGAGGCTCTGCAGAAGGACGAGGACCGAGGGCTGCTCCCTCCTGATGGCTGGGCAGCTGCGTGGCACGGGCCTCTCCCGCTGGCCATGATGCCCAGGTGACGGGTGAGAGCCCAAGGATGCATCGAGTGGGTGCTGCTAACACAGCTGGCACCGGGCCTCACAGAGGACCTTCCTGCTTTCCTCAACTCATGACTGTCAGCTGCAAAACTGCACCAGTCACAAGGACGCAGGCAGAGGCCACAGGGCACCCAGGCACTCGGGGTCACCATGGTCAGCAGGGCCTCTGCTCGGTGACCTCCTGGACCGAGGCTGTTCCCACAGGGTCAGTCCCTGCCGACCCATTGCATGCGGATGGCAAATAGGGCAAGGCCGGGCCATGACAGGCGAGGGAGGGGCCTTCACGGGGTGGCCCACACAACCTTGCCCAGAGTCCGAGGCTGCGGCCCCAGCACTGGCCACGAAACTGCCTTAGGGGCATGTCCAGCATCTCAAAGCAAGTCTGGGCTGCTCCTCGACCTCGCCTGTCCCCTCGGTGTCAACACCCAACAGATAGTGGCCTAAATGAAGGCGATCTCGCCTCGTGCGACTCCCGCAGCCCCCAGGCGAGAAGCTGCCTGCCCATTCACAGCAGCGGTCGCCAACCTTTTCGGCACCAGGGACTGGGTTCACGGGAGACAATTTGTCCATGGATGGTGGAGTGGGGAAGGCTTTAGGATACCAGTGTTCCACCTGATCCAGACCATCAGGCACGAGTTAGATTCCCATCGGAGTGGGCAACTGAGGCCCCCACGTGCGCAGTTCACAGCAGGGTGTGCGCTCCTGTGAGAATCCAATGCCGCTGCTGATCTGGCAGGAGGCGGAGCTCAGGTGGTGACGCTCACCCGCCCGCCACTCACCCGCTGTGAGGCGCGGCTCCTAACAGGCCATGGACTCACACTGGTCCTCAGCCTGGGGGTCGGGGAGCCCTGGTTTACAGGATCTAGTGTTTAGCCAGCCCCACCCCTTCTGGTCCTTGGAGCCCAGAGCACAGCCCCAGGGGCCCGAGCAGGGCTTCTTCTGGTTACTTCTCCAGCTGTGGGGGTCATGGGGTCAGGAGCAGCTTGGGGCCAAGGCAGCCCATGAGGCCCACAGGGGCACTGTGATGTGGGCACCCCAGGACGGGCTGCGGCTCCACATGTGGTCCCGGCACCCCGCATCAGGCCTGGCCTCTCACGTAGGCAGCTCCCAGCATGGCCTCTTGGGCATGGTCTGGACCTCTGATGGGGTCCTGTGGATGCAGGGCTTTTGAGGACTGAGTTCCTGGCACAGCTGGGGTGCAGCAGAAGCTGACCCTGAGGGGACTGGCCAAGGGGCCCACTGGTGACTTGCCTGGACAGGAGGGTCGGGCCCGACAGCTCCTGGTCGGGGCGTGTGCTCCCTCCCTCTGGAAGCGCAGCCAGAGTTAGAGTCCAGCCTCCTCCGCCGTCAGCGTTGTGGCCTCTGGCAGGTTACCTGCCCTCTCTGAGCCTGTCCTCCCCTTACCCCAGGTAAGGACGTAGCCCCTGAAGTGCCATGGAGGATGCGATGGTGGTGTTCCTGGAGCCTTCGGTGAGCACCTGAGAAATGAGCTTTTCTACGACAACCCTGGGCTCCATCTCTGGCCTCTGCTTCTCTCTGTGCCTCCTCTCCCCTCCTCCATGAAACCCTCTGCCCTGCCCCAGGCTTTGTCTCTGCCACTGAGTTAGGGCACAATGGTGACTTTACAAGGGCTCCCAGCTCTGCAGCTGAAACGTGACTGATTCACCCAGGTTAGTCGAACTTCCTGGAGAGACCCCAGTGCTTCCCCGGGACGTGAGTCCACCTGGCTGCAGTGGGCTGTGGCCACGCAATGGGGTCATGGGTCTGGACCCACCACCCTGGCCTGTGAAGTGGGCTGCCCGTGCCCTCCTGGGGCCTGGGCACACTCACTCCCAGCTGTTTTGGGATTCACCACATGTAGCCAGAAGGGCTGGGCACAGTGACTTGCAAACAGAGCTCCAGCTGCCGTCAAGAACGCGTCCACTTTAGGCCCTGAAATCCCTGCTGCAGCTGATCTTGGGGGCCTACTGGGTCTGAGTGAAGGAGGACCCATTCCCTTCTCCCACCTCTGCCCCAGCCATGAGACCAGTCCCTGCCAGCTGCTGGTTGATGCATAGGAACAAAGGTGGTCCAGGGTCAGGGACCCAGGGGTCAGGGGACAGGGGTCAGGGACACAGGAACAAAAGTGTGGAGGTCCCATGGGGACAGGGATCCCTTGGCCAGCAGGGAAGGGCAGCTGTGCGCCCCCGCCCCGCCCCTGTGTGAAGCAGTACGTGCAGGCTGGCACATTTACTAACAGTCCCTTTCGCTCTCAGAAGTGTGGTGGGCAGGTGATCAGTTAACGGTGTCTCTAGGGGTTAGGATGTGGAATTGAGGCTTGTCAGCTGTGGGAGAGGCCAGGAAGCTCCACACGGCCAGCTTCACTCCCCTTCCCAGTGCAGAGTTCCAGACTCAATCCTCCTTGGAAGCAAGCTCCAGGTTCTGAAAGGACCCGTCAGGCCCCAGGTGGGCAGGCGTGGGGACTTTCTGCCTCGTGGACAAGCTCTGCCGTCAGCGGGAGTGCCAGCCGGGGACCCAGAGTCTGTGTTCTCTCTCCTCCTCTCACAGAAATTCAGGGAGCTTCTGAAGATATTCCGGGGAGGCAGAGGGTTTTTTTCGTTTAGTCTCAAGTGGCCGGTGGTTAAAGACGTGATTGCAAGGTGGTCTATTAACTTGAGATTTATTTTACCACTTTCTTAAGTCAACATGATTGAGTCCATTGAGAATCTGATTTTCAGGGCTGATGCAGAAGGTTGTTTATACAACTAAGATAATCATGAAAAAGTGAGTCAGAGGTCAATACATTTTAACTTCGTTTTGGTTAAAAGATTAAAGATGCCGCTATGATCAAATTACTTTCTTGTCGCTGGCTTGGTTTTTGGGGCTAATTCCTTTAATCATGCCACATTGTTTCAAATACTGGTGGCTCACTTGGATTATTAAAAGAAAACTATGCTATTATTTGGATTGTGCAGGAAATACTAAGTCCTCTCTGACTTGACAAAGGGCGGCCGCTGGGGCCTCTGTCCTGTGCAGAGAACGCGCTGGCTGCTCGAGCCAAGGCTGCGTTTGTGGAGACCTCTGTGTGTTTTCCAGGGGCCAGGCTGCCATGGAATAGATGTCTATTTCAGAGAACAAACTTACAGGCATTGAGCATTTTAGTCTTTACCTGCCAATCTCCTTGCATCTTAAATATATTTCTTCCGTCCCTTGCTGTGAGGTCCCCTTGGAGGAGAGCCTGTTCTGTAGGACACATCGGCTGGCCAAGCCTTGGCTGAGGCTCCAGCACTGTGAGAGACCGCTGGGGCTGAGTCTGCAGAGGCTGCAGAAGCTGTACCCTGGCTGATTTGAGTTGGGCTGTGAACTGAACAGCCCCAGGTGGCAGGCAATAGGGGTCAGCTTTCTATGCTGTGAACAAATGGCCACAAATCTGGCACTTAAAACGCCACCCCTTATCCTCTTAGTTTCTGTAAGTAGACATTCCAGGCATGGCTTAGCTGGGTCCTCTGCTGAGGGTCTCACAGGACACAATCCGGGGCCGCCTGGGCTGCATTCTCATCTGCAGGCTCAACTCAGGAAGGAAGTGCTTCCAACTGATGCAGGTTGTCAGCAGGATTCACTTCCTGTGCCTGTGGGCTCCACAGCAGCTGCTCTTGTAAAGCCACAGGAGAATCTCTCACCCTCCACTGCTAGGACTGGAGTCTTACACAACACAACATAACTGCAGAGTGACACCCATCACCCATGTCACACTGTATGACCTAGAAGCAAGTCACGGTCTCCACCACTCTCAAGAGGAGCTGATTATACACGGTGTCACTCCCTGGGGGTCACTTTAGGCTGTGTGGCATGCAGTGAGTAAAATAAAGGAGTGTTTTTAGCCAGGAAGGACAGGCAGGATTTGATACCAGCTATGCCAAAGGTGGCTGGGAGCTGGAGGGAGCGAGATCTGGAAGGCAGTGGTGAGTAGGGCTGAAAGCTCAAGGCCGAGGAGTTTCGACTTCATGTTATAAACAGTTGGAGACAATCATTGTTTCTGACGTTGGTTTTTTCCTTTGAATATCGATATGTAGGTAGGTGGATAATGGGATTGACCTCTTGGGTTTCCTCCAAATGGTGGTCTCCACCCTGCCCCACCTCCAGTCATGCCCATGCAGTGGCCTGACACCCACTGGGCAGTTCTCACCGGCATCCCGGCCTGCCCACTTCTTTGGGTAATCATGTTGGGGAAGTGCCCATGGCTTCAAGTTCTCTGGGTCATCCAAACCTTAGTGAGAATGAGCTGAGTAGGCTGTGGCAGCTGCACGTCCCAGCTCTTCTGGCGTGGAGACTTCTCGTCTGCCCAAGCAAGGCCTCTGTCATAGAATTTCAAGCGTCCCTGCCGTGGAAGTGTTTAGGTGAATGGGGCATCCAGGGATCCAGGAATCCCATCACACACACGATGGTCAGCTGCCTCGGATTCCTGGCTCCCCCTGGGCTGGCCTCACCTGCAAGGACGAAGCATCCCTGTGGTACAAAGCCACTTGGGGAGGGGGTTCTGGCATTTTCACACTCCTCTCCTGGGTGCCCTGTGGAAGGAAAACAGGCGTTCTTCCTGATTGGAGTTCGTCTTTGGCACACGTGTTTGTCCCATCCTGGCTAGTCCTGGTGCAAACTAGAGTCTGCCGAGAGGGAGAGGGCATCTGCCAAACGAGATGTTCAGTGTAGACTGAGATGATTTCAACACTCAGGTTTCAAGCTTTCTTAAAATAACAGAGGTTTGAGAAGCAACAACAAAGTAATCTTCTCGTTCTTAGTGTGTTCACACGAGTTGCTGATAAAGACATACCCAAGACTGCATAATTTACAAGGAAAAAGAAGTTTAACGGACTCACAGTTCCACGCGGCTGGGGAGGCCTCACAATCATGGCAGAAGGTGAAAGGCAGGTCTTACATGGCGGCAGACAAGAGAGAATAAGAGGCAAGTGAAAGAGGAAACCCCTTATAAAAACATCAGGTCTCGTGAGACTTACTACCACGAGAACAGTATGGGGGAAACTGCCCCATGATTCAATTCTCTCCACCAGGTCCCACCCACCACACGTGGGAATTATGGGAGCTATAATTCGAGATGAGATTTGGGTGGGGACGCAGCCAAACCGTATCCGTTGCCTACTTGGAATGTTTAGAAGGCCCAGAATAACTCCAAATGTTTCCTTCCTCCATTTGGTGTGTGGGGTTTTCCCCCAAGATGGAAACACTGTTACGATTCAGCCATTATAAATGTAATACATGCTTGAAGTTAAATGTTCAAACTTCACAGAAACTATAACATAAAAAAGAAAGTCTCCCACAATTCCACTCTTATCTAATCGCTATTACAATTATTGTGTTCTTTTGTGCTCGTACGATTTATTTTATGTCCCTGAACCCTGCTTTCTGTATTTGCTCTCTGACTTGAATGATCTACTCAGT
The DNA here is from genome assembly GCF_030222135.1 of Aotus nancymaae. NCBI lineage: Eukaryota > Metazoa > Chordata > Mammalia > Primates > Aotidae > Aotus > Aotus nancymaae. The sequence continues at coordinate 5,268,385 of NW_026988444.1, forward strand.
GCACCTTGGAAATCTCCATTTGTGTAGAGACAGCATTTCAGGCTTTGTTGTGGCATCGACTGAAGCTGGAGTTGAAATAAATTTAGGAAAGTGGATTTTTAACCTGATTGTGTGAATTTTTTCCTTTAGATTTTTTCCCTCTTACTCATGTTCAGGTTTGGAGACAGAGTACAGTTTACTAAAAATGCATCACGAGTGAGCCAGAAAAGTTTCTAATTTGTTAAACTTTTCTGCCTAAATCTTAAAAATTAGTAGAAAGTAACATAATGATAAATGGGCCCCTCCTCACGCTTCACCTGCCACCTCCATTTCTGACCTAACAGCTTTGGGAGAAAGGAAGGGGCCGTGGGGTAATGGGTGGGTGCTGCTCGGGGTCACACACGGGGAGGCATAGCTGGTGTTCCACTTCCCGTCTGCTCAGGGCCCCGGGACAGCTTGGGGCGGCTGCAGATGCAGACACTCTGAGCTGTCGGCAGGATTCCCTGCCCTTCCTGAGGCCTCCTAGGATAGGGCCATGGGAACCCATGTGCGTGGGGTCCAGGAGATGTTGAAGTGAAGACGACCTTGAGCCCCATTCATGCTGAGAGGAAGGTCACTATAAATAAACCCATTTCATCCTTTCTGAACAGTTGTATAACATCCCCCCGAGTCGAGGTGTATCTTGAGGGATGGCCAAGAAGCATTTAGTCACTTATTCTGTTCAATTCAACACATGTATACTAGATGTCTAAAACATGGCAAGCTCTGTCCCAGTCATTAGGAATGCAGAGGGGACAAAGGGGTGTAGCTGCTTCCCCTTGTGGAGCTTTTATGAGCGTGTGTGTGTGTGTGTGCACGTGCACGTGTGCATGTGCGTGTGTGTAGGGCATGATAGCTAAAGAATGAATATAACACATAGAATGAACACATAGAATGTTAGTGGCTGCCATGGATGAAAACAAAGCAGACAAATGGATCAGGAGTGACTGTGTGCGTGCGTGTGTGTGTGTGCACACGTGTGTGTATGTAGATGCATGTGTGTGTGCACGTGCATGTGTGTTGGGAAGGTGAATAGAGATTTTTAAATAAGCTGGTGCTCAGGAAAAGCCTCTGAGTGGTCATACGTGGGCCAAGACCTAAGGAGGTGCTGGGGAGAGAATCCCTGAAGCAGATGTCGGGAGACAAGCACTCCAGGTGTAGGGAACAGCACGTGCTGAGGCCCTGAGGTGAGGGCCTGGTCAGCAAACAGCTGAGTCCTCTCTGATCCAGGGGACTGAGCAAGGGACAGAGTCATAGGCGTTAATTCAGAGGTTAAATGGAGGAGAGGTCCATTAGGGCCTTAAAGGCAATTTTTGACGTACATGAACTGCACATATTTAAAGGTACCTTGGTCATGTTTGACACACGTATGACCCATAGAGTCAGCACCACAAACAAGATGACGGGTGTGTCCCTCACCACCATAAGCTCCCGTGTTCAGTAACCCTTTCCTCCCATCCTTCCTGCCTGAAATAAACTTTTAAAAATGCAAATAAATATCAATTAATTCCAGCATCATTTTTAAGTGTTTCTTTCACAATTGAATAACTAAATTCTGATAAACTGATAGATCTGATAAACCGAATGATCTTTGCATCTTTGTCCTAAGTCCGTTGATCGTGCAGATGTGGGTTTATTTTTGCACCATTCTGTTTGATTGATCCGTCTGTCTTCAGGCGAATATCACAGTCTTGGTTACTGCAGCTTTATAGGAAGTCTCGAAGCCAGGTAGTGTTGCTTCTCTGACTTCATTCTTTTTCCACGTAGTTTTGGCCATTCTGGGCCCTCTCCATTTCCAAGTGAATCAGCTTGTCAACGTCTTCCAATGATCCTGACGGGACCTCTGATTAAGGCCGCGTGGACAATGCAGATCACGGTGAGGACGACCAGCATCTTGACAACACTCTCTTCTGGCCCACGAACACGGGGTCTCACTCCACGTTTTAGTTTTAAACTTCTCTCAGCAATGTTTTGTGGTTTCAGAGCATGGGTTCCACACATTGTCAGATTTGTCCCTAAACATTTCATATTTTGATGCTATTCTCAATGAAATTTTAAAATTTCAACTTCCAATTATTTGTTCCTGGGATATAGGAATCCCAGTTGACTTTGATACATTGACTTTCCATCCTGCTACTCTGACGACTTAATTACTTGTTATAATAACTTTTTTGTAGTCTCCTTTGGATTTTCTACACAGATGATCAGGCTGTCTATAAAGAAAAACAGTTTAACTTCTTTTCCAATCTAGATCCCTGTAATTTCTTTTTCTTGAGTTATTAAACAGATGAGAACCTCCAGTGTAGTGTTGAATAAACAGAGTGAGACCAGGTGTCCTCACCTTAGTTCTGACTTTAGAGAGAAAACATTGTTATTCCCCGTTTCAGTGTGATGTTAGCTGTGGATTTTTCATCGATGCGCATTGTAGGTTGTGAGCATTCTATTTCATTACTAACTTGCTCAGAGTTGTTTTTTCTTTTTTTCTTGTTGTTATCAGAGATGAATATTGGGTTTTGTCAAATGCATTTTCAGCATCTATTAAGATGGTCATATGGTTGGGTTTTTTCCCTTTTTTAGTTTAATACCAGTTTTCAAATGTTAAACTAAACCAGCATGCCTGGGGGAAACCATGCTTGGTAATAATGAGTTATTCGTTTTATGTATTACTGAGTCCAGTTGACTAAAATTTGACTAAGAATTGTCATGTCTGTAGTAATCTATATCAGAAAGATAGTAGTCTGTAGTTTTCTTGTTTTGTTTCTGTTTTTGAGACCGGGTCTCACTCTGTCGCCCAGGCTGCGGTGCTGTGGTGCCATCTCTGCTCCACTGCAGCCTCAACCTCGAGGCCCAGGTGACCCTCCCACCTCAGCCTCCCCAGTAGCTGGGACTACAGGTGTGTGCCACCATGCCCAGATAATTTTTTTGTAGAGACGAGGTTTTGCCATGTTGTCCAGGCCGGTCTTGAATTCCTGGGCTCAAGTGATCAGCTCTCCTTTGCCTCCCAAAGCGCTGGGATTCCAGGTGTGAGCCACTGCACCTCTCCTTGTCTGATTTCAGTCACAGGGGAACGCTGGTTTCATAGACAACTGGGGAAATGCTCTCTCCTTTTCAATATTCCGGGGAGTTGGTGTGGTTTCCTCCTTCATATTTGGTTGAATTCTGGGGAGAAGACATCTGGACCTGGAGTTCTGTTGGTGGGGAGGCTTTTAATTATAAATTCAATTTGTTTAACAGATATATGGTTATAAGGGTGCGTATTTCAAAATTACAAAGGTTTGGGTGAGCTTCTGTAATTTCGGGAATTTGCTCATTTTATCTAAGGTGTCAGATTTATTAGCATGAAGCTGTTCATCATGTTCCCTGTCCTTTCGGTGTCAGTAGAATCTGTCATGATGTCACCTCCTCATTCCTGATGCTGGTAATTTATGTCTTCTCTCTTTTTTCCTCAAAAGTCTGGCCAGAGATTTATCACTTTTATTGATCTACTCTAAGAACTAGCTTTTGGTTTTATGGATTTTTCTCTATTTTTTTCTGGTTTCTATTTCATTGATTTCCACTCTAATCATGAATCTTTTTCTTCTGTTTACACTGGATTAGTTCATTCTTCCTTTTCTAGTTTTTTAAAGTGGAAGATTAGGTCATTGATCCGAAACCTTTCTTCTTTTCTAACGCAGGCATTTAGTGCTTTACAAATACTACACTAGCAGCACCTCCCATTTTGACATGCTGTGATTTCACTTTCACTTACACTTTTTTTCTTTTGATTCCTTCTTTGAGGCATGGGTTATTAAATGGTGTGTTATTTAGTTTCCAAATACTTGTGAATTTCCAAATATCCTTCTGTTGTTGAATTGTATTTTAATTCCATTTTTGTTAAGGGACAGGCTCTGTATTCCTTGGATGCTCTCAAATTCAAGCCATATATATATATATATATATATATATATGTATATTTTGTTATTATTTTTTTCTGAGATGGAGTCTTGCTCTGTCTCCCAAGCTGGAGCCCAATCTTGGCTCACTGCAACCTCTGCCTCCCGGGTTCAAGTGATTCTCCTGCCTCAGCCTCCTGAGTAGCTGGAAACACAGGTGCACATTTTTGTATTTGTTAGTAGAGACGCGGTTTCACCAAGTTGGCCAGGATGGTCTTGATCTCTTGACCTTGTGATCTTTTCACTTTGGCCCCCCCAAAGTGCTGGGACTACAAGTGTGAGTCACCATACCTGGCCAAGCCATTTTTTTATGATAGAGAATATGGCCTATATTGGTTCAAATGTGCACTTGACAAGAGTATGTGTTCCGCTGTTGTTGGGTGGAGGGGTCTCCAGATGTTAGTCGTCAGGTTTTCTGATAAGGGCATTCAAGTCTTCTATGTCCTTGCCGGTTTTCTGCTTGCTTGGGATTTTTTATGTGTGCGTGTTTGGGGGAAGGGGGCACTGAAACGCCCATTAGATATTTTCACTTACATCAGGATTCTGAATAATGCTGCAGTGACCATCCTCATACGGTTCCCTGGTATCTATTTCACTCAGGTGCATTTCTAGAAGCCCTTCCGCTTTGTTACAGAGCTTATATTCCAGAAAGCTTGTTCCACTTCATGTTTCTGCCAACAGTGTGTGAGCATGCCCGTCTCCCCAGCCTCTCCCAACTTTAACGTCCCACCAAGAAAGCTTATGTTTTCTGTCTGTATTATGTGCTTCCTGGAACAATCTCTAGTCCGGGTTTCTCTTTATTCCCCACCTTTCCAGTATCTCGATTGTGAGGTCTCTGAATGGCAGTCTCTCTGCCTTGAAGCTGTCAAAGCGCTGGGCTGAGGATCCTGGTCTGGGTGCCTTCGGGGGAGATGCGGCATTCCCGTTACAAAGCTTCTGTGGGGTCCCATGGATGCTCTTCCACGACGCTGATCTCATCCTGGTGAGATCTCACTGATTCTCATCCTTGCTCTGTCCAGCCCTCTTTTCTCACAGCCCCTCACTGGGGGAAGAGCAAACCAGACATGTGGAAGGTCTCCAGCTCCACTCTCCCCTTTAGAGACCAGCTTCTTGAGCCTTCAACGCATCCTGTAGTCAGGAGGCTTCCCCTGGTGTCTGCCACTGTCTGGGACCCTCTTTGCAGGCATCAAGAAGAGGGATCCCAGGAGCTCATACTCTAGATGCTGAGGATGTGACAACCTGGCTTTGCAATTAAGAAGCCTGCAGGGGCAGCTGAGGGCAAAGATGAGGGCACTAGCTGACAGCCCCAAGAGAGGAGCCACTTGCAGCCATCAGCAGGGATTAAGAAGATCCCTAATCTTCCCAGGGAAGATTGTAACAGATATAACAGATGTGTTCACAGTGCCCAAGTCTCCATAGATGACTAGGCAGAATCTTCTGGAAGGTCATGGTTTCACATCTGTCTGAGTAGTGTTAGCTGTGACAGAAATGGCCCAAGTGATCTTGTCTCTCTGCAACCACCTGGCGCACTTGACTTGCCCAAGTGTGAGCCTCCTGAGCCCTGCTGATGCTGTAGTGGCTCCTCTCTTGGGGCTGTTGGCTGGCTCCTTGAAAGTGTTTTCAGCCACTACAGTACGGCTTGAGTGACCAGGGAGATGTCCATTTTCATTGGAGAAGCCACAAGGAGAGAAAGAAGCAACTCTGGGCAAAGAAGCCACGTTCTGAGAGAAACCTGGGTATGCGTGCCTGCGTGGCCGCGTCCACCAAGGGGGGTGGAGTCAGCACCACGGATGTTCCAGAATAAGATTAATCAACACATGGGGTCAGAGGGCCCCTCCAGGGAGGTCAAGTATTTCAAGCCAGCCAGCACCTTCAACCTTCCCACCATCAAAACTTCCCAGAGGGGAATATTATGAATAGCAAGGAAGTGCAGGCAGACTGTTTCTTCTGCTCTATTTCTGCTCCTTTAAAATAGCTCTGTACGTCCAGCAGCTTCCCTGGGTAACAAGGGAAGAAAACACCCCTAGAAGAAAATGCGCTGCGTTCTTCCAATCACGAGGCCAGCTCTGCAGCCGCGAGAGGAGGCGCACCCCCTGGACGTGTCTCCCCCTTTGTTAGGAGGCGGCCATGGTGATGGGGCCACAGGATGGGCTCCAGGAGCAGCTGGGGAAACGGAAGCTCTTGGCAAAGGTTTAGAGCAGTTTAGACTTGGAGTCAGGCTTGAACCAGGCCACGAAACAACTCCCACGTCCAGGTGGGTCTTGAGGCGCAGAGCCCCCGACTGGGTGAGGCAGGCTGAGACCCTGCAGCGTCCTGGGCTCCAGGGCAAGGAGGGATCCTTCTGGCCAGGGGCGCCTGGGCGAGCACAAGGGCGGGAATGCCGGAAACAGCCGCATGTGCCGGAAACGGATGCACAGACGGACACAGGGGCCCACGTTGCCTGACTTTCTCTGCCGCCCCCTGTAGCCCAGGAGGATCCAGTGCAGGATGGGAGCAGTCTCCCCCCAACCCCATGCTGTCAGGGGGCTCCTGCTGCAGTCCAGCCCAAGGGAAGGGTTGTCTTGGCCCCACCTGTGCCTGCCCTGGGACCGGAACTGCTTACAGTCTGTTGGGAAGCCCAGACGGAGATTTATGAAAAGCTGTTTCCACCAGTGAGGACCACATAAAAACAGGATCCATAAAATATTGAGTGAAAAAATAAGATTGCAGACAGATTTACATCGATTCTTTTTTCTATGTGCATGTCCTCATTTTTTAATTCCTGTCTAGAAGCCGAATGTCTCCTCCCTAAAGGCACCCCCTCCTGTCCAGGCCTGTGCTTCTCCTCCCTCCCCACCTCCCCAGCTCCCCAGGGCCTCCCGAGCCCACTGCTGAGATGGGGTCTAAAGCCCTGCCCTGTGGTATCCCAGGCCCTTGTGTAATCCCCACCCCTGGGGTGTGGGCTGGACCTCGTGACTCCTTTCTAAAGAGCAGAATATGTTGCTTCCTGGATTGGGTTACAAAAAGACACGTTCTGTCTTGCTGGTCCTCCAAGTCATCTCTTATCCTCTCCCCCATTGCCTTTCCCTCTTTCTCCCTCACTCCCTCCGAGGGTACCCAGTGGCCACCCTGTGAGCAGCCCTATGGAGAGGTCCACGTAGAAACAAACAAGTGCCTCTGGTCACAGCCCACAGGAACCCAGATTTTGGCAGCAGCCATGGGTGTGAGCTGAGAAGCAGATGCCCCCATACCAGCCCTGTGATGACTGCAGCGGCAGCGGATGCCTGGATTACAGCCTTGGCAGACACCAAGATGCCGCAAGCTAAGCTGTGCTCAGATTCCAGACCCACAGGAACTGTAAGTTTATAGGTATGTGTTGGGTCTGGCACAGTGGCTCATGCCTGTAATCCCAGCACTTTGGGAGGCCAAGGCAGGTAGATTGCTTGAGCCCAGGAATTTAAGACCAGCCTGGGTAACATGGCAAAATCCGGCCTCTACAAAAAATACAAAAATTAGCCAGGCGTGATAGTGCTCACTTGTGGTCCCAGCTACTCAGGAGGCTGAGGTGGGAGGATGGCTTGAGCCCCAGAGGCAGACGTTGTAGTGAGCTGAGATCATGCCTCTGCACTTCAGCCTTGGCAACAGTGCAAGACCCTGTCTCAAAAAAAGTTTTAAGCTGCTACATTTTGGGGTAATTTGTTACACGGCCACAGATAATTAATATACGACAGGAAACTTCCCTAACTCTGCTGTTTTAAATTATTTTAAATTGTTTGTTGGTGAGGATGGAGTCAATTATCTGGCTGCATTAGAACCAGATCAGCCAGGGGAGCCATCATATGGTGACATCAGTGAGTACTTTTGCCCACAGCCACCCCCAGGCTGCCTGCCCCACCTCCGCTGCCTGATCCTGCACAGCCAACTTTCCCCACACACTCCTTCCAGCTTCTCATACCAGCCCAGCACCTGGGCTGTACCATGCAGTGTTTGCCCACCTCTCTGCCCTGCACCATGCAGTCCTTGCCCACCTCTCCGCCCTGCACAAACCAGGCACATCCTCTCTGCCACTGGATCCTGGGCCATTCTAAGTCAAGCTCTGCCTGGGTGCAACCAACACGGGGCAAAGGCAACTTCCAAACCTGGAGGAAGCTGCTGGGAAGCAGAGGGCCAAGCACCCAGTCAGGAAGGGTGGGGCAGGACTAGCATGGAGGCTTTTCGAGTGGGCAGGAGAGTGGGGTGTGTGAGGGAAGGGAGAGCAAAGAGGGGGGCCCTGGCAGCTCTCACAGGTTTCGTGAAGCCTCCCCAGGACCTCGGCCTTGCCAAGGGCTCTGCAGAATGACCCGGCAGGTATTCCGCAGTGGGTGCCATCCTGATTTAAAAGAAAATTGAAAATCTCCACACCTGCCTCACCATCATGAGGGATGGGAGCCCTGGAAAGCTTTCCATTCGTATTCCCCAAAGCCACATTTCAGGCAGCCCTTCAGCCAGCAGGCCCTGAAACAATGCCAAGCCCTGAGGATGGGAAGGCATCACTGGGGCTGCCTTGACTGAGTCATGCCGTGGATGGAGGGGAAAGCATTTGCCCATTCATCCATGTCCCCAGATGCAGGACCCTGTGGTGGCACCTCTGGGATGATGATCATGCCTGGGTTTACTGCCTGGAGGATCCACTTGGCTGAGGGGTTGACCATGTGACAAACGCCCCTGATGATCCCCTCCTGGTGTCCGTCCTCTACCTTCTTCCCTAGTGTGTCTGGACCTGGGACTTGCCTCTCACAAGACAGTTTGGCCATGAAGACCGGATGTCACTTCCAAATACATCTATAGTGACCCTGGCCTCTGTCCTGCCTGCCCTGGTGAGTGCTCTTGCTTGCTCATTCTAATAGGGCTGTTGCCATGCTATGAGCTGCCCCATGGAGAGACCCACAGGTGGGGAAGTGGAGGAGGACTCCAGCCCACAGCCCACAAGGAATAAATTCCTGCTGAGGACCATGTGTGAACTTGGAAGTCATTATCCCCAGTTGAGCTTTCTGATGAGAGCACAGCCCTAGTCAACAGCTCCACTGCAGCCTCAGGAGGGCTCTGGAGCCAGAGGCGCCCCCTCAGCTGTGTCCAGACCCCCATCCCACAGAGGCAGCAAGGTAAGAGGTGCTCATCATTTTATGCTGCTGCATTTTGGAACAATTTATTATGTAGAAATAAATACATAGGGTCTGAGACCTGAAGAAGGGGAAAGGTGTCAGGGAGCCCCCTTGAGAGAGGGAGGCATGATATGGATGGACGCGAGAAGCTTCAAGCTCTGAATTTCCAGGTACCTTGACGTAGACACTCCCTTAGGGGCACTTTGGCCCAAGTGCCCGGGGAGCAACTGCCCCATGGAGGGTGAGTTTCACTGTTACCCAGTCATTTCCTAGATGAAGGGTGAATTTCACAGGTACCCAGTCATTTCCCAGATAAAGGGTGAGTTACACAGGTACCCAGTCCCTTCCTAGAGGAAGGGTGAGTTACACTTCCTGGATGAAGGGTGGGTTGCACACTTATCCAGTCCTTTCCTAGAGGATGGGAGAGGTGCAAGGTTACCCAGTCTATTCTTAGATGAAGGATGGGTTGGACACTTACTTAGTACTTTCCGAGATGGAGGGTGGGGTGGGTTGTGCTGTTACCCAGCCCATTCTTAGACGAAGGACAGGTTGCACGGTTACCCAATCCTTTCCTAGATGAAGGGTGGGTTGCAAGGTTACCCAGTCCTTTCCTCGATGAAGGGTGGATTGCAAGGTTACCCAGTCCTTTCCTAGGTGAAGGGTGAGTTGCAAGGTTACCCAGTCCTTTCCTAGATGAAGCGTGAGTTGCAAGGTTACCCAGTCCTTTCCCAGATGAAGGCTAGATTGCAAGGTTACCCAGTCCTTTCCTAGATGAAGGGTGAGTTGCAAGGTTACCCAGTCCTTTCCTCGATGAAGGGTGGATTGCACGGTTACCCAGTCCTTTCCTAGATGAAGGGTGGATTGCACGGTTACCCAATCCTTTCCTAGATGAAGGGTGAGTTGCACGGTTACCCAGTCCTTTCCTAGATGAAGGGTGAGTTGCAAGGTTACCCAGTCCTTTCCTTGATGAAGGGTGGATTGCAAGGTTACCCAGTCCCTTCCTAGATGAAGGGTGAGTTGCAAGGTTACCCAGTCCTTCCCTAGATGAAGGGTGAGTTGCAAGGTTACCCAGTCCTTTCCTCGATGAAGGGTGAGTTGCAAGGTTACCCAGTCCTTTGCTAGATGAAGGGTGAGTTGCAAGGTTACCCAGTCCTTTCCTAGATGAAGGGTGGATTGCAAGGTTACCCAGTCCCTTCCTAGAGGAAGGGTGAGTTACACTTCCTGGATGAATGGTGGGTTGCAGCGTTACCCAGTTCTTGAAGTGCTTTCCAGAAATGACTGGCACTTGGCTCCTTCCTCCTGCTTCCCAAGGTGACAGTCCTGCTGAGACCGTAGGTTTTGCTGTTCATGCGAGGCTGCAGAAGGAAGGTGAAAAGATTGGGGGGTGCAGTGGGGTGGAGCTGTGAGAAGTGAGCAGCACCGTATGGGTGGGGATATGGCCTCACAGTGATGACCCGGCACATGGGGTCCTGGGGCCACCGCTCACAGGCTGGAAGGAAGCGGAGCCTGCTGGCCTGGGAATTTCTTCTCTCCATCCAGCATGGATGGGCTGGCAGAGAGTCCCTCACACTCCAGCCTCCTGTCTCAGAAGTGGATACCCCACCCAGGGTTGACAGTAGGCAGAGCCTTTGCTCCGGCAGGTGCAGCAGTGGGAAGAGGTCTTGGTCTCAGCTGGGTTTGTGCTCTGTCCTCACTCAGCCTCATTCCAGAGTGACCTGGGATGCAGGTCAGATCGGGTAGTGAGTAAGTCTCTCGAGACCTGCTGATTTTCTGAAGGGGAGATTCCTGCACACATCTCTCTTGCCTGCCACCGTGTAAGACCAGGGGGTCATTTCAGTCCTCATTTAGCTTCTCAAGCTTTGGTTTCGGTGCACTGTGCTGTTTATCTCTGACCATTGTCTGAGTGATTCTCTTTTATGATTTCCTAAAAGACAAATGGTTGAGCAAAGCGATTTTTATTTTTTTCTCTCGTACCATCAGGTGTCTTCCAGAAAGCACGTGCCAACTTTTACTCCTAAGTGTACCGTGTGGCGCCCATTTCTGAGCGCACCTAATACTCTGGCCGTACGTGAGAAACGGAGACCTACGCCACCGTTGTCTTAAACCCCTTCCTCACGTTCACTGGTCTTGGTACTGTTTCTCCCATTTGCCCCATTTCCCCCCAGATCTTTAGAGAACTCATGTTTTCCAGCAGAGTTGAAAAAAATCTCATCCGAAATGGCTCTAGGAGGGGCCTCTTGCACCTCACACCCCAACACGATGTTCTTTCTCTTCCTGGTTTAGTAAGATTTTTTCTTTATGTATTTGTTTATTCAAAATAAGTGTTGACTTTTGCAAATGTCTTCTGGCACCTCTCACTCTTATGGTGTTTTCTTTTTATAATTGCTGATGGGATACAGGTTTTTCCACCCATTTCTAACTCAAATCGCAGCTCACAATCTTCTCAATAAAATCAAAGAGGAATAGAATCTTTGTCATGCACAAGGCCCCTGAGAGCAGTCCAGGTCCTCCGTCCCAGGGTTTGGTGGCGAGGTGGCTTCTTTGCACAGCCTGCGACCTGTTCATCAGTCACAGCCACGTCCAGTGTGGAGGCTCGTGCCTGGAAGGGTGGGCAGCTCGGGGGCGGTGGCAAGGTGGCAGGGATGGCTGGGGCCTGGGAGAGCTTCACCCAGAGCTAGCCCCCTTGACGCCCTTAATGCCTATTAAAAGCGCACGGTACAGACGGGCATGTCTGCCAGGCCGGCATTCCCCAGTCCCCCATACGGAGAGCCTGTCCCTGTGGAGGCCACCGGGGCCTTGTTAGGCCTGACCTGGGCCAGGGTTCACATTCCCACCACACCCTGTGGCCAGAAGAGGAGAGGAGACGGGCATGCTGGGTTCGGGGTGCAGGCAGGCTGGTTCTGAGGAAGATGGGGCAGGCCAGTGTGAAAGGACCCCAAGTCACTAAGCCAAGGGAAAGGTCAAGCTGGGAATTACTCAGGGCAAACCTGCCCCCCATTCTATTCCTAATAAGACAGCTACTGAGATAAAACAGCTACACACCTCCCTCGACTCGTCCACAAGGAAATTCCTTGCAGACAAAGACAGACAGAACTCCAAGGTCATCCTCCTGCCCACTGAGATAAATGCATATCTGACTGCTTCCTTTAGAAGAGCTAATCAGAAACTCAAAAGAATGCAACTGTTTGCCTCTTCACCTTCCCGCGACCTGGTAGCCCCCTCCCTGCTTGGAGCTGTCCCGCCTTTCCAGACCAAGCCGATGTTCATCTTACACATGCTGACGGATGTCTCACGTCTCCCCAAAACGTGTAAAACAAGCTGTGTCCGTCACCTCGGTACGTGTCGTCAGGACCTCCCCAGGCTGTCACAGGTGCGTTCTTAACCTTGGCAAAATAAACTTCCTAAATTGAGTGAGACCTTCTGCATTGCAGCAGGGAGGTGGCGGAGGGCAGGCAGCAAGCCAGCCTTCCCATGGGCCTCCAGCTTGCCTCCCGAGGCTGGAGTTCCATGGAATGGGGGGCGTTTTGGCATCTTGGGGGAGGTGAGAATATGTCCAGGCTGAGGCTCTGACTTCTGCCCAGAAACTGCCACCCAGCCTCCTGGATGTGGCTCTGCCTCACTCCGAAGACAATTACAAATCTTTAAAACATAATTTTTTGGAAATTCTTTCCAATACTGGGGAAGACAGTAAGATCTCAGGCAACTTCCTGATAAACCTTGACCAGATACTTTGGATGGAGCAGTCCATGGCCCCCACTCCTCACCCTTCCCATTCCCTCCCCGTCCCCCAAAGTCAGGGGGCCTTGGGGCATCTGGGTGGCTCTGGGACCCACACTCATTCAAGCACGCCGCTCCTCACCGCCTCATTCAGCTGACGCTTGCTGAGCACTGCCTTGGCATTAGGGCAGAGGTCCTGGTCCATGCTGGCTGCTAGCGGCCTGCAGAGTGTCAGGGACAAGATGGCAGCTCCAGGGAAGGTAGAAGGCAGAGTGTCAAGCGTGGGTGCCGTGGGGAAGGCAGGAAAGGCTTCCTAAGGGGTGGTGTCCAAGCTGAGAGCTGGAGTGGAATTCGGCAAAGAGAGGAGAGGGAAGAGGATCTGGAAGAGGGGTCCAGAGGAGGAAACAGACGGGCAAGGACCTCCCCTCCCCGACGCCTGATGGCGTGGCTGGTCGGCCCGTTCCACACTGAGTCCTCTCTTCTCTCCGGAGGCACCTGTGCACAGCCCCCTCTGTTACCTGTCGTTCTCACCTCGGTGTACCTATCACTCATGACGGCAGCCTCATCAAAGCTCCTCTCTCCTCCTCTTTTTCTACCCTTGAATAGAACTTGCAGAAAACACTTTCTCCTCTTCCCCCTCCCTTCTTTCTCTGTCTCTGTCATGCACAGCAGGTGCCAGCTTAGGTCTGTGTGCAGCCCTTGGCCCAGGTCAGGAGAGCCTGATGTCAATGCAAAGGCAAAGTTCCCAAGTGCCCACCCCTCTGCACCTGTTGTCCTTTGAGGAGAGGCCCCGAAGCCCCTTCCTGTCTACACGTCTCTTCACCAGCTGCCAATGTCTTCCGCGTCTTCCCAGAAACAAGTTTGGCGAAGGAATTAAACCATGCTGTTTTATTTCCTTGAAAATTCTAGTTTTGTTTCACACCCATTTTACTGGAAACAGACTATTTTTAAACAGACAGTGGTGAGGCTTCAGTGGCTGATCTGGTCTGGCTCTGCATCACCCACATCTTGTGTTCAGTTGTAACCCTCAGTGCTGGAGGTGGGGTGTGGTGGGGTGATTGGGTGAGATGGGTGGTTTCTAATGGTTTAACACCCCTTGGGTGCTGCTCCCATGACCGTGAGCGAGTTCTCATGAGATCTGGTTATTTCAACATGTGTGGCATCCCCTTTGCCCCCACCTCCTCCTGCTCTGGCCACATAAGATGCACCTGTTTTCCCTTTGCCCTCTGCCATGATTGAAAGTTTCCTGTGGCCTCCCCAGAAGCTGTCATGCTTCCTTACTGCCTGCGGAACTGTGAGCCAGTTAAACCTCTTTCCTTTATAAATTACCTGGCTGGAGGTATTTATAGCAGTGCAAGAACTGACTGATAGAGTCATGATCCTGTTCCTCAAAGCCAAGACATCGGAGAGGCCAACACTCAAGACTACGAATGGCCCAGGCACTCCTGTGCGTAGTTCATGGACCACACGGTTGTGTGTGCTTTGCACCGTGTGGCGAGCCGGCAGCAGATTGGAACAATTGTTGTCTGAATATTTGTCTTCACACAGATACAACCGACTGGAGGAGGACCTCCGTGGATTTCTTTAATGGAAACTATTGGTAAAAGATAAGCTGTAAACAAGGGAAATGGTTTGGAATGAAGTTGATCATTGTTCATTGTTGTTATGGACAAACACGGAGGAGTATATATTACATAACTGTACATGACAACTGTAAATAGACAGCCATGAGCCCACCGCCCAGTCAAGTCCTCGAGCACGGCCAGAACCTCAGAATCCACCGGCCGGTCTCCCCAGATGCCCTCCTTCTGCCCCCTCTGCCCCTCTCCAATCACAGCCACACTCCGTGCCTGGTGGCCGCTGTTCTTTAACTTTTGGGGCAAACGCATCATGGCTTTTCTAAAGTTTTGCCATGTCCATCTGCATCCCAAATAGCGTGGCAGAAACCGTACACGAAAGCTTCATTCTGTATTGTTAGAGACAGAACGCCTGTTCCTAGGTACTGCAAGGAAAAATTAGCATTTTTTCAGTTTTCTCAGCAAAGCAATTTTACTTTCTGTAGAAATGGCCCTGCTCGTTAGGCATCTTGCCATGAAAGTACAATGAACAAAGGAAAAGCAGGCATATTTATGCCTTATGCATTGGGTCCTTACCGCTATGTCCGATCTCTGGTTGGTTGGAGTTGGGCCTCACAATCTAAACTAAACGCAATTGGCTAACAACCTAAGACTTTTCTAAATAGGTAAAGGCAATGAAGAACAAAGGAAAAGAGGAAGTCCAAATGAGGAAGGGAGAGGAAGTTGCTTGTTCAAGGACTTAGACAAGTAATAGCATAAATATCTTGGTTAAAGTACAAGGACATAGAATGTGCTGTGTGCCTGCGAGCGTGTCTAGGGCTACATAGGATAGGGCTAAACTAAGGGTTACTAGCAAAAAGCAAGAAGTCTTGGAAGCAAGTTAGTCTTTACAATAAACTATTATTTCTAACATTTATTATTACTATTTTTTAACAAGAAGGGAAACTTTGCAGAGGAACTTTTTCCTTCCTACACATATTTAATCTTTCGTCTTTCTTCCTACTCTCGTAGATAAATTCGGGAGATTCATCTATGTGGAAGCCTGTGGGTGTAGCTGCTTGTTTTTACTGCAACGTAATAATCCATTGAATAGGCATCCACTTTACCGGAACTGGATATCCGCTCTCTTTGAGATCCCCATTTTTGGTAACTGCACACAGTGCAGCCGCGAGCATTCCTGTAGGTGAAACTCTGTAGGTGGATGGTCAGAAGCGCCACTGCAGGGCCATACAGCCTCAGGATTCTAGATAAAGCCGAAGTGATGTGCCCTCACCCGTGATGTCCGAAGCGTCCTTTCTCGAGCCTGGCAGCAGCTGATGTTTGCCTTTCAAATTCTAGCCATTCAGTACCCTGGATGGAGGTGAATTTTTATTTTGTTTTTATTCGAAATATTTTCAGTTGAGGTAAAATGCACCTAAAATTTATCATTTTAACCATTTTTAAGTGTACACTCTGGTGTCACTCAGTACCATCACCTTCACATTCGCTCGGTACCTTCACCTTCGCATTCGCTCGGTACCGTCACCTTCGCATTCGCTCGGTGCCTTCACCTTCGCATTCGCTCGGTACCGTCACCTTCGCATTCGCTCGGTGCCTTCACCTTCGCATTCGCTCGGCGCCTTCACCTTCGCATTCGCTCGGCGCCTTCACCTTCGCATTCGCTCGGCGCCTTCACCTTCGCATTCGCTCGGTACCTTCACCTTCACATTAAACTCTGCACCTTCACCTTCGCATTAAACTCTGCACCTTCACCTTCGCATTCACTCGGTACCTTCACCTTCACATTAAACTCTGCACCTTCACCTTCGCATTAAACTCTGCACCTTCACCTTCGCATTCGCTCGGTACCTTCACCTTCACATTAAACTCTGCACCTTCACCTTCGCATTCACTCGGCACCTTCACCTTCGCATTCACTCGGCACCTTCACCTTCACATTCACTCGGTACCTTCACCTTCGCATTCACTCGGCACCTTCACCTTCACATTCACTCGGCACCTTCACCTTCGCATTCACTCGGTACCTTCACCTTCACATTAAACTCTGCACCTTCACCTTCGCATTCACTCGGTACCTTCACCTTCGCATTCACTCAGCACCTTCACTCACATTCACTCGGCACCTTCACCTTCACATTCACTCGGCACCTTCACCTTCGCATTCACTCGGCACCTTCACTCACATTCACTCGGCACCTTCACGTTCGCATTCACTCGGCACCTTCACATTCACATTCACTCGATACCTTCACCTTCACATTCACTAGGTACCTTCATGTTCACATTCACTCAGTACCTTCACATTGACATTCACTCAGTACCTTCACATTGACATTTACTCAGTACCTTCACCTTCACATTCACTCAGTACCTTCACCTTCACATTCACTCGGTACCTTCACCTTCATATTCACTCAGTATCTTCACCTTCACATTCACTCAGTATCTTCACATTCACTCGATACCTTCACATTGACATTCACTTGGTACCTTCACATTCACTCAGTACCTTCACGTTGCTGTGCGTCCACCACCATCCATCCCCAGAACTCTTCATCCTGAAAAACTGAAACTCTGCAGCCACTAAACACAGCCCCTGGCAGCCACCATTCCACTCTCTTTTTCCATCAATGTAACTACTCCAGGAATCTCATAAAGCAAATCTTGCAGCAATATCTGTCCTTTTGTAAATGGCTTATTTCAATTAACATAATTCTTCGGCGTTCATCCATTGTATGATGTGTCAGAATTTCCATTCTTGTCAGGCTGAGGAATAGCCCATTTCCTGTGGCTTGGATGTGGCTCGTTTCCACCAAAACTCATCTTGACATTTGATCCCCTGTAGGACAGTGTTGGGAGGTGGAGTGGAGTGGGAGCTGCTTGGGTCATGGGGGCAGATCTCTCATGAATAGATTAATTGCCCCTCTCGGGAGTGCATGAGTTCTTTCTTACTCTTCCAAAACTGGATCGGTTACCAGAGAGCGGGCTGTGGCCAAGCAAATCTGGCTTCCTTGGCTCCCTCTTGCTTCCTCTGTCACCAGGTGATCGCTTTGCTCACCGCCCCCACTCCACTTTCCATCATGAAAGGACACAGCATGAGCCCCCTGCTAGATGCATCTGCCTAATTTTAGGCTTTGGAGCCACCAGAATCGTGAGCCAAATAAATCTCTGTTCTTTGTAAATTACCCAGCCTCAGGTATTCTGTGAAAGCAACACGGAATGGACTCAGACCGTATCGTATGTGTGCTCCACACCTGTATCCACTCATTCCTCAGCGGACGAGTGGGCTGCTTTCATCTTTTGGCTGTTGTGAGTAAGGCTGCTGTGAACACGGGTGTACAAATATCTGTTTGAGCTCCAGTTTAAAATCTTGGTTTGTACGTCCAGAAGCGGTACTCGTGGTCATGTGCTGGTTCTCTGATTAAGTTTTGAGGAGCTTCTTTACGGTTGCTACACCGTTTCACATTCTCACCAGCAGCGCACAGGGTCCCAGTGTCTCCACATTCTCGCCAATGCTTGTTACTTTCTGGACTTGTTTTTAAGGGTTTGTTGTTGCTGTTTTTAATAGTAGTCATCCTAATAGGTGTCCTGGGACTGGTGTTCCTGTAAGCAGAGCCTGAGATGAGGGTTCTTGTCCAAGTGACTCTCAGGAGCCAGGAGGTGAGTTAAGCAGTCAGGGGCAGAAGCTGACCTGGAGGTGATCTCAGCTGGAGTTCACCTCAAGCCCGACTTCAGGGGAGCTCTGGAATGTGAATGCACCTGGGACCTGGCCCCGCTGTGAGGCAGGGGCTGCCCTGCAGCTTCCTCATGTTAGCTAGTCCTTGTCCTTGGTCTGCCCTGGGGGTGGGGCACAGTCCCTGGATGAAGTGGCTTCTGCTGGGCCAAGGGCAATTATTTACAGGAGTGGCAGCTGTGGGTTGTTGGCAGCACAAGCTGCTGCCAGGGGCGGAAATGGCAGCCAGTTAAGGGAATCTGAGCTGGGCACGGCAGTAGCTACTGCAGAGCGAAATTCTGTGATTGCCGGTGAGGGGCCACACGCCCCACGTTCCATCTGCCCTGGGACTTGCTCTCTGTGATGTGTCTCTTCAAGCATTTCCCCGTTTTTCCACTGGGCTGTCTGTTTTGTTATTTGTCCTTGTGTATCTTTTGCCGTTGTGTGCGTTGCAAATATCTTCTCCCACACTTTGGTGTACTGTTGACTTTTTAACCAGTAGAAGGAATCAGTCTTATTAAAGACACCCTCCTCTTTCTTTATGGGAGCCACTGATGAGATTTGGAGAGACTCCTCCAGCCTTTAAACAAACAGTCTTTCCACCAGCATGTCCATCTGAAAATTATGAAATCTGATTAAAATAAGAAGAGAGAATACACTTCTCATAATACCTTTCACTGGAAGATCATAGTTAAAGTAATTCGGTGTGGTGCAGATTTAATTAAGATTGGATTGCGGATACTGGAAATGGTGTTAGCACTCAGCATTCAGCCCCTGGAAACTCACTGAATGTGCCAGTTAAGATTTAGGGGATTTGAAATGAATTTTTTTGCAGGCTGGGCTTCCATGTGCCCATTAATTTGATAAATTTCGGAAATTATTCACATCCCCTCTGATTTTCTGCTTTAAAAATGTCTCCGATGGAAGAGGAAAGCTCCCCTTCACCTGCTGCTTCCTCCGGCCTAACAGAGAGCATGGGGCCTGAGCCCTTCCCCCGCTAGCCAGGCCATTCCTCCTGCCTGCACTCTTCTGCATGGCCAGAAGTGGGGTGAATAGTAACATGTACCCAGAAACCCAGGGCCCAACTGTGTTTGGAACAGGGGCTTGGCAGACGCAACTAGTGAAGGATCTTGAGGTGACATCATCTTAGATTTAGGGTGGTCCCTAGATCCAATGGCGGGTGTCCTTAAAAGATGGGGAGAGACACAGACATGCAGAGGAGAGGTCGTGTGGAGACAGAAGCAGAGCTTAGAGCAGCACAGCCACACACCACGGAAGCCAGGGCCACCGAACCTGGAGAGGCAGGAAAGCACCCCCGCTGGAGCCTCTGGACGAAGCACAGCCCCACTGGCACCTTGATTTCGGACCTGTGGCCTCCAGAACTGTGGTAGGATAATGCCTGAATCTGTTCCGGAGCTTTCCACACCCTGCTGTGACTCCCTCCAGCCCACCTGCCTGCCTCTCTCTCCGGGCTGAAGTGCAGGGGTCAGGGGCCTGCTCCGGCTCTGCTCCCAGCCTCTGATGTCAATTGCAGGGCGGGGCATCTGGCTCACACCGGGAAGCCCCCTCCACTCATGCTGGCTCCAAGCTTGCTGACGTCTTCATCTGTCTGGTCCTCTGCTGGGCCAGCTGGGACTAAGGATGAGGTTTCAGGGAGGAAGAAATAGGAACCAGCTTGCAGCTCTAGGACCTCCCTGGCCCCAGCCTGCCTCTGTCCCCAGCTTGGGCAGCAGACTTGCCACAGAGCAAGAGTGTCCCAGACCAGACCTGCTGCCTGCAGGTCCACACCCCAACCTGTCCTCATTCTGGGTGCGTCCCTGGATCTTACTTCTTCTCTGTCCCTCGCCACCAGCTGCTTGGAACCTGGCCTGTCTTCCGAATCTGCCTGGATCCTTTACTTCTCAAAACAAGCTTTAACCCATAACTACCCATCACTGCCCATCACTGCCCATCACAGCCCATCACTGCCCATCACTGCCCATCACTGTCCATCACTGTCCATCACAGCTAATTACTGCCCATCACTGCCCATCACAGCCAATCACTGCCCATCACTGTCCATCACTGTCCATCACAGCCCATCACTGCCCATCACTGTCCATCACTGTCCATCACAGCTAATTACTGCCCATCACTGCCCATCACAGCCAATCACTGCCCATCACTGCCCGTCACAGCCAATCACTGTCCATCACAGACAATCACTGCCCATCACTGTCCATCACTGCCCATCACTGTCCATCACAGCCCATCACTGTCCATCACTGCCCATCACTGCCCATCACTGTCCATCACTGCCCATCACTGCCCATCACAGCTCATCATTGCCAATAACTGCCCATCACTGCCAGTCACTGCCCGTCACAGCCTGTCACTGTGGGTCACTGCACATCACTGCCCATCACAGCCCATCACTGCCCATCACAGCCCATCACTGCCCATCACTGCCCATCACAGCCCATCACTGCCCATCACAGCCCATCACTGCCCATCACTGCCCATCACTGCCCATCACTGCCCATCACTGCCCGTCACTGCCCGTCACTGCCCGTCACTGCCCATCACTGCCCGTCAATCACTGCTCATCATTGTCACTGAATTTCTTTCCCAGCGTGTGTGCACCCATTTCTCATCACAGCCTTTGGCCATCCAGGGGATGTGACCATGAGTCATAACTGGCCCCCGAGGAGTCCCTGGTCACTTCTCGGTCAGCCAGACTGGAGCTAATGCTAATGCAGTGGTTCTTAACATTTTCTGCAGCCTGGAGATGTCTTTGGTTGCCACACCTTGGAAGAGGGTGTTCTGGAATCTGGTGAGTAGAGAGGCCAGGGTGTGCAGGGCAGCCCCACACACAGGGCGGTCCAGGCCAGAACACTGCTGGTGCAGTGAGGAACCCTGCTTTCCGCCTGCCCCGCCATCCTGCCGGGCCATTGCCCATCTTTTGCCCCCACCATCGCCTGTTCCTCATGGTCACAGCCCTCTGCAAACTGCTGCAAACTTGTGGCATTTCCAGGGGTTTCCCTGTCCCCACCCTCAGCTCTGGATTGACTGGGAAGAAGCTGTGGATGACTGACAGGGCTGAGGCTGTGGCTTGGATCTGAAGGCTCCTGCCACACCCCCAAGCCTTGACTGGGACCCCTGTGAGAGAGTTGGGTCACTTCATTTCAAAAAACATTGGAATGCTGCATGTTCCAGCACAGGGAAGGGAGTGGAACTGGCCTGGCTGGCAGCTCTGAGAGCTGTGGCTACGCGGGGCCCCAGGCCCACCCGCCCTCTCCACCTCTTACGTGAGGCATCCCCAGGCAGCCCCTCACCTGGCTCCAGGGGCCAGCTTGTGTGCACCAAGGCCTGCCATGGCCAGTCCTCATCTCCTGCAGGTGACCGATGGCAGGAAACCCACTCCTGGCCTGGCCAGCCTGCCCTCCCGCCCCCAGCAGACCCCAGGAGGAAAACAGCACCTCACAGCACAGCACACTAGGGGGTCCAGCAGTCCACTTCCCAGGGACCCCAGGCTTCCCAGGGACTTTCAGGCCACTGGCTTGACACGGTGTCACTGAGGGGCCCTTACCTAAGTGACTTGGGACACCACAAGGGGCCAGGACTGTCTCCCCCAGAACAAAGACAGTCTTCTCCCCTCCAGAGAGGAGGTCTGGCCCCCAGCTCCTTTTCTCATGTCTGCCTGTGACCACCTAAACCACACTCATATCATTCAAGCAACGGCTTTAATCTAGGCACAGTCATTTCCCGAGACATCGCCTTCAGTCCCATCGTCATTCATCCATGTGCTGCACTTAGTAGGGCACCTGCTGCTGGCTTTTAATAATCGAATCTATAACTCGTGCTGTATTGAGAAAGATTACTTCATTTTCTACTTCTCACAAGAAGCTTTAACACAAAAAGCTGGTGTGATGGTTTTAAAAGTTGGCCCACAAATTATCTGAAAGTTCTCCCCTGAAAGGTGGAAGGTGAATTGAGTTCTCTTCCCCCGAGCGTGGCTGTTAGTGATGAGCTTCTAACAATAGCACAGAGCAGAAGCGATGGTGGAGGCGAGCCCCCGACGCGCACAGCTTCTGAAAAGGCTGCAGCGTCTGTCTGCCTGGGGCAAGCTCTCCCGCTCTCCCTCCCTCCCTCCCTCTTTCTCTCTAGGCCAGATTCCTGACCACAGACGCTGAGAGATAGTAAATGGCGATTGTGCAAAGCTGCTAAGTTTTGGGGTAGCGTGTTATGAGCCATTGATAACTAATACAGCTGCAGACATCGCCCAGTGCCTTTTGCGCATGCATCTGTTAAAAATACGTGCTTTTCTTTATGCTGTTAGTGCAATGAAACGCTCCCTCACGGTTCCTAGACTAAAATCTCCACGTGGCTGGATAGGCGCTGCTTCCTCCAGCCTCCGCGTCCAGCTCCTGCTCTCCGCCCTGCTCACGATCTGCCAGGTCAGGGTGGGGCTTCGCCGGCTGCACTGTGGCGAGGGACAGGCCACCTCTGACCACCGGCCTGCCCGGGATGCGCTCACATCCCACGGGAGAAGCCCACTGCACAGCCACGCCGCCTGCTCCGGACGCAGGGGAGGATTGGCCCGGGCGCGCTGAAGGCAGTGAGGCTTCTGCTGCAAATCAGCTGCTCAGACTCAGTCCCTCCACCCGCAGCTACTCCCCGCTGCAGCTTCTCCCAGCCTCCATTCCGGTCGCTGGCTACGTGACCGTACTGACTTGAGTTTTCAATGTCAGACGTTGCCCGGATTTTCACTCCAGAGCTAAAGGTTAGCCACCTGTGCCATCTTCCCCTTCCTGCACCACACTGCACCCCACCGGCCCCCCACCGAGGGAGATCACAGTTGGGCTGACTCTGCGTTCACTGTGCGATCACTCTGCCAACATTCTGCACGCGGCTTTTCTGACACAGATCTTCTTCCACGGTGAATCACTGCCTTGCTGTCTGCTTAGTTTCCCTGTGCCTGTTGTGAGCGCTTCTGCTGCCCCAGGACCGCCCGCCCTCCTAGGAATCTGCTCTGCCTTTGTCTGGGAAGCCGCCGCAGCCCCTGGCCTCTGCTTTATCCTCCTTGAACCTCCCGAGAAAGGGGCAAAGGAGGCAGTTTTACTTCACCAGTTGCATGTTCAGGTCCTCTCCCTGTATTTTGCTGGATTTTTACCATTTTTCCTTTTAAATTTGTCATTTCATATGAGTTTGTATGTACATTAGAAACATCTTGTTTCTCTTTCATGAGGTTTTTTACCTTACTGACTTCAAAAATGCAACCAACTTTGTGTTTCTTAAAGATCTTTCCTGGCCTTGTTACACTAAGGAGGGACTTTCCCTCCCAACATATTACTCAGCAGTACTTCACGAGTTTTTAAAATGTGTGGATCTTCTACCTGTCTGAATGCAGTTTTTGTGAGGCTGCAAACATCTAGTTTGCTTCTTTTGCTGCAAAATATAGTCCACAAACACATGAGAACATTGTCATCCCACTGAAGAATTAAAAATTCAAATGGAAAGAGCAAGCAGGCACTTTCTGCTTCCCAGAGCGGCCTGTGTGACAGAGGTTGGCATCGCCCGATGGTGGCTGGGTGAGGGGCTGTGCCCGCCTGTGTCTCACAGACAGAAACACACAGGGCACCACTGACAGGGAGAGGGCGTGAGGACGCCCATCAGACGCTAATGCATGCAGGCTCTGGCCCAGCAGTGCCACTGTGAGAGCTTCTTCTGCAGAAGCTCTCACAGGAGAACACAGGCATGCCCACTGCAGCAGTATGTTGAAATTCTACACAACCACAACCAAACCCGTGTCCATCACAGTGAAGCTGATGAAGTAACCCAGTGCACATCACAATTTATCACAGCCTTCACAATAAACGGAGGGGTGTGTGTGTGTGAGTGTAGTGAGAGAGAAAAAGGAAGTTGTATCTATATTTATCAGCATAGAGTATTCTCCAAGACAATTTCTGTGCACAAATGCAAACAGTAAGTGACAGAATCATGTAAGTCATATAATTCTGTTCTTGAAAAAATGTAGGGTTCGAAGGAAACACACCAAGCTCCTCTCTGGAAGGTGAGATTCCAGGTGATTCTTTTTTCCTTTTTTCTTACTCTGTCTGAATTTGGAACTTTCTAAAAGTTACAGTGAACAAATATCATTTTAAAAATAAAAGCGATAAAGCCATTTTTCAAAGGAGCTATTAAACTGCAAACCAGAGTAACAAGAGATCCACAGATGCCAAATTAAAAGGTTTCCCCCAGGCTGGGTGCGGCGGCTCACGCCTGTAATCCCAGCACTCTGGGAGGCAGAGGTGGGCGGACCATGAGGTCAGGAGATCGACACCATCCTGGCTAACATGGTAAAACTCCGTCTCTACTAAAAATACAAAAATCAGCTGGGCATGGTGGCTGGTGCCTGTAATCCCAGCTACTCAGGAGGCTGAGGCAGGAGAATTGCTTGAACCTGGGAGGCGGAGGTTGCAGTGAGCCGAGATTACACCACTGCACTCCAGCCTGGACAACAGAGCGAGATTCCATCTCAAAAAAAAAAAAAAAAAAAAAAAAGGAAAGGAAAGAAGAGGAAAGTTTCCCCTGGCAGCTGGGAAAACACCAGCTGGGACTGGCTCTGTGCGGGCCACGCTCCATCCACCTCGCCCTTGCAGAGGGATCTGGCTCTGGTCCTGCCATCCCTCGGGCCGCTGCCTGGTTTTGGGCATCTGAGAACAGAGGCTGGGGTGCAGCCCTAGTGTTCCCTTGGCATCCACTTCACATGCTCTCCACACCTGGCAATGTCCGTCCACGGCCTGGGGTGACCCCCTTTACCCTCACTAGGGCCTCCAGGAGGAGCCCCGCCTCGGAGGTGCCTGAGACCTGAGGCTGGACTCTGGGAAGAGAAGAGTCACAGGCGGCACCATCCCTAGGGTGCAGCAAAGTTTCTCAGGGTGCAGTGGGGGGCCTAAGCCAGGATCTGGAAGGCTTCCTGGAGGAGGTGGTAGCTGAGCCTTGGATGAAGGGCAGGAGTGTGGGCAGGTGGAGAGGTAGCTGGTGTCAGGGCAGAGACAGCGCTGAGAGTTGCCAGGCAGGCTGTCACCTGTGAATATTCCCCAAGCCCCTGCTCTGCGTAGGGCTAGTGCAAAATGCTGAGCATGACCGGGGCTGGGAAGAAACTCCCCCTGCCCTCACAGGACCCTGTGTTAAAGAGACAGGAGGGCTGGATGCCCAGCCCCTTGGGTGTCCCGTGTGGTCTGCAGCATGTGGGAATGTCCATCGGGGCACCAGAAGGCCTGAGGCACAGAGCAGACGCATGCGGGTGTTGGCGTGGCCTCTGCAAAGGTGGTCAGTCATCCAGGACAGCAGTCGGCTTCTGCCCTGAGCGTGTGTGGACCAGAAGGAGAAAGAAAATATCGGAGGGAGGGAGTGTAGAGGGGAGATGAGAGCCAGAGAAATGTGTTGGGGAATCTCATTAATCACATCATGCTCTGCTGTTAATTACACAGAAATTAAATTGGCACTAACTCAAGCAGAAAGCTTTCATGTGACATTTCTCCACATTCCTCGCTGAGGTGCCGACTTGCTCTAATTAGCACCAGGATTCTCCAGCCTTTGTCGTTCCTGGAACCCGGCTCCTTGCTTGGGCCTGGCCTGTGTCTCGGCTTCCTCAGCCCCCATGGCCACTCATCCACGAAAATGAAGTCAGCGACTTGCGTCTTTAGAGTCCACACTTGGAAATCCCTGAATGTGGAGGAATGGAATCCAGGCTGGGGAGAGGGTGGGAGGCGAACCTGCCTCTGGCTGGGGGCTGTGGTTGAGAGGGCAGGGAAGCAGGGGGCTGAGGGGCTCCTGGGAGTTGCAGCGTCTCCACTCCGTGGCCCGCCTGGGTCCTGAGGTCGGGGACGGGGGGCCCTGCTGCTGCCAAGCTGCCACCAGGAGCCACATCATGGGCGACGTCCAGTGCAGCTGAAGCGTGAGTGCCACCCCCTCCACGTGGTGCCCAGCCAGGACTTCTGGAATCGGAGGGCCCCTGAGCTCCGGCCACCAGGGCCAGTGGTCATCCACCCTGCCATGCTCAGGGCACCGCCAGCTCACGGGCCTGCCGCAGCCCCTTCCAGCGCCTTTCTGGGGAGGAAGTAGCAGGGGGTTATCCCACACTCCAGCTCCCCTGGTGATGCTGGTAATTCTCCTTCCCTCTCAGCGTGTCCATTTGCTGCTTTAAAAGCTGAACCTCCAATTTTTCCTGGTTGCCTCTTCTTCCAACTGTCTATGAAAACGTGACTGTCCCTAATGGAAACTGCCTTGAATAACAGTGGAGCTGGAACAGGGGCCGTGGAGGCTGTGATTGCCTTCACTCCTATATTTAGTGCAAAGTGCAAGCCGAGTTCACGTGCGGTCAGGGCTCTGCCCAGCCCGAGGCTCAGGATGCTCCTGGAGTCTGCTGTGGGGCCAGGTGGAATAGAAGCCCCGAGCTCTGTGCCTCTGGGTTTGGCCCCGTCCTCACCCCACACTCCCTTCAGCCTGCTCCACTGCACTGGGCCTCCAGGGCCGACTGTGTGATGACAGGGTCCTGGTTCCATCTGTCCTGGCGCTGCCTCCTGAGTCCTGGGCACTTTTCAAGGGGTACTCCTTCTCCTCCACCCTCAGGGCTGAGGCTGCCAGTCAAGCTCCCAAATCCATCAGCTTCACACCCCTTCTCAGCACCCACAACCCAAAGCCTCCCTGTCCTCATCCACGCTTGCTGCCATCCTCCCCTCTGGCTTCCTCCCGTCTGACTTCCTTGCGAATGCCAGGCGTGTTCCTCAACAGAAGCACAGACATTCCTCTGTCCTTCTCAGCGTTCCCCCAGGCTGTGCCGTTGCCTGGAGTAAAACACAAACTCCTGAGTGTGATCTGCGATCCTGGGTTTTTTTGCAGCGCGGCCTGGCCAGCACATGCGGCCGTCAGCCTGGCTCCAAGGGCACCTCCGACCTCCCGGGCACGTGCCGCGGCATCCACGCCAAGGACTGGGAGCAGGGCTAAGCGGCTTCCAGGGATGTCAGCCCTGGCTCTAGCAGAGGATACGGGAGCTCCTCCCTCCAAACTGTGGGTGGATGCTGTCCCTGAAAAAATGTCCCGAGTGAAGTCGATATCATGACCTCCTGCTTCAGAAGGAAGAGGCTCCATTGTTTGCAGCAACCACATACTCAGCTGTGTTTGTGTGAGGAGAGAGAGAGAGGGAGACAGAGAGCGGGGAGGGGAATCAGAAAGAGACTGCCAGCCCTCAGGAAGCCTGTGCCGAGGAGCTGTTTCAGCCAGAGGCCAACCTTCTCTTCCCTGTGAGCAACATTTCACAGCATCTCTGGTTCTGTAAACCCACAGGGAAAATTCCAAGCAGTCACTAATACTGCTCTCATCACCACAGGCCATGCCCACACCTGCCCACCCCTCCCGGGTGGACCTGCTGCTGGCAGAGGGGCACAGGGTCAAAGCCCGGGCCAGCTTCTGTGGGAGTCTGTGGTGCGCCCGGGCACTGAGGGACAGGCAGTGGCTGGGGAAGACAGCTCAGGTGCCCAGGGCCGCTCAGCTGCAGGCCTCCTTCCCACCTGTGGGGGACTCTTTCAGGAATTGTTCAGGAAAAACTAAACTTTCCAACCAAGAGGAGCTTTGCTGGCAGTTCTTAAAATAAAAATGTTTACCCTTGTAGCGGGATACGTTTACCATTCAAAATGAAGAGTCTCCAGTTTGCATCTGAACACGAGAATAAAATGATATGGTTGTTTAGAACAAAAGCCACTCAGAGGGGCCCTGGTAGACTGATGGTCACATCCATGGCAGGCAAATGCAAACGGCCCTCCACTGCTGAGGGGAAAAGGCGGGCCACGATATGAATTTCGGGCTGATTTGCACTGAGAGGAAAAAAATGTTCGACCTAAGGAGATCACTTTCTAACGATCAGGGTTACGATGCACTCCAAAGCTGCTATTCACAAAGAAAGTACAACAAATAAATGACACTCAGCTACACAAACAGCTGGAAGCTCTACAAATAAAAATCCGCAAAAACAGTAAGAGTGGAGACGTCTCTCAAACCTTAATAGATTACAAAATGATGAAGAATTAGAATAAGAGCAAAATGAAATTAATGAGAAGTTTAAACATCTTGTGTTAAGAATGTATCTTGCATATGGAAAATACACCCATTTAAATACCCAGGAAATATTTACAGACATACACCA
The DNA here is from genome assembly GCF_030222135.1 of Aotus nancymaae. Taxonomy (NCBI): domain Eukaryota; kingdom Metazoa; phylum Chordata; class Mammalia; order Primates; family Aotidae; genus Aotus; species Aotus nancymaae. The sequence continues at coordinate 5,296,647 of NW_026988444.1, forward strand.
TGTGCTGGACTGGTGAGGTCTCAACACTTTTTATCACGTGCCCTCAGTAGGGATGGACACCTATTAATTTACTTATTAATTATCATTCACAGTATATGATACGGATATATGATATAGCGTGTCCACCATAGAGCAGATACAATGGTTGACATTTGAAAAACTGGGATAACAGTCTGCATGTGCAGAAGCTTCATCTTTTTTCCCTCTGGTGGATTGATGTGTGCACCTGCTGGAAGGCACACCTTACTTAAAATACATAAAACACTATATATATATTTTTTTGCAGCCAGAATAAACTTTACTAAAATCTGCCAAACACATTATAAAAAAGAAAAACTGTATATTTTTGATATAAACATATTAAGCAAAATATTATCACGTAAAATTTATTAGTAATTGTAAAACAAAATCCCTGAGTCATTCCCTCTAAGAATGCAAGGATGGTTCAATGTTCAGAAATCTATTAATTTCACGTATTAATAGGAAAAAGGAGAAAAGCATGTGTTCATTGCAGCACTTTTGACAATATTAGAAAATTGGATATGGACCAAGTACCCATCAAAGGTAGAGAGGATGAATAAATGATAGGCCATCCTCAAGATGACCTGCTGTGCAGCTATCTAAAAGAATTAAAGAGAGCTAGATGTCCTGTATTGAAAAAATTTCAGCATTAATTATTAACTGAAAACAAAAAGCAGAAAAGCAGCATATTAATATATAAATACAGGAGCCATAGGATAAAACACTGTATTTATATCTAAATATGATGTATAATTTATATATAAATTGTATATGCATAATTCACAAACAATTGATACATAATATAAGATATAATTTACATCCATAATTTATATGCCTATGTGTGTTTTTCCCTCACGTAGTCCAGGCCTCAGCAGTCTGGGACACAGCAGAAAGCCAGTCTTACTGTTCTACCCAAAAGATGCCCGAAGCCCTCACCCAGCCCCCGTGCCAGACAAGCTGCTCTCCAGAGGTCTCAGGCCACTCAGAGGAGGCTCTGCCCCGCCCTGGCAGCCTGGTGGGTGGGCCGCTGAGCAGGCACCACTCTCTGAGGGATGGTCTCTGTTCTTCTCTTGTCCAGTGGTGGCCTTGCCGCAGAGCACAGTTCAGGCCTGTCTCACCTGGATGGGCAACGCACACCTGTCCTTGGTTCCAGTGGGACCAGAACCCTCCTGGAAGCAGGAGTTGTGTCTATTGTTTGAAGGGTGAATGTGGCCCTCAGGTGAACCCTGGGCACTTGTGCATGGAAGTGTTGACACCCTTGCCTTTCTGGTCCCACGCTAGACCCACAGGACTAGCGACATGCCGAGCAACAGCTTGCACACACAGACCTCCCTCCTCCCCCTCCCTCCATCCGAAATCACACACAGACCTCCCTCCTCCCCCTCCCTCCATCCGAAATCACACACAGACCTCCCTCCTCCCCCTCCCTCCATCCGAAATCACACACAGACCTCCCTCCTCCCCCTCCCTCCATCCGAAATCACACACAGACCTCCCTCCTCCCCCTCCCTCCATCCGAAATCACACACAGACCTCCCTCCTCCCCCTCCCTCCTCCAAAATCACACACAGACCTCCCTCCTCCCCCCGCATCCAAAATCACACACAGACCTCCCTCCTCACTCCTCCCTCCATCCGAAATCACACACAGAACTCCCTCCTCCCTCCTCCCTCCATCCAAAATCACACACAGACCTCCCTCCTCCCTCCTCCCTCCATCCAAAATCACACACAGACCTCCCTCCTCCCTCCTCCCTCCATCCAAAATCACACACAGACCTCCCTCCTCCCTCCATCCAAAATCACACACAGACCTTCCTCCTCCCTCCATCCAAAATCACACACAGACCTCCCTCCTACCCCCTCCCTCCATCCAAAATCACACACAGACCTCCCTCCTCCCTCCTCCCTCCATCTCAAATCACACACAGAACTTCCTCCTCCCTCCTCCCTCCCATCCAAGAGGCCTCTTCATTTCTGTCACTAAAATTGATCACTACACTGGATGGCCAGCCATGGGTGCTCACAGCCCCCTTCTAAGGGGAGTCCCCCTGAGCCCCACCCAGCCTGGGCCTCTTCTGGGAGTCACCCGCCAGGAGTCAGGACCTTGCCCTGAGGGAAGGTGGAGGCCGCTGGCAACCTCCCACGTGATAAGAAGTCCAGAACAGGGCTCGCGGCGGGGAGAGAGCAGTGGTCCAGGCGGCCCGTGATTTTCATGGTCTAGAATCCGGCATTAGAGAAAGGATGAACCAGTGACTAGGGCCACCAATGGGGCCCTAGAACATTCCACCACCGTAAGGGCAGGGACAATTTGGGGAAAACAGTCCTCGCCCTGGCCTCGGCCCCTGGGCATTCACCATCCAAGTGTGCTGTCTCCAGCCCCTGTGGCTGTCTCAGTGCTAAATCCCCGGCCCAGGGGCTTCTGCAGGCCTTTTTGCATCTCCTTAGCCTCTGCAGGGGTTGTGGCTGTGAGCTCGACTCCCATCCGGCCCCACGCACCTCCCAGGCTCCCCACATGCCTGCCAGGCTGGACACACCCCGCACCGCTGCTGCCACCTGGACCCTCATGTGGCAGGAAGTCAGGGAGGCTCCACGCCCCCTCAGCCCAGAGACACCAGGGCCCTCGATGGACCCAGCATCCTGGCTGCCTCCACCCCAATTCACCCCAATCGGAAGGCTAAAGGGGCGGGGGCATCTGCCTGCCTGGCAGAGCTGAGGCTCAGAGCAGCCCGAGAAGAGAGGGAGGCCCGGGGCCTCAGCAGGATCCGAGAGGCCGGAGGGAGGGCGCCGTGGCCAGCGGCAGGAGTCGCTGGGGAGGCAGCTCTTGCTCTCAGCAGGCACTGCAAATGCATCGTAAACGCCACTTAAGATCTGAATCATCACTGTACAGCCTTGAAAGCCTGCATCCATCACTCTGCCAGCTGCTTCTCCCTGAAGGCAGCGACCACGCTCAGAATATCACTGCCTGTCACCCGAATTACGCCCCAACGAGGATTGCAAACGGCTTTCTGGAACAACAGAGACCATTCAACACAGCACGTTGCCCCTCGCTGCCCGGGTAGAGCAGACCCCCGTCCTCTGGGCGCTCCTGGCTGCAGGCCGGCTCTCCTGATCACTCCCACAGACCGAGGAGGTCAGGATGCTGTTGGGACACGCTGTGAATGATGGCTTCTGTCACCTGTCACTCCAGTGGCAATGCTTGCTTTTTTCTTTATTTTCTTTCTTTATTTTTTTGATGGAGTTTCGCTCTTGTTACCCAGGCTGGAGTGCAATGGTGCGATCTCGGCTCACCGCGACCTCCGCCTCCCGGGTTCAAGCGATCCTCCTGCCACAGCCTCCCGAGTAGCTGGGATTACAGGCGTGTGCCACCACACCCAGCTAATTTAGTATTTTTAGTACAGACGGAGTTTCTCCGTGTTGGTCAGGCTGGTCTCAAACTCCTGACCTCAATGAATGACCTGCCTCGGCCTCCCACAGTGCTAGGACTGTAGGAGTGAGCCGCCGCGCCAGGCCGGATTCCATTTTCTGCTTCTATCTCGCGTGGTTCCAATTCGTGCCGTCCGAGGCAGCTGGCCCTCCTCTCCCGGGCGGGGAACCTGCTTACGTGGCCTTCAAGGAGGCGCTGGGCGTTCTCTCAGGTGTGCCCTGCCCAAGGGTGTCTGGGCTGGCTTGGGCCCCAACCGGCAGCCCTCGAGGCTAAACCTGGGCCAGACTCCCTGGGTGCCCAGGGGCAGTGGGAGGTGGCTCAGCATGGCACTCTGCAGGTTTCCCGGATCAGATCACAGCTCTGGCCCTCAGCTCTGTCCTGGCGGGGAGTCTGGCCTGAGTGCTGAGCGGAAGCCACAGGATTCTTGCTAGCTGTCTTCTGCTCTGTGCCAGGCAGCCCGGAGGCTGATCGGAGGCCCTTGGCTTCTCTTCCCAAGCCTCGCCTGCCAGAGTGCAGGTGTCTGTTTGAGGGCCATGAAGGTGAGCGCAACCCGCCCGTCCTCACAGGTGTCTAACCCTCCACAGCACTTCTCACAGCTGCAGCGACACAGGGGGTGCTCAACAAACACCTTCTCAAATAAATATTTGAAGAGTTTCGAGAAATAGAAACCTGCTGTGTCAGGAGAAAACACATCCCCAAACCTGGTCCCGAGGGGCTGCGCCTACAGTCGAAGCTTCCACCAGGACCCTCCAGGGCAGCTCTTCCCGATCTCCTGGGGGGTCCTGCTGCTCCCACTTGTCCCCAAGTCTATGCAGATTCCACCCTCCAGGGCCCAAGGCCTTGAGCAGACCCCCGAGTGGCTGCAGCCCCCGCTCCCCGCCCCTACTCAGTGTCTGGTGCAGCTGTTTCAGCTCACCGACCCGCCGGGCAAACCTGCCAGTGTGTGCCTGTGTGTGGCAGAACGAAGCTGACCCTGCGAGGGTCCCTGTGCCTCCACCCAGCCACCCCTTCATGGCACCCAAACCTCTCTGGTGCTGCTGCCCGGGTCCCGTCACAGCCCTCACTGCAACCTGGCCCCAGTCCCGTCCTGTATGGAGGGCAGGGCTGGTGCATGGGGGGGGGTCCCCTTCTCCTGCATGATGGGCCAGTCTGAGTCTCCAGATCTGGGTCCCAGGGGTGAGGGTAGAAAGCATAGGGTGTGGGGCACTGGGCAGGTACTGTGCGGGACACTGGGTTGGGTAGGGGATGACGGTCCCTCTCAGTCCATGCTCACGGAGAAGCCTCATTTCCCAGGGATCTTTGCTGGCCGCAGCAGAGGACAGCTGTGTCCAGTACGCCCTGGTTCCCCCGGGGAGACAGCCAGGCCCCAAGATGGGGCCCCGGGGAACCCTCTGGCCTGCCCAGGGGACACTCAGCCCTCGTGGTGGTGGCACGGAGCACAGGGATGGAGACAGGCTGCAGCCATCTGCTGAGGACGAACGGCAGGGGAGGAAGCCAGGACACTCGAGGACTTGGCCCCACGCAGAGTGGAAAGAAGCCTCTGGCTGAAAATGAAGGTTTCTGCGAGCACCCGGATGTTCAGTCTACACAGCGTCCCCAGGTGGAGCCTGGAAATCCTGCTGAATGGAGCGTGTGGTCCCACCCCAGGCAGGAGTCTGGATTTCGCCGACAGAGTGTGTGCCCCTCGAATTTCCAGTCTTAGCCAGTGTTCTCTTTTCCACATGCTGGTATCGACCTTCCGTGATTTCTCCAGGCTTTGTGTGAACTGTCGTTCTGGTTTTTCTCCCTGGCGAGGGGGGCATCGCGGCCGCCCCTCCCGCAGTGTGTGCAGTGACGGGGAGTGTGGGGTGGTCAGCTGGAGTCAGGGGCCAGCGACCCCCGGAACACTGAGCTGCTCTTTCCTCCCAGGCTCGAGGACGGCTCCACTGCTCCACAGTGAGGGCCACTGCCAGAGGGGAGGAGGGGACAGTCAGGCGGGGTGCCCAGGCCAGCTGGGTGCCCTCATCCTTGCTCTCCATCAAAGGGGAGTTCAGGCCCCACTACAGGGCGGTGGCTGTTCTGAAGGTGAGACAAAGGATCCCACAGGGATGCAGAGGGGGCGAGACCACGGTCCCGTGGGCGCAAGAACACAGGGGCACCATCTTTACGGCTCCGGCAGGGGCGCGCTGTGGGTCAAGTCTCCCCAGTGGTCTCCTCGCTGCCCATCTTTCACCTTCTTCCCTAACGCAGGACCAGGTGAAGGCCCGGGGAGGCAGGCAGGGGAGGAGCTGGTGCTGTGCCTGGCTGTCCTCCGGGCATGAGAAGGAGCAGGAAGCAGGGCGCCTGGCCCCATCTCCAAGCAGGGTGACCCCCAGCCGCCCAGGGGTGACGTGCACCTCCAGACAGGCTGACAGCTGTCCTCGGACATCCGGATGCGCTGACGGCTGGTCGCTGCCCCGGCTACCCGCCAACCCTGGCAGCTGCTGAGTGACAGCGCACCTGTGCTCTTCCTCTGGGAGTGTGGCAGAGATGGCTGGGTTGATTTTCCTGGAAGCGTTTCTGCAGACCCCACTGAAATGGACAGGCTGGCAGCTTCCCACCTCTGCCCCTCACCCCGGGACAGTAAGGCCAGGGCCAGGGAAGAGAGTCTTCCAGAAAGTCACACACCCAGCCCAGGATGTGGCTGTGCCCTGCCTGGGGGGCTTCTCTGCAGGGGCCAATCAGCTCTTCAAGGACCTTGGGTTCTGGAAAACCACAGGAGGTGGTGGGTGTGGAGGGGATGTCCTCCTGAGGCCCCACAGGCCTAGCCCTGGGTCACAGTGGGGAAAAGTAAGTCCCTCCCACACCGGCCTGCCTCCTAGAGTGCCTTGGGTCAGGGGTCAGCAAGCTGCTGCATCCCGAGGGCCAAGACTGGGCCCCTGTTTTCTTGAGTATCTATCTGCATGAATGACCTTCCTCTTCCCTGTCCATCCTGGGCCCAGGAGAGGCTGCAGCACAGGAGGTTAAACTGCACCTGCGCTCCGTGCCAAGCCACCGCCCAAGCCACACCTGCCTGGCCAGGGCCCTGAGCCTCAGCCGCAGCCCCAGGCCCCGGTGTCAGCCCCTCCCTTGGTCCTGCCAGGAGCTGGGCCCTTCCTGGGATGGCTGTCCCCTAGATGGGGGCTCCCCTCCACCACAGTCTGCACCTGAAGTTCCAGACATGTAGACACAGGGAAGCTGTGGGTCTCTGCCCCTTGGCTCCTGGAAGACTCTGGCTGTCCAAGCAGATGTGTCCAGCACGGCAGCCTCCCCACCCAGCCCCATGCCCAGAGAGCATGGCCTTGGATGAGCAGCATTTCTCAGGGTCACCCCCGGGACACCCGCTGCTCTCCCAAGTTCTAGTTTCTTCCTTCACTCAAAGTAATGGACGTGTTTTCCTTACAATTCCATTATTAAAAGAAGTTGTTCGGGGGTCTCCAGCCAGAACAAAGCAAGCCCCCAGTGGGCCGTGGGGTGGCCTGCTGTCTCCCCTGGACAGGCGCATTGGAGCTCAGGGTCGACAAGGCTGGCTGGGTCCCCAGGCTCAGGGGAGGCGGTCAGCACCCTCCTGGCCTCAGAGGAAGCAGATGAGAACACTTCTGGTCCACCTGAATCACCTGGCATAGTTTTAGCTCACAAATGTTTAAAAAACTGCCTGTGAGAATACTGTCCCTGTGTGAGGAGAGGCGTCTTGCTATTCTTGGCCCTAATGTGTCCAAGGGAGGGAGGGTTGGGCCTCTGTCCCCCTGGGGTCCCCAGCTGCCAGCGACCTGCACCTGGGGTCATGCCCTCCAGGGAGAAGGAGGCTACTCGCAGCTCTGTGTCTAGAGCTGTGTCCGGCGCTGGGTCTGAGCTCTCCGCTCCGGTGAGCCCAGGTCTACGGGTGCCGGTCTTTGAAATCCCAGATCTCATTCTGAAAAACGTGAAAAAGCTGCAGAAGAGAGCACTGGCTTGCGTCCTGGGAAGCGGCTGTGCGTGGCCGGCATGCCTCGAGGGAGGTAATGGCTTGTGTCACTGGTGTGGCTTCATGACAGAAGTCCAAGGTTTTACAGGACAAAAGGAATTGGGGTCCATGCATGCAGATGTTTCCCCAACACACGCAGGGACTGTCGAGACCCAGACGGGGGAGCACAGAGAGCAGCAAAGGGGCCACTGGGGGTGGTTCTTCTGCCAGTCCCTGCCCCTCCGAGCTCCCACCCCTCCACCCGGTCCCTCCCAGCCTCCCCAGCCCCTCCGAGCCTCCCCCAGACCCTCTGAGCCTCTGGATCTCTGAGAGGATCCTGGTGCCTCCTTTCTGGGCTACCAGAGTTCCCAGCATCCAGCACCGTGGAGCCCAGGGCATGGTAGCACCCACTACCCAGACCTGCCCCACGCCAGGGGCACCTGGACTGCCCTTCTGACCTTGATGTGATTTGTTTTGATCAGCTGGTTGTTCACCATGCTGAGTCCGACTGAGCCGTCAGGAGGGCACAGAATACTGCAGAATTCCGCCTGGACGGTGATCAAGACACTGCACAGGCTGCTGGCTGTGTGGACAGGAACACTCCCCTCACAGGCTGCTCGCTGTGTGGACAGGAACGCTCCCCTCACAGGGTGCTGGCTGTGTGGACAGGAACACGCCCCTCATAGGCTGCTGGCTGTGTGGACAGGAACGCGCCCCTCACAGGGTGCTGGCTGTGTGGACAGGAACGCGCCCCTCATAGGCTGCTGGCTGTGTGGACAGGAACGCGCCCCTCACAGGCTACTCGCTGTGTGGACAGGAACGCTCCTCTCACAGGGTGCTGGCTGTGTGGACAGGAACGCTCCCCTCACAGGGTGCTGGCTGTGTGGACAGGAACGCTCCTCTCACAGGGTGCTGGCTGTGTGGACAGGAACGCGCCCCTCACAGGCTGCTCGCTGTGTGGACAGGAACGCTCCCCTCACAGGGTGCTGGCTGTGTGGACAGGAACGCTCCCCTCACAGGGTGCTGGCTGTGTGGACAGGAACGCTCCCCTCACAGGGTGCTGGCTGTGTGGACAGGAACGTGCCCCTCACAGGGTGCTGGCTGTGTGGACAGGAACGTGCCCCTCACAGGGTGCTGGCTGTGTGGACAGGAACGCTCCCCTCACAGGCTGCTCGCTGTGTGGACAGGAACGCTCCCCTCACAGGGTGCTGGCTGTGTGGACAGGAACGTGCCCCTCACAGGGTGCTGGCTGTGTGGACAGGAACGCTCCCCTCACAGGGTGCTGGCTGTGTGGACAGGAACGCTCCCCTCACAGGCTGCTCGCTGTGTGGACAGGAACGCGCCCCTCACAGGGTGCTGGCTGTGTGGACAGGAACGCTCCCCTCACAGGGTGCTGGCTGTGTGGACAGGAACACGTTCCTCACATGGTGCTCACTGTGCAGACAGGAACACATCCCTCACAGGCTGCTCATTGTGTAGACAGGAATGCGCCCCTCACAGGCTGCTTGCTGTTTAGACAGGAACTCGCCCTGACGTGGTCTTTCGCCAGTGCTGTGAGACAGCAGGCAGGCACAGGCTGCAGGCTGGGCCACACGGACAGCTCCTCAAACAGCCACTTCGCAGTCTTTCAACAGATAAGAACCCAGATCTGACCCGTGGGGTGCTGACCAGGGTCCCTTAGAGCGGCCAGAGTGGCATTCCAAGGTAGCTCTTCAGCTCCCGCGGTAGTCACAGGCAGCTTCCAGAGGCGGACACAGCTCGAAGGCGGTGGGATGTGACTGCTGTCTTTCTGGGCCTGACCATTTCAAAAGACTCCATTCCTTGGATAAAAGATTTTTTCCTTTTTTTCACTCGGCAGAGAGAAGTTAGCTGGCCCCTGCCTGTGGCCTCCTAACTGGATACAGATGGGGTGCCCATGGTGGATCTGGGTTCTGAACTGGGACAGGCCTGGAGCTTCAAGCACATCCTTGGGAGGAACTCCAGGGTGCCTCTGGATGTGAGAGAGGGGACTGCAGGATCGTCGGAGGACGCACCGCCCAGTTCTGGTCTCACAGCCCACCAGCTGCCTCGGCACCTTCGCTGCCTAAAAGACGGCTCCCAGCCTGCTTGCCGCCTCCGGCTGGCTCTCCAAGCACAGAGCTGGGGAAGCCGGGGAGCTGCCGGACGGTGCGCTCAGGCAGTTAACCTGCCCACGTGTTTCACAGCTGTGGACCTGGAAACCATGGCCTCTGTCTGGTCTGCTTTGCAGCAGTATTGGGCCCTGGATGTGGGCCGGGCTCCCAGCTTATGCAAAGCTGTGCGGCAGGTGGAAGGCCTGGTCGGAGTGTCAGTGTCTGGTACTGGTCCTGCCTTGGTTCTGGTCCGGAGCCCTGTGCTGGGGCAGGGGCAGCCCCGGGGAGGCCTCAGGCTGGCCCCAGGCACACGCTGGAGGCCTGCAGAACTGTCCTGAGTGAGGGGGTGTGCTGTGAGCCAGTCTGACCTTGGCTTCTCTGGTGAGGAAGCCACACAGCAAGCCCCTGTGCTCGTGAAGAACAGTTGTGCAGAACAGAAAGGAAGCCTCATGTCACCAGAAAGGGCCGGAGCTGCGTCCTGGGCCTGCCACTGACCAGGCGCGTCTCAGAGCCATCAGCCCTTCTTCAGAGGTCTGCCTCCCGACCTGAGCGGGCTGCCGGCTGGAGTGGGCATCTCCAAGGCAGGTCCTCTTGGGGTCCTGGCTGGGATTGATTGGGCACAGCTCGGCCAGACCTCATCGGATTCCTGTCTTCCTCACACACCCCTGCCAGCCAGAGCCCCACGCCTGTGGGAGGTCAGTCTACACGGGACCAGCATCCTGGGGACATGGCCCAAGGAGAAGGATGCGTAGGAAGCAGATGGCACTTTCTTCTGGAATCTGCCAACGGATTTACTAGGCAGGACAGCCTCAGCAGACACCCACATGCCCCTGCTGCGCTCCAATGCTCGCTGGCCTCAGTGGCATGGTCCCTGTGCATCCCCACTTCACAGAGATGAGGAACGTCTCCACAGTCAGACACCACCCTGGGGGGAGGCAGAAGTGGAGAGGCACAGAACGGGGGACCCTAAGGGGCGGGGGACAGTGGAGGAACCTGAAGGGAGGCAGGAGAACCGGGGAGTGGGAGAGCTGGAGCTGGATGCAGGGTGAGGGTGGGTGGAGTGGGGTGGAGGGGTAGGGGTGGGGGTGCTGGTGACCCTGGGTGAGTTGGGGCTTCCTGGTTATGGAATTTATGTTCCTAAGGGGAAGATGAAGGTTAGAGGTTAGAGTCCTGGGGTTTTGAAGCAGTCTCTGCCAACAGAAACTCAGGTAAGCAGAGGTCGGAGGTCAGGGCTAGAGCCTAGCTTTAACGTTGGGATTTGAAGGAGATCAGGAAAGAAAATGGGTGGGAGGGTGGGATGCTGTGCCATGATATTTGGGTCACGAGGGGCCTCTGAGCAAAGTCAGCCTCTGTCTCTGAGGAGCACCAAGGGCAGGACTCCAGATGGGGATGAGCCCTTAGGAGACGGCAGTCAGACAGCAACTCTACTCAAGCTCCAGCCACCGCCCACCTCCACCAGCTCCACCCACCCCTTCAGCTCCTCCCACCTCGACTAGCGCCACCCACACCCCAGCTCCGCCCACCTCCATCAGCTCCACCCACCCCCTTTAGCTCCACCCACCTCCACCAGCTCCACCCACCCCTTCAGCTCCTCCCACCTCCACTAGCGCCACCCACACCCCAGCTCCGCCCACCTCCATCAGCTCCACCCACCCCTTCAGCTTCACCCACCTCTGCCAGCTCCACCCACCACCTGCTCTATCCACTCTGCCTGCCCCCGCTTACCACTTTGTCTTCCCCTACTTCTGCCAGCTCTGCCCACCACCCACCTCGGCTCTTCAAACAGGTGGCCGGACTTCCTTTCCGCACCTACTGAAGTCCTACAACACTGGCACGGGGCGGTGACCTGGGGGGTCCTGGCCTGGAGGGGGCGGTGGCCTGGAGGGGGCGGTTCACACAGGCACACCCCAGACAGCCTCGGTGCCCCCAGCCCCGGTGCTCATGGGGTCCCAGGCCCCACCCTGGGGTGGTGACCCTGCCTTCCACGGAGGGCAGGCTCCTGCCTGCTTCGCCTCAGCAAAGGAGCCTGGCAGCTCTTGTGTGGGAGACTCTGGGGTCCTCGGCCCGGCGGCCACCGTGACCCTCGCCTGGGCCCGGTGCCCCCGGGTCATTCCAGACCGTTCCATCCCGTCCTGCAGGGCCGCTGCCCGGTGCCCGCCCCGAGGGGCGCGATCTCTTCCTGGCAGGGGGTGGCGGAGCCCTGCGGGACCTGCTCTGAGCAGGAGCGGACCCAGTGGGCGGCGGCGGGGCGCGAGCTGCGTGGCTCACCCAGCTGCGCTCCCAGGCCCGGGCCGGCGGCCCGCTTTCCTCCCCCAGCCCGACGGTGCAGGACTGTTCTTGGGCAGTTGGCACCGGCTGGAATCCTAGATTTGGGAGAGCGGGGACGGCTGCAGATCCCCGGAGGAGCCGGAGCTGAGCGTGGCTGGAAGGGGCGCCAGGACCCCGATCCGGGCCTCGGAGCAGCCGGCGCGCGGTAAACGCCTCTGGAACCAGAGGGAAGAAGGCGCCGCGGGATGCTTCGGCCGCAGGCTCGCGCCCTTGCTGGGGCTGGAAAGCGCTGGATCCCAGGACGCCCCGCGGAGCAGTCGGGTGGCAGGATCTCAGTCCCTGTTGCTCACGGGGTCTCAGATCCCACTCGTGAGGGGCTGTGCTGACCCGAGGCCCCTTCTAAGACCCGCGGGGTTCGCAGTCCAGGTGACCCAGTCCCAGGAAGGCGTGCGCCATACAAACCCAGGCCGAGGCCCCGCAGCAGGGCGCACAGCTTTGCGTGCTCAGGATCCAGAATGGAAGCAGAGCTCATCCTACAGTAGGGGCTGCCGTGGGCTGGGGCGTGTGCGCCTCGATGGATTAGTGATGTCGGGCACAGGCACGGATGGGGACACGTCGTGTGACTGCAAGGGTCCCTCACCAGAGCCAGAAGGCTCTTCTGAAACACTCAGCCATCCTGGCAGTTCTCTGCCCAGTGGGGTACTCAGATGCACCTACCTGTCAGGCGGCTTTTCCTGAAGCTCAGGCTGTTCAGGATCTGTAAGCCCCACGCTTGCACGTGGTGACTTGCACAGGTTCTGTGTCTTTTCATTTGAGGAGGACGCCAGGAGGGGTGCACAATCTCAAGGGCTCCCTTCCACCCTCCAGCATAGCGTGGAATTCCAGTCCCCTCTCAGCACTCACCTCTACCCTGTTCTTTTGCAAAGAACAGCTTGGAAAAGTTTTATGCTCTGTATCAACTTCCTTCAGGCGGACGTTGACTTCTGAGTTCTGTGAGTCACACATCAAAACCAGGCACTGAATATCACCACAGTTTCTTTCACTAAAAAAAAGCTTGAGTCTTAGGAAGTGTGTGGCTTCCTCTGGAGAGCCCCAACCGGGATGGGACATTTCTGCCAGCTTTTCCTGCATAGTCTACCTTTGAGTAAGGTAATGTAAACCTGCCTGCTCCGAGCTGCAAATTCACTTTGGTAGACAGAGAAACCCCACAGAGGAAACAGCCTTGCCCCCACGGCAGAAGACATGGGTACCTTCCTGCCTAGACAGCACATTCAAAATTAGATGCAGACTTCCACCTGATTATTTCTGAATACTAGAAAAGCAAAACGATGTTGAAATGCACATCCCAACCTCCAGGCAAGGCGGATTTCAGCTTCTGGTGAGTCATGCATAAAACCGACCTCTTTAGCTCAGAATCCTGGTGGGGCAGTCCCAGGGTGGTTTGGAGCCACGCAGGCCTGGCTCAAAGGTCCTTCTGCACCACTCAGTGAAGCACAAAACTTCAAGTGAGTGTCTTATCTTCTTTGAGACTGTTATTTCCTCAATAAAAAGGAGGAGACTCATTTATTCCTTCATTCAACAACAGATTGAACTTTCAGTAAGGGTGCAGTGAAGCCCCACGCGGCAGGACTAGGCAGAGTTCAGTTTTACGTGAGAATACGGGTGCCACGCTCTTGGATCGCCTGGGATAGCGTGAGGACCTGTTTCCTGGTCCATAGATTCTGTCTTCTTGCATTTCACCTGGCGGAAGGGCTGAGGGGTATGTCTCCGCCTGTGTTGCAGGCCACTCACCTCACCATGAGGGCTCCACATTTATGACCCAATCTCTTCCCAAAACGTTCCACCTCCAATACCAGCACACTGGGGGCTGGAATCTCAACATAGGAATTAAGAGGGACACGTTCATACTGTAGCACCCCAGTTCTGGATATTCCAAAATTTGTTTAAGCAGATCCTTTTTTACTGGCCCTCCTTCTTGTGTGTCCCCCACATTCAGCCCGGACTCCACTGTCCACGGACTCCGCCCTCCGCAGTGCTCCTCTCCGTCCCATTGTCTCCACTCCTGCCCACACCCCAGGTGGTTACCGTCATTTCTGCCTGATCTCTCCAGTGGCCTCCTCCCTGAACTCCTCGCCCCCATCCTCCCTCATCTGAGGAGCAGGCAGAGGACACAGCAGCCGGTTGGTCCGTTTTTCATCTTCAGCAAAGTAGACACGCATGTAGTTTAAAGAAGAAAACAGTTCTACAAGTCTTGTAAAAATGGCAGCTCCTGCCTCCCTTTCCCTAAATTCCACTGTGTTAGCACGGCCCTTCTGCCATTTAATTCCTTCTTTAACATGCATACATTGCAACTTCTGGACACAGCTCTTCTGCACACGGCCCCCACCTACACACTCACACACACTCACACACAAACTCCATCACACACTCACCCCCACACACCCTCACACACCCATACATTCTCTCACACACTTGCATTCACACTTACACATTCACACACATTCACACTCATTCACACTCACATTCACTCACACACCTCACATTCACACTCACACATTCAGTCACACAATCGCACAAGTCACACACACACTCAGTTGCACTCACACACAATCATACACATCCACACACTGACATTCTCACACGGACACATACACATGCTTGTACTCAGTCATACTCGCATTCACACACACTCGAACTCACTTGCACTGATACTCACATATTCACACTTGCACTTCACTCACTTGTATTCACACTCACTTGCACACTCACACTTATATCCACACTCGCACTCCACTCATTCACATGCACACACATTCACACTCACACTCACACTCCCTTGCACTAACATTCACAGTCAGACTTGCACTCAGTCACACCTGCACTCACACTCACTTGAACTGACACTCACACTTGCACTCACACAAACTTACACTCACTTGCACTCACTTGCATTCCCACTCACCCACACTTGCACTCAGCACTCACACTCACTCACATTTGTACTCACACTCGCAGTGACCACCCTAAGCCTCACTCTCATACTCAAACACACTCACACACTGACACTGGCACAGACTCACTCACATTCACACACTGCACTCACATTCCCACTCACATTTGTACTCACACTCGCAGTGACCACCCTAAGCCTCACTCTCAGACACACTCACACACTGGCACTGGCACAGACTCACATTCACACACACTGCACTCACATCCAGTTGTACTTGCTCTCACTTGAACGCTCACATGCACTCACATGCACTTGCACTCACACTCACATGCACTCACTCACACTCATGCTACACACTCACATTCACACACTCAAACTTGCACTCACACTCTGACACACACTTGGATTCACACACTCACACTCAGTTGCACTCACACTTTACACTCACATTCACACACTCCTTTGAACTGAGTCACATGCACTCACAGTTGCACTCACACTCATTTGAACTTACACTCATTCACTCACACATTCACACTTGCACTCTGACACTCAATCACACCTACACTCACACAAACTGACACACGTTCACTCACTTGCACTCCACTCAAACTCATTCACACACACATGCACTTAGTCACTCGCACTGTCACACTAACTCACTGGCACACTCACACTCCACTCACACTTGTATTCACACACTCATTCAATCACTTGCCCTCACACTCACACATGCACTTGCACTCACACACTCAGTTGCACACACACTCGCCCTCTCACTCACTTGCACTCACACTCACTTGCACTTGCACTCACACACATTCACACATACAATCCACTCACATTTGTATTCACTCTCACTCACTTGCCCACACACTCACACATGCACTTGCACTCAGTCACATTCACACTCACACTTGCACACTCACTCAAAAATCACTTACACTCACACTCACACTTACACACACTTGCACTCACTCGTACTAACAGACTTGCACTCACACTCACATGCAGACACACACCCTGACACCCACACACACTCTCACACACACACACTGCTCTCCTTCAATTCTCTCAAATCATTACTCGACTAGATCAGCGTTTTGTTTTTTCATCATAAGACATGTAAATTCTATTTCTAGTTGAGCCATAGCATATACTATGCTGTTTTCTTTTCTTGCACAATATTTTTTGGTTTTTTCCTGTTGTGTGTGCTAGATTTTCTACGTATATGTCACTAATTTGACCTCGAACTCTCCACCAGTTTTCTAAATGTTCGTACAAACATCTCAGATATTGTATTAATTTCACCTTCTTGAAGGAATCTGCCCTGAGCCTTCTGGCTGCCCTCTGCATGTGGTTTGCAGCCTTTTCCTGGCACTTACCTTCGCTGTCTCCTGGAGACCCCCTTTACCCCCTCCCATGCCAGTTCTGCGCTTCTCACTTCCTGACTGACTCTCGCTTTGTGGGAGCACCTCCTCCCACATTCACTGAGAGCTGGTATTTGAGAAGCAAGTATTTTGAAAAAACTTGCTTGTCTGCAAATGTCTCGTTTTTTTTCAAGATTGTTAAGAAAACTTTCAAGTCTTCAGTGAACACCCACCGAGATGCTACCAGAAACGTTTTACTATATTTGCTTCCTCACATATCTCTCCACCTATCCAGCCCTCTAATTGTTCATTAATGCAGCTATTTTTTATCCATTTCAAAGTAAATCACCTACATCAGTACACCTCCCCAAATGAAACACCTTAGCAAACACAGCATTAACAAGATTTCAGTATTTTTAATAGTTTTCAGTGTAGCTAACTTACACACATTTTGTTAACTTTAATACTAAGTCTTTTATGTGTTGGATCCTACTGTAAATGGATTTCTAAATTTTCATTTTCCAATTGTTTGCTGCTAGCTTATTTTAAAAACTATTTTTGCATAACTTTGTATTCTTTGACTTTGCTAAGTTCACTGTGTAGCTTGATTGTTTTGTATATTTCCTAAGATTTTCTATATAAGCAACAGCACTGTCTGTGAACGAAGGCAACTCTATTTCCTTTAGGAGCTTAATGACTTTTATTTCTCTTTCTTAACTTACTGCAGTGGCTAAGACCTTTGTTTCAATGTTGTATTGAAGTGATGAGAAAAGTCATCTTGTTTTGCTCCCAATCTCAGTGGGAAAGTATTTAATTATTCACTCACTATTAAGTAGCTAATTATTCATTCACTGGTAACTATGGTTTTTTGGGAATTTTTTAAATCAGATTGATGTTCCTTTCTCTTCCTAGTTTGCTCAGGGTTTTATGATTAATATGT
Organism: Aotus nancymaae; assembly: GCF_030222135.1. NCBI lineage: Eukaryota > Metazoa > Chordata > Mammalia > Primates > Aotidae > Aotus > Aotus nancymaae. The sequence goes on from NW_026988444.1 coordinate 5,313,676, forward strand.
GTTGAATTTTGTCAAATATTTTTTTAGCATCTACTGAAAAGATCATTTGGTTTTTCTGCTTTATGTTTGCAGAATTGTATTGCTTGATTTCTATAAGTTAAGTCAATTCAATTACACTATATTTTCATGTATATATGTGAAACATATCTATAACATATACATATATTTATCGGGGTTAGATTTGATAATTTTTGCAGAGCATTTTTAATGCACATATATAGATGTATTTATATATATACATATTACATCTATTTATATAAAGTTTTTATAAATATAGATCACATATATATCTAGATTAAATGTGCTAATACTTTGTAGAATATATTTTAAATTTTTTCATGAGAAATATTTGTCTGAAATTGTCTCTTTTTGTGACATCTTTGCCAAGTTTTGGCACTAGGATTATGCTGGCCTTGTTAGGGTTAGCGCTAGGGTTAGGGTTAGGGTTAGGGTTAGCGCTAGGGTTAGGGTTATGGTTATGGTTAGGGTTAGCGCAGGGTTAGGGTTCATTCAGTAGCTTCCTTCTTCCTGTATTTTCAAAGAGTTTTTGTAAATCTGGTGCTATTTTATCTCTAAACTTTTTTTAAATTCACTGATGAAAGCATATAGTCCTGAAGATCTTTTCATAGGAAAATTCTTAAAAATAAATGTAATATATTTATTAAGTATATGGCCATTCATATTTTCTGTTTTATCATGTATAAGCTTTGATAAGTCATATTTTTAAGAAACGTATTTTATCTAAGTTGAGTTTATCGGCATAAACGCATTCATGCTGACCTCTGGATAGTCTTTCAATGTCTGTAGCATCTGTAATGCTGTTTACTCTTTCCTAAAATTGGCAATTTATATTCTTTTTTGCTTGATTGATCACTAGATTTTTTTATTAGTCTACCTGTGAAGTTTGTCAATTTTGTTCATCTAGTGAAGGAACCAACCGTGTGCTTTGTTACTTTACTTTCTTGTCTACGTCGTCTTTTATTGATTTCTGCTCTTCTCTTTGTTACTTCCTGTGACTTACTCTGTTTACTTCCTTTCCAGCTTACTTCTTTCCTTCCTTCCTTCCTTCTTTCCTTCCTCCCTTCCTTTTTCATTTCTTTATTCTTTCTTTCCTCTCTCTTTTTCTTTTCTTTTCTTCCTTTTTTCTTTTCTCTTGACAGCATCACCCAGGCTGAAGAGCAGCAGCAGCCTTGAACTCATGGGCTCAAGCAATCTTCCTGCCTTTGCCTCCCAAACTGCTGGGATTACAGGCATGTACTACCTCACCTGGCCTCTTTTTCTTACAAAGCCAGTTGAGGCCATTATTTGATATCTTTTTTCTTTTCTAATATAGGCATCTGGGCTATAAATTTTGTCTTCTCATCATTCAGCTCAGAATACTTTTTAATTTTCCTTTTGAGTTTTCTTTGATCCATGGATTATTAAGAAGTGTATTGTTTAGTTTCCAAATATTTGGAGATTTTCCGTCAGAGTTGTACTGTCTTTGGCCTGCCCTCAGCATCAATGCTAGAAAAACAAACAAAACAGAAACTTCCCCTTCTCTAAGCTCTGCTTACTCATTTATTTATTTATTTATTTAACTTGCCAGTGCCTTCAGATTTCTGGGAACTTTTTCCTTTTGTCTTATTTCCAGAGTTTGTTAGTGTTTTCTTGTTTTCTTTATTAGCAGAAAGATGGAGTCTAGCAGGAGTGTCTTCAGCCATGTCAGACTCAGGAGGCTACAGTGCCAATGGTTTGGCTAAAACATATGTATATATACACACACATACATATTGAGATAGAGTCTTGCTCTGTCGCCAGGCTGGAGCGCAGTGCTGCAATCTTAGCTCACTGGAACCTCCACTTCCCGGGTTCAAGTGATTCTCCTGCCTCAACCTCCCGAGTAGATGAGATTACAGGCACATGCCACTATGCCCAGCTAATTTTTGTATTTTTAATAGAGACGGAGTATCACCATGTTGGCCAGAATGGTCTTGATCTCTTGACCTTGTGATCAAGCCGCCTTGGCCTCCCAAAGTGCTGGAATTACAGGTGTGAGCCACTGCGACCTGCCCAAATATATCTTCCTAGCTTGCAAATCATTTTCCCTCAGTCTTGTGAAGGCATGGCTCCTTTGATAACTTCTAAGGTTGCCATTGAGAATGTGAAACCATCCTGATTCCCGGTTGTTTATTTGTGATCTGAGGTTTCTAGGCTCTTTGCTTTGCCCACCGTTGTGAAAACTCAGCTCACAAGCCTTGACGAGAATATATTTTCACCAATTGTGCTGGGCACTTTGGGGCCTTGTCATCTGGAAACTCCTAACCCTTCCACTCTGGGGACTTTCTTGAGTTACATGTTTTCCTCACCCCCACTTTCCCAGGAGTGCCCTACCCAGCCCTTCTCTGGCCATAAGAATGTCGCTGTGGTCTCTCCTCCATGGTCTCTGTAGTTGTGGGTTTACACCACTTGAAAACTCTCTTTACTGTCATTTCAGGGCGTTTCAGAAGACAGAAGGGAGAAAGTGAATGTAAGTGTTAACTCTGCCATTTCTACCTGATGACTCCATTCTTAGAGTAATTTTTCTTCACGGTGTCTCTCCTGTTCCTCCCACCCGGCCAGGGCAGCCTCCCACCACGGCACCCTCCTTTCTCAGTGACCTGGCCTCCAGCAGCCCCTCGGGTGTGAAACCACACAGACCTGCACAGATGCTGGCTTGGTCTGAGCGTGCCTCTGAGCTTTGGTGCCTCTGCCCCTGTGCCTGGAAGACTCACTCCTCTGTCTAGTTAGTTCCTTCTAGTCTGTAAAACTCCACTTGAGCAGCACCTCCGTGAAGACTTCCAGAAACTTCCACCGGATTTACAAGTCCTCTATGTGGCCCCAAAGCACCCTGGCGGTGCCCATCACACCTTTTGCCACACCGCCCTGCAGCCTCTCATTCTCTGTGTCTGCCCTGTAGGCACAGCTTGGTACACAGCAGGTGCTCAATATGTGAATAAATAAATAAATCTGGAAAACAGGAGGTCAAAAACAGCATGTCTTACTGTGTGAGAGACAGTCCGTGATGAGCATTGTGGGATGAAGGATAGAATTTTACGGGAAATCGTCCTGGGGAATCATGTGAAAGCCCCTGTACATCCAGGTCCAGCTCCAGGCTCCAGGTCTTGGCTGTGTCTCTGCTATCCGAGGGCAGGGCATGTCTCTGGTGCGTCACTTTGGGATGTGCAGACAGTAGGACCTCGATTCATGCTTGTGAGCAAAGCAGAAAGAGGTGAACTGCTCATCTGCTCTGCCTCCTCCTTGTAACTGGGGAAATCATCTTGGCCCCGTCAAAGGAAGGAGCTGAGAAATATCAGTGCTTCTGTTCTTTCTCAACAAAGATCGCAGAGGTGTGTAAGGAAGTCACCTGTGAGCTCCTCTTCCCTCACTCATCCTCTCCAGGGATAACCGTTTAGTTTTTCATTGCTTATTCTTCCTCACCTCTCTCTGTGTTCATGAAAGATGAACTGAACACACCCCTTTCTACATGAGTGTTGCTTTTTTTGTGTGTATGTGGAGTCTGGCTCTGTTACCCAGGCTGGAGTGCAATGGTGTGATCTCAGCCTCTGCCTCCAGGGTTCAAGCCATTCTCCTGCCTCAGCTTCCTGAGTAGCTGGGATTACAGGCCCACGCCACCATGCCCAGCTGATTTTTGTATTTTTAGTAGAGACAGGGTTTCACTGTGTTGGTCAGGCTAGTCTCAAACTCCTGACCTCATGATCCACCCGCCTCAGCCTCCCAAAGTGCTGGGATTACAGGTGTAAGCTACCACGCCCAGTGGGTGCTGTTTTTATAAAAATAGGACCCCTCTGAACACATGAGTCAGCACCTTGCTACAAGAAGCACTTTCAAAATTAAACTTTCCTGTATGTCTGGGGATTATTACCTTCCAAAATCAGCAGACCTTTGCTATTACCTTTAGCAACGCCTGCCTGAAACATGCAAAAATAAATCTGGGGAACGTCAGCTTCCAGAGTGGAAGGAACAGCTTCCTTGCTATGCACTGCGGCCCGGCCCTCTATCACCACTGCAAACCTCAGGAATAAGCATCAAACCATAACTGCAAAATGCCATTCTGGCAACTCAGTATTTACTTGAAGACATGGTCATGTATTTCCCAGTTGAGATTCCAGAAAAACCTTTAAATGCTACAGGTATGTGCAATAGCTAGGCTTGCTGAGACAGGAGTTGGGGAAGGTGGACACGCAGGTCAGTGCCGTCCCGTGCAGTATCCCATCTGTCACTGTGCGAAAAATTCAGCTTTTGTTGAACCGTGCTCACTGGAGTCACATCATAGTCCACGCAATCCTGGCCCGCCCGGACCTGGACCTCGTGTCTTTACCCGTCTTTATCCGGACACCACAGTCTGTGGGAGGCCTCTTCCCCGCGTGTACCTCCTGAGGCTCTGGGCATCCTAAGCGTCCCTGGGCTGAGCCCCACCCAGACATGGCCAACCCTGCCAGGAAGCCCAGGGTGGTGGGGAGGAGCAGGCCAAAAGCTTCCCAAGAAAGGACATCCCCTGCCCACAGCACGGGCCCCAGTGTTTTCACATAGGCTGCTCCAGAGGCAGGGCCCACGTGGCCATCTTTGCCCCTGCTTGGGTTCACCCAGGGTTGGGTGAGGTGGGAACAGGAGTTCTCAACATGAGGCACTTCTCCTGCAGATATGGGGTTCTCTCCAGGCTTCGAACTGCAACTCTAAACTTCTGCTTAGTTCAGAACAGTCCTGAGGGTTCTGGGTGAGGCATGCCAGGAGCTTCTAGTTGGGAGAAGGAGGGCTGTGTAAAAGGGACAGGGAGGGTAAGGATGAGAGCAGCGGCAGTGCTGGGTAGGGGTCGCTCCTTGGTGGGGACTCTCTCCTGGTTCTAACCCTCACATTTCTTCCCAGAGCTTGAGGCTGCTCATGGAAAATGGCCGGTTGGCAGTGGTTGGCAGTCATGGGCAATAGTTTGCAGTGGTTGGCAGTGGCTAGCAGTGGTTGGCAATGATTGTCAATGGTTGGTGGTAGTTGACAGTGGTTGGCAGTGGCCAGCAGTGGGTAGGAATGCTTACCAGTAGTTGATAGTGGTTGGCAGTGGCTAGAAACAGTTAGCGGTGGTTGGCAGTGATTTGCAGTTGTTGGCAGTTGTTGGCAGGGGCCAGCAGTGGTTAGCAGTGGTCAGCAGTAGTCAGCCGTGGTTGGCAGTGGCTGGCAGGTGTTGGCAGTGGTCAGCAGTGGTCAGAAGTGGTCGGCAGTGGCTGGCAGGTGTTAGCAGTGGGGAGCAGTGGTCGGCAGTGGTCAGCAGTGGCTGGCAGGTGTTGGCAGTGGTCGGCAGTGGCTGGCAGTGGTCGGCAGTGGTCGGCAGTGGTCGGCAGTGGCTGGCAGTGGTTGGCAGTGGTTGGCAGTGGCTGGCAGTGGTTGGCAGTGGTCGGCAGTGGTCGGCACTGTTTAGCAGTGGTCAGCAGTGGTTGGTGGTGGTTAACAGCTATCCCTGGGCTCCTTGCTTCATTTCTCAGAAGCACAGGGCCTATCAGGCAGGGGGGCATGTGCACAGCTCTCCTACGGGATGTGGGTTCCTGTCTGTAGGACTGTAAAGAACCCTGCTTTGATGGAGACCAAGAAAGACCCTGGGAAGTGGCGTGTGGAGGTGGCCACCTGGACTGGCCCAAAGACCAGCTCTGGAGGACAGATGGACCCTCTGGGGCTGGGCTGTCATGGCAGGAGCTGGCTCTCCTCCTCAACGGCCTGTCCAAGGGGGCCTGGGAAGAGCCTGAGTCTCTGAGCCTGCAGCTCCTGCCCTGCCCCAGCCAGCCAGCCCCACCTCTCAGCAGGCAAGTCCAGGGACGGGGACAGCAAAGGTAGGCTCATGGCAGAGCCCCACTTCCAGGATGCTCCAGCACCAAATAGGCTCCCAGTTGGAAAGGAGCGAGGTAGGGTCATAGCAGGGCAGGAATGGTGTGGCAGGGGCACAGACGGAGGCCTGTGAGCTCCACACGCCCCTTGGGGAGGGGGTCAGCAAAGAGAAGCAGGCCCTCCCTGGGCCTCCAAGCCCAGTGCTGTGCGGCTGAACAGCAGGCTGGCCCTGAGTGATCGCCTCCAGCCCCAGAGACCTCCAGGGCAGGCTGCTGGGTCGGCATGAGGCCGGCGGGGACTCTCACACCTGCCAGGGCACCGGCACACGGGCGGGCCTCAGGACAGCTGCAGCGTGCTGGGGAGCCACGCTGACCGGTTGCTTGGCCAGCTGTGCTGCAAGTCCCTGGCCAGGCACTGAGGTTTCTGACAGCGGGGCTGGCGCTGTGAACGTGCTGATGCTGAGAAGCAGCTCTCAGGCTGCGGGGAGGTGGGAGGGCACACGATTACCCTCTTCGCTGACACCTGGCAGGGAGCCACAGCCACACAGATGCCGCAGGATTGGAGCCCCGGGCAGAGCACCGCGGGCAGTGAAGGCGGCAGAGCAGGCTGGGTGGGAGGACCTGCCCGGGTAGGGCTGGCGTGGGCGTGGGCGTGGGAGGAGCTGCCCGGGCAGGGCTGGCGTGGGCGTGGGAGGACCTGCAGGGGCCGGGCTGGCGTGGGCGTGGGAGGACCTGCAGGGGCCGGGCTGGCGTGGGCGTGGGAGGACCTCCCGGGGCCGGGCTGGCGTGGGCGTGGGAGGACCTGCCGGGGCCGGGCTGGCGTGGGCGTGGGAGGACCTGCCGGGGCCGGGCTGGCGTGGGCGTGGGAGGACCTGCCCGGGCAGGGCTGGCGTGGGCGTGGGAGGAGCTGCCCGGGCAGGGCTGGCGTGGGCGTGGGAGGACCTGCCGGGGCCGGGCTGGCGTGGGCGTGGGAGGACCTGCCCGGGCAGGGCTGGCGTGGGCGTGGGAGGACCTGCCCGGGCGGGGCTGGCGTGGGCGTGGGAGGAGCTGCTTGGTCTCTGCCGTCCTTACCCTTCTCTAGGCAGCGGCCGCCCGCCTTTCTGTAGTCCAGCTGAAGACAGGAGAGGAAAACGGCAAGGAGAAAAATAGAGTATCATTCCGAGGGCCCTACGTCTTGAGGCGCTGCCAGGTTCACAAGGGAGATACTAAGAGCCGCCTTTGCTAGGCAGCAGCTGCAGGCCTGGGGGCCGCCCCCAGCACGGCCCGGGATCACACCACTGAAACCCGCCCGGCCCTCCCAGCAGGCCTCGTCGCAGCTTTCCAGGGGAGGCTCTGGAGGTCCCAAGAGGTTTTCTGATGTGCCCGAAGCCTCACCTCTAAGACAGATGGATGCCTTGAAGAAAGCGAGTTTTTCCTGGTGGACAGATTCAAACCAGGGTCTCTCTCATCCAGGCTGGGCGCAGGTCCTGCAGCCAGAGGTGCTGGTTTAGACCCACTTCCCTGAGTGGTCTTTGCCTGGGGACCCTCCAGGCTCCCAAGAGGGTGCTGTGAGGTCCTCCACCGCGCTGTGATTCCCCAGCTGTAGAGTGTGGTGGGGGCTGGGTATCACACTGCAGAGTGGGGGACATGTCAGCAACAGGTTGTGTGGGCGAGGCTGGCAGAGCTGCTGCTCCCCGAAGCCCATGCAGTGCCTCCAGCCCAGGGCCACAGCGTGCCGGCTGTGGGTGACTCTCACATATCATGGATTCGAGGCATATCGTGGATTCTGTGTGGAAAAAGTTTTCCTAACTAATCAGACCCCAGGCCTATACCTTAAGCATTTGGAGGATCCAGATTTATACCACATGGAATTCTAAGCTGAGAAGTTAACCTTGAACTGGTCCCTATGCTGAACTCGAGTTCAGGTCAACCCAAGGTGTCTGGCATAAAAAAGGCAAAACCACACCACAGGCTCCCAGTGTGGTCCTCATAGCATGTGAACAGGGGCTTTGGGATGAGCTCAGGGGTCAGCATGTACCAGATACAGAAAGGTCTGTGCTCTCAGCACTTCATCTAAACAACCTGAAAGTAAACAGAAAGGAAAGGGTTAAATACATCTCAAAATGAAGAAATCTAAATTCTGAGAACCAGATTGTGAGCGTGTAAATAAGATTTGTGTGTATGTATGACAGGGTCTCACTCTCTTGCCCAGGCTGGAGTATAATCACAGCTCAAGTGATCCTCCCACCTCAGCCTCCCAAGTAGCTGGCAGTACAGGCATGCACCATCATGCCCAGGTAATTTTATTTTTTTGTTGAGATGGGATCTCACTATGTTGTGTAGTTTAGTTCTGAACTCCTGGGCTCAAGCAGTCCTCCAGCCTCAGCCTCACAAACTGTTGGGTTTACAGGCGTGAGCCACCGTGCCTGGCAAATAAGGTTTTATTCAAAATAAAACCAAAAGAAACTTCTACGAAAGACTATATAGGGATTCAGAATTGAAACTTAGTAGAATACTTAAAAAGCAAGTTAGATTCAGCTGAAGAGAGAATTAGTGAACTGGAAAATAGACATTCTAGGCTGAAGCGTGTCCCCCCAAAATTCATGTTGAAGTCTTATTCCCAGTACCTCAGAATGTGAATGTATTTGGAGACAGGGTCTTTCAAGGAGTAATTAATTTAAAGTGAGATCATTAGGGGGGGCCTTAATTCAATATAAGTAGTACCCTTATAAGAAAAGGAGATTAGGACACACACAGAGAGGTGACCGTGTAAAGACAGGGAGAAGACAAGCCAAGGAGAGAGGACCCAGAGGAGCCAGTCCTACCAACACCTTGATCTCAGGCTTCTAGCCTCCAGAACCATGGGAAAACAAGTTTCTGATGTTTAAACTGCCCCATCTGTAGTACTTTGTTGGAGGAGCACCAGCAGATGAATGCAATAGATTTAATAAATTACCCAGATTATGCACGGAAAGATAAACAGATAGAAGGCAGAATAAAGTGAGAGGGATGATGCCAAGAGCTAGAAGGACCAATGCGTAAGTCACAGAAGTCCCAAAGGGAGAGGCTGGCCACTGGGGCAGAAGAAACGCATGCACATTTTCCAGAACTGATAAACATGAATCTTCAGATTCAAGAAGCACAAGAGAGCCAGAGCAGAACATACAAAACTAAAACCCCACCTAGACACACGGTGGTGGAACTGCGTGTGTCATACTCTGTAAATCATCTGCTCAGCTCCCACGCGAACCCTCTCTATCATCCCGTCTCTATCTGAAATGTGCGCTTCCTTAACTCCTTTGTGGTGGGGGTGCAGGCATGCGACATCGGTGCTCTGGAATATTGCACCTGCCCATTTCTTGGATGCCAGTGTGGGAAGTATGGGTGGCAGCTGCAGGTGGAGAGGGTGGGCCCTGTGACAACCTGGCAGCATAGGTGTGGCCAGTCACCAGCCCACATCACACCTAACAGTCAACTCCAGGGAAATGGCCCTTAAAATCAGAAATTAAAGGTCGACCACAGTGGCTCGCGCCTGTAATCCCAGCACTTTGGGAGGCCGAGGTGGGTGGATCCCCTGAGGTCAGGAGTTTGAGATCAGTCCGGCCAAATGGTGAAACTCGATATCTCCACTAAAATACAAAAAGTAGTCAGGCATGGTGGCGGGCTCCTGTAATCCCAGCTACTCGAGAGGCTGAGGCACGAGAATTGCTTGAACCTGGGAGGGGGAGGTTGTGGAGAGCTGAGATTGCGCCACTGCACCCCAGCCTGGGCGACAGAGCGAGACTCTGTCTTACAAAAAAAATCGGAAATTAAAAACAGGTGTTTGCCAACTGCATTAAGATTTAACAGGCTGGAAGATGTCACAAAGCCATCCTGCCTCCCATCCTGGCAAGGGGACCTCCAAAAGCAGGAGGTGATGGCCTTTGGCACCCAGGAGAGCACAAGACAGAGCTGTGTGTGTGGTCCATGGGGACCCAGCTCCACGTGACCTACTTACAAGTTACCCTCCAAGCCTAATTGAGAGTAGACATGGCCAGGATGCTCAAAGTCCCTCCCAGACATTCTGTCCAGCCAGCAGTAGACCACCAGCCCCACCCACCTATGCATATGAGTGGCACAGTGTCACTTGTTCAGATGGAGCAGTCGGTAAGTAGCCAAGGGCATCTGGGTTGCAGACTTCAGTGTGAAGAAAAAGGGAGCCAGGCGTTCATCCAACATCACGCAGTACTGAAGACACCTTCCCCATGCTAGGCACGGCCCTGGAGCTGAGCACATCGCTGACCAAAACAGGCCAACAGTACCACCCTGGAGGGGCTCACCTATGTCCCAGAGAGTCTGCATTGCTGGGGCCAGGAACCAGCAACCTTCAGGGCAGTGCACTAGCCAAGCCTGGCACCCTCTCCCGGTGCCACCGGCATGAGGACTGTGCAGCAGGACTGAGTGAAGGTGAAGCGTGGGAAGCCTCTCCCACAGGTGAGGCTCTGCCGTTCTGCACATCTACAAAGACAGATGACCAGGAGGGACCAGGCAGGCAGCAACTGCAGGCTGGGCGCAGACCCTTGAGTGTGAACAGACTTTGGGAGACGGGCCCTGCCCGCCGGCAGCTCTGCCCTGCACCTTCCGTCCAGAGATCATTTCTCATCAGGAGGCCGCCAAGGAGACGGGCTCGGGCTCAGGGTGGTCCCACACGGTGACCTCGTCTGTCCTGAAACCGAAGCCGTTGTATTAGGCTGGGTGCCACAGAATTTAATGTGTACCCAGTGACCATGCCCAGGCCTGCATCTTTACCTCCCCATGACTTTCAGTACAGTACGCCCAGCTTGTCCCAGCTGCTTCACCAGGAAGGCCTGAGCCTCCGACAGGACCCTTTCTGGGAGAAACGCAGAGCCGTGTCTGTAGCCAGCAGCTTCCACTCTTTCTTCCAGACGGCCCGGTTTCCCGCGTGTGCCTGGGCCTTGACAGAGCCGTCCCTGGAGAAGCATGCGACCCTCGCAGACCCAGAAGGACCACAGCAACCCCTCTCTTTAGGCAGCAGCCCTCCCCTGCTGGACTGGACCCAGACCTCGTGGCACAGCGGGCGATTCTGAGTCAGAGCCCAGATGCCAGCTCCCAGCCTCCTAGGAAGGACGGGGTCTGTGCGAACGCTCTGCAGCTGGCTCTGTCCTGGGGCTGCCAGCAGCGGGCTCCCGAGACCTGGCTTCTGCCAGAGGAGGCTCCAGCTTTTCCGTGTTCTGACACTTCTGGATTTCAGACCCACACAGGCCTCGCTCCAGGTTCTCAATGTCCTCCCCAGGGTGGGGCTGGTGGCAGCCTCCGGGTCCTGGGGTGCGGGTGGGCTGGTGGAGGGCAGGCCCGAGACCCACAGGCGCGCCTCGGACACCCGCCTCACCGACACCAGGGGGCGCTGGAGCTCAGCAAAGGGCCCGGGGGCCGCTCTGAAACTCAGGCCTTAAATACAGGCCTCTGGAGTCTTCCCCCATGGCCTGGCCCGCCCAGCGCCCAGAGTCAGCATGCTGCCGAGGCCTGTGCCCCTGACGGACCTGGCACAAGGGGGCACCCCGGGTTCTGCAGCCAGATGGTGCGAGCTCAGGCCTCCCCTGCCTGGGTGAGATGCCCCCATCCCATCAGCGCACCCCTGCCGGAGGACAGCATGGGCGTGGCTGCGGCCCCGCCTACAGCACGTCTCCCCTCCGGCCCCGCCCACAGACCCCCCTCTGGCCCCGCCCACAGCACCTCCCTCCTTCGACCCCACTCACGGCACCTCCCTTTTCCAGCCCCGCCCACAGCATCCCCCTCCTGCCACCCCATCTAACGTGCCTCCTCCCCTCCGGCCTCACCTAAAGCGCCTCATCACTTCCGTCCCCTCCCACTCACAGCCCCACCCCCTCCAGCCCAGCCCACACCTCCCTCCTCCAACCCCACCCATGACACCTCCTTCTTCCAGCCCCGCCTACAGCATCCCCCGCTGCGATCCCACCCACAGCACCTCTCCCTCCCACCCCATCCACAGTGGTCCCTTTCAGCCCCGCCCACAATGTCCCCTTCAGCCCCGCCCACAGCACCCCACTTCTCCGACCCCACCCACAGCTCTTCCCCATTCTGGCCCCTCCCACAGCACCTCCCTCCTCCAGCTCCACCCGCAGAGTCCCACTCCAGCTCCGCCCATAGCGTCCTCCTCCTCTGTGGCTGCAGCCCCGCCCACAGAGCCCTCTCCTCTGGCCCCGCCCACAGCCCCTCCCTCCTCCGTGGCTGGGGCCCCACCCACAGGACCTGGGATGCACCTGACGTCTCTGGTGGGGAAGGGGTACCCCTCTGCAGTTTGCATTGGTCACCTTAACAGTGGGGCACTGCCGTCACAGACGAGCCCGAAAGAGGAAAGGAAACCTCTGTCCAGTGGCTGGGGAGGAAGCAGGCTGTGAGAAATAATTGAACGTTCTTCAGACAGGAAACCCATTTGGAACCTTACACCATCTCAGGCTTTTTGACACCAGGGCTCTCCCCACGGTGCTCTCCCTGGGCCGTGGCACCCACCTGCTGGTTAAGGTTCAGACCCGCCCTGGGGCACCTGCCCAGTGGCGACTCTGTGTCCACAGCACTCTGGGTGGCACCTGCCCAGCCTCTTCGGGCTGTGCCCTGGTCACACAGGCATGGTTGGGGCAGAGTGCAGCAGACGCTGCCTGTACCAGGGGCTCCCTGTGTGCCAGGCTTGGTGCCCACGTGTGCTGGGGATGCTCTCGCCTGCTTCTCAGTGCAGTGGGATTCGGGACACACTGTCACAGCCTCAATTTACAGCTGGGGAAGCTGAGCCCCAGAGGGGTTTGGTGACCTATCCGAAGTCACACCATCTGGAAGTGGCTGAACCATAGTCTACCAATGCCTGCCAGCTTGAACCCACATCTCCAAGGGACTTGCTCAGCCACCAAGGAAAACCCACACCTACAGCAAATGGCTCCAGGCTCAGGCTGGCCCCCCACTCTGCGAACCCACACTGACCACCCCTGGGATGTTAAGCTCTGGATCAGAAGAGAGGGCAGGAGAGCAAACTCCTGCAAGCCATGAGCCCCTGGAAACCAGTGAGGTGCTGGCTCTGACATAATGTGCCCAGCATGGCGTGATTATACACAGACACAGGCCTCTGGGGGTGGCACTCCCAGCTGACCCTTGCAGGATCTCTGCAGCCTGAACGGCAGCAGGTCTGTATATCATCCTTCTTGCGTGTCCCTCACTGCACCAGGAAACAGCCACCAAATCCCCCAAATCCCCCTGGACACCAACACTGAACACAGAATGCTTTGGGATTCCCTAATGTACAAGGGAAATCTGCGTGGCCCCGAAGCCTCCCAAGAGGCTGGCGGCTTAGTGACTCCTTTCCCCAGGTTGCCTTAGAAGCTCTCAGGGTTTCTGTGAGCTGTGAGCCTACCTGTGCGTCCTGGCCAGCTGCAGAGCACGGCGAGACCTGAGAGGAGGGAGGAGAATGGGGCTGTGGGGGCACGGCTGGGCTGCGGCTCTACGTGCAGCAGTGAGATTTGCACTGTGGCCTTGGGCGGCAGACCCCAGCCTCCCGGCATCTCTCATGCACCCTCTTGAGCCCCAGGTCCTGGGTTACACCCCCTGACCCAGACACATGCCCTCAAAGGCTGGTTCTTGAGGGCCAGCTTTGGGAGGGCTGGTGAGGGCTCAGGGGTGACAGAACACCTGCCTGGGGTTTGGCAGGCCACCCCCAGGCCTGGCGCCCCTGCTGCTGTCACCCCACCGGCCCAGGCCAGGGACTGCACTTCTGAGTGCAGTGGGCCCCTGTGAGTGCATCGTGACCTCCTGACAAGGTCACCATGCCTGCCTGGCCCCAGCTGCAGCCTGTCTGTGAGCAGGGCTAAAAATAGCCCCTGCTGCTGGGTGACTGGCAACCAGCCCCAGGAGGCCCCATTCGGGTTGGGATGAGGGTGTGGCCACCTCCCCAGGCCACCCCATGTGTGGGCAGGTCTCAGCTCTTCACTGATTCTCCCTCTGTCCCCGAGGAGCCCTCAGTGCCCAAGCCCAGTCAATACCTGAGCCAGCCTTCTTAACCTCCTGTGCACCGAGGCCCCGTGGCAGGTGGTGAAAGTCAGGGACCCCTCATCAGAATCACGTTTTTAAGTGCATGAAATAAAATGCATAAGATCACAAAGGAAATGCATTGCATTGAGATTGTTAGCACAGAGCCGAGTTTTCCATATAGTGAGGGGCAGGTTCTTGCAGCAACACATCACATGGGATGCGCTCAGCGGTTTGAGCAGTGCTGGGCACCTCGCCGCCCTGGGATCCTCGCCGCCCTGGGATGCTCGCCGCCTTGGGACGCTGGCCACAGCTGCAGTGATGGGAAGACTCTATGACTTCTTCTGGGACCGAGTCACTTTCTGCCCACACTCACAATGGAAGGAGTACCATGTCAGCTAGAGCTGAGCAATGGGACAGTTTCTCCCCATGCGTGATCAGGGGAATGCCCACCAGGACCCTTCTCCCTCCAGCTCCCCTCCCTCATCCTTTGGGTGCACCCTGTGGGGTGACTGGGCACAGCCTGAACCAGCTCTGTGGGGTCACTCCCAGCCCAGAACCCTCAGGCCCAGAACACCCACCACCATGAGTGGTACACAACCAAGCTCATTGGCCCTCCCAAGAGGGTCTGTGGGAATTACCTGTTCTGGATCTGCCCTCCAGCCTGGCCCTCGCTGTCCTGGGACACCCATTGTCCTCCTGTTTTCACCTCTGCTTCTACTGGGTAGACCCCACCCCTCCTCAGCCAGCATGTGTCTCCTGCCTCCTCCTCCAGGGACCTCTCCACCAGCAGCCATTCCCTCACCCCATCTCCCTAGGGACACCTCTCTCTGGCCATTCGTCCCATTCTAGGTCCCATTCCTGCTCCCTTCAGGGCCTCATCCATCCCAGATCCCTGAGGACAGCAGGAGCCAGGAACATGTGTTGGCCCTAGCATTGGAAGAAGGAGCCTGCTCGGAGGGGACTGGGTTAAAAGAACAGGAGCTCCAAGCCTGCCTGACTGTCCTTGGGCCTGAAGGGCTACTGAAAGGAAGCAGCTGGTTTCCAGCAACAGGCGGGCCGGGGGCAGTGGCACCTGTCAACGTTTCGCCCTGCCTGCTGAGCTGAGCTCAAGTGTCTGTGCCTGGGAGGGGCTGGGCCGGAATGGGCCTGGCTCTGACCAGCAGCAGCAGCAGGGGGCCAAGGGGCTGCCCAGCCTCAGCCTGAAACTCCCAGAAAGCAGCGGGCACGGGGGCACGGAGCACGGAGGGCCCCTCCTGCCCCTCCCCCGCACCCTGGGCCTCTGACAGTTCCCTGGCTCGCTCCATCCGAGGCCGGGCCTCCGTGGAAAGACACCTGGAACCCCCCACGGACACCTGGCGGCAGAGGCTGCTGCCCTCCCAGGCCTACTCGTCAGTCAGTCTCCGGGCCAGCTCCTGTCACCTCTGTTCCCCTGCGGGGCTCAGATCGCTGAGGGGGAAGGGGGCGGGGGACTGGGGAAGGCGGGAGAGGGGGACTGGGCTTGACGTCCTTCCCTGTTTCCCATCAGAGAAGACAGTATTTTCGTATTTTCCCCTTCTGCTCTTCCTTGTTTTAAGAGAACTTTTTTTTTTTTTTTAGGAATTGTTGTTTTGTTCTCGTTGAGAATATATCTCACCGAAATTCTGTACTCAAAATGTTGTTTATTGTTTCAGTCACATGAAGATTTCCCGTCCGTCTCCAGTGTGGCGGGATCCCTGTCTTGTTCTTTAGGACGTGTTGCTGTTGTCTAATAAAGCATCTGTAGGTTCCAGGGGAGACATGACCCATGTGAAGCGCAGGTCAGCCCCAGAATCTGCCTCCTTCCCCTCCCTCTCCGTCTCTCCCCGCCCCGACTGGAGGTCGTTTTATTAGGTCAAGGTTACCTGTTCATTGGTTCTTTCAGAAAACACGAGAAGCCCACGCATACCCATGTGCAAACCGTTTTAGGAGCCTCCCTGACATGTCCTGTTCTTCCTGCGCTCCCACGACACCGTCCTCCACGTCACGACACGGCTCCCGCTCACCACTTCCTGTTCCTACAACGCACTCCTTAGGGCCTGGCCACGGCTTAATCAAACAATTGCCCTGGATGGGCGACTGGGAGTTTTCCACTTCTGCTATCGCCATGAAAGAGCAGCCTGTGCCAATGTCACTGTTTCCCTCGCGTCTTCTTGGCAGAGATTCGTGGAACTGACATCGGTAGGTTGAGGGCCATGTGCATCTGTGACTTGGCCAACTCCTTCCCTCCCTGGAACCCCTCATTGTGCGTTCCCACCAGTAATCAAGAAGAACGCCTGTTTCTCCATAGACTCACCAGCACAATAACTTGTCAAATCTTTGGATTTTTGCCAATCTGATCGGTGAGAAATGGAATCTCAGTGTGGTTTCAATTCTCATTTCTGTTATATGAGCAGGATTGAGTCACCTTTTCCCACGTTTAAGAGGCATTTGCATGTTTCCTTTACAAACCGTTTGTTCATCTCTCGTGCCTGTTTTCCCACAGATCTTTGGACGTTGTCTTCATTTTAGGACTTTTTGTGTATCAGTGCTATCAGCATCTGTAATACTCGTGGCAAATAGTGTCTTCTGTGTCCTTTGACTTTGAAGAGGGCACATTTTTATACAAAGGAATTAATTTTGTGGAAGCAAATTTGTTCATCCTGACTGATTGGTTCTGGATTTTGAGTCATGGTTATAAAAGCTGTTCTCTGTCTTTGGTTGGAAGGAAGTAACCTGATTTATTTCCTGGTACTTGTATAGCTCCACTCTGATTCACTTGGTGTGCACTGTGAGAAGTGGATCCAATTTTGCCTTTTTCCGCGCGGCTCTGCAGCGACCCAGACCCCTTGGTTACGGAGTCCATCTTCTCCTGCTTACTTGAGATGCCACCTCGACCACAGCCCACTGCTTGTGGGTCTGTCTCTGGATTCTCTGTGCCACAGGTCTGTTCATCTGTAATGAATGAATGCCATGCTGTCTGCTCACAGAAGCTTTAGAATATGTATTATATTGGGTAGCCTACCCCTCCCCACTTCACCCTGTCCGCCCTTTCCAGGGATTTCCTGGCTATCCTTGCTTTTTAATTCTTCCTTGTGAAAGAGAACATCTAACTGCCTGTTCCTCCTGGGCAAGCACCTAGTCCCTTCCTAGCCCCAGGTCCTTGTATGCTCCCCTCTGCCTGGCAAACTCACTCTAAGAGACCCTGCACACAGGCCCCTTCCCTCAGAATCCCAAACCCTGGCCCCAACCAAGCTCAATCCTGCCTTTGGATGCTCCCAAGTTGACTCTGCTGCTCCGAGCACCTGCTCCGCAGAACTCTGCATGGGGGATGGTTCTTCCCATAAACCTCAGCACAAATGATCCAGCCCCAGAGAAGGCATCCCTGGCTCCCAGACCTTCTCCATCCATTACCGTGTTTTATTTCCTCATGGCTATCATCCATATCTAAAATAATCTCACATGGTTGTTTGATGTTATATATGCTAGGGGGTATGACAGAAAGACCTTAACCTGCCTAATTCTGCGATGAATCTTCAGCATCAAGAGCAGTATGGTGAAAACCACTACTGGACTCCACACCTTGGTAGCAGTGGTCCCCAGACCCCAGCTGAATTCTTCTCTCATCTCCGTGTCCTTGTGTCTTTCTTTCCTACAATCTGTTGTCTCCGCATGCAAAAGAACCCCAACTAGACCCTTCAGGGCTGGACCTGCAGAGTTCCAGGTGGGTGGGTGGGTGGATGGACGGATAGAGGGACAGATGGAGAGATGGACAGATGGATGGACAAATGGATGGACAGATAATGGATTGTTGGATGGATGGTTGAATGGATGGATGAGTGGATGAATGAATGGATGAATGGATAGATGGATGGATAGGTAGATGGGTGGATAAATGGATGAGCAGATGGATGGTTGGATGGATGGATGGATGGATGGCAGACAGATGGATGGGGAGAGGGATGGATGGCTGGGTGGGTGGATAGATGGTTGGGTGGATGGGTGGATGAGTGGATTAGCAGAGGGATGGCTGGCTGGGTAGATGGATGGATAATTGGGTGGAGTATGGACAGATGGTTGAATAGTTGAGTGGACGGATGGATGGAGACTGCCCTGCCTCTCTGGTCAGTTAGTTACGCTTTCCTGTGTGCTCTCAGAGTACTCTGAACACCTGTTATGGATCAGACCCAAGCGAAACACCCGCAAAAGGTGTTTAGCACCTGTCCGCACCGACTTGGCTGTGAGCTGTGTGGGGGCAGGTCTATGTCTGACTGTCATCCTCACGCAGGGGTGCAGACAGTAATAAACACAGGTGAAATCATAACAACTTTCAGTCCAACCAAGTGGACACTCAGATTAACTGTCACACTTGGTAAACTCATTTAAAATAAATAACATTTATTAACTTTAAAAAATTATTAAACTAATACACAATTACAAGAAAAAATTCAGAGGCTGCACGACAGCGGACGGAGGGCAAGGCAGGCCCAGATTCCCCACCTAGAGATGACTGCTTAAAGATATCAGTGTATTTCCTTACGTTCTTTTTTTTTTTCTTTCGGCTTGCTGGTTTTTTAGGGGTGAAGGAGGGAGTCTCACTCTGTCTCCCAGGCTGGAGTGCAGCAGCACAATCTCAGCTCACTGCAACCTCCACCTCCTGGGTTCAAGCAATTCTCCTGCCTCAGCCTCCCGAGTAACTGGGATGACAGGCATCTGCCACCACGCCCGGCTAATTTTTGTATTTTTTTAGTAGAGACAGGGTTTCATCACGTTGACCAGTCTGGTCTTGAACTCCTGAACACAGGTGATCTGCCTACCTCGGCCTCCCAAAGTGCTGGCATTACAGGTGTGAGCCACCACACCCAGCTGGCTTGCTGGTTTGTCGGATGAAATTGCTGCGTAGTATTCCAGTCCACCACCATGCCACGTTCCTCTTAGCTACTCCGTAGGTGTATCTTCAACATAGATATTGTTTTGTTTTCCTTGGTATGTTACTGCGTAAAGCCTTTTTCTTTATTTATGATTGTTTTTATAAAATAGGGTTGCAAAGGTGGATTAAACAGCAAAAACTATTTGTTTCTTCACATAATGCTTTCCAAAATGGTTAAATACACCTTCCTACAATAATGGGTGACCTTTTTCCTCAGAACCATCTCCATAATAACATTTTTCTTTGATTTCATGACTGTTTTGTGAGAGCCTTCTGTGTTTATTAATAAGTGGTGACAGTATTTGATATTAACTGTTTTTCAATGTCCATTTATTCATTGAGATTTCACGGTAGTGTTAATTGTCATTGATTAGTTGTTGTGTATGTCTGGTATTTATTTATACTACGTTTCTTTATCTTAAGTCTTTTGCCTTAATAACAACTTGGTTATGTTGTTAATAAGCTTAAATATCTTCCATGTGTATGTAGCGCTATCCATCAATTTTCCTTTCTTTCTTTTTTTTTTTTTTTTTGTCTTTCCTTGCTTTTAAAATAAGATTTTCCCCATCAAGGGACTTAATACTTATATTTGCATTCTATAAGCTTTTTATGGTTTGATTTTCATTATGTTTAACTTTTAAGCAATTTAATTTACTTTATGTGAGTGTTTTGTGTGATTTTTCCTCCTCCAAAAGTGTCTTAATTGATTATTCATGAAATAACCTTAATCTTCTAGATTGGCTCGTCATCTTGGCTTCATTATGTTTGAAAGATTTGTGTGTCCTGCGGTCTTCCTCTGAGCCATCCGCCCTTGCACCAGCACCACACTGGACTTGGTGTAAACAGGGAAATCCTGACAGTGTTTATTCAAAAAAATGTGTGCTTTCAATACATCAGACGTTTAAACGGTGCAGAATGGGACGGATACGTGGCGTTCGGTGGCAGGCAGCCTCCCCGCCCTGTCTCCCGGCCATTCCATGTGTTATGCGTCAGATTCTCCGTCATTTCTGATGGAATCAGTCCTTCTTGTCGCCTTGTTAGTTTTTAAAGTTTCAGCGGCTTGTCTTTTTTGTTTTTCATTTTTATACATTTATTTCTCCAGATTAACTTAGAATTGTTTCATCAAGTCCTTGCTTCTCCCAGTTCCACTGAGAATAGGGGAGAATTGGAGCGACATGTTAATTGGAAGGAAGCCTGTCTCATCTTCCTGTGTGTTCACCAGGAACGGCTCCTCCCTCAGGCTTACCTTCCTGTACGGCTGGCCAGAGAGTGCTGGGGACAGTGTCCCACCCCCTCACCTGTGAAGACCAGATCCCCCGCGTGATGGCATTTGGAGGTCGGGCCTCTGGGAGGTGATCAGTCATGAGAGTGGAGCTCTCTGAGAGGGGTCAGCGCCCTTAGCAGAAGAGATGGGAGAGCGCTGGCCTCATCCCCCTGCTCTCCGCTGTGGGAGGTTGCTGTCTGTAAACCGGGAAGCTTGTCCTCACCAGACGCTGGGGGATCTCAGACTCCCCGCCTGCAGAATCGCAAGAAATAAACACTGCTTGGTTAGGCCTTGCGGTCTGGGGTATCCCGGCACGGCAGACCAAGCTAAGACAGCACCGTAGGTTTCCTTCCCCAGCCCAGACACTTGCAGGGTAACCCTTTCTTAAGGAGTGTGTTCCTCTGGCAAGTTTGAATTTGATTTTTTTCCTCGCTCTCTCTCCCTTTATAAGCTATTTCTGGTCTATAGGAAAATACTGATGAACGGGTATAGCTATAGATCTTATGTATAGCCATATTTACTAAGTTGGAGGGATTTAAAAAATATTCTTTTTCTTGAGTCTCAGGTAAATGCAATGTCTAGAAATGAGAATATTTTGTGCTTCTTTCTTCCTATTTCCTGTCTCAAGCATTTGGCCCCCGTGAGGTTGGGCCGCCATCTTGGTGTGTCCTCCAGGGGCCCCTGTGATGTGCCCGGAAGTGCCATGTTTGGTGTTGGTGAGGCAGTTATTATTTACGGCCAATCCAGTGGGTCCAATTTACTTTCCATATGGACTGGAAATGTCAAATATCCCTAGACTCTCTGAGCTGTGGTTTCTTGACCCATAAACTGAGTGAGTTGGGTTAGAACAAATGCTCAAATTTTTCTTGACCCAGGAGCCAGTTTTAAACGACCCAGGGAATGTCAAGCCTCTAATCTAAATCTCCAAGACCGCTGTCACTCTGTCATTCCAAGTTGTCCCTGACAACCTTTCCTTCAAATTGTTGTTTTCCCAAGAAAATGAACCCTTTCCAGATCTCACAAACGCGTCCCCTGGGCCAGCTCTGCGGCTGCGGCTCCTGACGGAGGCAGCTGTTGCATGGACTCTTCTGAGCAGCTGGACTCCGGGGCTGTGAGTGGGCAGAGCTGCGGGTCTGCAATTACTCGTGACGACAGGGTTGCACAGACGCAGCGGGTCGTTTGAGAGCCGGCACTCAGCTGCTCCGGGTGCTCGGATGGCCTGTGCGTGTCCCTTGCAGTTTCTCTAGCTTCAGTCCTCCTCTCCCTACCCCCAGCAGGCTGCAGCCTCCAGGGGGCAAAGCAGGGGAGGCGGTGGCACCAGGCAGCCCCAGAGGGGCTGAGGCTTACTTAGCTGAAGCTGCAGAGGGGCATCCAGATGACTCTGACACCCACCACAACGCAGTGTGTGCACACACACATGAACGCACACGCACATATGTGAACACACATGAACACACCTGTGCACACACGAACACATGCACGCACACGTGGACACACACAACCTGTGCACATACAAACGTGCACACGTGTGAACACATGCACACACACCTGTGTGCACATACAAACACATGTGCACACACATGAACGCACATGTACACATATGAACACACATGCATGAACACCTTCCACCATGATTGTAAGTTTCCTGTGGCTTCCCCAGCCATGCTTCCTGCACAGCCTTCAGAACCACGAGCCAATCAAACCTCTTTTCTTTGTAAATTACCCAGTCTCAGACGTTTCTGGATAGCACTGCGAGAACTGACTAATCCACCCCCACCCCAAACCCTCACTGTGGCGTCCCCTGATCCTGCTGGACGTCAACAAAGCCCAGCTCTGTGCCAGCCGCGCCTCTGGGCTGGAGCTCACCCGTGTTTTCATTCTGGTGTAAAAGCTCGTGGAAGCTTCACACCACCCCATGTGGTTTCAGTTACTGTTTGGCCCTGAGCAGGGCAGGTGTGTGCGTGGGATTCCTGTGGATGCGTGCTGCCCTGGAGCGCGGAGAGAGGGGTCCTGCCAGGGAAGCGCCAGTGTCCTGGGAAGGGGGTGGGGGAGAATTCTCGTGCCCTGGAGCATGGAGACAGTGGTCCTACCTGGGAAGCACCAGTGTTTTGGGAAGCGGGCAGGGGAGCCTCTGGAAGCCAAGATGAACTGACAGATGAAAGGAGGGCACGGGAGCTGCTCTGGGGCCTGGGATCGACACCCTGTCGGGGAGGCCAGTCTGCCAGCCCCCGGACCCTCCGGCTTGTCTGCGGATTCGGCTCTGCCTGGGCCAGGTTGAATGGCCCCGCGGCAGCGCCATGGTGAGTCTGTCTGTGCTTGGGGAGACAGGACCTGCTGGGATTGTTCCTCCTGGAGGCTCCGGGGCTGGACCCCAGCCCAGTCTCTCCAGACCCTTCTGTCTGTCCTTTCAGAAAGATGGAGATGCTGGCTTTTGGCACGCTGTCCTCGGCATGCCTCTTTGGGCATTTAAGAAGCTGGAAGGTCCCCCGAGGGGGAGACTGGGCTCAGTGCCACGGGGTAGGCCCAGCCACCTTATAAATGCTCTTGAATGGCAGTGAGAAGGCCCCCAGGAGTGCTGCCGGGCTGGAGGTTCAGTGAGAAGCCCCCCAGGAGTGCTGCCGGGCTGGGGTTCAGTGAGAAGCCCCCCAGGAGTGCTGCCGGGCTGGGGTTCAGTGAGAAGCCCCTAGGAGTGCTGCAGGGCTGGGGTTCAGTGAGAAGCCCCCCAGGAGTGCTGCCGGGCTGGAGGTTCAGTGAGAAGCCCCCCAGGAGTGCTGCCGGGCTGGGGTTCAGTGAGAAGCCCCCCAGGAGTGCTGCCGGGCTGGGGTTCAGTGAGAAGCCCCCCAGGAGTGCTGCCGGGCTGGGGTTCAGTGAGAAGCCTCCCAGGAGTGCTGCCGGGCAGGGGGTTGGGCCAGGGATAGCGTGGCCCCAGTCTGGTGGCAGGCTGGAAACAGGCCAGGGCTGCCCTAGCTTCCTGGTGCAGGCCTCGGAAAATCGTGAGCCTCTACAGGGCTCCTGCTGCCCTCTTAGCCCTATCTACCGCCTGCTCCTTCCCTGAAGGTGGGCCCCAGCCAGCTGGCCAGGAGCTCCAGTGGAGAGCTGTGTGTGCCAGGCTCCGGGGCCAGGGCCCTGCCTGTCCTCAGGGGCAGCTGCCTCAGGGTCCACGCTGCAGAAGGGACCCTCTGAGGGCAGAGTTCACATTCTGCTACCATCGTCCTGCACTAGCCACAAGCAGCTAACCCACAGGGACAGCCCTGGGGAGTGGACGGGCTGGGGACGCCGCCCCCGGGGCTTGGGCCAAGTGCATCAGTTCCTGGGCTCATCTGGACCCGGGCTGTCTGCAGTTGCACCCATTTCCAGGCTCATTTTTCCCTTTCCTGCCCCAAGTCAGGGATCCAGGCACGTGGACTGTGGGGTGAGCCGGGAGGCGCTGGGTCTGTGCTGACCAAGTGGAGAAAGCTAGGGGCTGTGCCGGCCAGAGTCTGTAACTCTAAATGTCGTCCCAAAGACACCCCAGGTTCTGGGGTCACTTAGTCACGCCCCGTGGGCCCTGCCCCGCCCTCTGTGGGGCCTGACCAGGCTTAGAAGAGAGGAAGTGGACCCACCTCCCTCAACTGCACACCTGTGACGACGACGCCTCCTCCTGTCCCCGCAAGCTTTGAGCTGAGCATTTCCATACATTTCTCAGTTCATCTTCAACACCAGCCCTGGGGGAGGTGCCATTATCCCCAGGTGAGTATAGGGGACAGAGAGGGCTGAGGCCCGCCCACAGCTACCAGCAGGGGCAGAGCCGGGCTTCAGCTAGAGCCTGTCAGATGCCAAAGCCCTTGTGTGACAGTCTTCCATGCTGTGCGACAAACAGCCACACCTCCGTGGCTTAAAGAAGCACACACCAGCCTAGGCTCGGAGGCCACAAGGCTGGGCAGGGCCGGCTGGGTCCTCCCCTGGGTCTCACTGGGCTTCGTAACAGGTGTCGGGACATGGCCCCTTCAGGCTGCTCAACCAGGGGAGACTCCTCTATGTCTGAGTCCCTTTGGGTGGGTGGCAGGGGCCAGCGGGCTTTGCTGGCTGTCTCCCAGAGCCCTCGGGTCCCAGAGGCCTCCCCAGGCTCCCTGCCCGTGGGGTCTCCCGTTCGGCTGCCTCCTTCCTGGGTCTCTCCCTCCAGTCCTCACGGGGGGAGCTTGTGTGCGGCTCCCATCTCCTTTGCACGCTCTGCAACGGGAGCAAGTCCCCTGGCCTGCTGCTCTGCACGCTGCCTCCTCGGCACAGACCCCACCGCCTCAGGCTGCATTCCCACCCAACAGTTAGGTCTGCAGAAGGAACCATCCAGCAGCGAGGCCACCCCATGCGGCACCCCGCCCCGGGCACCTCGCTGGCCTCACCCCGCGTCCGTCTGTGCCTTCTCAAGGCCCCACCCACCTGCAACCCCTGCCCACTGTCTTCCTGGGCTCCGGAGGGTCCTCCCAGTAACAGGTTGCCCGACCCTGCACCCTGGCTCAGCTGACCTGGCTGAGATGGTCTCAATGCTCACAGGGGCGGCAGGGAGAGCCCACACCGCTCCTCCAGGCTCCTCTGACCTCCGAGCAGGGCAGGTCCGCGTCTGTCACACTGAACGCATTCACTGTTCCCATTCGGTCTGAGCCAGCCAAGCTTTGAGACCAAGCCAAACGGGGCGGGCCTGGGGGAGAAGGGGCTCCTGTTTCTGCAGGGTCCTCTGCAGCTGCGCAGTTTCCTCTGCCCGGGGACCCCCCCCCTCCCCGGCTGCCAGCCAGGGCTTGATTTCCTCTGGAAGCATTTCCAGATCTGGCCTCCAGGGACTTTTGGAAGAGTTTCTAGCACAGCCCCAAGTAGCCCGTCCGACCTGCCAGGTGGGCAGGGGCCTTCCTGAGACAGTGGAGGGGAGTAGGCCATGCCCAGGGAGTCCCGGCTGGGAGCTCCTGTGGGACAGCCCTGGGGACCCCGACACCTGCCCTGGGGACCTGCCCTCCCCACTCCTGGGACACTGCTGGGTCCCTCTGTCAATCACATTTCTGGCCCTCCAACCTCTACCAGGCCGGCCAATCAGATGTGCCAACTCCTCACTCCCCAGCCCCACTCCACAGCCATCCCTGTGAAGATGGAATTGACACACGGGGAAATCAGCCCAGCTTGGGTGGGGAAGCCATTGATGAGGATCCTGGGAGAAAAGAGGCCACATCTTCCCGGCCATGGAGACTCCTGGGGAAGAATCCTCCCTCCTTGACCCCCATGAAGGAGAGACCCTGGGGAGGGAGAAGGACGGTCCCAGGAGAGGACAGCCAGGAGCACTCTCGTGGCTGCAGAAGGCTCCGGCCACTTGGAATCTCCAGGCTGAGGATAGAGAGGGGGCCTGGACTGGAGGCCCTCGGGTGCAGTTTGCAATGGGATCGGTGGGCACGACACCCGGGATGAGAGCCACAGGCTGACGGAGCCCCATGTGAAGGGGTGGAGGAGGTCGGCAGAGCGGATCCTAGGGAAGGGTCAGGACCGAGGGAGACACCATGGAGCCCGCTTCTGGTTCCTGAAGCCTTCGTGGCCACCACGCTTCCTGACCCGCCCAGGGTGGGCACCAGGGCTGGGGCTGGCCACAGGGGACCCTGGGATCGGGCAGCAAGTCCCAGCTGGTGCCACACTGGTCCCCACTAGCTTTGTGCAGAGCCATCACCCCTGCTCGGCTTCCCTGAGAAGAAAGGGTGGGCACAAGCCCTCCATCCCCGCCCATTAAGGCCTTGAGGAGAGAGCCCTGCACCCCTGGGCCCAAGCAGCCAGTGGACAAGTGGCGGAGAGGCCTGGCTGCCAGTCCCTGGAGACGGCCCGGGCTGCCCGTGGCCCATAGGGCTCTGACCCCCAGCCCAGCCCGGGCTGATCACAAGCCTGCGAGAGGCCATGTCCCTGAGTGGTGATGAGAAACCCCAGCCACAGAGCAGGTGCATGTGGCCTGAGACCACGGCTCACACAGCTGCCCGGGGTCAGTCACGGGCTGGGTGAGATGACCCAAAGAGCAGCCTCAGAGGCCAGCCTGCCACCCCCTCATCCCACACGGAAGGAGACCGAGTCCTCCCCGGGGTGGGGCCGGTCATCCCATGGTCACGGATCCCGGAATAGCTGACCTCCGGCCCCCGCGCACGGGTACATTCTGTATGTCCAGGGTGGCAGGCGTGGGTGGTGGCTGGCCCTGGGGGCTGGGAGCTGTGTTCCTGTGGCCAACTCACTGCCCTTTGCCCTTGGTGAGCAAGTCTGCCCCTGGGCCTGGCAGCTTCTCTGTAAGACAGGGGCCCAGCAGGGCGGGAGGGTACGTCGTGTCCCTGCAGCAGCACCCGGTAGAGGACTTCATAAGATGGGAAGTACCCAGGCTCTGCAGGGCCATGGTGACATCGGCGCTTCACTACTGGCTGGGACTGACAGACGTCTGGGGACCAGGCGAGGTGGGAGAAGGGGTCTCCCCACACCCTCCCTCCCCAGCACTCCTCCCTCCTACTGGCTCCCAACTGGGAGCAAGCCCAGCTTAAGATTGGGGTTTGTGCTGAGCAGATGGGATCAGCAGTGGCTCCCTCCTCCCCTCTTCCCCCAGGGGTGCTGGGCTGGCCCTGGGGATGGAGCGTGACCCAGAACTAGCCATTGGCAGCCCGGCGACAGCCCCGTCCGGCCGGCTCACCCTGGAGCTGGATTTGGGCACGTAACAGGTTCAGGAGACCTGTCAGAGCTCAGTGCCATCCACCCATTAGTCACCATTATTTTAATTAAGAAGATAAGAAACACAGCGCATTAAAGTTTAATTATAATTAGCAGCTAACAACACTTGGATGAATCACTGGCCCGAGCAGGTGCTAGTTCACACTTCCTGGTTCACTGGGTGGGCCGTGGGAGCCTCTGAGACGTGGGCACACAAGGCACGTCTGCCTGGGACCCGAGAGGGCTACAGAGCCCCCGCATCCCCCAGCTCAATGCAGAAGGCTGGGCCCACAGTGGCTGCCTGTGTGTCACTCAGCCCTGAGCTCAGAAGCACCAGGGCTCAGAGGACACCCTACTGTTGCCACCAGGCGTCCTTCAGCATCTCTGAACAAGGCTGTGGATTTCACTGTGACTTAGGTCCCCACGGGGCACAGAGGTCTTGACCCCACATCCACGTACAGGGAATACTGACCAGGCCAGCTCTGTGTTCACAGCCCTGCACACACAGAAATGACTCTGATGTGGCCCCTGACCTCAGCGGTGTAGAAGGAAGCCCCTGAAGGAGGCCGAGGGTGGCGGCCGTGCAGCTGGGCATGAGAGTGTGAGGATGCCCGGGGCAGACCTGGCCTCCCGGAGGAAGCCGGGCTGAATTCTGACCGAGGGAGGTGGTGGCAGGCCACACAGGAAGGTGGGGGTGTCGGGAGGTGTGGAGATGGGGTGGTGCCGGCCGCCTGGTACAGTCTGCTCTGGCACCATGGTGGCCACGTGGCCTTGGAGGTCTCCCTGTGTCTGTACTGTGGGGTCTTCTCACCAGAGGGTGGGCTCACGGGTCCTGCCCTCGTGGGATGTGGAGTGAGCTTTGCTCTGAGAAGGCCGGCATGAGCCTCCTGGTCCAGGCAGGCACCAAGTAGGCAGAGGAGTGCCAAGCCCCAGGAGGCTGTGGAGGGGGAAACCCCCACCTGCAGGCACTAAGGTGGCTCCTGGGACGGCCCTCAGGACCGTGGCTGTGAGGGGCTGTCACTTTGGCTCCGCTGGGCAGCCCCACCCTCCTGTTCAGAAAGGCTTTCCAGAAGGGACGGCCATGGGTGAACGGGCAGCGTCCTTCTGTCCTGTTTCCACGCCTCTGACCGCCCTCCACCTCTTCCCTCATCCCCTAAGCAGGCATCCCTGTGGGGCGGCTGCACGGCCAGCGGGGGCTCTAGAGGAGGGTCCTGGCGGCTCTGCCAGCACCCGGTGGCTCCCGGCTTCCCCGGTTTGTGGCTGCCCCGCTCGCGTCTCTGCCTCCGTCTTCACATGGCGTCCTCCCTGCCGTGTCTCTGTCTCTCTCACTCTCCTTTCTTTTATGCGGACACAGCCATCGGATTTAGGGTCCACCTTAAACGTAGATGGTCACGCCTCCAGACCCTTAATGACACCTGCAAAGACCAAATAGGGCCAACACTGTTGGATACTGGAGATCAAGCTGTGGCTGCGCCATTTGGGGGTGCGGGGGGAGGTGCTCTGTAACCCACCGTGCACCCCAGGCTGTGTGACCAGCAGCAAGGCCCTGTCTTTCCTGGAGCCTTTACATGTGAGCCTGAGCCCCTCAGAGGGATGCCTGAAGGTATCAAGTGAGTCCCACGGTCAGTGTGTCACCTGTCATGCAGTGTAGGGGTCTCCGGGCTCATCAGCACCAGATGGATGGGAGCTGACACTGTCCAGTGTGGCCGGGGACGCAGACCTCTCCAGGACCTCGACTGGACGGCCTGGTCAGAGGCCGGCTTGACCTCGCCCAGCAGGGCTCAGGCCTCCCCAGCTCCCCGGGGGAGGCAGGGCGAGGTCGGTTCCAGGGATCCTTCCGGACCTCACAGACAGCGCCCTCACTTTATTGCACCTCCATTCAAGCTGAAAGAGACGGCAAACCAAATTAGCCCAGGATTTAGCGGGAATTGATTTCAATGTAAAGCCCTTTGAGTGCTTTCTCCTCTCAGATGAAAGAAGAGTCGGCTGAGCTGTGTCCCCCGCTGCCCAGAACTGTGTCTGAGCCGACTTTCCGCCCCACGCCGCCTCCTCCTGATCGTCTCAGGGTGGTGACTGGGCTTCGCCTCCAAACTGCAAAGGAATCTCATTCTTCTTTATTCCGACCTGGTGCCGTCACACACACTCTGAGACCTCGTCCCCTGCACTAAGAGATGAAGGGGAGGCAGTGCGTCGCAGGAGCTGAAACGGGCGGGCGTGGCATCCATGGTTCCCCCGTCCAGGAGGAGCGCCGCTTCCCTCGGGGGAGCGTGCCGCGCTGCGTGTGATGGACGATGCCACCCTGGGAAGTTCAAGCTCCACACCTAGGAGGCTTAGAATCAGCACCGTG
This sequence comes from Aotus nancymaae, assembly GCF_030222135.1. Classification (NCBI taxonomy): domain Eukaryota; kingdom Metazoa; phylum Chordata; class Mammalia; order Primates; family Aotidae; genus Aotus; species Aotus nancymaae. The sequence continues at coordinate 5,342,760 of NW_026988444.1, forward strand.
TTGGGGTCCCGCCCAGAGGTGAGCATGGCACTACGTCCTTAGGAGAGAGCCCGAGTCATGAGGATCCCCATCCCCAGGGGCCCCTCTTTGGCCCTAAGCCCCAAATCCCGTTAACCAGGCTGGTGAGGCCAGGACATGTCTGCCCCCTCTGAAAGCCAGGCCGGTGTGGCGGTCCTTCCTCATGGAGTGGCATGCAGGCAGATTGACCAAGACACCCTTGAGGCTGGAGTCCTAGGCCCCTCACCCATGCAGGCTGCCCATCCTTCCTCCCCCAGTCCTTGAAACCCATCCCCTCCATCCATCCAGCCTGTGACTCCACCCCCAGGCCGAGGAGCACAGCTGCAGAGCAAGGGTCCCTCCTGCAGGGTCAAGCTCTGGACGGTGACCAGAAACCCTACCCCTGCCTCTATCCTTAGCCATGACCTTGACTCCCACTGCACAGAGAAAAATCAAGGCCAGAAGTCCGTGCTCCACTTCCCCCCATGCAGTAGAAGAGGGGTTTGTCCTTGCCCCCAGCGCCCACCAGCACCCCCTTCACCCTGATCACAGCCTCGTGCCACCGGCCGCTGCCTGCACCTCACCCCACGCCCACCCAGCTCCCCTGCCCTTGGCATTTTAGCTGCTCCAAGTGCCTCCTCTCTCAGAACTGTCCCCAGACCCTGCATCCCGCTAGCTATCTTCACCCTCTCCCGCTCCTCATAGGCAAATCCTTAAAGGGCCAGGTGCGTTGGCCACCCCTTCCTCCCACCCCCTCAGGGACCAGGTCTCCAGGAGGGCCCTTCCTGAGCAGGTGCGGGCCCCGCCTTGGAGGCCCCTCTGCTGCTCATGCTGACTTTGCCCTTGTGTCAGCTCCCTCTCTGCTCCCAGACTGGAGTCTGGAATTGGAAGGCTGACTTTCAGAAAGGATTATGCCATTTGATCCAAGGATTTCAACTGATCGTCTTAAGCCTGGAGCCTAGAATAATACAATCCTAGACTTGAAGGACCTGCAGAAATCATGTGACCGCAAATGCTGATGATACTGTGCAAAGTGTCATGAGGGCATGAAGGTGGCTTTTGTTATGAAAGCTCAAACCAGGGCCCAGAACGGGGAGGCAACTTACCCAAAGACGCCCATGGGCTTAGCTGAGCCGGGCCTGGGCAGCACCGTCCTGATCTCCGGCTCCACCCTGTCCTGAGATTGCTCTCGAGTTACCAAATTTCTGCCTGTTTCCACGAAAGCGCTCCACTGTCTCGTCCTTACAGCTTCCGGAGAAGCAAGACAAGTTTTCATTGCTGAATTTCAAACATAACAAAAGGAAAGTGCTTTCAAGGACACTGAGTCTCTTCCGATGGTGACTCCCACAGCCTGCGATGAAAGCGCCTTGTTTTCGGCCAGGGAGGTGCCTGTGCATACCTGGAATTGTACACATTCCTTTTGATCCTGTGTCTGAGCAAGTTTCCTTCTGAGATCAAAGCTAGTGAGGTGGACAGGCCTCTCTGAAGCTTTACGGGGGTTTTCAGAGAGGCAGGTCCTGACAGCCACAGAGTTTTTGCTCCCAAGGAAGAAAAAGGCTGGAAAGCGAAGGCCCAGCATCCCTGAGGAGGGCTTTGACCTTCAGAAATACTTTTTCTCCGTGGGAGCACTTGCTGGCCACTCCCGGCATGGCCACCTGCAGGGGGCACGTGTGGTTTCTGCCTGTCCAGCATTCATTCCCTTCCTTAGGGAACGGCTCTCTGTGTTTGCTCCGAAAATGACCCTCTCCCCAGTCCAGCCAGTCAGCACTGCCCAGCCCCGGAGACAGTGACTGGATGGGCACATGACCCAGGCTGGCCACTCTGATTCCTGAGAATCTTGGAAGTTTATTGAAAATAGAGAGTTGCTCTCTGCCTGGAGGTTCTTATGGCCATCACATCTACCTGGAGAAATAGCGTGCCCAAGAATAAAGCTACCCAAGGGGAAGCAGAGCAGAGACGAACAGGCAGACGGAGATAGCAATCTGATGACACAGATGAACCTCCTGGATCCAGCCGTGCCTGAAACCCATCTGCCCCTTAATTTTCCAATTCCATAAACTAGTCAAGTGTCACGTTGCAGGTTTTGAAACAGATGTTAGTCACTTGCACAAGCATGAATCCTGACCTCGGAACAATGGCTTCGCCACAGGAGCTAGACTTGGAGCGATGGTGACCTGCAATGTGGAGCAGCTCCCGGCAGGTCTCCCTGCTCACTGTCACCCTGAGGGTGGGGCAGCACATGGAAGGTCCCTCTGCTCAGTGGCCCCTGAGGGTGGAGCAGCACACTGACAGTCTTGGTACTCTGGGTGGCCAGAAGCCCCCTGTGCCAGGAGCCTGGTGCTCAGGAGAGCTGCTGCACCAGACCCCACGATGCCCATGGGTGACGTCCTGGTGCTGCAGGCAGCAGGTCAGGGCTTAGCGATCACAAAGGCTCAGGGCGCGCACAGGAAGGAAAGCCCAGCTGCCAAAATGGGATTCTCCCATGGGAGCCTCCAGCCCAACTGCCGCCCGCAGTGACCTCATGAAGTGATGCAGCTGCAGGTCAGGTGCGGACGTGCTGAGTGCCATCCGTGCGCAAAGGACCCCTCGGCCCGCATTAGCCGGCGCGGCACAGCCCCCAAAGATGCTGGTCAGCGCCCCCGCATCATCTCCAGCCACAGCCACCCAGGACAGGTATTTGAGACCCAGCTACTTCCTGTCACTCACGTGTGAGCACACACAGGATAGAGGGTGACATGGGTGGTGCCATCCGCCCAGCTTCACTGCAGGCTTCTTCCCCAGCTCACTCACCTCCACACGCATGTGCACACATGCGTGCACACACACACACACACATGCACGCACACATACACACACGGATGCGCACACACAACCACAAATACCGTGAGGCCCTGCAGCTCTGGGTTTGAGAACCGACAATCTGAGAAACATTGTGTGGGTTCAGCAGAAATGGCTCCTGGGGGCTGGAACCGACCGCGTGGTGACACCGTCAGCCCAGCCGACTGTAAACACCAGGCTCACGCTGGCCTATTTTAAAAACAAACGCAAGACAAACTCATCCCTTCCTTCCCGCTCTCCACCTCCCCTGTGAAATCTATTTTAAAAGATCAAAATTTTCTTTACATCCACCTCCAAAATGTGCTGCTGGAGGTAAGTGGAGCATAAACGCATGGGGGTGCCGGGGGCGGCGGAGAGCGGGGAGCGGGAAGGAGCCGGAGGCATCCGCAACCCCAGCGGAGGCTGATGCTCCAAACCCTCAGGCTCACAGCAACCTCGGCCCCTGCCCGGCGAAGGGGAAGGAGCAGCTTTCTGGATTCCAGAGCTCCAGGCTCACGTGGCCCCCAGCCCCTGCCTGTCTCCACACAGGCCTCCTCCAGAGGCTTCAGTCAAGAATCTGGAGCAGGGGTTGGGGAGTGGCCAGTCCTAGTCTGACCAGTGGAGCCCAGCAGTGTCACCACCATCCACTGGGACCCCTGCAATCCCCCCACATTCTGCGGAGCTGACCTGCCGGGTGACAGAGCACTGCGTCTGCTTTCCATCCGGACAGCGAGTGCCCCATCCTGGCAGGAACCCTCACTGTTGGGAACCCGAACCCCAGCTCAGCTGCAGTCCCACTCACCCCGCTGGGCAGCCCTCATGCCCTGGGTCAGGAAGATGCCCGCTCTGCCCAACACAATCCACACGCCCGACACGGTAAAGGAGGCACCGGGGTCCACAGAAGGCTGGAGACACCTGGCTGGGGAGGACGCGGCCCGCAGCAGCTCCAGCTCAGAGACGGGGTCGGCAGAGTGCCCCACAGAGGAAGTGCTCTCTCTCCTCGTCCCTCCACTTGAGAGGTTCATCGGGGTCCCCCTCTCTGGTCCAGGGATGGTGGCTCCTGTGCAGTTCCCCCATCTCATCCAGCAGATGCCTGAACGGAACTTGGGGGTGGACAGCGTGGCTGGTGTCCTCCCTGGCCCAGGCTACCTAGACTGGGGGTCCACCTAGACCGTGGAAACAGCCCCAGCCAAGGGCCACTGGGAGCTCACAGGTCAAAAGGCTGACACCCTCACCTGAGGGCAGCCCTGGGAACCCCTGATACCCTTCCCTGAGGGAGCCCACCCTTCCTCACAGACCTGCTCCCCCAGGCTGACTGCGGGCCGGCCGTGTGTCCCTGAGACCTCTGCACCTCAGCAGCTACACCTGCAGGGCGGGAGGTGGCGCTGGGGCCTAGAGCTCCTGGCTTCTGTTACATTCTGGATGCCTGGAGATGTCTGAGCCCCATGCTGTCCCCTGTCCTTTCCATGCATGGCACAGCTTTGCCAACTATTGGCTCAGTTTCCTGATTTGCACCTCTGTTTCCTACTGGGGATGGATCCCAGCCTTGGCCCCACCTGCTGGGCAGGGCCCTCACCACAGCGCCCCTAAGCCCCAGACCCTGCCTGTGTCCTGAGTGTCAAAGGACTTGGCTGAACTGCAGGCCCCTGAGCCATTACTGTCCCGACCACCTCCACGGGTGGTCAGACTCCCATCTTGGCTCCTCCCTGCCTATGCCACCTCTTCCAGGAAGCCTCCCAGGATAACTCCACCATACTCCAGTGTCTCCCTTTGAGCTCTGAAACTAGGACCAAGAGGGTCATTTAGAATCTCTTCATCCCCCACGATATGGCTTGGCTGTGTCCCCACCCAAATCTCACCTTGAATTGTAGTCACCATAATCCCCACATGTCGAGGGAGGAACGTGGTGGGAGGTGATTGGGTCACGGGGGCGGCTTCCCCCGCGCTGTTCTCGTGATAGTGGGTGAGTTCTCACAAGAGCTGATGGTTTTATGAGGGGCTTTCCCTTCTTCACGACGCACTTCTCTCTCCTGCCGCCTTGTGAAGAACACGTTTGCTTCCCCTTCCGCCATGATGATAGTTTCCTGAGGCTTCCGCAGCCATGTGGAACTGTGACCCAATTAAACCTCTTTCCTTTAGAAATTACCCAGTCTTGGGCAGCTCTTTATAGCAATGTGAAAAGTGACTACTACACCCCACTCCCCAAACACCAAGCCTCCTCCCCACTCTTTGTGTGTGTCTGAGTCCTTCAGGGGTACCCTGCTGTTGGCTGGCCCAGGGTGGCCTCCAGCCGCTCGCCCAGACTTGCCCCAACTCACCTTCCCAGACCACACCCTGCCCTCCAGAGCACTGCCCTGTGGCCCTGGGGAGCCATGCATTCCTCCCTCCCTGGGCTGGGGACTCTGGGGTCACCACACCTGCTCCTGTGTTCCTCCAGGAGCCTCAGCACATAGTAGGGATGCCATCCGTGTCAGGGGGTGAGTGCTGTGGGTTAGGGCCATCTGGAGAGTTCTACACTCCAGGCTATGATATTCTGGGAGTAAAGAGGGCTGAAAGCCCCTTCCCAGGGCCAGCAGGACAGGAAATGACCCTGGGGGCCCAGTGGGCAGCTGTGTCCTGGGCTGTTTTTGTGTCACATAGCCAGGCTGGCCCCAGCCCCCCGGAAAGGGACAGTGAACCCAGCTACCCCCGGCTCCGGGCACTGGAGTCCACCCACCTGCTTCCTCCAAGGCCCCCTTGGGTGCCCCTGCAAGGGCCGGTGGGTGGCCGGTGGCCTCAGCAGGGCAGAGTGCACTTGGGGCTGGGTGCTCTGGGTGCTGGAGCTAAGCCCTTTGCTGGTCCGCCCGCCCCAGCCCTGGCCCCAAGGCTGTGGCTGCACTCAGGAGAAGCCCCCAGCTCTGGTGAGCAGAGGGAGAGCCCTGGGCGGAGCTGAGTGGGTGTGGGTTACCTCTCCTTCCCGAGCCCTGCAGCACAGACCACCCTTCTCTGGGTCTAGCTCAGGGTCCTAGGGCTGCAGCTCAGCACTCCCAGTGAGCCCCACCTTTGCGGCCCCATGGAGCTGGATGGGGTGTAGGGGTCTCCACAGCCCCCACAGCCTGAGGCCCTGAGGGAGATTGGATGGGGCAGGCCTGGCGAGCCCCTCCCCAGCAGCCTTGGTGTCCTCGATGAGCAGGAGGCGGTGGGGAGCGGGGGAGCTCCACTCACGCTCTTGACCGGGCGTCATTCCTCTCAAGGCCAAGGGCAGACAGCAGCCTGGCCCAGGCCCACGCCAGGGCCCTTCTGGGAAAGGGAGACACGGTCTATTTTTGCTCTCTGTCAACACGACAGAAGCAGCCGCTGTGACTTATCTCCACTGCCGAAGGACTGAGGCCGCCACACAGCTGGCTCTGTGCCCTGGGCTGCGCAGCCCCTGCCCCAGCCCCAACTTGAGATAAGAATGGCGTCAGGGAGGGGCTTCCACTGGGCCAAGAACGTACCCCACCTCTCACCTTCTGTGGTCTACACGCCTGAGTCAGCCCCTCCCAGAAGCCCCCAGGACCCCTCTGCCAGGGCTTCCTCCCTGAGCTGGGCATCCCCTGGGAAGTTTTTCGTAACCCAGCTAGGGTCCCGCTTAAGGGGGCTCCGTCAGGGCTGCCCCAGCTCCCCAGGGCCAGGAGCCCTTGGAGGCACCCTCCTGTGTCAGAAGCCGGGAACCCACGTTTCAGGAAACCCCAAGCTGACAGACGCTCCTGCCGGAGGAGCTGCACATCTTTCCTCTGAGGCCGGAGTGGAAGTGAAGCTGCCAGATAATTTTAGCACAGAAATGAGCACTCGGAGGAGGGGCAGGGCTTAGGAAGGCCGGCAGGGCTGAAGAGAACGGTTGTGGGTGTGCTGTGTCCTGCAGTGGCCCGGGCAGCCGTCCCCACACTGCTCACTGCACGCTAGGCCTGCTGGAAACCTTGGAGCCCCAGCAGAAGGTGGGTGGCCCGCCACATCCCCATGATGTTGTCCCCTTTCTCACCCTGCCAGGCTGGGCAGAGCTGGGGAGGCCACACTGCCACCTGGGATGACCCTGGGTGATGTCCCAGAGAGGGGGCGTGCAGACGTCAGCTGTCACATTCCTGCCCGGAGGCTCATCACGCTGGTTCCTGGTTCCAGGAACTGAGCCCACACAGGGCAGCTGAGTTCCCCTGTCAAGGCCCTTGCTGGGGGCCACAGAGCCTTCTGGAGAAGTAACTGTGGCCGTGCCTGGGCAGCGTGCAGCCAGCAGCCCGGAGATGAGTTCGAACAAGGGGCTTGGCTGCAAGGGCGCCTCTGCTCATCGGAGTGAAGCCCGACCTGGGCCTGCCTCTGGTCACCTCCTCCTCTGGTCTTCTTTTCATCAAGGTGTGGCCATTGGTGGCCTGCAGCTTCCACCTCATAAATCAGGCGCTGGGCACAATGGGCTCTTCACGTCCGGTGTCTGTTCAAGACTCCATTAAACAGGAAGACGGCCCAGGGCCTGTGTGGTATTTCTCACCGCCGTGAACAGGAATGTGGAGAGGCAGTGAAGGGCCTTTTGAACTTGGCAGAAGAGGCAGCTCCCACTCTGTTCTCCAGAGCTTCCTTGGGGTGAATTACATAAACAGCAGCAAATTCAGACCCCGGGGCGGGCCCTGAGCAGCTGCTGACCTGACGCCGTGGAGTAAGACTGCCATGCTGTGACTGGCACGAACATCCCGGTAAGCCCTGCGTGACTGGATCGAGCACAAGGCCGTGGACATACGGGTGACCTCCTTATTACCACTTGTTTGGAAGGACATTTTACATAGGGCAGAAGGCACACATGCTCAAAGACACCATCTGACGAGTCTTGGTAACTTTATGACCCCAGGACCAGCAGCACAATCACGACAGCATCTCCGGGGCTCCCGAAGCTTCTCTCCTGCCCAGTTCCAGTCAATCTCCACCCCTACAGGCAAACCTTGTCCTAATTTCCATCAGCATCCATGAGTTTTGGCTTTCTCAGACTTCATATAAACAGAATTACAGAGAGCGTTGTTCTGTCTGGCTGCTCGAGGTAGGAAGGGGAATTGACGCCGGAAGCGGCGCTCGAGCTGTGTACCAGGGTGAGCAGCGGGTGAAACAGGGGCGAGGCAAGGCGCCTTTCTATCGGACAGGCCCCGGTGCCACGTCAGCTGGCCGTCGCCACGGCAATGGCGCGCAGTCTCATCGCGGTTTTGTTTAGCATTTCTCTAATGACGACCAGCGATGAGCGTTTTTGCCTGTATTTGTCGGCCGCATATATGTCTTCTTTTGGGAAGTGTCTGTTCGTGTCTTTTGCCTGTTTTTTCATCAGCATACTGGGTTTTTGTTTGTTGAATTGTTCTATTTTTATAGATTCTGCAATTAGACCTTTGTTGGATACATAGTTTGCAACTATTTTCTCCCGTTCTGAGGTCATCTGTTTACTCTGTTGATACTTTTTTCTGCGAGAAACTCTTCACTTTGATTAGGTCTCACTTACAGACTTGGTTTTGTTGCAGTTGCTTTTGGGAACTTAGTCGTGAATCAGCCAAGACCGATGTTCATGATGCTATTTCCCAGCTTTTCTTCTAGGCTTTTTCCTGTTTTGGATCTTGCAGTTCAGTCTTTAATCCACCTTGACTTAATTTTGTTTATGGTGAAAGGCAGAGTCCAGCTTCAATCTTCTGTGTATGACTAGTCACTTATCCCGGCGTGGTTTATTGAACAGGGAATTCTTTCCTACAACCAGCAGATGCTTGGTAGGCGTGTGGTTTCACTTCCGTGTTCTCCAACCTGTTCCACTTGTCTGTGTATCTGTTTTTGTACCAGTGCCGTGAGCGTTTGGTTACTGGCGCCCAGTGGTATAGTTTAAAGTTGGGAGGTCTGATACCTCCAGCTTTGTTCCTTTTTCTTAGGATTGCTTTGGTGATTCGGGATCTGTTTGGGTCCCATACAAATTTTAAACTTGTTTTTTCTGATTCTGTGGAAGATTATGTTGGTAGTGTGATAGGAATAGCATTGAATCTGTAATTGCTTTGGGCAGTGTGGCCATTTGAACAATATTGATTCTTCCTAAACGTGAGCATGGAATAATATTTTTATTTGTATTGGCTCTGATTTCTCTCAGCGGTGTTTTATAATTCCCATTGCAGAGACCTTTCACCTTTTTGGGAAGCTGTATTCCTGGGGATCTCATTCTTTTTGAGGCTATCCTAAATGGGATTGCATTCTTGATATGGTTCTAAGCTTAGAGATTATTGGTATATAGGAAAGCTACTGATTTTTGTGCATTAATTTTGCATTATGAAACTTGACCTGAAGTCATTTATAAGGTCTAGGAGCCTCGTGGCAGAGTCTATCAGGTTTTCTAGGTATAGACCCGTACACCTATAAAGAGAGGTCGTTTGGCGTTCTCTCTTCCCATTCGAATGCCTTCTATTTCTTTCTCTTGCCGGATTGCTCTAGCTAGAACCTCCAGTGCTGTTTTGAACAGGAGTGATGAGAGTGGGCCTCCTTGCCTTGTTCCAGTCTGTTCAGCACGATGTTGGCTGTGGGTCTATCATAGGTGGCTCTTATTATCTTGAGCTATGTTCCTTCAATGCCTAATTTGTTGAGAGTTTTTAACGTGAAGAAATGTTGAATTTTATCAGAATCCTTTTCTGCAACTATTGGGACGATCATGTGGGTTTTGTTTTTGATCCTGTTTATGTGGTGAATCACATGCATTGATTTCCATATGTTGAACCGACCTTGCATCCGAGGAATAAAGCCTACTCGATTAGAGTAGTTTAACTGTTTGATGTGCTTCTGGGTTACATTCGCTAGTATTTTGTTAAAGATTTTTGTGTCTATGTTCATCATGAATATTGGCCTTAAATTTTCTTGTTTTGTTGAGTTTTTGCCAGGTTTTGCTTTCAGAAAGATGCTGGCTCTGAAGAATGAGTTAGGACGGAATCCCTTCTCTACTTTTTGAAATAATTTCAGTGGGATTGGTACCAGCTCTTCTCTGTAACTCTAGTCGAATTCAGCCGTGAATTCACCTGGTCTGGCGCTTTTTGGGTGGGGGGAGTTGGGAGGCTTTTTGTTACTGATTCAGTTTTGGAACTCATTACGGGTTTGCTCAGGATTTCCTTTTCCTCCTGATTCCTGTGTTTTTCCAGCAATTCATCCATTGCTTCTAGGTTTCCTAGTCTGTGTACATGGAGATGTTCATAACAGTCTCTCTGTGTTTATCTGGATTTTCTCTCTTTTTTCTTTATTAATCTAGACAGTAATCTATCAAATCTATTTAATCTTTCAAAGAACTTTTTTCTGTTTCATTAACCTTCTGTATATATTTTTCTGTTTCCATTTTGTTCAGTTCGGCTCTAAATTTGGTTGTCTCCTTTCCAGCAGAAGCAAAGTGTTGCAGAAGGAAGAGCAAGCGGCAGAAGCTGTGGGCCCGGCTTGCTCTCGCTTCCCTAGCTCCTCTCGGAGCGACATTCCGTGGTTAATTTAGATCGTTCTAACTTCTCGATGTAGTCAGTTAGCACTGCAAACTATCCTCAACACTGCTTAGCTGCGCCCCAAAGATTCTGGTATGTTGTGTCTCTGTTTTCATTCGTTTAAAAGAATTTTTTTTATTTCTGCCTTAATTTCATTCTTTACCTAAATGCCAGTCAGGAGCGGGTTGTCTGGATGGCATTTCACTGTATGGTTTTGATAGATCTTTGTGGTATTGATTTGTACATTTACTGTACTGTGGTCCAGGAATGTGGTTGGTATGATTCATATTTTGCTAAATTTATTAAGACTTGGTTTATGGCCAAGCTCGTGGTCAACCTTAGGGAATGTGCCATGTGCAGGTGAAAAGAATGTGCATTCTGTGGTTTGACGGAGTGTGCTACAGATGCCACGTACCATCGGTCCAGTGTCGAGTTTAAACCCTTCCATCTTTGTTAGTTTTTTGCCTTGATGATCTGTCTCATGCTGTCAGCGGGGTGTTGAAATCTCCCACTATGATTGTGTGGCAATCTAACTCTCTTCATGGATTTCCTGGCACTTGTTTTATGAATCTGATTGCTTCGACATTGGATGTGTATATATTTAGGGCAGTCAAGGCTTCTTATTGAATTGAATGCTTCATCATTTTGTACCGCTTCTTTGCCACTTTTTATAATTGCCGGTTTAAAATCTGTCTTATCTAACACAGAAAAGCAACTCAGTATTATAGGTGAGGGTTTGATGCCGTCATCACGCTATCAGCAGGTTGTTACGTAGACTTGACTGTATAGCTGCTTACTAGCGTGAACGGGCTGCGTACCTGAGTGTGTTTGTGGTGGCGGGTATTGTTCTTTCATTTCCACGTTTAGCACTTCCTTCACGACCTCTCGTAACGCAGGTCTAGTGGTAATGAGTCCCTCAGCATTTGCCTGTCTGAAAATGACGTCATTTCTCCTTCACTTGTGAAGCTTGGTTTGCTGGGATGTAAAATTCTTGGTTTGAATTTTTTTTCTTTAAGGATGTTAAAAATAGAACCCCAATCCTTCTTGGTTTGCAAGGTTTCTGCTGGAAGGTCTGCTGTGAGCCTGATGGGTTCCTTCCCCTTCTCTCTAGCTACCTACGATGATTTTCACTCCTGCTGACCTTAGGGAATCTGACGACTATGTGTCCCGGGAATGGCTGTCTTGTACAGTATCTCACAGAGCTGCTGTGAGTTTCTCGCATTTGCATGTAGACCTCTCTAGTGAGATTGGGACGATTTTTATGAACTGTATCCTCAAATGTGTTTTCCAACTCCCTTGCTCACTCTGCTTCCCTGTTAGGAATGCCAGCGGGTTGTAGGTGTGTTCTCTTCACAATATGCCGTATTTCCCAATCTCAAAGGTTTTGTTTACTTTTTAATGTTTTTAAGTTTTGTGCCTATCTGTGTTGCTTTGAAGATGCAGAGTTCAAGCCCTGGGATTCTTTGTTGTTAATTTGATCTGTTCTGTTGTCAATGTTCTAGCTGCATTTAGAAATTACCGTAGGGAATTATTTATTGTTTGGTTTGGTTCTTTCTTAAAATGATCGTGTCATCTCTCAACCCTTGTATTGTTTCACTGTCCGCCTTGGATTGGGTTTCAACCTTCCTCTACATCTGCACACGTTTCCTTGATGTCCGATCCTGAATTCTACGTCTGACGTTTCAGCCATTTTCATCCGGTTAAGGAGCATTGCTGTGGAGCCAGCATGATCGCTTCAAGGTAAGAAGACTCAAAAGTGGCTTTCAGAGTGGACAGGGTTCTTGCACTGGTTCTTCTCACCTGTGAGGGCTGATGCTCCTTTGTTCTTTGAAGTTGCTGTTCTTCGGATGGGGCTTTTTGTTTTTATGTTCTTTATCACCCTTCAGAGTTCGACTGTTGCAAGTTGTGTATAATTGAATAGCTTCATTTTTTGATGCTTTCACAGGGCCAACGTCCAGCTCCTCGCTCCTGGTCAGTGTCCTCTAACCCTGGGTGACTGAAGCCAGACTCGTTGCTTTGCCCTCTGGTCCCTTGAGGATAAGCCCTGGCTGGGCTAGAGTGGCCAGGGTGTTTCCAGACTGCTGGCAACAGCACTCCATCAGAGGCAGCAGGAGTGCCTCAGGCATAAGCTCTCTGGTGTGGCAGCAGCAGGATCACAAGCCAATGTGCTCTTGTGGGAGGCTGACAGCAAAATTGCTCTGGCAGGGGCAGTGGAGGCACCGTGGGAAGTGCTCTGATGGAGACAGCAGGAGCACTGCAGTGAATCTACTCTGGAGGTGTGGTAGCGGGGTCACGGGTGAATGAGCTCCGGTGGGAGAGTATTAGCAGAATTGCTTCAGTGGGGGCGGCAGGGTCTCCACGGGTGGGAAGTGCCTCATTGGGGGCAGCAGGGTCTCCACGGGTGGGAAGTGCCCCAGTGGGGGCGGCAGGGTCTCCACGGGTGGGAAGTGCTGCAATGGTGGCACTGTGGGCCGGGAGTGCTCCAGTAGCAAGCAGCCGGCGTGCCATGGGCAAACTCACTTTGGAGGGGTTGGTGGCAGGCTCATGAGCAAACACACTTTGGTTGAAGGCTATCAGTGAAAGAGCTCTGGTGGGGTGGTGGGGCTCTGGGGAAAGCACTGTGGTGGTAGCCACTGGCAAAATGGTCCTTTAGGGTCGCCGAGGCTGTGCTGCATGCCAGCACAGCCAGGCAGGGACTTTGGGAAGGGCAAGCAGACAAGGGATCGTGCAGAGCAGACTTGTCCTGGTCCCGTGGGAAAGACAGCTCTGATCTCTCCAGGTCCAGCAGGCCACACAGGTCAGAGCCGCCTAGAGGAGTATGGAGAACCTTGGAGGATGGGCACCAGTGGCCATATGCCACTATAGCTGCCCCTGCACCAGCCCACCTGATCTCCATGCAGATTCAACTTCTGTGTCTGCCTACTCTCCTGGCAGCGCTCCCTGCCCACTCAAATGTCTGTGGGGTTATGATGTTTCCTGTAGCTGTAAGCCTGGAGGTCTGTGGCAAGAGCGAGCTGTTCCACATTTGTGCCACTCACCCCTGTCTCAGTAGACAATCAAGGCCTGGCATGCAACCTGGAGGAGGGCAACCCTGTGCAGAGTTTTCAGTTCCTCCCTATTCAGTCCCAGCATCTGGGTCATCTCTCCCTCCACCTCAATACATTCTCCCAGGTGGTCTGTTCAGAGTATGCAGTCTACTTGCTCTTCCGCTCTGTCTCAGTAGCTCTTTCTGGCTGTGTCTAGAGTATGCCCGTCTACTTGCTCCTCCGCTCTGTCTCAGTAGCTCTTTCTGGCTGTGTCTAATTGGCCATCTTGTCACCCCTCAACTCCTGGGATTTTGACTGAGATGGCAATGAATCAATTTGGGGATAATTAGCATTATTAACAATTCTGAGCCTCACAACCCACGACAGGGTATAATTCTGCACCCTGGTGTAATGTGCCTGGCTAACTTTACTCCTAAGTGTTTTATATTTTTAACACTATTGTAATCAGAGTTTTAAATTTTATTTTTCCAAGTATTTGCTACTACTCTAGAGATGTGCAATGATTTATGTTGATTTTGTATTCTGTGAAACTTCACAAATTTACTTAGCATATCTGGATAATTTCTTTGTTGTTGTTGAATTTTTTTAGGATTTTCCATGTCAATAATTATGATGCCTGTGAATAGAAACTATTTTAATTTTTTCCTTCCAATCTCTATAACTTTTCTGTTTTTGATTGTCCTATGACACTGTTAGGACCTACAGTACAATGTTTAATAGCAGCAGTAATAACAGATTTTTGTGTGATTCCTGATATTGGGGGTAAAATTCTCGATATTTTAGTATTAACTGTGAAGTTGACTGTACATTTTTCACAAATGTCCTTTATCATTATGAGAACGTTTCTCTCTATTGCCAGTTTCTGAGAGTTTTTATTATAAATGGATGTTGAGTGCAGTCAAATGTTTTTTTCTGTATTTCTTAAGATGAACATACATTTTTCTTTCTTCTGGTAGTGTGCTGAATTGCATTAATTGGGGGTTTGAATGTTAAACTAACTTTGCATTTCAGAGATAAACTTCATCAGATCCTAATACATTATTATTTTTAAATATTCCTGGATTCAATTTCCTAAATTTATTCAAGGATTTTTACATCTGTGATTGGGAAGAATATTGATTTGTAATATCTTTGCCTGGTTTTGTATTGGGATCATCCTGGTCTCGTAAAATAAGTTTAAATGTTTCCCTCTTTCTGTCCTGTTTTCTGAAAGTGTTTCTGTAAAATTGATCATTTTTTTCTTTAATGTTTGAGAAAATTCTACAGTGAAACTGGGCCTGAAGTTTACTTTATGGGAAGGTTTTTGGTAAATTTAATTTCTGTAATATATAGGCCTGTTCAGATTTTCTGTTACTTCTAGTGTCAGCCTTGGTCGCTTGAGTCTTCCGAAGAATTGTCCATGTCACTTACTTGGATGAAGAGAGAATTTGGGGTTGACAGTTTTTCTCTTAATACTTCAAAGATATGGTTCCATTGTCTTCTGGCCTCCATCGTTTCTGCTGAAAAGTCAGCCATCGTTTGTATTACTTTCTCCGACGATATCATGAGCCATTTTCCTGAGGCTGTATACAAGATTTTTTCTTTATCTTTAGCTTTAAACAGTTTGTGGTGTGCCTTGTAACGGCTTGCTCTGAATTTATTCTACTTAGGGGTCACTGGCTTTAAATCTGTACATTTATGTTTTCACCAAAGTTAGGAGAATTTCTACCTTTTTTTCTAATATTTTGTCTCCCCCATTTGCTATCTCCATTCCTTTTGTGGCTCCAGTTACAAGTGTATTAGACTGCTTGATGCTTCATAAGTCATGAGGCATTGTTCTTTGTACATTTTTCCTCTCTTGTTCTTCAAATTTGGTCATTTTAAAAATCTGTTTTCAAGTTTACTGATGTTTTCTTCTGTCATCATCGGTCTTTTACTAACCCTAGCCAGTGACTTTTCATTTTAGATATCTTACACTTAAGTGTTAAAATATCTATTTGGTTCCTACATAGTTTCTCATTTTATGTTGAGAATTCTTTCATCCATTCACTCCTTATAGTCTGCTTTTCTCATAATTCTTTGAGTATGTCCATAACAACGTTTTAAATTATTTATCTGCTAATTCCAAAATGTAGGTCAAATCACAGTATATTTACACTGATTACTTTTCTCTTGTCTGCGGCTCACATTTTTTTCAGCTTCTTCACATATCTACTAATTTGTTATTGTTTATTTGATATTGTTCAGAATTTGGATTCTATTATCTTTCTGTGAAAATTGTTGACTTTGTTTCCTAATAAGCAATTAATTTACCAGATAATCACCTTGAATTTGTGGAGACCTATTTAAACTTTTTTTTTTTTTTTACCAAGCCCCTGTAACTTGGCAGGACTTAAATTCCAAATCTGGCTCTTCTGTTGTGAACAGCAGCTGAAATATTAATTTAGTATTCTAACTTCAATTTCCCATCAACCTCTTTAAAATCTCCCTTACGTGCATCACCGAGGATTTGAGGGGAGTTTATACACAGATCTGTGGCTCTCCTTTCTGTGACTCCCTCTCCTATTGGATTTCCTTCCTCAATTTCCAAATACTTTGGCAGCCCAAATGTCACCTTATGATACTTCTAAACTAGACTACACTTTATGCTTGAGTTCTGTCTTCCCTACGTCATGGAGACTGTAGACTGCCCTCAAACACTGAGGTTCTTCAGCTTCTATTATAGGTTGTACTTCAATGCTTTAAAATATATTGCGGTGTCTGTTTGTCTATTTGTTTGTTCAAAGTTTGTAATTGCTTTCTTAAGTAAAATTAGTCCAGTAAAGCTATTTTAGCCATTATCAGATTTCATAACTTCTTTCTGAAGTTTCCCAAATGGGATTGGGATGTTGACTGGACCAGACAATGTATTTCTTATCAGGAAAGAGTCATTTTAAGAGAGCCATTCACTGTTGAAGTCCCTGGTCTTCTACCCCATTTTCCTGATTCCCACTCCAATTAGAGGTCCTCTATGAGCCTGGCATTTTGTGGACAGTTTCACTGGGCATTCAGAGGGCACAGTACAAGCATCTTACCACAACCTTTAATTTATGGGACTTGGAACCACCATGAGAAATAATATCAACCTTGTCTACAATTGGGATTGTAAGGCATGTTTCAAAGGGCTTAGGGGCCATATAGGAGCCAGATCACGGCAATGGATAAAGAGGGTTTTGACAGCAATGTGGGGAGGGAGTGTGATCAATGGAAAACAGCCACAGTTCTGGCCATATGAAGAAGCTGGGCTTGACTAATGAACCGTCACCACCTCCACTGCAGGTCTCAGCTTGTGTCCATGGCTCTGAACAGGAGAGGGTCATTTGGGAAAACGGACGGAGAACATAGCATGAGAGGGAGGGGCGCAAGTTGCAACACTGCTTCTTCTTCTGCTTCCCAGAGAACTTGGGAGGACCCACCAAGGGTCACAGGCAGAAGGAAGGAACGGTGCCCTGGGTATGAGACAGCCCCTTGCTCAGGGGCCCAGTGTTCCATGAGACAAGACATCAGTGGCACAGCAAAGTGAGCCAACAGCCACTGGTCCTTGAGATGAAGCCTGGCCGAGGTGCAGGAAGGATGACCTTGAGGTATTCTTCTCATTTCAAAGATCAAGAAGAATTCCAACAGGCATTCAAGTTGGGGGAGAAACCTCGGTGGGAGGGAGGGAATGTCAGTATCATAGTCCGTACTCAGGGCGCCAAATGCAGCTGAGCAACAGGACAGCAACTCAGACTTTCAAGGAGCAAAAAGGTCATCACCCAAGATGTCTCCGTTATCTCAAGCCAGTGTTTACATGTGAGGACAATAGAGAGATGCGGTCATGGATACAGGACTCAAAATGTTAGATGAACAAGAACCAGATGAAAATAAAGATTACAAGGAAGGCATGGTCCAAACACATGGCAGTAGGAACTCAGCCCAGCGGGGCGAACATTAATGTCCAGATGACTAACGCACTTATGGAGTGCAAGGGCCAAAATAGTTATTGCAAGAATACGTATCACATCAAACATGCGCACAGATCAAGTGCAAGGTGTCCGCGTCATTCAGACAAAACGTGAGTGTTGGAAGCAAGGCAAGGAGAATATTAACCATGCTAAAGTTTCGCATTTTATATGGCACGAAAGACAGTTTTTGGTGAAAAGAGGTTTAAATACGTGGATTAAGTAAAGCGAACATTGGCAGAATAAAAGTGTTTTGCTTTTAAATTACAAAAAGAAGAAGGAGTAAGCAAGAAAATAACCTCAGCAATATAATGAATAATAACTTTAGAGCATGGAAGTGTGAAACAACAGGAAGCAGAACAGATGCCTGAAAATAGGACCAAATAAAACCTGGTTACAGTAAGACCGAGAGAGAGAGAGCAGCCAACTACCAAACGAGCCAGAAGATAAAGTCCAACTCTGTTTCTCATTCACAAGCTATGGAAAATCAAGCACAGCAGTGCTGTGGAGCTCAGGCAGCCCCAGGGGCAGCCCGTGTGGGTTCCGAGGAGCACTGTGCCATGCGCCGCGTGGAGCCCAGAACCAGGGAGATTCACGAACAGAGATGCAAGTGGGGCCATCAGAAAAAATACTGTCAGGAAATGTGTAGAAGGGCGTCAAAAGGTTTTCTGCATGTTAAAGGTTACGATTCCATACAGAGTCAACATTTGCTATGCGCCCGGCATGGTTCTACGCAATTTACAATCATGATTTGCGATTCAGTCCTCCAGATAACCCTCAGAATTGCTCTTTCTGTGTCAGAGATGAGGAAACTGTGTTTTAGGAGCCCCTGTCTCTTGCCTAAAATAGCTCTGAATCCCTCCTCCACTCCACTGTCTCCAACCAGGACATCCCCAGGAGCACTTTAAGTCAGACATCACAGACTCTGAGAGCTCAGAAGCAATGAACACACAGGGGACTTGCGAACGCCCAGCCAGCCTTGAGAGATGAAGAGCAGAAGAGGTTTGAACACGATGGTATGATTAATACACTTGGCTCTGTGGCTCAGACTTTGTTCCCCAAAGACACATCAGGTGGATTTTTTTCAAACACCTGTGAGTCATTTAATAATATCTACCTGAGAGAGATGGTTTGGGGCATCAAACCAGATCCTGGACCAAAAAGAACCTCTTGGAGATTTATCATTTTTTAAATGTTGAAATCATACAGGCCACATTCTCTGACCACATTGCGATAAGTTGGATACCAATTACAAAAGAGGGAAGACAGGAGAATATCAAACCGCTTGGAAGCTTTTCAAAATCTTTCTTAACCCTTTGCTTAACGAAAAAATAAAGAATTATAACTGATACGCTTCGGCTCTATGTCCCCACTCAAATCTCATCTCAAATTGTAACCCCCATGTGATGAGGGAACATGTAATCTCCATGTGCCAAGCGAGGGAGGCGACCGGAGCACGGGGGCAGTTTCCCCCATGCTGTTCTGGTGATAGTGAGTGAGTTCTCCTGAAATCTGATGGTTTTATAAGGGTTTGGAAGTTTCTCCTTCATTCTTCTCTCTCCTGCCACCTTGCGCAGAAGGTGCTTGCTTCCCCTGTGCCTTCTGCCATGACTGTAAGTTTCCTGGGGCTTCCCAGCCACGTGGAACTGTGAGTCAACTAAACTTCTTTCCTTTACAAATTATCCAATCTTGGGTATTTCTTTATAGGAGTATGAGAATGGACTAAGACAGTAACAAAACCAGTAAAGTCCTGGTAGCCACAATACCACACACAAAACACATGAGAAGAAGCTGACATTGTAATTAGAAGAAAATTTACACCTCTCAATGCTCTAGTCATTAGAGAGAAATGAAATTCACTATTATGCATAAGGGGAGCCCCAAAATAAATGTTGAGGAAGTGGGAGAATGCGTGTCTATCTACCCAGATTTTCCATTTCTGCTGTTAACGCCCGCTGTATCATAACTGGTTACAAAGTCAAAAACAGGTGCCTTAAAAACAAACACAGTAAGATCTGAAAACTAAAAGAAGGCCAAGCATTCATGACCAGCCTGGGAAACAGAGTGAGACCGTCCCCCAAACATAAACATAAAGAAGGAAGGAAGGAAGGAAGGGAGGGAGGGAGGGAGGAAGAAGGAAGGAAGGAAGGAGGGAAGGAAGGAAGGAGGGAAGGAAGGAGGGAAGGAAGGAAAGAGGGAGGACACACCCTGCATCAGGAGGGAAATTGCTACCTTGAAGGGATGGAGCCAGCCCTGGCAGGATTCATCACCTCCTGACTAACGAGCACTTGGACCCTGAATAATCAGCAGTGGTAAGCAGGCAGTACTCACCGTGGGTCTTACTGAGGCCCAGAGCTGTGCTGGTTCAGCTGTCGTAGCTATAGGGCTTCAGGGAGAGGCCCCTTTTGCTTGAGAAAAGGAGAAGGAAGAGTAAAGTGGATTTTGTCTTGAGCTCAGGTGCCAGCTTGGCCACAGCTGATTAAGAGCAGCAAGCAGTCTCCTGAGGTCCCTGATTCCAGGCCTTGGCTCCTGGATGGCGTTTCTGGGCCTACCCTGGGCCAGCAGGGAGCCAAATGCCCTGAAGGGTGAGTCCCAGGCCTGGTAGCATTCGCCACAAGCTGACTGAAGGGCCCTTGGGCCTTGAGTGGACATTGGCAGTAGCCAGGCCATACTCCCTGCAGGTCTGAGATTGGAATCGCCCCAGGGAGACTTGACTGGGAGAAACCTGCCACCCTGAAGGGAAGGACACAATCCTGGCCGGATTTATCACCTGCTGATTGGAGCCCTTGGGCCTTGAGTAAACACGGTAGCCAGGCAGTGGTCACTTCAGGCCTTGGGTGAGAGCCAGTGCTTGCTGTTTTCGGATCTGACCCACCACAGTTACAGGTAGTGACCTCAGGAGTGTTTATGTCACCATCCTCCAGCTCCAGGCAGCTTAACATAGAGAGAGAGAGAGAGAGACTTCATTTGTTTGGAGGTAAGTAAGGGAAAATAACAAGAATCTCTTTCTGGTGATTGAGGGAATTCTCACAGATCTTACCCAAACCACCAAGGTGGTACCTCTGTGAGTCTTCAAGAACCACAGCATTGCTGGGCTTAGGACGCCCCGTAAAGCAGATAATGGCTGCAGTGACCAGCGTTGCTGGGCTTAGGACGCCCCGTAAAGCAGATAATGGCTGCAGTGCCCAGCATTGCTGGGCTTAGGATGCCCCATAAAGCAGATATGGCTGCAGTGATCAGCGTTGCTGGGCTTAGGATGCCCCGTAAAGCAGATAATGGCTGCAGTGACCAGCATTGCTGGGCTTAGGACGCCCCATAAAGCAGATATGGCTGCAGTGACCAGCGTTGCTGGGCTTAGGACACCCCGTAAAGCAGATAATGGCTGCAGTGACCAGCGTTGCTGGGCTTAGGACGCCCCGTAAAGCAGATAATGGCTGCAGTGACCAGCATTGCTGGGCTTAGGATGCCCCATAAAGCAGATATGGCTGCAGTGACCAGCGTTGCTGGGCTTAGGACGCCCCGTAAAGCAGATAATGGCTGCAGTGACCAGCATTGCTGGGCTTAGGATGCCCCATAAAGCAGATATGGCTGCAGTGACCAGCATTGCTGGGCTTAGGACGCCCCATAAAGCAGATATGGCTGCAGTGACCAGCGTTGCTGGGCTTAGGACGCCCCATAAAGCAGATATGGCTGCAGCGACCAGCGTTGCTGGGCTTAGGACGCCCCGTAAAGCAGATATGGCTGCAGTGACCAGCGTTGCTGGGCTTAGGACGCCCCGTAAAGCAGATAATGGCTGCAGTGACCAGCGTTGCTGGGCTTAGGATGCCCCATAAAGCAGATATGGCTGCAGTGACCAGCGTTGCTGGGCTTAGGACGCCCCGTAAAGCAGATAATGGCTGCAGTGACCAGCGTTGCTGGGCTTAGGATGCCCCATAAAGCAGATATGGCTGCAGTGACCAGCGTTGCTGGGCTTAGGATGCCCCGTAAAGCAGATATGGCTGCAGTGACCAGCGTTGCTGGGCTTAGGACGCCCCGTAAAGCAGATATGGCTGCAGTGACCAGCGTTGCTGGGCTTAGGACGCCCCGTAAAGCAGATAATGGCTGCAGTGACCAGCGTTGCTGGGCTTAGGATGCCCCATAAAGCAGATATGGCTGCAGTGACCATGGTTGCTGGGCTTAGGATGCCCCGTAAGGCAGATATGGCTGCAGTGACCAGCGTTGCTGGGCTTAGGATGCCCCGTAAGGCAGATATGGCTGCAGTAACCAAAGACTTAGAGTACAACACTCAAGTCCCTTTGAATACCTGGAAGACCTTCCCAAGAAGGATGGGTACAAAGAAGCCCAGACTGACTGCAAACACTACAATAAATATCTCACTCTTCCATGCCAGACATGAACGAACATCCTCAAACATCAAGACCATCCAGGAAAACATGATCTCACCAAAACACTAAATAAGGCACCATGAGTAATCCTGGAGAGATTACAAAGGGATACGTGACCTCTCAGGCACATAGTTCAAAATCGCTGTTTAAGGAAGCTCAACGAAATCTAAGATAACACAGAGGAGGAATTCAGAATCTTATCAGACAAATTCAACAGAGATTGAAGTAATTTAAAAGAATCAGGCAGAAATTCTGGAGCTGAAAAACGCAACTGACATATTGAAGAATGCATCAGAGTATCTTAACGGCTGACATGATCAAGCAGAAGAAAGAATTTGTGAGCTTGAAGACAGGAAATTTGAAAATACTCAAAGGACAAAAGATAAAATAAAACAGAATGAGTCACACCTACAAGATCTAGAGAAAAGCCTCAAAAGAGCACACCTAAAAGTTATTGGCCTTAAATAAAAGAGAGAGATCATGGTAGAAAGTTCATTCAAAGGGATCATAATAGAGAACTTCCCAAATCTGGAGAAAGTTTTCAGTATTCACATCTAAAAAGGTTATAGAATACCAAGCAGATTTAACCCAAATAATACTACTCCAAGACATTGAATAATCAAACTCCCAAAGGTCAAAGATAAAGAAAGAATCCTAAAGGCAGCAAAAGAAGAGAAACAACTCACACACAGTGATGCTCTAATACATCTGGCAGCAGACGTCTTTGTGGAAACCTTACAGGCCAGGAGAGAGTAACATGACATATTTACAGTGATGAAGGGAAAAAACCCTTTTATTCCAGAATAGTACATCCAGTGAAAATATCCTTCTAACATGAAGAAGAAGTAAAAACTTTTCGAGACAGACAAAAGCTGAAGGATTTCATCAACACCAGACCTGCCCTACAAGAAATATTAAGAGGAGTTCTTCAACCTGAAAGAAAAGGATATTAATGAGTAATAAGAAATCATCTGAAGGCACAGAGCTCACTGGTAATTGTAAGAGCAAAGAACAACACAGAATACTGGAACACTGTAATTGTTGTGTGTGAACTACATATATCTTGGGTATAAAGGGTAAAAGATGAACCTTCATAATAACTACAACAACTTTCCAAGGCATAGACAATATAAGATATAAATGGAAGCCACGAAAGGTGAAAAGCAGGGGATCAAGTGAAAGTGTAGACTTTCTGTCAGTTTTCTCTTTGCTTGCTTGTTTGTTTTTGCAATCAGTGTTAATGTTTCATCAGTTTAAAAATAATGGCTTATACAATAGTATTAGAGAGCCTTATGATAACCTCAAATTAAAAAAATACAGCAGATGCATACAAAATAAAAAGCAAGAAATTAAACATACAACCTGAGAAAATTAACTTCAGTATTAAGGAAGGCAGGAAGAAAGGAAAGAAGAAAGAAAAGACCACAAAACAACCAGAAAACGAATAACAAAATGGCAGGAGTAAGTCCTTGCTTATCAGTAATAACATTGAATGTGAATGGATGAAACCCTCCAAAGACATAGAGTAGCTGAATGGATTTAAAAAAAAAGACCCAATGATCTGTTGCCTACAGGAAACACACTTCACTGCAGAGACACACACAGACTGAAAATAAAGGGCCAGTGAAAGATATTCCATGCAAATGGAAACCAAAAAAATGCAGGAGTAGTTATAGTTATATCGGACAAAATATATTCCAAGACAAAACTATAAAAAGAGACAAAAAAGTCATTACATAATGATAAGTGTGTTAATTCAGCAAGAGAAAATAATAACTGTAAATATATATGCACCAAACACTGGTGCATCCAGATATATAAAGCAAATATTATTAGAGCTTAAAAAGAGAGACAGACCCAATACAATAATAGCTAGAGACTTCAACACCCCACTTTCCGTATTGAACAGATCATCTAGACAGAAAATCAGCAAAGAGACATCAGATTTAAACTGCACTGTAAACCAAATGGACCTAATAAATACTTACAGAATGTTTCATCCAATAGCTGCAAAATGCACATTCTTCACCTCAGCACATGAATCATTCTCAAAGATAGACCATATGTCGAGCCACAAAGCAAGTCTTAAAAAGCTGAAGTCATATCGAGTATCTGACCATGATGTAATAAAATCAGAAGTCAATAAGAAGAGTTTGTATCAATGTGCAGGAATCTGCATCAAATTCCCCTTATTATTAGTTATTCGAAAACTATACAAAAACATGGAAATTAAACAATATACTCCTGAATGACCAGTGGGTCAATGAAGAAATTAAGAAGGAAATTTAAATTTATCTTTAAATAAATGAAAATGGAAACACAACACACCCAAACTTATGAGATACAGTGAAAGTAGTACTAAGAGGAAGTTTATAGTAATAACATCAAAAACGTAGAAAAAACTTCAAGCAAGGATGCAAGGATGGTTCAACGTGTGCAAATCTAATGAAGCATCTTAAAGAACTAGAAAAGCAAAAGCAAACCTAGTCTAAAATTAGTAGAAAGAAAGAAGAAATAAGATCAGAGCAGAAATAAGTGAAATTGAAACAAAAAAATACAAAAGATCAATGCAACAAAAGTTGTTTAAAAAAATAAATAAGCAAAATCAACAAGCCTTTAGCCCAGCTAACTAAGAAAAAAGGGAAATGTTCCAAATAAATAAAATCAGAAATGAAAAAAAGGAGACATTACAACCAATTCTGCAGAAATTCAAAGGATTTTAGAGGCTACTATCAGCAACTACATGCCAATGAATCGAAAAATCTAGAAAAAAATGGAACAGATTGACCTATCGAACAGAATAGAGGACCAGAAATAAATTCATACATCTACAGTAAACGCATTTTTAGCAAAGGTGTCAGGCACATACACTGGGGAAATGATATCCATAACCAGAAGAAAAAAATCTAGACCTGTATCTCTCACTACATAAAAATAAATTCCTAGACATGTACAACCTACCAAGATGGAACCATGAAGAAGTCCAGAACCTGAACAGAACAATAACAAGTAACAATAATAAAAACTCTCACATAGAAGAAAAACCAAGGACCTGATGGCTTCACGCCAAATTTTGCCAAACATTTCAAGAAGAGCCATACCAATCCTACCCAAGCTATTCACAAAAATAGAGGCAGAAGGGATATTTCCAAACTCATTCTATGAGGCCAGTATTACCCTGATACCAAAACCAGACCAAGTGAGGTCCACGGATGCAAGGATGGTTCAACATATGCAAATCAATCAATGCGATATATCAAATCAACAGAATGAAGGACAAAAGCCATATGATCATTTCAATCATACAGCTGGTATCATAATGTGAAAAAACTGAAAGCCTTTCCTCTGAGATCTGGAAGAAGACAAGGATGCCCACTTCCACCACTGTTACTCAGCATAGTGCTGGAAGTCCTAGCTACAGCAATCAGACAAAGAAAAAGTAAAGGGCGTCCAAATTGGAAAGGAAAGGATAATATGATCTTATGTTTAGAAAACCCGAAGAGCCCACCAGAAAAAGAGAAAACGGTTAGAACTGATAAACTGCAAGTTCAGTAAAGTTGCAGGATACGAAAGTCCTGAAAAGCCAGTAGCATTTCTGTGTGCCAACAGTGAGCAATCTAAATAGGAAATCAAGAAAGGAATCCCACTCACAATAGCTACAAATAACATAAAATGGCCGTGAATAAACTCAACCAAAGAGTTGAATGATAACTACAATGAAAACTATAAAACACTGATGCAAGAAATTGAAGAGGATGCCAAAAAAAATGGAAAGATATCCCAGGTTAATGGACTGGAAGAATCAATATTAAAGTGTTCATGCTACCCAAAGCAATCTGCAGATTCAATTCGGTCTCTATCAAAATACCAATGATGTTCTTCATGTATATATTTAAAAAATCCTAAAATTTACATGGAACCACAAAAGACCCAAAATAGCCAAAGCTATCCTGAGCAAAAAGAATAAAACTGGAGGAACCGCATTTCCTGACTTCAAATTTTATGACAGAGATGTAGTAACCCAGACAGCACGATACTGGCATGAAAACAGACACACAGACCTATGGAAGGAAATGGAGGAACAGAGACGGATCAGTACATCTGCAGTGAGCTCAGACACCGGGGAAGGGACAGTCTCTTCAACAAACCATGCTGGGAGAACTGGAGATCCACATCCCGAAGAAAAACGTCTACATCTCTATCTCTCACTACGTAAAAAAAAATCAAAACAAAATTGATTCAAGACTTAAATCAAGACCTAAAACTATGAAACTACTAATAGAAAACGTTAGGGAAACTCTCCAGGATCTCGGACTGGACAAAGATTTCTTGAGAAATACCCACAAGCACAGGCGACAATGCAGAAATGGACAAACGGGATCACATCAAGTTGAGGGGCTTCCGCACAACCCATGAGACCATCACCAAAGTGAAGCGACAGCCCGCGGAGCGCGGGAAAGCATCTGCGAACCGCGCATCCAACAAGCGACTGATCACCAGAATATACGAGCAGCTCAAACAACTCAACAGGAAAAAAAGGGCAGTGATCCAATTAAAAACGGGGAGAAGATCTGAATACACACTTCTCGAAAGACGGCGTACGAATGGCAGGCAGGGCTAGGCAAAGGGTTCCACGTCGTTGATCACCGGAGAAGTGCAATC
This sequence comes from Aotus nancymaae, assembly GCF_030222135.1. Lineage (NCBI taxonomy): Eukaryota > Metazoa > Chordata > Mammalia > Primates > Aotidae > Aotus > Aotus nancymaae. The sequence continues at coordinate 5,369,096 of NW_026988444.1, forward strand.
CAAAGCTGCAGCGTGACAGCTCACCCCAGTTTCAGCGGCTTCTACTCAGAAGATAAGCAATAATGAACCCTGGTGAGGACGCGGAGGAAAGGGAAGCCACGTGCTCTGTTGGTGGGAATATAAATTAGTACAGCCACGATGGAGAACAGCTTGGAGGTTTCCCAAACCCTGAAAGTGATACAGCTATACGACCCAGCAATCCCACTGCTAGGTGTATGCCCAAAACAGACAGGATCAGCCTGTCAGTGAGATATCTGCACTACCACGCTACCGCAGCACTGCTCACGATGGCCAAAATTGGGAAGAACCCTGCGTCTATCAACAGATGAATGGATAAAGAAAATAGGGCGAATAGACACACCATGGAGTACTATTCAGCCACAAAAAGGAAGGAGATCCAGTGATCTGCTACAACGTGGCCGGAACTGAGATCATCCTGTCAAGTGAATTAAGCCAGGCACAGAAAGACAGACTCCGCATGTTCTCACTTGTTTGTGGGAGCCGAGAATGAACACAATTGAACGGATGGAGGTAGAGTAGAATGATGCTCACCACAGGCAGAGGAGGGAAATGGGCACAAAAATACCCCGAAATAGAATGAATGAGAGCTAGTGTTTGATGGCATAATGGAGTAACCGAAGTGAGCAACAGAGTAAGTGAGGTAAAGTCGAATGTTTAAAAATAACTACGAGGATACACTTAGATTGTTTGTAACACAGAGAAAGGGTAAGTGCTTGGGTTAAGGGACACGCCATTTAGCCTGAGTGATTATTACACATGCACGCCTGTATCCAAATATCTCATGTGCCCTATAAACACATACATTTATTATGCACCCATAGAAGTTTTTTTAAACAATATTGCAAGAGACTTTGGTGTATAATTTCTCGGAAAGTAATTTTACCATATCCACAAACTAATTTTCTAGGAAAATACAAATTACCAAAGATGGCTCTTGAGAAATAGGAAATCTGTAAAATGTGATAACATTACAAAATTGAGAGCTACTTTCAAACTCCCCTTAAAAGACTCCTGTCAAGTTAAGAATAAGTCCATAGTTTTAAATCACATTGCATGGTGATATCAAACCAGGCCAAACACACACACACAAAAACTAAAGACAAATTTCCCTTATGAGGAAATATACAAAGCCTAAGTTGAAATTCAGCAGTTTATTAAAATACTTATGCGCTCTGAACAAGCTCTAATAGACCTGGAAATGTGATGACATCTATTCCCGAAACTCATCTTATAAAGAGATCACGGCAACCCTGTGAGCTGGCAATCCCAACCTCACCCTCCCTTTCTATCTTCCATCCTCCTCCTCAGAAGGGGCAGCCATTTGACAGGTCACACAGATGAGACCCAAGCAGAAATCCTTCTAGTGGGGCATCCAGGGAAGTCTTTTATTTTCTTGATAACAAGGAACAACACACTTCTTTCGCCCTTCACTCTCCTTCCTCTTCTGCCTTTGTGGAATACAGAGATGATGCCTGGAGTTGCAGCAACCACATTGTAACAAAGAGGACAAATGTCTCACGCTGGATCTAGCATCACAAAATAAGACACAAGGATCCAAGATTCTTGAAGGCATTGTTGGTCAGCCAGGGAAGGCTTTTCTCTGTTTTATTTCCTATCTTATTTGTGTATCTATATTTAAATATTATATTAATAATCTATTGTTATATATTTATAATATTTATATTTGTCTTACTGTCACAAGAGCAATATACCACTTTTAGTATAAGCCACTGTTCATTTTTCTGTCACTTACATTCTTAACTATTCATCTTTTATTCAACCAATACCTGTTGACTGTTGAATACTTATTGTGAACAGAGGGTTTACAGTTTTGCATCTTGAAAGAGCTACGGGAGCATTTAATGAAGTCAGTTCCCGGTTTCTAAACCCTTCGTAGAAAACATCGATCTCCATTAATGAATTGAAAACAGCTTGACCGTTCTGTAACCAGAGGAACAAAGTTTTCATTCTGTAAAGTTCAGGTTAAGGCAACAGCAGCCTCCATCACCACTGCTATTGAAGCAGGTGTTAGAGGGGGTGACATGAGCAACCGACCCACGCGGTGAGGTCAGAGCTGCAGGTGTGGGAAGGGCCCCTGGCCGCAGGGCTGATCCCCGGGCAGCGACGTCTTCCGGCTACTCCAGAACGGGCCTGTTGGGAATGCACCTGCCCCACAGCGCTGCACCTCTGAATCCCTGGGAGGTTAGTTGTGCTTGGGTCTGGCTGTTCTTGCCCAAGCCGGGATGGACATCCCACCCTCCATTCCCTGAGCACAATTGAGATTGGGCTGAATCTTACCACGTGTCCAAGAGAAAAAGGGACCCTGTGCACAGAAACCACAGAATCCTCAGGGCCACCTTCCTCCCGGCTCTGACCTCTGGGCTGGCTCCTTCCAGCCCCTCACCGTCCACCTCTGGTGGTTTCCAAAGCATCTCACCTGGGTCCCTGTCCCAGTCCCTAGGCATCTCTAAAGAGCGCTGGGCCCACAGCCCATGGAATCGCAGCATCTGGTCCAGTGAATGTCCGAGTGAGGTGTGACTGAGGGTGGCCGTCTGATAAGGGAGACGTGGTGGGTGTCGTTGGCATCCAGGACTGATTAGCAACTGCTGAGTCACCGCTTCGGGTGGGAGGGTCCCGGGCTCCACATGGAACATGAGGATAGGACCGGGCGAGGCCCTGCAGAGAGCAGAATGGAAAACTAAGTGATCACAAAGTTGGCAAAGATTTGGAAACTCTCGGATGGACCTGAAGCTGAAGATGTGCCCCTGCACAGTCCCCACGGGGCCCCAGGAGTGGGCTGCTGCAGACCCCATGGCAGAGCCAGGCACCAGCACACAGCAACCCTGGAGTGGACAGGCCCTGCCCGGAGATGCCCCGGCTATCCCCCGGCGAGCACGCCCACGCCTGGAGGCGCCTGAGCAGGTCCCTGCGTGCCTGGCATGCCTGCCACACCTGGACACACCCTGGACATGCCCCGCACGGCTGCAAGCTCAGTCCTGTCCCACCTGTAAAAGCCACGTCTTCCTCATTGGACGGCCACCCTCAGTCACACCTCACTCGAACGTTCGCTGGGCCGGTCGCTATGCTTTGTGTCTCTTTCTAAATGTGTGACATATTTCAGAAAAATAGCATGAAAGGCTCATCAGCAATTTGAAAACAACTGATTTTCACTACAACTAGGAGAGGCTCCCTTGATGTCCCCTCCCCTTGGAAAAAAGAATCAGCTCATCTTTTTGAGTTTGAAACAGCAGAGCAGCAAACCTTACGGTGTACTTGCAGAATACAGCATTTGTCTCGTGACCTGAACTCAGACTTTGTCCCCAGCATTTGATTAAAATACACAAGCAGAGCTGTGTGTGGCTCAGCAGAAGGCTAAGTCCCAGAGCATCACCGCCTCGCGTCTCTGGGTGAGTCTGCGCCTGTGTCTAGGGGTGAAGGGAGGAAGGAAATCGCTTGAGTTAAGCGTCTGAGAGACTGGGAATACCAGCAAGATTGGGGACACAGTGGTGGCTTTTGACCTGTTCTCATCAGACTGAAGCATGGGGCTTCCAGCCTGTCTGTGGGCACCATACCCTGCACCACACTGATGAGGGGTCGGAGTGTGCCCTGGCAACAGCCTCTGCTTCTGCCCATCTCGGTGCCTCCTGGCAGCAGGGCAAGCCTGTCGGCAAGCATCTGCTGGCCCACTGATGGCAGAGGATGGGCTGGCTGGCAATGCCACGGCTGGGAAGCGCAATGAAATGGAGAGGACCTGGCCGAAGCACGATGCTTGGAAGCCCTATTTCTAGTCTTATTGTTTTTTATTATTTCTATTCTTTAGAAGTAAAGAATCTAATCTGAGCAAAAGAGACTTCAGATTGGAAATGGGGAATTTTCTGGGCAGCCCCCATTGGCCCCTGCCCCTGCAGCTCTGGGGGATACCCACCTGTCAGAGAAATGCAACAAACAGAGCGACCACATGGGGTTCCAGGATGGAGGCCTCATGACAGCCAAGAAGCCCGGCTGTTGACAGGGACATGTGACACAGTGGGGACGATGTGCGCTGGGGAGGGTCAGAGGTGGCCGTGTGCTCTGGGTAGGGTCAGAGGTGGCCGTGTGCGCTGGGGAGGGTCAGAGGTGGCCGTGTGCGCTGGGGAGGGTCAGCGGTGACCGTGTGCGCTGGGGAGGGTCAGAGGTGACCGTGTGCGCTGGGGAGGGTCAGAGGTGACCGTGTGTGCTGGGGAGGATCAGCGGTGACCGTGTGCGCTGGGGAGGGTCAGTGGTGACCGTGTGTGCTGGGGAGGGTCAGTGGTGACCGTGTGCGCTGGGGAGGGTCAGTGGTGACCGTGTGTGCTGGGGAGGGTCAGCGGTGACCATGTGCGCTGGGGAGGGTCAGAGGTGACCGTGTGTGCTGGGGAGGGTCAGAGGTGGCCGTGTGCTCTGGGTAGGGTCAGAGGTGACCGTGTGCGCTGGGGAGGGTCAGCGGTGACCGTGTGCGCTGGGGAGGGTCAGCGGTGACCGTGTGCGCTGGGGAGGGTCAGCGGTGACCGTGTGCGCTGGGGAGGGTCAGCGGTGACCGTGTGCGCTGGGGAGGGTCAGCGGTGACCCTGTGCGCTGGGGATGGTCAGCGGTGGTCCTGTGTGCTGGGGAGGGTCAGCGGTGACCCTGTGTGCTGGGGACAGTCAGCGGTGACCCTGTGTGCTGGGGACGGTCAGTGGTGACCCTGTGTGCTGTGGGGGTCAGCAGCCGCTGTTGGACCCCTCCCTCTTGGGGCTGGTAGGAGCAGCCATTCCCTGAGCAGCCCCGTCCTACATACAGGCAGCCGCTCACAGCAGAGCCCCCTGGCACCCAGGAGGGATGAATGCAGAGGAATAGTGAAATGCCACATGTGGTCAGACAAGCAAGTCTTCCTGGAGCTGACCAATGCCTTGAAAGACGGATGTGGGGGGTGTAGAAAGGTGTGGAACATATGAGTTGGGGAGCCCGCGGAAGGGGTGCCACATAGAAGCACCCTCTACCTTCCATCAGAGGCACTCGGTGGGCATCCCCACTGCAGCCAGCCTGGTCTGCCACCGACGGGCACAGCACCACCGCCAGCTCAGCAGCCTCAGGACGGGGTGCTCGACCCTGGCCGCACACTGGGGTCATCTGGGAAGCTTAGAACAATCTGCTGACCCTGGAGCCCCAGCCCCAGTGGGCCTGGCTCAGCCTGTCTGGGTTTCAAGAGCTCCCAGGCAGATTGCAGGTGCAGGCAAGGCCAGTAGGCACTTGGGGCAGCACAGGGTTGATGTCCGAGGGACCCAGGGGCCGCCAGCTTGGAGGAAAACAGGCCCTGAGGCTGCATCGGCCACTGCCCCGACTTCCCTTCGAACAATGTGGCAAGTGACCGACCACCTGCAGCTCCAGCCCCAGCACCTCCCTCGGCCCCACCCAGCCTGCACGGCCTCCCAGTGAACAGTTCAACTCCTCGGCGAGCTTCCCACAGTTGGCCGCTCACAGCCTGGCCCTGGGGGTGGGGCTTGGTCCTCCCCATGCCAACAGCATGGCTCAGTGCCACATCCAGGGCTTGCTTTGCTGCCCCCGACCGGCCAAGGTGACGAGGGCTGTAAAAGCCACCTGAGCAGGGGGGCGGGGAGTGGTAGGAGGGAGATGCTTTTCCAGCCTCATGTGTTCTGAGGTGTGGGATGAGCCCGAGACACAGAAAAGCCACTGGGAGGCCGGCCAGCGTCCAGAGGGGCGGGTGAGCCACCAGGATGCCCACCCTGATATGGCAGAAACCGAAAGGCGTGGACAGATGGGAACCCCCAGCACAGGGAGGAAGTTTTAAAATGTGCTTTCGGCAGGGACAGCAAGGTCCCCTTCAGGCCCATATGCAGCCACGGGCCGGGATCCGCCTGGCACAACCTGCAGCTCTGTTGGCCTGGCCAGGCAGGGCTTCTCGGTTTTAAGGACAAGTGAGCGACGGAATCCAAGAATCCAGTGGAATCCAGTTGATCAGATGTTTTAATTAAACTATGGTTGATTTTTATTTTAAGTCAACAAAAAGAAGGTCAGCAATTACTTCAAAAGACTAGAAACGGCACATGGCTCACACCTGTAATCCCAGCACTTTGGGAGACTGAGGTGGGCGGATCACCTGAGGTCAGGAGTTCAAGACCAGCCTGGACAACATAATGAAACCCCCTCTCTACTAAAAATAGAAAATTAGCTGGGCATGGGGGCGTGGTGGTGCCTGCCTATAATCCCAGCCACTTGGGAGGCTGAGGCAGGAGAATCACTTGAACCAGAGAGGCGAGGCTGCACTGAGCTGAGATCACACTACTGCACTCCAGCCTGGGCGACAGAGCAAGACTCTGTCTGGAGAAAAAAAAAAAAAAGAAGGTGAAAGAAACTGCATTCTGGGATCGTTTCTACAGCTGGTTCCTAGAGCAGTTTCTCTGGCCGTGCAGAGCGCGGCAAACCGCAGGGAGCAGGCGCAGCGTTCCCTCCTGAGCAGGCGCCCTGTCCCTGTGGCATCGCCCCAAGTGCCATTCGCCACTGATGACTGTTCTTCTCTTCCTCCGAGAGAGCAAGAGGGGAGGGTGAGGGCTGAGAGGTTTATCTTACTTGTTTATTAAAAAAGCCTAGAGACTGGAAACGTCATCACGCAGCTGCCTCTGCAGTCCTGCTTCTGTGAACACGCAGGAACTTGGTTTGCTCTAGTTAAACTTGGGTAATTTCACTCACTTGTTTCTTGCCAGAGAATAGCACTTTCTTAATGAAGAGATGAATCCTCTAAGCTCAGCTGCCAGGGTTTTTGCTTTTCAGCCAAGTTCATCACCGAGCGCTTTGGTGGCAAGTGTCCTGGAGGCGGGAAGCCAGAGGTGGGGTGAGCCGAGGTCCTTCCCTCCTGGGGTCCCAGAGGAAACATGCAGCACTGCCCCAAGTGATGGGGGGACTTTTACTGAGGTGTGGCTGGGTGTGGGGGGTCAGAAGGGGCCCCAGGAACTCAGATTCCGAAAGGGTGGGGACCTTGGTCCTCTCTGAACTGATGGGCAGGTGGAAGGGCTGCTGGTGGGCTGTGTGAGGAGGGCGGCTGCACAGTAGCCAGGGAATGGCCGAAGCCTGCCCAACCCCCGCCACCCCCAACACCCCTACCCCCCCACCCCCACCCCCCACACCCCTACCCCCCACCCCTACCCCCTCCTGTCGTCTATCACAGCTGGAGTCTCTGCTGCCCTGGCTCTGGCATTTGGAAGTGGTCCGCAGCGTCCACAGGCTCTCGGATGCGGTGCAGTGTGGAACAGCTGGAGTAGCCGTGCCTCACGCCAGGGATCTGAAGGTCTGGAGAGCCGGCCCCCTGCTCTCCATGGGCCTCACACACCCTGCCTGGCTCTGGCCAGCTGGAGCCCACGGGCAGAAGGCCTGGCCCAGATCCTGCCTCTGCCGCCTCAGCCCAGGCTGATGTCTCAGGGGCACCCAGTGACTCTTCTCCAGCCCCGAGTCCCGGGTCCAGTAAGCCCCGTGCAGCAGCTGCCCACAGGTCCCAGTCCCGCTGCCCTCCCGCCAGAGCCACGTGCAGCCAGAATGAGCTGGGCCAAGGGCCAGTGGCCTACCCACCTCCTCCACTGCGGGCACAGGCAGGAAGGAAGGGCTCCCAGTCCTCTCTTCCGGGAGGGATTCATCTCTTCATTAAGAAAGTGCTATTCTCTAGCAAAAACCAAGTGAGCGAAATTACTCAAGTTTAACCATAGGGCACGTGGGCAGGATCCCCCGGTTCTCCCAGGCCCTGTGTCCTCCAGCTAAGCCTTTGCTTCCAGCAGGAATAGAGCTGGGGGACGAGCCCCTCTCGGCCACCACACCCTGGAGGTGACAAGGACCCATCACTGGCCCCTCCAAGGCCACATTCGGGCCTTTCCCCACAGACAGGAGGGCTCCAGCATAGCTTCTCGCTGGGCTTCCCACGGTCAGCTGCTCAGAGCCTGGCCCTGGGGGTGGGACTTGGACTTCCCATGACAGCCATGGGAGCGGCCGAGCTGACCGTGTTTTCCGACCCGAGCCCACAGGTGAGGGTGTGACAGAGCACACAGCGGCCATGGCTCTGAGAGTGAAGGCAGGAGGAGGGAATGAATGAACGGAGCTTCAGAGGGTCACCAGCCGCTGTCAAGCCCAGAACCTTCCACAGGCACAAAGCCCAGGGAACACAGGCCACGTCTGCCCAGAAAACACCCTGTGTCCTTGGCGGGAGACGTCCGCTGCCGCCAGCCCCGAACCCAGACAGGCTGAGGGAAATATTGACAGACTTCTACAGCTCTTGAATATTAACAGCTTTCAGAGACCAAAAGATCTCTTCAAGTGAGTTTTTCAGGTAAAAAGACAAGGGAGGCACTGGGCAAGGAACTATTTGTGACTTTAAACACAAAAGATTCGAATCTGGAATGCACAAGCCCCTGACGTCTCTAAGCAAAGACCAATGGCTCGAAGGAAAATGAGGCAGGTGGCCAGCAGCCAGCGGTCATCCAGAGATGCGGCCTGGCCAGGAGGCAGGGGAGGCGGGGAGGTGACAGTGGGCAGTAGGGGCAGGAGAATGGAGGCCGGGGAGGTAGGGGCAGGAGGATGGAGGCCGGGGGAGGCAGGGGCAGGAGGATGGAGGCCGGGGGAGGCAGGGGCAGGAGAATGGAGGCCGGGGGAGGCAGGGGCAGGAGAATGGAGGCCCGGGGAGGCAGGGGCAGGAGAATGGAGGCTGGGGGAGGTAGGGGCAGGAGAATGGAGGCCGGGGGAGGTAGGGGCAGGAGGATGGAGGCCGGGGGAGGCAGGGGCAGGAGAATGGAGGCCGGGGGAGGCAGGGGCAGGAGAATGGAGGCCCGGGGAGGCAGGGGCAGGAGAATGGAGGCCGGGGAGGCAGGGGCAGGAGAATGGAGGCCGGGGGAGGCAGGGGCAGGAGAATGGAGGCCGGGGGAGGCAGGGGCAGGAGAATGGAGGCCGGGGGAGGTAGGGGCAGGAGAATGGAGGCCGGGGGAGGCAGGGGCAGGAGAATGGAGGCCGGGGGAGGCAGGGGCAGGAGAATGGAGGCCAGGGAGGCAGGGGCAGGAGAATGGAGGCCGGGGGAGGCAGGGGCAGGAGAATGGAGGCCGGGGAGGTAGGGGCAGGAGAATGGAGGCCGGGGAGGCAGGGGCAGGAGGATGGAGGCTGGGGGAGGTAGGGGCAGGAGAATGGAGGCCGGGGAGGTAGGGGCAGGAGAATGGAGGCCGGGGGAGGCAGGGGCAGGAGAATGGAGGCCGGGGGAGGCAGGGGCAGGAGAATGGAGGCCGGGGGAGGCAGGGGCAGGAGAATGGAGGCCGGGGGAGGTAGGGGTAGGAGGATGGAGGCCGGAGGTGTCGGGTGGGATGCCTGCTCCTATCAGAAGCACAAGGGTGCACAGCCCACAGAGGCAACTGCACAATTTCTGTCCAAATGATCTGTATCCTGCTGACACGGCTGTGGACCCCGATATTCCATTTTAGGAGTATCTGTGGACACACGCATTCCACAGCTTGCTGTGGCTGTGACAGGTCAGACATTGCCTGTGGGCTGACCATGGACAGAGCTTACATCAGAGGGAGTCCGGGAGGTGACTCAGAGTCAGTCTTACGGGTGGCACAGCAGCACCGCTAGCACACGCACACGGAAACACATCACCATCCCTGCGTGGGGGCTGAAGTGAATAAGCTACTTCTATTCTGACATATGAACCTAAAACACATATTACCTTAAGAAGCCAAGACACGTGTGTGTGAAACTAAGGCTATGTTTATATGCACACAACCTTCAACATATGCAAATGTGTCAGGAAAAAAGCCCGTCTTACGGTTAAGGGTGATGACTCTGAAAAGAGAGCAGAGGAGGGAGGCCCTGTGAGCTCTGCCCTGCACTTCAGCACCCAGCCCCGGCCCTCAGCCTTTGCCCCAACAGCTAAGCACTGGTTCCCAATCTGAACAGAGGGTCTCAGCCCCGCCGCGGGTTCCGGCACTGGGCCCCAGGCCTCTCCTTTCCCCTCCTTCTCTTTCTCCCAATCCCTCATCCCTCTCCCTCTTCCCCTCTTCTCTCTCCCCTGTGCCCCATGCTCCCTGTCTCATTTCCTGGGTGCCTCCCAGGGCCAGGCCGTATGCCTCATGGTGGAACCCTGAGATGAACAGACCCAGGCCAGGGCAGGAGACAGGCAGGGACCGCACCGCTGGCAATGGGGTCTGCCTGCGGAGGGGGTGGCCTTTGCCTCAGCCTCTAGAACGAGGTGCTTCAGGGAGGACAAAACGGGGCCTGAGTCAGGCAGGGTGACAAGGCCCCGGCGCTCCTTCTGAGCTCGCCGCTGAGGGCTGGGAGCGGCAGGTGCTGGGCTGCAGGCCTGGGACTGCTCCCCAGCACTTCTTCCAGTCTCCTCGCTTTTTAACTGAACTGTCTTGAGTTGTCATTTAACCATCAGAAGGTAATCGGTTACGGTGGGAATTGTTTTCAGCCCGAATCGTCTCACTTTGAGCAGAGAGTGCTTTCTCGTGTTGGTCATAACGCAATCCCCTTGGACTGCGGCTGTGATTAACGCAAGAGGGGAGAGGCGGGGTGAACCCCTCCGGGGAATTGGAGTGTGAGGAGGTGGCTGCGGTTTCAGGATATTCGAGCTAAGCTCGCCAGTGTTTCGTGGAGTCTCCACGACGCCATGGGCTTCGGAAACCACACTTTGTTCCAGCATTTTCCATATCGTGAATGCCCTTTATCAGGGCGGATTGTGACTCCCAGATCAGATGGTTTCACGCCAGGGAGCAGTCGCAGGAGGTTAGCGGAACTCCAGCTAAAGCCTGGCCTTGCACAGCCTCGCTGTGAGCTCCGCAGCTCTGTGGCTGGGATGGCTGGTCACTCGGTCTGAGCGGGCAGCTCCTGCCCAGCTGGTCCTTTGTCCTGCAGAGTTCAGGCTGGCCAGCTCCGCAGGACAGCAGTGTGTGGCAGGAGGACAATGCAGCACGAGCCCCACTCGGAAGTCTGTCCTGCCCTCCTGGCAGACTGAGCTGGAGGCCTGCAGTGTCCAGGGCCAGCTGCGGTCAGCAGGAGGAACTGTTCCAGCTGCATCTCAGCATCCTCACTGCCCAGCGAGGCAAGGGCCACTCCCCGGGCTGAGGGTCTGATGCGGACCAGGCTGAGTCACGGGCGGCCCTGAGCTGTGGGGCCGTGTCCAGGGAGGTTCAGTCAGCTCTGTCCTCCAGTGGCCTGAGCTTTGGACCTAATGCCCTGGAGCCAGGCTGTCCTGGGGTCTGTCCTAAGATCTAAGCATAGTGAGGAGTTCTGGGGGAGCAGACCCCAACCCTGCTGGGAGGGCGCCGTCTCCAGGGCTCAGTCTCAGGCTGCCCTCCTGGGAAGACTCCTCTCTGGACTGCCAGCAGGGGCTAGGGGCCTGGCACGTGGTCCACACTCCTCCACGCTGGGTGCCACAGCGCCGGCTGTGGCTCTGGTCCAGGGCTCCGGTAGCCTTTCTGGGTGGCAGCAAGGCCTGCTGCTCCGGGACACACTCTCTCTGAGGCTCTGGCTGGAAACTGGAGATTGCAGCAGGTGCAGCTGACCAGGAAGGGGCAGCAGGCTCCCCACATACCCATGTGCAGGTCTCCAGGGCCCCGCCACCTGCCCCAGGGTCCCTGAAAGCTTCTGGGAAAGCTCCGGGGAGCTAAGCTGCCTGTCAGGGCTTTGAAGGAGTTGGTGCCATTTGCTGGTTCTCATTTTCAAAGCCAGCGAGGCTCCGACAGCCACGGCAGCTCGGGTTTCATCCTAAGTGGAACTAGCTGGTGCGATAAGAATGAGGGCTGGTAGATGCTGAGCTGAGCCGGATCTGGTTTCTCACCCGGAGATAGACGCCCGTTGTTCACGGCTCTCCCACAGCGTTTCCCAGGGAGAGCAGAGGCCTCGGGGGAAGCAACACCCAGACCCAGGCCTGCTGAGCCGGGGGCCTCAGAAAGCCGAGCCCAGTGAGGCAGGCTGGGTTTGATTCAGGGCTGGGAGTGGGGTTCAGTGGTAACCTTTGATGGCTTCTAGAAACACAGCCAGGAGGCGGTGCTGAGGACAGAGGGGGCTGCTGTGCGCCGAAGCCGCTCGTGAGGCCAGAGACCAGCGAGGGCTGTGCACAGGGAAGTCACATGAGGAGCAAAGGGGTCCCCATTCCCTCCTCACGCCTCCACAACTGCACAGCCAGGCACAGGCCTGGACGAGGGTCTCAGCAGATGCTGGATAAGGGGCAGATCTTTCAAAAATAGCGATCCCATTTGCAAGTGGACGGTTGAGTGGCGTTGGTGTTGTGCAGCCGTCACCATCGGCACCCAAAACCCTCTCCATCTGTCCTAACAAACGCTCTGTCCCTGTTAAACATGAAGTCCCAGTCGCCTCTCCAGCCCCCTTCTAGTTTCCTTCTCTCTGATCTGACGTCGCCAGGCGCTCCTATGTGTGGAATCTTGCAGGGTTTGTCCTTTCGTGGCTGGCTCATTTCACTTGGCGTAATGGCGCCCAGGTTCACGCACGATGTGACCTGTGTCCGGATTTCCTCTCTTCGTGGCTAACATTCTGTCGCACGGAGGCAGCAGGCTTTGTTTGTCCCACTGACGTGTGGGTTGTTTCTGCCGTTGAATGATTTCAAACAGCGCCATGAAAAGGGGGTGCAAACGTCCCTTGGAGACGCCGTCTTCAATCCTTTGAGGTCTACACCCAAAGAAGAATTCCTGGCTCACGTGATAATTCCCATCAATTGAACAATGTGTCTCTCAGACGTATTCCATTGAAGAATTTGTTCCCGGATGTTTATACTAAAACCAAAAGCCAAAACATCATATCAGTCAACAGAAAATTGCTCTGGCATATGCAGAAGGACTGGGAATAGAAAGCGTTCTTTCCGACGTGATCACACCGGGTGACTTCACAGTGAACTCCGCTCAAGCCTTGAATTTGCTTCGCGTCTGCTCCAATGTGCTGGAAGTTTTGAGCATGCACACCGAGAGATAACATGAAACAGCAGATTCTTCCAAAAAAGACTCCTTTTGAAGCGAGATCCGTGATGATTGGCAATTGCAGCGGACACGCTTCCAGGAATAGCCGTGTCTGCGTGGGCGTTGAACCATCAGCCGTAGGGGCTGGTGACGCGAGGAGCATCCAGGAGACACGGGAAGCTGGTCACACTGCTCTGGACAGAAGTCAGCACTGGGGATCTGAGCCGCTGACAGTCCCAGGCTGCAGGCCATCTTGACATAAATGTTGGTCCCCCTGAGAGATGAAACGAAAAGCTTCTAAAAAATCGGCATTTTGAGTCTGACCCACAGGGTTGATCACACTTGAGGAATCTGACCCCAGGAGGCCCAGGGACAGACTGTTGGATGGATCTGATCATTGTGTTTAACCTTTGGAGACAATACCAAACCCGGCAGCGGCTGCGCCATCTGGCACCCCCCCCGGACCGGCGGTGCACCAGGGCTCCAGCTTCCCCCGGCCCTCCAGGCGCTTGCGTTCTGCAGCTTTGACTCCAGCCATCCCAGTGGATGAAGCGGACTCTCATTACGGTCTTGCTTTCCATTTCCCTGAAGACTGATGGTGATGAGCGCTTTCCCTGCGCTCACCGGCCGGGCGAGTGTCTTTGGAGGTTGCCTACTCAGGTCCTTTGAAGTGGCGGGTTATTTGACTCACCTGGAACCACTGTAGACACGCCCACCCCAGCCCCACAGTGGACAGCAGTGTTGCCAGCCCCCAGGGCCACTGTTGGGGACGTGGCTGGGGTCTAGCGGGGTGAAGGGAGGGCGCGCCCCCGGTGCTCTGATCCGCCCCCAGCACCTCTCCCGGCAGCCCCCCTACCCAAGGTCCCAAGCTTCTCGGTGACTCCCAGGAGCCTCGAGAACTCAAGGGCTGCGGTCTCTCACGGTTTGAGTTACAAACCCGGGCGGGGTTAGCGATGGGATTAACTAAATGGATGAGAAATTGCCCGTCTCTGTTTCTCCTCTTACCTTCCTTTCTGGCCAGCCCCTACTTCAGAACTGTCAAGGACTCCCCTCCTCCCCTCCTGGGACCGGGTGCTCTCAAAACTACTGAACACCAATTAATTTGTCTCATTTACATGAAAAAGTGCAGAAGATGTCTTTTTACATAATTAACTATATTTTGCAAGTCATTAAAATTCTGCAGGCCTGCCCGCAATAGCACGCTATTCACCGACCGAGATAAGTGCCTGGGGGGTGGGGGGGTGAACACAGGGGCCGCAAAGGAGCAGGCCTCACTGATGCATATTCATGAGAAGCGGCTGCCAGCTCGCTGCGCCTGTTCCCACTGCCGTGGCAGGGAGGGCCAGGAGGGCTGGGTGGGCTGCCCTGAAGAGTGGGAGGATCTCTCTCTCAGGCCACCCCTCTCCGCCCAGCCCCTGCCTTTAGCACCATCCCTGTGTGTGCAGAGGACCCAGCAAGGGCTCTGGACTGAGCAGGGGCCGCCTGCCTCCCGCCCACCTCTCTTCCATGCCACAGGCCGGCCCAAAAGAGCCACTTGTGGGTGACCCCCTTCCCAAAGGAGGGGCCTTGTCCCAAAGGGGAAGCTCCCTGTCCTGCAGGGTCTCACGCGTGCACTGTTGGGGACAATCTGTGGGATGGAGATGGAGCCCACTTACCCTGTGCCTGGCAGTGCCAGCACTGTCTCTGCAGAGCATGTCAGCCGAGGTGGGGGCTTCAAGCAGGACGTGACCCCTGCCGCGGAGCTGCCCCGTCTTCCTGCCGTGGGAGGAGGCAGGTCTGCGTGTCCCTGCAGCGTTGCGCACACTTGCTACCCAGAGCCTGCGATCTCCTCCGGGGCTTCCATCTCAGGCCGTGGCTGCTCCAGGGATGCCCGGCTCCCCCGCCTGCTCCCACGGCTTCAGCCATTCCACAAACACTACCCACCAACGGAGCCCTCCGAGGTGCCAGCAGCTCCTCTCTGCCCAGGGACCCCACAGAGAATGAGATGCAGCCCCTCCTGGCATTCAGGGCCCATTCTGTGGGGACAGCAGTGAGCAAGGGACTGGTCGGTGATGTGCCCTCAGGGGAGGGAGCTCCACGCAGGAGGAGAGCAGGCCGGGGTGATGTCGGGGCAGCCACCTGCTGAGGAAGGAAATGAGACATGCATGAGTCTGGGGTCCGCTCAGAGGAGAGAGTGGGACCTGGCGAGGTGGGGGGCTGAGTAGAGGAGGGTGGCTGGGCCGGCTCCACGGGCAGGTGCTGGGAGCAGGCAGAGGGAGGCAGGGCCGCCGCCAATCTCGTCCATCTCTAGCTCCGTGCACTGAGCTGCGTGACGTGGGCTCCTGGGGTCTGAGTAGCCCCCGGCCAGCAGCAGAGTCCCCACACCAGGCAGGCTGGTGCAGCGGTGCTGTGAAGATGGGGAGAGCAGCTCCTGCTTGACCTTGGGGAGAGAGGGCCCGCCAGCAGGTGGTAGGAAGCTCCGAGGGGCCCCTTGGGGGCTGAGAAGAGATGGGAGAGAGGGAGAATGGGAGCGTGCCAGGCCAGCCCTGAGCACCCCAACACGAGCCCTGGGAACCCCGGCAGCTCTATCCTTTCTGCAGCTCCTGGGAGGGTCTCAGGCTTCACGTGGACAACGGCACAGAGAGATCCCGGGAGGTCCCAGACTCTGTGCCCTGCTGAGTCCTTCCTGTCGGGTGGGCATGGGTGTCACCAGGGCGCAGTCCAGCTGGTCGGGGGTGGCTCTCGGCTGCCCGTGAGGTCCAAGTGGGCGCCATGCAGAGTCCAGAGCACCTGTGGGGAACTCGGCAGGGAACAGAGAGCCTCAGGCGTGACCCAGGAGTGGCCAGTGATGTACCCTCGGGGGCAGGAGTTCCACGCAGGAAGAGAGCAGGCAGGAGGGCGCTGCAAGGCAGGGGACCCTGAGGTCCAAGCCCTGACCCAAGGGCCTTCGTTCCCTGTAAACCGACCTGACCACCGAGCCCGGGGCCAGCCTCCTGCATGTGCATGCCCTCAGCCCTTTATCTCACAGAGCTGTGTCTTTGGGACACTTTAGTTAACTTAATTACATTGTCCTGCTTCTGAGGAAGCTCTCTCGCCCAGGACGGTACATATGAGAGCTACTCAGCTTTCCGCAGAATTAAAGAAACGCGAGTCTGCAGTGCGACCCTGTACCACTGGTCCTCGGGCCGAGGTGGACCAGGTGATGATGTCTGAGGGACAGTGAGCCCAGGAGCAGCCCCTCACCTCTGCTCACATCCCGGAGGCCCTGTGAGCAGCCTCAGGAGAACCGCTCCAGCAATCTCGCTGCAACCCGAGTGGCAGGCGATGCCCTTGCACCCGAGACTCCGAAACTTCGCCACCAAACCTTTTCTGCAGAAGAAAACTCAGACCAAGGTAGCCTTGCTTGTCTCTGTAGCATGCTTTTGATATGCAAATACTGCCCTGAAAACAGCCTAGAGGTTCTCCAGTGGGTTTGGTTTAATAATGACTTTGCAGGGCTGGGTGCGGTGGCTCACGCCTGTAATCCCAGTACTTTGCTGGGAGGCTGAGGCAGCCGGATCGCTGGAGGTCAGGAGTTCGAGACCAGCCTGGCCAACATGGCGAAATCCCATCTCTACCAAAAATACAAAAATTAGCCAGGTGTGATGGCACATGCCTGTAGTCCCAGCTACTTGGGAGGCCGAGGCAGGAGAATCGCTTGAACCCAGGAAGCGGAGGCTGCAGTGAGCCGAGATTGCACCACTGCACTCCAGCCTGGGTGACAGGGAGACTCCAACTCAAAAAATAAAATAAAATATAAATAAATGACCATGCAGATCTTCAGAGCAGCATAGTGAGGAACCGGAAGCGGATGCTGTTATGAAGGACACACAGGGAGCTGTCCACAGCGACGGCCTCTGAGGACGGGCTGGTGGCAGAGGCGTGGGAGGAAAGGGCTGTTGTAGGCACCATCTGTATCTCTCTCCTTCCCTACCCCCTTCTGTCTTCCTTCTTTCCTTCCTTCCTCTGCACCTTTTTGCAGTGCACATGTGTTATCTGAATTGCATAGGAGCGTAGGCTAAGCCAGCGAGGAGGCGGTGAGTGGCTCCCAGGACGCAGCAAGTGAGGGCACGAGCTTGGCATTGCCCCTCGGGCCACGCCTTCCAGCCTTGCTGCTCACGCACTCACGGCCCACTCAGAGTCAGGCACTCGGTCTCCTTTCAACAGACTGACAGCAGGACTGGGCAGGGGTGGCAGACGGGACCCCAGGGCTCACTCTGTCCTCAGGGAACCAGGAGGGAGGCCTGGGTCGAAGCCCACCTGCCACACGGCTCCTTTGAGCTCCCCAGGGCTCCCCCATCTCTAGGAAAGGGTGTCTGTCCTTGGGCACAAAGGCATGAGGCCAGAGGCTCATTCGTCCCCGGCCCCCACTGCCAGTCGCCTCTTGGGAGTTACCCACCCTCCCGCCCCTGCAGGGCCTTCTCTCTCAGGGTTCCACATGGGGTCCTGGCAGCCTCGCCCTTCTCTATGCCAGCCTGGGCCCACAGTGTGCTCAGCCGGCAGGCACGGACCCGGCCTCGGGCCTCTCGGGAAGGGCTGCTCCTGGCTGGGGTCCTAGCCCAGCTTCCAGGAAGGGTCTCTCCGGGGTGGTTCTGAGCCGGAGCCAGACCTGAGTAGATGGACCAAGGGCTTTCACGGGGCAGAAGACACCGACGGCTGCCCAGGGAGAGCAGGAGCACTGCCAGGCCAGGGCTCAGGCCAGGGGGTCTGCGGGGCGATGCCTGTGGAGGGGCCGGGAGCCGGCAAGGGGGCGAGGCCACACTTCTCCGCAGGGGTGTCTTCCTGGAGGAAACTGCAGCGGGATGGGAACGAAGGAAGAAAGTGGAGCTTCTTAAACAGGAAACCCTGAAAGAGCCAGTCCTCGAAGACAGAACCCACGTGGCTAACTGGGCCTCAGTTCAAAACAGAGGGAAGAGGCCGTGTGCCGACTGCAGGCCACACGTGTGCCCCGTGCTCCCCGAAGCCCCTGCGCTCACAGCACTCTGGGTCTTTCATCTGCCTGATGCTGCCCACACCGCCTGAAGCCACCACTCCTGGGAAATCCCGTCTCACGTCCTGGACCCAGCCATGGGCTGTGGGCTGTGCCAGCCAGTCAGAGCTCGGCAACTTTGCATCCCTCATTTTCATAGCGGACCAGAGTGGGAACCTGGTTGGGAACTTTATAAATGACGACCCCTCTCTTCGTTCTCTCAGGAGACATTTTTGTTTCATCCCAAAGGCTGCGTCTCCCTGGTTTGCAAACTGCTCAGTGGAATAAAGTCTTTTCTTTTTCTGAAAGAGAAACCTTTTCACGGCGGGCATTGCGGATCTGCTCACAATGCCCACCATGCAGGAATGGGGGACACGAGCCCGGCTCACCCCAGAGACCTGGAAGAAAAACGGGTGCTCTGCAGCATTGACTGCAGCTCCCTTGCCAACACTCGGTCTCCATGTTGGCAGGCCTGTTCTAGAACATTCCAAATCAAGTCAGGATGGTGCCCATGTGATTCAAAAGGCCGGTTCCTGGCTTAGCTCTGCTCAGGGAGCACATAAACATAAATGACAGAGCTAGAAATACAAACATAAGTTCCAGGCACCGGCACTGTCTGGGGGGCAAACTGAGCCTCGAAGGCCCCCAGGCAGGACCGTTTGCGAACACACAACCATGTGGCCTCTGCGTGATTCTGCACGACCCTCTCCGCAGGCTGTGTCAGTGTTAATTTAAGGAGCAAGAGGTGCATACACCCGTGTCCCGGGGAGTGCAGCCCGTCCTGCTCGCCAGTGTCCTCAGCTTGCAGGCCGTCGCCCCAGAGCCAGGTCACACACACGCTTCCGGTTTGGTCTGGAATCCTGTGGACCGGCCCTGCAGGTCTGAGGTCCAGAAACAGTCCCCAGAGCAGCCCCGTCCAGGCCTCGTGGGCGTTCCCTGCAGCAGCTGCGCCGATTCCTTGTCCCTTCCTTGGCCACCTGTCTCAGCGGCTGTGACCTCCTGGCCACACCTCTGCCCTTGGCCTCCTCCAGCCCCTCAGCCAGCCTGGACGCTGATTAGGGCCCTGTCTCAGTATGGGGCTCAAGGGGCACAGCATGGAGCTCCCTCGACCTCATCACCTGGGGGCCCAGACACGCCTTCCAGACCCGTCCAGGCAGCCTCCTCCTCAGGCCCTTCCTGTCTCCCCTGCCTTCCACTCCAGCGCGCCTGCAAACAGCCTGGCCAGGGCCCACCTCAGGCTGGCCTGCGGGGCAGTGCCCTCCCCGAGCACCGTGAGCCTGTGTCCTCCCCAGACCCTCTCTCCAGGGGGCCAGCGGAAAGCCCACCCTCTCCCTTCAAGGGGACTCTGTGGCCCCCAAATGAGGCCATCGCTGTCACTGCCAAACCTATGTCATGGTGGCAAGGCCTACCCAGGCCTCCTGCTGGATGGGCTCAGCTCTGGGCCACTATCTGGACCAGCGAGAGGATGCACACACCTCCAAAATCAAGCAGGAGGCAGTGAGTTCTGAATGCAGGTTTAGAAAAACATCAAGACACTGTCCCTCTGTGGAGCCCCGCCCACGTGTTCAAAGATTAACAGAGTCAGAGAGTACGCGAAAGAGACGGAGACCCTCGGTGAGTGAGACGGTGCATAGCGGAGAGCGGGAGGGCAAGCTGAGCCCTAAACCTGCAGAAGAGATCCGCCCACACAAGGGTGTCTCTCCTCCATGCTCCAGGTCCAGCAACGAGTGACCGCCATAAGCAGAGAGCACTATGCTCACGGGCCGCCTTGTCCGTCTGTGGCTGAGAATCCTCAGGCCAGGGTTTTGCTGCCCTTGACTTTGTAGGCTGGCCTGCCATCATGTTAGGTACTCAGGTGCACAGCCTGATGCTCTTGACAATGACCAATTGCTTCCACTACCCTTGTTCCAGGAGACGGCAGCATCCCGTGGACAAGGTCCACCATCCTAGTTCCAAGAGACTGTAGCATCCCGTGGAACATCCTAGTTCCAGGATACTGCAGCGTCCCGTGGACCAGGCCCACCATCCTAGTTCCAGGAGACTGCAGCGTCCCATGGACCAGGCCCACCATCCTAGTTCCAGGAGACTGCAGCGTCCCATGGACCAGGCCCACCATCCTAGTTCCAGGAGACTGCAGCATCCCGTGGACCAGGCCCACCATCCTAGTTCCAGGAGACTGTAGCATCACATGGACCAGGCCCACCATCCTAGTTCCAGGAGACTGCAGCATCCCATGGACCAGGCCCACCATCCTAGTTCCAGGAGACTGCAGCATCCCGTGGACCAGGCCCACCATCCTAGTTCCAAGAGACTGCAGCATCCCGTGGACCAGGTCCACCATCCTAGTTCCAGGAGACTGCAGCGTCCCGTGGGCCAAGCCCACCATCCTAGTTCCAGGAGACTGCAGCGTCCCGTGGACCAGGCCCACCATCCTAGTTCCAGGAGACTGCAGTGTCCCGTGGACCAGGCCCACCATCCTAGTTCCAGGAGACTGTAGCGTCACATGGACCAGGCCCATCATCCTAGTTCCAGGAGACTGGACCAGGCCCACCATCCTAGTTCCAGGAGACTGCAGCGTCCCATGGACCAGGCCCACCATCCTAGTTCCAGGAGACTGCAGTGTCCCATGGACCAGGCCCACTGTGCTTGTTTCAGGAGACTTGGATGTTACCCAGAGCTGTGCTGGGAGTCACTCGCCCTGGTTCAAGGGTGTAGGACAGATGTTGACCCCCCAAAAGTGAGAGACACACTGGAGCAGCATCCCATGGACCAGGTCCACTGCTCTTGTCCCAAGAGAGCACAGCATCCTGTGGTCCAGGCTCACTGTCCTGTTGCAGAAGAGGGCAGCATCCCACGGACCAGGTCCAGATGAGGCCAGCCTTTGTCATCCTATAAGAGGTGCTGGCCCACTTGCCTAAGGCTCAATGGTATCCCTTTGTCACCTCCTCTAGCCCAAGTCTGAGTGTGGGGTCTTCCATTCACCCTCTCTACTCCTAAGCAACAAGAGTGAGCCACAGTACAGATGAAGATGCAGAAAGGACCGGCCCAGACCTTAGCCCCTAGTCATCCCAACCCTCCTTCGAAAAGTGGTGGATAGGGCTTAAGTGTGTGAGTTTGGATTGACTCAGCCGACATTCAGTCCCTTCCCTCTCCCACTGTGGGTGGGATGCACTTTTTCCCGTCCCATTGGTCACGTGACATATTTGGGCAATGGAACATTCTCAGACTGCACCTGAGCCAAGGACCTCATGCACTTCTGCATTTTACCAGGGCTCCTGTCCATCCGTGATGTCATGAGGAAAGCATCCCTCATGAGTTGTTAGCTCTTCAGCCTGATCCCCAGAACGAACACACCTGGACCAGATTTGATCCTTAGCCTTTGTGAAAAGCCACGTGCACCCAACTTGCAGATGGTCAGAGCCTCCAGTGCAGCCTGGATCACTGGAATCCTGGTCAGCCTGCAGATCCAGGAGTGTGAGAACAAACACCGGGTCCTGCCCGCCTTGTGGTGGGGAGGCAGTGAGTCTCCAGCACTGCTGAGGCCGTGCTCATCAGTGATTTTTAGAAAGGACTCAGAATCCATATTGCCAAGTACACGGCACTAAGGTCAGCTCTTCCCGGGGCTGAAACCCAGGGAGGAGATGACACAGTTCCTGACTGACCCCTGAATTGCTCAGGAATGAAATGGCACTGGGGTTTTGTGTCTGAAACTTCAACCTGACCTCATCTTGCCCTGTGACCTCCTATCAGATATCCTGGAGGCCTGACCCAACGTGTGTCCCCTCAGACCCGGGCCCAGACCCTTAAGTTTCTGCCTCTAGCTTTCTCCAGCCCCCTCTCCAGCCCCCTCCAGCCCCCACCAGCCCCCTCCAGCCCCCACCAGCCCCCTCCAGCCCCCACCAGCCCCCTACAGCCCCCTACAGCCCCCACCAGCCCCCACCAGCCCCCACCAGCCCCCTACAACTCCCTACAGCCCCCTACAGCCCCCTACAGCCTCCACCAGCCCCTCCGGTCCCCTCCAGCCCCCACCAGCCCCCTACAGCCCCCTACAGCGCCCACCAGCCCCCACCAGCCCCCTACAACTCCCTACAGCCCCCTACAGCTCCCTCCAGCCCCCACCAGCCCCCTACAGCCCCCTACAGCGCCCACCAGCCCCCACTAGCCCCCTACAGCTCCCTACAGCCCCCTCCAACCCCAGTGCCCACTACAGACTCTGACACTTGCTCTCTTCTCTCTGAGGCCTCAGCTCAGCTCCCACCTGGTGCCATCCTCAGGCCAGGCCACTGAGGAATTTCAAAATGAGAGAGTCCTTTCTCCTCCACTTTCCTTTAAATGCCTGATGAAAGCTAAGAGTTCACAGGCCCACGTGGTGGGGCGCGGGCAGAGCACACCCTGCTAGCAGCTCAGGCTGCTGTCGACACCACTCCTGGATCTTCCCCGGCCCAGAGACACCACGAGTTCTTGTCTAGAGACTGCTTTATGAGGTTCTGTGAGGCCATCAAGGTCTTTAAGCCATCACTTCTTGTTTCTTCTGTCATCTGCCAAACCCATTTGTCACGAAAGGTCCCTGGGGGGACAGAATGTGGACCAGGCCCCTTCCCCTTGTCACAGCCCCCACAGAAGCTGCCGTCTGGGCGTGCTCAGAGGCTGTGACCCACTCTGCCAGCAATGGCCACAGTCCTCCAGGCCACACGAAGAAGGCCTGGAGTCCTCTAGAGGCTGAGGGCATCAGTGTCCACCCCAGCCAGCCCTCAAAGACATCACGGGCTGAGAGGGGGTGTTCTGTCCCCATAAGCCGAGTGAGGAGGCCTCACGGAGTCCACAGCTGCTGGAGCGGCTTAGATGCTGCCCAGAGCCATGCTGGGAGTCACTCGCCCTGGTTCAAGGGTGTAGGACAGGAGTCGACCCAAAACAGTGAGAGAAACGCCTCAGTTAATCCAGTGACCTGGGCAGGGCAAGGCCTGGACCTCCAATATCCAGGGGCCAGAGGAGAGGTTGGCACAGCCAGTTGCAAGAGAAATAATTCCGTGGGGTTTTAACTGGGAGATCCGAAGTGAAGGGGGAGCCCCGAGGCCATGGCCGTGTCCCAGCAGACGCCCCGCCACCTCTCCTCCTCCAGCCAGCCGGCCTGCCCGACCCCTGGAGCGCCCTCCTGCCAGCTCCCAGCCTGGGCCCACCCCTTGCTGGGGAGGAGAGTATATGGGAGGTGACTGAGGCTTCACGATGAGCCCCCGGGGCAAT
This sequence comes from Aotus nancymaae, assembly GCF_030222135.1. Lineage (NCBI taxonomy): Eukaryota > Metazoa > Chordata > Mammalia > Primates > Aotidae > Aotus > Aotus nancymaae. The sequence continues at coordinate 5,392,295 of NW_026988444.1, forward strand.
TTTAAACATGGAAAGAAACCATTCCTGTGCCCGATAAGGACCTGCGGAGGGAGGTGTGGGACTTTACGGGCACTCCATCCAGAGCTGGAGACCTGAGTCCAGAGAGGGAGGAGAGGGGCTGTGGGGAAGGAGCAGAGCCACTCCCCACTGCAGGTCACCCCGGCTTCACAAGAGTCCCAAGTGCTCCACACCCCCGGCACCTGCTCTGTTAGAGTTGTACAGAAGGAATAGCTCTGACGCCTTTCAAACCAGCAGAGCCCCCACTAGGTAAAGAAAAACTATAAATACACGCATACACACTTACACGCGTGGCTCCACAAGTCCGCTAAAACAGTGGTTCTCCAGGTGTGGGCCACAGAGCCCTGGGGTTTCCTGAGACTCTGTCAGGGACTTCTCAAGGTCAGAACTGTTTTCAGGATAATACAAAGGCAAATGTCACCTCCTCTGCCCCAACGATACAAAAGCAGCTGTCACTCGGTCTGCTGGTGTCTCAGCAGGAGTCAGGGAAGCGGCACCAGAGACACAGCAGCCGTGGTGGGATTCACCGCCACGTATTTGAGGAAAGAAAATGCAAATTTTACTTCAAGTGTCCTTGATAAAATCCAAATTATCAACTCTTTGAAAATCGCAATTTTTTTGTCTGTTTCTTTTGAGAAGGAGTCTCACTCTGTCACCCAGGCTAGAGTGCAGTGGTGTGATCTCAGCTCACTGCCACCTCCGCCTCTGGGTTCAAGCAATTCTCCTGCCTCGGTCTCCCGAGTAGCTGAGATTATAGGTGCCCTCCATCACGCCTGGCTTTTGTATTTTTAGTAGAGATGGGGTTTCGCCATGTTGGTCAGGCTGGTCTCGAACGTGACCTCGTGATCCACCCGCCTCGGCCTCCCAAAGTACCTGGCCTAAAAGTCAAAATTCTTAAATAGACATCCCGTTAACATTCTGCGTGGCAAAATGGGAAGTGCAGGTAAAGCCCTCTTGCCATCTGCCGACGCCCGCCGAGGAAAAGCTCATGGCATCATTTCCGTTCCCAGCTGCGCTGCCCGCCTTTCTCATGGAACACCATTTTAATTTGGAAAAAAAATGACTAACGGACAAACTATGGCTAATTGGACTTGGGTATTTCTCAAGAATGAATGAAATAAATCTTTGGCTTCAATAAAAGCAACTGATCATATCTGTTGCCAATGATAAAATTCAAGCTTGCAAGCAAAAACTAGAATTTTGGAAAATTTGCATAATGAGCTTGCTAACATCCCCACACTCAAAGACTTTTCTGGTGAGACTGATGGTGTTTCCAGTGAATGTGGCTTTTGATATAATGAGATGTGTCAATAATCCAGGAGAGCCGCAGACATCAGTGAACCAGGATTTCCTAAATGACCGGAGTGCTCTTTATAAAATTGCTCATGGGTGAAGACGAATCCCATGTGCGAGATATTATCGGAACAAAGAAAAGCTCTTTCTTCGATATGGTTTCAGATCCACGTTACAAGCAACCTTCGAGGAACTGCCGTTTGTCAAGTGTTGGTGTGGTAGCAAAGAACCACACCCGCAGCTGTCTAAAGACGTGATTACAATACTCCTTTCTTTTCCAGCTATCTGTCTGTATGAGGCCAGATTTTCTTCATAACTTCAACAGAGACAGGATACAGGCGCAGATCGAATGCAGAAGCAGACAGGAAAACCCAGCTGCCCTCTATCAAGCCGAACACTGAGGCGATTTAGCAAGATGTAAAAAAAAAGGGGGGTTCGGAAAATAGAATTATATTTTTCATGAAAAGTTAAGATGTGCTGACATGCAATGGGTTTATAATGGTTAATTTTTGGTGAATTAACAAATGAATATTTAAAATTGTTCTCTGATTTCTAACGTGAATTTGATAGCTATAACCCATATGCACAAGCACGGTCCCGCACTAATCCGAACATCAACCGAGAAGTTTTGGAGAGCTGCTGATCTAAACCATGAGTCCCTGGCCTCCAGGCTGGCAGACAGGACTGCGTCAAACACGCTGGCTTGCTCAGCCACCTGGCAATCAGACAGTCACCCCACACCAGAGCACACCAGACCATTGTCTCAGCGCCTAACTGCGGCACCTGTGGCTTGGACGTTTCAGGGTTCCTCCCATTCTGCATCTAGACCCTTCAGAAGCAAAAGGGTATCTTTTTCAGTTGCAAAGAAACACATCATCACTGCAGGAAATTTAGAAAATGCAGAACGCTAGTAGAAGAAATCTACCACCCAGAGACAACCGCTTCCACGTCTTCCTTCCACCTTGTATTCAGCTGGTTTCAGTTTGCGGTCGGGCTGTTCTATCTGACGCAAGCCCCTGGCGGGTGAACGCAAGGCCTAGCTTGGGGTGCCTGGTGACTCAGGACGGCACGGCCCATGCCCCATGCTATCTCCTCTTCCACCGTTTACCTTTCTCTCTGGAGGTTCCTGAGCTGGGCTAACCTGCAGGCCTCTGGAGAGCGTGGCGGAGGTGCTCCTGGATCTGCCCCGGCCCGCACCGCCAAGGCCTCGCATCCTCTCTGCCTCTCCCTTGCTCCACGGGAGGAGCCACGGCCTCCCGGCCACACCAAACCCTGTGAGCTGGAGCCCACCCTCCCCACGCTCACCTCAGGGGCTCTCGGTGACCTCCGGGGACACACAGGGTGTGAGGGACGGTACAGGGTGCAGCTGTTGCTGAGGGCTGCTCTGCCAGCCTGCCACCAACCCGGAGGCGAACGGGAGCAGAGGTTTATTCTTGCACAGTCTCAGAGTCTGAGATCCGGGGTTGCCAGGCCTGGATCCTCCTGGGGCTCTGAGGGGAGCCTGCTCCGTGCCTCCCTCCCATTTCTGGTGGCCGTGGCAGCCTGTGGCGATCCGTGGCCGCTACACGTCACTCCAGTCTCAGGCTTCCCCGCACAGGGCCTTCTCCTCTGCATGTCTCCAAGTGTGTCTGTGTGTGTCTCTGTGTGTGTGTATGATGTGTGTCTGTGTGTCTCTGTGTGTGTGTATGATGTGTGTCTGTGTGTCTCTGTGTGTGTGTATGATGTGTGTCTCTGTGTGTCTGTGTGTGTCTCTGTGTGTGTATGATGTGTGTCTGTGTGTTTCTCTGTGTGTCTCTGTGTGTGTGTGTGATGTGTGTCTGTGTGTGTCTCTGTGTGTGTATGTGTGTCTGTGTATGTCTCTGTGTGTCTCTGTGTGTGTGTATGATGTGTGTCTGTGTGTGTCTCTGTGTGTCTCTGTGTGTGTGTATGATGTGTGTCTGTGTGTGTCTCTGTGTGTGTATGTGTGTCTGTGTGTGTCTCTGTGTGTCTCTGTGTGTGTGTATGATGTGTGTCTGTGTGTGTCTTTGTGTGTGTATGATCAGTGTGTCTGTGTGTGTCTCTGTGTGTGTGTATGATGTGTGTCTGTGTGTCTCTGTGTGTGTGTATGATGTGTGTCTGTGTGTCTCTGTGTGTGTGTCTGTGTGTCTCTGTGTGTGTGTATGATGTGTGCCTCTGTGTGTCTGTGTGTGTCTCTGTGTGTGTATGATGTGTGTCTGTGTGTCTCTGTGTCTCTTTTCTTTCTTATAAGGACACTCACTGGATTCAGGCCCTCCAAGTCCAATATGACGTCATCTTAACTAATCACATCTGCCAAGAGGCTGTTTCCAAGTCAAGTCCCATTCTGAGGTTCTGAGTAGCCACAGATCTGGGGGGAAATGTATTCCATCTACTACAAGAAAGAATGTTTTCTTGTCCTCCCAAGCTGCCTGCTTTGTTTCCAAGCCTCAGATTTGCTGGCAGCATCAGGAGTAAGCCTCTGTCTCCCCACTTTCCCTGCCCCCCCGGTACCTCCTGTCCCCAAGCGCAGAGTGGGGACTTCCCTGCTGGGTGGCCCTGGAGTTCTGGAGCCCAGGCTGGCATGGGGGACTTCTCACTGCACCTGCTCTCCAGGGTCAGGGCCCAGAGCCTCAGGCCTCAGGAAGGGCATCTGAGGTCAGGACTCTGGGTCCCAGAGTCCCATGTGGGTGGCCATGAAGCAGGCCTGGACCCTCTGAACCTCTCGCTGGATGAAGGTCAACCCTCCAGACCCACTCATGCCCACAGGTTGGCTTCCATTTTGCCTGTAGAGGTGGGAGGGGAGAGGGAAGGAAGTGCGGCCTGACTGTGCCAGGTTCCACCAGCGGGCAGTCATGCGTTGGGCACCGCGGTCTCTGTCAACTTGGGATGCCCAGTTCTCCCTGCGAGGAGGGGGTGAGTCTGTGCTTTGGAAGCCCCAGCTGTCGGGATCGCATCCACCTCCTTTAGACGATGGGAGAGTTCTGGATTTGACGTTACTCTTTGCCTGAAAGTGGAGAACTCAGCACTTCCAGGCAGCGTGGGGCCCTTAAATACACCTGGGGTGGCCCATCTGGCGCTCTCCTGGGAACCGGAATTGCTCTGCTGGCTTCTCGCCCAGTCCACACCAAAGCTGCTCTCCTCGGCCCTGCTCAAGCTGCACCTACAGTTTTGGGGTCCACGTGGCCATGGACAGCAGGAAAGGCCCTGCCCAAGCCTCCTTTTCAACATGGTGGAGACCCTGGACTTCTGAGGTTCCCCGACACCTGCTCGGGCCATGGGGTCTATGTCGTTCCCAAAACCACTTGCAAATGTCTTTCTAATTCAGAGCATTATGGTTGGGTCAAAGTCATTTTGTCTTCTTTATCCTAACGTCCGCCCCTGGCTTGTCAAAGCCACCCCCGCCGGACGCCAGCACAGGGCCACTGCTCCTTTCCCTCGGCTTTCTTTGAGGGGCGGCTCGTCCCCTGTCTCAGATTTTAGGTGGCACAGGTGCTGAGTGGTACCTTCTGAGGAGACACGTGACTGGCAAGAGTGACAAGCAGTCTATAAATTATCTTCTCACCAAAGCCAGAAAAAAACCCTTTAATCCAGAGAGGAATGTGTATGGGAATCAACATGCTCAAAACCAAAGAAATCCACAGGAGCTGACAGGAGTGACAGTCCAGGGGGAGTGAGCCCCGTCTCCTCTCAGCTCCTCACACGCTGGGGCCACCGCAGGCCCCTCCCCAACACCGTACGAGAAGTCCATTTTAGATGAATTAAAGACAAATACGGAAGGGAAGGCTGTAAATATCTTAGCAATAGAGAGGAACGTTGTCACGCTTTAGAAATAACAAAGACTTTCCTGAGAAGCAAAAAGAGAACAGCAAACCATCAAATCTCAGAGGAAAAGGATGGACTCGTGCGATCAGATTAAAAATACAGGCCGGGCGCGATGGCTTGCGCCTGTAATCCCAGCACTCTGGGAGGGCGCGGTGGCTCACGCCTGTAATCCCAGCACTCTGGGAGGTCGAGGTGGGCAGATCACGAGGTCAGGAGATTGATACCATCCTGGCCAACATGGTGAAAGCCCATCTCTACTAAAAATATTAAAAATTACCCAGGCATGGTGGCACACACCTGTAGTCCGAGCTACTCGGGAGGCTGAGGCAGGAGAATCCCTTGAACCTGGGAGGCGAAGGTTGCAGTGAGCTGAGATCACACCACTGCACTCCAGCCTGGACAACAGGGCGAGACTCCATCTCAAATATAAATAAATATAAATAAAGACCGATTCTCCATTTCCAGCAATGGTCATCTTTCTTTTTTCTTTTCTTTTCTTTTTTTAGTAGACTAACGATTCTGGAAATCTGGACCCTATACAGAAAATTAATTGTGTGAAGGTCCTGGGGAGAACTGTCAGACAATGGGGACCGGCCAGACTGAGGCCCCAGAGAAAAGGACATTGGAAAGGGTGTTCTGCGTTCTCCTCAAGACACGGAGGCCGAGGCCGAGAGTCCAGGCAGAGTTTCCAGCCGTCTTACAGGACTCGTGGGACAGAAATAGCTGTTCATCTGCATCAGGAGGACGGGGGCAGTGGATTCAGTGAGCAATCCCGCAGTTCAGGTGGGGCCTCTGGAAGCGTGAATACCCCAGAAAGCACTGGGTCAGCCCGTTCAGAGACTAAACTAGCTTTCAATCAGCGCAATCCCAGACTGGATTAAGATGATCTTTCGGAAGCAAACCCTCATGCCTATCTAGGCAAAAGTCAGCCCTAGCCATATGACATTAAAGCCACCCAGTAATTTTTACCCTTACTTTTATTTTTTAAATTTTCTGTCTCCATAGGGTTTGGGGAACCGGTGGTATTTGGCTACAGAAGTAAGTTCTTCGTGGTAATTTGTGAGATTTTGGTGTACCCATCACCCGAGAAGGATACGCTGACCCCAGTTTGTAGTTTTTCACCCCTCACCCCTCTCCCACCCTTTCCCCTGAGTCCCCAAAGTCCATTGTATCATTCTTATTTAGTTATTTATTTTTGAGATGGACTCTTGCCCTGTCACCCAGGCTGGAGTGCAGTGGCGCAATCTCAGCTCACTGCAGCCTCCACCTCCAGGGTTCAAGTGATTCTCCTGCCTCAGCCTCCCAAGTAGCTGGGAGTACAGGCCCCCAGCACCATGCCCCGCTAATTTTTGTCTTTTTCGTAGAAATAGGGTTTCACCATGTTGGCCAAGCTGATCGCAAACTCCTGACCTCAGGTGATCCGCCCACCTCGACCTCCCAGAGTGCTGGGCTTCCGCGCGTGAGCTGCCTCACCCGGCCCACTGTATCATGCTTACGCCTTTACAGCTCAGCTCCCACACGTGAGCGGGAACATACAATGTTTGCTTCTTCATTCCTGAGTTACTTCACTTAGAACAGCAGTCTCCAGTTACATCCAAGTTGCTGCCAACGCCATTAATTCATTCCTTTTTGCAGCTAGTGTCCCGTCATGTGTATACGGCACAGTTTCCTTCTCCACTCATTGACTGATGGGCGTCTGGGCTGGTTCCATCTTTGCAGTTGCGAATTGTGCTGCTGTAAGCATGTGTGCACAAGGATCTTTTTCATATAATGCCTTCTTTCCTCTGGGTGGATGCCCGGCAGAGGGGCTGCTGGAGCAAATGGTAGCTCTGCTTTCAGGTCCCTGAGGACTCTCCACGCTGTTTTCTACAGTGGTTATACTAACTTACATTCCGACCAGCCGTGTGGAAGTGCTCCCTTTTCACCGCATCCACACCAACATCTACTATTTTTTGATTTTTCAAATATGGTTATTTTTGCAGGAGTGAGGTGATATCACATTGTGGTTTTGATTTGCATTTTCCTGATCATTAGTGATGTTGAGCATTTTTTCATATGTTTGGTGGCCATTTGTATATCATCTTCTTTTAAGAATTGTCTATTCATGTCTTTAGTCTACTTTTTGATGGGATTGTTTTTTACTTGCTAATTTGAACGTAACCCAGTTACTTTTAAAACATAGCTATGGACAATTAAAAATTACCAGTCATATCAGAACGTAAGATCACTAGACAGTAAACCAATGGTAAAATATAAACGTTCCCACAGAACCGAAAACAGTCTAGATATGAGATACATCAAATACAAGTTTAAAATAACTATGATTAATATAATCAAGAACAGAGATAACAAGATGGAGAACTTCATCAGAAAACTGGAATATGTTTTTTAAGTCAAATAGGAATTCTAGAACTGAGATACTCAGTAACTAAAATTAAGAAATCAGTGGCTGTACTTAACAGCAGATTAGACGTAGCAGAAGAGAAGATTCCTGAACTGGAAGACAGGGCAAAATTTACAAAATCTGTTTCAAGTGAGAAAATTTTTTAAAGATGAAAAGTACATTTTAAAAGTGTGAGAGAAATATAAGGCACGGGCACGAGGGAAGGGTCTCATCCACGTGAATGAAAAACAGCTGCGGGAGTGGAGGGAGAGCAGCGAGCCTGGTGCTTCAGAGGAATGGCCAAGAATTTTCCAAAATGAGGAAACAATTTTAATGACACAAACACAATGCCCTCCAAAGCCAGAGCATGAATAAGACAAAGGAAACCACAGCTAGGCACAGACCGCAGCAAAACTGCTGTAAAGAAAATGCAAAGATGGAGCTGACTCGAAGGAGAGAGATCCAAGATGGCTGATCACTAGCAGCTCGGGCACGTAGCTCCCAGTGAAAGCGCAGAGAACGAGAGGACGCCACACTTTCAGACGAATATTTGTAGCTCACGGACCAGGAGATTCCCAGCGGAGGAGCCCCACGGGTCGCCAGAGCGACTCTTGTGCCAGGCGCGGCGGTTTTGCTGGCGACTTAAAGCGGCAGTTCTTGGTGCAGAGTCCGGAGATTCCCAGGCAGAAAAGCACCATCCATCTTAACACCGCTGTCTTGGCCGGCGCAGTGGATTGCTCAGATTTCGGCGCTGGGAATCAAAAAGTTGGACGTCCGCTCAGAGACCTAGTTAGAAAGTCGGTAATTACAAAGATGACAGATGGATAAATATATAAGCAAGGGAAGAAAGCAGCCTAAAAAGGCAGAGAATACTCAAAATCAGAATGCCTCTCCCTCTACAGGGGATCACAATTCCTCATCAGTAACGGAACAAGGCTTAATGGAGAACGAGTGTGTTCCAATAACAGAAGCAGGTTTCAAAATGTGGGTGATGAGAAACTTCTGTGAATTAAAAGAACTTGTTCTAACCCAATGCAAAGAAACTAAGAACCTTAAAAAAAGGTTTGACGAAATGCTAACAAGAATGGACAATTTAGAGAGGAATATAAGTGAATTGATGGAGCTGAAAAGCACAACATGAGAACTTCGCGAAGCATGCACAAGCTTAAACAGTCGAATTGATCAAGCAGAAGAAAGGATATCAGAAGTCGAGGACCAGCTCAGTGAAATGAAACGAGAAGACAAGATTGGAGAAAAAAGGATAAAAAGGAATGAGCAAAGTCTCCAGGAAATATGGGACTATGTGAAAAGACCTAATCTACGTTTGATAGGTGTACCTGAATGTGATGAAGAGAATGAATCCAAGTTGGAAAATACTCTTCAGGATATCATTCAGGAAAACTTTCCCAACCTAGCAAGGCAGGGTAATATTCAACTCCAGGTAATATAGAGAACACCACAAAGATATTCTTCAAGAAGACCAACCCCAAGGCACATAATCGCCAGATTTATTAGGGTTGAAATGAAGGAGAAAATACTAAGGGCAGCCAGAGAGAAAGGTCAAGTTACCCACTAAGGGAAATCTATCAGACTCACAGCAGATCTCTCAGCAGAAACCCTACAAGCCAGAAAAGAGTGGGGACCAATATTTAACATCCTTAAAGAAAAGAACTTTCAACCCAGAATTTCCTATCCAGCCAGACTAAGCTTTATGAGCGAAGGAAAAATTAAATCTTTTGCGAACAAACAAGTACTTAGAGAGTTCACCACCACCAGGCCTGCTTTACAAGAGCTTCTGAAAGAAGCACTATACATATAAAGGAACAACCAATATCAGCCTTTCCAAAAATATATCAAAAAGCAAAGAACATTAATACAATGAAAAATTTACATCAACTAATGGGCAAAACAGCCAGCTAGCATCAAATGCCAGTATTAAAGTTACATATATTTCAATTGGATAAAAAGCCAAAACCCATCGGTATGCTGCATCCAGACCCATCTCACATGCAACAATACACAAAGACTCAAAGAGAAGGAGGAAGATTTACCAACCAGAGAGTAAAAATAAACAAATAAACAAAAAGCAGGAGATGCAATTCTCGCCTCTGATAAAGTAGACTTTAAAGCAACAAAGATCAAAAGAGGCAAAGAAGGACATTACATAATGGTAAAAGGATCAATGCAACAAGAAGAGCTAACGATTCTATAGATCAACGAGATAGAAAATTAACAAGGACATCCAGGACATGAACTCAGACCCGGAACAAGTAAACTTAATAAACATTTATAGAACTCTCCACTTCAAATACACAAAACATACATTACCACCTCACACCTATTCCAAAAGTGACTATATAATTGGAAGTAAATCACTCCTCACTAATCGCATAGCATTTCATAGGTTTAAATGAAATATTGGTTGGCTGTCTGTTATCTTCTTCCCTTATTCCTTCCTGACTACATCATTAAGTATAATTATTAGTATACAAGAGGTTTTCAATACCCATTACTAAATTGCATTCTAGCCTGGGCAAGAAAGCAATACTCCCATTCTCTCTCCCTCTTTCTCTTCCTTTTTCCTCCTCCCCATTCTCTCTCTCTCTTTCTCTTTAAAAAAAAAAAAAAATTTCAGCTGACTCAAAAAAAAAAAAAAAAAGAAAATGCAAAGATGAAGTCCTAAAATCTGCCAGAAAATACACAGCATACTCACGGAGGGACAATAGGGCTGAGGGTGGCTCCTCGGGATGCCCAGTGGAGGCCAGAAGGCAGTATACGCTTTTTTCAGTGCATCAGAGGGACCGAACAAAAACGGCTCACCTAGAATCCAGAGCGAAAACACGCTTCAGAAATGAAACTGAAAAAAGACATTCACACAAGCAAAAACTGATGGATTTCAACACTTAGAGACAAATCCAAGGAATTTCTAAAGAGTACTTTTCAGGCAGAAAGGAAATGATCACAGAGAAGGCCGAGAATGCACAAAGGAATAATGCAATGGGAAGGGAAAATAACAGGAAAGTTTAAATGAATATCACCTGTACGAAACAAAAATAATAATGTCATGTGATGTGAATAAACATATGTAAAGAAGGTAAACATCAAAACAATAGCAAATAAGCTAAGATGTGAATAAGTTGAGTCAAACTTTAAAGGCAAAGAACGAAAAGCACTAACTTATATTACATTTTATATCAAGAATTAACTTTTTCATTTGAAAGATAACCATTGGGGAGAAATGGTAAAAGGAAGAAATATAATTAATAAATTAAAAGGGGAAAAATGAGGATAAGTAGTTAATCCAAGTGATAACAAGAAAGAAAAAGGAATTCAAATTTGTACAGCTCTAATAAAATTGTCTTAAATACATGCTTATATGTCCATATAAATTTATACACATACACATATATGCATACATATATAAAATAGATATGTATACATATGTGTATATCTATGTATATACACATTGCATATTGCGTTAACACATCATACATACATTTGTGTGTTTATTTACAAATTAACAAAATAAAAGAAAAATCATGATTATCTTAATAAATGAAAAAAAGCATTTGTCAAAATTCAGTATCTATCCATTTTAGCAGTATAGAAATGAAAATAAATAAATTTATCAAGGTTGCAGAATATAACATTAATATAAAACCTCAATTGGACACAACCAATGAACAATCCAAAATGAATTAAGAAATAGCATCACTTGTAATAGTATCAAAAATGATAAAATATTTTGGAATAAAATGAACCAAAGAAGTACGAGATGTATACACTGAAAACTACAAAACATTATTGTAAAAATTAAAGAATATCTAAATAAAAAATGGAAAGACTTCCCATGTTCATGGATTGGAACATCTATATTGTTAAAATGGCAATACTCCTCAAATTGATGTACAGATTCAACTCAATCCCTATAAAAATCTTAGCTAGATTTTTTTTTTGCAAAAATTAACAAGCTGATCCTACAATTCATATAGACATGCGAGGAACCAATAATAGCTAAAACTATTATGAAAAAGAACAAAGTTAGAGGGCTCACACTTCTCAGTTTCAATATATAGCTGTAGTTAGTTATATAGCTATACTAGTGAAGGTATAATGATAGATGCATAGATCAATGAGATGTAACCGAAAGTTCAGAAATAAACCCTCAAATTTATGGTCAGTTGATTTTCGACAAGGATACCAAGACAATTTAATTGGGAAATAACTGTCTTCTCGACAAATTGGTGTAAAACAACTGGACATCCACATGCAAAAGAATAAAGCTGGACCCCTACCTCACACCGTATACAAAAGTTAAGTCAAAATGGAACACAGACCTAACTGTAAGAGCAAAACCATAAAAACCCTAAACGAAGGCGTAGGGATACATTTTCATGACATTAGATTAGGAAATGGAGTCTTAGATATAACCTGAAAAGTACAGACCACAAAGGAAAAAATAGGTACATTGGATCTTCATCAAAACAGAAACTCTGTGTGAGGCACAGGAGATCATCAAAAAACTGAAGAGACCCAGAGTCGGAGAAAATACTTGCAAATTTTATATATATATATACATATACACACACACACACACTGGATACAAATGTGTGTGTATATGTGTGTGTATATATATATATGAAGAAGATATATATATCTGATGAAGGACTTGTATCCAGAGTGTATAAAGAACTCTTATGATTAAACAATCTAAAGACAAAATACCCAATTAAAAACATGAGTAAATAATTTGAATAGATGTCGATCTAAAGAAGACCCACACATGGCCAACAAGCATATATGAAAAGAAACTCAACATCATTAGTCATGAGGCAAACCCCACTGTGACGCACCTCACACCTGCCCTGATTCTCGCCACCAGATCGTGAGCTCAAGAGCAAGGGCTAGATCTGGGTCATCTCCATGTCCCCAGCACAGAGCCACAGACATAATAGGCACTCAGTGAACATTTGCTGAATCAAGCAAGCCAACGTCCATCATGCCAGATCCTTGCACAGTGTCCGAGGGCTGCCTGTCAAAGGACTTGACGTGGGTCCTGCCCCCTGAGGTCATCTGGAAACCAGGAGCTCTGTTCTGGATGCCCTTCCTGGCCGCTCACCTCATCTGAATCTCCTGATAACATTTCCAGCAGCATGGCCCAACCCTGGACTGTGTCCTCCTGTTTAATGGCGGCCCAGCTGTCCATGGGTTTGCACAGACGTTTTAACAACAAATTGAGGAGTGGGTGGTGGCTCAGGGAGGGGCAGTCAGAAGCTGTGCACCAGCTTTCTGGAACGTGAAGCTGGCTCAGAGGGGCCTGGAACAAATTGCAGGATGCTGCTAAATCTGCTTGCTCCAGGCAGCCCCGGCACGCGTGCCCCCACCACACAGAGTGCGCTGTCTGGCAACACTCTCGCTCCTCACTACAGAACTCCTGAACCAGCTCAGAGAACTCTCTAACGTGGCCTGGAGGGTGTCTCCCTACAGGCCTGAGCCGGGCCCAGCCTCCATCCTGGGAGAGCCTTGCCTCTGCCTCCTCCCAGCATCCACAGCACCTGGCGTCTCAGCTGTGGGGAGGGGAAGGCCAGGACTGGCTTGGTGGCGCCACTGCAGCAGGGGCCTGTGGGCTGAAGAGACAGACCTGGGACATGGGGGTGGATGTGCCACCCAGGTTGCCCTTGCCCTCATCTAGCTGAGTCAGTGTCCCAGGGCCCCAGCGTGGGTGGGGGGGCAGGAAACGTTCCCATGGGTGGGAGCCATGGGAAAGTTCTCCATGGGGTGAGCAAGCCAGAGTGTGCTGGGGAGGACGTGGGTGGGAGCAGCGGGAATTGAGGCAAAGCTGGAAAGCAGTGGCCGCGGGGTTCTGCTGGGTCATCCTAGAGCTGAACCCACCTTCCGGGAAGCCTTTCTGACTCAGAGTGAGGGCATTAGTGGGCCCTTTCTCTAGCTCAACAAAGCCCCTGCTGACTTGCAAAGACATGGTTCCTTTTCTATAAAGAGTTTTCGTTGTCTCTGGACTGTCTGGACTCCTGAGGACACACACACCCCCTCCCTCCCTCGCTGCTGTCACATACTCAGGTGCCCCATCTGAGCCAGCAGCCCGGCCTCCAGTGGGGCTGCAGCCCCTGGCAGCCAGCCAGGCTGCTCAGCCTCAGCTCTGCAAAGCACTCTCCCGTCTGGTGCATCATGGAAGCCCTCCATCCGAGACCCCTGTCCGAGAGTAGGCACAGAAGTCCAAGGAGAACCTGCTGGTGCCTGCCCCCCACCCCAGCACTGCCGTCCCCAGGGGGCCTGCAGTCCCGTGACACAGAAGACCCCACAGCGCTCTACACGGCGGGATCCTTTCCGTGGGGACACAGTCTGCCTTGTCCTATGTTGGTCCGTGGAGCGTGGAAGAATGACCGCTGTGCACTGTGAGAAGCCACCCGACGTGTGGGCGCTGCCAGGAAGCACTCTGCTAGCTTCCCAGTGAGATCTTTCACTTGGCAAATGTAGTGTTTTGAATCAGTGTTCGTGCAGGGAACGAGGGGTGGGAAGGAGGTTGCCAGTTTATCCCAGAAATTCCACATCTAACAGTATTTCCAGCAGACAGGCTCCCATATGGTGAAGGAAGCGTGTCCAAAAATGTTTATGACAGAATTGTCAGTCATGGCGAAAAAATAGAAACAGCCCAAATGCCCATCAGGAAGGACTGGTTACATGGGAAAGCTCCAGACGTATTGCTAAGTGAACAAAGCAAGTTGTGAGCCAGTTCTCACCAGGTGATTCTGTTTATAAAAAGTGCTACCACGGCCAGGCGTGGTGGCTCATGCCTATGATCCCAGCACTTTGGGACGCGGAGGCAGGTGGATCACAAGGTCAGAAGTTCAAGACCAGCCTGGCCAAGATGGTGAAACCCCCGCCTTTACCAAAAACACAAAAATTAGCCAGGCGTGGTGGCAGGCGCCTGTAATCTCAGCTACTCGGGAGGCCAAGGCAGGGAATTGCTTGAACCCGGGAGGCCGAGGTTTCAGTGAGCCCAGATTATGCCTCTGCACTCCAGCCTCGGCGGCAGAGAGAGCCTCCATCTCAAAAAAAAAAAAAAAAAAAAAGATGTCACCAAATATATACATCTACTTGTCTAGCGACACACACGCCTGCGTGGGTCACGGCCAGGAGGACACCCCCGGTGGTGACAGCAGTCGCCTCTGAGAGGTGGGCGGGGCGCACCGGAGGAGGTGGAGGAAGCCTGTCACTTCAACAGCAGGCTTTTCTCAAGTCTTTGTCAGGAAGAGGATGCACATGTGCCGACTTGTATATGCATTATATATATTTATAGAGAGAGAGACAGAGAGCGCGGAGAGAAAAGGAGGTGTAGGCAGATGCAGAGAGAGGTCACCTCCGACCCACACCAGCAGTCACCAACCAGAGACCCAGCTGCTCCATTCCTGTCGCCACCATGAAGCCGGGATGCTTTCTCCTTGCTTCTTTGCAATCAGAATGCATCGGACGCAGCAAATGCCGCTCCGGGAGCACCCAGGGCTGTGGGCGTGCAGGTGTGTAAAGCCTGGAGCATCAGGCAGCAGCAGAGACAGCCCCCTCACTGCCCGTGAGGCCCGCATCTGTGTGTTCCAGACACCCAGCGGTTTGAAAGCTCAGTCTTACGGCCTGGGCAGCACCAGTCTCGATAGAAGGGCAGAGGGACCCCAGCCTGGACTCCTGCCTGTGACAAGTGAGGGGGACCATCCAGGACGCTGTGCGTTTTGAAGCATCCTCGAAAACCTCTTAGGCGGTGGGTCCTCTCTTCAGAGTTCCCGGGCGCTGTCCTCAGCCAGGACCTTGGGAAGTCCTAGTGTTCGACCGTTTGTTCATCAAATGGCCACGCAGTACAAGCCCTTGCTGGAGAGTCAGGCGAGTGTGTGCTTTGCAGGCTCTCCTGAGCGGCAGTGCCGTCCAGCTAACGACGGCGCAATGGGTGTTTGCACGTGGTTGCCCTCTATCTCGGCCGCAGCTGAGAGGAGCTTGGAAGGGTTTTTCTTAACACAGACTTACACAGTCACCAGGGAAGGGGTGAGACCTTCACAGACGCGAGATCTCAGCCAGGTGTGGAAGGAGGAGCCCGGCCCGCGATGGCTCAGCAGAAACGTGGCGGCAAAGGTCCATCCCCTCGGCAGGACACCAGGGAAGCTCAGACATGGCAAGGTGGCCAGGCAGGCTGGAGGAGGCAGGAGGGAGCGGGGTGCCCGGAGCGCGGGGATGGAGGGACAGCCAGCCCAGCTCCCCTGCAGCAGCCGCCAACACCCCCGCCGAGATCCTCTTGCTCAGAGTGAAGAAAGAGAAGCTATAGTCTCAACTTCCAGACTGAGCCAGCTGCCCGTCAGGGTCAGGGGAATAAAGGCGCACCTTCCAAAACGTTACATCAGAACTTGCTGTGGTGACACAGAGGCTGGAGGAGCAGAGGAGGCCGGAGGAGCAGAGAGGCCGGAGGAGCAGAGGAGGCCGGAGGAGCAGAGAGGCCGGAGGAGCAGAGGAGGCTGGAGGAGCAGGGGAGGCCGGAGGAGCAGGGGAGGCCGGAGGAGCGGAGAGGCTGGAGGAGCAGGGGAGGCCGGAGGAGCAGGGGAGGCCGGAGGAGCAGAGGAGGCCGGAGGAGCAGGGGAGGCTGGAGGAGCAGAGAGGCTGGAGGAGCAGGGGAGGCCGGAGGAGCAGGGGAGGCCGGAGGAGCAGGGGAGGCTGGAGGAGCAGAGAGGCTGGAGGAGCAGGGGAGGCTGGAGGAGCAGGGGAGGCCGGAGGAGCAGGGGCGGCCGGAGGAGCAGGGGAGGCCGGAGGAGCAGGGGAGGCCGGAGGAGCAGGGGAGGCTGGAGGAGCAGAGAGGCTGGAGGAGCAGGGGAGGCCGGAGGAGCAGGGGAGGCCGGAGGAGCAGGGGAGGCTGGAGGAGCAGAGAGGCTGGAGGAGCAGGGGAGGCTGGAGGAGCAGGGGAGGCCGGAGGAGCAGGGGCGGCCGGAGGAGCAGGGGCGGCCGGAGGAGCAGAGAGGCTGGAGGAGCAGGGGAGGCCGGAGGAGCAGAGGAGGCCGGAGGAGCAGGGGAGGCCGGAGGAGCAGGGGAGGCCGGAGGAGCGGAGAGGCCGGAGGAGCAGGGGAGGCCGGAGGAGCAGGGGAGGCCGGAGGAGCAGGGGAGGCCGGAGGAGCAGGGGCGGCCGGAGGAGCAGAGAGGCTGGAGGAGCAGGGGAGGCTGGAGGAGCAGGGGAGGCTGGAGGAGCAGAGAGGCTGGAGGAGCAGGGGAGGCTGGAGGAGCAGGGGAGGCCGGAGGAGCAGGGGAGGCCGGAGGAGCAGGGGAGGCTGGAGGAGCAGAGAGGCTGGAGGAGCAGGGGAGGCTGGAGGAGCAGGGGAGGCTGGAGGAGCAGGGGCGGCCGGAGGAGCAGGGGCGGCCGGAGGAGCAGAGAGGCTGGAGGAGCAGGGGAGGCCGGAGGAGCAGAGGAGGCCGGAGGAGCAGGGGAGGCCGGAGGAGCAGGGGAGGCCGGAGGAGCGGAGAGGCCGGAGGAGCAGGGGAGGCCGGAGGAGCAGGGGAGGCCGGAGGAGCAGGGGAGGCCGGAGGAGCGGAGAGGCCGGAGGAGCAGGGGAGGCCGGAGGAGCAGGGGAGGCCAGAGGAGCAGGGGAGGCCGGAGGAGCGGAGAGGCCGGAGGAGCAGGGGAGGCCGGAAGAGCAGGGGAGGCCGGAGGAGCAGGGGAGGCCGGAGGAGCAGAGGAGGCTGGAGGAGCAGGGGAGGCCGGAGGAGCAGGGGCGGCCGGAGGAGCAGGGGCGGCCGGAGGAGCAGAGAGGCTGGAGGAGCAGGGGAGGCTGGAGGAGCAGGGGAGGCTGGAGGAGCAGGGGAGGCTGGAGGAGCAGAGGAGGCCGGAAGAGCAGGGGAGGCCGGAGGAGCAGGGGAGGCTGGAGGAGCAGAGAGGCTGGAGGAGCAGGGGAGGCTGGAGGAGCGGAGAGGCCGGAGGAGCAGGGGAGGCCGGAGGAGCAGGGGAGGCCGGAGGAGCAGAGGAGGCCGGAGGAGCAGGGGAGGCCGGAGGAGCAGGGGCGGCCGGAGGAGCAGAGAGGCTGGAGGAGCAGGGGAGGCTGGAGGAGCAGGGGAGGCTGGAGGAGCAGAGAGGCTGGAGGAGCAGGGGAGGCTGGAGGAGCAGGGGAGGCTGGAGGAGCAGAGAGGCTGGAGGAGCAGGGGAGGCTGGAGGAGCAGGGGAGGCTGGAGGAGCAGGGGAGGCCGGAGGAGCAGGGGAGGCTGGAGGAGCAGGGAGGCTGGAGGAGCAGAGAGGCTGGAGGAGCAGGGGAGGCTGGAGGAGCAGGGGAGGCTGGAGGAGCTCCGCAGCCGGGAGGGAGACCGCCGTGTCCCGTGCAAGGGGAGACACACGGCATGGACGTTCCAGGCAAAGCAGACAGCTGTGCACTTCCTGCGACTCAGAAGGACTGAATCCCCAGAAATCAGCATTTAATTTATTTCCACATGGAGGAATACAGAAACATACTAATTCAAAGGTCTTAGTTTTGGCCACAGAACAGGACGTAACAGTTTTCTACCTTGAAGAGTGAGAGTAAACCACGAAAGGAATGAGGAGGTGGAGGAAGAGGGGTCTGGGGGACCACAGTCAGCAACAGCCCGTGTCACTGTCCAAGAGGACGCAGCAGAAATAAACGCAGACGGGCAGGGGACCCGCGTTCATGAAGATCTTTGATCACTTTTTAGAGTTTCGGTGAAACCTGGGATGAAGAAAGATGCCAGGCTGCAAAGGCTGAAAGGCAAAGGTTGGTGTGGTCGCACTGCAAGGAGGGGAAGGGCCAGGCCGGGCCCACGCTGGCTGAACCCTCGCCACAGGCCAGCACCGCACCAGCCACCACAGCCCCGCACCCTCACACAGCGGTGGGGCCCAGGGGCCAGCAGCTCCTCCACGCCCAGGCGGATCTCTTTTCCCGGGAAGCGCACAGCAGGGCGCTCAGTGGGACCCCCTGCAGATCCCACTCCCGATTCCTCCGCCCTTGGACGGCGCTGTGAGAAAGGTGGCTCTCGGGGGCGGTGGCGGAGGGGATCAGAGGCTGCCCTTGCCATGCTGTTCATCCGTGGGAGCTCCCACAGTGCCAGCCCGTGCCCCCAGCACACGCCCCATGCTCTCTCCTTTCAGCCTCCTGCCTCCTCCTGACGGCCAGGCCCTGCCAGCGCGCGGCTCTCTCCCGGGCCTGCTGGCTTCATGGCTCACAAGCCAGATGTGACCTGGTGGCAGCTGCCCATGAAGTTGAATGAGACTCGTGGTGTGTCCCCGTGGAAGCATGACCCCTCCAGAGGCAGGACTTTTCAGCCTAAAAAGCCCAGAGTTGTGGGGACAAGGTGTACCAGTCACCAAACCAGAGCTGTGGATGGGGATAAGAGGGGCTTCTTCCACCTCCACCGCTTGGCTCCGTGAGTCACCGACGGGGGCGCAGCGTTGCTCGAGGCCGCTGGTTCAGTGTGCTCTGTGTCCAGGTAGGCGGCCGGGAAGCTTCAGTGAGCCGCTCTGCAACACTCAGGCTTCCACCAGCAAACAGGGCGGTGGAAACCAGGCATGCTGCTGCAGCCTGGAGGAGATGTATCCAGGAGAAGCGTCCACCAGCTGACGGTGTCGGCGTGTCAGCGGGGACGCGTGACCCTCCTGCCCTGTTCTATGGGGGCGGAGCGGAGGAATGGCCTTCCTCAGGGAAAGGCTCCTCCTGGCAGGGGACAGAGGTCCCTTTGGGGCTCTGCTGGCCCCTTTGCCGATGTCGACATGTTGTGTCTTAAGGCGCGCTTGTCCACTCTCCGCCTGGTCCGCGTGGGAGGCGCGTCTTATTCACGTTCAAAAGGCCTGCAGATGCTCTTCAGCTCTAGACTAGGCTACTCTTCCGACAGCTCTGGACCCGCAAATCAGTCACTCCCCAGGCTGCATTAGCCTGTGATCAGGCACACCTCCCTCCCGCCGAGCCCGACCCCCTGTCCCGTCCTCACAAGGGCAGGCTCCCTGACTCGGAGCGGCTGGATCACCTGCTCCCTCTCCAGCACTCTTTGGCAGCACCCCGACCTCTGACAGGGACACTGCCTTTATCACAAGCCCTCAAAGGCAGCCACGCCCTGGGTCTCCTCTGGTGAAAATAAATTGCACCCCTGGTCCAACCTTACTGTGCACGCAGGCAGGTGACCCAGTGGGGCTCTGCCCCCATGTGCTCCTTGGCCTCACTGTGCACGCAGGCAGGTGACCCAGCGGGTCTCTTCGCCCATGTGCTCTGTGAGGAAGCTCACCGAGGATCCAAACCCTGGAATTCTTGAGGCAGGGCTTGCATGAGTGAGGATGTGTGGAGTTTGCGGGTCCCATGCCTGCCTACCCACCCCTTTCCACACCCAGATGGGCTCCAGCTGACAGAGCCCAGTGTATTCAGCAAGGCCCTCTCCAGGGTCCTCTGAGTGGCCGGACTTCCTCAGGTGGGAGGAAACAAACCTCTGTTCATTTCCAGAAAACCATGCTCAGCGTGGCCAGCGTGCACTGAGGGTGGTGTCCAGGCACAAGCCCACCTTGGCACCTGGCCGATTTGCCACTGTCCTGCCTCTCTGGCTCCACAGACAGCAGTCCCGGCACTTTCTAAAGTAGTTCAGGCGTCCACAGCTCCAGAGGCAGCTGATTTCCCATGGAAATCTTTACCCATTTTTAGAATGTTTCGGTAAAACCCAGGGTGAAGAAAGATGCCAACAGGGCCTGCATGAACGGCTATGTGGCCTCCCCAGGGTCCTCTGTCATTCTGAACACAGAGCTCCTGGCCCCAGGTCAGGAAATGAAGCCCCTTCAGGTCCACTGATGGGAGCTATGAGAGGCACTGTAGCCACAGTGAGGACGTGCAGAAGAGAATCGGCTTCTCAGGGGACTCTGTAGCAGCCTCACATCTTTCCTTTTTGATGTCTCTTTTAAAACTATGACATTTCTGCTTTCAGTGCATAAGATGAAAGCAAAGGTTTGGGCATAAATGAAACACTTTTAAAGCCAGCAACGTGACTGAGACGGGGAACAGATCAGGGAGACACCATTAGCCAGGAGCCTGGCTGAAGGGAAAGGAAACACTAATTGGCTTCCTGGGAGCCCGTCCCTCTCAGCCCCTGTGCCTTGGACGTTTCCATCCACGTGACCGAGTAAAGGCAGAGAAAACCAAGCTGGGAGCATTTTTCAATGTTGCTTTGTGCACGCAGGCAGGTGACCCAGCGGGGCTCTGCGCCCATGTGCTCCCCGGGCAAAGTAATTGCAGCCTGGGCAACATGATGAGACCTCATCACTAGGAATTTTCTTTTAACTTTCAAAAAACTAGCCAGGACTGGTGGTGTGCCACTGGGTTGCCAGATGCAGGAGGATTGCTTGAGCCTGGGAGGAGGAGGCTGCAGTAAGCTGCGATTGTGCCACTGCACTCCAAGTGCACTCCAGCCTGGGTGACAGAGCAAGACCCTATCTCTAAATAAATAAACAAATACACACATACACAAAAGCAGTGGTTCTTGCCTTTTTCTCATTTGAAAAGACTTCATATTCCTTCACAAAGAAAATCAGAAAATTTAAGCCAAAAGGACAATATATCTGCCCTCCACCAAATCTACCTGTCCATAAACTGTCATTGTCAGCCCTGTGCCCTGGGATCATGGATAAGAATGTCTGAAAGAGGATGAGCCCCAGCTCAGGTGCCGCCAGGCCGGCCTGCGGTGGAGCCCCCGTGGAGGGGCCCAGGCGTATGTCATAATCACTCCCTGCAGCGTTGGCAAGGTTCTTCAGCAGAGCTGACACCAAACTACGCAATCCTGACGTAAATGATCACTTTCCTCATTTAAACTCTTTCTTGCTATTTTTACAACATCTTCCCCATTCTTCAGAAAAGTGTTGACATTTTACTCCAAGTGTATCAGTTTCCAAGGTCTGCCGTAACAAATTACTACGAACCACGTGGCTTCTGCCACGTTGTAAAGGCGGGAGGTTCAAAATCAAGGCACCGGTAGGACGGTGCTCCCTCCAAAGGCTCGAGAGAAGACGCTTCCCTTCCGTCTTCCAGCTTCTGGTGGCTCCAGAATCACGCCCATTTCTGGGTGTGACTCGTGGCTGTGCGGCGGTGTGAATGCCGCTGTACCCCAGCATTCCTATGAAACCTAATCGCCACTGTGTTGGTGTTAAGAGGTGGGGCCCTTGGGAGGAGATTGGCCCCACCCTCCTGAATGGGGAGCTTCCACCTCCTCCACCATGCAAGGACTCTGCAAGACGGTGACCGTGATGAGGAATGGGCCCTCCACAGACGTCGAATCTGCTGGCATTTTGATCTTGGCCTTTCTAGTCTCCAGAGCTGTGAGCCATACATTCCCGCAGTTTATAAATCTCCGAGTCTGAAGTGTTACGTTACAGCAGCTCAGAGGGGCAGAGGGCCGGCCACGTCGCTGCTCTCTCCCTGTGTGTGTCTTCACACTCCAAATTGCCCTCTCCTTAGGAGGACCCCGGCGACTGTGATGACAGCAGTGGCCCATCTGGAGTGACCACTGCCCTGATGCCAGCTGCGGTGGGGGAGGCACAGCCAGGCTGCATGCCGCATGAAGCCCATAGGAGCCCCACCCTCCAGGTTCAAGCTGCCTCTGCAGACACAGGCATCTCTGCACTCTCAGGGGCCCACGAAGGCCCCTGTGCTCCTACAGGCTTGTAAATGCCTTGTCTCTCCCCACTGCTGGCAGCACTCCAATCTCAAAGCAAAGTTGAGGCCAAGCCTGGGCACTGTCACAACCTGGCCGGGCATGTGCACACTTGGGACAGCGCTGACATGCCAGCCCCCAGCTGCCTTAGCCCCCTCTGGACTTTGGGCACTGAAGAGCATGGGAGGGAGGCGGAAGCGGGGCTGAGGGTGGCTGGGCACTGGCCTGCAAGTGTAAATGGTGGCAGGAGGCAGACAGGCTCCTGGGTAGATGGGGCAGGTTCCTAGTGAAGCCCCACTTTCCTTCTTCAAGTCGGAGAAAGCCTGAAGCCAGGGGCCACACTGCCAGCCCCATGGACCAATCGGCACACAGTTCCTCCCCTCTGAAGCCCATAAAAACCTCAGACTCAGCCAGACTTGAAGAGATGACTGGATGACCAGCTGCAGAGAGGAGTTACTCACCCCAGGGTCTGCTGAGAGCCGGACACTTGTTGGGATACCCTGGCTGCAAAGAAGAGCTGCCCACTGTGGGTCTCCTCTGAGCTGTTCTGTCGCTCAATAAAGCTGCTCCTCCCCTTGCCCACCCTCCACTTGACCACTACCTCATTCTTCCTGGGCACGCAACAAGAACTCAAGCCCCGCGGAATGACAGGGCTGAAAGAGCTGTAACACAGGCAGGGCTGAAACACGTCCTTTGCTCATCACACTGTGGGTGACAAGAAGGAGAGAAGAGCTGCAGCCCTTCGGGGAGCCCAGACCTCAGAGCTCCCTGAGCCAGGACTGAGACGCCCTCTTGGGCTCTGCAGTTCCTGGCATCTTCAAGCTTCCAGGTGCCACCATGTTCCTCGGTGCCAGCTGTGGATGCTGCCTGCAGTGTCCCTGGTCCAGCCACAGCCTCACAGGAAGCCTGTGCCTGTGCTGGCCCCTGGAGCTGCCTGGCCTGCGGCAGCCACCATACCTGGCTGTGGGCAGTGGCTGGACCCCACGCTCACTCACTCACATCCCCTTGCCGCTCTGCTCGCCCTTAGAAGGTGTGGGATCCAGACCAGCAGCATGAGCTGAGCACAGCCTTCCAGGCCGAGTGGGTCCAGCCAGCCTCAGCAAAACTTGGGCAAAGGCGCCACTGGCCACAGAGGTTTCCGGCTAGCAAAGCGGCACCCCAAGGGTCCTGTAGTAGCTGGACTTAGGGCCTGCCTACCTCAAAATCCAACTGCAAACTGACACATCTGCAAAAACCCATTTCTAAATGAATTCACATTCACAGGCCCTGGGGATTAGGACTTCAACAGGAGACAGCCCATGACCCTGGGGTGTGAGCAAATATCCCTGCACAAAGAACATGGCAGATAGCCGGGGCCTTTCCCGCCTGGACGCAGAGGCGCCCAGACTGTCCAAAGCTGCTTTGACAGGAGGAATCCTGTTAAACGCCTCACTCCCTCCTGCAATCCCTGGTCCTGGGGCAGCTGAACCTCTGCTCATGAAATGTTATGTTTTGGCTAATTAGGTTTTCTGGTTATACAGTAGTAACCAGCAGACACAATGAAGCCTTCAGCACGTGACATAAAAGGCACAGGAACCGGGGTTGGAAGAAGGCTCCCGCCTGTTTTTCGGTGATTGCTCTTTGCCTGAAGCGGTTACTTTTGGCAGAATTGGTGCGTGGGGACCAGCCTTGTAAGGGAAAGAGTCCAGCCCCTCTTGTCCCCCTTGGAATCACTAAGCCAAATGCACTGAGCTTCCCCAAGTGTCTTGCAACACCAGAAAAGTCCGCCTGTGGCCCATGAATTCCCTTTTACTCCTAACCACGCAACTCCCTATTCGCAGAACGGATCTTCCTGACTTCCCCGAGCTCCACTTGCCCTGACGCTCCCTCTGGTAACGTGTGTGGCATAAAACCAGCAGAGAGGACAGGCACCTGGGCCTCAGGCCTGCGTCACTGACCACGTCAGATGACCCCCCTGTGGAGCTGCTCCGGGGGTCGTCCGGCTGCCCCGAGCGGAAGAGCTGTCGGCTCCTCAGGCATCTGAGGGATCGCCAGGGTCAACCACGCCCACTCTCAACAGTCTCCCTGAGTTTTTACGAAACGCAAAATCCGTGTTCACGGCTGCTTTTTGCCACAGGCTCCAGCACGGCTCAGGCGCTGCTCTTCCTAACCCCGTCTTCCTCTCCAATGTTGATATTTGGCCATCAGACATTTTATTTTGCATTTGAGCTTTTAAACTACTGCACGAAGATATTATTTATCGTGAATCTCTAGTTTTTTGATGCCCCTTCAACTTTCTGCCCGAGCCCCTCACTCCAGATATTATCTGAAACCGTAAATTTTTTTTTTTGAGACAGAGTCTCACTCAGTCACCCAGGCTGGTGTGCAGTGGTGTGATCTCAGCTCACCGCAACCTCCACCTCCCGGGTTCAAGCAATTCCCTGCCTCAGCCTCTCAAGCAGCTGGGATTACAGGCGTCTGCCACCACGCCCGGCTAATTTTTTGTATTTTTAGTAGAAACAGGTTTTCACCGTGTTTAGCCAGGATGGTCTCGATCTCCTGATCTTGTGATTTGCCCACCTAAGCCTCCCAAAGTACTGGGATTACAGGCATGAGCCACGGTGCCCGGCCCAAACCATAAATTTTTTATGGCTTAAAAAACAATGTCCAGGACAGCAAGGACCAATCCCACTCTGGGGTGTGTTTCTGTTCAGCACTGGGGAGGAGGAGGCTGGTTTGGGGATGACCATTTATCATAGCTTGATGTGCTTAGTGAGCCCTGAGTCGCAGGCTGGCCCCTGGGGACACGGAGATATGGCATAGTCCCTGCCCCAAAGGGGCCGGAGCAGGCGAGGGCAGATGCAAAGATGAGGGGCAGCTAGAGAAGTCTGCAGCGGAGGCAGCCAGGCCAGGAGAGGACGAAGGGGCCTTTCTGCGGGAGGGAGCAGCCCCTAGGGCACAAGGGTGTGGACAGCTTAGGCTGTGGCTTCCCAGGGCAGAGGCCGCAGAGGGTGGAGGAGGGCTGGCAGCGGGGTCAGCAGCCTCTGGCCCTGTAGGCCTTTACCCAACCCTGTGTTCAGTGACCTCCCAGGAGGTTAGAGTGGGGATGGGAGGATAGACCCTGGAGACGGGAGAGCACGAAAACCAGGGCTCCTGCCGCTGCCACTGCGGCTGCTGTTTCAGAGACCTGTTTTACAGCGTGGCATGGGCAGCAGGCCCAGCCTCGGGTATGGGTGGTACCCTGGGGCAGGGACCAACATGAGCTGTAAAGAAGGCAGGGATTCTTGAGGAGGACTTAGTGATGGGTCTGCCAGACCAGTGCCAGGGAGGCCAGGTGGGGTCAGCATCAAGAGCCCGGCAAAGTCATGGGAGGGTGAACCCAGGCAGGGCAACTCCAACAGCGGCCAAGGCCAGGTGGCACCTGCCAGCAGCCCCCAACACGACTCCGCATCTACCTTCACAGCAACCCAGAAGGAGCGTGTCATCCTCGCCTGCAACTCACAGGTAAGGAGCTGGGATGCAGGAGGGTCAACAGCCTCACATATGGCGCAGGTGGTCACAAGCCATCGGGGAAAGCTTCTAAAGCTCTCAGACAGGACACGTAGGCCGCTCAACAAGAACAAAAACCAGAGCAGCGTCAAACTGCTCAGCAGCAACCCTGGACCCAAGAATACCCTGGAATAACACCTGTCAGGCATGAGTGATTTTCCTGCAGAAAATCGTTTTGAACCCGGAATTGTAACCCAGCCAAACTACAGGCATCTCACATGTGGCATCGATAACCTGTTCCCCCAAATCAGCCAGTCTGCATGAAAATGCTACCTGGGAACCTACTTTCTGTTACTTTAAAAGGGCTAATTATAATGTATTACGTATCAGCTGCACCCCACCTCTGGCTGGCTTTCTTTCTTCTTTTTTCACGTTTGTTCTTGTGGCCCAGGCTGGAGTGCAGTGGCGCAATCTCAGCTCACCACAACCTCCACCTCCTGGGTTAAAGTGATTCTCCTGCCTCAGCCTCCCCAGTAGCTGAGATTACAGGCATGCGCCACCACACCCGGCTAATTTTGTATTTTTAGTAGAGACGGGATTTCTCCATGTTGGTCAGGCTGGTCTCAAACTCCCAGCCTCAGGTGCTCCACCTGCCTTGGCCTCCCAAAGTGCTGGGATTACAGGCGAGAGCCACCTCGCCCGGCCCCACCTCTAATTTTCTAAAATGAGATGAGACATGATGGGCCCTCTGTATATTGGTAACAAATCACGTGTGTAAAAGGTTCAGCAGCACGCCCTGCTCATAAGCGACCAGCCTGGCTGTGCCCTCGCGGCTGCCGCATGGACCGGGATGCTTCTGAGCCAGCCATCTCCGAGTCCCACGGCCTTTGCCAATGTTCTGGCGTCCTAGCTGTCACACCTGGCATGGAACTCAATCGATTTACTTAAAACTGCAGGTTGCATATCGAGAATAGTAATGCAACTTTTTCCTGCACACACAAACGTCCACTGAAAAACTGATGCATTTCAAGACGTAAGTTCTACCACTTTGTAATTAAAATCTAAGAGATATTCACCAGGAAAGCATTAGCCAGGGGTAGTCTAGAGGGTATGCCCTGCATCAATCAATCAATCAATCAATCAATGAGTAAAGGAAAGTAGATGAAGACATGTTCAGGTACACAAAGCCTCAGAGTGTGTTCTTCCCGGGTACCGGATGAGTAAGAAATCATGCAATGGTGTGTTCTTCCTTTAATGATATAATTTATATCGAGGCTATTTTATATGTGGCATATAAATTTTACATATTTATATTTTGATATATAAATTATATTGATAATGATTATAATTTATAATTTAAATTATGTCGATAATGATTATAATTTACATTATATCAAAATATAAATATGTAAATGTTATATGCTATATATAAAATAGCATTGATATAAATTATAGCAATAAAGGAGGAACACGTCATTGCACGATTTCTTCCTCATCTTTCATTTGTCCTTTGTTGATATAATTCATAGAATGCCATCAATTTCTCTGTTTTAAAGTGCACAATTCAGTAGCTATTCACAAGATCGTGCAATCATCACCATTAACTCCAGAACATTTTCATCATCCTAAAACAGAATTCCACATTGACAGGCACTCCCCATTCCTCCTCCCCACCCATTCCCTGACGAACCCTGACCGACTTTCTGTCTCTGTAGGTTTGCCTATGCTGCACATTTCAAATCAATGCGACCGTAAACCATGTGGCCCTTTGTGTCTGGCTTCTGTCACTCGGCATCATTTTTCGAGGCTCATCCATGTTGTAGTACATGTGAGTGCCCCATCCCTTTTCCCTGTTCATCCGCTGACGGACATCAGGATTCTTCCCCCTTGGGACTCTTAAGAGTAATGCTCCTGAAAGATTGTGTACAAGCTTTTATGTGGGCATATGTCTTCCATTCTGTCTGGTATATTCCTAAGAAAGAAACTGCTGGGTTACATGGTAATCCCACGTTTGAAGTTTTTAGGAACTGCCAGACTGTTTTCCAAAGTGGCTGCACCCTGTCACATTCCCCCCAGCAGTGGACGAGGGTTCCCGTTTCTCCGTATCTTTGCCAACGCTTGTTTTCCTTGTTTGATTATAGCCTTCCTGAGGGTGTGAAGTGGAGTCTCGCTGTGGATTTAATTTGCATTTCCCTAATGAGATCGAGCATCTTTTCATGAGCTTATTGGCCACTCCTATATCTTCCTTGGAGAAATGTCTATTCAAACCCTGTGTCCAGTCTTTAATCGGCTCTGTGTCTTTTTCTTAGAGAATTCTGAGAGTTCTTTTGATGTCCTGAAGACTAGGTCCTTAGGAGACACGTGATTGCAAATATCTCCTGCTACTGCAGGCTGTTTTTTCGCTTTTTTGATAATGCCCTTTGGATACAGAAGTTTTCAATCTTAACGCAGCCTAGTTTACTTATTTTTCCTTGATCGCTCGTGCTGAGGACGTGTTCTTGAAAAATGAAGGAAAATCCAACAGAGCAAGAAAAGCTGTGGACACAACCCAGGAGAGAAAAGATGAAGACAGCAGGAGCACAGCTGTGCAGCCCTCTGGCAAGCAGCTCCCCAGGCGGAAGCAAGAAGACGCAGGATCCGGAAGCATCGCGGAGAAGGAGGGTTAGACGCCAGGCACTGCCCTCGAGATTCTCACAGAACTCACTGAGTGATAAACACAGACCATGTGAGGAATACAAGGCAGTTAAAAGTCCAGGAAAACAAACAGCTAGACCACAGAGGAAGCGACAGCACGACTCTGAAATAGATACTGTAATGTGATAAAGTTTCAGGTAGAGGATATGAATGACTTTTTTTGGTCTCACGGTAAATATTTACAGAGTCACAATAAGATATCTTGGTTTTAACATTTTAGGTTTTAAACTTTTGGGTAGAGAAGACTTCATTATAATTTCAGAGCAGAATGCAAATGTCATTCACCTTGATGAGTGAAAGTAAGATCAAGAGGCAGAGGCTGCAGGAAGGAGAGGTGGGAAGCAGTGAAGGGCGGGGCAGGGGAGCCACCGTCTTCATCTTTGTTCATCGCTGTAGGTCACGTTCTCAGGAGCGTGGTGTGGAGCCACCGTCTTCATCTTTGTTCATCGTTCCAGGTCACAGTCTCAGGAGCTTGGTGTGCTCTTTCCATAAGTAGTTTGAAAACCTTCTTCCGTCGCGGAGGCTTTTCCTGAAGTGCCGTTTTCAGTATTGTTGCCAGTCTTTACTGAGGTTGTTGTCGGTTTGATTCCGGCACCCATTATCCGTCTGTTGGTTGGTCTTTACCAATCTGCCGTGTTGG
Source organism: Aotus nancymaae (assembly GCF_030222135.1). Taxonomy (NCBI): domain Eukaryota; kingdom Metazoa; phylum Chordata; class Mammalia; order Primates; family Aotidae; genus Aotus; species Aotus nancymaae. The sequence goes on from NW_026988444.1 coordinate 5,421,274, forward strand.
TTTCTCACAAAATGTTTTCATAACTGTTTTCTACTTTTTACATTTGTAAAGCTTTATTCTATTAACATTTTGCTTTTTTTCGAGACATTCTTTGTTGTGTTTTTTTGCTCTTGCTTTTCCTCTAGTTTAGTCTTCATTTCTGAAACAATTTTTTCTTTAATTCTAATTTTCTCTTGAATTCTGTCACGTCATTTCTGTGTGTTTTTATTATGATTTATGTTGTTCTTTCGGGTTTTGTATTATTCTCTTAATGTCTTTTGACTCATTTTTTAAGTAGCTACAGTTCTCAGCTGTCTCATGAGAATGTCTGTTGTGTCTTTGTGGTCTGCAGGGATATCAACCTCCTTTGCACCACAATTCCTTTCCGCTGCTGTTTTCCTGTCGTGTTCAAGGCACGAGGCTTACTCAGTGAGAGTCCCAGGCTCTGCTTCCTGCTTCAGCACTGATGCCTCTGGGCTACTCAATTTAGTTCCACTCCTGGCAGTCTCTCAGGATGGGACCTGCCCTGGCCAGTTGTTTCTGAGAGTTTCTGCAGGCAAGACTTCGCCAGCTTCTTCAACCCTCACCTTGGACTCTTTGCACTGACCCAATATCTCACCCAGCCTCAGCTGCTGCTCTCAGATTCTCCCACGCTTTTTAATGAATGTTTGTTTGCTGCCTACGTGGGGATTCTCCCATCTTGAGTTTTTCAGATGTGGTTTTCCTTCCTGCCGTCTCTTCCCCCACAAGCTCCAGCATCAGCCACATCTTGGGGCTGTGGCTGGTTTGTCCTCACTGTTTCATACTTTAGGATCTGAAGAGGCCTCGTCACCCAGGGATCTGCATATAATATCCACTGAGTTTGCTTTTGCAGTCTGGTTGCTCTGTGTTTTATGTTTCCATATTATTATTTTCATGCATGCATAGTGTAGACATATCCTAGAATTTGGCTTTGAAATTCTGTTGGGTAACTGAGATAATCATTTCTGATGGTCAAACTGCCCATACACAATGGCATGGTTCCCATGTGGAATCACGCATTCCACCATGCAAGGTGGAATTCGAGAAAAATTCTTGGACCTCATGTAACCACAATTCAGGAAAACCTTTGAAAAAGATGCTCAAGGATTTCCAGTTAAGTACAAAGAAAGAACATGTGTAGATATTTCTGGTCACTCTTAAAAATCACATGAAAATGACAGTGAGGGGGTCATTAGCAAAAGGAGCAAAGCCAGAAGGATAAAGGGAATGAGCACAGAGGCTCAGCAGACAGGAGAACAAAGGATGGAAGCCAAGGAGCAGAGGAAACTGATTCCGTCCAGAGGTCAGGGAAGCCTGAGAACAAGGTTTGCAAGTTCACAGGCCAGGCTGGGAGAAAGAGAGGCAGAGAGTCAAGAAGAAAGGGACCACGTTATGCCTCAGTAAGGTCCAGGAATCAAAGGTCTCTGGGACCTCTGCGGGGGCTGTGGATGGAGCTGAACCCAGCAGGGCCGGGTTGAGTGGGGCTAGGTATGGCCGAGAAGCAGTCAGACCACGATCTCCTCCCCCACACCACACCCCGTGTCCCCCCACGCCACACCCCGTGTCCCCCCACGCCACACCCCGTGTCCCCCCACACCACACCCTGTGTCTCCACACACAACAGCCCATGTCCCTGCACACAACAGCCCATGTCCCCGCACACCACACCCCATGTCCCTCCACACAACAGCCCATGTCCCCGCACACCACACCCCGTGTCCCCCGACACAACAGCCCGTGTCCCCGTACACCACACCCCATGTCTCCACACACCACAGCCCGTGTCCCCACATGCCATACCCCATGTCCCCCACACCACAGCCCGTGTCCCCACATGCCATACCCCGTGTCCCCCACACCACAGCCCGTGTCCCCACATGCCATACCCCGTGTCTCCACACCACAGCCCGTGTCCCCACACACCACACCCCGTGTCCCTCCCACACTACAGCCATGTCCCCCCACACCATACCCCGTGTCCCTCCCACACCACAGCCATGTCCCCCCGGCCTCCCCAGCACATGACCAGGGAACGTCCTCCTCTCTGGAGATGCTGGGCCAGAGGAGGTCACCAAGTTCCTAAGTAAAGACCCTGCTCCCAGCCCGGGTGTATTAGTTCATTTTCTCACTGATGATAAAGACATACCCAAGACTGGGTAGTTTATAAAGAAAAAGAGGTCTAATGGACTCAGCTGCACGTCGCTGGGGGCCCTCCTAGTCATGATGAAAGGCAAAAGGCACTTCTTACGAGGTGGCAGACAAGTGAGAAGAGCCAAGTGAAAGGGGAGGCCGCGTGTGAAATCTTCAGAGCTGGTGAGCCTTCTCCACCACCACAGAGCAGTGTGGGGGAAATCGCCCCGTGATTTAACCATCTCCCCCCGTCCCTCCCACAACACGTGGGAATTATGGGAGCTACGATTCCGGATGAGATTTGGGTGGGACACAGTCAAACCATGTCACCGGGGTTAAGGTGTCATGCTGTAAACAGGGTGAAAGACTGTGCACGTATAGGCTTATAGGCCTATATAGACTGTATATAAATTTAAAATAAATTTAATATCTCTGTAAATATTAAATCATTTGTATAGAGGTTATATATAAATTAGGGTGTGTGTGTGTGAGTGTGTGTGTGTGTAGGGTGCGTGTGGGGGGGTGTATCGAATGACAAGGTGGCTGGTTTCCACCCACTACCTGAAACTCATTTCTTCATCTGTAAAATGAGGCTCCTGAGAGAAACCAACTCACAGGCTCCCCGCAGGACTGAGTGGGTCAGTGCAGGAAAGGGGCTGGGCGCTCACTCAGTAAGGGGTGGCTCTCAGGTCAGGTCCAGGCAGAGGTGCCATTGGGGCCCCAGGAAGAGCCAGGCACCTGCTCGGGGTCACCCATGAGATTACTGCTGGGAACCACATTAGCTGACTGAGATCATCAAAACAACAATTTTCTGGGAGAATCTGGTTTGGAGCTGAGGCACTGGAGAGGCCTGGCCCGCTGCTATGCAGGTCCACCCGGGGAAGGGCTGTCAGGACCGGGGCTTAGAGCAGAGGGCTCAGGCGATGGTACAGTTTGGATGTTTGTTCCCTCCAACACTCATGTCCAAACGTAGTCCCCAGTGATTGCGGATCGCACTGGTTTGAATCTTGGCGGTGGTTTCCTCCTGAATGGCTTGGACCACCCCCGTGGTGGTGAGTGGGTTCTCGCTGAGTTCTCCTGAGATCCAGCCATTTAAAAGTGTGGCATCACCTCCTCCCACCCCCAAACTCTCGCTCACACCTGTATTTGCCATGTGACGTGTCTGTTCCACTTTCGCCTTTTGCCGTGACTGGAAGCTTCCTGAGGCCTCCCGAGAAGCCAAGCAGATGCCAGCACCTTGCTTCCTGTGAAGCCTGCAGAACTGTGAGCCAATTATAGCTCTTTTCTTTATAAATGACACAGTCTCGGGTATTTTTTATCTCAGCGCAAGAATGGCCAAACACAGAGAAGACACAGGAGACCTGGGAGACGCTGATCCCGAGTTGGGGCAGGTGGGTGCCTGGCCCCATCACACGCGGGGCCAGGCACCCACTTGTATTTAAATTCGTATACAGTCTATACAGGCCTATAAGCCTATACGTGCATAGTCTTAGCCTGCAGCAGGTTGAACAGTGGCCCCCAAAATAGATGGCCAGGTCTCAACCCCTTAAACCTGTGAGTGTGGCCTTATTTGGAATAAGGGTCTTTGCGGATATAATTATGGTCAGGATCTTGAGGTGACTTCACCCTGGATTTAGGATGGGACCCAAATCCAATGACTTGCAGAGGAGAGGAGATGTGGTTGTCCGACACACACGGGGGAAGGCTGCGTGAGATGGAGGCTGAGGTTGAAGTGATGTGGCCACAGCCCAGGAAACCAAAGCCACCAGACACTGGCGGAGGCAGGAAGGAGGCTCCTTTGGAGGGTACAAGATCTCCCTGCCTTTGAGGCTGAAGTATTTGCGGGGCTTCCTTGGATTAGGGCCCGTTTTAGCCCAAGGAAGGAGGGGTAAACAGCCAAGGTGGATTCCACAGATGGGCAACAGGGTCACCAGCTGAGAAAAAAATATTAAACACTGAGCAGAGGGAAGCCAGAGAAAAAAGCCCAGTGTCCCCAGGTGAAGCTCGGCCCTGCAGGGGTGCTGGGCAGAGGTAGTGGGGTGGGTCAGGGGCCCACTCAGCTTCCAAGCTCACCGGCCACTCAGCTCAGACCCCAACTCAAAGTACTGGGCAGGGGGTGCCTGTGTGTGCTTGCAGGTGTGTGCAAGCCGGTACGTGCACGACCGCGGTCCCCGGAGGGGGTCCGGATCCCCCACCCACGCCTTGGTGGGAACTGTCCTCACAGATGTTCAGCCGTGAAGGGTGGCTCCAGGGCTTCCCGCTTCCCGTCTGAAAACTGAAAGAAGGAAGAGCCTCCACTTCCAGGCGTTTGCAAGGACTGAAAGGCGAGCGAACGAATTCATGGGTACAGCTGAGGAAGGAGCTGAAGACGGCTGTGGCCACCTGTCACCACCGCATCCTGGGTGATGGGCCAGCACCGCCCCAGCCCCGGGCACATGGGCAGGCATAGGGCAGAAATCTCCTTTCCAACAGCAGACGAGATCCACACCTCCCCACCCGCATCACCAGCGCTGTCAGGACCAAGCCTGTGAAGATCAGATGTGCTGGGATGAATGACGGAGCCCCCGGGCCAGACGCGAGTCCTCAGCCGAGCAGGGCCGGACAGCCCTTCCTGCTGGTGGAGACGTGGCCCACCGTGCAGAGGTGTGTGTGTGCACCTGCACCAGCTCAGGCTGGCCTCGTCCTTCTCCTAGAGGGCAGAGCGGGTATTCAAGAAGCCAGATTAGACCCTGCCTCCTGGATGGCAGGGGTGGGGCTGAGAACAGCCTCCGTGGGGATGCATCAAGCCTGTGTGTGCCTTCAGCCTCTCTGCCTCCCCTCACAGGTGACTGCAGCCCAGGCAGGGGCAGCCGTCTTGGTCAGAGTGTGTCTGTGCACCCATGCACACGCGCCCGGTCTCCCTGTGTGCACAGGAGGAGCCTCCATCCGTTCAGCAGTGACCGGCTGTCTCAGAGCCGCATCTGGCAGTGAACAAGGAAGGGCCTGGTTACTGGCACCCACGCTCTTGGCCTGGGGTCTTCAGGTTGGGAGGGGCTGCCTTCCGATACAGCTGGGACCCTTCCACACTGGTTCCTGACCCCCCCTCCGTGTTGCCTCTACCCTCCGGCCACACAGCTTCCTACTCCAGGAGCAGGGACACAGCAGGGCCCCAGTCACCCAGAGCCAGGAGACGGGAGTACCCGTGCACCCGCCAGCCAGGGTCCTGAAGTCTGGTTAGAGGGGCCCCTTGGTCAGCACTCCCTGCTCAGAAGCCAGGGATGTTGCCATGAGATGCCCCTTCCTGGGCGGGTGCCAGCCCCATGTGTGGGGGAGGGGTGCTGCACAGCCGGGCCTGGGATGAATGGGGCTCTGTGTGTGCAGGGTGGGGACCTGGGACAGCCCTGTGGCTGCAGCGGAGCCTGGTCCCCTCCCCCTCCATGCCTCTAAGGCCGGCGTGGTCTCCCAGTGTCTGCCCCGGGATGGAGGAGGCTTTCCCCATGGCCGCAGCCAGTGCCGGGATAAGAGAACGTGACATCTGCTGCTTCCTGCCCCGGGCCTCCAGTGACAGGCACAGTGGGGCTGAGACATGAGTGCTGGCTCTGGAGGCCCAGAGGCGCCGCTCATGCCCATGGCTGGGTCCAGCTGTCAGGACAGGCCTGTCTTGGTCACACAGCCTGGATCCAGGAGGGAGGGGCTGTCTGCCCCTAGAGCAGGAGCCAAAACCACAGGACAAGGTCCCCACCTACCTCCACAAGCCCGGGGTGCAGCAGAGCAGGTAGCCCCAGGAAGCAGGGCAGGGGTCCTCAGGGGCCCTTGTCTACCGCTAGGCAGGAGGCCAGGGGACGCCGGGTGCTGTGGGCGAGGCCAGACTACGGCTGGAGAGGGTCAGGCAGGCCAGAGGGAGGCCAGTCCACAGGTTGGGTTTCCCGAATCCCTTGAAGCTGGCATTGCTTCTCCAGAGGGGACAGGCAGCCTCCCCGAGGCCTGAGGCTTCCAGGTCCGCCTGTCCTCGCATCATGAAACCCTCATGGGATCCCGGGAGGCGCCTGCTGTCCCGGGGACAGCAGCAGAGGCCTGGGGCAGGGCAGGAGTCGCCGGAGCCAGGCCCCCACCTTGCAGAGTCTACCCGCATCCCCGGGGCACGCTGCCACCCTTCTCGTGAACCTGCTGTGATGTCTGATTATCAGAACAACTCTGAACACGGTTTAAAATTCCCTGCTGTTCTCACGGAGCGTCCCCAATCCCCTCATCAAAGCGCAGGCCTCCAGGAGCCTCGATTCCCACTGCCCCAGCCCTGTCTGGTTCTCGGGGAGGACTGGGCAGCAGCCAGTCGGGAGAAGTCTGTGAGGCAGGAGGGAGGTTCTGCCCCTGCCCCTCTCACCCCGGCTCGGGTGTGGACCACGCGGACACAGGGCTTCGGACCCCAGACGTGGCGCTGCCGAGCGGCCTCTGCGCCACACCCCCTCTGTCGGGTGGCCTTCCGGGAGCAGCTTGGGGTTTGCCGGCCAGCGCTGAATGTCCTCCCTGGCAGGGTTCTGACCCTGGGCCCTGCTCAGGCCCTCAGAGCTTCTGTCTGCTCTCATGTCTGTGTGAGGCTGGACTCTGGCTAAGCCCCTGGTTCCTCTGGGATCCTAAAGTGTCCACTTCCCCGAGGGACTCACAGGGCACTGGGAGAATGCGGAGGCCGGAGCAGAGTCCTGCACCCGGAAGCCTGTGCCTGTCCGGGGACTGTGCCGCCAGGGCCTCCGGGAATCTTGGGGAGAGGGATGGGGCGTGTTTGCTCCCCTTTGGTAAAGGTGCTTGGGAGGAAATGCCCAGGGAGTAACGCTGCCTCACAAAGCCCTTTACCTACGTCGTGTTTGTAATTTTTTTCCTTCTGAGGGTTCTCAAATTTAGCTTGAGGCCTGGCAAAAGCCAGATCCCAGGAAGATCATTTGAGCCCAGGCGTTCAAAACCAGCCTGGGCAACATAACAAGACTTCATCTCTACAAATTAACTAATTAATTAAAGCAGTTTTCAAGGCCAGATCCACCCCGCCCGTCACACCCTTCAAGGGGTCGCTGCCTTGAGACCTCCCGGACCACCAGGACAAAAGGAGAGTATTACTCAGGACTCTGAGTGTGGCAAGAAACTGAAACACACCTGCAACTTACGGAAGCACGCAAGAAATACTGACCCCGCAGCTGAAAATTCCAAAGGGACATTCAGCTTCAGGCATGGCTCGTACAGGGCTCTTTCCCCGATTTCTGCTGCTTTCTGCTCCGTGCCTTACTTTGTGACAGCCCCATCTTTGGGTTGGCTTCCTGCGGACTTGAGGCCAGCCCCCAGGTCTTGACCCTGCCATCCAAGGCTACACTGTCCAATAGAGTGGCACTGGCTTCATGTGACTCTAGAGCACTTGAAATGTGTGTCATCTAAATTGGGAAGAGGTGAAACTTCATGCACAAGTGACTGAGAAGACAATGTGAAAAAAAAAATAGTGTGGGCAGAAGCATGGCTCACACCTGCAATCCCAGCACTTTGGGAGGCTGAGGCAGGCAGATTGCCTGAGGTCAGGAGTTCGAGACCAGCCTGGCCAACATGGAGAAACCCCGTCTCTACTAAAAATACAAAATTAGCCGGGCATGGTGGCGCACGCCTGTAATTCCAGCCACCCTGAGGCAGGAGAATCTCTTGAACCCGGGAGACGGCAGTGAGTCGAGCTTGCGCCACTGCACTCCAGCCCGGACAACAAGAGTGAAACGGTATCTTTTTTTTTTTTTTTGAGACGGAGTTTCACTCTTGTTACCCAGGCTGGAGTGCAATGGCGCGATCTCAGCTCACCGCTACCTCCGCCTACTGGGTTCAGGCAATTCTCCTGCCTCAGCCTCCTGAGTAGCTGGGATTACAGGCACGCGCCACCATGCCCAGCTAATTTTTTGTATTTTTTTTAGTAGAGACGGGGTTTCACCATGTTGACCAGGATGGTCTCCATCTCTTGACCTCGTGATCCACCCGCCTCGGCCTCCCAAAGTGCTGGGATTGCAGGCGTGAGCCATCGCGCCCAGCCAGTATCTTAAATAAAAGAAAAAAGTGTAAAGTTTTTCCGTAGTAATTTTTTAATTGATGACACATTGAAACCATAAGTTTGGGTATATTCGGTTACATAAAATATTTAAATTAATTTTATTTTTACCTGTTTTAATATGACTGCTAGAACAGGAAAATTACACATATGGCTTGCATCGTTCTCACTGAGCAGCATCGGTCCAAGTCAAGAGAAAGGGGATTCCTCCTCTCCAGGCATAAACGCGCACCGAGCACTGGGAAGTCCAACGTCAACCGCTCACCGTGGCTGAGGGAATTATGTGATGCCCATCCCTGACCCAATCACTGTGTCAAGGGCTAGAAGGTAGCGAAGTGGCCTTCACCAGTCAGAGCACACCTGGAGCCAGAAGGGGGCTGTCCCCGCCCACTTTCCGTGATGTGTAACATGAGGCAAATGTGGAGCCTGAGATGGACTGGAGGCATGACAGATGCAAGGTGCCTGCATTCTGTTCTAATTCTCCGACACTCTTCCTCCTGAGAGTCGGGTCTCAGTGCCCTGCCACTGAGTCTGAGCTGGCCTTAGTGACCCATCTGATCAATAGAACGAAGCAGAAGGGTTGACCTGGGACTCCCAAGCCATGAGAAGTCTTGCAGCCTCCACCCAGGACACCAAGAACACCTGTGCGTGGAGCCCACCCACCCTGAGACCACCGTGCTTGGGAGGCCACACGTAGGTACCTGGCCAAGAAGCGCAGGGGAGTCGAGCCATCCAGGTAATCCCACCAAGGTGCCACACGTGGGATGGGAGCCACATTGCACACAGTCCACCTGGGCTTTCAGACAGCTCCTGGCGCAGCTGTGGCCGGATCGCAACCAAATGAGAAGATCCCAAGAGAGAACTTCTCAGCTGAGTCTGATTAACTCACCGAACCCCTACAGATAATAAATTGTTGCTTTAAGCAACTACACATTATAGAATTTGGGACCAGAGTGGGATGCGCCATTGTAATAGCCTAAGGAGTGGGCTTTGAACCAGGTGGCAGATGGAAGTTGAGAGAGCTGGGGAAGACTGAAGGAAGCAGGGAAGACATGGAGGAAGCCGGGAGGACGAGGAGGAGGAAGCCGGGAGGAGGAGGAGGAGGAAGCCGGGAGGACGAGGAGGAGGAGGAAGCCGGGAGGACGAGGAGGAGGAGGAAGCCGGGAGGACGAGGAGGTGGAGGAAGCCGGGAGGACGAGGAGGAGGAGGAAGCCGGGAGGACGAGGAGGAGGAGGAAGCCGGGAGGACGAGGAGGAGGAGGAAGCCGGGAGGACGAGGAGGAGGAGGAAGCCGGGAGGACGAGGAGGAGGAGGAAGCCGGGAGGATGAGGAGGAGGAGGAAGCCGGGAGGACGAGGAGGAGGAGGAAGCCGGGAGGACGAGGAGGAGGAGGAAGCCGGGAGGACGAGGAGGAGGAGGAAGCCGGGAGGACGAGGAGGAGGAGGAAGCCGGGAGGACGAGGAGGAGGAGGAAGCCGGGAGGACGAGGAGGAGGAGGAAGCCGGGAGGACGAGGAGGAGGAGGAAGCCGGGAGGACGAGGAGGAGGAGGAAGCCGGGAGGATAAGGAGGAGGAACCCGGGAGGACGAGGAGGAGGAGGAAGCCGGGAGGACGAGGAGGAGGAGGAAGCCGGGAGGATAAGGAGGAGGAACCCGGGAGGACGAGGAGGAGGAGGAAGCCGGGAGGACGAGGAGGTGGAGGAAGCCGGGAGGACGAGGAGGAGGAGGAAGCCGGGAGGACGAGGAGGAGGAGGAAGCCGGGAGGACGAGGAGGAGGAGGAAGCCGGGAGGACGAGGAGGAGGAGGAAGCCGGGAGGACGAGGAGGAGGAGGAAGCCGGGAGGACGAGGAGGAGGAGGAAGCCGGGAGGACGAGGAGGAGGAGGAAGCCGGGAGGACGAGGAGGAGGAAGCCGAGACGACAAGGAGGAAATTGTGATCAGAGGCTGGAAAAACCAAGGATCTCGTTATGCAGAAAAGTTTGGCAACACTGACCCCTGTAGTAACGTAGAAAATAGAAAATAAACTTAATGAATTACCTGAGTTGACTGAGGACACTTCCAGGAAGAGTGTTGAATACTCCAACTAGCTTCGCTTAGCTCCATAGTGTAAGATAGAGAAGAGCGAAAATCAAAATACTCCATTTCGGTAAATTCAGAAAAAAATATTTTAAAAACCAGAATTTGCTGGCTTTATGATTAAGTTTCTTCATCGTTCCCAGGCCCTTCAGATGGCAAATGCTCTCAAAATAAAAAATAATCTTCGGAGCGAAGAATTTCTAATGGGTGTGGCTGTGATAACCTGTACTGAGACTTCAGAAGATTGAAAGGTGGGACTCATAGGCCCTCTCAGCAGGAAAAGGGCTTCTAAAAATCTGAGGGCATGTGAAACAGCAACCCGATGCCCAGCCCAGCACAGAGAGGCCTGTCTTGGGGAGGTTTGTGAGGACAGTTTTTGCCTGATGATGTGAATCCCAGAAAGATCCATAGGAAGTCCTCCTAGGAAGTGCAAAGACATGGACTCAGCAGAAACTGTGTCCATTTGAGGATACGAGAGGCCGCGTGGTCCACGGAGGAGCGCGTTCCAGGACCGCCGCTGGATGCCTGAAACCGTGGGTGGTGTCCAGCCCGATTCCCGTTGGTCAGAACGTGTCTCCTCTCACGTGCTTTCCACCCTCACTGAGCACTCATCACGCACCGTGGCTGCACCTGCATCACGAAGTCTGAGGTGCGAAAGCCAAACTAGAACAGATTTCTTTCTCCTGCTTCACGATATCCCAGAGGAGAGATTTGCTTTTACTGTAGATCTTAGCAAGCTTCACATACGATATTTTTTCCTTTTCTTACTAAGTTGAGAACTTCCATCTTCTCACCTAAAGGAAGCACTGTGTCACTTCTCTTTGGCATGTCAGAATGGCCAGCATCACCACCACGAAATAAGGGTTACCGGGACCCAAGCACTGGGGTGCCACGAGAGTCCGTCTGAGAACCTGCAAGCTGCTAAGTGAACAACGGGCAGGGAGCGTCTACAGCGTGGACCCTCTAACAAGGCAGTGATTCGCCTCCCACGCACGTTGGGGTGGGATGGCCAGAGACTCCGTCACGCTGCTCAGAATGACCTGTGTTAAAACCGGAAGCGTTTATTTCCAGAGTTTTGCATTTACTGTTTTCAGACCATGAGGGACCGCGTGTAAGAAAAGGCAGTTTGTCCACCGTGACGGTGGGATGACTTAGAGGGCAGGACCCGGAGCCCGGCAGGCGGAGCTGAGCGCCACAGAGTCATTGCTGAGGGGCAGCGGGACATGGCCCTGATCAGACTCCAGATTTCAGAATTGCTATGGGCCAGTGACAGCTATGGGCCTCCCACTTCTCCCTTGTCAGACAGGGCCATCGATCACAGCGTCCCCTGCCTGTGTCACTGTTGCATGTCAGGCGCCTGAGTCTTCAGATTGAGGGGGATCGTACTCAAAACCCTGCCCTGAAGGAGGTGCCATAGCGGAAGAGCCTTGTCTGCACCTGGATTTGATTTCTGTGACAAGATCCTGGACCTGGGAGTCTTTCTGAGCCTACTCTGTCTTTGGAGGCTGCCTGATTTAAAAAAAAAAAAAAGACTCTGGACCTCAAGCCTAAGCCTGATGCCATAATGATGTGAGACTCTGGGTGTCTTGGGCAGGAAGGGTGAGTGGCACAGCATGTGGTGAGACTGTGAATAATTTGTGCCAGGGGTGGACTGTGACAGTTTGAGGATGACCGGGAACACTCTGGGACTCCTCCCATCAAGAGGCAGGGGCTTAGCCCTCTCCCCTTGAATCCAGACTGGCCTTCAGGGATTATTTCACCACCCACCATTCTACTTTCTGCCTTCTGATTCTAGGGACCTCAGATAAGTGGAATCACACCGTGTGTGTCCTTTGGGGACTGGCTGTGTCAGACCCAGGGTGTGGGCAGGCCGGTTCCTTCTGGGCGCTGGGGGATGATCTGTCTCTACCTCTGGCAGCTTTGTGGCACCTGTTGGTGCTCCTCACCTTGTGACATCTCCTCGGGTGTCACTCCTCATCACATGGCCACTTCCCGTGTGCCCCTGTGTCCCCTCTTCTTACACACTCACGAGTCACTGGATCTAGGGCCCACCCTGCACCCAGGGTGATCTCATCCTAAAATCCTGCCTAGTTATATCTGCAAACACCCTGTTTCCAGGTAAGGTCCCATTCTGAGGTGCCACCTGGATGTGAATTTGGGAGATACCTCACCTTGCTATGAGCACCCACCATGCCCCACCCTCCCTTCTCCCATCAGTCCTCCCATGTGGAGAGATTGGTACCACCCACGCCACTTTACAGATGGAGAAGTTGAGGGCAGGGAGGTGGGGGGACCTGCCCGGTCACCCCACAAGCGAGTGACGGAGCCAGGAGCAGAGCTCCGGCAGCCAGGCCGTGCACCTCCAGCGCTTCCCGGCCTCCACGGACGTTGGCTGGGCTCTGCTGTTGCCCCAAGTGCCGCTTCATGCCAGACACAGCTGCCCGTGCCACAGCTCAGTGCCCCACGGAGCGTCCGGCTCTTGACCACCCACCCGAGTCCAGAGCAGGGCTGGGCGGCCCCTGCTTCTGGACACATGAAAAGGAACTCAGATTCAGACAGCCCCAGGCCACCTCTGCCGCTCGTCCTTCCCCCTCCTCCTCCCTCCTGTCCTCCTCCTTTCTGGCTGCTCACGAGCCTGAGGAGTCTGTGTAGTACACACATGAGATGTGCACACACACGTCACACTGCACAGACCCCACAGGCCCCACTTATGTGCACACACGCCGTGCCCTGCAACCCGCAACCCTGAACATGCCCCACACACAGGTCACAGGCAAACCCCCCACAGCCCCCACAGCCCTGCACACACAGGACCCCACACACAGACCCCCACACACACATGCTGCACACTCAGGCCCTGACACACAAGCCCCACACACACCCTACATACATAGGCCCTGTACACACAGGCTTCCCACACACCGACCCTACACACAATCTGCACACACAGGCCGTGCACACAGACCCCACATACAACCTGCACACACACCCTGCACACACAGGCACCACACACCTTGCACATGCACAGGCCCCATACGCAGCCCTGCTTGCACACCCTCTACGTGCACATGCCCTGCACACCCTCTATGCAGCCCCCAGAGCTCCCCTCCAACCACAGTTTCCCACCCCGGCCTTGATGGGGAGGCTCCCAGCAGAGGGTGTCCAGAGCGGCCGTGGGTAATGGACCCACCCTCTCTCCCGCATCACCTGAGGCTGCCCGATCTGAGCTCATTTTTCCGCATCCAGACCAGAGCCCCCGCCACCGCCGGCCCTACTGGGGATTCAGGGGGTATGCAGCTGCGGCACAGGCCGTGAACCCACCGTGAAGTGACACTTGGGCCAACTCGCCGAGCCCAGCCACAGAAAGCACCTGCCACGCTGAGAATGGAGCACGCTGGTTCTGCCGGGAAAGAAGCTTCCTGGGCGTGCACAGCGGATGAGCTCACCGAGCAGTTCAGGGGATTTCAGTGCTAAAATAGCCCGCCTGTCTCCCAGCCTCAGGGCCCTTCACCAGTCGGGAAAACAGGGCAGACAGACGCCCAAAGGGCCGGAAAGGGGGAGACCTCGCCTCTTGGAGAAAGACTTTGCACACGCAGGAGCCAAAGGGGCCGGCCCGGCCCAGGCAGTGGCTCTCAGGCCATGCTCTGTGGACAAGGACCCCCGAGGGCATGGAACGCTCTGGAGGCCAGGAGCAGGGGACACCAGGAAACAAGGTCCTGCCCTGGGCCCCCCAGTGGGTTAGGGGAAGGAAGCTTCCTCCTGGTCTGCAACAGCACGTTTAGGGGCAGCAGAGAAGGGGACGAGTGCTTAGAGACCTCAGCAGCCCCAGGTTGCCTGCGGGGAGCAGCCCCAGGAAGGGAAGCTCTGAGCCACGGCCTCCCGGACCCCTCAGTTCTGCATCCCAGCCTTTCCCTCTAGACTCCAGCCAAGCTTACAGCTGTTCAGGGACATGAAGAAAAGGGGTGAACTTGCCTGAACTCCTAGAGCCCACAGAGTCCTCAGGAGCCCAACAGGCGGGGGCTGCCAGGGCTGGCGGGGGCTGCCAGGGCCGGCGGGGGCTGTCAGGGCCCACAGGGCCTCCCACACTGGACACGACTGTGGCTCCTGCAGAGAGGACCTTTGCGTCTTCCTGTGTGTGTCTTCCTTCCCAGGGGCCAGATGGTTGACGAGATGACTGAGGTGTCCAGGGGGACCTCAGGGAGGCCCCCTCCTACTTCCGGGCAGACAGTGCCAGGCAGCCACCTGGGCGGGGGCCACACCCCTCAGCAGCCATGGGCCACTGTTCCCACCCCCTCTGAGCCAGCTCGGTGGTCAGTGTGAGCTGAGGGCTGAATGCAGGATCTACAGTCTTACCCTTCCATGCAGAGGGGCCTCCTCCCACACAGTTTCTAGAACCTTCCTCTGTGGGCGCCGCTTATGCCTGCCACGTGCCCTGGACGGAAGAGGCATCCAAAGACACAGACAGCCTCCTCCTGGGCCCCCCGCAGCTCAGGACCCTCCAAGAAGGGTCAAGGACCCTGAGGGCAGTGGAGGAGAGGGCTGGACGGACGACCCCAGCGCCCCACCACACGGAGGCATTGGTCCAGCCACCACCGGACCCAGAGAGGTCACCAAGCATATCCTCACATGCAGAGGATTCACAAACAGCAAGAGAAAAACCCTTTTTCTCCCATAAAGGGGCCCTCCCCACAACACCCTGGAGGCTGCGCAGGGGAGAGCGTGGCTCCCGGCCAGGAGGGAAAGGCCCCAGCTTCTGGCCACGTGGTCACAGCTGTCCAGCTGCACAGCCTTCAGAGGGTCGTTCTGGTCGCCATGGCCTGGCTTTGCTCCCTTGTGAAACAGAAACCACAATGCTGGCATCACGGGTTTGCAGCCACGGCTAAGAAGCAGAGTGTGACACGGTGTTCACTCACAGCCCACTCCACAGCCACAGGTGGACAAAACCCAAGGTTCCCCAGTGGACGAACGGACCAGGTAGCTGTGGCGTGTGCACACGGCAGCATATCACTCAGCCCGAAGAAAGGAAGGAAACGCTGACGCACGTACAAGGTGGATGAACCCTGAGGACGCTTTGCTCCGTGACGCAAGCCAGTCCCCGAAGGACAGACGCTGCGTGATTCCACTCACCTGGGGTCCCTAGAATCAGAAGGTGGAGAGAATGGGGGGTGCCAGGGCTACGGGGAGGGGGTGAGTGTTTAATGGGGACCCGGTCTCAGGTTTGCAGGATGCAAAGTGTCCTGAGCTGGATTGGATGGTGGCAAAGGCCGAAGGACATTGTGAGTGCAGGAATGCCACGGAACCGTACTCACAAGAAGGGTTGAGACGACACCTTTGATACCGTGCATGTTTCACTGTCATTGAAAAGCGTGTGTGTGTGAACTTTGCTGTGGGCATGCAAATGGTGCATTGAAAGGCCAGGACCCACGGAGAGGGCAGTCAGGAAGCAGCCTACGTCCCAGGCCTCCTGCCCACACACATGCCCTCCAGCCTCTCCTCCTGCTTCTGGACGACAGATCCGGCAAAGCCAGGGCCATTCTGGCAGCAGTGGTTTTCACAGAGTCCCTTTCCGGATGTCACGAAGTCCAGTCAGTGTGAATCAGGCCCACCTGGCTCCAGGGAGCTTCTCTTCCCCCCGCTAGAGCCCCATGTCCTTCCCTGGGCCCCCAGCTCCCCAGTGATGGGGTGGCCCTGGGGTCGTCCAGCTGTGGCAGGCAGATCTCTTGGGTGGGTTTTTAAGATGTCTCCAGTCTGGTCACCTCTGGGATGTGTCCTGCCACTCAGAAGTGCCTTTGGCTCCTAGGAACAAATGCACGCCTCACCTGGCAGCTTAGGCAGGCAGACTGAGGGGTCCGCAGGCGTGACACGGGGTGAAGCTCTCTCGAGGGACTCCCAGTGAACCCACCTGTCCCAGTGGCAGCGATTCACCAACACACGCTTCTGCCCGCCTCTCCTCTAGCCTACAGGCTGGAGGCAGGTGATGGAAGCAGAGAAGCCGCCTCTGCCCCTGCGTGTCCTGTGGGTATGGGCCCCTTTCCTCCAAGTGGCTAGGCCAGGATGGGGCAGGAGCCCGGAGTCCCACAGGCAGTGGTCTGGAGGCACCCTGGGGCCTGGGGCAGCGCCTGCACGCAGCAGCCCTAACTCAGCACTGCTTTCAGGGGCACTCTCAGGATCGGGAGTCCGCACAGGACCAGGTACCTTCAGCAGCCCCACAGCTGCAGCCAGGCCCACGGTTGGCAGAGTCACAGCCACCGTAGCCCACAAAGACGTGCACGTCCTCCTCCCCAGACCTGCGAATGAGTGACCTCATGTGGCAAAAGGCACTTTCCAGACAGGTTAAGTTGAGGATCTCAGGATGGGAGATGATCCTGGAGTATCTCACTGGGCCCATTGTCATTGAGGAGTCCTCATGAGGGAAAGAGGGAGGCAGGCTACGAAGACAATGGGGTGAGAGAGAGAGGGCGGCTGGGAGAGGCAGCTCGCCAGCGTTGAAGACGGAGGAGGGGCCCTGAGCCAAGGAGTGCAGGTGGCTCTAGAAGCTGGAAAAGGCCAGAACACGATTCTCCCATGGGAGGAGCCAGCTCCGCAGACACCCTGCTGCCAGGAGTCCTGTCCCTGGAGCTGGAAGAGAGGACACGTGCGCGTTTCAAGCCCCTCGGGCTGTGACTAACCCAGGCAGTGGCATGGATTCCTGCAGGTCCCCTAATGGTGCAGCGGCCCCAGCGGAAACCGTGCAGGCGACTCTGTGTGGACGCTGCCGCCGGGGAGCCCGGGGCCCTGGACCACAGCTCCGCACGGGAGCACACACACAGGGGCCGTGCCGGGGCTTCCACATCCCAGTGCCAGCGTCCTCACGCGTCCCCGGGGCTGACACATTTGTTTTGAATTACTCTGCTAAGAAGGTGGGGGCTGTGGCATATTAATAGCAGCTCCCAATTGAGCCCATGTTAGCTGGTACAACCACACTGGAAGAAATGAACTGCGGCAGCACAGGCCAGGCTCGCCATCACGGCCCGACAGGCGTGAACCCCGCTCGCCCGCCTGCAGACGGGCCTGTCATCACAAGACACCATTTGCAAGACGTTATGTCAAGCGCCTCTCCTTGACGATCCTGTGCAAACGGTTTGCATCTTGTTAAAATCCAGTCTCGGTTTGGATTTCTTTCTGCAAAGCCCTTGATGAAGACAGGCGACGTCTGTTTTGTGTCGGCTGCTGTCTCTCTCCCGAAAGCTGCTCCTTCTGCGCCTCCGAGCGGCATTTCCCCCAGACGTCGGCGCTCGTTTGTGGGCTGGGCACGTGAGGATCCCTGACCGCCCCCGGAAGCGGAGGTGGGAGCCCGCCGGGACGGGAACCGGGGCCACCCCCAAGCAGGAGGCCGCAATCAAAGGGACACACGGCTTCCCTGTGGTCTTAGGGGGTGAATTGGCTCTCAGAAGCCTCTGCCGCAGAGGAGCCTCTGTTCCTTTGAAGTGTCAAGATGAGACGGCGCCCAGAGGATTTGTGTCAAAATGTGATGTAAGGAGACGTCACTCCTCACTCCTCATGTCTCCAGTCAGCGCGTGGCTTTGTGATGGTTAAATTCGGAAGACCCTTATCACAGACGGCGGCCTGGTTTGGGGGAGTAGTAGTCAGGCACACTCGGCCCTTTAGAAAAGTCTGCTTTCTTCACTGGGAGCTTCCCCTTCACTTGTATAAGCCTTTAAGAAGGGTATGCAGCCAGAAGGCTGGCTCCCAGACAACTGGGGTGCACCGAGAGAAGACGGTGGGTGGGGCCTCCTGAGAGCCAGCGGCAGAAGCATCACCCTTGCGATGAATGCCGGACGCATCGCTTTGGGAAGCAGTGGGACTCCTGGCAAGGGAGGCATGCAAGGAAGCCTGGGTACCCACGTGGCTCTTGCAGAGAGAGGGCTGCAGGATGGGGTGGACGGTGGCTGGAGGTCCTCAGCCCATCTGCTTTGGATGACGTATGCTGCCCTGTCCCTGGCCATGAGCCAGAGGCTGCCTTCCCGACTCTCAGGACCGAAAGGCATCATTGCATTAGACACAAGTGGCCTGCGGGTGAGACCGGTCCATGCCCATCTTCCCTTTGGGTCTGCACCATCATCCCACTTCATGCTGGAAATGGATGGCACGGATATTTACCAGGTGGCTACAGTCCCTGCATCCTCACTCCCTGGGCTTCTAGCTCACAAGCCCACCTTGCTTTCAGAAATGTCTGTCCTTTAAGCCAATGCACGCCCTTGCTTTGTGGAAGCCTGAGGACTCTGCGACCGCTCTCTTCTGTGACCTCCGACCCAGGGTCTGGTTTTGTTCTTGTTTTGTTTCCATTAGCTTATTGTCTGCTTTCATGCTGCTGATGAAGACACACCTGAGACCAGGAGGAAGAAGAGGTTTCACTGGACCGACAGTTCCACGTGGCTGGGGAGGCCTCAGCATCATGGCGGGAGACAAAAGGCACCTCTTCCACGGTGGCGGCATGAGAAAGTGAGGAAGAAGCAAAAGCAGAAGCCCCTGAGAAACCATCAGATCTCATGAGACTTAGTCACTATCACGAGAATGGCACGGGAAAGACTGGCCCCCACGATTCGGTGACCTCCCCCGGGTCCCTCTCACAGCACGTGGGGATTACGGGAGTACAATTCAAGATGAGACTTGGGTGGGGACAGAGTCTCACCTTATCAATTAGTCAAAGGACTGGGACAGAGGTTTCAAGCAGTCACCACTGTCACCCCATGGGTCTCCATGACAGCCAAAGGGGCCCATAATATGGATGCCACAAGCCCCCACGGTGTTTCTAGGTCTGGAGCCCCAGACTCACGCACACACACACAGGAGCTACTGCACACCCCCTGCTTTGATTTGCCCAGCACGAGGCTGTACCGGAACTGGCCAGCTCTGGGCCTGGGGTGCACTGGCTTCGTTAGGGGTACCCTGGAGGCCCCAGCAAAGAAAGCAGTGCCTCCCCCAGCAGCCACAGACAGGACAGGAAATGGGTGGCAGCCCACGCTCTGCCCAGGGCCCATCTGGCACCCAACAGGCCTGATAAACTCCTGCGTCCGGCCCTCTCAGGTGGCTCCAGAACAGGATGCCTCGGAGCGTGGGCCTCGGCCTCAGGCACACCCACGCCAAGGCCACAGCTGGCAGACCACAAGCAGGGCGGCTTGGGGAGCCACTTGGTGGTCACCGGCCCGAGGCTCCCCAAGTGTAGACAGGGCCTGTGGATTCCCCACTCTCAGGATGTTGAGAGACGATGTTCAGAGGACACGACAGCGCCGAGTCTGGAGGGAACACCCTGGCAGATGTGAGCTGTCAGCAGTGACCCCAGCACCCCCCCTCCCTCCCGCATGCTGCTCAAGCCAGTTCTCCACCTGCACTTGAGGGTGGGCTGAGGGGCTCCTGGGCAAGAAACTCCATGTAGAGCAGAAGGGGTGCTCTGGAGTGAAGCCGGCCTCCAGCGCTGGTCCTTCCAGCCCCGTCCTGCAGATGTGCTGACGGAGACATAAGCCTGTCCCAGGGATACACTTGGCGGGCTGAAGCCTCTGAATGGTGCTGGAGGCATATTTGGATGGCAGGGAGGAACACAGAGAGCAGAGACTCATCCCCACATGGCCCTGTCCTCCTCATTCTCCACAGCTCCTCAAGGAACAACTGTGGTTGTTTCAATCCCAGATAAAAAGCCCAGCATTCACAGCAGGCTTGCGTGAGCCGAGATCTCCTCCCCTGCTGCGCCATGGTCAGAGGCAGCCCCGGAAGAACAGCTCCCTGAGGGCTCCCGCCAGGCCTGAGACCGCCCTGGCCCCACTGCACACTCTGGTCACTCGAGCCCCAGTCAGCCAGGTCAGCCCCACCACGCACTGCATGGTGTTGTGAGTATCCTGCACTTCCCAGCAGCCCCCAGGGCCATCTTCCTTCTTCCCAGGGTCCTGAAGGGCCTTGGCACAGGGCAGAGGTCACATGGGGACTCTCTTGGGTCCCTGAGCTCTGCTGATCGGAATTCCCACCCCCAGGCTTTTGGGAGTGGAGAGCCACTGGAAACCCCAAGACAGCCGAGTCCAGATGGGAGAGGGGCCATCACTTGGCCCCCACGCCCCTAGCTGCACCTGCTAAGGATGAGTCCATCACCCAAGCCGCCATGCTAGATTCAGAAGGCATTCAGAACTGGGAGACTGGAACTTTCTATGCTGACTCAGAGGTCAAAGGTGAGGCCATCTGGAAGCACTGAGAGGGAGCCAGCAGCTAGTCTGGCACTAGGTATCGAGGAGCGATGCCAAAAAATGTCTGTGGACCTACTTTTAAATTCAGTAAAACATGGCAGAACATTCCAGAGGTGTCCCTTGCCAGGGTGGCAGGCTCACTTTGAGAGAGGGCAGTACGTGACTGGGCAGACCAATGGCCCTGTCCCCTCCTCAGCCCCAGAGGCCAGCTGCAGGGAGGCCGTGCCTGCCCATGTCCCCAGGGCTGGGGCCACCTCTCCGGCCAAGACCCCGCTCGCTCTTCCCCCAGGAGAAAGCAGGCATCACAGCAGGGAGGCCGTCCCAGCCCAGAGGGCCGTGCACACTCCACAGGTCCCCAGAGCAGCTGCAACCCCGACGCCTCGTGCTCCCCCCAGCCGTCCCTCCCAGTGGAGTCGCAGTGGCATCTGAACGGTGTCAAAGGCACCAGTGCTTCTTTCTAACACACCTGCCATGTGCCTGTCAGATCCCCGGGAGCTCTGCAGAGCGGAACCCGGGAATTCACAGCTCACCGCCATCAGGGCAGGCAGAGCTGCTCCACAGCTGACCCCGGGGACACCAGAGAAGCCAGGAGGCCAACATGAGAGCCAGTGTAAGCCTGAACACCCAGGGACAGCGAGGCCAGCTACACGCGGCAGAGCAGGGCTGCGGGTCGGGGAGGCCTGAGAAAAAGTCACCACCTCACAGGAACAGGGACAGCAAAAGGCCTTGGGACAGGACTGCCCAGGCCCGGAGGCAGCTCCCCACCAGCACGTTTCTCTCAATAGCTTCCCAGCGGGACCCCCGGCTGCACCCCATCCCAGTGCCCTCTTCCAGCCATGGCAGCCGACGCCCTCCTACCACAGGGGAAAGAGCATGGCCTGGCCTCGCCAGCCCCACAGTGCAGAGCTGACCAGGAGGCAGGACAGGCGTCGAATCAGGTGTGACCCTGGAGATGTGGACTGAGGGCAAGAACCCACCAGAAATGCCTGGTGGGGACACGCAGTGCTGGAGCCCGTGGGCTTGGTGGGCCGGTTTATTAGGGGGCCACACCCTTGGTGCGGTGAGGCCGGTGGGGGAGCCCGTGAAGGCCTGCCACGGGTGGGCGGAGGTGCAAGACGGAGGAGGGCGGGTGTGACGTGGGAACCAGAAGCAGAGGTGCCCGCCCGCAGGGCGGGAGTCATGGGAGTCACGAGGACAGAGAGAAAAGCCAAAAGGAGCAAATATTTCCAAAGCGAGTTAATGGGAAAATCTTCCTGCTAAGAGCAGGGGTGAGGCCTCCGATGGCAAACGATGGGGAGACCCAGCCAGGTGGCACACACCCGTCCCGGAGAAACTCGGGGACCTCCCAGGGTAAGACAGGAGTCTGGAGGGTCAGGACACAGCGCTGGCCTCCAAATACCAGCGTGAGATTATCACCTCGCCCCACCAAATTCTGAGAGCCAGCAAAAAACCAAGGCACTGTTTCAGAGCATTGAGGGACATGCACCTCGGACCTAGAGTTTCAAGTCCTCCAAGCCAGGCTGTAACTGTGGGAATGGACGGGTGGCTTCCTGGACTCGGACGCCTCAGGTGGACCCCCCCGCCGCCCACCCTGTGTCTGAAAGGCTCTGGAGATGAGCAGGGAGGGGAGACAGGCACTGCTGCCATCCCAGGAAGGGAGCACATGGGGAAAGGCTCTGGCTGCCTAAAGTCACAGGGACAGCAGGGAGCGTGCGGGATACCCTGGGCTCCGAGCCGCGGACGCCCAGCACAGGGCTGCTGAGGACAGAGGGGCGCTGCCTCCTCACTTCATCAGGCGCCCAGGGCAAGCCCCGCACTTTAAGAGGATGCTGAGCCTCTCTGGTCACTTTTAAAATTAGATTGAAGCAACACAGGCAGTCTTCTGTCCCCAACTCCAGGAACAGCGTGACTGAAGCCTTGGCAGCAGCATGGGCAGGGAGGGCCCGGGGGAGCCTCGCCCGAGGGCTCAGGGTTCCTCAGTGTGTCTCCCTGGGAGGGCAAGGGAGTGACGGATATGGAAGGTATCCGCAGGGTGCAGACCCTTGCCATGAAATCTCATAGTTAGGAATCCGTTGCAAGCAAATAATCCAAGCGGGGAAGGGCGGGGGTCCCAGAGTGCCCCTCGGCCCCCTGTGTGCACAGGGAGCTGGGAGGACGTGCCAAGGGCCATGGTGACAGGGAGGACATGCCAAGGGTCGCAGTGACAGGGAGGACATGCCAAGGGCCGCGGTGACGGGGAGGACATGCCAAGGGTCGCAGTGACGGGGAGGACATGCCAAGGGCTGCGGTGACGGGGAGGACACCCCAACACAGTGCTGGGTGGGAGGCCCGGCCCGAGGCCACCTGGACACCCGTGTTGCTCTCTGTGTGGCATCAGGGGGCACCGAGTGGGGAAGGGCTGAACCGGCACGCAGAGGCGGAGGGGCGGGGCCCAGGTGATGGCCGCTGCCTTCCTTGCATGTTTCTGTATTTTCTGGGTTTAGTCAGCAAGTATCACTTTTATAAATGAAAAAAAATGCCCTTCCAGAAAGAAAGAGAGCAGAGGAGAGAGAGAGAGGAAGAAAGGAAGGAAGGGAGGGAAGGAGGAAGGAAGGAAGGTGGGGGGGAGGGAGGGAGGGCCTGGGAACCTAGGCCAAGGGTCTCTAAAACGTGCAATGAACCACCTCATGCTACTTAGAGATGAATCCTCTGTAGACAGTGTGAGGAAGCCTCAGATCACAGCTGGCTTCCTCCACCACCCAACTTTGGACAGATTTTTCTAAGCCACCAGGACAGGAAGCTAAAGACCCAGGCTCAAATCCTCAAAAGAAAGACCTCAGTCTCTTTACAGCATTTCAGGGATGAGGAGAAGACCCACCACGCTCTCAGTCAAACCTTAGAGAGCCATGCTTAAGAAACAGGGAAGGGACAGAGGAGGACTGAGTCTCGTCAAAGACACCACTTGACGAGGATTCAGCTCCATTCCCAGTTGGATTGATATGATAATCCCCTCACCCTCTTCCCCTCACAGGAAAACACAAAAAAATGATGCCATCTGAAGTCTCTATAATTCCTTTATACGAAGCATTTGGCATAAAGGAGGTAAAGAAGCAGGAAAATGGAAACAGTGATCTAGAAGAAAAAGGTCAATAGAAGTAGATCCACAGATGATTCCAAGTTGGCATTGGCAGACAAGCACTTCAAAATAAGTGTGATTCATACGTCAGAGACGTGAGAGGAAAAGATAGGCAAAGCTGAAAATAGAAAATTACAGCAGAACATTGGAATCTGTGAGAAGTAATCAAATAACACTGAAAAACATTAGTTTTGGGATTAAGAACCTATTGGATGTATTTAACAGATGTTTCAACACAGCAGATCACAGAATTATTGCACTTGAATCAGATCAATTGAAAATATCCAAGATAAAGCACAGAGAAATCATTTTTAAAGAAAAGGAAAGTAGAATGCAGCGGAAGAGATACGGTAGCCTGTCTGAAGAGACCTGGTAACAGAGGGACCTGGTGACAGGGGGACCTGGTGACAGAGGGACCTGGTGACAGGGGGACCTGGTGACAGAGGGACCTGGTGACAGGGGGACCTGGTGACAGGGGGACCTGGCGACAGGGGGACCTGGCGACAGGGGGACCTGGCGACAGAGGGACAGAGGGACATGGCGACAGGGGGACCTGGTGATAGGGGGACCTGGTGACAGAGGGACCTGGTGACAGAGGGACATGGTGACAGTGCTCCCGAAGGCGCCTTCCACAGTGGACCAGGCTGTTCTGCTGCCAGGTTGTGGTTCGACAAACACAGAGCACTTGTGTAAACACACAGGAACCTTTACAGCAGTTTGACAGAATGCTTTCATGTCTGTTCAGCCTGGGAATGGGACCTAATACATGTGTAATTGGAACCTCGGAAGGAGAAGCGAGAGAATGAGACAGCAGCAACATTGGAAGAGGTGAGGGCTGAGAATTTCTTAGAACTGAAGAAGACCTCAGTAGGGATTCAGGAAGCTCAGAAAAAGCCAGGAGAATGGAGAAGGGTGGGAGCAGGAAGCAAATGGAAAGGGAGCCTCTCAGCCTCAGGGCCGCACGGGGCAGCTGTTTAGCAAGCAGCCATGCTCAGGGCGTCTTCCTCCTTCCTGAGCCTCTGCCGGCTTCTGAGAGGGGCATTCCAGGGGCCAGTGGGATCTGCTGATCTGTGATTAAGATCCCAGTGATCAGGATCCCAGCCCTAGCACCAAAAGGGAGATACCAGAAGGAAGAGGAAGCAAACTTTCCCGCAGCTGAGGAAACCCCCTTCCAGGCACCCACCCACCGCCACAGCCATCTGTTTGGGCACAACTCCGCAACTTCAGGGAACATCACTGACCCCAGAGGCAGCGGAGGCGGGAGGAGAATGGGCTTCGTCAGACAACCCGGATATCCCTGCACAGGCAGGGTGCGCACAGCCACACAGCAGCTGAGAAATGTCTGCAGGACCCAGAGACGTGGCAGGCCCAGGCAGCAGGTGCCGGGAGGCAGGTGGAGAGATGGACGGAGGAAGTCGATGTCACCACGCATCCACATGTGGGTCTCATGACTGCGAGAGTAGGGCACGAAGGCCCTCAGGTTGAGACCCTGCTCCCTGTGGGAAGGAGCACCCAAGAGACGGATGTGTGTGTGTGGGTGGGTGTTCATCTGTATGTGTGTCTGCATGACTGTGAGTGTGCGTGTTCATCTGTGTGCGTCACTGTGTGTGCACGTGCATTTTGGTGTGCGTCTCTGTGTATGCTGTAATATCCTTGGGACAATCAGGAAAAGCAATCGGGCACAGCCTCCCTTTCTGAAACGCTGCTCTTCACTCACACCCTGACACATTCATTTCTGTGTTTGTTGCCTTCACTTCCCCATGAGGTGAGCCCCAAGAGAACAGGGACCTTGCGCATCCTATTCACGGGGTGGCCCCCACCTGGAGGAGCACCAGGTCCTCTCTGCAATGCGCACACATGTCTGGACACCCTCAGAGGGTCACACCTGTGTCCCAACATCCATCCACGTGGTCTGGGACCTGCTGCTCACCTTCCCGGGGCCTTGTTGCACAGAGTAACTCACCTCAGAGAAGTGCCCTGCTGAGGACAGGAGTTGCTGGAGAGGCCAGCCCCTGCAGAGGGCTGGGGTGTCTGAGAGAGGGGCACCTTGGTGCCTGGATGATGGCAGACAGTTCCAGGGGGCCTCAGACCAGACGGGAGGGAGATTAGGAACTGAGGGAGTCCATGAAGGAGCACCCACAGAGGCTGATGTCTGGGTGCTCCTCCTGGAATACAGAAGGAGTCACACAATGCAGGCAGCTTTCACTCTGCCACCTCCTGCCCTGCAATCCCCCTGGGTTCTCACCCCTACGATACTGGGGATGTCCGGCCAGCTGCCCAGTCCTGGGAAGCCATGTTGTGCACAGAGAGGCCGGTCAGGACCTAAGGCTGTGTGTGCCCACATCCATGGGGCGAGGGAGTGTCATGAGGCAATGCCAGCTCCCTACCAAGGGTGGTGGTGCCTGTGATACCCAGAGCCAGCTGCCATGTGATGGCCCAGGTGGGTAAGAGCTGAGCCTGGTGGCTGGAGGCTGGAGTGAGAGCTGACGGTCTCAGGAATGCACAGGCTGCTGGTCCCCAGGGCCAGGGGCTGCAGCAGGAGGCATGTCTGGGCTCCTCTGGCTCTGGTGGCAAAGTTACAGGAAACCCTGAATAACCCAGCAGCGGGTGAGCAGGAGGGCATTTGCTCCCTCACAGAGTCCAGACAAAATGTTTTCACAAAAGCCAGTCAGGAGTGGGGGCTTGGGGCCTGGATTGCATCTGGGAGTGGAACTGCTGCTGGCAGCAACAGGGTCCCACTAAGCCAGGCACACTCCTGCCACCGAGTGTGGGAGCAGCACAGGCAAAGAGCCTTCAGTGGCCCTGCCCCCTCCCCACCTTCTCCCAGGCCAGGGCACGCATCACAGGTCAATGACACATCAGGACCAGGAATTAGAAGCAATTCAGGTGCAAAGGGACCCTGGTGTGTCCAGGCCCATCTTCGGCAGATGAGAGGGTCATGGTACAGAGGGAGCACCTTGACTAAGGCCACAGCAGACACACGCCACAGCAGACACAGGCCACAGCAGACAAAGGCCACGGCAGACACACGCCACGGCAGACACAGGCCACAGCAGACACACACCACAGCAGACAAAGGCCACGGCAGACACAGGCCACGGCAGACACACACCACAGCAGACACAGGCCATGGCAGACACAGGCCACAGCAGACAAAGGCCACAGCAGACACAGGCCACGGCAGACAAAGGCCACGGCAGACACAGGCCACGGCAGACACACACCACAGCAGACACAGGCCACGGCAGACACAGGCCACAGCAGACACAGGTCACGGCAGACAAAGGCCATGGCAGACACAGGCCACAGAGCCTGGGAGCACGAGCTCCTGGCCCACACAGCGGCACCGCCCCCTGAGTTTCTCTTTCCGTGTAACCTTGGGGCTTAGAAGTAATTGGAAATTGATTTTCTTTCACATTGTGGTCCTTGGATTTAAAAGGGCATAGTTTCAGGTTATAGCTGCGTCTCCCCAGCCAGCCACACCTCCCCAAGGACAGCAGCGGCACCTCGGACCCATCCCCCACCTGCCTGTCCCCAGCAGAGGGCTGGACCCTCAGCAGGTCCTCGCCAGCGCAGTCATTGGTGTCCGCAAACCCCACGTCCCTCATGGATGGTCATCATGGAACATCTTCCTGGCTGGCTCCCACTGCTTTTAGAAAAGAAACCGTAGCTATTATCTGGGAATTTGAGGTCCAGCCTCACCTCCTCCACACCAACACATCAAATGTCATCATTCAGGCAACGCCCAGCACCTGGTGGGCAGATGAGAAGCCTTCAGCTCACAGGAGCTCCCGCACCACGGATGCTGCTCCAGCAGTCTCGCCCTGCTAGACTACCCTCCCCAATGTCAAGGCAAACATGCTTTCCCCAGTGCTCCTGCACGCTCCACCTGGAAGCTTCCTAACCCAGATCCTTCCACTTGGAATGCCCTTGCTCTCCATCCTCCACTGGCCTGGCCAAGATTCCACCATGGAACAGGGGCATCACACCAGCCACTGCAGGCTGGGCAGCCACTCCCCGCTCGGCTCATGGAACCCTCACAGTACCCCGGAGGTGAGAATGCCCGTGTACAAAGGGGACGTGGGCTCAGAGGGGCTGAGCGACTCTCCGTCTCTTGCACAGCTGCCGGGAACATTCTGCTCTGCTCCGCCAGCTTTCACAGACCTTGCTGATGACCTTGGCTGGACTTGAGTTACCACCCACAGCCAGCCCGGCCCTGGCTAAGAACCTCCAAGCCCCTGGGCCCCCGAGCGTGCCAGCCGCCTCTGCTGTGTGCAGCATGCCCATGGCGGCCTGGCCACTGCAGGGGCTGGGGGTGCTGGGGGGGGTCACAGTTCATGGGTCCAGAAGATAGAGTTAGCATGAAGCTCCTGAGCCAGGCTGTGCCAGCCCCCACACACACCCCCAGCCACCCCTCTGGGCCCCTCCCACTTGGCTTGCAAAGCAAAGTCAGGAACCCCACAGCAAGCTGACCTGCGGTTGAAGCAGAACCGCCTCGCCCTCTCTGGAGGCTCCCGGGCTCGCCAGCCTGGTGGTGGGTGATTGGACAGGACTCAGCTGCCAGGGAGCTGCAGGAGATGAAGCAGGACTCTCCAGCCCCCACACCCACCCTGCACTCCTGCGCCGCTGCCCTGGGGAGAGGGCCAAATCTCGCTAGTAGCACAGCACAGGCGTCCCCTCTTTGCAGGGATCAAACAACCCCAGTCTACCCTCTGCACCTTCAGCAGTCAGCCAGAGGCGTCTTGCCCTTGCCAGGCCCCGGCCAGGCCCTCCCCAGCACTCACACATTCTTCCAGGGAACTGGGCACGCCATAATGGGGAAAACAGGAAAAGAGGAGTCCAGCCCCTAAGACAGGCCCAGGCCACTTCCTAAGACTCCTGTCCCCGACCAGCCCCAGCCTTTGTCTCTACGCAGGCCTGAGCCCCGGCACCTCTGCTTCCCCACAAGGGAGGTGGTAAGGCTCTACCCCCTCTCCCCCCCTCTGCCACCCCTGCCTCTGCCCCCCCGCCTCTGCCCCCCGGCTTCTGCCCCCTCGCCTCTGCCCCCTCCTCTGCCCCCCCACCTCTGTCCTCCTCGACTCTGCCCCCCACCTCTGCCCCCCTCACCTCTGCGCCCCCTGCCTCTGCCTCCACCTCTGCCCCTCCACCTCTGCCCCCCTCACCTCTGCCCCCTCACCTCTGCGCCCCCACCTCTGCCCCCCTCGCCTCTGCCCCCCTCGCCTGGTTGGGAGTCCCACCCTGAAGGGAAACTGTATCCTTCCCTGCCTGCTCCTGCTCTGTGTATCCTGCACAGCATCTTGGGGTGGGCCTGGCAGACCCCTCCTCAGCTCCCAGACACCACAAACAGATGTCTGGGCTGGGTGGGAGCTCTAGGGCGACTCTGAAGAAGGCCCCGGGACAGCGGCATCTCTGAGTTCCACCAGCAGGCGCTGGGGTGCCATCCACAGCTCGATGCTATGGCTGTAAGCGCAGGCCCAGGCTGGCCCGGACATAAAGGAGGCACTCCGGGCTGTGCTCTGGCTGCTCCGCCCTGTGGCTTGGACGCCTGGAGACACAGCCTTGGGGCCACCGGCTCCCTCCTCAGCGCTGAGCCTCGCAGGGTGGGCGTGGGGGCTCAAGGAGCCCACCCCGGCTGTGGCCAAGCGTGGGTGAGGTGGCCCTTTCCCGTGGGCACCCACCCCTCTCCTCGAGCCACGGCCTGGGGGCCCGTGCTGAGCCAAGTCTCCTGAGTGTTATTTGGAAACGGAGCCTGCTTTGGTCTCCTACAGGCTGGTCTAAGCCCTAAACACACACAGGAACTTGGGAAGCGTCTCTCCTATCATCCGAGACATCACCTCCTTGAGGCCCAGTGGCGCTGGCCACAGACCCGAGGACACCTGGTCACCTCTGGCCACACCTGTCTTAGAGCCCAGGCACTCCCACCAGGAGGTGGCCCCCAGCCAGAGCGCCGTTCCCACAGGGTCCCTTCATGCTCCCTGTCCCCCAGAACCTAGAGACCCTCCCGACCTCAGCCCACACCCTCGCCAGACCCTGGGCCCCCCACCACAGGCTGACAAGGAAGTACCAAACAGCAGCCAGGGCCGAGGATGACCAGCCTGCCCTCCCCAGCACTGCCCTCCCCAGCCTGCCCTCCCCAGCCTGCCCCCCGCAGCCTGCCCCCCCAGCACTGCCCTCCCCAGCACTGCCCTCCCCAGCACTGCCCTCCACAGCCTGCCCTCCCCAGCACTGCCCTCCCCAGCACTGCCCTCCCCAGCCTGCCCTCCCCAGCACTGCCCTCCCCAGCCTGCCCTCCCCAGCCTGCCCTCCCCAGCACTGCACTCCCCAGCACCCCAGCCTGCCCTCCCCAGCCTGCCCTCCCCAGCCTGCCCTCCCCAGCACTGCACTCCCCAGCACTGCCCTCCCTGGGCAGGCAGCACAGATGCACATGCACGGATGCACATGCACACACAAAGGCATACATATGCATGCACACATGCACACACAAATGCACACACACAAGCACACGCCCCAGCAGTGGGGATGCTGTTCTCCCTGTGCTTCGAGGAGGGACTCGATGTCAAGGCGGGGCGAAGGGAGGGCTTGGGGGCACATTTAGCCCCAGCCCTGAGTTAGGGCTTGTCCATGAACCCAGAGAGTCCACACGGCAGGATGAAGACCCGTGTGTGTCTCAGACAGAGCCTTCTCCAGGTTTCTCTACCTGGCCTGGCCATCCGTTTGGTCACAGCCCCTGACATCTGCTTTGGGGCAACATCAACCGCCATGGGGGGCTCAGGGCTTCCCCTCCTGAGGGTGTTGGGGTGACACAGCCCAGCAGAGAACCCGTGGAAGGCTCCCACTGCTTTCCACAGCGGCTCGTCCCCTCCCTCTACACGGGCGTCCGGCCTGGCTCCCACGGATGCCTCTTCCATTCCAGGGAGTGGAGTCCTTGCTGTTCCGGTAGCCGGAGGATGCTGCCGGGCACGGAGGGTGCACCACGCTCTTTGCCATAGCGGAGAGCCGCCACTGGTCCCTCATGCCTCCCTAGAAACATGGGTGCAGCTGCACCTCCAGGCCCCACAGGAAGGGGCCCAGCTGGGCACAGCCCTACAAGCTGCTTGGGGGTCTGGGTGGGACTGAGACTCTGTGGACCTCCGGCCACCAATTCCAAGGCCAGCCCTGGGCTGGACCTCTGGCTGTCCTGGAGGTGTGATGGTCTCAGTCAGGAGGGGCCAATCTTTTGGCTTCCCTGGGCCACGTTGGAAGAACTGTCTTGGGCCACACATAAAATCGTAAGATACGCTAACAGTAATGATAGCTGATGAGCTTTAAAAAAAATAACAAAGAAACTCATAATGTTTTAAGAAAGTTTACGAACTTGTGTTGGGTCAACTTCAGAGGCATCCTGGGTCACATGCAGTCCACAGGCCTCAGGTTGGACAATCTCGGTCAAATGTGTGTGTCCCCCCAAAATGCACATGCTGGCCCACCATCCGGTGCAACAGGGTTCAGAGGTGAGACTTTCGGAGGTGATCAGGTCACGAGAGTAGAGGCCGGGGAATGGGACTGGTGCCCTCATGAAAGAGGCTGCCCCTTCCACAGAGGGAGCCCCAGTCAGAAGTCCCCACCTATGGAAACAGCGCTCACGAGACACAACCTTCCAGCACTTCATCCTGGACTTCACAACTTCCAAACTTGAGAAATACGTTTCTGTTGTTTCTACACCACCAGGTATATGATAATTGTGTTACACCAGGACAAACAACAAGACAGGCAGAGCCTGGGGATGAGCTCGGGGTGCCCAGGGCAGAGCCGGAGGGGGTGGTGAGCCCAGGGGCACCCAGGACAGAGCCTGGGAGTGTGAGAGGACAGGCCCGTGTCCCCTGCAGCAAACATTCTCTGTCCCCACCACACTGCACGAGAGGCTGGACCCAGCCAACCCCGGCTGCTCCCTGGCTCCCTGCCTGGCAAGCCCATCACCTTGTGCCAGGGTCAGGCCACTCCACTGCAGAGTCTGAGCTGCTCTCAGCATTGTCTTGGGGCTAACTCCTGGAGCCAAGTGTCACCTGGACCTAGGCTGGAACGGGGGTCTGCCCAGGCGTCTCTGACAGGTAGGGTCTGGGCACAGGTGGCCTGTGGTTGATTGACCATGTGGGGGTTACATGTGTCCCTAACAAGTCCTCCCACACCTCCTTTCCAGCAGCTGTTCAATGCCCTCAGGCCGCCTCATCTGCACAAAATTAAACTCCCCTGACCTTTGTCTGCACAACCAAACTTTCTGAAGGCAGCTTCTGTCTCACGTCTGCTCAGAACACCGCAGCAGATCCCACTGCCATGATGCTAAGAGCCATCGGACCTGTCCCCACCTGGCCCACCTACGCTTGTATCCCCCATTCACCTGGTCCTGAGGATGAGAACCCACCTCCCCACACTCAGACTAGCAAAAAACAGCCCTCTCCAAGCCCTGAGTGACAACTTGCTCCTGCTTACATCTGGTTCTGCAGAGAGCTGCATGCCTCCAGGTCCGGGCCACCCGGTCCAAGGTCAGGGGTCACATGCCTCAAGGTCAGAGGCCACATGCTCCAAGGTCAGGGCCACCCAGTCCACGGTCAGGGCACATGCTGCAAGTCAGAGTCACCTGCTCCAAGGTCAGGGCTGCCTGTTCTAAGTTGGGACCTGATTTACCAACACTGTGCCCGGTCAGGGCCTGGACACAGCGGGTGTAGAGATCTGTCCGAGGAACGAGGCAGGAGTAGACGAAGCCTTTTCCCATCTTTCAGCAGCCTTGCACATGCACCCAGCAGGGCGAGGGACACAGGGCACGCTTCTCTGAGCAGCCAGGCCTGGGGTCCCGGACCAGTTCCCTCAGGGACCGGCCTCAGTGGATGGGAGGACTTGAGGGAAGAGGACCCTGGGAAAACCTTCCAGAGAGGGGTGTGCTTTGCCCAAGATCACATGTCCCAGAGTGACACCAGCTGACCCAGACACCAGACACAGCCCAGGACAACCCCGGCAGCCTCTCGCCTCCAGGACTCCCTGAGTCTCCAGCTTTGCCTGATTTCAGGGTCCCTGCCAAGGCCAGCCTCCTCTCGGCCAGGCAGCCCACCCCAGCCCAGCCAGGAGCAGCTGTGTCTGGGGAAGAGGGTGGCCCTGGGGGGGCTCTGGGGAAGGGGCAGTTGTATGACAAGAAGAGCATTGTCCACACTCCTCACCAGACTTCCAGGAGCTCCGGGGGCGGGAGCAGCAAGGCCAGGCTCTGAGCTGCAGGATCCAAAAATAGCCCTGGGTGCGGCCGGTGGCCGGGGACGGGCAGCTGACTTCACACCGCAAGCATCCCGGGAAGGCCCAGCAGTCTGTGGCCGCACCTGCTGGGCCTCTACCCGGAGTGCTACCCTCAGCAGGATGGGCCCATAATGGGCCCCTAGGCCACCCACACGCAGAAAGCCCAGCTCTTCCTGAGGCCCCGGAAGGGCCCTCGGATGCTCAGAGGCCACTATGCTTCTCGCCTGGCTTGCCCACGAATCCTGGGCCAGCCACGTCCCTCACCAGGCCTGGCCCACTTTGCAAGCTGTGGGGGTGCTGTCTCCCCATTGAGAGTCCCCGGAGATTTGTCCCGCGGGTGGGGGAGGACAGTGTGACCCTATCTTCCCAAGGGAGAGAGCCTTGCTCTTCCGGACTTGTCCCCTGTGGGCCCTGACACTGGGCCTGGGAAAGATTCACTACACCCAACTTTAAAATGAAGTGGGTAGGCTGGGTGCAATGGCTCAGCATGTAATCCCAGCACTTTGGGAGGCCAAGGCAGACAGACCACTTGAGGTTAGGAGTTCGAGACCAGCCTGGCCAACAGGGTGAAACCCCGTCTCTACTAAAAATACAAACATTAGCCGGTTATGATGGTGCGCACCTATAATCTCAGCTACTCAGGAGGCCGAGGCAGGAGAATCAATGGAACCCAGCAGACAGAGCTTTCAGTGAGCCGAGACTGCGCCACTGCACTCCAGCCTGGGCGACAGAGTGAGAGCCTGTCTCAAAAAAAAAAAGTTCAGTGGGTGACGAAGTTTCATTTCATTCCTGATGCAATTCACATTTCCTCCACAAAGGCTTCAGAGCCACGTGGACCATCCACAGGACCCCGGAGCCCCTGCAGCCCCCAAGCCCCGCCATGGCTGACGGAGGGTGAGGGGCTTGCCCTGGAAAGGTTGGGGCTGAGTGAGGGTGATGATCAGGACTGTGCTAAATTCCAGTAAATTCCTGCAGCTCAGCTGAATGCGGTTGGGAGGGCGTGACCAGAGAAAGGCGATTCCAGACCAGGGAGGACCTCTGGGAGGCCATGGCCTTCGCGGGGACCAGAAGCAGGCAAGGAAGCCAGGTGTTCCAGGGAGACCTCCCGACACGCGAGCAGCACGGGGAAAGCCCAGGGCAGCAGTGGTCAGCTCGGGGTTTGAGGGCAGCCGGGAGATTGGTGTGGCCACTGCTGAGGGAAACAGACAGAGAGGGCAGCCACACATGGGGACCCTGAATCTTTCCGAAATTAAGCCTGTGGGGTGTGAGCAGAGACAGGCGCTCCTGCCCTTGCTTGGGACCCAGCCTTCCCGGAAGGGGCCTTGTGGGCTGCCGAGGGGCAGGGAGATGGCAGAGGCGGGCACAGAGGCATGGTACTGCTGGCCTTGAGTGGCCGGTGCCCTGGGGCTCTGGGAGCCGTCCTGTAGGGGACACGATGAGGCCAGAGCAGGCCGATGAGTTGAAGGACAGGAGGCAGGAAAGCGGGGAGGGTGAGGTGCCTCTGGTGTGGCAGGCCCTGGACAGCCGGCCACTGTTTCTGAGACTTTGGAAGGTGGCGCGGAGCCTGGCATTAAGTCCTAATGATGCCCGCTGTGCCTGGGGCTCGCCAAGGTCTTCCCCACTGGCCTGGGCCCCCAAGCTGGGGCTGGCCTCTCTGCCAGTCTGAGCTGGGTTTCCAGGCTGAGTTGGTGACTGTCTCTCTGGGTCTTCTGAGACTTCACCAGGTGGTCTCTACAGAAGCTTCTGGAACTTGCTACAGCCATGACTGCCCCAGGAATAAGAGGGGTGTCCCTTCTCTGCCTTTCACCCAGCCTTGAACACTGGGCTAGAGCCAGCCTGAGAGTATCCTGGGCAGGGCCAAGCTTGCTGGGCCCCAGGGGAGCCTGGAACTGGTCCTGGGGGAGCAGTGCTGGGGCGTGGGGGTCCCCTGGGCTGCCACCAGAGGGTTTCTTCCAGACCGCTGTGTGCCTGGGCTGAGAACAAGGAGGCCCTGTGCTCCGGGTCTGGGCAGGAGGCAGTTTGGGGGCCTCCTTGGGCCTTTGAAGTCCCAGGCGCACCCACCCTGAGGCCTGGGTAGGGCCGATGCCTGGTGAAGCCCACAGACGTTTCTCAAGGAGGAAATTTCATGTCTCTGAGAGGGGCAAGTGGGAGTGGGATGTGGGAGGGGTGGAAAGAGGGGGCAATGTGGGCAGGCTGTGGTGGGGGAGGGGCGTGGCAGAGGGGAAGGGGCATGGAGGGGCAGGGCAGGGTCAGGGCTGTGGTAGGGGCAGTGGACAGGACAGGGACGTGGAGGGGGCAGGGCTGTAGTCAGGGAAAGCAACTTGGAGGAAGACAGGGCTGCAGTTGGGGAGCAGGGTGTGGAAGAGGCAGGGCTGTGGTGGGGGCAGGGGCATGGCAGAGCAGCAGCCGCATGGAGGGGCGGGGCATGGCAGGGGCAGGGCTGTGGTTAGGGGAGCGGGTGTGGAGGAGGAGCACAGCACGGAGGGGCAAGGCTGTGCTGGGGGAAGGGATGTGGGGAAGGACGGGGCAGGGAGGGCAGGGCCGTGGAGGGTGGGATGTGGAGGGCGGGCTGTGGAGGCCCCCAGGGCCACTCCTGCTGGGGCTGCTGTAAGGAAACCCTGTGAACTGCCAGGCTTGCAAACATCAGGAATTCATTTCTCACAGCCCAGAGGCTGGAGGCCGGAGATCAAGGTGCCAGCCTGGTCAGGGGCTGGGGAGGGCTGGCCTCGGAGCTGTGGATTTCCAGCTCCTCAGTCTGTCCTTAAGCAGCAGAACGAGCCCTCTGGCCTCTTCTTACAAGGGCATGGGTCCCATTCATGACAGCTGCACCCTCGTGACCTCATCACCGCCCACAGGCCTCACCTCCCAATGCCATCATATTGGGGTTAGATTTCAGCATAAGAATTCAGGAGCTGGGCGTGGTGGCTCACACCTGTGATCCCAGAGCTTTGGGAGGCTGAGATGGGAGGATCACTGGAGCCCAGGAGTTTGAGGCCGCAGTGAGCCATGATCGCACCATTGTACCCAAGCCCGGGCGGCAGAGGGAGACCCTGTCTAAAGAATTTTGGGGCGACACAAGCATCAGTCCGTAATGCTCCCCACAGACGGGCCTCTCTTCTCCCCGAAGCTTGGGTCTTCTAGGCCAATGCAGATCCCAGCCCATCAGCCTCAGTGGACCGAGTCTCGGGACCCTCAAGGGTCTGCACCTGCTTCCCAGCCCCTTTACCGGCAGCTACTCTGCCCAGGCCTCGAGATATGCGGGTTTTCCAGGCTCCTCAGACCGAAGCCCGCCAGCCCCAGCCCAGCTTCTGCCCAGGCACTGTGGGGACCAGGACATGGATGCTGGGTGTGTGGCCTCTGTGGTAACCCAGGACACGGGACACGGGTGCTGGGTGTGTGGCCTCTGTGGTAACCCAGGACACGGGACACGGGTGCTGGGTGTGTGGCCTCTGTGGTAACCCGGGACACGGGACACGGGTGCTGGGTGTGTGGCCTCTGTGGTAACCCGGGACACGGGACACGGGTGCTGGGTGTGCGGCGTCTGTGGTAACCCTGGACACGGGACACGGGTGCTGGATGTGTGGCCTCTGTGGTAACTCGGGACACGGGACCCGGGTGCTGGGTGTGTGGCCTCTGTGATAATCCGGGACACGGGACACAGGTGCTGGGTGTGTGGCCTCTGTGATAATCCGGGACACAGGACACAGGTGCTGGGTGTGTGGCCTCTGTGGTAACCTGGGACACGGGACATGGGTGCTGGATGTGTGGCCTCTGTGGTAGCCCAGGACACAGCACTCAGTCAGAGCCTGCACCATTTCTTGCAGGCATAGGAGGCGGCTCCTTGGACGGACAGTGCTCACTCTCAGACTCTGGCTGGGCCCCTGCGGTGCTGGGACCAACACGGAGAATGGAAAATGGGGGTCTGGGAAGCAGCCCAGGCTGGGGATCCTAGGAGGGAGGGTAGGAAGTACCCGGTACTGGGGCGAGCGGCCTGGCCTCCCCCACAACCCCTGAACCCCTGTGGACCCAATCACCGGGTGAGCTGGATGTCCTGACCCCTCCTGCCCTCCCCCCACCCTTGGCCCCTGGTGGACTGGGCTACTGGGGTGAGCTGGGCGTGCTGACCCTGCCTGGCCTTTCTGGTCTCAATTGTGACTCAGGTCTGGGGGTTCCCGAGGCTCCCGGCTTGGAGGCAGATGTGGCTGTGAGGTCTTGGCTCTTACCCACTCAGCAGGGATGAGTCCAGGGACGGCCAGGCCCCACTGATGTCACCAAGCTGAGCTTCTGGCACCTGTGTGGGGGCTGCAGCCCTTAGGAAGAAGCGTCCTCCCCTCCTCAAGAGACCAGAGAAGGAGGAGGGGGAGGAGGCCCGGCCTGAGGTCCTCTGATGCTAGCCTGGGGCCAGCATGTGCTCTAAGGAGAATTCCTGGGTAATGATGCAGCCACCTCGCTATCACAGGCTGTCATTTGAGGGAGAGCCGCCCTCGGAACGCCTCCCAGCCCCAAACACAGGAATCCATCTGGCAAGTCTGCCCACAGACACTCACAGGGCCCTGTTCCAGGATCCCTGGGCCTCGGGGTGGGGCCAGGGTCTCAGGAGAGGAAGCGTTCAGAATCTTAGACACCAGCCCGGAGGAGGGTCCGGTGGCAGCCACCTCGGTCAGGACGAGGAGAGAGTCCACCATGCGGGCTCAGTGCCCTCACGATACCCCAGCTACGTCCCTCCTGTCCAAGGCCGAGCCATCCACTGCCAGTGACCCCAGCTCTGCCCCGGAGAGCAAACCCGGAAGCAGCTCCTCTGGGGGCCTTTCCGGGGAAAACATCAGGGTGGACTGCAATCACGCTCATCACACTAAAACATACTGCAACACAGAGGCAGGTGTTTGCAAACAAAATGCAAACAGTCACGGAGCCAGAAAAGCTAACCTTCACGGCACTTACTGAACGAGGCTGTGCGCTGAAACTCCGCGTCACCGGGCGCCGAGCCTGCACTCAGCTCGCAGCTGCCACGGAGTGGTGACTCAGCTTCCCCACCGCTCTTCGGATTCAAGCTGCTGCAAAGCCCTCCCCAACGTGGGTGTTGAGAGGGTGCTTGCCCCCGTCACATGGCACGACCGGGCAGTGGGGCGGGCAGACAGCGCGGGCATGGTTTACGGATGGATCAGCAAGCCCTCTTCCCTCCATCCCTATGCGATGCACCTCCCATCCCCCCGACACCGCATGGGCTGTTTCTGACTTCCAGGAGCACGGCTGCTGTGGCCTCCCATGTGTGTACACGTGGCACAGTCACGCAGGCTGCGCACGTCCAGGGTGAAGCCGCTGGGTCAAGTTGACCAGGTGTTGTTCGACCAGTTCCCAAAGTGACTTTAGTGACTTCCGTTCGGGGCGCGAAAGGCCCCATTTCTCTCCAGCCTCATCCACACAGTATTTTCAGCATTTAACCCCCGCCAATCAACGGCAGTGCAGTGGAGACCCCCTGCAGTCCTGATGCACGTCTCCCTGGCTGCTGCGAGGCTGGGCCCTA
Source organism: Aotus nancymaae (assembly GCF_030222135.1). Lineage (NCBI taxonomy): Eukaryota > Metazoa > Chordata > Mammalia > Primates > Aotidae > Aotus > Aotus nancymaae. Next base: position 5,459,625 of record NW_026988444.1, read on the forward strand.
TGCACACATGGCACAGCTGTTTGGGTCTCCTCTCTGCCAGGCACCTGTCCCACTGCCCTGACGCTTTCCTACACAGTTGCCTGTTGTTTTGTCATTGATTTGCCAGTACTCTTTACATATGTTAGTTCCAAGCCCCATCAGTTACATACAATGAAGTACTGTTTTTCATTTTGCGACTTGTCTTCTCAAGGTCTAGGGACTTTTCCTTCCCTAAAGCATCTAAGGACCACTTACCAGACATGCTGGCCCCATCCTGGGTGTGAAGAGAACAGGGTGTTGGTAACAGCCCGGCCTCTGGGGCTCCACCATGTGGGACAGAGCAGACCATGCGCGCAGCATTTGGGTTGTCGGGGACGTCACTGAGGGGACACATCTGGGAGCTGGTGCAGGAGGAGGCCTGCTGGGGACGTCACTGAGGGGTCACATCTGGGAGCTGGTGCAGGAGGAGGGCTGCAGTGAGCCATGCCTGCGTCACTGCACTCCAGCCTGGTGACAGAGTGAGACCCCATCTCATAAAGAAGCAGGGGTGAGGAGGAGTGATTAATCATGGAGAAACAGGTTAATAGTGGGAAAGTTAACACATGCTTCTTCTCTGGAAGATCAGAAAGGCCAAAACTCGGCGAATGGGAATTACCAAGTCTGGGAAAATAGGCTGCATGATGTGAGCCCCTCCCACCCGTTCACTCCCTAAGCAGAGTCCAACCCTGGCTCTCAAGGCCCTGGGAGCTGAGAAGCAGGGGTCCCGCTACAGGGGCTGACCTGGGAGCTGAAAAGCAGGGGTCCCGCTACAGGGGCTGAGAGAGACCCTCTTAGGGGGGTGCAGGCCTGAGCTGCCAGCCCTGGGGAGGGGTCAGCTTCCAGTGGGCCTAGGAGATAGGAGGAGCTATAGCCCCCGTCCCTTCGAGAAGCCCCAGGGAGGTGGGGCTTTCACAGGCACATGTCCCCGCCTCTCCTGGGGAACGCGGAGATTCCCAGCCGAGCCGCCCCGCACCTGGCACGTGTTCACACCTGCCACACGGATGGAAAACACCACAGGTGTTCCGGGCAGCGAGAGACCCTCAGGGCTTCAAGCGAGCAGACAGGCTGGAGACGGTGCCCGGGGTGGCCGCGAGGCATCCTTCCACACCCGGCAGCTACGTCTGATTCAGGTAAAACACAGTGCACTCCTTGCTCCCGAGTCTGTCCAGTCAAACCCGTTCAGATACACAGAGATAGAGATGACTTTATCAAATTTTTAATTCTATCCTCAACAAAATTTAAAATATGCCTACAAGCGTGTAAAATTTCGTGAAGCCATACATGCATTTCACCTGTATAACGTAGCTTGTGCTCGGCAAACAGTGGCCACGTCGTCTTTTCCAACACCCATATGCTTCTAAAAAAGCAACCACTGGCCAGGCATGGTGGCTCACACCTGTCATCCCACCACTTTGGGAGGCCGAGGCAGGAGGATTGCTTAAGCTCTGGAGTTTGAGGCTACAGTGAGCTATGACTGTGCCCCTGCACTCCAGCCTGGATGACAGAACAAGACCCTGTCTCTAAAAGAGAAATTAACCATGCAGTAGTTCACACCAAACTCTCAGTAAATTCTTTAAAAATCACTTTATATAAATGAAATCATATTGAAAAAGTTGTTTTGTTTCTTCCTTCTTTGCTAATCATTATAATTTTATTACAAAAGTTAGGATGTGGGTCCCTCTGGGATTAGGAAAGGGTGGGGTGCATCGGGGTGCACCATCAAAACTGAGTCTGGACCAAGAGGTGGCCACGCAGGAGTCCACCGTATGATTTTCAGTTAAGCTGAACATTTTTTATGGAGGCATTTTTATCTTACATTATAGCTCTCAAATTTTAAAACATGCTTCAAAATAATCCCCCCAAATTTGAAGTTGTAAAAATTACATTTGTAGTGACAAAGTTAAAATTTTTAAAAGAATAAAGGTGATCACTTAGGTATTTATTTAAAAGAAATTTAGATAATTTCTAAGTCATTTGGCTGCTCTATTTCTGCATTACTCCAATTCCAATTTCTTAGCAAATGCTCCCGGCTCCACCCCTGAAAGATTTCCAGACTTGCGACACGTCCGCTGCCCTCACCACTCCCTCCACGGCCTGAGTCACCATCGCCTTCCCTCACGTAGCCCCCAAGTTCCGCCCACAACACAGAAGCCAAGAGGGTTTTGGTAAACTTGAAGTCACATCGTGCCGTCTTCCATTCGCGCCCCACAGACGCCAGTCCCTCTCAGAGTAGAAGTCAGAGCATCGACCCGCAGGCCCCACGTGACCCGACCTCAGCGTTCACGCCCTTTCTCTGCTCCTCACACTCCAGGTGCTCGGGCCAGCCCTCTCCCTCCTCCCGCCCTCATGTGAGTGGTCCCTCTGCTAACACGCACTCCTGCTTCAGCCCACGTGGTGACCAAGACTGGCACTGGCCGGGCCAAGGAGCCGGTTCCAACACGTTTCAAAGGACCACAGTCACTCAGGCCATGTTCTCGGCCTACAGTAGAGTCTTCCGAATGCTTAGAAATTAAGCAATATACCTCTGCGTAACCCACGGGTCAAAGACGAACTATAAGCGGAAATTAGAAAATCTTTAAACTGAAAGATAATAAAAATGTAACCTATCAAATTTGAAGGATCCAGTTAAAACTGTGCTTAGAGTGAAATTTTGTGCTTAGAAAGAAAAAAAGTTGGAACAACAATCTTAGTGTAGCTTTGTAAGGACATTAGAACAAAAGGAGCAGGTTAACCCCTATGAAAATAGAAAGAGGGAACGAATACGGATAATAGCAGAACACAACTAAGATAGCAAACGTCCATAGAAAGCTGGGTTTTTGCACAGATTAATAACATTCACTGCTCAGGACTAATAAAAAACAGCACAATACCAGGCCAGGCACGGTGACTCACACCTGTAATCCCAGCACTTTATGAGGCTGAGGTGGGTGGATCTCCTGAGGTCAGGAGTTCGAGACCAGCCTGGACAACATGGCGAAACCTCATCTCTACTAAAACTACAGAAATTAGCCAGGCATGGTGGCAGTCACCTGTAACCTCAGCTACTTGGGAGGTTGAGGCAGGAGAATCACTTGAACCCAGGAAGCAGAGGTTTCAGTGAGCTGAGATTGCACCACTGTACTCCAACCTAGGTGACAAGAGCAAAACTCCATCTCAAAAAATAATAATAATAATACGTCACACGTTGGCAATAGTAGAGATCAAGAAGGGGTCGCTACTGAAGATCCCACAGACGTTACAAACAACTTCCTGCCAAACAAATCGGTAAGTCCGATGAAATGCACATATTCTTAGAAAAACAAATTTGACAAGAGACACAAGAAGAAATAGAGTGTGTAAGTTGTCCTATGCATAATAAATAATTTAATTGAATCCTTAATTTAAAATCTTTCCACGAAAAAATCTCTAGGCTCAGAACACGTAAGATAAATAATTTCAAATATTTAAATATGAACTAACACAAGTCTTATAAAATTCTAGAGAAAACAGGAAAAGAAGAAACACCCCTGCTACGGCTGGGCTTTGTGTCTTCACGCAAATCTCCTCTCAAGGTGTAATCCCCAGGTGCTGAGGGAACCTGGTTTTCCCTTATGCTGTTCTCAGGATAGCGAGGGGGTTCTCATGACAGTTGATGGTTTTATAAAAGGCTCTTCCGCCTCAGCTCCCTTCACTCTCTCTCTCTCTCACCTGCCACCGTGTAAGATGTGCCTCTTCCTCTTACGCCACGATTGTAAGTTTCCAGAGGCCCCCCCGAGCCGTGCAGAACTGTGAGTCAGTCAAACCCCTATCTTGTATAAATCACCCAGTCTTGGGTATTTCATTATAGCAGTGTGAAAACAGACTGGTACACTCCCGAATTCATTTTATAAGGCCACTATTGATTCATCCTAAAACTTGAGAAGAAAACTATACAAAAGGAATATCACAGGTTAGTCTCTCTTCTGAGCATAGGCACAAACCCTTCATCAAAATATTAGAAAATTAAATCCAGAAATACATCAAGTAGATAAAACATCACAACTAAATTGGCTTCATGGGTTCGTTACAAAAACAAAAGGCTAGTTTAATATTTGAAAATCAATAAATGTAATGCACTATATTAAAAGAATAAAAAAGAAAAGCCATGTAATAATCTCAGTAAATTCAGGAAAAGCATTGATAAAATTCAACACTCTTCAGGATGAAAAGTCTGAGAAAATAACTTTCTTAATATGATACAGAGTGTCATCAAAAAGCCTGCGGCCAACACGCTTCCTGATAAAATGTCTAAAGCTTCCTCTGCTGTCAGGAATGAGACAAGGATCTTTGCTATTTTCACTTCTGTCAAACGTGGTGGTGGAGGCCAGGCCGGGATGAGGAAGTAGGAAAGAAACGAAACCGCAGACAGTTACGGGTAACTCGACTGTGCACGTAGAAAAGTCAAAAGAATCTACAGCTAAATTACCACCATTCATATGAGAATTAGCAAGATGGTAGACATGCGGTTAGCATGAACGCTTCATCCCAATACACCAGTAACACAAACAGAAAACAGAATTGTTAACTGCTACTCATCTGAAGGCTACGGGAAAGACGGAAATTTGGACTTCATTAAAATTAAGAATGTCTGTTTATCAAGGGGCACTGTTGAGAGAATTAAAACTAAGCCAGAAACTGTGAATAGACATTTGCAATGCATGTGTGATGGTTGTTTTTATGCCAACTGGACTACACTGTGGGGTGCTCAGATTAAATATCACTCCTGGGCGCGTTCGTGAGGGTGTTCCTGGATGAGGTGGGCATTTGAGTCCGTGCACTCGGTAAAGTGGATGGTCCTCCCCACTGTAGGAGGTGTCACCCCATCCACTGAAGACCTGAATCCAACAGAGGGCGGAGTGAAAAAGGAACACACATATTTTGCTTTCTGCCTTTCTGCTTGAACTGGGACGCTGGTCTTTTGCTCTCGGGCTGAGATCAGTACCATAAACTACCTTGGTTCTCAAGCCTTCCGGCTGGGACGGAATGACGCTACTGGCTGTCTGGACGGAATGTCTCCAGCTTTCGGACAGCAGATTGTGGGACTTTGCCTCCATCAGCAATCATGTGAGCCAGTTCCTCATAATAAATAAATATATATACATGACAAATATATTTACATATACATATGGAAACATTTATCCTATTGGTTATCTGGAAAACCCTAAGACAGCATGTATCCAATCAAAAGTTTGTATCCAGAATATATAAAGAACCCCTACAAATCAGTGAGAATACAAAAGACAGCTCATTTTTCTTAACGGGCAAAGGATTAGAAAAAGTAGGTAAACACAGATAAAAGTGCTGAGGTTATTCATCACGGCGATGCAAATCAGAAGCCACCGTGACCACCACGACAGCTGAAGCCGAAAGGCCTGATGATACCAAGGGCTGTCACCAACACGGAGCCAGGAAGACGGGCGTCTCTGGGCAAGAGAGTGCTGGGTACAGGAAGCTGGGAACGCTGCCTGGCAGTATCTTCCAAAGTTAACTCTATATATCCTGTGAAATGCCTACATATGTTCACCAAGAGACGCGTGCATGAATGCGGGGTGGCACTGTGTCTCATGGCCCTGAACTATGCAAAAGAACAACCCTGCTCATGGGCAAATAGAAAGAGGCCCTCACACAGATTCAGGATAAATAGCAAATGTATGTGGGACTTAATACCTGGGTGATGGGCTGATAGGTGCAGCAAACCACCACAGCACATACTCACCTGTGCAATAAACCCCTCGCATCCTGCATGCAGCTGCTGGCACTTAAATTAAATTAAAATTTTTTTAAAAGAGGCCGGGGCGCTGGCTCACGCCTGTAATCCTAGCACTTCGGGAGGCCGAGGTGGGCAGATTGCCTGAGGTTGGGAGTTCGAGATCAGCCTGGACGGCACGGTGAAACCCCGCTTCTACTAAAAATACAAAAATTAGCCAGGTGTGGTGGCAGGTGCCTGTCATCCCAGCTACTCAAGAGGCTGAGGCAGGAGAATCGCTTGAACCTGGGAGGCAGAGCTTGTGGTGAGCGAGATCGCGCCACTGCACTCCAGCCTGGGCAGCAGAGCAAGACTCCGTATCAAAAGAAAAAGGAGAAAAGTGTAGTCACACCACCTAAGACAGCTGTGGAGAAAGAATGTCTGCCCACAATGGCCTAGATGAATCTCACAAATACAACTTGAGCAGAATGAGCCAGACACAAAAGGGTCCGTAGCCTACGATTGCATGTACGTGACGTTCAAACCCAGACAGACCTCGTTCATGGTCAGGGAAGTGAGGACCGTGGTTCCCTCTGAGGGGCCTGGGGGAGGGGGTGCTGCCGACACCCTGTGTCTCTATCTGGATGCAAGTTTCAGGGTAATGTATCAAGACATACACTTATGATTTGGGAACCTTTCTGTACATATATTTTTCTTCAATTAAAAGGCCACTGAAAAAAATTGCCCACAAAAAACTCACTCTCTGAAATCCAGTGCCAGGCCAGATGCTGCAGGCTCCACTGTGTTCCACGGCAAGGGTGGTCAACAGTGAGCCCAGGGTGACCTGCTGCCGGCCTGGAGGGCACGTCCAAACCACGCTGAAGGAGCCCATCTGCGTGTGAGCTGCATGCGTCAGATTCCAACATTGACCCACGTATTCTCACCGGTTCCTCGGACATCAGAGAATGGAAGAGCTTGGAAGATTTTTAGCGAGTTGATCTTGGCTTTTATTTTTTATTTTATTTTATTTTATTTTATTTTTTTGAGACGGAGTATTGCTCTGTCACCAGGCCAGAGTGCAGTGGCGCAATCTCGGCTCACTGCAACCTCTGCCTCCTGGGTTCAAGCGATTCTTCCGCCTCAGCCACCCGAGTAGCCGGGACCACAAGCACGTGCCACCACGCCTGGCTAATTTTTTTGTATTTTTAGCAGAGACAGGGTTTCACCGTGTTGATCAGGATGGTCTCGATCTCTTGACCTCGTGATCCACCCACCTCGGCCTCTCAAAGTGCTGGGATTACAGGCGTGAGCCACCGGGCCCGGCCGGCTTTTAAACTCACAGTTCGTATCCCCCATAAAGTTAGATATTGAAAGTAAACTTTGTCCTCCAAAGATGACGCCATGTTTTAGCTGTATGCCCTGGCGCACACGGAGATGAACCACAGCTCAAGATCAATACATTTTATATGTTTATCCCAACCTCCCCCGCGTGGTCTCACCCACCGCTTGCTCTGAGACCATGTGCTGAGAAGGACAGCTCCAGGTCAGGAGAGCTCCAGGTCCGGAGTGCCAGGTCGGGAGAGCTCCAGGTCCGGAGTGCCAGGTCGGGAGTGCTCCAGGTCGGGAGTGCCAGGTCGGGAGTGCTCCAGGTCGGGAGTGCCAGGTCGGGAGTGCCAGGTCAGAAGTGCTCCAGGTCAGGAGTGCCAGGTCAGGAGTGCTCCAGGTCGGGAGAGCTCCAGGTCGGGAGTGCCAGGTCAGAAGTGCGCCAGGTCAGGAGTGCTCCAGGTCGGGAGAGCTCCAGGTCGGGAGTGCCAGGTCGGGAGTGCCAGGTCAGAAGTGCTCCAGGTCAGGAGTGCTCCAGGTCAGGAGTGCTCCAGGTCGGGAGTGCTCCAGGTCGGGAGAGCTCCAGGTCGGGAGAGCTCCAGGTCGGGAGTGCCAGGTCGGGAGTGCTCCAGGTCGGGAGAGCTCCAGGTCGGGAGTGCTCCAGGTCGGGAGAGCTCCAGGTCGGGAGAGCTCCAGGTCGGGAGAGCTCCAGGTCGGGAGTGCCAGGTCGGGAGTGCTCCAGGTCGGGAGTGCTCCATGTCGGGAGTGCTCCACGTCGGGAGTGCTGGCCATGCTCTTCCCAGCAGGAAAGCTAGGCAGGCTGGGGGGCGCTGAGAAGTTTGCACAAGGCATGTGGGTGCACCCAGGGCAGCCAGAGAGCTCAAGGGCCTGACGCCCTCAACGGGCTCCAGGGCCTCTCCAGCCTCCTACCGAGCCAGGTGCCCTGGGCCGCTGGCCAAGACCTCAGTCCTGGGGTGGCCGGCCTCGGACCCTTCCAGCTGTGTCTGTCAGGCCCTGTCCCAGGTTCTTTCTCAAGGCAAATTTCCTTCTAATGCAGAAAAGTCGGCCTCCCCAGGACACGCAGGACTCCCCCTCCTAAACCAGACCACAGTCCTGCCCCTGCCGCTCCCTGTCCACACACAGCATCCTTCCCAGGCTCTCCCTGATCGGATCACTGCCACCGGGTCCTCGGCCATGAGGCTGCAGGGGTCATAGCGAGAGGAGCAGTGTGGTCTGAAGGCCAGGCCTGCCTTACCAGATGGTGTTTCAGGAACAGACTGGGGTGCCGGGCCTGGGACATGGGGCGAGGCTCCTCCCCGCCCCAGCAGCATATGCCGAACCCACCCTCTTTCTTCTAACTGTAAGTCCCTGAGGACGGGTGCCCTCGGCCACCACTGGACCAGTCAGTGCCCACCACTGTGTCCCCACAGCTAGCTGTGAGTCCCTGAGGACGGGTGCCCTCGGCTACCACTGGACCAGTCAGTGCCCACCACTCTGTCCCCACAGCTAGCTGTGAGTCCCTGAGGACGGGTACCCTCGGTGACCACTGGACCGGCACCCACCACTTCCCAGTGCTCTCTGGGTGCTTCTGGCGAATGAATGAAGGGGTGAAGGGATAGGCAGCGCATGCAGCTCTGCTCCCTTCTCAGAGCACAGCAGGCTGTTTGGGGGCCTTTCAGACTAACTCATGAACAGAGGACGGAAAGAGAGCCCCGCTGGGCGGCCAGCACCTGCATCTGGGACCCCTCGGCCAGGCCGTCCCCTGCAGGCTGCCCTGTGCCATGGCTGCAGGCAGGTCTCCGAGTCCTTCACGCTCCCTGCATGGAGCCCAGCCCTCCGCAGATGTGGGCGCCAGGGCCCGGATGGTGGGGGCCCGTCTCCTCAGGGGCTAGGACTCAGCTTGCAGCTGGCCCAGCAGTCAGGTCACTCAGGGGCTGCCCCTAGTCAAGGTCTCCAGTGCCCTCGGGCAGACAATGCCACACGTGCACAGCTCCAACCCCGCCTCCTCCAGAGCAGCACAGGCTTCTGCATCACCTGCAGCCCACAGCTGGGTGCCACCTTCCCCTGTGCCAGCTACATGGACGGGGTAGGGCAGAGTTCTCTGGGGGACATCAGAATAGTATACTAGTGAGTCGGCCACTCAGCAGTGTGCTGGGGAATGCTTAACCAGGGACGCTCAGAAGGGGCAGGGCTGGTCTGCAGCTCCGGTAAGCGCTGCCCCCGTGGCTGGCTGCAAACCACCGGTGTTATGGCTCAGAACGTGGAGTGACAGCCACGCACACAGTCGGCGCTCTGGAGCCCGAGCTGCCTCCTGCCACCATGGAGACCACATGCTGACCTGGGGGGCATGTGGTCAGCCCAGATCTTTTGCTGGACGTCCCAGCACTGGCTGTGACCCACAGGCCCCACGGCAGGGCGCTGCTGGGGTAATCTGCCCAGCAGGTGGCCGCTGGGACCTGGAGTCACCCCTTCCACACTTGGGTTTCCACAGCTGTCTCTGTCAAATCCCATCAGCTGCAGTCCTGCAAGTCCCCTTTGCTCTGCCTCCAGGCCCCCATATGTGATTCCCCAAACGCCACAGGCTGGAACCCACAAAGCACATCCTGCTTTAGAAGTCACGGACCTGGAGCTGGGCTGGGCCGGGCTGGGCCGGGCCGGGCTAGATAGGGCTGGGTTGGGCTGGGCTTGGCTGCGCTGGACTGGGCCCTGCCTGGCCATTTGGCCTGAGCTCATAGACCAGAAAAGCTAAGAGGCCCAGGCAGGTGCAGATGCTTTGTTAACGCTCCCTCCCTTGAGCTCTGAGGGCTGCTGAGGGCCGCAGGAAGCAGCTGGGAGCAGGGGACAAGGAGGAGCCTGGAGGGACCCAGTGTGTTCACCCCCGAGAGCCCCCACCGAGGGATGCCCACCCTGGAGGACCTGCTGGCACTGGGCCTGGCGGTGTGTTGGTGATGAGGCTAACCCAGAGCCAAGGGGAGGGACGAAGTGGACCCTGCCCTACGGGGACACCTGGCAGAGGAGCACCGCGGGGGCATCTTTGGGAACAGTCTGGTCTGGTTAGTGAGTCAAGCTGCGTGACGGAAGCCAGACACAGAAGGCCACATGTTGCACGTTCTGTTTCTATGAAATGCACAGAACATGCAAACCCACAGAGGCAGAAGGCCGACTGCGGATCGCCTAGGGCTCGGGGGGAACTGTAGAGTGCAGGGTTTCTTTTGGGGGTGACAACGATGTTCTGGAATGAGACAGCGGTGACGGCCACAGAACTCCACAAGCACACTTAGCAGCTATTGAGATGAGTGCTTGCAATGGGTGATTTATGTGGTATATTAATTACGTCTCAATAAACCTGCTATTTAAAAAAACAAAGCAGAGGCCTGGCGCGGTGGCTCATGCCTGTAATCCCAGCACTTCGGGAGGCTGAGGGGGGTGGATCACCTGAGGTCAGGAGTTCAAGACCAGCCTGACCAACATGGCAAAACCCCATTTCTACTAAAAACAAAAAAATACAAAAATTAGTCAGGCGTGGCAGCAGGCACTTGTAATCTCAGCTACTCTGGAGGCTGAGGCAGAAGAATCGCTTGAACCCAGGAGGTGGAGGTTGCAGTGAGTCAAGATTACGCCACTGCACTCCAGCCTGGGTGGCGAGGGCAAAGCTCCATATCAGGAAAAATAAAAAAATAAAAAATAAAGCAGATGAACCAGACAGGGGAGATGCCTCCATGCCAGGCCTGAACTCAGCCTGCAGGCCCCTTGCGGGGAGGCATGGTGTCCCCAGCTGCGTGCAGGCTCCCGTCACACAGCTGTCATCAGCTGTCACAGCTTCCTTCCTTGCAAAATGAGCTAGAAAATATACATGTTTGAAAAGAGGCCAGCCGCGGTGATTCACACCTGTAATCTCAGCACTGGGGGAGGCCAAGATGGGTGGATCACCTGAGGTCAGGAGTTTGAGACCAGCCTGGCCAATGTGGCAAAACCCCGTCTCTACTAGAAATACAAAAATTAGCCAAGCATGGTGGCAGGTGCCTGTAATCCCAGCTACTCGGGAGGCTGAGGCAGGAGAATCACTTGAACCTGGGAGGCGGGGGTTGCAGTGAGCCCAGATCATGCCACTGCACTCCAGCCTGGGCAACAGAGCAACACTCTGTCTCAAAAAAAAAAAAAAAAGAAAAAAAAAAAGAGAAATCCCAGCTTAATAGCACGGGCTTCTTACCTGCTTTTCTACTTGAATCTCTTGTCATTTGCGCTGAAAACCTCAGGGCCTGACCACTGAGCCGCGAGCTCGGGTTGTCACTGCAACAGAAACGCACGCATGTGTGAGACGGCTGAAACCAGGACACGCTACTCACAATCACCCCGCAGGTTTCTGGGCGCCCCACTGCACTGACATGGGCAGACCACTGGAAATCTCAGATACACACAATGATCATCTGCAATATTCCAATTTCAGCTGCAATATTCCAATTTCAGCCGTATCTGAAAACTGTGACTCTCAGAACCTTCCTGTTCCCAGCTCCTGCAGGAAAATCTTTTAAAACAGCCGAGTCATAAACTCTCAAATGGCTCAGCTGTAAACTGACAGTGCCTGAGTCATCTCCAACTGCTGAGTCACGATGACCCCAATCCCAGAGTCCCAGAGTTGGAAGGGACCCAAGAATTCCTCTTCCCGGGAGAAGGCTCCTCCGGAGAGCGGTGTCCTGTCGGCTGTGGAGGAGGGGCATGGGCTGGAGAGGGACGTGGGGTCATTCAGGTTCCTCTCCAGCCGCCGGGACCCTAGGCACTGTGCCCGTTCTGAACACACAAGAGGAGCCATTATCTGGCACCGGGAGAAGGCAATGCCAGGCCGGGGAGGCTGTGGAAAGGTGCGAGCCGCAGGGCCAGGTCTCAGCCCACCCCGCACAGATCCTGCTGTGGGACCTGGGCTCATCCCAGCAGGGCTTCCTGGCCCACCCTGGTCTCCCTCCCTGTGAAGCCCTTCACCCAACCCACAGACAGGGCCCTCGTCCCAGGGAAAGCCACGGGCCCCTCCACAGCCAGACCCCAGCCAGGCTCCCGGCAGACTGGCACCGAGCAAAAAGCAGGCCCAGCCTCCTGTGTATACACGGGGAATCTGAGACTCACAGGGGAGACCAGCTCTCCAGGCCACCCGCAGGGACGTGGGAGCTGTGACTTGGAAGCAAGTGTACCCCGCCCCCAGCCCAGCCCTGCACAAGGCGTCCCAGGGTGGCTCAGCCTGGAGCCTCGAAAGGGGCATGGGTTTCTACCAGGCCATGGGCGGGAGAAAGGGGGCAGGTGAGGGGTAGCAAGTAACAGGCAGGACCTCGGGGATCCCTGGGGTCCCCGAAACCCTGAGAGCTGGAGGGAGCAAGGACCAGGAGCTCAGGCTGGCGGAGACAGGGCTCTCCCCTGGGGGACCCAGGTGCAGGACACTCCACACTGGCTGGGACCAGGAGGTCAGGCTGGCGAAGACAGGGCTCTGTCCTGGGGGACCCAGGTGCAGGACGCTCCACGCTGACAGGACAGAAGGTCAGGCTGGCGGAGACGGGGCTCTCTCCTGGGGGACCCAGGTGCGGGATGCTCCACACTGACAGGACAGGAGGTCAGGCTGGCGGAGACAGGGCTCTGTCCTGGGGGACCCAGGTGCGGGACGCTCCACACTGACAGGACAGGAGGTCAAGCTGGTGGAGACAGGGCTCTGTCCTGGGGGACCCAGGTGCAGGATGCTCCACACTGGCTGGGACCAGGAGGTCAAGCTGGCGGAGACAGGGCTCTGTCCTGGGGGACCCAGGTGCAGGATGCTCCACACTGACATGACAGGAGGTCAAGCTGGTGGAGACGGGGCTCTGTCCTGGGGGACCCAGATGCGGGATGCCCCACACGGGTGTTTTGTGAGGGCTGGGGGCAAGGGCCATCCTAGAGGTTGAGCAGTGACCACACTGAACCATGACAGGAATTAAATCAGGCGGAGCCAGGGCTGGGCATGGGGGAGGGGACCCTGCACGCCACCCAGTTCTGGCTAGGGCAGCTGGTGGCATGGGCCACTTGGGAGGACTCCTGGGGGCCCCGAGAAGCATCTAGGGGCGATCCTGTGGGCCCCTGGTGGATGGGGTGGCAGGAGGGCAGATGTGGGGTCCCCAGCATCTGGCTGCCCCGAGGCAGGGTGGAAGTGGCCCCATCAGGGGATGGCACCCAAAGGGCCAGATGTCCCCAGGCCAGGCCAGGCCAACCGCGGGCCATGGGCAGCTGCCTTACAGAGGCCTCGGTGTGGCCGCTCAGGAACAAGGGTCCTTTGGTCCAGGGGCTCAGAACCCCCACCTCCCTGGAGTCCTATCAGTGAGCCCAGGCCCTGTTGCTTCCACAGAAAGGGAGGGAGCTGGAAGATCAGGCCCCTCATTACAGATGGGAAGACAAGGCCCACAGTTGGAGTGTCCCCGACCAGGAGCTACCTGGTCCTGCAGACCCCTGGTCGCCATCCAGCAGAGCCCCAGGTCATGCCTGGTCGCCTCTGCACCCTCCTAGACATGTCCGATGTGAGCAGGTGAGTGGCAGCAGGCCCACACCCTGTCTCTGCCCCCTCTGGGGCCTGAGTCTCCGATCTGGGGGTCTGTGACCTCAGGCTGGGAGAGGTGTTATGTCCTGGGGTCCAGAGGGAGCTGAGATGGAAACGGCTCTGAATCCCTCTCTCTGGGGAGGACCTGGTCCCGTAGGGGGCTGTGTGTGAGCTGTTGGCCCAGGGAAGCCCCAAACGCCCACCCCAGCCGGGGCCGGCCTCGTGTCGGGGGCAAGGGAGGGAAGCGCCCATGGGCTACAGAAACAGCGTCCGCAGGAATACTTCACTGGGAGGGTGAAATGAACCTTCCTCCATTGTCCAGGACAAGGCTGAGCATCTGGGGACCTTCTAAAAGTTTCCATCTGATGGCAGCCCTCCCAGGGAGTGCCGAGGTGGCCTCCAGTTCTCTGCCTGGGGCCCTCATCGGGTCAGAGGCCACATGGCCAGGTCAGTCACAGGTCCACACCCCACAGCATTGTCTACAGCTTAGAAATTGCCACACAGAAAGCCAAAGATGTCTACCATTTGGTCACACAGCTCTGCAGCCAAGTACCAGAAGCAGATGTCCCGTAAACAGGACAGATTTGACCCTGACATTCGGTGGTGGACGTTTTAACAGATCTGGGCTGCAGCGCCTAGAACTCACAGAGGCGGGATCCCAGTTCCCCTTGGTTGGGAGAGGTCACGCTCTGCGGCCACTGGCCAAGGCAGCTGGGCCCGGGGCGTGGGGGGCATCAGAGAGCCCCTCCCTCTCCACTTCCAGAGTTTCTGATTTATTCTAGAATCCACAGTGAACAACCACGCAGGGGGCTGCTGAGCCGGGCGGGTCTCCCCTCTCCCCAGACAGGGGAGGTCTGCAGCCTCAGGGACTGAGAGGAAGCCCCAGCCCGGCTCTCAGGGTCCTCTGACCTCAGCTCCATGGCCTCAGCACTGACACTCAGGACAGGCCTGGACAGGTCATTCACAGGAGAGCGTCTTCCAGCCCCATGGGCCATTGCATGGGGAGGGCCCCTGTGAAACTCTGTGGTGCAGGAACTAGGGGGCAGGCATAGAGAGGCCAGTAGGGGACACAGAGCCAAGCCCCAGGGACAAGGAGGACCAGCCACATAGCAACCTGGACACAGAATCCCGCAGGCAGCAGGAACCACACCCGGGCCGGGTACCAGTGGTGACGGGGAAGTGGGGAGGGGGGAGAGAGGAGGGGGAGGGGGAGGACTGAGGGGGGAGGGGGGAGGGAAGGGGGGAGGGGAGGGAGGGGGAAGGGAGATGGGGATGACTGAGGGGTGAGGGGGAGGGGAGGGGGAGGGGAAAGGGGATGGGTGTAGAGGGAGGGGAGAGGGGAGGGGGAGGGGAGGGGGATGGGTATGGGGGAGGAGGGGGATGGGCGTAGAGGAAGGGAGAGGGGGAGGGGGGAGGGGGATGGGTGTGGGGGGGATGGGCGTAGAGGGAGGGGAAGGGGGAGGGGGGGAGGAGGGGCAGCGCCAGCATCTGCCTCTCTCTTGCCGGGAACACCAGGGCTCCTCTGCCCCCTCCCTGCTGGGCCGGCCCCTCCCATCCACCTCCCACTCCAGCCAAATGCTCCTGCTCAACTGCGCAGTCATCCCTGTCTGTGTCCCCAGCCCCAGCAGCCTCTGCTGCCCCAACCTGGGCCAAGCCCCTTTCCGAGTCCCAGGGGTCCCTTTGCCGAGGTGGTCACCTCTGCTGGCCTCAGGCCTCACACCGTGGCACCCGGCACCCAGAGGAGAAGCTTCAGGTTCCAGTGAAAGCCCCTGAGCCTGTCCACTGCCCCGGGGAGCCTGTGTCCCCTCCAGCTGGGATTCCAGACTGGGGGTCAGGGGGTCACAGCTCACCAGGCAGGCAGCTCAGCATTGTGGGTGGCACAGCAGCTCTCCAGGCAACTGGCTCCTGTTTCTGTCAAGCCCAGGAGCCTTCCCCCCACACACAGCAGAGACAAGCCCGGTGCAGACAGACGCCTGGACACCCTGCAGGCAGGGTCGGGCCACCTCAGCCACCTGACGGGGCAGGAACCACCGCCAAGGGCAAATCAGGGGTCAGACGGGGAGGAGTCTGGATTTCCTCCTGAAGCGATGGAGGCCGGAGGCCGTGGAAAGTTGCTGATGGAGTCCGAGACCACGCTTGGGGCACAGAGAGGATGAAGGGACGGGTGCTGGAGAACTCACCAACACTCCCTGACCCTGGACGCAGCCCCCCAGGCAGCCAGCCTAGGGCCCAAGGCCTTGGACGCATCCCCTCTGCCCCCAAGACTGAGAACTCCCGTCCTCCGCCCTGCCCCAGAGGAATGTGTGGGGCGACCCCATTCAGCTGGCAGCGGGGGCCTCCTCCTGGACCCATGGCCAGTGCCCCAACCCATACAAAGAAGGGCAGGGCCTCCCTCCAGGTGTTGGGATATCACTGCCCAGCCCTGCAGCTCAGAGCCCAGGGAGAGAAGGGCGTGTGTGTCCCAGCCCCAAAGGCCCGTGGCCGCCCCAGGGCTGGCAGGACCTCTGAGTTCTGCGGCTCATCCTGGATTCTCCTGGGGGCCCCTCCTAGAGGCAGAGGCTGCCCCAGGAGTGAGCACCAGGTGGGGGATGGGAGGCAAAGGTGCTCAGGCTGGGCCCCTCCCTCCCGGCCCCAGGCCACCCCGCAGCCACCCCTGGCCTGAGGTGCCCTCTGAAGGAGAACTGAATGCCCACAGTCCACCTAGAATCTCCCGGGACCCAGCCACACGTGCTGTGAGCACACAGAGGCGTCAAGAACGTCAGAAACTGGTTTCCGCCTCGTCCCTCCCCACCTGTTCTGCCTCCTGTCCCGTGTCCTCCCCAGTCAGCAACAGGGAGAGGGGCCAAGATTGTCCACCACCCCCGCCACTGTCCACTGGCAGGGCCAGGGTGAGGCCACGCAGTCTCTGGGCCCATCAGGGCACGCACTGGCCATGACTGGCCCCAGCCCCCACCGGGCTCTACGCCTGCACCCTGCACCCTGCACCCGACCGCCGTGTGTGCCCTGGCCTCCTACAGCACCTCCTGCCTGGGCAGGGGCCTCGGCTGCACCCGTCAGCAAGGGCGGCCAGGGTCCTGCCTGGGGTCACTGGCGGCAGCTGGCATGCAGCCCCTGGCTGACCCAAGGCAGAGCTCAGGGGCAGCTGCGGGAAGGGCTGGAAGTGGGTGTGGCCCCCTCCTGCCTCCGTGCTGGGCAATGGCCCTGACAGACTGCTCGGCCCTCCTGGTCAGGGTTGGGGAGGTACAGGCAAGGGGCAGGCATGGTCCCGGACAGACCCTGGACAGACCTCGGAGGTGAGGCCGAGGCAGCAGCAGGCCCAGGAAGTCACCCCCCGTGGAAAGTGGCCGACCCCTGCCATGGCAGCCATGACCCCAGCCGCAGAGTCCCCATGCAGGTCCTCACCAGGCCCTGCCCATCTGGAACGCAGAGGCCAGACAAGCCCAGCGGCCCCTCCCGACCCACAAAACAATGCCTCTGTTTTCAGTTCTTCAAAGAGCACGGGAAGTGCCTGGGGCGCTCCGTCCCGGCCGGCCCTTCACATCTTGAACCACTTGGAGGAGGCCAGCTCTCCTCACCCACAGCTCGCTCCCAGAAGCCCCTGCTCCGGCCAAGGCTTCCCGAGGAAGCCACTAGAAACAGGGCATGTCGGTGGATACAGACGGGCCCTTGGCGCTGTCCCCAGGCCCGCTTCGAAAGGAGGCCTTGGAGCTGGGAGGAAGCAGGCCGCCTGATGTCCTCCCCACAGGACCCGCCCCGGCCCCGGAGGCCATGAGGGAGCCCTTCCCTGTCACCTGGTCCCTGGGGGCGAGAGCATGGCAGGCATCCTAGTGTGGATACTCACGTCAGCACACACCTGTGTATACGGGCATGGCTTTATCACTGGGATGTTCATTCGTATGCACACACACCTTGACACATGCACACCCTGACACACACACACACACGTACACTCGTGCACACACCGTCTCACAAGGTGTCCTGAATGCAGGGAAAGCCCTGGATCGTGCTGGGGTGACCAGGGCCGGCGGATGGGCAGACGGAGCTGTGACGCCGTGCTTGGCTTCTCAGAGGGCCTGGCCCAAGCTCCAGGACTCCGACGGCCTGTAAAGGGGAGGACAGATGCCCACCGCCAGCCCCAAAGGCTCCTACTTCCCTCAGGCAGGACACTAAACTATTGGTCACCTCTGGGGCTTGTCTTTCAACCCTGGCCTCATGTGGGCGGGCAGAGAAAGGTCCCACAGGAGCCCGCCCCCTCCCCCGGCCATGTCCCACTGCACCGGGCACAGAGGTCCCAGGAGGGCATCCCCTTCACCCACCCTATCTCTCTCAAGCACAACTTCCGCCAACTTTCTTCCCCCGAAGCACAGTGCCAGGTCACAGGTCCTCACGGCCACAGGCTGGACACCCTGATCTTGGCATTCGGAATATTCTCACTGTGCTTCGGGGACCCTGGCACGGAGCCTCGATTGGGACACAGTGGTATCCAGCACACGGGCTTCCACTCTCGGCCGTGGCCAGCTCACAGGGAGTGGAACCAAGCGTGTGCTCAGTGGTGGTGCAGTGGCTGGCCCTCAGGTCTGGCTGGCTCAGGGATCAGTAGCTGTGGCTCTGTCACTGTGAGCCCCGGCAGCTGCCCTGGCCTCCCTCCGCCCTGCCACACACCCTGTGACCCTGAACACCAGTCCCCTTGCTCACAAACATGGGGAGCCCCCGGACGCTCCCTCCTGCTTCCTAGTTAACTCGATAATGTCCGGGGAACGTCCATCGGAGCCGAAGGTCTCACTCTCAACAGAAAAGAAGGCGCATTCGCTCCCCAGGCTGCCAGGCAAAGCAGCACCGCAAGGGGGTGGGGGTGGGTTTAAAGCATGGGAGCCTTCACAGTGCCAGGAGGCCGGAAGTCTAAAGCCAGGTGTGGGCCGGCCCCTTCCCAAGGCTGCAGGGGAGGGTCCTTCCTGCCCCTTTCCTTCTGGTGGTGCCGTGTACCCCTGGCTTGCGTGCCCCCCTCCCATCTGCCTTTGTCCTCACAGGGCGGTCTCCAGTGGACACTGGCCAGGTAACCCAGGCCGCACTGATCCTGAGAGCCTCCCTACCTGATTAAGCAGCAAAGCCCCTTTCCAATAAGGCCCCATTCGCTGGTTCCCGGCAGACGTGTCTTTTGGGGGTTGGGAGGTGGCACGTCTCACCCAGTGCTGGTGGCTGGACATAGAAAACGGCATGACGGCCTCTGTGAGCCATTACCAGCCCCACCTACTGCCGTCCCAGCCCTTGGAAAGGCCTGCCATGCTGGAGCCTGAGTCGCCCGTTCCCGATGGTTTTTTGCCACGGTGATGGCCAGCTTTCCTGCCAGAGGGCAAGGATGGTTCTCTCAGGCACCTGAGGAGCCCTGACACTGGCCAGGCTGAGGGAGGAGCCAGGCAGGGGGCACTCTTGGATCTGGGTACCAGGCTGCCCCCACTGCCTCTGTTAGCAACACCAACAGGTATATGCTGATCGCTTGGCTAGGTGAAGATGTTATTAGGAAGACCGGAACCCAGAGACGTGGGGAGATTTGCCCAGGCTCACACAGCAGCAGTGCGGGAGTCAGACTCAAGCAGCTGCTCCCACGTCCTGCTCTTGTAACCACCACCCTAAAAGGATCTGTTGTAAAGAAAACCCAAACTGCTCAGGTGAGCGTGGAGCCTGTCCAGGTGTGCGTGGAGCCTGTCCAGGTGAGCGTGGAGCCTGCCTGTCCAGGTGTACGTGGAGCCTCTCCAGGTGTGCATAGAACCTGCTCAGGTGAGCATGGAGCCTGCCCAGGAGTGCGTGGAGCCTGTCCAGGTGAGCGTGGAGCCTCTCCAGGTGAGCGTGGAGCCTCTCCAGGTGTGCGTGGAGCCTGTCCAGGTGAGCGTGGAGCCTGTCCAGGTGTGCGTGGAGCCTCTACAGGTGTGCGTGGAGCCTCTACAGGTGTGCGTGGAGCCTGTCCAGGTGTGCGTGGAGCCTGTCCAGGTGAGCGTGGAGCCTGCCTGTCCAGGTGTACGTGGAGCCTCTCCAGGTGTGCATAGAACCTGCTCAGGTGAGCATGGAGCCTGCCCAGGAGTGCATGGAGCCTGTCCAGGTGAGCGTGGAGCCTCTCCAGGTGTGCGTGGAGCCTGTCCAGGTGTGCGTGGAGCCTGTCCAGGTGTGCGTGGAGCCTGTCCAGGTGTGCGTGGAGCCTCTACAGGTGTGCGTGGAGCCTCTACAGGTGTGCGTGGAGCCTGTCCAGATGAGCGTGGAGCCTGTCCAGGTGTGCGTAGAGCCTGTCCAGATGAGCGTGGAGCCTGTCCAGGTGTGCGTGGAGCCTCTACAGGTGTGCGTGGAGCCTCTCCAGGTGAGCGTGGAGCCTGTCCAGGTGTGCGTGGAGCCTGTCCAGGTGAGCGTGGAGCCTCTCCAGGTGTGCGTGGAGCCTCTCCAGGTGAGCGTGGAGCCTGTCCAGGTGTGCATGGAGCCTGTCCAGGTGAGCGTGGAGCCTCTACAGGTGTGCGTGGAGCCTCTCCAGGTGAGCGTGGAGCCTCGCCAGGTGTGCGTGGAGCCTGTCCAGGTGTGCGTGGAGCCTCTCCAGGTGTGCGTGGAGCCTCTCCAGGTGAGCATGGAGCCTGTCCAGGTGTGCGTGGAGCCTGTCCAGGTGAACGTGGAACCTGTCCAGGTGTGCGTGGAGCCTCTCCAGGTGAGCGTGGAGCCTGTCCAGGTGAGCGTGGAGCCTGTCCAGGTGTGCGTGGAGCCTGTCCAGATGAGCGTAGAGCCTGTCCAGGTGTGCGTGGAGCCTCTCCAGGTGTGCGTGGAGCCTCTCCAGGTGAGCGTGGAGCCTGTCCAGGTGTGCGTGGAGCCTGTCCAGGTGAACGTGGAGCCTCTACAGTTGTGCATGGAGCCTCTCCAGGTGAGCGTGGAGCCTGCCCAGGTGAGCGTGGAGCCTGTCCAGGTGTGCGTGGAGCCTCTACAGGTGTGCGTGGAGCCTGTCCCGGTGAGCGTGGAGCCTCTACAGGTGTGCGTGGAGCCTGTCCAGGTGAGCGTGGAGCCTCTCCAGGTGAGCGTGGAGCCTGTCCAGGTGAGCGTGGAGCCTGTCCAGGTGTGCGTGGAGCCTGTCCAGATGAGCGTGGAGCCTGTCCAGGTGTGCGTGGAGCCTCTACAGGTGTGCGTGGAGCCTGTCCCGGTGAGCGTGGAGCCTGTCCAGGTGAGCGTGGAGCCTGTCCAGGTGAGCGTGGAGCCTGTCCAGGTGTGCGTGGAGCCTGTCCAGATGAGCGTGGAGCCTGTCCAGGTGTGCGTGGAGCCTCTCCAGGTGAGCGTGGAGCCTCTCCAGGTGTGCGTGGAGCCTGTCCAGGTGAGCGTGGAGCCTGTCCAGGTGAGCGTGGAGCCTCTCCAGGTGTGCGTGGAGCCTGTCCAGGTGTGCGTGGAGCCTGTCCAGGTGTTTGTAGCCTGTCCAGTCTATGTGGAATCTGAGGCTTGATGGAAGAGCAGGCTTCCCAGCTCTGCACACCAATTGCAGCTGAATCAAAATGCCTCATCAGGGCGAGGAACCAGCAGAAAATCCCCGAAGATGCTAACCTTGCTTGTGCTAACCTTGCTGGTGCTCAGCTGTTTTTCTCCTCTTTCCAGATGTTTTCTAACCAAGTTTGTATTACTTTTAGAACAAACATAAGTATAGAAACACAAAGTGAAGACTGAAGGCGGGAGGGCACCAGCAGGGCCCCGTGTATCTGCCGCGCCCTGGGGGTGAGTCAGGCCTGGCGGGAACGCACACCCCACCCTCCTGACCGGAGAAGGACCAGCTCTCCTCACGTCACAGTGCAGGGCAAGACACGGGCTCCACCGAGAATCAGGGCCAGGCTGGCCAGGGCCAGGGCACTGCCCACTCCGTCCCACAGGTGGGCCCCAGGGCAGCCACGTGGCTTTAGGAGACCCCTCCCAGGAGATGACCTCAGCCAGGGAAGCCAGTGCCTGGGGGACGTGCTTTCCGGGCAGCCGTGCCGGTGACTGGTGGGTCTCGGGGTGTGAAGCCCCAGGCCCGGCCCTATCCAGGATGGACACCTGGGAAGGGAGAAGGGCAGAAGTCTCAGGAAGCCTCCAGGCAGCTGCTCCTGCCCTGCTGCTCCCTCCCACACTGCTGCCATGACCCCAGGATATGGACCCGGCGTGTACCCAACAGGCCTCCAACCCAGAGGTGCTTCTAGACCCTGACCTAAGACACACATCTTACCTCGGACTTGGCCATAGTTTTATTTCTGCATTTCGCTTTTGAATCCCCTGAGCCTCACTTGGGTTATTATCTGGAGCTGAGATTACCCCTCCCATCCACTCGTCTGTGTTTCTGGAGCGCCACTTTCCCAGACTCCTGGCCCTGAGGGGACTGAGAAGGCTGTCCTCCCTGTCCCCTGCCCTATACCCCGTGGGGCAGGGACCCTGTCCTCCTGGCCTCCTGTGCCCCTTTCCATGCAGCCATGCCCAGGCTGGTCCTGCCGTGAGGGGAGGGTAAGGGACAGGAGTACCCCGGGGGCCAGCAGCGGGGTTGCCCTCTCCAGCTTTCCCAGCCTGCCCAGAGGCGCATCGTTTGTAACCAGGAGGGTCAGTGAGGAGAAAGGATGGACTGGGAACTCACCCAGTGGTGGCCCTGTCCCACCAAGGGCCCTGCCCAGTGAACACCAGAGACGCACCAGCCCACAGCGAAGGCCACCCGCTATGACCACGGCGCCCCTGGCTTTCCATAGGGATGTGGGCAGGTGCACTGCCTCAGTCCCTAGAAGCCTGGGAGGTAACGGATGACCAGGGCAGCCTGGACACAGGACTCAGGGGCCCGCCAGCCTGGACACAGGACCCAGGGGTCACCAGCCTGGACGCAGGACCTAGGGGTCACCAGCCTGGACACAGGACTCAGGACCTCACAAGCCTGGACACAGGACCCAGGGGTCACCAGCCTGGACACAGGACTCAGGACCTCACCAGCCTGGACACAGGACCCAGGGGTCACCAGCCTGGACACAGGACCTATAGGTCACCAGCCTGGACACAGGACCTAGGGGTCACCAGCCTGGACACAGGACTCAGGACCTCACCAGCCTGGACACAGGACTCAGGACCTCACCAGCCTGGACACAGGACTCAGGACCTCACCAGCCTGGACACAGGACCCAGGGGTCACCAGCCTGGACACAGGACCTAAAGGTCACCAGCCTGGACACAGGACCTAGGGGTCACCAGCCTGGACACAGGACTCAGGACCTCACCAGCCTGGACACAGGACTCAGGGGCTTAATGGGCACCTGTGGGTGCGGGGCAGGTCAGGACAGTGAAGGGCAAGGCCAGGAAGCCTCTCTTAGCACTGGTTAAATTCGGGACCCTTGACTAGCCGCCTACCCTGGTGGCCTGCTCTCTGTTCTCTGCTCTCTCCAGAGCTGTACTGTACGAGGTGAGCTCCACAGCTCTGAGGCACAGCCTTCCCCTCTACAGACCAGCCCTGGGCGCTGCTGCCGCCAGGACAGCTGGCTTGGGGCCCTGGAGAGAGGAGGGAGCCCAGGGAAGGGTCGGGGTGGTGTCCCAGTCACAGGCAGGGCCAGCAGGGCTCCAGACCAGGAGCTGGACAGCGCTGCCCCGGGCCTGGCCCGCATTTTTCATGCATGAGTTGTTTTTCTCAGCCTCAGTTTTTCCATCTGAGGATTGGGGTCCAGGTGGGGAGGGTCCTGGAGATCAAGGGGAGAAGGAACAGGGAGAGAAGAGGTTTGAGCTCGGGACAGGCCACGTGGCCCAGCTGGGTCCCTGCAGCTGCTGCACCTGCCCCGCTGCTCTCAGGGACCCACAGCCCAGGAGGTGGGGTGGTTGGTGCCTGCCCAGACAGGGCCAGGACGGAGGACGGCACGTCAAAGGGGACAGGCTGCAGCACGAAGCTGCTTCTCTCCAGCGCGGGCCCTCTGGGAGGTACAAAGCCCGGGCCCAGAGAGGAGGGCTGTCCCTGGAGCTGGGAGCCACCCTCCGGCAGCGCCACCACCACACCCCCCAAGGCCTGCGTGAGCCCAGAGGAGGCACAGGGACTGCTCTGGGTTCTGGGGAGGGCCCGGCAGACTCTCTGCTGGGATGAGGAATGCAGCCTCGGGGCGTCTGAGTGGGTGTGTTTATGAGCTGGCGTCCGGGGTACATCACGTGAGTGTGCAAGATGCCTGCAGAGAGGGCCGGGGTGGGTGCTGTGTGTGGACGTGACCTGACCCTGCACAGTCACGTGGACGGCCACAGGTCATGCGATTTGCTGGGGATTTGGAAGCTCCCGCCCGTCCACTGCCTGTCAGTCTGTAGATGAGCTGGGGTGAGGGTGGATGAGGCCTTCGGCATGCATCCCACTGCCCAGAGCAGGGCCATCGCCTGGGAGTCCAGAAAAGACGACCTGATCCACCCGTGGAAAGTCAGGAAGCTGACTCCATCCCCGGAGCCTCAGAGGGGCAGCCGTGCGGACACCTGCGCGGGGGACTTCAGCCCCTCAGAGCCGTAAGGGAGTCACTGGTTCGGGGGTCACTTGTTACAAAAGCCCCCTAAGAAACTTGAACAACAGCCGGCTAGGACCCCTGTGCCACAGAGCGGGGAGTGGGAACCCCTGTGTCCACAGAGCGGGGAGTGGGAACCCCTGTGTCCACGGAGCAGCAGCCTAGGGACCGGAAACCTGTGCCCGCTGAGCAGGAGGCAGGAGGGTCATTTCTGAGAGGAACCCAGCCACCAGCAGCCACCACCCCGAGCATCTCACGGCCTCAGGGACCCCAAGGCACAGCCTGCAGCACAGTGGCTGGACCCCCAGGCTGATCCCAAAGATCCCCTCTGTGTCTATCTCTCTGTCACCACCTTCCTGCCAGAGGCAATTCTGGGCCCAGGCATTTAATCAGAGCCCGAGAGAGGGGGTGAAAATCTCCCTCAGAGGAGCCCAAGGCCTAAGGCAGAGCCTCCAACCAGCAAAAAGCAGACCCCACCCCGCACACCCGGGACTCCCATGAGAAAGGGAGGGAGCCCACAGCCTGGGAGAAGAAACCTTCAGAGACGAGGCCCTTCCTCTCTCGGCACTCCCCACTTCAAGTCCAGGTGTGAGGCCCCCCTGCTCCCCAGACAGTGCCCACCCCGCCCAGCAGAGCCCTCACCCAGCTCTCCGGCCCCCGCCAGGAGGCTCACCCACCCCCACCTTCAAGTCTAAGCGCATGTCCCCTTGAGTCCGGTCACCTGTCTATCTCACGGTGCAGAGGACTCAGGAGAGAACCTGCCACTGGGGCTCCACCCTGAGGAGGGGTGCACAGCCCCTCCCTGTTCCTGCGCCTCAGGATTCCCACGCCCCAGACCCAGAGCAGGACACGCCCCTCCCCGCAGGCTGAGCTCTCCACTCTGGGTTCAGATTCCCAGCAGGAGCCCTGTGACCTCTGTTGCAGTTGCCTCTCTGCCCTCTGCCTCCACCCTCCCCTGCCCCCGGCTCAGGGACCCTGCCCTGCACCTGGCGGGTCCTGGCAACCTGCCCTGTGAGCCCCCACCTGCCCTGGCCTTAGGTCCTCCCTGACTCATTCTCACCGCATCTTTACTGGGCCGGGAAGGAAGACAGATGGTGCCTACTGCACCCAGGTCCTTGCTCTGCCCCTGCCCCACCACTTCCAGGTTCCAGAGGACTCAGGGGACCCCTCCTCACAGCCAAGGCCCCTGGCTGGATCCAAGCTGCAGTCACATCCCCTGCCCCAGACTGCCTCCCCAAGAACACAGCCCCCAGACCCTCCAGCAGTGCCTGAGTCAGCGGAGGCCTGCCCTCAACAGAGGCCCCACCCAATCCCCACACTGTGGCAGCTCTCCTACCCACCACCCATTGCCGTGGGGTGCTCACAGCCTCACTGCCAGGGGCTCCCTCTGCTCAGCGCATCCTCATCCGGCCCCAGGGCCATCCATTGTCCGGGGGCTCAAGATGCCAGCCTCCACCAGCCCCTCCTGCCCCTGCTCCCAGGAAAGGCCCCCAGTGCCATCACACCTGGCAAGTTAATTTTTTTTTTCTTTTGAGACAGAGTCTTACTCTGTCACCCAGACTAGAGTGCAGTGGTGTGATGTCAGCTCACTGCAATCTCCGCCTCCGGGTTCAAGCAATTCTCCTGCCCCAGCCTCCCAAGTAGCTGGGACTACAGGTGTGCGCCACCACACCCAGTCCTGCTGGAAGGAAGTGTGCCCAGAAACTTTGCTCTTAGGACTGTGCCTGCTTCTTGAACTCAGGAGCACGGTGGTCCTGAAGGGCTGGGGGAGACCCCAGGCAGAGCTTAGTGAGAGCTGGACTGCTGCGGGGCTGTGGAGTCGTGTGGACCACTGTGGCCTGCAGAGCACGGCCTGGCGGGAGTCCCCACAGGGGCTGAGTGCAAACCAGGCTCGGGCTGCTGGCTGGGAGGGGCCACAGTGGGTGCCTGAGATGAAACTGTCCAGGAAGATTCTCCGTTTCGTGATTTCCTTTGCGTAGTTAGAAAATCCTTTCCAAAATCAGCAGCCTCACAAGCATGACGCTTCCTGGACGTTCATTGAATGGAAGTGGTTTCTCAGGGCACCATTTCCAAGGCAGGTTAAAATTTAAATTTGAGAGTGATTTCCAAAATGCGCAGTTAAACTCTGAGCAACGTGTCAGAGACGAGGAAAGTAATTCAACCCATTACTGGCTTTAAAAAAGTCAAGAGAAGATTCACAAAACGGTGCGTCGACACCTGCTGCCTTTGCTACGAAACAGCTCTTCTTCTATCAGATCATCGGTCCTTCCTGAATAAGGACACCAGAGTCAAACCTGCTGCTCACAGTTGCCCCATTCGCTGTGCTGGCCTCTCAACATCCTGTCGTCCTGAGCACTTCCGTGAACTTCTGGGAGGTACAGGTTCTGTCAAAAGCGAAAATGTGCAGACATTTGACCCTGCGATTCTGAAAATTTCACTTCTGAAGACTGATTCTCGGGAAATAATTGCGCAAAAACATGCCCCGGGAACATCTGTTAAATGGCGAAAAACTAACCAGCAAGCCCTCAGCAGCGGGCGGGGCAGGGAGGAAATGACCTGCCCACATGCTGGGTGACTGGGAGCTGCCCACGTAGCTTCAGAAGCTGACCGCGCCCCCAGGTGTGCCCCAGCACAGCCGCAGCTCCCAGCCCTGGGCAAGGCCCCACCCACACCACCAGGGGACATCTGGCAATGTCTGGAGATGAGACGGTTCTCATAGTTGCTACTGCAGGGGAAGCTACCAGCATCCGTGGGTGAAGTCGGGGCTGCCGAGGACCCTGCAATGCACAGGCCACCCCCACAGAGAAGCGCTCCTGCCAAAATGCCCACGGTACCAAGATTCAGAAACCCTGAAACGTGGATGTCACAATATCAGAACGTCACTCCTCCATGCTATTAACAGAGTTAAAATCTAAGAGGATTGCAGTGAGACTCCCTTTCTCTATGTCATTTAATTTTCAATAGTATTTGGAAAAGCAGGCCAGGGCAGTGGCTCACATACAATCCCAGTACCTTGGGAGGCCAAGGCAGGAGGATCGCTCAAGCCCAGGAGTTTGAGACCAGCCTGGATGACACGGCAAAGCCCCGTCTCTATGAAAAATACAAAAATTAGCCGGGCATGGTGGCGGGCACCTGTGTTCCCAATTACCCAGGTTGAGGTGGGACCACCTGAGCCTGGGAGGTCAAGGCTGCATTGAGCTGCAATTGTGCCACTGTACTCCAGCCTGGGTGATGGAGTGAGCCAGTCTCAAAAAAAAGGAGAGAGAGAAAAAGAAGGAAAAACGAACACAAGATTTGCCTCAAAAAAAGGGGGCTGAGCCCATTTCTCTTGAAGCTCCTGTGTAGACCAAGGCACATATTTTAAATGCTGATCCACCCTTCCACTGGTGGGTTCACGGCCTGCATGTTAAGAGAAAAAGTTGTGCTGGCTGGGCATGGCGACACACCTGTAATCTCAGGAGTCTGGGAGGCTGAAGTGGGAGGATTGCTTGAGCCGGGGCGTCGGAGGCCACTCTGGGCAACATAGTGAAACCCCATCTCTAAGAAAAAAAACTTAGTTGGGCGTGGTGGCGCATGCCTGTAGTCCCAGCTATGTGAAGGGCTGAGGCTGGAGGATGGCTGGAGCCCAGGAGTTGGAAGCCGCAGTGAGCTATGATCACGCTACTGCACTCCAGCCTGGGTGACAGAGCGAGACCTTGTCTCTAAACAATAAAAACAACAAAATCTTTTTTAAAGTTACATTTGCAGAGGGTGTGTTTACTTTTTTACTCCATTTTCAATGGCCTCGCCCATTTAAAGTGTGCAATCCAATATATTTTTTTTTTTTTTGAGACAGAGTCTGGCTCTGTGGCCCAGGCTGGAGTGCAGAGGTGCGATCTCAGCTCACTGCAACCTGTGCCTCCCGGGTTCCAGCGATTCACCTGCCTCAGCCTCCTGAGTAGCTGGGACTACAAGCATGTGCAGCCACACCCGGCTAATTTTTGTATTTTTTAGTGGAGACAGGGTTTCGTCACATTGGCCAGGCTGGTCTCAAACTCCTGACCTCATGATCTACCTGCCTCGGCCTCCAGAGCCTGGCCGATTTTTAACATATTTACAGAATTGCACAACCATCGTCATAATCTAACTTGAGAACATTTTCATCATCCCCAAAAGAAACCTTGTGCCCACTGGCAGCACCCCCGCCCCCGACCCCGGTCCCAGGCCAGCGCAAGGCTAGTCTCCGTCTCCTCAGGGCTGTCTACCCGGGACAGTTTGCAGAAACGGAGCCGGGGCGTCCACAGGCTTTGTAGCTGGGCCCCCTCACTTACCGTCTCTTCTCGAGGCCTGTCCACGTGGTGCGTGTCCGTGTCTCGCTCCTTTTTATTCCTGAGTGATGTCCCAGCGTGTGGAGAGGCCACGCTGTGCTTAATCCTGTGCCGGTTATGGACACAGGAACTGCTTCTCTTTTTTGGCTTTTATAACCGATGCCGCCATAAACACGTGTGGACGTAAGTTTCCCTTCTCTTGGGCCCATACAAGTTGAGTGTCCCTTATCTGAAATACTGGAGACCAGGAGTGCCTGGGCTGTCAAATGTTTCCAAGTTCTGGAGCATTTGCATCATTCTGGTAGGGTGAGCATCCCACATCTGAAAGTCAGAAACTCTCATTGTTCCACGAACATTTCCTTTGAGCGCTCCGTCATGTCAGCACTCAACAAGTCTTAGATTTTGGGGTTTGGGATTTGGGATGCTCAGCTGCACCTCGGATGGAGTTGCTGGGTGGCGTGGGAACTCGGTTTAGGCTTCAGAGAAACTGCCAGGCTGATTTCCACCACAGCTACACCACCCCACATCCCCCAGCACGGACGAGGCTTCCTGCCCCTCCACGTCGGACAGGCCTGAGCCTTACAGAAGCGTAATGCTCTCGGGATCGAGGGCTGTGATTCTAGCTCAGAGGCCCCAGCAGACCAGGCAGGAGAGCACATCCAACAGGCAGTGGGTGGAAGTCGCTAACAGTCGCAGAAATATCATCATCAGTACCAAGAGCAGTAACTAGGCTGAGTCCGTCTGTCGGCTTGTGCAGCGCCCTGCGTGAGCCGAGGCCACAGGCCCTCACGGCCTCTGCACAGACCCCACCCCACAGCCTCTGCACAGACCCCACCCCACGCCAGGCCTCTGCACAGACCCCACCCCACGCCAGGCCTCTGCACAGACCCCACCCCACGCCAGGCCTCTGCACAGACCCCACCTCACAGCCTCTGCACAGACCCCACCCCACGCCAGGCCTCTGCACAGACCCCACCCCACGCCAGGTGGGCGAGGCACCTGCCCGAGGCCACACCGTGAGACGGGCTGATCTGCCATCTGGACTTCAGCGCCCAGGCGCTGGAGGGCACTGCTGGTCCCAGCTGGGCAGACGCTGCTCACAGGCCCCTGGAGGACAGTCAGGCGCAGACATGCTGACCCGGGGCTCTGGGACCAAGCTGGCCCCAGGCCCAAGCACGGCAGGAGGAAGGAAACTTCATCAAAGTAAAAGGCGCCTCGAATTATTGAAACACCACAGTGGGTCCCAGAAAACACTGCACGGTCAGCACCAACATGTATCCACCAACATGCTTCCTGGACTTCTCAAACACAGACAGAATGCGGAAGACAGCCAGCCTCTGTCCTTCCTCCTGCCTCCTCCAAGATCAAGTCACTAACGGAAGAAAAAATCCGACCAGCCTCGGGTGGCGATATTCTGTTAGAAGACAGTCGAAACGTACGTATAAAGTGAAATGTGTTTGAATCATTCAAGAACTTAAGAAACGTAGTGTCCGTACATTTTTATTCAGAAATTTACTATTGAAATTTACTACGATAAATGTCAGCCAAAGCAAGACTCACGTAGAAGGATGGCAGCAAAAAGAATGACAATGAGCGTTCAGTCTGCTCAATCACAGGAGTAAAGTGAAGGCGAATGTAGACATTATTACGGCAAATAAGGATATCACACGTGAAATGTCCTGAGAATTCAGAGATAAAGTTGGCTGGACGAGGTGGCTCGTTCCTGTAATCCCAGCGCTTTGGGAGTCCAAAGAGGGTGGATCATTTGAGCCCAGGAATTCAAAACCAGTCTGAGAAACACGGCAAAACCCTGCCTCTATAAAAACTGAAAAAAACTACCCTACCATGGTGGCACATGCCTGTAGTTCCAGCTGCTGGAGGGACTGAGACCAGAGGATCGCTTAAGCCCGGGAGGTAGAGGCTGCAGTGAGCAGCGAGCGAAGCAAGGGCAGGTACATCGATTTCCTCACGTTTAATAGCTGCGGATATCGCTTGACGTTCCTGATATGCTTCGCATTTGTGTCTGCACCCAAAGCTCCTCAAATTGTAACCCCCGTGTTGGAGGAGGGGCCTGGTGGGAGATCCTGGATCTCGGGGGCAGACTTCCCCCTTCCTGTTGTCGTGATAGTGAAGAGTTCTCAGGAGATCTGGTTGTCTGAAAGTGTGTGGCAGCCCCCG
The DNA here is from genome assembly GCF_030222135.1 of Aotus nancymaae. Classification (NCBI taxonomy): domain Eukaryota; kingdom Metazoa; phylum Chordata; class Mammalia; order Primates; family Aotidae; genus Aotus; species Aotus nancymaae. The sequence continues at coordinate 5,490,180 of NW_026988444.1, forward strand.
CTTCGCTCTCTTGCTCCGGCTCTGGCCGTGTAAGACAGGCCTGCTCCTCCTCTGCCGGCCACCATGATGGTAAGTTTCCCGAGGCCTCGCAGCCAGGCTCCCTGTACAGCCTCTGGAACAGTGAGTCAACTAAACCTCTTTTCCTTATAAATTACCCAGTCTCAGGCAGTTCTTCATAGCAATACGAGAACAGACTAATACGATTGCTAAATTAAGTATAAAAGGATAAGAATATGCAAAAGGAAATATTAAGAATTTTAATATCAATTATGACTACATAGTAGGGAAAACAGGGAGTAGAAAAAATTAATATTCCATGTTCATTACTGTTACTAGTAGTGAACTAATAAATACTACTGAAATAAATGAGGGGTCCAAATATTCCGTAGAGCTGTTGATAACACTTGCACACTCCGGACTCACACAAAGAAAACAAGCCACGTGGTGAAAAGCTTTGGAAGGTAAAGAAACACGCATGACAAAAACACATTACGGCAAAACAGTGAACGCGTCATCCTATCAACGCACAAAGATGAGCTAAACTCACCTATTAGAACACCGAAACTGTAAGGGTTAATCAGAAAACCTGACTGTCAGCTGAATATCCAGATTCAGACAGGCTGAAAATAAAATAATGAAAGGATTGACCATGTCAGCAAATCCAAACAGAAACAAAGCGGAGGTTACAGTCTTAATACCAGGAGAGGCTGAAGTTCAGCCCAATCTCCAAACAAGACAAAGGGAGGCTGAGGGACGGCACAGGCTTCGCCTCCCAGTGCAGCCGCGCGGTTGGGATTATCGCTGCCCCAGAACGGCAGGGCATCGGCATTACTGAGGCTACCTGAGAAGGAGGAGACGCAGCCCAGGGCACGGGAGTCTTCTCTTACCTCTCTAGGCCAGTCACAGATCAAATGGCCTAAACATCAGTAAGGCTATAAAAGACAGAAGATCATGAGGTCTGACTGATACCTCTTAAACATTATGTTCTGAAAACTAAAAATTCACCTTCCTTTATCCTCCTGGAACAGTCATAAAAATCACAACATGTTGCACCACTGAGGAAACTTCAACAAATTCCTGAAATTAGAAATTGTACAGTCAACTTTATACACACGAGGTATAAAATTAGAATTTACTAATAGAATCAGAAAACTAACAGTCTCTGCCTCTACCACCGGTAGGGAAAAAAATGTATTTTTAATAAATCCCTGGGAAAATAGAGAAATGCAAACTGAAATTGCAGATCTAGAAAACAGCAAAAAGAATAAAGTATATTATATACAGAATAATAAAAAATGATAGGATCGCAACTTACTCAAATCTATGGGATACACCTAAAACTGTTCACACTATAAAATACAAATCCCTAAATGCTAACACGCATTAGGAAGAAGAAATGAAAATAAATGCAATATGCATTCAACTCCATTTTGAAAAGAACAAAAAATACGCTATAGGAAAAAAGGAAATGACATTTTTAACATCCTAAGTAGAATTAATGAGTTAAAGATTTGACAAAAATAACAAGAAATAGAAAACCATAAAATGTTAGAAACTAAAAAAAAAGTAATATGGGAAATATACAAAAATAAGAACAGATAAGGTGAAAATAACAGAGTAACTTAAAAGAAACGTAAGTAACTGTCATATTCAACTCTACGCAAATAAATGTGAAAAGCAGAGAAAACGCATATCCTCCGAAGCAGCATGGTTTAGCAAAACTTTAGTAACTAAAGAGAGATAGAAATCTGAATAGAACCGGCGTAAGAAAAAGAGAGAAATAGGCCGGGCGTGGTGGCTCACGCCTGTAATCCAAGCACTTTGGAGGCCAAGGTGGGTGGGTCACCTGAGGTCAGGAGTTCAAGACCAGCCTGATCAACACGGTGAAACTCTGTCTTTAAAAAAATATTATTATAAAAAAATAATAAAAAGAAAAAAAGAGCAATTGTCAAGCAGCTAGTTTTCCAAAAGAGCCAGGCCCAAGTGGTGTAACAAAGGAATTCCATCAGCCCTTGAAGAACAGGGCATTCCAATGCCACTCAATTCCAGAGCATAGATGAAGAGCAGAGGTTCCTGAATTCTTACGTAAGGCAACCATGAGACGGATGGGAACATCTAGCAGATGGTCTTCTATGAGCATTCCTGCAAAAGTCCTAAATTACTAGCAGATGGGGTCCAGCACACATTTAGAATATCGAACTCCAATAAAAGTGGGCTGACCTCAGGGGGAAGCTGCGGGCATGGTTCATCCATGTTGAAGAAGACATTAGATTAAATTCGACATTCATTCTCACTTAGAGTCAAAGACGCTAATAAAATAGGAACACACGGAAGCCCCCCACATGAGATGGAGAGGCCAGCGTGGCCCCAAGCCCACGTCATGCGTGTTGGGAAACCCATCCCGTCGTCCCGTCAAGACCAGAGTGAAACAAGAAGCCGGCCATCAGCGCTGCTCTTTAGCCTTGCTGCAGAGCTGCCGGCCAAGGCCGTGGGAAAAAGAACTAGAGCCCTTGAAAGCACAAAGGAAGAGAGAAAATTAGTACCGTTTTCAGATCACCTAAGTGTGTACCTGGGAAGACAAACCAGAAAAGCAGCTAAACGTTGTTGCAAACCGAAGGAGGGCTTGCACGGCAGCTGAGTGGAGAGAAACAAATCCAGAGGATAAAATGGGGGAGACGCGCCCGTGTAAAATCGCAGTGAAACTAATAAGTTAAAAAGAAATGTAAACATTCTACATGCAGAGAAACCGTGAGTGCTCGTGAGGCAGATACGTGGTGTGTGGTTTTGTTTGTCTGTTTGCTTGTTTTGGGTTTTTTTTGAGATGAAGTTTTGCTCTTGCCGCCCAGGCTGGAGTGCAGTGGCGCAGTCTCTGCTCACAGCAACTTCCGCCTCCCGGGTTCAAGCGATTCTCCTGCCTCGGCCTCCCAAGTAGCTGGGATTACAGGCGTGCGCCACCACACCTGGTTAATTTTTTGTATTTAGTAGAGACAGGGTCTCATCATGTTAGTCAGGCTGGTCTTGAGCTCCTGACCTCAGGTGACCCACCCGTCTCGGTCTCCCAAAATGCTGGGACTACAGGCAACACAGATATATTTTAAACAAATGAAAGACCAGATTATACCCACGAGGAGACAGATTTAACATCATGAAGATGTCAATCCTCCATAGAGTCACGTAAAACGTTGATTCCCATAAAAACACCAACAAAACATTTAAGACAAAAAAGCAAAAGTTTACGTGGACACACGTCCCCAAACCGCATGACTGTAATCCAACCCGTGAGGCGGTGCCACGTGAGCAAGCACGTGGACTGGAGAGACGCGCTGGACCAGGAGGCCCAGATGTCAACACACACGCACATTTTCAGTGCGTTTGCAACATTTTCATCCTGTGAAGAAGGCGATGTCTGGAGCACGTCCCAGGAAGCCTGGGTCCCTGGACATGAGCGAGGCAGGGACAGCAGAGCTGTCTGAGGGAAGGGTCAGATGTGTGCCTCTCGTTCAACACCAAACGTCAGTCATAAGCAGCGCGATCACACAGGTGTTCAGGGAGCCAAGGGGGACGCTAGGGTCTCTACCTTACACGGAGACCTTTCTGCATAGGGCTAAACCGAGAAGCCAGGGGAAATGTGGTGCAAATTGACAACTGGCTGGCACTCTCGCTCCTGTGAGGAGGGATGAGGTCACAGGAGAACTTCAGTCCCGCACTGACCAGAACAGCCCCTCAAACTCTTACATTTAGAAGCTGAGGGGGCAAGACAGCCCGGTGAACTGAAGCCCAGAGGCGACAGCCCCCAGCAAAGAGGAGACACTGTCCCCCTGGGCGGAGAGGCAAAGCAGGCAAGCGGAAAGCAGCCACCAGTTATAAGGGCCAGTGTAGAAGGAGGGGGAGGACCCCCCAGCACGGGTGGGAGGGAGCCAGGCCCTCACCATCGCAGGCCCAAGGGTGCCCCCACCTGGGGAGGACACAGGAACCCAGAACTGCTGCTCGCCCAAAGGGGGCTCTGGGGGACAGAAGGCCGCAGGGCTGTGTTCTCACCCACGGTCAGTCCTGGGCCCTCGCCACCTACCCTGGGCCTGCACTGTGGAGACCCAGCCCTGGACAGCACGGACCTCCAAGCAGAGAAGTAGGTGCGCAAACACCAGCCTCCACCCTGCCACCCTGTGGCCCGAGGGGCCCTAGCCCCCATGCTGTACAGCTGTGCCGCTGCCTCACCCCCACTGCCAGGCTGGTAGCTGCATTTTGGAGTCCAGGGCCAGTCCCCGGTCCCTGATCTGTGCCTCTCTGGGGTCTATCCAGCAACCTCCACGACAGATGGCTGGAGGCAGCTCTGCAAGGTAGGGCAGGCCCTTCCCCCAGCCCCCATCCGGCCCCCATCTGGTCCCCATCCGGCCCCCATCCGGCCCCCATCTGGCCCCCACTGGCCCCTATCCGGCCCCCATCCGGCCCCCATCCAGCCCCCATCTGGCCCCCACTGGCCCTCATCCCTCCCGGGTCAGAGCACCTGCCTTGGGGCAGCTTGGTCCTGCCTGGGTACAAGGATTCCAGGAGGAGATGGAGGAGCTGGGGGCCAGATGTCTCCCAGAGCCACTGGGGACCTGGCGCACCATGACGGCCCAAGGCCCCTGTCCCCTGCCCCATCCGTCTGCACCCCGAGGAGACACCCCTACCCTCCCCGTGTCCTCCCCACCCAGCAAACAGTTTCATAAAATGTCAGAGAGGGAGCCAGCCACCTCCTCCCGGATGCTCCAGGGATGGGCCCCCAGAGACTTCCCTCACCACCCCCACAGCTGCTCTTCCCTCTGGGTCTCCGCTGAGCCTGAAGGTCAGATGGAAGGGAGCACGGAGCAGGAGGAAGGGCCGAGGTCGGGCCTTGGGGCAAGGTAGGGGTCTGCAAGAGTGGCTCCCACCCCCGGGCAGAGCCGCCAGCTCTGACTGAGCTCAGGAATCCAGGGCCTGGGCAGGGGCTGGGAGGTTTTCCAAGCAGCTTCAGAGGAATTTGCTCCCCAGCCCTGGAGGCCCCACTGGGGGACTCTGGCTCCACCTCCCCCAGGCCTTGGGTGTGATTGACAGGTATCAGGATGAGGCAGGGCCAGGCCAGGCTGGGTTTTCCTCCCTCCGAAGGCTCCTTGCAGCTGCTGCCTGCATGGAAAGGAAAGCCGGACCAGACAGGCCCCGAAGACCTGGAGCAGCTGGGCCACAGCTGTCCTCCCTGGCGGGCTGGGCACTCAGCTGGCCACTGGAGCGTCCCTGCAGGGCTGGCCCAGCTCTGTGGCCACGGCACCCAGGCCCTGTTGTTTGCTGTGGCCAGTCCAGGGCCCAACCTGGCTGGGGCTAGAGATCCAGGTCCCATCTCTGTGGCGCCCGCTGCTGCATGCCTCTGCCACCCCATGCCCTTGGGCCACAGACCGTCCTAAAGGACCACCTGTCCAGAGTGCTGCAGACATGCAGTCCAGCCTGGGGACAGGCACTGTCCTCCCTGCAGGCCACCACACTGGCCACAGAAGGGGTGAAGCGAAGCCTTAACTGGCTCCTGCTGAGGCTGGAGCATCCAGGGAGGGGCCAGAGACCAGGGGTCGCCCTGAATGAGCACCAGTGGGAACTGGGGGGTGCCTAAGGCTGCCGCGTGGAAATGGGAGGGCCGAGAGGAGCCAGAACACCCTGGCGGGGGCCTACCATTCCCACCGAGTCTGGAGGAGGCTTCGTTGAGGCAGGAGCCTGACCCACTGCCCGATGTGGCACAGGGAGAAGACGGATATGCAGGGGCGCCACGCGGGGCCAGGAGGCCTGTGTTGGACTGCACGCGGCTCCCTCGTGTGGGGTGGGCGGCACTGGAAGGACTCAGGTCCGGTCAGACACCTGGCTCTGGCCTTGCCCTCGCTGACCAGCCACGGGGTCCTCTGTGTCCTCACATGACCACGGCCCCACTCGCCTCCACTGTGACATCTGCCGGGGGCCGCTGGGTCCAGTGAGGGTGAGCTCCGGCCTGGGTCCGTTACACCAGGGAAGCAGCGGGGAAGGGGTCTCAGATGCGTCCTGAGACAGCAGGGACTCGAGACCCCCGCCCTCCCTCTCTCCCCACCGGCTCCGTGGCTGTGCTGTCGTGGGATGGCTGCATTCCCCACAATCCCGTGTTAGGTCTGAGCTACGAGATCTCCATGGGGAGAGGCAGGGAGGGATGCAAGGTGTCTGCGTGCTGTCCATGGACAGGTGGGGGGGCCGCTCCTCTAAGCCCCTCAATGAGGCCACTTGGTGGCCAGGAGTTCAGGTCAGCCCCCACCAAGAGCAGGGTAGGACAAGGATCCCATCTCACTCGGGCAGAGCACTACACACAGGTAAGGACCAGCAGCTCCCAAAACCCCTGCCCACTCTTAGAGGACCAGGTAACCAGAGAACCCCAGGGTGCTAACAGCAGAGGCCCCTGCAGGTGGATCCTGGGTGGTCTGGAGCCTGGAGTTCCCCAGGAAGGGGCCATTACCAGGGCAGTGGGACTGATAGGGTGGAATGTGGGGTCCCCTTCCGTGCTGTGGCCCAGACAGCTTCAGCTTTGTCCACTGAATACACCACGGGTCGGGGGTCTGTGTAAGCTATTTGTTTAGTTAAACACGTGCTACTAAAAATACAGTCACAAAGTCCTCACAAGCCCAAACCGCATCAGTGTCCGAAAGGAGCGAGCTGGCCACGGTCAAGGCTGAGGGAAGACCAGCTTACGTAATGTTGGTTTCTTACTGAAGGGCAGTCAGAGACATTTGGGTCCATGGGGGAGCGTGTCCTGTGCTATTTTAAAATGATGAAACCATGTTCTTCCCAATTTTCACTAGAGATGAAGGATAAGAGGACTCAGAATTTTAAATAATATGTGTAATTGAAACTACTAGAAATAACAGGGCTAAAAGACAACCGTGTGCAGAAGACATGGAAAGAGAGTGCGGTGTGGTCCCAGTAAGAAGAGGCGTGAAGGTGTGTGTTTTCACTGAGGAAACGAGGAATTTTGTCTTAAAGCCAGACAGATTGTTTCAGAATAAAGAAGAAGGAAAAGCGTAAGACAAACGCTAACCAGATACAGAAAGTTGTAGAAGGCTGGCCAAAGAGGACTGTTAGGTGTGGTCGAACTGCTAATATTAGATCGTTTTTATTCATCAGATCTTTTTTAAAAAAACAAGCTCAGTAATGTACTGGTGCAAAGCAAGAATTAGGTGTCCTCTGCTAAAAGGGCAAGGCTTTCTTGGAATATTGGTCTGCTCTTGACTATGAAGATATTTTTTCTTTAGTTTTAAGTAATGGGCCCAGAAAAAAAATATTTTGTGTTTTATCAGGATAATTTCTAATGCTGCATGCTGTCTTTCATAAAGTCTTTTATCATTTCAGAAAAGTGAGTCTTGGCCAGGCACGGTGGCTCACGCCTGTAATCCCAACACTTTGGGAGGCTGAGGCTGGTGGATCATGAGGTCAGGAGTTCAAGACCAGCCTAGCTGATATAGTAAAACCCCATCTCTGCTAAAAATACAAAAATTAGTTGGGCGTGGTGGCACGTGCCTGTAGTCCCAGCTGCTCGGGAGGCTGAGGCAGGGGAATCGCTTGAACCCGGGAGGTGGAGGTTGCAGCGAGCCAAGATCACAAGATCACGCCACTGCACTCCAGCCTGGGTGACAGAGCAAGACTTTGTCTCAAAAAAAACAAGAAAATAAACTTGGGTCTTTTCAGTATTAAAAGAGCTGCTTTTTACACCTGTGTAAGCTTCCGTATTTGCCTTTGAAATCTGTTGTGTCGGCATTGTCTCACAGTGACCTGCGATCTCATTTAATCAAGTGTTTTAACCCTTTGGAGATTTTTGGCAACTTCCCAAATTCCAATTCTAAATTAAGTCTTTTTGACCTCAAATCAACTTTCCAAGTTTCTCTGGGCTTCTTGTGAAGGATGTCTGGACTGTACCAAAAGCATTTGTTTTCTCTCTTAATAGAAAGAGAGATGGTAAAACGAACTAGGCTTATCCGATACATTGGATTTCACGGGAGGCACAGCCGTGAGTGATACTAAACCTTTCTAAAGTTATATTTACTATTGATCTGAGTATTCCAGAAATTATGTGAAATTCCTAGAAACATGATACGTCCTAGTGTGTTATCATTCATAACTCTAATTATGTTGAAATGTTATCTATCAGGAAGACCACCAAATTCCCCATCAGTTCCATGATACAAAATTGCAAGAGATTCATAAAAAAGACTGACAGGTTCGGGCTCGTGCTAATCTTAAGATCACATTTCGTACAGGGTAAGAATTTCCAGAACAGTAACGAAACACTGATAGATTCACAAAACAACTAACCCAACATCGACAAAACAAATCAGTTACCTGGAACTAAGTTGACTGATGAAAATAGTTATAATTTGTAGCCCTTTTTGTTAGAAATGCTGGTCCTCCAAGGTCTTATTTTTCAGATTTGAGGAATCCTTTTTCACTGAAGCTGGCTATAACTTGCATAAATTTGATATAATATACTTTGTAAACAAAAAAAAAGGAACATTTGTCTTTTTCTCCCTATCTGATTGGTCCAGAATTTGGGAATTTTTATTAAATATTCCTATTTTCATAGCAATACGGGCATTTGCGTAAGTTCAATAGGAAGACACAAGTGGACGGGTCCTTGGCTTGGCTTCTTAGCTAGAAAGGTTTTTAAAGGTCTAATCTGAGATTTCTCCTTACTAAATAATTCTTTAAAATGAAGATTAAGTGATACAAAATCAAGAAAGCCCGTTAGATATTACCAAAGCTCTGACTAAAATATCACAGTTTTGAATATACACAGAATTACAATTCTTATTGTACTTACATAAATAGTCAGGTCAACCTTAGTGAAACGACCTATTTTTAAAAGTTGGCCAGCCTTGGTGCGTCAGGCCTGTAATCCCAGTACTTTGGGAGGCCGAGGTGGGAGGATTGCTTTCTTGAGCCCAGGAGTTTGAAACAGCCTAAACAACATAGACAGACCCCATCTCGACAGAAAACTTAAAAATTAGCCGGATAGTGGTATGCACCTGTGGTCCCAGCCACCTGGAAGCCGAGGCTGGAAGGCTGCTTGAGCCCAGGGATTAGAGGCTGCAGTGCACCACGTCTGCACCACTGCACTACAGCCTGGGTGCCAGAGAAAGACCCTGTTTCAAAAAATATATATTATTTTTAGTAAAAATGGGAATGACTATAAGAAGATTGTATTTCAGTGGAAAACTGTAGTGTGCGCGTTATCAAATTCTAGTCCTGTTGATTTTCATTGAGATTTTGTTACCCGTCTATAAAATGGGTTGAATCCTGAATTCTTCTCCTTATACAAGAAATAGCACTTCCCTTTTCCCATGCCCCGAGACTAAACTGGATGACTTCAAACTGCAGAAAAATCACTGCGAGAGAACACATGTGGACAACCATCAGGCCTGCTCCTCTCTGGGTCACTTGGAGGGTTCCCCCAAACACCACATGACATCATCAGAGACACTCACCCTGCAAACCAGGAAAATCCGCAGGATTGCCATCCTTCATTCCGCCATCCAGAGATGTTTAACGCTCTAGAAACGTAGAAATCTTCTCTGCTTGCTGTCCTCTGCACTCAAAAAGTACAATCATAATTTGCTTCAAACGTTAACCGTTGATTTTCTTTGGTTTTCATAGGACAGCTAAATGAACAATTTAGCCTCAGTCAGACCACAAAATAAAAGTTATTGATACCTTAGCAGCTGAATAAGGAAGAGCTTGTGCTCTTACTGATTTAAAAAATGGTTTTTTCTATCTTAATAAATTAGAAATTGTTGCCAAACTTTAAAGGCTCTTGAGAGACAAATATTAGTCTCTCGCCAGACGGCCTCCTCCCGTGACTGACTCCACTGGAGAAATCTGAAACCCCAGGGAGTCTTTCAGGCCTGGCTGCGACTCTCCGTCCACTCACGGAATTCACATTCCCCTCCCGAGTGTGTGGTGTCCTCTCAAGTGCTTTAAATGCTTTCCAGCAGCCACTCGTGCGTGGAGAGATCGACATCAGAACTAGACAACTCAGAGAGTTCAACAACTCAACCCCTCAGGCCACAATGACTGTGATTTTGTATGGTGGTGACTGTATTGAGAGGACACGGCAACACTGCGGGTGTCTGTCCCACACAGATGTCAGGAGAGTGACACCGTCCTGACACCATGGGCCTCGAGTTTGCCGCATCCCAGATCGCACCTCCGCAGCTCCTCCCTCAGTTGACTTCAGCCCAGGTCCTTTCCCCGTGAAAAACCATAGCCTTGCATATAATAGCTTCCGTGAGTCTTGTGGGTTTTCTGGAAACTGCTGAGCCTTGAAAGCGGGATCTTGGGGCCCCTGAATGTGCCACTGCCGTCAGAAACAAGCGCAGCCTGGCGGGGACTGCACCCTCCCACTTGTGCTCGGAAAACTCTGGGCAGGCCTGGCCCTGACTCCCACCTCCCAGAGCGCCCGAGCCCCGAAAGGAGGCTGGTCCTCCTGGCGCCCAGGCAACTGCAGACACGGGAGTGGCTGGAGACCCACCCCAGCTCCTCTCCACACCCACGAGCGAGCTCCCAGGTGGGGAGCGGGGCCTGCACACATCTAAATGAGCCTCAGCCATCGGCCCTCGGGACCCAGCTTCCTGTGTCCTGCCTGGCCCGCCTCCTAGGGCCACACTGCGGTCACACTGGGGGGCCCAGCCCAAGCCCCCCCAATGCCCGTGGCCGAGCTTGTCTTCAGGGCTGTCTGCACAGACCTCAAATTTCAAGCAGAATCAAAGCCTTTTCAGAGTTTAGGCAAAAATCTTGTGATTTCTTTTTTTCAAATAGTTTGGGCTTGGCAGGTCCCATGCTGCACTTTGCCAAGCTCTCCTCCCTCCTATAATTTAAAGAAGAAAAAAGCACAAATTCAAAACCACTGTGCATTCCGGGGGAGACGTGGTCTGCAGGCTGCTGACTATACCACAGGCATCAGAGCGTCCGCACCGTGTCCACGCGGCCTCGCCCAGCCTCCTCCTGAGTCCTGCAAACTTTCATTTTATATTTTATTTTATTTTGCAATCTGTCAATGAGGCAGAATCTCTGCAGGGAGTTAGAGCCAGCCCGGCCCAGGACAAGGGGGCCAAGTGAGGCCTGTAGAGACTCCCAGCTCCCAGGCCATTAAGGCCAGTATCATACGCTACTAAAAGCCAAAGAAAAATAGACTGAAAACAGCAAAGCTCCCCCAATGCCCATGGCCGAGCTTGTCTTCAGGGCCATCTGCACAGACCTCAAATTTCAAGCAGAATCAGCCCCAGCCCCAGCTATTGGAAGAGGAGCCGGGCAGCCTGCAGGGGGCTCCTGGTCCCAAGAAAGCTTGATGGGGGGGCCATGGACTGAAGCCTGCTCCCATCCCCTCGTCCGTTTCAGAGATTGCAGGCTGCTCAGGCACCCAGAAGACCCCTTCCCGAACCCCTCAGTGTGCCAGGGATGGGCACAGGCAAGCAGGCGCCACCCACAGTGCCTGAAGGCTCAGCACCTTCAGCACACATTGGGAGGGTCTAGTCCACTCCAGAGTCGGGAGCTGGGGGCGGGGAGAAGGTCTTGAAGGGCATGGCTGATACTTTAGCCTGAGGCTTGCCTTAGGGGAGTACCCCCGGAAGAACAGGAGAGCTGAGGGGTGAAGAATGGAAGGACTGCCTCCTGGGCAGGCAGATGCCCCCAAAACCAGAGTTGTGGGCAAGCCCTGGGCGGTAGAACTCCAGCGGGAACAAGACCCTGGTCTGGGCCCTCAGGATACTCAGGCAGGGTTCCCGGGCTGCCACCTGCTATCCAATCCCCTCAGCATGAACTGCCTGGGTCCTCTGGCCTGTGTCCCCCAGCATGGGGTACTTGTGGCATTGAGGTCTTACGTGGCCCACAGGGAAGGAAAGACAGGTCCTTGCAGGGCCCCATGCCCTCTGCGATGGGCACCTCCTCCACAGCAGTCACTCAGCCGCATGCCCACGTGGAATGAGGAGGCCGTCAATCCTGTTCGCCAGGGCTGGGAGCCAAGTGTTGACAATTTTGAGCATTGGGTTTAGCTCGGTTTGGGAAAGGATGAGAAAATTAGAGGATGGGCATCTTTGCTTCCAAGAGTGTCTCGTTCTGTGGATCTGCCCAGGAGCACAGCAGCGGTGTCAGAGGCCCGCCAGGCACACCAGGCCCATGAAAGGCCCAAACTAGAGTCCAGGCTTCCTGTGAGGTGGCCGCCACCTCCATCCCCAACCCCCCAGCCCTCAGGCATCACACACTTGTGCATTTCCAGCTCAATCTTCCAAATGATCAACTTTAAAGAGGTACTGTGGGAGGAACACCCAGGCCCCTGGAAGGCAGTTGCTGGGCCTGGATGCAGAGAGCAGCGACTCCTCCCAGTTGGGATGCACGAGACCAGGATGCCCCAGGGTCGGGGAGGAAGCCAGCTTCACAAGTACGCTTTTTGTGACATGATTCACGGGCATGGGTGTCTTCTTCCAAAGCAGATGAAGGGTGTAGAATCCCATCGGAAGCTCCCCTGTCCATTTCCAGGACCCCCTAGACAGGTGTGGCCAGCAGGCAGAAAGGCACAGTTGGCAGGCACAGGCAACACTCATGCTGGGACACTACGCAGGCTACAAGGATCCCAGAGGGAGATGGAACAGACCCTGGTTCCCCAGGGACCATGCCAGGCTGTGGGACACGGTGCCAGGAGAAGATGGCCAGGGCAAGCCAGACCCAACAAGTGTCCTCATGCCACACAGGCCACGACAGCCCCTGCTCACGCCTCACCAGAACAGCAGCTAGTGCAAGGTGTGGACAGCATCACCTGTGCTCTGGCCCCACTGCCACAGGAATGCCCTGAACCCAAGGAGACCATCACAGCAGGAGAGGCCTGCAAGACCATCAAAACAGACAGGGCTTAGGGGCTGGCCTTAGCAAATCACATCCAGGATGGCATTGAAAATGTTTCCATTGTAAGCAGGGTTTAACGCTGGAATGCAAGGATGGGTTAATAGCAGTAACTCTAGAGGCATAACTCACTACACCAAGAATGGACTGGAGGAAAATGATACAATCATGAAAACAGATGCTGAAAAAATGCTAGTATCCTTCCCTATTAGGACTTTAAAAAGAAACCTTGTAGCAAGGAAAGAATAGAAAAAACCTTCCCCAACTTGATAAAAGTTTCTTCTAGCTTTCAGTCAACACTGTAATTGATGATAAAACTTTCAAAGCTTTAGTATTAAGGTCAGGATAAAACATAAGTTTCTTCATTATTAACAATGTTATCTTTAATATTATACGAGAGATCCTAATGAGGATAACAACACATTTATTTAAAAAAGAAATGAAAGGCATCAATATTTGGAAATAGATTAAGCTGTCATTAATTGCAGATGCTATGATTGTCCACCTAGAAATCAGAAGGTGGCCAATTGGAAAAGTATTAGAAGTAGACAACTTAGCAAAGCTGTGGCTTGAAGGATCAACGGCCAACAGCCAATGACTTCCCTGAACACAGCAACTACCAACAAAAACATATTATCAAAGCTACCGCTCACAGTAGCCAAAACTAAAATATCTTAAGTATAAACTCCAAAATATAAAAAGGCCTAGATGATGAAAAATGTGAAACTTTACTGCAAAGCAATTTTTTAAATTGAATAAAGGAAGAATTTGAACTACATAGAATTCCTGGATGTCAAGAATCAATTCTGAGAAAATATCAGTTCTCCCAGAACCAACCTATGAGTGCTGAGCAATTCTCATCCATTATTTACAGGACTTGATGGATGAATCCAGTGTTCATCTGGAGGAGACACTGGAAAGAATAGCAAGAAATTTTGAATAAGAAGAAATGTATATCTTACAAAACTACGTTATTCAAAACAGTGTGGCTTTAGCCCAGCAATATGCAAAAGAGATCCAGGGTGAGAGTCTAGAAACAGCCTGGTGTGTGCTGGAATGCATATTTACTGGCATTTCACATAAGTGAACAGAGGAAGGGGGAAATATTTGCAACATAGATTCCAGGCAAAGAGCCTAATCTTTTATCCTTAAAGAACTCCTCAAAAGTCAATACCAAAAAAAAACAAAGAAGGTGAAAAATGGCAATGGACTTGAATAGACGAGCCATTAAAAAAAAATCCGAAAGTGGCTGGTAAACGCATGAGAAGATGTACTCCTGGGAGCAGGGAGTACAGACGGAAATACTCCCGACCTCGCCCCTCGAGCCTCGGGTGCGCATGGAGAGGTGTGATGACCTCGGCTCTGACAAGGGCATGAGCCACTAGGGCCTGTGTCTGACTTTGTCTTTTTGAAGGACAGTTGGGCCAAATCTCTTTAAAATATTGAAATGTGCACCCTGTAACTCAGCAGATGTTTCTCATCAGCTGTTCTATAGAAGCCACCAGTGCCATTTTAATGTCACTTTACTTGAAATAAAAACACTCTTCAGCTGGCCGGGAGTGGTGGCTATGCCTGTAATCCCAGCACTTTGGGAGGCCGAGGCAAGTGGATCACCTAAGGTCAGGAGTTCAAGACCAGCCTGACCAATATGGTGAAACCCCATCTCTATTAAAATACAAAAATTAGCCGGGCATGGAGGTGTGTGCCTGTAATCCCACCTACTCTGGAGGCTGGGACAGGAGAATTGCTTGAACCCAGGAGACGGAGGTTGCAGTGTCACTGCACTCCAGCCTGGGTGACAGAGCAACACTCCATCTTAAAAAAAAAAAAAAATAGGCCAGGCACAGTGGCTCATACCTGTAATCCCAGCACTGTGGGAAGCCAGGGCAGCAGATCACGAGGTCAGATCAGGAGATCGAGACCATCCTGCCCAACATGGTGAAACCCCGTCTCTACTAACATACAAAAAATTAGCTGGGTGTGGTGGTACACACCCATAACCCCACCTACTCAGGAGGCGGAGGCAGGGGAATCGTTTGAACCCAGGAGGCAGAGGTGGCAGTGAGCTGAGATCAGGCCACTGCACTCCAGCCTGGGACAGAGCAAGACTCCATCTCAAAAAACAGCAAAAAGAAAAAAAACACTCTTGAGCAGAGGCATGGTGGAACAGGCTGCAGCCCTTTTCTGGAATATTGACAAGGGGTTGACACAAAGGTGTGGGTGGAGCCGTAATGTTGATAGGTGTGGGTGAAGCTGTAATACTGCCAGGTATGGGCAGAGCTGTAATGTTGACAGGTGTGGGCGGAGCTGTAATACTGACGGGTGTGGGCGGAGCTGTAATGTTGACGGGTGTGGGTGGAGCTGTAATGTTGACGGGTGTGGGCGGAGCTGTAATACTGACGGGTGTGGGCGGAGCTGTAATGTTGACGGGTGTGGGTGGAGCTCTAATGTTGACGGGTGTGGGCGGAGCTGTAATGTTGACGGGTGTGGGCGGAGCTGTAATGTTGACGGGTGTGGGCGGAGCTGTAATACTGACGGGTGTGGGCGGAGCTGTAATGTTGACGGCTGTGGGCGGAGCTGTAATGTTGACAGGTGTGGGCGGAGCTCTAATGTTGACGGGTGTGGGCGGAGCTGTAATGTTGACGGCTGTGGGCGGAGCTGTAATACTGACGGGTGTGGGCGGAGCTGTAATGTTGACGGGTGTGGGCGGAGCTCTAATGTTGACGGGTGTGGGCGGAGCTCTAATGTTGACGGGTGTGGGCGGAGCTGTAATGTTGACGGGTGTGGGCGGAGCTGTAATGTTGACGGCTGTGGGCGGAGCTGTAATGTTGACGGCTGTGGGCGGAGCTGTAATGTTGACGGGTGTGGGCGGAGCTGTAATACTGATAGGTGTGGGCGGAGCTGTAATGTTGACGGGTGTGGGCGGAGCTGTAATACTGACGGGTGTGGGCGGAGCCGTAATGTTGACAGCTGTGGGCGGAGCTGTAATGTTGACGGGTGTGGGCGGAGCTGTAATACTGATGGGTGTGGGCGGAGCTGTAATGTTGACGGGTGTGGGCGGAGCTGTAATACTGACGGGTGTGGGCGGAGCTGTAATGTTGACGGGTGTGGGCGGAGCTGTAATACTGACGGGTGTGGGCGGAGCTGTAATGTTGACGGGTGTGGGCGGAGCTGTAATACTGACGGGTGTGGGCGGAGCCGTAATGTTGACAGCTGTGGGCGGAGCTGTAGGCACTGCCATGGAGAGGCCACCAAGGCTCGCTCAGGGTTCAGTTAGAAAAGGAACGCTGCACACCAGTGGGCGTCAGACGCCTGAACCAAACAGGGCCATTTAGGAACAGAGAAAGTTCTAGACAGACGCGCTCACGGCGGCTCACCCTGGTCACTCTGGGTGAGGGTGTGATTTGGGGGTGTGAACAGGAGCCCTCTTTTTTCTTTTTCATATACTTCAGAATGTGATGTATTCTATTTTAACCATGACTAGAGGTTTTTCAAGCTTTTCAAAAGCTTTCAATTCTGTTGCTGGTCCTAGGAACCGGATCCTTTGGGACCACACGGTCTTCAGCCCTCCTGGTCCTGCCTCCATGACCGGCGACCGTACCTGGCGCCGGCGCCTCTGCGGCTCACCCTCCTGATGGGTGCATCGGGCATATGGCCGTCGGGCCTCTCGAATTCAGCCCAAGCTCGGTGAGTGGAAGTCCCCGGGTTACCAGCCCTCCTGATACCCTGTACCTAACGCCACTCCGGGTGCCACACTCCAGAGTCCATTCTGCCCAACACCGCGACTGTGCGTGGCTCCAGCGTTTCCAACCACTGGGAGGGTGGGAGGGACGGCCAGCAGCGAGGTCTCTGTGATTTTGAAGTGCATTTTCCCACAATGGCAATTAAAATGCAATGCCTAATTCTGGACGGCTTCAAGATGAACTTTAGAAATGGTCGCACAGCGAGGAAAGCTCCTTCCAGAAAACCTGCAGGCGTGGAGGGAGACTGAGGCTATGAGGAGGTGGGGCTGGGCTGGGGACTGGGTCTTCCTGAGGCGCTGGGGGGGCTGAAAGCGGGGGGAGGGGCTGGCTGGTGACCAGCTCTGTGGAGGACGACGGAAGTTAGCGCTTTCTCCGCGATTGTGTCGAGCAGCCTTCTGAACAGTCCTGAGGCTCCCAGTGAGTCATAAGCAGGAGTCCTCATGTTGGGGCCAAAATCTCGGCGGGCAGGCCTGTTGTCTGGACCAGGGGCATGGGGGAATGTCCAGGCCCTTGGGGCCACACAGGCGCAGTGCCCTGCTCCGCCAGGCTCAGACTTTTCCAAACACCCTGCTCCTTGTTAGCCTGAGGGATGGTGACCATGCCACCTCACCTGATCATTCATTCATTCAACAAGCCCTGCTCACTCCTACAACGGCCACTCAACCCCCAGCTGTGAAGACCCGAGTCTCAGCGGGTGCCACCCCACCAGGCACGTTCTGGTGCTTCGGAGACAGCAGAGCCGACACTGCCCTCGCCCGGTGGCGCACTTACCTTCCAGGGAGAAGCTGCCTCATCCATGAAGAGACGGTTTCCGAGGGCAGCTGGCGCTGGTGAGGACTGAGGCAGGAACCCTGGCCGGCAGTCATTCTGTGAAGCCGCTTGGTGGACTCTGCCTAGCCTGGTGCCCAGCACCTCCAGCCCTGCAAAAACACACGCTGTGTGCCCCTGGTGGCAGAGACAAGCACAGCTATGGCGGTGCTCCAGAAACCACACGATTGTCCACGCGCAGTGGACTGGGCACGGAGACCACGGTGCTCACAACGGAAGGCCACATGGGGACGAGGCGTGGGCAGCGACGCGGGCGGCGCTCAGCTTCGAGAGACCGAGGCCAGCACGGGGGAGAGCGCCAGGCCCGACGGCCCGTCACTGGGTCAGGGCCAAAGGCAGGGCAGCTGCCCTGTGGCAGGGGAGCTCCGAGCAGGCGACTTCAGGGTGCAGGAAAATGTGGAGAGGAGGTGAGGGGTCCCTCGGGTGGGGCATGCTCTGTTTCCTGATCTGGGTGCAGTTTATGAAATGCAAATTCATCAAGCCCTACCCTCAGGCTTGCACGCTAATCTGGTATATCACACTTCGCAGTGGCTCACACCTGTGACCCAACACTTTGAGAGGCCAAGGCAGGAGGATTGCTGGAGGCCAGGAGTTGAAGACCAGCCCGGGCAAATAGCAAGACCCCGTCTCTACAAACGAATTTTAAAAATGAGACAGGTGTGGTGGTGTGTGCCTGTAATTCCAGCTCTTCAGGAAGCTGAGGCAGGAGGATTGCTTGAGCACAGGAAATCAAGGCTGCGGTGAGCCGTGGTCGCACCACTGCACTCCAGCCTGGGTGACAGAGCAAGATCTTGTCTCTAAAAAAAAAAAAAGTTGAAATGTCACTGGCAACACCCTGGAAACCAATTCATGCACCAGGATTGAAGATGCCTCCAGTTCACTGAGACCTCTGCAAACTGGCAGGTCCATAGTTCAGAGTCAGCCCAGAGTTCTTGCTGGGTGGGAGGGGCCAGGGCTTGCCTGCTGGAGACCTGGAGCCTCCCCTTCCAGGCGAGGGCTCTGTCTCAGGGTCCACCCACCTCTCCCTAGGCCTGAGATGATGGGAGGGGAGGATGTTGCTGGAGAAGGCTGTGATGAACAGGGAGGCACCAGGGCAGGGAGGATCACAAGCTGTCATGAACTTGTGCAAATTACGATGCCTCACCCTCCAAACAGCTCTTTGCTTTGGGGACTGAGGGAGCTCTGCAGACGGGCCTGTGGACGGCCCAGGAGACCGGGCAGGGCCACAGTCTGACCCCCTCCGCCCTCAGGGGCCTCATCTCTGTGGACACAAAACCCTTCAACTTCAGGCTTTCCCTAAGCTTTGGGGAAGGATCGAGGTGAACCTGGAATCAGAAGCGGGAGGGGCAGAGGGTTTGGCTTCCTGGACCCGTCTAGAGGAGCCAGGGGCTCAGAGGCTCCTGCACAGAGGCCACGGGCAGCCGCGCTCTAATCTTCAGAGTCCTTGCAGGCTTCTGATTAGAGCTGGTTTTCCAGTGACCAGCCAGGAGGTGTGGACTGCAGGAGGAACAGGCCAAAAGCCAGTGATGGTCTGGCAGGGGAGAGGCAGAGAGAGGGGCAGGAGCCACAGGGAGGAAAGCGGCAGGCAGGGCCCGCAGGAAGGCCGTGAGCTGCCGGTGCTGGGCACCCTGGCATGCACATGGGGCTCTGAGCTCCAGGCCTTGGGGTGCTTCGTCCTAACACAGCAGACAGTGTTGGGGTGCCCCATCTGCTCCCCCTCTCCTCAAGGAGACCAGGCGGGGAGGGGCAGGAAAACCCGAGCCCAGCTCAGCCCAGAGCGGAGTGTGTGGGGTCACCTCCTGCCGCCAGGTCCTCGGACCAGAGGGACAGGCACCAGCTTTTGGAGGGACCACAGGTGCACTCCCCTGACCCCACCCACCATACGGGTGACCCAGCCTCACTGAAAAGGCTTCCCATCCTCTGACCTGGACAAGGGAGGCCAGCCCAGACTTCTGCTGATCAAAGGGACCCAGCAGAGCAGAGCAGGCTGCAAAGAGCTTCACCTTGAAGTTGACCGCCACGTCCCAGGCAGCCGGACCATGCCCTCCAACCCCTGCTGTCTGCAGGCGCCTGCTCACATCCCTGCCTCCCACGGCAGCAGGACAAGGCCCTCATCAATAGGGACGCTACGGGCAGTGGCATTCACAAGAAGGCACCTGTGGACAGCATCGACGACAATCGCTCAGGCTGTTTGGAGACTTACTTTTGGAGTCCCTGAAAGACAATCTCTGAAACCAAACAGAAAAGGAAAGCTGTCCCCCGTGGCATCGGGGAAGGGCACATACACTCACGGGGATTCCTCAGAGCAAAAGCAGGATCATTTCTGAGCAAGAAACGGCGCCCTGCCGACCTGCGATCCAACGGCTGGGAACTGGGGACGCCGGTGCTCCCCGTGTCTTCCGGGCAGAGCTGGGCTCGGCGTCCAGCAGTCCCCCATCCCGCTCTCGGCACAGGCAGTAGCGGGTCCTGAGCCAGCAGCACACGCCCTCCAGGACCTGGGGTCCTCCAAGGAAAATGGGGGCGTGGAATGGAAACTGCCACGCCCTGGTCCGACAGGCGCTGCCCGACTCCGCCCCTTCAGACAATGCCGAGGGGTCCCTCCTTCTCTGCTCCTCACTGGGGAGCCACCCACTCTTTCAGGAACTAATGCGGTTTTTCCTCTCAGTTGTCTCCTCACTCGTTCATTCACTCCTTCTGTCACACGTGTGTCCCCACCGTCTAGACAGGCAAAGACGCCAAAGCAGGACGTGGTGGTCTTGGTCAGAGCCACACGGCCGCTGTGGTGGCTAGGGCTTGAGGTATCAACTATGTCCTCAAACCCCCCATGTGTCCTGTGTGGAGCGGCCCCAGGGACGGAGTGGAGGAGCCCTGCCCACCCTCCCCGAGTCCCCGTCTGGACCCTGCACCCAACTAGCACGGGCGGCCTGGCGGCTCCTGCCCTTGTGACCGCAGGCAAGTGTGGCACTGCCAGGAGGGAAGGAGGGGCACCTGCAGCTGCTCAGGCTCCTGTGGCTCCTCCCCAGTGCAACCCCGGCGTTTGCTTCTGATGCCCTCGGTGGCATGTGCCAAGCTGTGCCCTGGCTGAGGGCACCCCTCATCCTGGGCTGTCCTAGATAGGTGCCAGATCTCTGTGGCCAGCAGTCTGATGACAAGGAGGGCAGAGCCAGGCAGAGACAGCTCGTGTCTCGGGAGCACTGAGGTCCTGGCTGCCAGCACTTGGGGGCTACCATGTTCTGCTCCTCTGGGCTGATGCGTGGCCTGGGGCAGGGATTTCCGTCTGCAAAAGGTAAACACCTCCTGCTGGCTGGTGGGGAGTGGGGAGCAGGAAGGAGGTTCTGTGGGTGGGGACGTACAGGAGGTGGTCTGTAGGTGCCAGGTGGACGCATCCTCTGTCTGTGCCCCCGAAGTCCGTCCCCACATCTGGGCAGCTTCATCAGAGCCACCTGGGGCCGGTTCCTCTGGTCTCTGGGGTCACGGGCCTCTTACCGCCTGGCCAGCTGCCCTCTGCCCTTGGCCTCCCTGCTTCTTGTCACCAAGGCTCTGTGGCAGGTGCCAGCCCCTCTAGAGCTGGGAGGAGTGGCCCTGCCCCTTAAGCTGGATCTGGGCCATGGGCTGACACCACGGCAGGGCCCCTCATGGCAGCTCTTCTCCCTGGGGAGGCAAGACCCTTCTCTCTGGCAGAGACTCCACAACCAGGACCAAGCTGGGTCACATGAGCAGCGTCTGTAGGGCCTGGTGGGACACACGTGGGCCGGGCAGAGCTTTTCCCCCCTCAGATGCTGGTGGAACGGCCAGGAAAGCAAGCAGCATGCCGGCCCACAGGTGCACAGCTGGTCAGTGCTAGGCCGAAGTCAGGATGGCGTGAGCTCACGGGCTCGGGCACTGTCCCCAGGCTGCAGAGGCCACACTGAGGCAGGCTCAGGCACTGTCCCCAGGCCGCAGAGGCCACACTGAGGCGGGCTCGGGCGCTGTCCCTGGGCCAGAGAGGCCACACTAAGGCAGGCTCGGGCACTGTCCCCGGGCCGCAGAGGCCACACTGAGGCTTCTTTCTCCTTATCTTTCTGTGGCTTTCGACCAGCTGTCCTCACCGGTGCAAGCGGGAGGAGAAACTGCACCCCAGTGTGGAGGTACAAACAAACGCGCCCCGGGTCCCTGGGAAGCCATGCAGGCCACCCTCACCCCCACGCTTTGGCCCAGCCTCAGCCCCACTGCCTTCCCTTGCCTCCCTCAGGCACACACCAAGGCTGAGCATCACGAAGCCAAGGAGACCAGGAGGACACTTGGCGAGAGCACCCAGCCTCGGCGAGGACGGGGAGGCCACCGGCGCCTGCGCTCCCGGCACATGCTGCTCCCACAGTTCTCCGGAGCCTCTCACGCTCCCGGCCGCCTCCCATAGCAATGACAACTCTGCACCCTCTCCAGAGAAGGTCCTGGCTGCACGTCTCCTGGTTTGTGAAATGGGAATGATTCCAGGACCTGCCATGGTGGTAAAGACTTCCTTAGGGAATGGAGACACCTTGGGGTCACCCGGGCCAGGCGGGGGCTGCGACCATCACGTTCTGAGCCCTGCCGTCCACGCTGCCATCCAGAGGCCCAGAACTGAGCTGGAGGAAGAACCTGCCTGGAGGAATGACCCAGTCTGCTGAGATGAAGAGGCACAGTGATGTGGTAACGAACGAGCCTCAGCCGGGCTAACCCCAAGTCCAGGTTCCTAGGCCCTGGCAGCCCTGCCTCACCCTGCAGTGCATGAGACCACACAGAGAGAGGGGTCGGCCCGGCTCCTGACCATGCTGGATAAGGTGTGCGGCAGCTGCGCCAGGCCCAGGCACGGAGGGGCAGGCCCGGGGCATGTACTGCACAGGGGTCTATGAGTCACAAGATGTGACGCAGCAGAGGGTACGTGGGGGAGGGTAAGGAAGTGTACACTTGGATCAGGTCGCCAAAGCCTCCCTCTCCTGCAATGACTCAGTGTCTCTGGGTGAAGGAGCAACCTTCTACGGGCGCAGGGTAGGAAACCCCAAGAGCGCAGGGGTAGGGGACCCACCATCCCGCTCCAGCCCCCATGGTGGCTGAGAGCCCCAGGCACCGGGAAGGGGAGGCTGGCCCCACCCCTACCACGGCTGCTGCAGCTTCCAGGGGTTGCCACAGGTGGTGAAATCCAGGCATCCCTGCTGCACATGGGGGTCATCTAGAGGTTCTCAGCCAAGGCTGCCGACCTCCATGCCTGCCCCCAATTCTGCAGGTCAGGCATCTGACTTCACCACCAGGCCTTACCATGGGGAGGGCAGGGGACCGGGTAGGGGCTCTGGGAGCCAAGTAAGGAGCCAAGCGAGGCCCTCCAGACCTCAACACCGCCGTCCTCGCCCCTCCCCACAGACCCCGTCCAGGCCAGCTCCCCCTGTGCCGCTGAAGCCACGCGCCCTCCCACCGTACGATGTGCCGGCAGCCCTCCCGCCTTCCTCAAAGAGGCATGGGCTCCGGGTCACTGCACCCTCCTCCCCCAGTGACCTAGCTTGTCGCCGGTTCCGACCCTATCCCTTCTCCAGAGGTCACCTGGCCCCACCCAGAAGCCCAAACCAGTAGACCGGCCCTGCCCCATCACTTTGGTTTCTCCAGCATCCAAAGAACGTGGAGGGTCACCCCCCAAAACAGCTGCCAACGTCCAACAACTAAGTCATCTGTCGCCGCTCCCTGGGACTGGGAGACGTGAGGTCAGTTTCTTGGCCAGTTTCCTGCGTCCAGCCCCCACACCACAAACACCCCAGGTGTGAGCCGGAGCCCCGCGCGAGACGGCGGGAAGGGGGGCGCTACGGGGTTCGGGCAAGGAGAGGCGCGCGACCGGCGGGCGGAGGGGACGGAGGCGCCGGAGGGCGATCGCGAGGCGCGCAGCCGGGGTGCAGGAAGCCGGGGTGCAGGAAGCCGGAGCGCGCGGGAGGGACCGGGGGGCCGGGAGCGGGATGCCGAATTCGGCAGGGGGCGGGGAAGCCCCTGATTGGGGCGCGGGAGGCGTGATGTCACGTCCGGCGGGGGAAGCCCTGCCTCGCGCACCCTCCGCCCCCGTCCCCGCCCCCACAGGTGGTGCCACCGCCCCGGGCGCTGGGCGTGGGGGCCCGCCCTACGGGACCCCGGCCACGGCCCCGCGCTCCCAGTCTGGCTCTGTCGCCTGCCTCCGGGGATCGATAGAGTCGCGCGGCCGGCGCGGCCCTCAGGGCCCCCGAGAGCCGAAGGAGCACCCGGTGCGCCCCGGCTCGCGCCCCCGCGCCGCGCCCCGCCCCGCCCTGCCCGGTGCTCCCAGTCCTTCCCCCGCCCCTGCGCTCCCGCCCCGCCCCTCCCTTCTCCAGCGGCCGCCGAGGGGCCGGGCCGGCGGCGGGGGAGGCGCCGAGCCGGGACTGCGCTCGCCCGCTGCGCTCTGGGCTGCCCGAACGAGCGGCCGGACCTCGCGCCCCGCGCGCTCCGCGCCGCCGCCGCCGCCGGCTTTGTTGTCTCCGCCTCCTCGGCCGCCGCCGCCTCTGGACCGCGAGCCGCGCGCACCGGGACCTTGGCTCTGCCCTTCGCGGGCGGGGAGCTGCGCAGGGCCCGGCCGGGATCCGGGAAAGGCGCGGGTGGGGGCCCGGGGGCGCCGCCGGCCCCGCCATGGAGCTCCGGGCCCGAGGCTGGTGGCTGCTGTGCGCGGCCGCCGCGGTGGTCGCCTGCGCCCGCGGGGACCCGACCGGCAAGAGCCGGAGCTGCAGCGAGGTCCGCCAGATCTACGGAGCCAAGGGCTTCAGCCTGAGCGACGTGCCCCAGGCGGAGATCTCGGGTGAGTGAGGGCGCGGCGCGGGGACCCCGGGCTTCGGACTCCGGACCTCGGCGCGCCCGGGATCTCCTCTGCGCCCCCTGCTCTCCCCCCTGCTCTTCCCGACACGGTTGCTCGCCCCTGGCGCGCATCCTGCCGCCCGGCCCCGAGTGGCCCCCTGCGCCGCGGCTCCTCCGCAGCCCCACGGCCTTGCCTCCGAGCCCCGCGCCGCCTCCCTCTCCTGGGTCCCCTCCGCTCCGCTCGGGCGTTCCCCGTCCCCCGGACTCCGGCCCCTTCCCCGCGGAGCTGTGCTCGCCGGGCTGCGGGCCGGGCGGTCCCCGGCTGGCTCGTGGCGCTTCTCCCGGGCCACGGCTGGAACTGGGCGTCTTCTGCCCGCCGCCCGGCCCAGCGCGCCTGCAGGCCGGGAGTCCCAGCCCCCGGGTCGGCTTCGGGGCAGCGCGGACCCCCTGTCCTCTGTACAGCCCTCTCTGGGAGGCGTCTCGGTCCTGCCCTGGGATTCTTGTAGGGTCCCCGGCAACCACAGCCTGGGTGGGTTTTATAAGCGGACCCCCTGCAGCGGGGAGGGGGCAGTTCGGAGGGGCGGGGAGGGAGCGGGGCGCTTCTCTGCGGGCAGAACGCCGCCGCCTCGCAGGGATTCCTGCCCGAGAACTTGTGCGCGCCGGCCCCCGCCTGGCACTCGGGCGGCCTCGCGCTGCGAGTCCAGCTGCAGGTGGTCGGCGCGCTGGATCCCGCCCAGGGGCCGTGTCATTTCTTTGTAAGAACAGCGGTCCTCCTGGCGCCCCCTAAGCCCTGCAGCCGCCTGCGGCTCTGCGTCTTCCCTTCCTGTGGCCCGGAGGAGCTCTGGGGACCGACATGTACCGGTGGCTCAGTGTTCTGAAGACCTCTTGGAGCCCAAGCTTCACTCTCCCACGTGTGGGGACCACCCTGGACCTGTACCCGGGGTCAGGGACCTAGTGGGCAAGAACGGAACAGACCAGATTTCTTCTCTGGG
The DNA here is from genome assembly GCF_030222135.1 of Aotus nancymaae. Lineage (NCBI taxonomy): Eukaryota > Metazoa > Chordata > Mammalia > Primates > Aotidae > Aotus > Aotus nancymaae. The sequence goes on from NW_026988444.1 coordinate 5,515,441, forward strand.
GGGCTCCTCTGAAACCAGGGAGCGGGATTGCGGGTGGAGGACTCAACGCAGGAATGCCCACGGCCCGGGGATTCTGAGCAAGAAGGAACCGTGCGTCCCGGTGAGGGGCGTCTGTGACCATGCTTTACTGCGGGGGATGGAGGAGGGCGGGAAGGAGGCAGCCGGGCTCTGGACCCCTGCCCCTCTGGGAGGAACAGAACCCACAGACAGCGCCTTGGCGGATCTTCCGATGCCCCCAGGCTGAGGTTCTTGTGAGGGAGGACCCCCTGACCCCCCAGGAGGAACAGAACCGGCAGACAGCCCCTTGGCGGATGTCCCCATGCCCTCCCCCAGCCTGAGGCTCTGCGAGGACCCCTCCAAAGCCCAGGACAGGCCTTCCTTTGCCCCTCTTTGCAGAGGACAACACTTTTATTTCCAAGCTGCCTCCTGCACCCCACTGGGCTATGTCTCAGGTTGGGAGCACACCTGGGTGCCAGACAGCACGAAGCCCTGGGCACGGTTGGGTTTGTGCTCTGCCCCCTGCTTCCCACACACCCAGTGAATCCCTCCCTGGGCACCAGGGTGGCAGGGTGGCTGAGCAGCTGCCCCTCCCAACCCAGAGTCTTGAACCCAGCCCTTTTGAGCACCCCTGTGTCCTCTGGGCAGTCGCGTCCTTAGGAGCTAACCTAGCCTTGCTTGCATCCAGAGGCCACTGCTCCCAGTTAGAGAGACAGAGTGGCAGAGTTTGGCCATCTTCCAAGGGTGAGAAGAGAGGGCAGGACACGATGGAGAAGTTGCCGTGGGCCGGGCCAGAGAGCACAGATCTTGCGGCTCTTGGGTTGGGGAATGCGGTGACAGGGACGCGGAACAGGCAGGTTGTTTCCCTGTGTGTGATGGGGGGGTGCTGTCCACCCCTCATAGGGAGTTTGAACACCCTGCAGCTGTCTAAGCACGATGCTAGCCAGGGGCCAGTGCCTGCCGCCAGGGTCCGGGGCGCCAGCCTCCTGCAGGCCTGCAGGCCGGGCCTGCACTGGTCAGGGTGAGCGCCTCTCCAGCCGGTGCCCTTCCGCCCGGAGCTGCTTTCCCTGGACCCCCTATGGCTGCAGAAGTCGGGAGTCACCTTCGGGGCCCAGGGTACAGAAGAGAGTGTGGGAGCCACGTGGGCGGAGGGAAACAGGGTGATCCTCTCCGGCCTGGGGCTGCCAAGCCCAGTGTCCCCTCCTGCTCTGTTGCTGCGCCTGAGCGCCGAGGGCCGGGCGCCCTCTGGTGGTCCCTGGGCGGCAGATCCTCCCAGGAGCCCTGGACCCTCAGTGGCCTGGTGGGCACCATAGTCACTCCTCTCCTGCATCCAGACTTCTCCAGGGGGACCTCCTCAGAGGGCAAGGGGAACCCTGAGGTTGGGCACCTCGCTGGCCCAGGGCAGATGAGGCAGACGTGGTACTGCCTCGTGGGAAGAAGAGCGGGCGGCCCTGAGTGTGTGGCTGGCCTTTCCAGCCTCTGCCCAGGGACCAGAAACAGCAGTGGGCAACAGGAGACTGCTCATGAAAGAGGGCGGTGTCGGGACATATTGGGCTCCCTTTTGAGACCTCCTTTGTCCTCTGGACAGCTGGGCCAGGCTGCAGTGACAGCAGGGGTCGTCCCATTTTATGAGCAAGGAAACAGGCCTGGGTGTCAGCAGCTGGACCATAGCACTGCAGCGGGGCACCCGGCCGCCCTCCCTTTATACCAGGGCATGGCACAGAAGGCAAGGGCGGGCTGAGTGGCACTCCGGGCGCCCCTGCTCTGCCAGGAGCCCTCATGCTGAATCACCGCCTGCATGCCCGCAGGCCTGCTTTTGCCTGCAAGGTTGTTCCTGGGCATAGGTGTTCCTGGAGCACCTGCCTGGCCTCCTGGTGCCTGATGTGATGGGCTTTGGGTCTGTTTGCACCTTTGCTGGGGTCCTGGTGCCCCCCCTTGGCACCTGAGCTCCCTGGTCACTGGGACCACCTCTTTCTGTTTCCCTGTTGCAGCCCCAGAACCAGGCTGGCTCCTGGCCCCCAGGACCTTCTCGGTGGACACCCCAGGCCTTCCTGGCTTCACACCCGGCTGTGTTGGTGGGGGGAGCGGGACATGGAGGGTGGAGGGGGGTCTCCTCGGAGCAGACACCCCTGTTCTCAGGGTCTCCCAGTCTGGGGCAGAGGAGGAGGGGCCCTGAGGTCCAGTTTTGGGGATGGAGGTCAGAGGGGGCGTGGAACTGTCTATGTCACAGGAACTGCGAGGCTGCTCCTGTGCCCCGGGGTGGCAGCCCACCTACCAGCCGAAGTGGGCCCAGCGTGCCCTGAAGCCTGCACTGAGCACCCACTTGATGGACCCCTCCGAGAGAGTCTTTTCTTCTCTGCCACTTTTGACCGCCTGGGTGGTTGGGCACACGAACTCTGGAGGACCATCCTCAGAGGGCCTAGGCCTCCTTCCCACATCCTGGAAAGGACGGTCTTGGCTGGGCCCACAAGAGTCCCCTGGCATTTGCCTCCCAGTCCTGCTCTGGGCCTCATGGAGACTGCCAGCACACACCATTCACCAGACCAGATGGTCCTCGGGCCCCTGTCCTGTCCAGGGGGCTCGGCGTGGTTTCTCGGGGGTCCTCAGCCTTTGCTGTGCTGTTGAGCTGCTCTCCAGGAGAGGAGCTGGGATTTCATCATCCCCAGCGTGAGGACCGAGCGGAGCCCAGGGGAGCCCTGATCCTACAGGCCACCTGCATGATGCAATGGCCTGGGTCCCTGGTGGACCACCACGCCTCCCATGCCAGGCAGGCCACCGCGCTCCTCAGGCACAGACGCCCCCACCCTCGTCCCATCCCCAGTCTCCCTGGGCCTCTTCACAGGAGAGAAAAGGAATAATCACGACGTCCCATGAAGGTGGCCAAGGGAGAAGGTGTTGCTGCTGTGCACCTCGTGAGCCACCTCTGGCCGTGTCCCTCCTCTCCCCGCTCCCGCTCCGCGCAGGCCCACGCCCACCCCTCTCAGTGAATGGCGTCTGGTAGCCCCGAACACTCGCTGTAAAGCATTGCCCATTACTGTCTGGCTAACGCAGCAGACGGAAGGGGTCTTTGTAGACCCGTTTTACAGACGAGTAAACCAAGGCCTGGCGAAGCCCTCTTCTTAGGACTGGATCTGGCTGCGACATTGCTGCCCAGTAAAGCCAGTCCAAGCTGCCTGTCCCGGCCCTGTGCTTTCTGGAAGGCTCACACTTTCCCCCGTCAGCTCTCCTGGCCCTGGGCGCCATCTCTTAGGCCCATGTCGAATGTTTAACCTGGGCTAGATGCAGTGGCTCATGCCTGTAATCCCTGCACTTTGGGAAGCTGAGGCAGGTGGATCACGAGGTTAAGAGATCGAGACCATCCTGGCCAACATGGTGAAACCCCGCCTCTACTAAAAATACAAAAATCAGCCGGGTGTGGTGGCATGTGTGTGCAATCCCAGCTACTGGGGAGGCTGAGGCAGGAGAATCTCTTGAACACGGGAGGCAGAGGTTGCAGTGAGCCGAGATCACGCCACTGCACTCCAGCCTGGTGACAGAGCAAGACTCCGTCTCCTAAAAAAACAAAAAAGAGCGTTTAACTGGGACCCCTCCGGGCCTCCCTGCCTCCAGTCCTGCCCAGCTCCTCCTGGCTGTGCTGCCCGGAGAGTCGGCCTTCCACAAAGCCGGGCCTCACCCTCCAGCCTGCTAGGTGGGCTGTTCCCGGGCATGCCACCATTCCCAGCAGGGCAGACCAGCCACCCACACTGGGCCAAGTGCCCCAGGATTAGTGGACAGGCACCCCATCCAGGTGCCCACTGGTGCCAGGCCAGAGAGACAAGGCAGGCGGGTCCACTGGGGTTTGTACCTTCACACCAGCGACACTGGGGACAGTGTGAGCCTGTGGTGAACAGGCCTGCCCGGGGCCAAGGACGCCACCCTAAGGTGGGATTAGGGGCCGAACCGCAGGGCTGGGCTTCAGAGCCCCGAGGAGAGCCTAGTGGGTGTCTGAGCATGCCCGTGTCTACTCCAGGGCACCCGAGTGCCTGGCACAGGTGTCATCCGTGGGCTGGCACTAGACGGGAGATGAGCCCGGGGAGCCACACGGGTCAGGTCTGGCCTGGGGGGCTGGACACCTTTCCTTCTGCCAGACCGTCCTCCCCTCCCAGGGCCTGGCTCAGTTATTTCAGCTCACGACTGGGCCCCTGGTGGAGGCTGGGGGTGGGCACTCCGTGTGCGGGGCCCTTGCCCAGCCCGGGCCCTGTCCAGGGCCAATGTGCCCAGAGCCCTGAGCCAGGCTGGGTCTTGCCGGTCACCAGTGCAGCCCTGTGGGGCCCAGGATCTTGCCCACTGTATGTGGGGGCTCCAGACAGGGGCCGCCTGCTGGGAGCCAGGGCTTCTTGCCTGTGGCGGCTTTTCTTTGTCTGGGAACAGGCCTGGGCAGGTGTCCTGAGCTGTGTGAAGTCTCCTGACAGTGGGGAGTGCAGTGCAGGGTGGGGAGGCCTGGGCACAGGAAGCAGCGGTTCTCCCTCCACCTCCAGGCCCCACGCCCAGGTGGGAGCACGCAGCAGCCAGGTGTGGGGTGAGGGCGGTGCCAGGGAGCCAGGCCCAGGTCCGCCGTGGGTGGCTGGAAAGCACCCGCTGCGCCAGGCTCAGTAGCAGTCTGGAATCCGGGTGGGTTTAGAAGCCCCTGAGAGGGCCAGGCCAGCCTTACAGCGTCCCGCTCCTCTGCCTATGGACTCAGCTCCGTCTCCCCCAGCTCCTGCTGACCCACCTTCCTGGCACACCTGTCCCCTCCCTCCACGGCGTCCTCCCCGTGCCCACCCACAACACGCCTCCTCCGGCCTTGACCGGCAGCTGGACTTCCTGGGCATCCCCCAGCATGCACAGTCCCTGTTCTGGGGCCCCCGCCTGGGCAGGCCTGAGCCCCACACGGGGTAGCAAAGGCCCTAGTCTGTCCCTGTGCCAGGCAGGGCTGAGGGCTGGGGGCCGGGGGCCGGGGTTAGGAGTGCGTGTTTCCAGGGCAGCCCGGACAGTGCCATGGGCTGAGCAGCTGCAGCCACAGACATGTGTGGTCTGTGTCTCTGGAGTCTGGAAGTCTGAGATCAAGGCGTCCACCAGGCTGGCCCCTTCTCAGGCGTGAGGAAGAGTCTGCCCCCACTCCGGGCTTCCGGGCGTTCCTTGGCTGGTAAACCCCACTTTGGTCTTCGCGGGCGCTCTCCAGTATGCATGTCTGTCTCCGAATTCCCCTCTTCACGAGGACACGAGTCTACCTGGGTCAGGACCTGCCTGTACCATCTCTTCTTAACGAGAGGTGTCGCACAGACTCCACACCCAGGATCACATGTTGAGGAGCCGGGGTTGGGACTGGGCTGCGTGGGTTTTGGGGACAGTTTAGCCTGTAGTGGGGGCTAGCCCAGCCCGGCACACCTCCGTCTTCCCATCAGGTGGCAAAGCCCCCGGGCTCTGGCTGTTTGGTGATTGTGGCCTGAGCGCCAAGTTGTGTCCGTGATGGGCTTAGAGCTCAACACAGATGTGCCCGAGACCCTGGTGACAATGTAAGGGAGTCAGCACGCCCCAGCCTGCCGACCCCTGCCCACCCGCGCGCTCTCAGGGTCTGCACAAGCCTGGGAGGCCTCAGCTTCAGGCCCTGTACCTCCCACTGTGGGCCTCTGCTTCTCCCCCGGGTCGGGGGTGGCAGGGCAGGGCGGGCCACTCAGGCCGTGTCCCAGGGCTAGTGATACAGCAGTGGCTGAGACACCCCCGCCTTTGCTGTCACAGAACTGGCATGGGAGGCAGCGGCCAGGCTGGCCTGAAAACCTTCTGCGGGCTGGGGGAGCCCAGGCTGGGAGAGTCGAGACTCAGTGGTGTGAATATACCTTGGACAGACCCCAGGATCCCACCTGTCAGGAGCAGAGCTGCTCAGGTGGACTTTGGGTGGGGAGGTGGTGGGGGTCCCACGTGTCGGGGGCGGAGCCGCTCAGGTGGACTTCAGGTGGGGAGGTGGTGGGGGTCCCACGTGTCAGGGGCAGAGCCACTCAGGTGGACTTAGGTGGGGAGGTGGTGGGTGTCCCACGTGTCGGGGGCGGAGCCGCTCAGGTGGACTTCAGGTGGGAAGGTGGTGGGGGTCCCACGTGTCGGGGGCGGAGCCACTCAGGTGGACTTCACGTGGGGAGGTGGTGGGTGTCCCACGTGTCGGGGGCGGAGCCGCTCAGGTGGACTTCACGTGGGGCGGTGGTGGGTGTCCCACGTGTCGGGGGCGGAGCCGCTCAGGTGGACTTCGGGTGGGGCGGTGGTGGGTGTTCCACGTGTCGGGGGCAGAGCCGCTCAGGTGGACTTCGGGTGGGGAGGTGGTGGGTGTCCCACGTGTCGGGGGCGGAGCCACTCAGGTGGACTTCGGGTGGGGAGGTGGTGGGGGTCCCACGTGTCGGGGGCGGAGCCACTCAGGTGGACTTTGGGTGGGGAGGTGGTGGGGGTCCCACGTGTCGGGGGCAGAGCCACTCAGGTGGACTTCGGGTGGGGAGGTGGCGGGGGTCCCACGTGTCGGGGGCGGAGCCGCTCAGGTGGATTTTGAGTGGGGAGGCGGTGGGACTGCAGGGCTTCTGTTTGGGCTAGGGTTTGGAGAACCGGCAACGAGGGAGGCCTGAGGGCCAGGAGGCTGCACGTCGCTCTCTCCTGAGGCAGTGGCTGGCCGAGGAGGCCCGCTGCTCACTTGCGCTGAGTGCCCCTGGGTCCTGGAGGCTTGGCAGGGTGACAGGGCAGCCCCCAGGGGCTCCACCCGGCCTGCTCCCTCAGGAGGAGGAAGCCGCCCAGGGCTCTGGCGGGGAGGAGGGCCAGCCGCGGAGCTACTGCAAATCATCCGTGAGGCCTGGGACTCGGAAGCGGAAACCCGAGCCCGGCACGGGGCAGGGGAGGGGAGGCCCGGCGGCAGCTGTGAAATAGGCCTCCCGGTGGGCTCTCAGGGGTCTTCCATGGGGCGCGGCTGGTGGACAGGGAGAGGAGGGGCTGGGGCTGGGGCTGGAGCAGGGCAGTGCCGAGGACACAGGGACACTTCCCTCCCCTGGTCGGCTCCCACCTGTGAGGTGCCCCAGGAGCTCCCAGAGTGGGCAACGCCAGGGTCTGTCTACCGGGTGGGCTGAGCACCACTTAGTTTGCAGACGGGAAAACTGAGTCGGAGCGAGCCGTCCCCAGGGCTCAGAGCTGAGCAGCCTCGCCACCCGGGCCAGGCCCCGCACTTGCTGAGCGACTCACTCCTGCCCTGGCCCCGGCTAGCAGGGGTGAGGCTGGGTCAGAGGATGGGGAGCTGAGCCAAGGCCACAGACCGCCCTGCAGGTGCAGGGACCCAGAGGCCTGAGGGGCGCCGGGAGCTCCGAGGAGGGGAGGCCGTGAACACGGCTCGGCCTCCATGCAGCCCCGCGTCGGGGCCACGTGAGGACACAGTCCTCAGGAGGGCCCAGCCAGCCTTGGCCCGGCCCAGCCACCACGCCCGGCGGGTCTCCTGAGGTCAGAGCTGGCCCGGCAGTGGGCACCACGTGCTGCCTTGTGTCCTGGGTCCTCCTGAGGGACAAGGGTGAGCTGGGCAGGCGGGACAGATCATGGCCAGCCTTCCGCCCCCGCCCCACGGAAGTTCAGGTTCTACTGAGAAACTTGGCTGGGGCTTCCGGGGACGCCCACATCTGGCAGCCCAGGACCCCGTGGCACCGTCCATCCTGAGCCCCGTCCTGGGGTGATGGATATGTGCTGCAGTGACCCCAGTGCTCTGAGGGCAGGACAGCACGTCTCCCTCCTGGGAACAGCCAAGCCTTGGACAGCCCCGTGCAGCAGCGACCCGGTTCCGTGCCTCCCGGCAGGGGTGTTTCCCATCAGCGGTGGGACTGTCGGGAAGTGTGTGGTCTTCAGATGCTTTGCCCAAGCACTGAGGATGGCTGTCCACGCTTCACAGAGCTGTCCTTGCATCTGGTGCAGCCTCAGTGCCAGGGCCCCCTGTGGCCCCAGGCGCCCACCCTGTGTCTGGTGCATCCTTGGTGACCGTGGCCCCCTGTGGCCCCCGGAGCCCACCCTGTGTCTGGCGCATCCTTGGTGACCGTGGCCCCCGTGGCTGTCGGATCCCATCCTTGTGGTGACCCACGTGTGACGTCCAAGTGTCTCCTCAAGAGTCTGGACCAGGAGGCCCACCCTTGGCTCTGGAGACTGTGGGGAGAGCATCCCACCCACCTGTGACCATCTGCCAGGCCCTGGGGACAAAGCTGATGCCACCTGCCACCAGGGTTGGCTCAGGCGTTTACATGCGTCTCCAGTTGTCATGGAGCTTGGGACACAGGGACCCAAGGCGGTATTTCAAAAGGACAAGTGTCTTGCATAATCCAGCGCCACTGTCCCTGAACGCGATGCCCCTGCCCCGAGCCTGGGGCTGCACATGGGACGCTCCTTGGCGTCTTCAGTCTCTTTCCTGTGGCCTCACCCAGGATGTTAACACAGGTGTTAGGACAGGTGCCTCCCTGTTCTGTGTGTGTAGCATCGGCCTGGGGGCACTTTGGGGTGAGGGGTGACTGCAGGTCAGACATACCTGGGAGGGTCCCGTGGGATGTGGTGGCTCCCAGCCAGGTGCAGTTGCCCCGGGCGCTTGTGACGTCCCCGTGGTTTAGGACTGGGGGTGCTCTTGTTGTTTAGGGGGTGGGCCGGGGAGCCCAGTCACCCTGCGAGGTGGAGGTGCCTTCCATGAACGCCGGTAGCACCCCCAGGAGAAATTCTTGAACCGAAGCTGTAGGCAGTACCACGCCAGGGGAGGAGGGAGCTCGGGAGGGAGCGCTGCTCTGAGCCATGCCAGGGGCTGGGATGGGAGGATGGGCAGATGGTGGTGACCAAACACCAGCAGGCAGGTCATTCGAGACACTCCCATCCTTCAGCGGGTGCACAGATGCGGCTCTGAGGTGTCATTCAGGGAGCTGATGAACTCGGCTGAGAAGATTACATCTCCATCACCGCATGCCTCTAACCGGGATTCAGCATTTCTTCTTACTCCGAGTGATGGTGTTCGGGACCTGGGGCTTGGCCCACGGGAGACATCGTGGCTGCTGGTGCCCTGCACGTTGGCAGCAGATGGCGTGGAAACCGCATGCTCTCAACGTGACTCTGAATCGCAGTCAGCCTGGGGCCTGTTGCCGCTTCCCGGGAAGCACGTGCATCGCCACCTCGATATTCGTTGTGTCATATTTTGGTAACTCCTCCGTGGCAGGCGCTTCCCCCGTGGTCCTCTGTGCAGTTGTACGCTTCAGAAACAAGCATCGTCCTGAGAAAGCGTCTGCAGGCTTCGCCGGCGGGCAAGGGGGCTCGCGGCACCGAGAAAGTCAGGCCTGCCTGAGCAGCATGCTGGCCCTGGAGCAGAAAAGGAGAGGCTTGGGTGGGGCCCAGCGTGTCTGCACCCAGGAGGGCCTGCCGGGGCCAAGGGTCCGACATGGGGGGACGTGGTGGGGGGCCCACAGGCACCTCGGGCTGGGCAAGGAACTGGGCCATCTGCCTGCCGTGTGAGGGCTGGGGACGCATCCTCGGTCCTCTGCATGATTCTGTGAGCTCCTACTGGGTGCTGAGTGCTGTTCTCAGTGCTGACACCCGCAGACGAGGCACTTGGTCTCTAGATGCAGTTAGCGCAGACAGGGCGTGTGTGAGAGGCTCCGTGTAAGCTGTGCCCCTGCTCAACCACCGTGAGTGCGTAGCGTGTGTGACTTACAGGGAAAGGGCCACGACATGCGTGAATCTAAGCGTCGGCACGTGACGTTTGCAGCCACTCACCCACTGGCGTCACGTGAGCCCTGAGGGCCAAACCCTAAAGGTCCCTCCCTGCCTGGGGACTGGCCCAGTCTGGCCCCTCTTGCCACGGCCGTCCATTGCCCTGTCCTCGGGCCCCGTGCTGCCTTACGGGACTGGGCCTGGGTACCCGGGGCTCCTCCCCAACCTCAGGAGCCTGAAGCATCCGGGGCCTGGAGCATCGGGGACCGGCCCATTGAGAGGACCAGAGAGGAGACTTGGGGAGCAGACACGAGGGCTGGGTTCTCCCCGCCCATGGAGGGGGGCGAGGGGCCAGGGTGGGGAGCAGTGGAGCCGAAGGGCTGGGGTCAGAATCCGGGGTGGACTGGTGCCCCAGCCCCAGCGTCTCGTCCACGGGGGGAGAAGGGGTGTCCACCCCCAGCCGTGTTGGGAGCCCAGCCTGGCATGACTCTAGCCTTGGGGTCTGGCGTCAGAAGCCTCAGGGCTGCCCAGAATGGGTGGGCTTCACCCCACTTCTGAGCAGCAGAGGCAGTGAGTGGGCCAGGCAGAGACGGGGCTGGGGGCTCAGTGGGCAGGGTCTGAGGCTGGACCCCAGAGCCAGGAGAGGCGTGACCAGAGGTCTGTTCGAGTCAAACATAGATGACCCCCATGTTCGTTCCTCCCTTGAGCAGAGATCCCTCGAGCTGGGCCCCGCCACAGGGGCTGTTCTGGGCACTGGGACACAGCCAAATCCCTGTCCTCCCTCTGCGATTTTGTGTGGCTGGGGCCACTTCAGTGGTCATTTGGGAAGGTCCAGAAGGCTTGGCTGTGAGGAGGGTGTGGCAGGGCCGCTCTGAGGCCAGTGCAGAGCCAGCAGTGGAGGGGAGGGCATGTGGGTGTGCTCACACTGCCTGTACCCCTGTCTGCGTGGACCTCGGGGTTCCTAGGGAGGCGGCCTGCTGGGCCTCCGGGGAAAGCCACCCCCTTGGCCGAGGGCCAGCTCTCTTGAAGATCAAGGCTGTTCTTAGCAAAGGGGCGGGTCCTGAGAGGAAGCCAGGGCCGAGCTGGGGGGGTTACAGGGGATCAAGGGACGGCTCCACAGTGGCTCTGTGCCCGGGCAGAAGGCCCCACCCTTGCGTGTGCCCCTGGCTGAAGGCTGGCCTGCCCTCTGCCCGGCTTGTGTCATGTGAGGGCGGCCTGCTGAGGCCGGCAGTGGATGAGGGCACCCCGTGAGGAGGGAGGAAGGCCGGGCTGGGGAGCTAGGGCCCAGATCCACCTGGACGGGAGGCCCGTCACCATCACCATCACCGTCACTGGCACAGCTGGGCGTCACCCCGGGCCCTCACAGCGTCGGCGCTCCCATTCATCGGCTCTGGGTGTGAGAAGTTGGAAATGGTAACAAGAGTTGCTGCAGGCCCCCTGGGTGGAACGCACCGTGTCCCCAGGGCTCAGTGACAGTCCGTGGCCCGTGTCTTGGGCCCGCCTTGAGGGTGGCAGCAGGTTTTTAGGAAGAGAGTTGAGGATGGAGAGGCAGGAGAGGTGGGAGATGTCAGCCCTGGGTCTGGACAGCTGCCCTCAGAGGGCCCCTCCCTTCCCAGGTCACCTGGGCCCCTGGGGGTGGGGCTGACTCCTTCCCCCAGGCAGTGTCCCCCACCTCTGCCCAGAGCCGTCTCATGAGATCCTGGAGTCCCTCTGCCTCCAGGTACCTGGGGATGGAACTCCAAGCCTCGAGAGACTAGCTCTCTTCCGGCAGGTGGCTCCGGGAAATGAGTGGGATAAGCCCGCATTCCCACCTGCTCCAGGACCCGCAGGGCCACAGGAGGTCGGGGCTCACCCCTGGGGAGCCGGACCGGCAGGCAACTGACAGGGTCACCTGCTGAGACTCTCCCTGGGTGGGAGAGTCCTCTATGATGGGCTAGGTTTCCACAGCGCCTGGCCGGTGACGGGACAGTCAGGCCAGCAGGGGTAGCCAGACCTGACCCTGATTTTGCAAAAGTGGCCTCATCTCCATACCTGGACTTGGGGTACCCGGGTGCCAAGCCTGGGCTTCTCCTTTGCACTCAGGCCAGTGGAAGGAGATTTGCATTAGGCACAAGGCTGAGACCTGCGGGGAAGCTGCCTAACCTCTGTGAGCCTCAGTCTTTCCATCTGTAAGTCGGGCGTGGTCCTGTCTGCCTGTTAATTGAGATGGTGCTGATTTTGGAAGAAAAACCCATTGCTCTCCAAGGAGGCTGGGGGCAGTGCAGAGTGGAAACCGGCTTAACATGCACCGTAACCTCCTGCTGCCAGCCTGGATGGGGTCTGAGACCCGAGTGGGGGAGCCGGGGATGCTGCGTAGGGGTGGGACGCCTGTGTGATTCAGGCAGCATCCCCCCCTCACCCTGCAAAGGGCTGTGGGATTTAGCAGATGCAAAGAATGGACACCAGGCACGTGGGAGTTTCAGGTAGACCTTGCATCGTTTTGTAGTGTAGGGTGTCCTAAATATTTTAATTTCAAATAAATAACATAAATGTTTAGAGTAAATACGGCCTACATACTTAGTGTAATATGCGCCAAATATTTTCGGGGGGCAGAGTTGTTTGCTTTTCGTGGCAAAGCATGCGTAACATAATTTGCCATTTTAACCATTGTTAAGAGTTCGGTTCAGCAGCGTTCAGTCCATCCACGCTGCTGTGCAGCCGTCACCCCCGTCCAGCTCCAGGACATTTTCATCTTGTAAATCTGAAACTGTGTAGGGCTCAGGGCCCCACAGGGTCGTGGGGTGAGCCTTATGCTGTGCTGAGGCGCAGGATCCGAGAAATAAAGAGACGGGACACAGAAGTACAAGGAAAACGCAGCTGGGCTCAGGGGCCACGCCACTTATGAGTGGAGTCAGGCGAGGCCCCGAATGTCCAGAAGCGTGAGTATTTATTGGGTATAGGTTAGGGGGCAGGGCAGTGAGTGAAGTCATCTTTAAGGATAGTGATAGGGTCGTGAGCAATAAAACGTGGGGTCCACCCCCTTTAGGTCACCTAGGCCGGGAGGTGGACAGTGTGCAGTAAGGGGTCCACCCCCATTAGGTCACCTAGGCCAGGAGGTGGACAGTGCGCAGTAAGGGGTCCACCCCTTTAGGTCACCTAGGCCGGGGGATGGACAGTGTGCAGCAAGGGGCCCGCTCCCATTATAAAGGATTATATACAAGGAAATAGCTGAGTAGTAACACTATAAACCGAGATAATCTCCGGGTCTTAATTGTGCCAGGATTCTGCCTAGCTCTCCTTCCTCGGTTCCTATATGGGGGGTTACCCACAAAACTGCCCGCATTAAACAGTCCCTCTCCAGCGCCTCCGGTGCCCGCCATCCTTTCTGTCCCTGTGAACTCCAGGGACCTCACGTAAGTGGAGTCCTGCATATTCGTCCCGCTCTGGCTTGTCATCAAGGCTCCTCCACGAAGGAGCGGGTGTCAGATTTCTTCCTTTTCACGTTTTAATCGTATTCCGCTGTCTGCACCTGCAGACGGTTTGTGGAAACAGTCTCTCCAACTGTGAGGAGATGTCACGTCCCCTCTGGCTCTGGGGAATGATGCTGTGAGCAGGGGTGTACCGGGACCTGTTCCGTTTCCGGCTTGCAGTTCTTTGGGGCCAAATATTTTTATACTGTACACTGTTGATCTGAATTGAGATGTAACTGGCCTCCGTGCTGTATCTGCGCCCGTCCCCTCATCATGCCTGCAGGGCGGGGCGAGGCAGAAGCTCCAGCCCACACACCTGCCACGCCTGGGTGGCCACCTGCCGACTCATCATAGCCCCAGGGAGACACCCTCCTGGGACCGCCCAGACCTCTCTGGGCTCAGCAGGGCTTGTCAGCTCCTGCTCCAGCCTCTGCCTGCAGCTCAGGAGTTCCCCTGGGATGGGAATCAGGGCAGGCTGCAGGGTGGGGGAGGGGAGGCCAGGCTGTCCTCGTGCTGAGCCCCGCGCTGCTGCTCCTAGCCTTGTGACCTTGGGCAGGTCACTTTCGCTCCCTGTGTGCCAGCTGTCAGCCGGACCTACAGCTGCTGTTAAGATGAAATGACTTGGCTGAAACCCCTGAGAGGCCCGCAATGAGCTCTGCGTGTATAGGGAGACAGCTGGGCCTCTGGGAACAGGGAGCCCTCACTGGGTGTGACCTCCCCGTCAGGGCCCGCCCCCCCCCAGCCCTATACTGCCTCTAAGGAGGTGCTGGTTAGGAGGGCTCGTGGGCCACGTTGGCAGAGGGTTTTTTCCCTCCAATGCTAACACTGGGCAGATTCCCCCTGACAAATCATTTAGACGTGCACCTTATTCAGTACCAGGGTACCAGGGCCAGCCTGGGCAGTGGGTAGGAGGCAGGAGCAAGGGAGGGGAGGCTCCCCTGGAGGGACTGGAAGCCAGAGGCTGGGGAGGCTTCCTGGGGGAGGTGAGGGGAGAGCATGCAAGATGGGGGAAGCAGCAGGTCATAGCTGGGTGGGGTGAATGGGTGGGAGAGACAGGGAGAGCCAGGCCTGGAGCCACCATGACCCGTGGAGATGGCTTCCTGGGAAGTGGCTGGGTTGGGGGCGAGTGGCCAAGCCCCTTTGCTCCCTCCCATTCCTCCCATTCCTCTGCTCCTTCCGCGGTATTTACGGGCCATCTTCGAGGCCTCCTTGGGTGCCTGTGGCCCCTGCAGTGGGTGTGTGGGCAGCTAGATGGGAGAGCCCAGGAGGGCAGCCCCGCCCTTACACAGCCGCCTGAATTTCCACCCTGCTGGCAGGGGTGGGCATGGAGACGAATGCCCTCTTCAGCTCCACCAAGCCAAGGAGGAGAAAGCAGGCGAAGCCAGGCCTGGGGGCACGGCCTCTGGGGAGCACCTCACCCTGGGTTCCAAGAGTGGCCCTTCTGTCTTACAGCCAAGACCCCGGGTCCTGGGTGTGGCAGGAGGTTTGTGACACAAACTCTGAATCCGTTTCATCCCCAGCGTCTGAGGCCACAGCATAAGCCTCAATGGAGCAGGCTGGCATAGGGGTAGGTTCTTGGCCAGAGTGACCAAGATCCCATCTGAGGGGCCCTTGCTATGCCAGGGCAGGCACCCCCAAACCTGGTGTCGGCTGGCAGGGTAGCTGCCCAGGGGTTCCGCAGGCAGGAGCCTGGCAGCTTAGAGAGCAGCCTTGTGAGTTGCCTGGTGAAAGAGACCCCCACCTTCGGGGGCCTCCGGTGCTGTGGCCTGCTTGGTGGCCTGTCCAGCAGCTCTCAGAGTGCCGGAGAGGCCCGAGTGCTGCCAGAGCGGTCCTGGTGTGAGTGGGTGGTTTTGTTTGCTGGGCTAGCGGGCCTGGTGGAGGTAGGGAGCTGGGCTGGGCCTGTGGGAACCACGCAGGAGCTGGGCTGCAGGGAGAGGAGAGATGCCGCCCGTCTGGTGTCCAAGGAGGGTGGAGAGAGGTGCAGAGCATAGACCTCACAGGCTGGGGCACCTGGGTGGGGGCGTGGTGGGAGGATGCGGCCTGTGGGCTTTGGTATGTCAGAGGAAAGCAGGTCAGGACGTGGGGGCTGGAGGGGCAGGTAGAGAATGTGGGATGCCCACGCGGCTTTGCGCGAAAACAGCGGTGGGGATCTGGTGGTCAGCAGCCACCTTCATCACAGAAACCATCACCCTCCCGGGAGGCGCCCCAGCTTCTCTGAGCGCCAGCCCTGCTGAGACCCAGGCGCCCCTTCACTCAGGCCTGGGCCGCTTAGCTGCGGGGCAGTGGAGGAGCCGGGAGGCCGCAGCTGCCGGCGAAGATGGGGAGCAGCACCCGCAGCGGGCGCGGGGAGGCGGCGGGGACCTGGCCGGAGGGGCCGCCCGCGGTTTCCGGGGAGACGGGGGCGGTGCCGAGCGCGGCGGGGCGGGGCGGGGCGGGGGCTGCGGGCGGACGCTCGTCCCCGCGCCGGGAGCCGCCCTCGGCCGTGCGCGCCAGTGCGGCTGCAGAGCTGCCCGGAGCCTCCCGCCCGCCCGCGTCCCCGCTCGGCCGCCCTCCCCGGCCCGAGCACCCGCAGCCGGAGCCGCCGCCGCCGCGAAGGGGTCCCGCGCCCGCCGCGCTGGAAGCCAGGCCGGAGGACCCCGCTCGCCGCGTCCCGGTCCCGCGGCGCCCCCGCATCCCCAGTCGCCACCGCGGTCCCCGCAGACTCCGCTCCGTCCCGCCCCCTTGGCCACCGCGCCCCATCCTCCCCGCCCCGGCCCCGTCCCCGTCCCCGTCCCGCCCCTCCCGTCGGGAGCCCGCGGCCCGTCCCCGTTTCCACCCGGTCCGTCGCCCCAGCGGCGCCCAGCGCGGCCCCTCCCGGCTCCCGCGTCTCCTGCCGCAGCCCCCCGCCCGCGCCGGGCCCCGCCCCCTCCCCGGCTGCCGCAGCCCCTGAGCCCCCCCGCCGCCCGCCCCCGCGCCCGCCGCCGCACCCACTGCGACAAGACCCTTCCCCGCCAATCGCGGCGCCCCGCTCCCCTCGCCGCCCGCCCCCTCCTCGCGCGCCGCCGCGTGTCCGGACCCCTGCGCGCCCGCTCCGGCTCCGCGGCTGGCCGTCCTCGTCTCCGGCTGCGGCGGCTGGCGACGGCATCGGGGCGCCCGGCACCCCCACGACGCGGCAGGTGCCTTTTTTCCGCGGCCGGGCCTCTCGCGCCCACCGCCGTCGCCAGCAGCCACGGGTGGCGGAGCCTTAGCCGGCCGGGGCCGCGGACCCTCCCACCCAGCGCAGAGGTGTCCCCGCGACTCCCCGCAGTTGCGGGTCGCAGTGCGTGGCGGAGGCTCTGCAGCGGCGGAGGGGCTCCTTGGCGACGCTGTCATTTGGGTGAAATGGTGGTGGGGGCTTCGGGCAGGCGGTGGGGGCGTGGGGAGGGGAGGGAAGCCCGATGGGGCCAGGCTGGGGTCCTGGGGGCTGTGGATGCCCTTGGCAAGGAGCTGGCGTGCAGTGGCCCGTCCACCTCGCAGGTGGGGCCGAGGCTGCCTTCGGCTCCAACATCGGGAGCCCAGGTGGACAGGAACTGACCAGGGGCGCAGGCTTTTTAGGGGATGGGGCGAAAATAAGGAAAAGACCCCCTGCAGCCTGGGCGGTGGGTGGTCCCCAGGAAACCTCCTGGGCCATTTGTCCAATGCACCCTCACCCAGGAGACTGCTGGACATGCCAGGAGGATGGACAGCCACCGCGGCTGGATGGGGTCGGAGAGCAGATGGGGCAGGGACCAGCTTCCTCAAGAGGGTTCCGGCTTGGGGAAGCCCCCACAGCCATCGGCAAGCCTGGAAGGCCCCATTGCAGGGTGCAGAGCTGGGCAGAGGGCAGGGGCGGGGAGGCCTAGGCTCTTCCTGTGCGTGTCGGGAGGTGGCGGTGCCCTGCATGCACACAGCCCGGCTGACTGCTCGTGCCAAATTCCAGTACCTTAGGCATTTGAGTCCGTTGACACTGAGGGTCTAGGACGAGGCCGTAAAGGCACATAGAGCCGGCTTGACAGCCTGCACTCCTGTGTGAGCCGTGGAAGCTTCTGGAGGGATGGGCGTGGCGTGGCGCCATCATCTCTCTGCAGTCTCCTTGGGAGGGCTCCAGGGCCCGTGGTCACAGGCAGCTGCCAGGCTGGTCTGGACAAATGAGGTCTGCGTCCGTCATTGAGGATGGTGGCCCTTGTCAGGACGGGAGTCTCGGTTAAAGCTTGGGGTGATGGTGCCGATGACGAAGGGGAGGCTGCTGGGTGAGGACCTGTCAGCAGGGAACGGGAATGCGTCACCTAAAAGGTGTCTAAGCCTAAGGCTGGTGGGGGCTTAGTGAGGAGCAGCAGAGTTGGGTGGCCAGGAGCAGTCCGGATCTGGACGGGACTGCACTGCCTACAGGGCGAGAGCTCTGCGCCTTAACCGAAGGGGCAGGAGCCTGGGAATCGG
Organism: Aotus nancymaae; assembly: GCF_030222135.1. Classification (NCBI taxonomy): domain Eukaryota; kingdom Metazoa; phylum Chordata; class Mammalia; order Primates; family Aotidae; genus Aotus; species Aotus nancymaae. Next base: position 5,533,023 of record NW_026988444.1, read on the forward strand.
AGGCTCTGAGTTCGGGGCTGGGCCTGGACGAGAAGTGCTAAAGGGACTCAGGTGGGGGACGAATCTGCCAGGAAATGAGTAATCTCCTTCCCCAAAAAAACTGTGGGCGCGCGGTGGGGAGGGAATTGTCCCAGTGACTGAGGGAGGGGAGCGCTGTGGAAGGAGAGGGGGTCAGCTGTAGCAACTGCCTGGGGATCCTGGGAGAAAGGGTTCAGTCCCTGGCCCAGCGGGGGCAGGCCTGGCGACCTCAACCCTAGCAACCGGAGGGCTGGAGGGAGGGGTGGGCAGGAAGGGCTCCCTTTCTTCCCTGCTGGGGGAAGGGGAGGGGCTGTCGGGACTCACCTCCTAGGTTGGAGAAGGAGAAAGGCCGGGAAGGAGGTATCAGAAGGGAGGTCCAGGAAACCCAGGGAGAGGGACAGGGGAGGGTTCCCTCGTGGCCTGAGGCCTCTCCATCCCCAGGTGTTGAGCTGGGGATGGGGGGAGTTAAGATGACAGCCAGACTCTTTCACATCGCTCTCCAGCCAGGCAGACCCCAGCCCCTGCATTCTTCCGGGGAGCGGGGTAGGGATTGCTTTGCTGGCCTGCAGGGGGACTTTGCAGAGCCCACCTCTGCCATCTGATGTCCAGGACCAACACCTGTGGGGCCCAGGCCTGCACTGGGCCGGAGCTCGGCAGAAGGATGCCAGCGGGAGGCCGCCTGCCTTTGACTGCGCGTCCAACCTGCAGCGGGCCTCAGGGGACCGCCTTGGCCCAGCCTGCCCGGGGCTCCCAGGCCGGCGCCCGAGCTCTGGCTCCGTGTCTTCACTCCCGTGTTTGTCCAAGGAGGGAGGGAGGGACGGGGGCTGTGCTGGGGCAGCCGGAACAGCGCAGGTCACCGGGCCGGCTGGGCGAGGTGGCCGAGCAGGGCTGGGGGGGGCAGCAGGGGAGACTGAGAGGTGGGGGTGGCTGGCAGTGCTAAGGAGCCCCCCAGAATCTGCAGGTGGGGGGAGCTTCCCATGTCCCCTGGGTGTTTGGGGCCTCACCTGTCTGCGTCTCTCATCAGCCTCTCCTATCTGCATGGTGCGGGGTGGGGAGTGGGTCCACCAGGGACCCCAGGAGGGATGTGGAGGAGCCACCGAGCCGTGCTGCCCTGCCCATCCTCACTGCCTGGGAATGCTTGAGCCGTAGTCCCGAGTCTTGGGCCAGTCCACCCGTTGCCTGTGGCCCAGCCAGCCTGGCCTGGGTGCCCTGTCACAGCTGAGCCCAGGGTGTCACCAGGAAGCTTCAGCTGTCACCTGCCACCCCCTCCCCCAGGCACATTTCCTGCCCACCGCCAAACACAGCACCGTCGTGTGTCCAACTGACTGGTGCTCTTCTGGTCCGGGTAGCCTGGGGGGGTGCACAGGGCCCCATCACAGCCTACACCCTCAGAGACGCCTCCGGAGTCTGCTCAGCCTTGTGCAGGCCCCAGGGAAGGACCCGGAGGGGCGGCTCCTGCTCTAAATCCTGCCCCCAAGGGGGCGGGACTGGGGCCGAATCCTGTCTGTGAATAAAGGCTGCAGAGTGAAGGATGGTCCCTGGCGAGGGTACCTATGTCCCAGCCTTCCTGCCTGAGGGCACCTTCCCACTGTGTGAGGAGTGGAGGAGGGGTGCCCCTTCCTGCTAGGTGCCAGGGCGCTCAGAGCCAGGCTGTGTCCTCACCGCAGCTGGCTCCTACAAGGCCCTCCTGGCCTGAGACTGTTTCAGGCTCCCACTCCCCCACTCCAGCAGGCATCTGGGGGCAAGGGGGTTCAGGGGTACAGGTGCACTTGCCAAGCCTGCTCTGTCTGCTGCGTAGGAACTGAAGTCCAGGCCCCGGGGGTTCCCTGGATATGCAGCCCCTGCGGAGGGCTCCCTCCCCCTCAAGCCACAGCCCCCTGCATCCAGAACGTTCCAGAACTCAGACGGGGAAAAGAGGACGAGGAGGGAACCCTCCAGGATAAGGCCCCAACTCAAAAAGCCGGGCTGTGGTTGCGGAGGGGCCGTCCTTGCGCCTCGACGCCCCCCTCGCTCTCCCAGGCCCCTCTTGACAGCTCATCTGGGTGATGTCACGTCAGCAGGCGCAGAGGCTACCAAGGGGCCAAGCGGCAGCCACCCAAGCCCAGATTCGGTCTCTCTGTTCCTTCCCACAATCTCAGCCTCCTCCATGGGTGTGTGCTTGGGGGTGCGAAAGATCGGCAGACTCAGTCTGACCCAGGCATTTGCTCTCCGGGCAGTTACCTAGGTCCCCACCCCAGATGGCTTCTGGTGGGGAAGGGCTGCCTGGGCCCCAGGCCTGAGGGTGACCCCTTCTTGCAGTGAGGGGTGGGGTGCTGCCCGGGCTCCTCCAGGCCCCACCTGCACTGGGGCCACAGATCCCCGGTCCCACCGCCATGCAGGGCTGCCCCCTCCCATGGTGCTGCCATCTCCCCAGGACGGCCTGAGGCCAGGGACCTCGGCCCAGCCTGACCTGCCTCTCCTCCCTGGCCTGGCCTTCCCTTCCGGCTGACCACCAGGCAGAAGTAGAAGCATGTAGGGCCTGCCGCATTCCAACCACCCTGGGCCAGGGTCCCAGGACGGGGTGGGGCAGGGTCTTAGGCCTCAGCCCTGGCCCGAGGCAGCAGTCCTGAGGAGCGTTTCTGGAATTCCTGCTGACTCCCCCTTGGCCCTCCCCTCTGACCAAGCCAGGCTCCTGCCTCCACCTCTCCACTGTGCCTGACCCAGGCCGGCACCAGGAGGGCCTCAGAGGTGGGGGGCGAGGTCCACAGCGGGCAGTGTGGCCCGGTGAGTGTGGGGTTCTGGGCTCGGGCAGCCAGAGCTGCGTGCCACCTCACTGTGTAGCTGGGACAGGAGACCTCGTCTCTGTAAGCCCCGGGTTCCTGGTTAATCAAAGGGGATTGCAGCAGCCTCACTACAGCAAGATGCACCCCCTTTTAAATGTGCGCTTTTTCCTGATGCCACACACTATACCAGGTCATCACGTCACCTGTGGCGGGCATGGAAGGGTCCCGAGCTGTGCACAGCAGGGCTGAGGGTTGACTCAAAGCCTGTGCCCACTCCCCACGAGGAGGGGAGGCTGTCTCTGATGGCACCATTGCTATTACTGCCCAGGGCAAGCTGCAGAGGAGGGGACTCCACAAGGACACCAGGACACACAGGGTGTGCCCTGCCCCAATGTCCCCTTCGTGGTGCCTGCCACCTGCACCAGGGCATGCCTGCCCCCACCAGACTTGTGCCTGGGGTCCTGCGGGGCCACTGCCTCTGGCCGCCCGCTGTTGGTGGGGTCAGCTGTCCTTGCAGTGGGGGCTTGGTGCCTCCCAGGGCTGGTGTGGGAAGGCAGGGGGATTGGATTCCTTCCTCCCTCCCCATCCTCAGCCCTGGGCCCGGGTAAGAGGGCCTGTCGGGCCTGTTAGCCGCCTCCCGCCTTGCACACAGGAACTGGAGGCCAGTTTTTTGTCATGGCTGCTGGGACAGTCGGCTGGGGCCGGACTTGCCCAAGGCACCTCCTGCCCTGCAGAGGAAGCCCTGCTCCGGTGTCAGGCACAGGAGCTACGGGACCAGGCCCGGCCTCTTCCTCCCCCACACCGCACCATTTCTGCCTTCACCCAGCGCACCCCCAGGCTGGTCTGCCACTGAGCTGTGCTCCATCCCGGGTCTGCCATCCTTCTGCCCAGGAGAGCGTGAGGCTGCCCGCCTGGCTCCCAGCTCGGTCCCAGCCCCTCCCTCACGCTGGCCTTTCCCCGCAGGTGAGCACCTGCGCATCTGCCCCCAGGGCTACACCTGCTGCACCAGCGAGATGGAGGAGAACCTGGCCAACCGCAGCCGCGCCGAGCTGGAGACTGCGCTCCGGGACAGCAGCCGAGCCCTGCAGGCCATGCTCGCCACCCAGCTGCGCGGCTTCGACGGTGAGTGTCTCGCAGGGTGCTGGGCGTGGGGGGGCAGGCACGCTGTCAATGCGGAGGGTGGGGGATTCGCAGGAGGAGGCGGGGGAGTTAGTGCTTTAGGGTTGGGGTGCTAGGTTGAAGCCCCAACTGGGGTGTGGGGGCTGCCCTCAGGCGGGATCTGCAGGGTTTGACACCCAGCTGGGGGTGTGCACAGCCCATTACCAGTGCGCATTTGGGGACAGAAGTCCTGTCCCAACGGCCCCTCAGATGCTCCTGCCCCCGATAGATTCTCTCGAGCGCCTGCAGAGAGAGGCCTGGGCCAAGCCTGCAGCTCCTCGAGTGCCCCAGGCTGCTCAGTTCGAGGGCTGAGACGCTCGGGCTGGCGACAGAGCTGCAGAGGGCCGGGCCTGCCCAGAGTGGCCACCACTCAGCCCTTTATATCGGGGCAGGAGTTTGGGGGCCCGGGGAGTGACCCCTCAGGCCTCACAGCCCATCAACTGCTGTGTCAGAGCTGCATACTCCTCAGCCCTGGGCCGAGCCTCACCATGTGTCTGGGCACAGAGCATCGGGCACCTCCAGGGGGACAGCGTGGGGTCGGGGGGCCCCCAGGAAGTGACCTCTGATCAGAAACACAAGAACTCAGTGGAGGGAGGCGGCCTGGGCTGAGGTCCTGCCCCTGTGGCCGGCGGGTCAGGGGCATCCGGAAACTGAGCCTGAGCAGACGGGAGGGGTGGAGCGCTGAGGCTGCAGGGCTCGGTGTGGCCATGAGGGACAGCCGCTGCTGCTGGGCCCTGATTTGTCCAGTGTCCCTGCCTCTCTGGCTCCTGAACACCTGCTGTGGCCTCCCAGGCCCCAAGGAGGGTCTGCTGTCCCCAGGAGCCCCCAAGGCCATTTCCACAGGGCTGCGGTGGGTTCAGAAGCTCCCTCTCTGTGACTTTGACATCGACGCTCAAAGCTCAGCCCCCTCCCCCACCCCCATGTGGGACCCATGGGACGCTCGTGGACCCTCTGGGACCCTCCTTCCTCCTGCCCAGCTGGACCCAGGAAGCGAGTCCCTACATCCCAAGTCAGGAGCCTTCCCTAGCCCCTTGCATCTGTCCTGAGTATGGGGACCCCACTCACCTCCTCCACTCTATCCTGGGCCTCAGTTTCTCTGCAGCGTCACTAAGCCCTGGCTCCAGCCCCAGCATGCCACCAGCCCTGCCCCTTCCGCCTCCTGCTAAGACCCTCCGCCCCTCACCGACCTCGTCCTGCCTGCCTCCTCCTGGCTCTGAGGGGGGTCCATGCCCCTGCCCCACTCTGAGGCACCTCCCGTGTCAGCAGCCTGCCGCCACCCTCCCTCTGCTGGAAGCCTCCAGCCTTCCTGTTAGACTCTCCCGTCTTTGACATGAAAACACAGGCCCCCCCTTGGGGACACTAATTTGTGTTGAAAATGACCCATTATGTGCCCAAGGCCCAGCTGTGCTCCTACCCCCAGGAGTCCTGTCCCACCCCCACCCTCCCCACCTCCTCCCCCATTGGCAGCTGCTGGTCCCTCCTGGCCCACAGAGGAGGGCAGCCGAGGACCCCACAGTCGTCTGCAGTGCTGGTGGGAGCCGGTAGGAGGCGGGCCTGGCTCGGTCCCTGGTTGTTGTGTTTGAGCATTTGGAGCCCCGTGCCCGCCCCCGCCACCAGCCATCAGGGGCAGCTTCGAGGGGCCTGGCAGGAGGGAGAGCTTGGGGCTGTCCTGGGGTGTGGCCCACGGCCCTGCAGGTGTGTCTGGGGTAACACGTGAACTGTAAACTGCCCCTTTCTGGAAGAGGCCAGGGTGTTCCAGGCACCAGGACCTGAGGCGGACAATGGACAGTCGCATGGCCTGTCCGCCCTCCCCACAGCGGCCTGGGAGCTGCCCCTGACACCCCTGTAGTCCCAGGCCTTGCCAGGGTCAGCATGGGGGCTGGTCCCGAGATCTCAGGCCTGGCAGCCACCATGCCTCGGACGAGAACCTCTACCCCGCATCCCTGGAGCACCCCGGGGGGCCGTCGAGCCCCTGGAGCCTGAGGGCAAGGCCGACCACAGCCCTAGGGAAGCTCTGAGCAGTTACAGACCCAGAAGGCTCACTTCCAGATGGCGTGGGGAAGTCCGGGGTCCCATCCTAGGCACCGGGTGCAGGGGCTCTTCCCCAAGCCACGGAGCCTGCCGCACACGTGGAGTCTGAGTTTGGGCCTGGGCCTCCCGCTCCCACCCTGGGGCTCTGGTCTACGGGAGGCCCCGCAAAGCCCTCAGACAGGCTCGGGGTGCTCAGAGCTGAGGCCTCTGGATCGCAGAAGCTGAGAGAAGACAAGAAGCCCAGGAGAGCAGCAGAGACGGGTGGGGTGAGGGGCAGCACCGCTGGAGACTCGAGGGGCAGGCGGCTGGGGCCACAGATGGGGACCGGTGGAGAGCAGGAGCGGCTGGCAGGGAAGCACAGACCAGCCCGGCCGCTGCTCTCACCCCAGGGGACTCCATCTCTAGCAACAGCCCCTCCCCGGGTGTTCTTGGGGATCACTGAGTCACAGAGCATCTGTTCCTGCCCAGAGCTCAGCTAAGAAACAGCCACTGGAGCCCCAGTCAGAGCCCCTGAGACCCGAGACAGGACCCTGCCACGTGGGCCTCTGCTCCCCAGGCCAGGGGTGAGGTCTCAGGGAGCCCCGTGGATGCTCACAGGGCCCACAGCCGCTGCAGCGTGGCGTGCGGCTCCGAGGACCTCAGAGTGCATCCTCAGAGCCCCGCCTGCGGTCCGGCTGCCTCGGCAGTGGGGGGAGCAGGGGCCCCGCAGGCCTCACGCCCCTCCCTGTGCGCAGACCACTTCCAGCAGCTGCTGAACGACTCGGAGCGGGCGCTGCAGGACGCCTTCCCCGGCGCCTTCGGAGAGCTGTACGCGCAGAACGCCAGGGCCTTCCGGGACCTGTTCTCGGAGCTGCGCCTGTACTACCGCGGCGCCAACCTGCACCTGGAGGAGACGCTGGCCGAGTTCTGGGCCCGCCTGCTGGAGCGCCTGTTCAAGCAGCTGCACCCCCAGCTGCTGCTGCCCGACGACTACCTGGACTGCCTGGGCAAGCAGGCCGAGGCGCTGCGGCCCTTCGGGGAGGCCCCCAGAGAGCTGCGCCTGCGGGCCACACGCGCCTTTGTGGCCGCTCGCTCCTTCGTGCAGGGCCTGGGCGTGGCCGGTGACGTGGTCCGGAAGGTGGCTCAGGTGCGCCCCACCCCCGGGGCTTCCAGAAGCCCCTGCAGACCCCACCCCACCCCCGGGGCTCCCAGAAGCCCCTGCAGACCCCACCCCACCCCTGTGGCTCCCAGAAGCCCCTGCAGACCTCCACACCCCCTCAGGGCTCCCAGACACCCCTGCAGACCCCACCCCACCCCCGGGGCTCCCAGAAGCCCCTGCAGACCCCACCCCACCCCTGTGGCTCCCAGAAGCCCCTGCAGACCTCCACACCCCCTCAGGGCTCCCAGACACCCCTGCAGACCCCACCCCACCCCCGGGGCTCCCAGAAGCCCCTGCAGACCCCTACACCTCCACCCAGAGCCCCCAGCAGCCCCTCCAGACCCCCATGCTCTGCCCAAGGGACTTCATATAGCCCCTATTCCTACCCTGTATCCCCGGGCCTCCGGGCCAGCCTCCAGCCTCAGCCCCGCAGCCTCAGTCCCTCTGGCACTGGCTGCTGCCCACGGCCTGGTCATTGCCCACCCGTAGACGTGAGCCCTGCTCCAGGCAGGCAGCTCTAGGCTGGCCCTCCCCTGCCCAGCCCCGTCATGGGCCAGGATGGGAAGGGCCGGGGGCCAGGTGCTGGATGCTGAGCCGGCCGTGGAGTCCAGATGGATGGGAGACAGAAGAGAACAACATGTGGGGACCGGGCAGGGTGGGGCTCTGAGGCCTTGCAGGCCAGCACGTGTCAGACCCAGCTAGGGTGGGACATGGGGAGGCATCAGCCTCAGACCCACATGCCCTGGGTGGGAACTGCCCCCACCTCCAAGCTCCTTGGCAAGTCATCCCCGACCCGAGTTTGCTCAGCGGCACGCTGGTGAGGCTGTTCATGCCTCCCTGTGAGCATGAGTAACAGCGGAGTGTCCCTTGACCCTCGAGATCATTAGAATGAGGGCTGGCAGGGCCCCAAGGAGGGCGGGGCCAGGCAAGGGCCATTGCAAGTTGGGGCAGAGCAGAGACCTCCCCTTACTTCCCTCCAGAGCCCCCAATCCTGGGGCTCCGATGGGGCTGGTCAGGGGCCAGCACGCCCAGGGCCCTGGGGCCTGACTCAGGCTGCCTTGCTCCCCAGGTCCCCCTGGGCCCGGAGTGCTCACGGGCTGTCATGAAGCTGGTCTACTGTGCTCACTGCCTGGGGGTCCCTGGCGCCAGGCCCTGCCCCGACTATTGCCGAAACGTGCTCAAGGGCTGCCTCGCCAACCAGGCCGACCTGGATGCCGAGTGGAGAAACCTTCTGGGTGAGCCCCCACCTGCCAGAGCAGCCTGGAACTGTCTTGGGGAGTGCACGGCAGGGGGTCCTGGGAGGCGGGTGGTCCCTAGTTCAGGGCTTGGATCCAGGGGCCTGATCAGGGATGCCCTAACCAGGGCAAGTTCTGGGTGGCGCTGCAGGGTGACGTGGGGCAGCTGCCAATGTCAACCTGTGGGGTTGTCATTTCTTGTCCTTCCCCACCGAGCAAGCGCGTCTGTGCATACATGCCAACATACACGCCAACACGCGTCACTCACGGGGCCAGCACTCGGGGAAGCTAGCACTTACGTGCACTGTCACATGACGGGCTAACGCGTGGGAGCTGGCGTGATGCTTGCTGACACACAGCGGGCCAGCGCCCACAGTGCAGCGTGTGCTCCAGTGTGCATGTGGTGGCATGAGCTGGGCTGACCCGAATCAACGTCAGCACGCGTGTGCTCATGTGTACATTCTTAATCCGCTAACGTGCACATGTGCTTACATGAGGTGGGAAAGTCTGCATCTGTGCCATCACGTGCTAGCATGTGTGACACGGGACCAACACGTGCTAGTGTGATGGGAGCTGACAACACGCATAAGCTTTACATGTGCATGCGCTGACCGTGCATGAAACACACACATGAACTGATGTGTATGGGGCATGAGAGGAGCCGGCATGCGTGCGCATGTTCACCTCTGCCCGTGGCGCATGTGCACACATGGGCGTGGACCAGGCCGAGTGCACGTGGCCTGCACACATCACACAAGCTAACCCGAGTGTGCTCGCGGGTCTCCCCTGCCGACCGGCTGGTGCCGTCAGGACCGTGCGTCTGCACGCACGTGTGGTGACGCACGTCTGTGTTACCTCCCGTGCTAGACTCCATGGTGCTCATCACCGACAAGTTCTGGGGCGCGTCAGGTGTGGAAAGCGTCATCGGCGGCGTGCACACGTGGCTGGCGGAGGCCATCAACTCCCTCCAGGACAACAGGGACACGCTCACAGCCAAGGTGCGGGCAGGAGGGCGTGACAAGCACAGCGGGGCGGGGGTCCTGGATGGGGCCCCGTCGGGCCTGAGGGGCCCTGCTGCTCCCCAAGGATCCTGCGGTGTCTCCCCAGGTCATCCAGGGCTGCGGGAACCCCAAGGTCGACCCCCAGGGCCCCAGGCCTGAGGAGAAGCAGCGTCGTGGCAAGCTGGCCCCGAGGGAGAGGCCACCCTCAGGCACGCTGGAGAAGCTGGTGAGCGGCCCCCACCTGCCCACCGGGCTAGGCATGAGGGAGGCAGATGGGCAGAGATGGGCTGGGCCTAGCAGCCCAGTGGCCTGACTGCTGCCCCGTAGGTCTCCGAGGCCAAGGCCCAGCTCCGCGATGTCCAGGAGTTTTGGATCAGCCTCCCAGGGACATTGTGCAGCGAGAAGATGGCCCTGAGCACTGCCAGTGATGACCGCTGCTGGAACGGGATGGCCAGGGGCCGGTAGGTGCCCGCCTGCTGGCACAGCCCTCCCTCTTATGCTGTCCTCCTTGGGCTGGGCCTGGGCCAGGTGCCGTATGCACGGGGCTGCATCCCTCGCTGGAGGCCTCGAGGCCCACTTCTCTGCGGCCTGCATGGGCTCTGCTCGGTCCCTGGAGGCCTGCTGGGCAGGCTCAGAGGATGGCCCTTTTCAGGGGCTGGAGCACTGACCTGAGCTCTTCCTACCGTGCCCCCAGATACCTCCCCGAGGTCATGGGCGACGGCCTGGCCAACCAGATTAACAACCCCGAGGTGGAGGTGGACATCACCAAGCCGGACATGACCATCCGGCAGCAGATCATGCAGCTGAAGATCATGACCAACCGGCTGCGCAGCGCCTACAACGGCAACGACGTGGACTTCCAGGATGCCAGTGAGGGCACAGCCCAGCAGGCGAGGGGCGGGGGCGGGGACGGGGATGGGGGCGAGGGCCGGGGACGGGGTTGGCAGGTGCTGAAGGGGCGACTCCCCTCCAGGTTCCCCCACTTGAGGAGCCCTCAGCTCCAGCATCACCACAGCGACTCTTAGGACACTGTGCTGTCCAGGCACGGTCACTGAGTCCCGTGCCTCTGCGGTGCCCTGGGGGCCTGGCCAGGATGTCTGTCTGGCTTTAGGTCCAGGGACAAAGGGCGGCAACCCCAGGGAGTGAGCATCTCCCAGCCTCATGGGTTGTGAGGATCGGGTGCTGCAGGCAGGGTGCAGCTGGCACTGGGCTTCCACACCGAAAGGATGTCGGGGTCACCTGGCACGTGGCACCCTCGCCGGGGTCTCCTGTGGGGACCAGCCTGCTGGAGCCTCCTCTCCTTCCCAGGTGACGATGGCAGCGGCTCAGGCAGCGGCGATGGCTGTCCGGATGACCTCTGCAGCCGGAAGAACAGCAGGAAGAGCTCCAGCTCCCGGACACCCCTGACGCATGCCCTCCCAGGCCTGTCAGAGCAGGAAGGGCAGAAGACCTCGGCTGCCAGCTACCCTCAGCCCCCCAGCTTCCTCCTGCCCCTCCTCCTTGCCCTGGCCCTCACAGTCGCCAGGCCCCGGTGGCGGTAACTGCCCCAGGGATAGAGGCCAAGGACTGACTTTGCCAAAAATACAAAACAGACGATATTTAATTCACCTCAGCCTGGAGAGGCCTGGGGTGGGACAGGGAGGGCCAGTGGCTCTGAGCAGGGGTGGCACACAGGTTCTGGCCCCCGGCCTGGCCTCACCTGCCTCTCTGCCTTTTAATTTTGTATGAGGTCCTCGGGTCAGCTGGGCACTAGTGTCCCCACAAGCCATGTATTTCAGGGACCTCAGGGGCACCCCAGCTGCCTAGCCCTCCCTCCCAGCTCCCTGCACCGCTGCAGAAGCAGCCCTTCGAGGCCTGCGGAGGAGGCCTCAAAGCGACCCGCTGGAGCCATGGCCAGCCTGTGCCTTCCTCCCCGCCTCCTCCCACTGGGACTCCCACCCGAGCCCACCAGCCAGGCCTGGCCCAGCCCTCAGCCCCCAGAGAAGCCCCACAAGGGCCGTCTGAGTGACTACCATCTAGCGGAGCCTCTGAGATGCATGACACCCCCCACTCAGCGAAGCTGCACAGCCCAGCCCCCACCTCCCCGTGCCATTGAGGGGCCCCAGGTCTGCAGGGTGGGCTGAGAAGGCACCATGGCTGGGGAGTCTGTGAGGACTCTGTCCTCCTGAAGACCTGCGGCCAGGGGCCCTCTACGCACAGAGTAGGGGCCACTGACCCACCTGGGCTTCTGCTGGAGGAGCGGGAGCTGGGCCAAGCATGGCCTCTGCGGATGTGGGCTGCCCGCTTACACATGGGGCTCACGGGGCAGGCCTTGCTGGGGTCCAGGGCTGCATCGTAAGGACCCCAAGGGCCGAGGAGCAGCCTGGACCCGCCTGCTCCTGCCTTCACCCAGCTCAGGAACCAGGGCCTCCCTGTTCAGGGTGACACAGGCCAGGGCTCACAGGGACCCTCGGCTGTCACCTGCCCACAGGGCTGCTGGTGTCTGGGGAGACCCAGCGCTGCAGACAGGAACGCCTAGGTCCCTTCCCGACCCAGCCAGCTGCAGGGGACAGGGGACTTGGATAGTTAAGGGCTTTTCCAAACGTGCATACATTTACTGACAATTCTGCCCTCGTTCACTGAGAGCTGTTCACTCCTCCCAAATAGCTTTGGAGGGACATGGGGCCCCCCTTGGACCATCACTGAGGCCATCAGGACCTGCCCCAGGCCTGGACGGACCCTCCCTCCTGTACTCCAGCTGCCAGGCAGCCCTGGGGAGGGGTGTCGTGTTGGGAAGGGGTCCTGCAGGGGGAGGAGGACCCCGAGGGTCTGGGGGCAGCGTCCTGACCGCGCTGGCCCTGAGGAGGCCGCTTAGTCCTGCCTTGCTTTTCATCACCGTCCCACGGTGGATGGAGGTCCCGGTCGCTGGTCGGGTCTCCGTGGCTTCTGTTCTCTGCAGCCCGACTTTAGATGTCTTGGGTTCAGGACCCCCTGACGCAGGCATGTCCACCCCATAATAACCCTGCCAGTGCTGGGGTGGGCTGGGGACTCTGGCACAGTGATGCCAGGCGCCAGGACAGCAGCGCTCCTGCTGCACACATACAGCCTGGGGACAGCGCTCAGACCCCCTACGCTCACCTCTGAAGGGGCAGCCCTGGGTGGTCACTGGTCAGGGCAGTGGCCGAGCCTGCGTGTCCTTCCTCCACGACGCCCCCCACCGCTCTGTCAGCGGGTGCCGTGTGTTCTTTTAGTCCTTGTATGAATAAAAGGCTGGAGACGTACAGCAGAGGAGGCCTCATGGAGAGAGGGGGAGAGTGTGTGTGTCTGTGCATGTACATGTCTGGGGCTTGGGCATAGACCGCACTGCCATATTCGGGGTGAACTGCAGGCCCTGCCAGCTGCACCTGTCAGCCTGTTGGCGGCTCCAGCTCGCCCTGGGCAGACTCAGGCCTGTCCGCACCTCTTCTTGGTGCAGGGGAGAAGGGAAGGAAGAGGCCAGGGCACAGAGACCCAGGCGGCCTCCAGTATACCCCTTCCCATTCACCTCTTCCCACCTCCTACCCCTGCTCTGGGCACACAGCACAGAGATTCTCTACCCCTGGAAGGTTCTGGGTCCTGCCAGGTGGCCTCAGAGATGCCCAAGGGGCCAGAGAGAAGGAACCGGCATTGTCCCCAGGATTCCCTCGTGGTCCAGTCTGTCCCCAGCCACCTTTCTCCCAAGGCCAAGGGTCCTGCGTAACCCCTAGGGGCTCCCTGTAGCCCAGCTCGTGTTCCTGTGAGGTCGCGCCAGAGACGGAAGTGGCAGGGCGGCACTGGCAGAAGTGCCCGCTCTCCTGGGTGTGTCCCTCAGGTGCATTATTGGGAATTGCAGCCAGCACTGGTTGGCCTGGTGAACATTTGAACATTGTGCTTCCATCATCTGGGACTCAGGAACACAGCCCTCCAGGCCCCTGTGTGAGAGCACAGAGGAGGGGGTGGGCACCCGGGGGCGATGCAGCTCCACACAGCCCCGCTGAAGGCCACTGCTCAGTAGGGCACAGCTCGGGACAAGACCACAGGGCTGCACAAAGGCCCCCCCGGAGGAATCCGCATTGGCCAGGTTCCCGGTGGCCACTGTCATCACGTGTTGACCCTCCACAAGTCCCGGAGGCCCAGCTCCCCTGGGAAGTGAGGGTGGGGTGGCGTCCTCTCCCTGGGCAGGCCAGGGGCTGCAGCCTGGGCGCTCAGCAGGGCTCCTCGGGGACAGGTGAGCAGCCAGATGCTCACTGGTGGCCATAGCTGAAGACGCGTTTGGTCCAGCCCGGCAGGATCTCAGCCTCCCAGGGCGCCGCCCAGCCCACCTGCTTCAATGCTCCCACGAGTCCTTTCAGAACCGGGGCAAATGCGTCTTTCCAGTCAGGGAAAGGAGGCCACAGGTGTGCTGTGCACTCTGCAGAACAGCCACCGGGCTAGGAGTGCATGGGCGGTGGTCACCTTCCAGTCTCAGCCCTGCCTGCCCGGGCCACACCTCAGACCACCAGTGAGCTCCCAAGTCCTGCCCAACCCAGTGCTGCCCCAGGAGGCTGCTCAGGGAGAGACCTCGACCCCTCCAGCCATGACTGGCTCAGTCCTCTCCGTTCCTCACAGAAGTTCCAGAAGCCACAGACAAACTGACCCACCCACACTGATGGCAGAGAGCAGCCCCTCAGCCAGCCTCCCTCGAGCAGCCCAACCCAGCCACGGTGGGTGGCCCCAGCATCCCACACCATCTGTGGGCATCCCTGGCAGGCCAGCACGGGCATCTGCTCCATGTAAACATGCACCTATCACATGCACACACACACACGTGCACACTCCTACACAGGTTCACATGCATGCACACATGCACACTCCACAGGTACACACGTGCACACTCCACAGGTACACACACATGCACACACACATGCACACATACACATGTATGAACACAGCCCTGTGCATGTACATACAAGCACATCTCCATACACATGCACACACCTGCACGTGCAAGCACTTTCACACGCATACATGCCCATAGACACAGAAGCACACGTGCACACTCCTACACAGGTACACACACATGCACACTCCACAGGTACACACACACATGCACACTCCTACACAGGTACACACACATGCACACTCCTACACAGGTACACACACATGCACACTCCCACACAGGTACACACACGCACACTCCCACACAAGTACACACACATGCACACTCCTACACAGGTACACACATGCACACTCCTACACAAGTACACACACATGCACACTCCTACACAGGTACACACATGCACACTCCTACACAAGTACACACACATGCACACTCCTACACAGGTACACACACATGCACACTCCTACACAGGTACACACATGCACACTCCTACACAGGTACACACACGCACACTCCTACACAGGTACACATGCACACATATGCGTGTATGAATATATACCTAGCCCTGTGCATGCACACATAAGCACACATATCCATCCACGTGCACACACACTCCTGAACATGCACACACTTTCACATGCACATATGCCCATACACACACAAGCACACGTGCACACTCCCAGCATGTGTACACATGTAGACATGCATGTACACGTATGCACAGTACACACACACACTCATGAGACACTCAGACACTCCTGTCCGGGTAACCCTAAGTATTCTTTATCTGAGGACAAGGCCCTCTGTCGAGAAAGCATTTACAATCGCAGTGCTCCCTGAGGTTGACGTGGAGGACTGACTGCCACCTCTAAGCCCCCCTTCCTCCCGCCCTAAGCCACGGCTGACATCACGGAAGGACCATAACTGGGCATCCATCTCTCCACTGGACACTGAAGGCAGGTGGCACAGCATGCGTCACAGCCATCAAAGAAGAAGGTGGAGTCTAGGGCAGGTGTGGTTCTGAGAGACCCCAACAACAAAGCCCCCGCAGCTTTCCCGAGGGCGGGTGAGGGGCACACAGACAGACGCCGGGGCTGTGGACGAGCCGGAGGCAGTCGCTGCCCAGCAAGCCGTCCCTCTGTGCACAGGAGGCCCTCCCAGATGAGGCCACCCCACAAAGCGAAGCCAGTGAGCCTAAACCGTTCCCTCCTCCTTCCATATGTCCTGGAAGTATGAACAGGAACCGCCGTGGTTTCTAGTACAAACCCATGTTTATACCCAATCTGGGAAAGCACAAGAAAGAGCCAGTAAAAACCTTGCAGGACACGTCAAAATACGCAGCATCAGCCTGGGAAATCAGACCAACTGTCCTGGTGCGAGAATTCCAAGAAACAGGAGCAAACACTGGGAAATGCTGACTTTGGAAACATGGCAGCAACACACGATACTCCGGGAGAACCACCCCCTCCGCTCGCGGGACGCGCGGGACTCCGTGAGAACCACCCCCTCCGCTCGCGGGACGAGCGGGACTCCGGGAGAACCACCCCCTCCCCTCGCGGGACGCGCGGGACTCCGTGAGAACCACCCCCTCCGCTCGCGGGACGCGCGGGACTCCGTGAGAACCACCCCCTCCGCTCGCGGGACGCGCGGGACTCCGTGAGAACCACCCCCTCCCCTCGCGGGACGCGCGGGACTCCGTGAGAACCACCCCCTCCCCTCGCGGGACGCGCGGGACTCCGTGAGAACCACCCCCTCCGCTCGCGGGACGCGCGGGACTCCGTGAGAACCACCCCCTCCGCTCGCGGGACGCGCGGGACTCCGGGAGAACCACCCCCTCCCCTCGCGGGACGCGCGGGACTCCGTGAGAACCACCCCCTCCCCTCGCGGGACGCGCGGGACTCCGTGAGAACCACCCCCTCCCCTCGCGGGACGCGCGGGACTCCGGGAGAACCACCCCCTCCCCTCGCGGGACGCGCGGGACTCCGTGAGAACCACCCCCTCCGCTCGCGGGACGCGCGGGACTCCGTGAGAACCACCCACTCCCCTCGCGGGACGCGCGGGACTCCGTGAGAACCACCCCCTCCCCTCGCGGGACGCGCGAGACTCCGTGAGAACCGCCCCCTCCGCTCGCGGGACGCGCGGGACTCCGGGAGAACCGCCCCCTCCGCTCGCGGGACGCGCGGGACTCCGGGAGAACCACCCCCTCCGCTCGCGGGACGCGCGGGACTCCGTGAGAACCGCCCCCTCCGCTCGCGGGACGCGCGGGACTCCGGGAGAACCACCCCCTCCCCTCACACAGACATCCAAATTCCGGGAAAAAACAAAATCCTGGTTTCGCAAAGTCAATCCGTGTCTGAGGTCACAGGACAGCTACAAATCTCGCGCTGAAAAGAAAAAGGAAATGAGAGGCTTCGATGAACGGGCGGCAGGGAGAGCAGCGTGTCAGGCACAGAAATGCCCTCTCAGGATGGAGCTCGGGAGGGATGGGCACGCACAGGCCTGGGGGAGGGCCGCGGGCTGGAACTGAGGCCCCCGGCAACCTGGAACCTCAAGGAAACAACGGAGTCCTCCCCGTTGCCAGAGACGGGCCGGGAGAGCGTTTGCTGCCTGGGGATCCAGGCAGAAGAAAACTCCTCCAGGAAGAATCACCGGCTGGTGACAAAAGGCAATGAGCCAATACAAAGGTACCTGGAGGTCTGTCCACAGTGAGGCAGTGACACTCCCTCCGAGAAGTCACAAAGCCTCCGGGACACGAGCTCAGATTCGTCAAAACTTCAAAATGCTTAAAAAAAAAAAAATCCACCCACCGCCAGAGCCAGCACCCTGAGACCTTCGGGTGACTGAGCGAACCGGAACGGTCTATGCAGTAAGCGTTTTGTGCTATCAAAGAGAAAAGCGGGAGAAATGGAAACCGTAAGGGTAGAACAATTCCGTTTTTAAAAGGAAAAAAATGAAATTAGAAAAAATGCCAAATGGAAGGAACGTCAGCAAGATGGCAGAACAGGGGGTCCCCTGTTTTTAGCCACCCATTGCAACAAGAATTTGCCAGCCATCCACACGCGAAAGTGAATTTGTGGGCGCCTCGGGACTCTAGTGCGAGGCCGGGGAACCCTGACGGAGCCCAACTGAGAGGGGCTGTTTTAAGAGGGCAGGTTGGCACCCAGGTGGCAGGCTCAGCAACCGGGGTCCTGTTGCAGATCCAGGAATGGCCTCATCCCCCTATGGACTCAACGACAGCCTCCTTTGGCTCTCCTGCCACAAGAACCATCTGCCCAGGGACCTCCTGGAAGATACACCAGTCCGTCCGCCTGGAGGGAGGCCCACCACGCTTGCTCCACTGCAGATCCTGAAGCCACCCTGTAAGTCAGCTCCAACCCCTCAGCTGCAGTCTGAAAGCAGTCCTGCCTTCCCAGGGACTTCCTGGGAGACACTCTTGTCTGCGTTAGGCCAGTCAACCTCAATCCCACAGAAGATCTTGAAATGGTCCTGAGTATACTCTGGCCTTCCCCAGTCCTGCCTACCCAGGGGCCACTGGGAGATAAGCCCGTCTGTACACGGGAGGCAGGCCTACCCATCTAAGTCCAGCTGCACAGGCTGAAGGAGCCCAGTGACCCAGCTCCAGCCCCACTCAGCCATGGTCTGAAGTCAGTCCCCAACAGGAGGCAGGCCCATCTGTGCCCCCAGAGGCAGGCCTACAGGCCTCAGTCTCAGCCGTGAACCTTAAAGCAGCCTGTGACTTGGTTTCCCCCGCCTTTCGACCACAGTCTGGGGTCAGTCCTGCCTGTCAGGGACTCACCCAGCGACTGAGTGCACGCTTGCCCCAGCGCTAGCCCTATTCCTCAAGGTCTTAGAGGCAATCCAGCCTGCCAGGGACCAGACATGATCAATGCCTGCTCTAACCCTGAAGAGGCCCACCAACTACAAATCCCACTGTAGGCTCAGCAGCAGCCATGTGACTAAGCTGTAATCCTGGAGGCAATCCCTTCAGAGACCCAACAGATCTTTATGTGCTAAAATCAGTTTGTAAAGGCTGAAAGAGGTGTTTGCTCCGTCAAATGGAGACACCAATGAAAGGCTATATGAATAATAAAGAATCAGGGCAACATGATGCCACAGCTGGGCATAGTGGCTCACATCTGTAATCCCAGCACTTTGGGAGACCAAGGCAGGTAGGTCACTTGAGGTCAGGAGTTTGAGATCGGCTTGGCCAACATGAAGAAACCCAATCTCTACTAAAGCTATAACATTTAGTCGGATGTGGTGGTGCATGCTTGTAATCCCAGCTACTTGGGAGGCTGCGGTGGGAGAATCGCTGGAACCCAGGAGACGAGGTTGCAGTAAGAGGAGATTCTGCCACTATACTCCAGCCTCAGTGACAGAGTGAGACTCCGTCTCAACAACAACAAAAAAATGATGCCACCAAAAGAAAGTAATAAAGCTCCAGTAAATGATCCCAAAGAAATGAAGATCTATAAATTGCCTGGCAATTTAAAACAATCATCCTAAAGAAACTCAGTAACATGCAAGATAACTCAGACAACCAAAAAAAAAAAAGAAAGAAAAACAATACATAAAATTTAAAGTTTAATGGAAACCATAAAAAAGAACCAAGTAGAAATCCTAGAGCTGAAAAACACTATGACAATATTGAAAACTTCAATAAAGAGCTTCAACAACAGACTCGATCATATAGAAGAAAGAATCAGTAAACTTGAAGACAAATTATTTAAAACTAACAAATTAACCAAAAAAAAAAAAATGAATAAAAAAAGTAAAGAATAAAGAAGAGTGAAAAAAGCACAAGGGCCCTATGGAGACCAACAAGAAAATAAGTATGTGAGTTATAGAAGTCTCAAAAGAAGACAGAAACAAAGGGGCAGAAAGTTTATTTAAAGAAACAAAGGCAGAAAACTTTCCAAAGTTGGGGTAGATAAGGACATCCAGATTCCATATGGATGTGGATATACATTGATGCAAGGTTCAACATATGAAAATCTATAAATGTGATATACCATATTAACAGAATAAAGGATGACAATCATGTGGTCATCTCAATAGATGCAGAAAAAGTATTTGACAAAATTCAACATCCTGTTGTGGTAAAAACTCTCAACAAATTAGGTACAGAAGAAATATACTTCAACATAATAAAGGACACATATAACAAGCCTACAGTTAACATTATACCCAATAGTGAAAAGCTGAAAGCATTTCCTCTAAGATTATGAACAAGGCAAGGGTGCCGCCCACACTCACCACTCCTATTCAATGTGTTATTGGAAGTCCTTGCCAGAGCAATTAGGCAAGAAAAGAAATAAAAAGCATCCACATAAGAAAGGAGGAAATTAAACTGTCTCTTTTTGCCGATAACATGATCTCTTTTGTAAATTTTTATTTTAGATTCAGGGATACATGTGCAAGTTTCTAAAACAGGTAAAGTTGTGTCACAGGGGTTTGTTGTACACATTGTCCCATCATCCAGATACTAAGCGTAGTAGTACCCAATAGCTATTTATTTTCTGATCTCCACCCTCAAGTAGACCCCAGTGTCTGTGGTTTCCCTTTTTGTATCTAAACTTTTTCATCATTTACCTCCCACTGAAGTGAGAACATGTGGTATTGAGTTTTCTGTTCCTGCTTTAGTTAGCCAAGGATAATAGCCTCCAGCTCCATCCACATTCCTGCAAAGGACATGCTCCCATTCTTTTTTATGGCTGCACAGTATTTCATTGTGTATATGTACATATTTTCTTGATCCAATCTACCACTGATCAGCATTTATGTTGATTCCATGTCCTTGCTATTGTGAATACAACTGCAATGAACATACATGTCTTTATGGTAGAACAATTTATATTCCTTTGGGCACACACCCAATAATGGTATTGCTGGGTCAAATGGCAGCTCTGTTTTTAGCTCCTTAAGGAATCACCACACTGTTTTCCACAATGGTTGAACGAATTTACATTCCCACCAACAGTGTGTTTATGTTCCCTTTTCTCTGCAATCTCGCCTGCCTTTTTAATCACAGCCATTCTGGCTGGTGTGAGATGGTATCATATTGCTTTGATTTGCATTTCTCTAATGATCAGTAATATTAAGCTTTTTTTCATATGCTTGTTGGCTGGATACATATGTCTTCTTTTGAAGAGTGGACAAGATCTCTTATATATACAAAATTCTAAAAGTTCCACCAAAAAACCTGTTAGAACTAATAAATGAATTCATTAAAGTTGCAAGATACAATATCAACATACAAAAATTAGTTATGTTTTTATGCACTAACAATGAACTATCTGAAAAAGAAATTAAGAAAACAATCCCATTTACAATAGCATAAAAATAATAAAATACTTAGCAATAAATTTAACCAAGGTGAAAGATCTATATGCTGAAAACTATAAAATATAGAGGAGAAAAATTTTAAAAGGTACAAATAAATGGAAGGATATTTTATGTTCATGGATTGGAGTAATCAATACTGTTAAAATGTCCATACTACCTAAAGCAATCTACAAACTCAATGCAATGCCTATTAAAATTCCAATGGCATTTTTTACAGAAATAGCAGAAACAATCTTAAAATTTGCATGGAATCACAAAATACTCTAAACAACTAAACCTTGCAAAAGAAGAACAAATCTGGATATATCACACATCCTGTTTTAAAGTATGTTACAAAGCTGTAGTGATCAAAACAGTATGATACAGTCATAAAAACAGAAACAGGCCGGGCGCGGTGGCTCACGAGGTCAAGAGAGCACTTTGGGAGGCTGAAGCGGGTGGATCACGAGGTCAAGAGATCGAGACCATCCTGGTCAACATGGTGAAACCCTGTCTCTACTAAAAATACAAAAAATTAGCTGGGCATGGTGGCGCATGCCTGTAATCCCAGCTACTCAGGAGGCTGAGGCAGGAGAATTGCCTGAACCCAGGAGGCGGAGGTTGCGGTGAGCCAATATCACGCCAATTGCACTCCAGCCTGGGTAACAAGAGCGAAACTCCATGGTGGTGCAGGCTGAGCCGGAGGAGGGGCTGGCCCCAGGCCCACCCTCAGCAAACTGACCTCTCAGCAACTGCCTGGGTGGGCCCAGCCCTCCACTCTGCAATGAGGCCTGTGGGGCCTGGAGGCAGCCCAGGGTTCAGGCCAGGGAGCGGGGATGCAGGGGAAGCAGGAGAGGGAGGAATGTGGGCTGGGGCAAGGAGCACCCTTGGACCTGCTGGGACCGCCTTCTACAGCGCCTTCAATAGCAGCACAGCTGGGCTGGGGGCTGGTGCACAGCAGATGACAGCAGACTCGGGGACACCCTTGCTGGACCTTTGGGCCAATGCACGTGAAGCTGTGTTCCCTCGCTGCCCCAGAGAGTGGGGGCTGAGCCCCTCCTTTGCTCCCATCCCACTGTAGGGGGTCCCGGGGGCTGCAGCTCCACCGCACGTCCCAGCCTCTGTGTCTCCCTGCCTTCCCTCCCTGCATCCCCTGCTCCTTGTCTCTGTCCCACGGGCAACCCCTCCTCCCACCCTGGACCACCCGACTGCCCCCCTGCTGAGGCCCCTTAACCTGCCGGGGTTCCACGGGCCCTGACTGCCCAGCTCGCCATCCCTGGCTCAGGAGGCAGCGGTGGCGTGGACGTCAGGAAGGGGAATGGCTTGGGCCCAGGTGGAGCGGTGGCGCCCTGGACTCCCTGGAGAACCATGGGACACTCCCGTGTCCCTCCCTCTCTCTGGTTCCAAGGCAGATGGCTGGAAAGAAGTTATCAGAAATAGCGGCTTGTGGAACACCTGAGAGGAGCTCCAGGCCTCAGACCGTCTTCAAGACATGGTGGCTGTGGCTCGGCCGGGCATCTTGTGCCAGCAGGTCCACCAGGCTGCCCAGCCCGGGTGCCTGGTCCTCAGCCTTCCAGGACCGAGTGTGCGTGGGCATCCGCCGTTCAGACGGACCCTGAGCTGCTGCTCCCAGACCCTCTGCCAGGATCCCCACTCACCATCCAGTGCCAGGGCGCTGTGAGGCACTGAGGCTGCCCTCCTGGGAGGCATGGTAGGGGAGGCACCCATCTCACAGCCAGGATGGGACTGAAGACGGTTGTGGGCGTGGGGCGGGCTGAGCAAGGGCAAGCATCCCCATCTCCCTCCCTGACCTGGAGACAGCCCAGGACAGCATGGAGGGGCCACAGGGACACAGGCGGCTCCCCAGGCCTGCTGTCCTGCCTCCTCGTGGGGGCAAAGAAGGCTCCAGCCAGACCTCAACTTACAGCTGGAAGCCTGGGACACGTCTCAGAGAGGCTGCTTAGGGCAGAAAAGAGCTGAGGGCTCTGAGAAGCAGCGGGGGCAGCCTGGGTCCCGAGGATTCCCTCCCCTCCCTCTGGCCCTGGGCAGGCCCTCAGCCCCGCCCGGCCCCACATGCTCCTAGGTGAGCAGTGTAGCTCCCACACACGGCCCATCATCCCAGAACTCCACGTTCACAAAGAGCCAAGGGGCCGGGCCGCACTGTGGCCCCCAAGGGGAGGATGGGGGGCCGCACCGAGCAGCCTGGTTCTCGGGGCACATCCTCTAGGGCTCAAGAGTGAGACAGTTATGTGCCCACAAGGCACGGGAGAGGTCGCTGTGCTTTAGCGAGTTTCTATCCGTCAGGTGTGGGTGCCTGCATGCAGGGGTTACAGTCTAAAGAATACGTTCCCCAAGGCTGGGCGCCGTGCCTCACGCCTGTAATCTTAGCACTTTGGGAGGCCGAGGCAGGTGGATCACTTGAGTTCAGGAGTTCGAGACCAGCCTGCCCAACATGGTGAAACCCCATCTCTACTAAAAATACAAAATTGGCCAGGTGTGGTGGTGCACGCCTGTAATCCCAGCTACTCGGGAGGCTGAGGCAGGAGAACCGCTTGAACCCTGTAGGCAGAGGCTGCAGTGAGCCGAGATCTCACCACTGCCTCTAGCCTGGGCGACAAGAGTGAAATTCTGTCTCAAAAAATAATAAAACTAAAGAATATGCTCCCCAAAATGCTCAGAATTCTTATCCTTGAATTGTAAGATTAAGATGATTTTCTCCTTTTTTAAAATTATTTTTTAGCACCTCACTCTCACCCAGGCCGGAGCACAGTGGTGCCATCACAGCTCACTGCAGCCTCAAACTCCTAGTTCAGCAATCCTCCCACCGCAGCCTCCTGAGTAGCTGGGACTACAGGTGTGCACACCTGGCTAAGGTTTTTTTCGAGAGACATTGTCTCACTATGTTGCCCAGGCTGGTCTGGAACTCCTGGGCTCAAGCAATCCTCCTGCCTCGGCCTCCCAAGTCACTGGGATCACAGGCACGTGCCACTTCCCCCAGTTATTTTATTTGTCTCTGCTGTCTTCTTTCTTAAATAAGCATATGTTGCATGCATAATAAAAATAAAGCTGTTTCCATTTGGGAAAATTATGTTGCAGAAAAATGTTTAATGGCACGGACGTTCACGGCCGAGTTGGGAACAGAGGGTGCTCCTGCCTCCGGGTGGCGTGTGTGTCTGTGTGCGCTGGCGCCTGCGGAGATCGAAAGCGCACGCAAAGCGTTGGCCACGGTCACTTCCGGGTGCCTGTGACACGGTTTGGATCCGTGGCTCTGCCCAAATCTCACGCTGAACTGTATCCCCGAAGTTGCAGGTGGGCCTGGTGGGAGGTGCCCAGATCCTGGGGGCGGGCTCCACCCTTCGGCGCAGTTCTCACAGCCGTGGAATTCTCAGGAGATCTGGCCGGTTAAGGGTGTGGCCGCCCCCGCCTCCTCCCGCTCCGGCCACGTGACGTGCCGCGTCCCCTTCGCCTTCCGCCACGGTGGAAGCCGAGCACCTGCCCCGTGCTTCCGGGGCGGCCTGCGGAATCTTGAGCCAATTAAACCCCGCTCTTTATACATTTTCCGGTCTCTCATCTGTGTTTGTAGCAGTGCGAGAATGGACTAATTCAGGGCAGATAATTGTCACTTAACGGGTTTTCTTTTGCTTTATAGATATTCTCTAAGTTCATAGAATTAACTGCACTGACAAATAAGCACCCGTTAGCAGCTTCTTCCTTCCCAGCAGAGGCAGTGGAAGCTGGGGGTGCCTACACCCACCCAGCATCCCGGAGCCCCCGGTCAGGGACAGCCGTTGGCGGCAGGGACCCAGCTCACACGGTTAGGCCCTCCTGGGGGCAGCCTGTGGCCAGTGGCCGCCGATGCTGGCATACAAAGGCCTGGCCCCTGCATCCGACGGGACACTCTATGAAAAGCCACCCAGCCGTCAGGTTGTCCCTCTGCCCAGGCTCCTTGCTGACCCCTTACAGGAGCATTTCCCAGGGCCCTCCCAACAAATCCCCGGCACGGAGCCCATCTTTGATCAAAGACCAAGGAAGTCGGTAAAAAAATCACTGCAGGGGCTGGGAGCGGCGGCTCACGCCTGTAATCCCAGCACTTTGGGAGGCCAAGGAGGGCAGATCACGAGGTCAGGGGTTCGAGACCAGCCTGGCCAAGATGACACCCTGTCTCTACTAAAAATACAAAAATTAGCTGAGCATGGTGGTGCACACCTGTAGTCTCAGCTACTCGAGAGGCTGAGGCAGAATAATTGTTTGAACCCAGGAGGTGGAGGTTGCTGTGAGCCAAGATCGCTCCACTGCACTCCAGCCTGGACAACAGAGTAAGACTCTGTCTCAAATATATATATATTTATATATATCACTGCAGGTGCGGCTGCTTGGACAGCCGCAAGCCAGCCTGGAGCAGAGCCTCACCTGCTTGGCTCCAGCCCTGACACAGGCTCCCACCTCCCACACTCCCCACTATTCTGCCCTCCGCAGTAAGTCCCCACCGTCCTCGTCCTGGACGCTGTCCCCTTGTCCCTGGGGATGCTGTCGTCCTCCTCCCTGTGCACCCCTCACTGCACACCTTCCTCCCGCCCTCTCCTGAATTTCCACGCAGGCCACCTTTGCCCGCCCTCCCTGTCAACTGCTCCAGGCGCCCCTCCCTCTCGGTCCCGGTGATTTCCACAAACACCGTCATCCCCAGAACACTCAGCACACAGCAGACACTCGGTAAGTGCACACGGAACAAATGAACACCCCAGACCCCAGTAGGAGCCCTGCGCCCATGGGCACCTGAGCAGGGGGTGGAGCCTGAGTCAAGGTCCCAGAACAGGCCCCGGAGGCCCAGGAGCCACCCCCACAGCCGTCTCTGCAGCAGGCTCTGAGTCCTGACCCTCACCTGCCTCGTCCATCAGGACTGCCCAGGCCAGGCCCCGAGGAGGCCAGGCAAGACCAAAGCCAGGGGCAGAGGCAGGTGCGGGCCCCACGGAAGCTCTGGGACTTTGCCCAGCTAGGGGCAGAGCACGGCACACACTGTCAAAAACACCCCGTGGGGCCAATTTATTTCGAGGTCGCGAAGGAGACACTGCTACATAGCCCGGCCCTACAGGTGCAGAAACGCCGGCATGAACAGAGGAGTCCCCGAGGCGGCCCAGGCCGGTGAGAAACGCGCATGGTCCTGGGTCCTCCCCGGGCCTCGGGCGTGCAGACGCTGCTTCACTGAGACTTTCCTCTCCGCCTGGAAACCTCCTCCAGCTGTGCCCCTGAGGTGGGAGGGGGAGGAGCGGGCTGCAGCTGGGCCTCCGGGCCTGGCTCAGAACTCGTGCCGTCTGTGCAGGGCGGCTGAGTGCCGGGCTCTGTCTAGGCTTTCCCAGACCAGGAGACCAGACACAGCAGGGCCTAAGGGCCGTCTACGCAGCAGGGCCTAAGGGCCGTCTAGACAGCAGGGTCTACGCAGCAGGGCCTAAGGGCTGTCTGCGGTGACTCCTCAAAGAGGGGCCTGCCAGACCCAACAAATCCCATCCTGGAATCCACAAGCCAGGAAGCTACAACCCCCGCCCCAAGGGCACCTGTCATTACAAACCCCATTTTATGGAGAGGGAAGGAGGTCAGCAGCCATTCGCTTCAGGGCACAGGCCCAAGGCAGGGGCATTCCCAGCCTCACTCACATCCTCACCAGGCCAGGCACCCAGCCAAGTCCCAGGAGAGCGGTCACCCCCGCACAGCTTCACACAGCAGCCTTCACAATGCCCGCCACCCTCGCCACACCCGGCCCTGGTCACACCAAGGAGGGTGGGGGAAGGGCAGGAGAACAGGTTGTTTCTAGAAGCAGACACCTGTTGATATCCGCACTAAGCCGTCTGAGACAGCAGGCTGGGAGGAAATTTCCAGAAGGAACCCCAAGGTCAACCACCCTGTGATCCAGAGGCCCTCGTGTCCAGCAGACCCCCCAGACCCCTCTAGCCCCCGGGTGTCAGCAGAGCCCCCAGACCCCCCAGACCCCTCTAGCCCCCGGGTGTCAGCAGAGCCCCCAGACCCCTCAGACCCCTCTAGCCCCCGGGTGTCAGCAGAGCCCCCAGACCCCTCAGACCCCTCTAGCCCCCGGGTGTCAGCAGAGCCCCCAGACCCCTCTAGCCCCCGGGTGTCAGCAGAGCCCCCAGACCCCTCAGACCCCTCTAGCCCCCGGGTGTCAGCAGAGCCCGCAGACCCCCCAGACCCCTCTAGCCCCCGGGTGTCAGCAGAGCCCCCAGACCCCTCTAGCCCCCGGGTGTCAGCAGAGCCCCCAGACCCCCCAGACCCCTCTAGCCCCCGGGTGTCAGCAGAGCCCCCAGACCCCTCTAGCCCCCGGGTGTCAGCAGAGCCCCCAGACCCCTCTAGCCCCCGGGTGTCAGCAGAGCCCCCAGACCCCCCAGACCCCTCTAGCCCCCGGGTGTCAGCAGAGCCCCCAGACCCCTCTAGCCCCCGGGTGTCAGCAGAGCCCCCAGACCCCTCTAGCCCCCGGGTGTCAGCAGAGCCCCCAGACCCCTCTAGCCCCCGGGTGTCAGCAGAGCCCCCAGACCCCTCTAGCCCCCGGGTGTCAGCAGAGCCCGCAGACCCCCCAGACCCCTCTAGCCCCCGGGTGTCAGCAGAGCCCCCAGACCCCTCTAGCCCCCGGGTGTCAGCAGAGCCCCCAGACCCCCCAGACCCCTCTAGCCCCCGGGTGTCAGCAGAGCCCCCAGACCCCTCTAGCCCCCGGGTGTCAGCAGAGCC
The DNA here is from genome assembly GCF_030222135.1 of Aotus nancymaae. NCBI lineage: Eukaryota > Metazoa > Chordata > Mammalia > Primates > Aotidae > Aotus > Aotus nancymaae. Next base: position 5,560,295 of record NW_026988444.1, read on the forward strand.
CCCAGACCCCTCTAGCCCCCGGGTGTCAGCAGAGCCCCCAGACCCCTCAGACCCCTCTAGCCCCCGGGTGTCAGCAGAGCCCCCAGACCCCTCTAGCCCCCGGGTGTCAGCAGAGCCCCCAGACCCCTCTAGCCCCCGGGTGTCAGCAGACCCCCCAGAGGTCCATGTTCCAGCTCTGCAGGGATGGGGTGGTGTCCCCTTCCAGGCTGAGGACAAGCCTCGCGCTGCCACAGTAGGTGAGGCAGAGCCAGGCTGCCTCAGTGGCCCCCTGCTGCCCACCTCCCAACAGGCCCATCTGGAAATGCTGGGAAAGTGGCCTGAATCTGGAGAGATTTCAGGAAATGAGGGTGCTCCTCGCCCACGACCCAGGCCCGCGCCTTCGCCCTCTGCAGCAGCGGCAGCCTCGCCTCCCAGCCTGAGGGCCAACCTACCGATGGCCGCCATGTCCCCGCAGTCCTTCTTGTGGAACTCGGTCCAGGCCTTGGTTTTGCAGTATTTGCTGCAGGTCAGGATCCCGCAGCAGCGAGGGCAGGGCAGGAGGCGGACCCCGATGGAGCGGCCACACTGGTAGCAGAACTTGAAGAAGGGAATTCTGCAACAGAGCCTCAGGTCATCAGGCGGCCACTCAGCGGACCCCACCAAACAGCCGCTGCCCAGGAGCCGTGCCGGCCCTGCACTCCTGGGCCACTCCCCGCCGTCCCACAGTGTCGCCTGTGCAGGGCAGCCTTCACACACGGGCAGACGATCCCCAGTCCTCATCCTGAGGATGTTCGGCACAGCGGTATTTAGAATAGGAAGCCAACACGTGCCGAGCTCGGGAACCACCTAAGTGCCCGCCAGTAAGGCTGGTTGAGTGAACGCAGGTCCATTCAGGAGACCACCATGGTGCCGCCAACATGATGATGGGGGGTCTCCTAGGCACGCAGGGAAATGTCTGTGGGACAGTGTCACAGGGGAGAAGTGACTCTTCGAGGGCAGGGCATGGAGCCTGCCTTTGGGGTGAGCCTCAAAGCACGTCTCCTCTGCTTTCAGAGGAAAATGAGCCCCCCATCCTGCACCAGTCCCCTCTCCATCACCTCACTGGGTGGCTCAGGGTTTATGGGATGGGGACACCCACACAAATAGGGCCTGGTCCCTGCCCTCTCATCCCATGGGGTGCACAGGCATGTAAAGAGACTGTTCTGGAACAGCAGAGTGGGTGCAGTGTTGAGACTCCAAGGAGGGGCAGGGGCTAGGAGGGTGCAGGTGTGCCACCTCGGCCGTGCAGCCAGCAGGCCAGGGAAGCATCCACAGGACATCTTGCAAAAGCAGAGCATGGGCTCAAACCCCATTCAGTGGCCATTTCTGGGATGGGAGGTGGCCACCCTCCTGCAGGATGTGGAGCCCATCTGTGACCCGCTAGGGGCAGCCCAGGGCAGCTCCGTGTGCCCTACGACCCTGCACCTCATCTTGGCTGAAGCCCATGGCCTGCGAGCAGGGCTGCCTGGAGGAGGCCATGCCACTTGGGGGTCAGATGGCATGGAGGCTGTCCCGGGATGAGGTTGTTGGGCCAGGCACAGCAGCACTGTCCAAACCACAGGCTGCCACCCTGGAAAGAACCCAGTCCGCAGACACACTTACTGCTCCCGCTCCTTCACGTCCAGGCCCTTGGGCAGGCTGGGGCCCTTCTTCTTCGTCCTGTGGCTGGGGGTCAGCTCCGCTGCATGAAAGAGGGACCCGCATTAGTGCCCAGGTGGCGGGGTGGGGGCCACCACTGCAGATGCCACCTCCTTGGGCCCTCCCTGTGCTGCCTGCCTGCACTACCGGGGAGGCAGATGGGGGTCCCAAGCCTTCGGTGGCTCCACGGCAGGTGCGGGGACCTGGAGGCGCGGGGCGGCCCATGGGCTCCAGGGAGAGGCTTCGCTCTGCTGTCTCCCTTGCTGTCCCGCCTGTGTTGTGTCTTCAAAGTTTCTCAGATTTCCCTTTTGGATTCTTGTTAAACTTGTTATTTAGACATGTGTTATTATTTATTTATTTATTTATTTTAGACAGAGTCTCACTCTGTCACCAGGCACCAGGCTGGAGTGCAGTGGTGCGATCTCGGCTCACTGCAACCTCCGCCTCCTGGGTTCAGGCAATTCTCCTGCCTCAGCCTCCCGAGTAGCTGGAACTACAGGTACACGCCACCACGCACAGCTAATTTTTGTATTTTTAGCAGAGACGGGGTTTCACCACGTTGGCCAGGATGGTCTCGATCTCCTGACCTTATGATCTGCCCAACTTGGCCTCCTAAAGTGCTGGGATTACAGGGGTGAGCCACCGTGCCTGGCCAGACATGTGTTATTTTATGTGAGTTTACAAAATGTCCTTCTGCTGGTCATTTCTAACTAAATTCCACTGTGGTCTGAAATGTGAAATGTATTATTTCTATTCTCTTAAATGTATTAAGGGTTTATGATCTGCATATGGTGTATCCTGGAGAATGTCTCCAGTATACTTGAGAAGAAGACAGGCTCTGCTGCTGTCAGGTAGAACCTGACAAGTCTAACAGACTTGTTCAACTTCCTGTGGGTGCTGCCTAGCTTTCCGGTCAGTTCTTGAAAGTGCGGAATTGACGTTTCCAACTGTTACTGTTGCATTATCTGTTTCTCCATTTCTGTTTCTGCCTCGTGTATTTGGGTGTCTGTCATTTGGTGCATATGGGTTTATAATTGCTATATCTTCCTAACTGATCATGCTTTTACCATAAGCTGTCCCTCTTCATCACCAGTAGCATTTGTAAGTTTATTTTTTGTGATATTAGCGTAGCAATTCCAGCCTTCTTGTGATTGCTGTTCCCATGCTATTTTTTCATCCTTTGACTTTGTATCACTTGTTTTTTTTGGGGGGGGATGAAGTCTCACTCTGTCACCCAGGCTAGAGAGTTCAGTGGTGCATCTTGGCTCACTGCAGCCTCCACCTCCCAGATTAAAGCAATTCTCCTGCCTCAGCCTCCCGAGTACCTGGGATTACAGGCATGCACCACCATGTTGGATAATTTTTGTATTTTTAGTACAGACAGGGTTTCACCATGTTGGCCAGGCTGGTCTTGAACTCCTGACCTCAGGTGATCCACCCACCTCAGCCTCCCAAAATGCTGGGATTACAGGCATGAGCCACCATGCCTGGCCCGTATCACTGAATTTAACATATGTCTCCTGTAAACAGCACATAGGTGGATCTTGTGTTTTGATCCAGTGTAACAATCTCTGTCTCCTGCTTAATCTGTTCACATTTCGTTGTTAATGATACACTGTGGTTGGATTTACATTTGATATTTTGAATCTTGTTTTCTAAATGCTCAGAATTTTTCTAGTGCTCTATGCTTCCTTTACTCTTCTGCATCAAGTGGCCAAGTGGATTCTTTTTAAGGTAATGTCTTAATTTATCCAATAATTTTGAACTGTATTTTTGAGCTCTTTTCTTACTGGTTGCATCAGGCTTTACCATACGAATATTCTTTTTTTATTTTCTTTTTGAGACAGGTTCTCACTCTGTCACTCAGGCTGGAGTGCAGTGGCATGATCATGGCTCACTGCAGCCTCAACCTCCCAGGCTCAGGTGATCCTTCCATCTCAGCTTCCTGAGTAGCTAGGACTACAGGCACACAGCACCATGCTGAGTTCATTATTAAAAAACGTTTTGTAGAGACAGGGTCTTGCCATGTTGCCTGGGATTGCCTCAAACTCCTGGGCTCAAAAGATCGTTCTACCTGAGCCTCCCAAAGTGCTGGGATTATAGATGTGAGCCACCATGCCCGGCCTACCATATGAATCCTGACTGGTCATAATCAGCTTCAGACCTATAGTAACACAAGTGAGATATTTAAAAGTTATTCCTATATAGCTCTATTTCCTTTTCTGCCTTTTTATGGTATTATCATACAAATTATATCTATAAAGGTTATAAATCCAACATTACAAGAGTATTATTACTTTATATAATTTTATGTATTCTAAAGAATCTGAGAGAGGTTTAGTTGTATTAAAATTATTTACCATTTCTGGACCTCCATTTCATCTTCTCAGTTTGAGTTAGCATTTGGAGCCATTTCTTCCCACGACAGAACCGTCCTTCTGCCCACTTCCTTTGTGCTCTTATTGCCAAATGTAATACATTTCTGTATGTTACAGGCAACCACACACGCGCACACACACAATATATAAATACAATGCATACATATACATATATACAAATTGCTTACATATAAACTATTTTAAATTGCTTTTAAAGTCAATTAACAAGAAATATGCATCTATATTCTTCTTTACAATCACCTTTGCCAATGCTCTTTGTCATGTGTATGTAATTTCCACCTTAAATCACTTGCTTTCAGAACGCCTTTGGAATTTCTCGCAGGTTTTATCTGGGACTATGTCAGTTTCACCTTCATGTTTGCAAGTCAACTTGCTGGGTATAAGATTCTTGGTTAATAGTTTATCTAACTTTGAGCACTTTGTTTTTTGTTTGTTGATTTTTAATTTTCTTTAAATAGAGACTGGATCTCACCACGTTGCCCGGGCTGGTCTCAGTCGCCTGGGCTCAAGCAATTGTCTTGCCTCAGTCTCCCAAAGTGCTAGTGTTACAGGGATGAGAGCCACTGTGTCCAGCCATTTTTGAGAACTTTGAATATGACATCCCCTGTCTTGAGTCTCCTCTAGCAACCCTCCATTGCATCTTCTAATTATTATTTATGCCAATCTGTGGAGTACATGAAAAGTTCTGTTACGTGTATATACTGTGTAGTAATCAAGTTAGGGTATTCAGGGTGCCCATCACCTGAATAAAATACACTTTTGTTAAGTATGGTAATTCTACTCTGCTCTAAAACACTAAATCTATTTCTTCTATCTTACTGTACCTTTGTACCCTTTAAACCTCTCCTCTTCATCCGACTCACTTCCTCTACTCACCCTTCCCAGTCTCTGTTATCTATTTTTCCATTCTCTACCTCCATGTGTTCAAAATTTTTAGCTCCCATAAGTGAGAACACGCAATATTTGTCTTTTTGCACCTGGCTTATTTCACGTAAGATACTAACCTCCAGTTCCACTTGGGTTGCTACAAATGACATAATTTAATTCCTGCCCATGTTTGAATAGTATTCCATTGTGTGTCAGCAAATAAATCAATAAAGAAAATGTGCTATATGTGGTGTATATGCCACATTTTCTTCATTGACTCATTTGTCGATGAACATCTGGGTCAATTGCATATCTCAGCTATTGTGAATCGTGCTGCAATAAACAGGCGAGTGCAGGTGCCCCTTTGATATATTGATTTTTCCCCCTTTGGGTCGATAGAAGTGTGATTGCTGGATTGAATGACAATTCTATGTACATTTTTAGAAATCTTCATATTGTTATCCATAGTGCCTGTACTAATTTATATTCCACCAACAGCATGTAAAAGGTCCCTTTTTCTGGCATTCTTGCCACCATCTGTTATTTTTTTGTCTTTTTATAATAGCCATTCTGACTGATTTGCGTTTCTCTGATGATTAGTGCTGTTGAGCTATTCTTCTTTTATTTAGGCATAAGACAAACAGATCAGCATTTTTTTCATACACCCATAGGCTGTTTGTATGTCTTCTTTTGAGAAATGTCAATTCATGTCCTTTACCCAAGTTTAACAGGATTATTTTTTCCTGTTGAATTGTATGAGTTCCCTGTATATCCTGAGTATTAGTCACCTGTCAGGTAACTTCACCAGGCGGTCTCTTCACTATGTTGATTATTTCTTTCATTGTGCAGAAGCTCTTTAGTTTTATTAAGTCCCACTTGGCTATTTTTGGTTTTGTTGCCTATGTCTTTGAGGTCTTAATCATAACTTCTTTGCCTAGATCAAACCAGGAGAATTTGCCCTAAATTTTCTTTGAGTATTTTCATAGTTTCAGGTCTTATGTTGAAGTCTTTAGTCCACGTAGAGTCTATTTTTATATATGGTGAGAGATAAGGGTCCACTTTCATTCTTCTGCATGTAGCTATCCAATTTTCCCAGCACCATTTATTGAAGAAAGTGTCCTTTCCCCAATGTGTGTTCTGTCAGCTTTGACAAAGATCAGTTGGCTGTAAATATATGGCTTTATTTCTGGGTTCTTTATTCTGTTCCATTGGTGTATGTGTCTATTTGTATACCAATGCATGCTGTTTTGGTTATTATAGTTTTGTAGTATATTTTGAATCCAGGTAATGTGATACTTCCAGCTTTGTTCTTTTTGTTCAGGACTGCTTTGGCTATTTGGGATCTTTTTTGGTTCTATATAAATTTTAGAATTGTTTTTCAGGCTGAGGCAGGTGGATCACCTGAGGTCAAGAGTTCGAGACCAGCCTGGCCAACATGGTGAAACCCTGTTTCTATTAAAAACACAAAAAAATTAGCTGGGCATGGTGGCAGGCGCCTGTAATCCCAGCTACTCAGGAGGCTGAGGCAGGGAGAATTGCTTGAACCTGGGAGGCAGAGGTTTCAGTGAGCTGAGATCGTGCCACTGCACTCCAGCCTGGGCAACAGAGTAAGACTCCATCTCAGAAAAAAAAAAAAAAAGTTTTTATCATGAAGACTTGTTAAATTGTATCCAGTGCTTTTTCTGCATCCATTGAGATGACTGTATGGTTTTCGTCCTTCATTCTGTTGATGTGATGTATCACATTTATTAATTTGCATATGTTGAGCTATCCTTGCATGCCAGGTATAAATCTCACCTAATCTTTTGAAAGTGCTGCTGGATGTGGTTTGCTAGTATTGTGTTGAGAATTTCTGCATCTAGATTCATCAAGAATATTGACCTGCAGATTTTCTACATGTGTCCTTGTCTGTTTTCGATATCAGCGTGACACTGGCCTCATAAAATGAGTTAGGGAGAATTCCCTCCTCAAATTTTTGGAATGGTTTCAGGAGGATTGGTATTAGTCCTTCTTTATACATTTGGTAGAATTCAGCTGTGAATCCGTCTGGTCCTGAGCTTTTCCTTGTTGAGAAACTTTGTATTACTGATTCCGTCTTGCTACTCATTATTCGTCTGTTCAGGTTTTCTAGTTATTCTTCACTCAGTCTTGGAAGAGTGTATGTTTCCAGGAATTTATCCATTTTCCCCTGGGTTCTCCAATGTGTCATATAGTTTGTGATGATCTTTTGTATTTCTGTGATATCAGTTGTAATATCTCCTTTTTCATTTCTGACTTTATTTACAGAGATTCATTTCTTCAAATAAGATACGAAAGAGGAAATTTATTCTCTCTTCTTAGTTAGTCTAATTACCAATCTTGTTTTCAATTTTTTTTTTTTTTTTTTTGAGACAGTGTCTTGCTCTGCCACCCAGGCTGGAGTGCAATGGCACAATCTCAGCTAACTGCAACCTCTGTCTCCCAGGTTCAAGCGATTCTCCTGCCTCAGCCTCCTGAGTAGCTGGGACTACAGGTGCATCCTGCCACATTTGGCTAATTTTTTTTTTTTTTTTTTTTTGTATTTTTAGTAGAGACGGGTTTTCACCATATTGGCCAGGCTGGTCTCGAACTTCTGACCTCGTGATTCACCTGCTTCAGCCTCCCGAAGTGCTGGGATTACAGGCATGAGCCACCGCACCTGGCCTCAACTTTTTAAAGAATCAACTTTTTATTTCATTGATTCTCTGTACTTTTTTTCTCTATTTCATTTAGTTCTGCTCTGATCTTTATTATTTCTTTTCTTCTAATTTTGGATTTGATTAGTTCTTGCTTTTCCAGTTCCTTGAGATGCATGGTTAGATTGCTGGCTTGTAATCTTCCTACTCTTTTGCTGTAGACATTTGTTGCTGTAAGCTCCCCCTTGGCCCTGTTTTTTGCTGTATCCCACAGGATTCGGTATACTGTGCTTCCGTCTTTGTTTGTTTCAACATATGTTTTTATTTCCATCTTAATTTCTTCATTGACTCAATATTCACTCAGAAACGTGTAATTTCCATGTTTGCAAATTTGTATATACATATTTGTACAGTATGAATTATGTATTTGTGTAGTTTACAGAGTTCTTCCTGGTACTGACTTCTGGTTTTACACTCTTGGGGTCTGAGAAGACACCTGATATGATTTTGACTTTTTAAATATGTTGAGATTTGTTTGTGGTCTATCCTGGAGGATGCTTCTTGTGCTGATGAGAAGAATGTATGTTCTGCATTCGTTAGACAAAGTTGTTCTGTAAATGTCTGTGAGGTCCATTTGGTCTGGGGACTGAGGTTGCAGGATCATCATGGACCATTTTTAATCCATTTAGCTATTCTATATCTTTTCAGAGGAATCCCCTGGTAAGTATTAGTTGGGACAAGTGACCTTCTCACTAACAAAGTCAGTCACCAGGGGTTAAGAGGAACTCAACTAAGCCAGGGATTAAGACTCAGATTCTTAGGGTGGTCTGAGGCTCTCCCCTGGACCTGGGCCACTGAAGAAACAAAGATGCCAGGAGTGCCGGGCCTGGCCAGTGGCCCTGAGAAGCCAGGGGTCAGCAGAGGGGTCACAGGTCATGGCTGTGCCGCCCAGCAGCTGCTCTGATCAGAGGAACTCATGGTGATCTACTGATGGCCCAGACCCCAGACCCCCAACCCTGGGACTGACAGCTCCAGGGCAGTGCCCACCAGCCCGCACATTTCTCCCCGTTAACCCTCACTCCGGGACGGTGCCCACCAGCCCGCACATTTCTCCCCGTTAACCCTCACTCCGGGACGGTGCCCACCAGCCCGCACATTTCTCCCCGCTAACCCTCACTCCGGGACGGTGCCCACCAGCCCGCACATTTCTCCCCGTTAACCCTCACTCCGGGACGGTGCCCACCAGCCCGCACATTTCTCCCCGCTAACCCTCACTCCGGGACGGTGCCCACCAGCCCGCACATTTCTCCCCGTTAACCCTCACTCCGGGACGGTGCCCACCAGCCCGCACATTTCTCCCCGCTAACCCTCACTCCGGGACGGTGCCCACCAGCCCGCACATTTCTCCCCGTTAACCCTCACTCCGGGACGGTGCCCACCAGCCCGCACATTTCTCCCCGCTAACCCTCACTCCGGGACGGTGCCCACCAGCCCGCACATTTCTCCCCGTTAACCCTCACTCCGGGACGGTGCCCACCAGCCCGCACATTTCTCCCCGCTAACCCTCACTCCGGGACGGTGCCCACCAGCCCGCACATTTCTCCCCGTTAACCCTCACTCCGGGACGGTGCCCACCAGCCCGCACATTTCTCCCCGCTAACCCTCACTCCGGGACGGTGCCCACCAGCCCGCACATTTCTCCCCGCTAACCCTCACTCCGGGACGGTGCCCACCAGCCCGCACATTTCTCCCTGTTAACCTTCAAGACCTGGTCCCTGGTGGAATCCCCCGGTGAGCATTAGTTGGGCTAAGTGCCCTTTTGACTAACAAAGGCGGTCATCAGAGGTTAAAAGGAACTCAACTTAACCAGGAATTAAGACACACAGGTCAGGCTCACTTCTCTGTTGAGTTCCAGCATTCTCTCTTGGAAAATGTACTTGGAGTGTGACTGTCTATACGCTGCTCTGTTTCTACTAAGTGGAGGAAGTGGGCATGAAGTGTTCTCATCAGCCATCTTGACCACCCCCTCACCAATTTCTTCTGATGCGATGCGGCTAACTGCTCATCTTACTGGGATTCCCTTGTAAGTTTCAAGTGATTTTTCTTTTGCTGCTTTCAATGTTCTCTCCTCGTCTTTGACTTTTACCTCTGATGCGTCTGTTTTACACATGTCCATTTTATCCTACCTGAAACTCCATTACACTTCCTAGATATATAAATGACTTTAAAATACATTCAGAAAGTTTTTATATACATGCTGAAGACTCAGTGTGGAGGCGGGATCAGCAGTTTCCTGTGAGTGCACACATGTTAACACGTGACAGGCTCTTACGTGAGGAGAGGATGGGTGTGGGTGTCAGTGTCATGGACAGCCGAGTGGGTCTGTGTGTGCCAGGCAGACATGAGTAGGTAACTGTGGGGAGGGGAGCAGGACGGAGTATGCGGGGTGGGGGTAACTAGGTGAGTGGGAGTGGGTACGTAGGGGGGTGAGTATGTGGGGATGGGGGTGAGTAGGCGGTTGGGGTGGAAAGATGAGGGGGTGAGTAGGTAGGTGGGGGTGGGCATGTGGGGTGGGGTATGTGGGTGGGGTTGGGTACGTGGCTGTGGGTACATGGGGGAGTAGACGTCAGTAGGCGGATGGTGCCTATGTGGGGTGGCTTCATGTGGGGAGCTGGGGACACGTGGGCGTTGGGATGACCGTGCAGAGGAGCTCCACCCCCAGGCCTCGGCCCCTCGTTCCCTGTGCTGGATGGGCTGGCACTTCTGACAGGGCTCCCACAGTGATGCCTAGTCCTCTCCTGGGCCCTGGGCCTAGGCCACCAACTCCCCTTCCCAAGGACCTCTCCCTAGTCCAGACCCCTCTTCTCATCTCTCCTGCCCAAGCTGCTTGGGGGTTGGGGCACAAAGGGGCCGAGCAGATGCGCCAGGCCCTAGGAAGGCCCCTGCAGAACCCGAGGGGTCCAGGTCTCCCAGGATCACAGCCCTCGGCACAAGGTCGGAACCCCGCCCTGCAGAACAGAGCAGAGCAGGGACCACTGCCCACCTCTCTTGCACAGGTACAGCCACGTGGGGTCCCACTGGCTCTCCTTGGCAAAGACCGCCTGCCTCAGCTGCAAGCCCATGTACTCCAGGAGCCGCTTCCGTGCCACGAACGTCTCACGCTCCGCCGGCATCAGTGTGTGGAAGGGGCAGTGGGCAATCTTCCGATCCTGCAGCATGGCACCAGGGTCACCATAGGGTCCCGGGCCCACCCTGCTGCGGGGGCAACTCTGGGTGATCGAGGGCCCCTCTTGGCCGTTGTGATGTGTAACTGAGGATGAACCCAGACAGACACACAAAACGGAGCACACACAGCTGCACCCGGCATGAGCTCAGCACATCGGGGGGTTCACCTCTGCTGCCAAGGGGCTGCTCTCGGGGAGGCACTAGGAAATTGAAGCCCGGCTTTGCCCCAGAGAAGCTAACGCCCCAGCCAGGGGCCCTGCACGTGACCCACACTCCCCCTTCTTCATCGTGGGAGGCTCATCACCTACCTGGAAGAATTTGAAGTAGCCGTAGTCCATGGCTGTGCCCACTGCCACCTTCTCCCCCTGCCTGAGCATCACAGGCTTCAGGATGTCAGCCCCATGACTGATGAGTTGGTCAATCTGTGGAGAATAGAACCAGGTCAAACAGCAAGAACACCCTGGCCACTGGGAGCAGCAGAAGCTCCACCCGAGAAGGGCCACGGTCACCTGCATTGCCCCCGAGGCCAACCCTGCAGGTGTACAGGAGTCCCCACGAGAAAAAACGGGGAGGGTGGTCGGAGACGGGGCTGACCTCACAGACAAGGAGTTGGGGCTGAGCCTCGCCCTAATGATGTCACCGTGAAGTCAAGGCTAGGCCATGCCTCGGGGGAGCCCTCCCTGGCACCCCCTCCCAGCACCATTGAACTCCGTTACACTACTGCTCCCCTCAGGCTGTGAGTGACACAAAGGCAGACACCAGGCAGGTCCTGTTCTTCATCAGATCCCAACACGCCATGAGGGTGTTCAACAGGACGGCGGGCGCACGGGTGTGCCTGTATGTGGGTGTGTGGGGGCAGGGGACCAGCATGTGCGCACGCGTGGGTGTGTGCATGTGTGTTCATGGGTGGGTGCTATGAGTGTGCCTGCATGCATGTAGGTGTGTGTGTGCATGTGTGGGGCCAGTGGGTGAGTGTGGATATGTACATGCATGTTCACAGGTGGGGGGTGCCAGTGTGCCTGCATGCATGTAGGTGTGTGTGTGCATGTGTGGGGCCAGTGGGTGAGTGTGGATATGTACATGCATGTTCACAGGTGGGGGGTGCCAGTGTGCCTGCATGCATGTAGGTGTGTGTGGATGTGTGTGTGTGTGTGTGTGTGCATGTGTGGGGCCAGTGGGTGTGTGGATATGTACATGCATGTTCACAGGTGGGGGGTGCCAGTGTGCCTGCATGCATGTAGGTGTGTGTGGATGTGTGTGTGTGTGTGTGTGCATGTGTGGGGCCAGTGGGTGTGTGGATATGTACATGCAGGTTCACAGGTGGGGGGGTGCCAGTGTGCCTGCATGCATGTAGGTATGCAGTGTGGGTGTGTGTGCATGCATGCGTGAGTGTGTGTGTGAGGGCCAGTGTGTGTGCATGCATGGGTAAGTGCACACATGTGTGTTTGTGGGTGAGCGCAAGCATGCCTGCAATGTGTGAATTCACGCACATGTGTGCCTGCGGTGCCTGACTTGTGGCAAACACACCACAGCAATGGCGTCTGGCTCAGTAGGTACAACGATCCCCTCCAAAGCCCACGGCATCTAAAAGAGGCTGCCTCTCCAGACAGGGGAGGAGGCAAGTTCTATCAGGAGGCCTGGAGGGCTCAGGGCAGCCCGTGTGCATGGGTGGAAACCAGGCCATGGTCTGCGGGAGCCTCACTGCCAAGTGCGTGGGTGCTCTGCTAGCCAAGTGCAAGAAAGGCCATAATTCAGGGATACACGACTCCCCCCTCGAGGTCCCCACACCCTATGCCACGTGTAACACACACTCTACACAAACAGACCCTGCATTCTCAGCCACACATGAGCACAACACCCTGGGCATGGCAGCAGGCACAGTGCGGGGCTGGGGAGTGGCCAATGCCACCAACACCAGCGCCAGCCTGGCCTGAGCGGCTGACACCCTGGCGCGTGGGGGTACGGGTGAGGTTTATGCACAGATTCCTCAAGGCCAAGGTGAGGCTGGGCAAGACATACGCAGAAAGAGAAGGAGGCCATTTTCCGCTGTCCCCAAGGAGGGAGCCACCCAGATCCACCCATGGGATCCCCCCGTCTTCCTGACTCTCCTTCCTGCTGAAGCCATGATAACTTGCCAAAAGTCCCACAAGTCGGTTCCGTACGGACATCCCTCCAAGGCCCCACCACCTCATCAAACCTTTTTCAGGAGAAGGTGGGCAGATGGTGGGTGAGTGACGGCTTGGTACAGGCCACCGCAGGTGCGTGGTGATGGACAAGTGGGCGGACGATGGACCGACCCTTCCCTGCCCAATGCTGCTGGGGGACTTGCCAGCCCACCCCCACCTCCCCTGGCCCCGAGGCTTGTCTATGCAGGGCTCCCAGGCCTCACTCAGTCCTGGCACCAGGGCAGCATCTCTGGACAGCTCTGCCAGGGCAGTGATGCAGCCGCCCTGCCCCACCCCGCCCGGGGGCCCCCAGGACTGGCTACCTGGAAGCCCCTGCCATTGACCTCTTGGCCTCACCGTGCCAGGCACCTTGTCCTCTCTAGCCTAACATCCCAGGAGAAGCCTCTGCACAAACATCATTCCTGGGAAGCTCTGCATCCCCACAGCCCTGGAGCCTCCACACACCCTTCCACACTGACCCTGACCCCTGGGAGCCACTGGGGACATCCAGCCCCAGCAGGGTGTGCAGTGTGTGCTTTGGCCTGGGACTTTCTCGCCCCGGGTCCCATGTCCTCACCCCTTCCTCCCTTCGCCCTTCCCCATCTGCTGACCTGCCCGTTGCTCACCAGGGCATCTTCCCACCCTGGCCCTGGCTGCCCGGGGTGACGACCTTATCCACGGTGAGAACGGAGAAACATTTTGCTGTCCCTGTGCTAAACCATTCACTCGCCAACACTCCCCTGGAGACCCTCACCTCCCAAGACCACCCATCTGAACTATGACTTGTGTCCCCTAATAAGGTAAGATGAGGTCCCGGACGATCATGGTGACTCACGCCTGTAATCCCAGCACTTTGGGAGGCCAAGGCGGGTGGATCACCTGAAGTCAGGAGTTCAAGACCAGCCTGGCCAACATGGTGAAACCCCATCTCTACTAAAAGTACAAAAATTAGCTGGGCATGGTGGTAGGTGCCTGTAATCCCAGCTACTGAGACTGAGGCAGGAGAATCACTTGAAGCTGGGAGCAGAGGTTGCAGTGAGCCAAAATTGCACCACTGCACTCCAGCCTGGGCAACAAGAGCAAGACTCCATCTCAAAAATAAAAAAAGATCTGTGAACGTGGCTTCATTTGGACACAGGGTCGCTGCAGATGATGAAAGATGAGGTCCTTGGGGGGGCGCCTGATCCAATGTGACTACTGTCTTTTAAGAAGGGACATTTGGCTGCAGAGACAGACAGGCACGCAGGGAGAACACCATGGGGTGAGGAAGGGAGAGTGGCCAGCAAGCCCCCGGAAGCCGGGGCGAGGTCTGCACCAGGGTTAAAGCCCTGCAACCCCTCAGTCGAGGCCTTCCACCCTCCAGGACCACGGCCAGCTCACTTCCGCTGCCCCAGCCACGGGAGCATTCCGAGGAAGAACCCCGGAAACTAGATTCTGCCGCGGCCTGAGCAGCAAGACGTGGTGGGAGACCGAGGCATCGCCAGGACCCAGGCGGCCCCAGCCCCTCACGCAAGGTCCTGCAGCACCATCGCTTACGTGTTCGTGGGTTTATTTTGAGAGTAGCCGAACCAAAACCAGACAAGAACAAGAGGGAAAAGAATGAAAACAACAGCCCGACTCCACTTCGAATGGTAGGCGTCAAAGCAGCAGAAGACAGCTGGAATGCCTCCGCCAGCAGGACGCCGAAACCTCTGCGCACGCAGACAGCGCACCCCTGGGGTTTCGGGGGGACTGGAGGGCTCCGTGGACTCACATCCCACGAAAGCGTGAGGGAGAAAAGCGGCTGTGAACGTTCCTAGCTCAAACTAGAAAACTCTTAGAAGAAAACAGAAGGAAGCTTCGTGATGTTGAATTTGGCAACGATTTCTCGGCTGTGACACCAAAGGCCCAGGCAACAAAAGAAAAAACAGGCCAGCTGGACTTCGGGGGCATTTCTGAATATCAAAATATTTGTAAATTACATATCCAATAAGGTATTAACATCTAGAACATACAGAAATGTCCTAAAACTCAATGATAATTTAAAAAAAAGATTCAAAAATTGCCAAAGAACATGAATAGACATTTCTCCAAATAAGATACATAAACAGGCAATAAGCACATGAAAAGATGCTCAGTCTTGCTCATCACTGGGGAAATACGAACCGAATCCACACTGAGAAGGCCATACGCACAGCTCACGCCTGAATCCCAGCACTGTGGGAGGCCAAGGCCGGCAGATCACCTGAGGTCAGGAGTTCAAGACTCGCCTGGCCAACATGGTGAAACCCCATCTCTACTAAAAATATAAAAACGAGCTGGGAGCAGTGGCGCACACCTGTAATACCAGCTACTTGGGAGGGTCAGGCAGAACTGCTTGAACCCGGGAGGTGGAGGTCTCAGTGAGCTGAGATCGCGCCACTGCACTCCAGTCTGGGCAACAGAGCCAGATTCTGTCTCAAAAAAAAAAACAAAATTAAACGTAGAATGATTATACCATAGGACCCAGCCACCCCACTTCCAGGTAAGTCCCCAGAAGGACTGAAAGCTCTTGAAGAGAAACGTGTCCATTCATGTCCCGAGCAACATTGCTCACAACAGCTCGAATGTGGAAGCAGCCCAAATGTCCATCAACAGACGAGCAGAGAAGCTGGACGTGGTCCCCGCACACCGGGAGTGTCACTCAGCCCGGAGAAGAAAGGAAATCCCGACGCCGGCCACCCCATAGAGGAACCTCCAGGACGCGGTGCCGAGTGAAAGTACTGTGTGCTTCCACGGATGGGAGGCGCCCAGAGGCGTCAGAGTCACAGACAGAAAGCAGAATGGCCCAGAGGCCGCGGCGGGGAACGGGAGTGAGTGTGGAGTGGAGACAGAGGCGTGGTTTTGCAAGATGAAGCAGCTCTGGAGAGGGAGGTGTGACAGCTGCACAGCCATGAGGACAGACTTGCTAGGCGACACACACCTGCCGGGACTCAGATGGGAAGTTTGTGCTGTGTGCACGGTACCGTAATGCTTGCGAAAGGCACATGCAGCATGATCTCATTTTGGCAAAAAAAGTGAAAAATGGAAAAAGGTATCCATAACCATCCTGATGAATCCTCACGGCAAGCTGCAAATGGAGGGGCGTTCGGCTGCCAGAAATGTCCAGAAGGCATGGCAGAGACAGTGTCCCGGTGTCAGGAACAGGCTGGGATGCTGCCACGAAACCTGGCTGAGGCGACGAGGAAACGGGAAACATTTAAAATGCTGGAAAGGGGCCGGGCACAGTGGCGCACGCCCGTAATCCCAGCACTTTGGGAGGCCGAGGCAGGCGGATCACCTGAGGTCAGGAGTTCAAGGCTAGTCTGAACAACGTGCGAAACCCCATCTCTACTAAAAATACAAGAATTAGTTGGGCATGGTGGTGCATGCCTGTAATCCCAGCTGCTCAGGAGGCTGAGGCAGGAGAAGCACTTGAACCTGGGTGTTAGAGGTTGCAGTGAGCCGAGATCACGCCATGGCACTCCAGCCTGGGTGACAACAGTGAGACTATGTCTAAAAAAAAAAACTGGAAAGGAAGAGACAAATCCGGATCAGATGGAGAACTCTTAAACTAAAAGAAATTCAGTCCATTAAACAGACTACGAACCCCCGACAGAAGTCCCTCTAGGAAGACGGAAGAGAATACACACAGAGATGCCGCAGAGATCACAGGAGCAAATCCAATTCCGCCGTGCCAGTGTTTTCGTAACTGGCCGATGGCATAGAGATAATAAAAACGCGTTCGCCATCGCGGTAATTTGCTGTGCTTTGTCTGTTTATGATGTTGACCGTGTCTACGGAGGTCAGACATTTCCTCTTGTGACACTGATGAAATGCGTAATGGAGCTGGAACACCTAAGTGCGTGATTCATGTCTCCACGTGGGAGGGAGGGCCTCTCGTTCGGTCTCCTGGGGAGTGAGCCTCATAAGGTCTACGGCTGATGGTGCTTCTCAGCTGGGCCTGAGGATGGAGGAGCAGCCTGTGAGGGCACCCCCGTGCACAGTCCGTGAGCGCCCAGCTTCCACAGTGCGCCGGGCAGACAGCCCCCAGCCGCCGAAGGTGCTCACGGCCAGAACCACAGGCGCTAGCGCCTCCATCGCGGTGCATCCAGGGGCTCTTTTGGGCCCCCCCACCCGCGGGGCACAGCACGTTTCCTTCCATAAACTAGGGGTTCCTAACTGCCCACAGAGGATGGTTTTCCTATCACAGAGCACCCACGGCCCTGTGGTTTGTTAAACAGCTCAGTGACAGGACAGCAAGTCCAAATGCCCAGAGGCCAATTCCAGGACTGCGCGTGGGGGGATATGTGGTGGTTTAAGGAGTGGGGGGCAGCCTTCGCCAGGGCAGGAAGCCAACACACAGTCAGGTCGGCTGGTTGAGCGGAAGGACGGCTTTCCTAGAGAAATGCTGGGGCGCAGAGGACAGCGGGGAGGGGCTCAGAGGGACGTGCTGGGGCTGTGAGTGAAGACTGGCTGGTCTGGACTTGGGGCATGGCGTAAGGTAAGCCCCTGCCCTGGTTCCCCAGAGGGGCAGGGATGGCTGTGTGCAACGGATTTGCAATGGGTCAGCTGGCGGGGAGGGCAGGGGAGATGGAGACACACAGAGGGGGACAGAGTCGGGGGCAGTAGCCAGGTCCTCGGAAGTGGTGGGTCCAGGTGAGGGCACAGGGTGTCCCTGCACTGCTTTTTTGTGAGTCTGAGAAGAACTAAAATTAGTAAATAAACAAACAGTAAATAAATAACTAAATAAAAGCCCAGTCAGCTGATTTCAGGTCTGGAGTGAGAATATAGGCAGTGTGGGGGTTCAGCTGGACGCATCAGGAAGCCAGGCCGGTCTCAGGGCCAGGGGCACGGCTCCCACAGCCAGAGATGAGACCATTGAAGGGAGGTTTAAAAAAGGGAGACCTTCCCTTCCCTCATATCCAGTGGAAGCAGACAGCACTGTGGGGGGTAGGCAGCACCATCAGGCTCCCTAACCCCGGACAAGGCACTGGGGAGCCCCCAACTCCGGACAAGGTGCTATTCCATAGGTTCAAGACACATCTTCCACTCAGCATCCACATGGAACAACGCTGCCCTCTGAGCTGCCTCTCCCGTCTGTCCCCAACTCTGTTCCTCTCCCGTCTCCATGTCCTTTCTCTACTCACGCAGACTTAGATGAACAAGAGACTGGTCGTCAATCCTGGGCCCGGCAAAGCCCCAAAAGCACATCAGGAAGCCCCTTCCCGCCCCCAAGTCCAGAAATGGTGCTGACTATCTCCACACACTGTGGCACTCCATCCTCCGCCGCCTACGGGAAGCTGACCACTGCGTCCTCACTCGGTCTGTCTCAGACAGAACAGGGTCTCAGGAGCCTTAAAATGGGATATGGAGACCGCGTCTCAAGATAAGAGTCTCCCTTCTTTTAAGTAAAGCAACCCTTTTGTGATGTCACACAGCCTTTCACGCCTGAGTCTCGCTCCCGCTTCCCCCACTTTCTCCCTCAGACAAGCAAGAACCGAAGTGTGTACCAAGATGGATGGAGGAAAGCAAGGTCGTGGGTGGTGCCCACAGTGGGCACAGGAAGGGCTGGCACGGGCGGAGGGCAGCAGGCAGCAGGGCTCAGAGGGAGGCCCTGCTTGAGCCGAAGCCGCTGAGGGTTCCTGGAGCCACGTGGGAGGGACCCTCGACGGACACGCCCAGGGCTCAGCACAGAAGGTGCCTCCAGAGCGGGCGGGACTTCCCGAGCATGAGTTTCCACCCAAGAAGCCACTCCCTGTAGCCAGGGGCAACGCGCCGAGCCCCCGCCCAGCAGCTGCATGGACCATTGAGAAGGCCAGGACTGGGCAGCCGGACCGAGGTGAGGCCCATGTCTATCTCCAGTCCTGTCTTCACTGAGACAAACTTCAGGGAATTGTTGTCTGGCCACTTACTTTTTAAGCCCTGTAAAATATTAAAAGCAGACAATATTTTGTCCTTTCTCCACTATTTAGACCACCAAGGCTTGGAGAACACAGAACGAATGAATGAGAGCCAGGCAGAGGGATTCATGAGGGCCCCGCCCCCGGACACCACATGTCCCCGCTCAGAGCCAGCCCACCTCACACGCCGTCTCCCTTCCCCCAGCCAGGGACAACCCAACCTCCCGGCCCCTCACCAGGGCCAGCCCACCCTCAGACTGCTCTCCTACTCTCCTGCCCCCCTCACTAGGGCCAGCCTGTCCCCCAACTCCCCTCCCCAGGGCCAGCCCAACCTCCAACCCTTCCCTCCCCCAACCTAGGGCCACCCCGCCATCCCACCCCTCACCAGGGCCAGCCCACCTTCATACTCCTCCCTCACAGGGCCACCCATCCTCCCACCCCCTCACCAGGGACAGCCTGTCCTCCCACTCCCTCCACCAAGGCCACCCTGCCCTCCTGCCCCTCACCAGGGCCAGCTTGCTGTCCATGCTCCTCTGGTGCTCATAGGTCAGGTCACAGGCAACACACAGGGCACTGCCTAAGCCTTTGGTCAGGGGCAGGTTGGGGTCAGCTCCCTGGGTCAAGAGCTCCTTCACAACCTGAACAAACATAGACAGGCTCATGAGTGGCCACCATGTCACCTCCCCTGACAGAGGGGAAGTCCCCAGAGCTGGGCCACTCCAGAACTAATCCCTGAAAACCGGGGCCTCACGAAGGCCACCGCTGGCCCTTCCCATGGACCCTACCCACAGTGGGTCCCACAGAGGATGACGCTGGGCGCCGAGGGGCCCTATGCCTGGTCCGTTAGGGAGGATCTGGAACTCCACCCAGGTGGGTCAGTTCCAGCACTTTCTCTGTCCCCTGACAAGATGGGGATTCTCCAGTGTGGTCCTAGCTCCCAGACAGAGCCAGGCCCAGGGGCCATTCCCCCCAGCACAGGGTTGGGGGCACATCTGCCTGGTGCCCAGGCCATCCACCTCTGCCCGGGGGCACCAGTGTCGTTGTGACCACTCAGCCAGACGCAGAATGAGGCACATCTCCATTCTGCTACTGTGTCCCCAGCCACCAGCTCAGATTCCACCCAGGAAGCAGGACAGCCGTGGCCAGACACGGGTCCTTAGCGTGTGGCTCACACAAGCTTCAGAACAAAGCGCTCTTCCCTCCACATCCCTGCCTCTGACAGGGCCTAGCCCTGAGCAGGGGCCCGATTTCACTCACTGAATGGATGACTCCTGCGGGAGAGAAGGAAGCAGGCAGCAGAGATGCTGGCCTCTGCAGATGCCCCTGGAAGCCCCATTCTACGTCACCAATGCCTTCCACTTCTGCAGACCTCTGCTGAAATGTCAGCTTACCCGAGAAGCGCTTCGTGCCACCCTGCTAAAGTGCCTACCTTCCCACCAGTCTCCTCCCTTCACCAAGCTTTATTTCCTTCAGAAGCCGTGTCATTTCCTGAAATTGTGTTACATACTAGTGTATGGTCTGGCTCCCCAACCAGAATACAGAATCCTTGAGGGCAGAGATTCTGTTTAATTCAATACCTCGTGCCTAGAATGGTGCCTGCCAGTACATAGCAGATGCCCAGTAAATGACATTTGAATGGATGAACAGGTGGATGGTAGATCCCTCCATCTGGGTGAATGAAGGATGATGTCTGGGTAGGTGGATGGATGGACAGATGGATGGATGGATGGATGAGTGAACAGTTGAGTGGGTGAATGAGTGGATAGGTAGCTGGGTTGATACATGAGTGATTGGTTAAAAGGATGGATGTATAGATGGATGGGTAAGAGGATGAATAAGTGAGTGGGTAGCTGGGTGGATAGATGGGTAGTTGGGTGGATGAATGGGTGAGTGGAGGATAAATGGATGGGTGAGTAGATGGATAAGTGGATTGGAAGATGAGGGGATAGATGGATGGTTGCATAGAAGAGTGGGTGGATGAGCGTAGGGACAGGTAGACAGGTGAGTGGATGAGTGAGTGGATGGGTAGTTGGGTGGACAGATGGGTGGGCAGATGGATGGATGGGTGGATGGATGGACGGACGGACAGATGGACGAATGGATGGATGGATGGACGGATGGATAGATGGATGGATGGATGGACGGACAGATGGACGGATGGACGGATGGACGGACAGATGGACAGATGGACGGATGGACGGATGGATGGACGGACAGATGGATGGACGGATGGATGGATGGATGGATGGATGGATGAATGGACAGACGGACAGATGGACAGATGGACGGATGGACAGATGGACGGACAGATGGACAGATGGACGGATGGACGGATGGATGGATGGATGGACGGACGGACGGACGGACAGATGGACAGATGGACGGATGGATGGACGGATGGACAGACGGACAGATGGACAGAAGGACGGATGGATGGATGGACGGATGGATGGACGGATGGACGGATGGATGGATGGATGGATGGATGGATGGATGGATGGACAGATGGACGGATGAACGGACGGATGGATGGACGGATGGACGGATGGACGGATGGATGGACGGATGGACAGACAGACAGATGGACGGATGGACGGACAGATGGACGGATGGACGGATGGATGGACGGATGGATGGATAGATGGATGGATGGATGGACGGACAGATGGATGGATGGACGGATGGACAGATGGACGGATGGATGGATGGATCTTCAAATCCCAGTGACTGACTGGTGGGGTGGGCAGTGGAGATGGAAGCACACAGGTGCACAGGTCTGTGGGTGCAGAACATGCTCACCAGGTCGTTCCCACTGGCAATGGACAGGGAGAGCGGGGAGTGGCCACTCCACAGCAGGTTAGGATTTGCTCTGTGGGACAGAAGGAGCCGGACGATGTCCCTGGCACACTGGGTGGGGAGAAAGGCAGAGCATGACAGGTTAGAGGGGTCCCCCACCCACAAGAGCACCTGACGGTAGTCAGTAACATAAATGCCACGAAGTCAGTGTAGCCACTCAGTGGCTACTTCCCCCCAACCATTCCTTTGCCTGGCACAAGGTGTCCAGAATTGTGGATGGATGGATGATAGGTGAATGGTGGGGAGGTGGATGGGTCTTCAAACAAAGATTTTTTTTCTTTTCTTTTTTTGAGATGGAGTTTTGCTCCTGTTGCCCAAGCTGGAGCGCAATGGCACTATCTCAGCTCACTGCAACCTCTGCCTCCCAGGTTGAAGCGATTCTCCTGCCTCAGCTTTCTGAGTTACTGGGATCACAGGCGTGCGTCACCACTCCTGGCTAATTTTGTATTTTTAGTAGAGACGGGTTTTCTCCATGTTGGTCAGGCTGATCTCGAACTCCTGACCTCGTGATCTGCCCACCTCGGCCTCCCAAAGTGCTGGGATTACAGGCGTGAGTCCCCGTGCCCAGCCTAAACGGAGAAGATATTTTCTAAGCATTCATCATTTCCAAATGAAAACTAGGAGGATAGTGATGCATATGTTGATTTAAAGTTTGTTTTCGGAGGACAAGGGACGGTCCAGACCACACGACCACCACATGCCTGACCAGGCCCTGTGGTAAGAAACCAACTTCATGCCGCCACCCACCCCCTGTGCATGCACACGCGCGCGTGTGTGTGTGCGTGTGAGTGCAAAATCCCATCCTCCCGCCTTGCCTTGCTTCCCTCCCCATCCACCCACGCGCCCCAGCTTCTGCCTGAGACTCAGCCTGAGACCCGCACCCCCTGCCGGCAGCCCCAGTCCTCACCTTGCTGTCGTCCTCCCGCTCACAGGCCACGTGCAGAGCCGTCCTGCCCCCCTCCTCGGGGAGGGGCGTGTGCGTGCCATAATAGGCTCGGGGAGGGCCTGGCTCGTTGCTGAGCTTCAGACTAGAGGGCAGCAGGTCCACCTGTGTAAAATGGAGCGCTCTGCCAGCGCCCACGGACCTGCCGTGTGCCCACGGGAACAGCGAGGGAGCGAGGGAGCTGCCTCCCCAAACTGCGGGTCTGGAGTCTCACCCCGCGAAATCCTCTTGAAAACCAATGCCTGGCTTTCTGCGTGCCTGTCCCCTGCGCACCTGTCCCTGGGACACCCCAACATCCACAGGGGTCACGGCCA
Organism: Aotus nancymaae; assembly: GCF_030222135.1. Lineage (NCBI taxonomy): Eukaryota > Metazoa > Chordata > Mammalia > Primates > Aotidae > Aotus > Aotus nancymaae. Next base: position 5,583,274 of record NW_026988444.1, read on the forward strand.
TCGTGCCCTCCCCTCCCGGGCCCCCCACGCTGAGCAGCACACACCCACGTCCAGCATGCACATGTGCTCAGTGGCTTCTGCCGTGTGCCAGGAACTGGACAAGGCTCCCTGGGGCACAGAAAGGAAACCAGCCAAGCCCCTGCCCTCGGGGCCGGACCCCTGCGGAGGAAGGAAGGCGTGACCTCAGAGCCCGCGACTGGGGGTCTTTTGGAGCTTCGTAGGGCCTAGGGGGACAGGATGGCTTCGGCCCGGAGGAGGCCCTGGAGACACGGAACTGGCCTCTGTCTGCAAAGACAAACCTTCCGAAAGGCGTCAGTTGGCTGCCTGCAACAGGTCCTCATGGGGACCCCATGCTCTGCGGACTGCCTGAACAAACACGTTCTTAGCTCATTCCAATCAATCATTTCGGCCTCTCGATATCAGAAGCCCACTGGCTAAGGCTGGCATCCGGATGGGTTTTCTGTGCAGGATCTCCACTGCCGGGGCCCCAAGCCAGCAGACCCTTCAGGCTCGGCACAGGGCGTGACTGCATCCAGGCTTGCCCGGCCAAGGCCCCACACCCCCGCCGCGGGCCGCAGGGCACACACCTTGCCGGGCTTGTAAGTGTCGTCCTTGTCGGCTGCCCTGGCATCCACGTTGGTGATGGCGTGCAGCAGCAGCTCCACAATCTGGACACCCTCCTCCCCAGGAAGGGCTGCAGCGATGTGGAGTGGTGTCAGGGCACCCAGCTGTGGAGGAAACACCAGGGCGGGTGAGGCACGTGCTCGTGGGGAGAGACGGGTGAGGTACCTGGGGACCCAAATGCCAGGGACATGGCTGAGACTCCGAGGGCACCATTCTCAGCCTCACCAGCCCCACAACGTGCAGGACACTGGTCCCTGAAGGCAGCGTGGGCAAAGCTCCCAATACTGAGCAAACCACACCTGCTGCTTCCAATGCCTAATACGCCTCTGTCCGCCAGGGCCACAGGTAGGAGGGCTGGCCGCGAACCAGTGTGATTTTAAGCCACCATCCACACCCTCCTCTAAGAAAAGCCCCTCCCTGCCCTTGCCAGGCCCACCAGCTCCTGTGGCCTCCTGACTCCAGCCCGTGACCTGTCCATTCCCCACCCAGTGTCCCCAGCCATCAGCTGACAGCATCCATAGAGGGCACCCCGACTCAGCAGCGACAGAGGTGTTCATAGGGGCCGCAGCCTCTGAAGGCAGCCCTGCCAGCCAAAGGGAGAGCCCGGCTGGGAATGGACAGTGGGCCTTGGGTCAAGAGATGCTCCCAAACCTCTTAAAGACCAGTCTCGCTCAAACAGGAAAGAGAAAAGCACCCAGGAGGGCCCCCTCAGGGAGAGCCAGATGAGCTTGGATGGTAGGAAGAGCCACCAGCATGAGGACCAGCCAGAGGAACTTGGGGAGAGCAGCTGTGTGTGCCCACGCAGGCCCATCCACCGACGACCCAGGGAGGTGGCCGGGGCATCTGAGGCAGAGGGCAGGGCAGGGTCCAGGCAGCTGCTGACTCCCAGAAGAAGCGGGACTCTCCCAGCTTGACAGCAGCCCCTGGGACCCCCACACAGCCCAACACCCACAGCCTCCAGCATGACCAGGGCCAGCAGCACCTACGCCCAGCAGAGACATGCAGCAAGAGGGGAGAAACAGGGGCACAATGCAGGCATCGCCTGTTGTGGGGGAGGCCGGTGCTGCAGGCGACAATCTACTGACCCCAGAGCAACGCAGACCCCTCAGCCAAGGGGAGAAAGGGCAGCCCGCCGCTCCGTGGTAACCGCAGCCCCAGCCAGCAGGAGGCACACGGGGCCGTGCGTTCATGACAGTCGGCCGGAGGCCACACACTCATTACACGTCATGTCACCCCCAAAACAGCAGCAGCAACAGCGACAACTGAGCTAGTAACAGAACCGACCCCGCTGGGGGGTGAATCAAGGGACGATTAAGCTGAGGAGGTCCCCAAAACAGCAGAAGCACAAAGACACAGAAAACAGTCCAGAACAAAATCTGGACACGTGAGAGAGCGAGCTGGAGTTTTAACATCTCTCAGGTAGGAGCTGAGAAATGGAGAGAAATACTAGAGAAATAATACAAGAAAACTTCACAGGTCCACAGCTCTGACCCAGTGCTAAGGTGACGTAATAGGGAGGGAGGGAATTAACCCTTACAAAGACACAGGAGTTCGGGGGGCATCACACTTCTCATTAAGTCCCACGAGTCCTGGAAGGGCAGAAGACAGTGAGGCAGGACCTTCAGAGGTCTAAGGGAAGACAGTTTGGAACCCAGAATTCTGTACCCAACTAAACTATTATTCAAGCAAGAGGGTAAATGGTGGCTTTTTCAGCAACGTGAGGGCTCAGTTTCCCACCACAGATCCTCTCCACACAGATGTCCGATGACACTCTGCCAGGAGCACAGAAGGAACCCAAGAGGAAGTTGTGAGGCGTAAAACGCAATGAAGAGCAAAGAACCCCTAACTGCCGGGTCCAGGTGAGACTGGCAGAGTGGGACCTGGAGCGAGGCCCCCGAGAAGGTGCTGACGTTCTGCTCTCGCTGATTCATGTTTTCCCACACATGGTTACATTTCCTCCTTGCAATATAAACCCCTAATTGTAGTCAGTTGTGGAGACGGATTTGAGACTGATCTCCCATCTCCTTGGTGGCGGCACCTTATTAAAGCCTTCTTCCCTGGCAATACTCATCTCAGTGGTTGGCTTTCTGTGTGGCAAGCGGCAGGACCTAGACCAAACTCCTGCTGTTTTGGTAACAGATTTTGGTTCCCTGACCAGGAATGCATTGCTCATGGCTCAGCTGTTATGGGCTAAGAGTTCTGAAGTGTCCCCCGCCCCCTCAAGCAACTGCCTCACGCTTTTTTGGCTGAAGATAGATTTTGATCTTTCTCCTTGGCCACACCACTGCCAGCCCGAACAGCATTCCTGACTGCCTAGGAAGAACAGTCTGAAATTTGACATTTGTGTCTGGGTGGGTGACTATCTTTTGTGGATGCCAGACAGCAGGATCTGCTCCCATCAATTTGGGGAAATTCCAAAGGAATTTCCATTTGCAGGTTGAACAGGCCTGACTGACTGAGAGGAAGCACCCGACTGTTTCAGTTGGGACACCCTTGGGGCCTGTTTGCTGCTGCAGCAGTTGGACTGCGTTTTGGTGATTGTTCGTGTGTGTTGATACAGTCACGGGAAATCAGAACAAACTGATCATCTTTTTGGCCCTGATATTCTTTGGACTCTGGAGAAGTTTGTCCTCTCCATGGGCCTCATTTCACATTTGAATGGGAAAGTGAGATGGAGTTCCCTGTATCCAGGATTTTATGCTGCTGTTCTAAGCAAGGTTGGGCCTGGTTAATAAATTATGTTCTTCTGTGGTGCTGTTTAGCCTCAGTGTTCTCTGGGGAGGTTTCGCCTTTAAAAATCAAATCGATATGGAAGCTGCTTTGCCCCAAAGTTTGGTTCACAGCCTTCATTCTATTACCTACTAGGGCGAACAAAGTTTAACCATGTGAACGTGTCTGTTAACTGATGAGTTTGCACTGCTATCTCATGGCTAGAGTTCCAAGGTAAAAACTATTGAATCTTTGTGTGTGTGTGTGTTTAGGTGTGTTTATGTTGTGCATGCATTATGTTGTGCCTACAAAACTGGCTTATAAATAAGCTCATAAATTAAGAAGTCCAAACAATTTTCAAGTTCACAACTTAAGTAAATCTTAAACATACTGAATTTAACATTATTATTAAGATAAAAATACAAATGTTTTTGAAATTGTCAGCATATATATTTATCCAGGTTTTATATTTGTCTCTGCTAGATATTTTGAGGTTCCAGGGTTTGGCACAGAATGTTATAAAACTATAAATCCAGCCAAAACAAAATGATCCTTGTGTGACTTTTTTGACAAATAAGAATTGAGTACATGTAAATGAGAATAAACGGTTGCAGTAAACTTTTTTTTTGTAATTTGAAATCTTAAAGTCATTTTTCATGCTCCTTGGATATCTGGGTCATTTCCAATTAAGAAAGGCTTATGATATGGGGAAACATTTTTTTTAAATTGTAGAATATACTCATCCATAAAATGCTAACATTTCTTGAAAATTAGCGTCCTTAGAATTCTCAGGATTTCTTGCTTCCTAGTTTTTCACTAAAATTTAAGGTTACTAAGAATAAAGATTGTAGTTAATATATAGTTATATATATAAGATGTGCCAAAGAAGATGTGTCCTTATTGAAAAAAAGAATAGTTTTGTCTAATTCAAAAGTTACCTAGGTCAGGCATGGTAGCTCATGTCTGTAATCCCAGCACTTTGGGAGGCCAAGGTAAGATTGCCTGCATTCAGGAGTTTGAGACCAGCCTGGGTTACATAGCGAGACCTTGTCACTACTAAAAATTAAAATTAAAGTTATCCAGGAATTGTGGCACACACCTGTAGTCCCAGCTACTCAGGAGGCTGAGGTGGGAGGATCACTTGTGCCCAGGAAGTTGAGGCTGCAGTGAGCCATGATCGTGCCACTGCATTCCAGCCTAGGTGACAGAGCAAGACCCTGTCTCAAAAAAAAAAAAAAGAAAGAAAAAAGTTACCCAAAGGTTGATTTGAATTAAGAACTTGAAAAGATTATTTGTGAAACAAGATATTAATAGAAAGGAACAAGTAAGTAGGGGAGAGAGATGTGAAGAAAATTATGCATATTAAGATGTATTTTCATTAAGGAAGGTTATAAAGAGAATAATTTTGTATGAGGAAGAATCTCATGTGGTAAATGTTTGTCCTAAAATAAAATGACTGCTTACTTAAAAAAGAAAAAAATCTAAGCTGGAACAGAGTCCAAGAATGTCATAGATGGTCTGTGTAAGGCATATGTAGTTTTTTGTTTGTTTCTCTGTGTGTCTACCTTCATGTACATATAGACAAAATAGAAAGTTGAAAAAGTTTAGATAATATTCTTTAAAACTTGATAGGAAACTGGATAAATCTGGCTAATTAGCATTGTCCATAGTTAAGGCTCTTAGTCTTAATGAAGGGAAATTAAGAAATACTGTAAAGAAATGCATTGGCAGTTTGACAATTGTTTTTTGATAGAGTTAAGCATGGAGCCAGGTTTCACATCCATGCTCGCATTGCTTTGCCTCACACTGTGTTTGCTCTTCTGCATAGGTAGCACCAGCACTAAAGGATAAAGCACTTACTGGCCACATGCCTCAAGCGAATGTCTCAAGTACACGAAGTGTATAGTGGTGTTGGTGGCCTTAAAGATATTAATTTGTATACCAGGTATGAAATATTCATCATACTTTTTTAGGCTCTCAGGAACATTGAAGCCTCTATGGGAAACTCAGTAGGAGAAAAAATGGGTGTTGGTTTCCCATTAGCTTTGGCTTGTACATTTCACTGATGTGCCGTTTGTTCTCCTTCCGGTTTTACTTATATGTACATATATATAAAACCATTGATGCTTTCTAGCTTCTAATGGAAGGCCTGTATTTTGTTCTATAAAGTCACTTTGTTTCCTATGCATTTCCAACAGTTCATCATTTGCTCTGTTTATCTAAAGTTCCTAAGCTACCTTTATTTATCAAGCCTCCAAAAAATAATAGAGCACACCAACCATTTAAAATTGGACTGATTTTTACCTCTGATGATCTAGAGAGCTGTGAGAGCATTAATGTTCCTGGCAATAAATAAAAGATGTGTACGTTCTGAAAAGAAATAGTATATTATTTATTTTCTTATTTGGGAAAGTAGGTGAGAGTAGCAACGTTCACATGGAGTTTATTTCCAAGGTAATTCAATTCCATCAATAATCTGAGTTGGTTTCACATCCTTTCCTTTAAGTAATGAGGATAAACAGTGATATGGGTACACAGCTTTAGTGTTCAGGACAGATTGGCCTTGGCCTTAAAACCATATTGACTGGGATTTCTCTCACATTACTTAGTTGTGTTTACAGGATTAAGTAGTAATTTTTAAAAGTCAGAGTTTCTAGTGATCTCTGATCCCAAGCCTTTTGTCACTGTTGGGCTTTCAAGTGTGTGTGTGTGTGTGTGTGTGTGTGTGTGTTTTAATTTTCTAAGTATGTTCTTTAAAACAAAGCATGTACAAGTGTTGCACTGGTTTGAAGATCCTAATGGTGACAGTTACCTAATTAATTGTCAGTACTGCATCTAGAAATCAGTCTTGGAAATGTGTGATGATGCACTTTTAAAACAGCTGAAAAGAAGTCATCACATGCTGGCTCTTGCTCGGCCCTTGCGTTGCTGTATGATGCTTAAATGAAAGGAGATTACTCATCCTCGTACTGAATTTTCAAAACTGATATTTGCATTTACCATTTTTTCTCATGGAAACTTCATTGTCTCGCTTCGATAAATGTGGCATAGGACTTATCACGTTTTTTACACTTCGGTCACTGTTGTGTCCCTAGAATGCTAGCAATCAGGAATCTACAGGGAGTTAACCTAATCGCCCTGATACAGTGGTTGGAAGTGCTGCTAGCAGTAACTTCTAGACACCAAATCACAGCGTTTTCATTTGTGACATGTTAGAGAGAATGATGGGACTTTCTGCAGCATAAATGTCCTGTTAACATTCCTGTGCTAAGTCACAGGGCTTTGACCCCTGGGTCTGAAGACGGCACCGACCCTGCTATGAACACTGACATCGGTCAGAGCCTCGACTTCACACCTGGGAGAAGGTGACCATCAACGTGAGCTGCTCTTGCAAGACACAGGGCCAGAAATTAAAACTATTTGATCCTTCTAGGCCCAGAGACTGTCGTAAAAGAGGTGAGCACATGAGATTGCAAGGGGTGGTTGTGAGGTATAAAATTAGTTCGGAGTTTTTCTGTAAATTAAACAATATCAAAACCACATGGATATAGGGCCAGTGTCTGGGCCCCCGTGTCAAAATAATAGGGTTTTCTTGGAGCTCTGATCTTCTCTTTAACAGAAAATTGTAAAAGGCTATAAACATTTTATGTAAATCTTACTTTATGTTTAAACTGATTAAAATAAATTTGTTTACGAGTTTTTATTAAAATTAGTTTTAACAATAATACATTATACAAGGGTAAAATATGCTTTTCTTTTTTCAATAAAATTTTTGTATAACATTAATAAGAGTTAACAAAATCTCTTTTTACCTTTTGAGTAAGCTGCGAGAGAATTAAAGGAGAGAGAGACAGACTCAGTTGGCCTCATGCTGTCTTTATTAGGCTATATTGTTCGGGAAACTGATTCTCCTATTAAAGAGTAAAGGCTTTTGTGGAGGGAGGCGGGTTGAAACACTTAAATTATTTTGGCTAAAGGAATGGCAATTTTATAGTGACCTGTGATCTTGTTTTATTAATATCCAGTGTCTCCAACCTCTGATATTTGACAAACTCCAAAAGTAAAATTTCAAGTTTTAAATTCAGTCTTCTTTACCTCAAACTAGCTCTTTGGGGGATACTGGGCCCCCAAAGTCCAAGAGAGACATGTTAGGCTTATTGGGCATGTGAGAATTATACAGAAAGCATTGTCAAATGCAAAGCTGTGCTCAACTTTCTCTGGGTTACATGTGTATAGACGCACTGTTCATACGGGTTCCAGGATTGTATGACATTCCTGAAATTCTGATATGTCTTAATATATGTTTCAGGGGTTATCACAATTATTGTTAACTTGTTGTATGACACAGAAATAACCAAATTTCCTTGTCAACTGTGTCTTTAACTATGGTTGTCCTGAGACTTTGTCATCCACAATTATTGTTTTGCTTTGATTTTTTTCAAAAAGTGAGTTATAATCAGCCACAGTCCAGGCCTCGCTTCACTGGGAGTTCATGGAAAGGGCTATTGCATGCAGGTTTCTGATACTTTGGAGATTATGCCATTGGAGAGGAAACTTCCAGGACTCTACTTAAAAAGCTGGTGTTGCCAGGCACAGTGGCTCATCCCTGTAATCCCAGCACTTAGGAGGCCAAGGCAGGCGGATCACCTGAGATTGGGAGCTCAAGACCAGCCTGACCAACACCACGAAACCCAGTCTCTACTAAAAACACAAAATTAGCCAGGTATGGTGGTGTATGTCTGTAATCCCAGCTACTGGGGAGGCCGAGGCAGGAGAGCTGCTTGAACCCAGGAGGCGGAGGTGGTAGTTAGCTGAGATCGTGTCATTGCAATCCCAGCCTGGGCAACAAGAGCGAAACACCATCTCAAAAAAAAAAAAAAAAGGTGGTGTTAACCCCAGTATGACTGCTAACCCCGTGTGACTGCTAACCCCAGTATGACTGCTAACCCCGTGTGACTGCTAACCCCAGTGTGACTGCTAACCCCAGTGTGACTGCCAACCCCGTGTGACTGCTAACCCCAGTGTGACTGCTAACCCCGTGTGACTGCTAACCCCAGTGTGACTGCTAACCCCAGTGTGACTGCCAACCCCGTGTGACTGCTAACCCCAGTGTGACTGCTAACCCCGTGTGACTGCTAACCCCAGTGTGACTGCTAACCCCAGTGTGACCGCTAACCCCGTGTGACTGCTAACCCCAGTGTGACTGCTAACCCCAGTGTGACTGCCAACCCCAGTGTGACCGCTAACCCCGTGTGACCGCTAACCCCAGTGTGACCGCTAACCCCAGTGTGACCGCCAACCCCGTGTGACCGCCAACCCCGTGTGACCGCCAATCCCGTGTGACCGCCAACCCCAGTGTGACCGCCAACCCCGTGTGACCGCTAACCCCGTGTGACCGCTAACCCCAGTGTGACCGCTAACCCCGTGTGACCGCTAACCCCGTGTGACCGCTAACCCCAGTGTGACCGCTAACCCCGTGTGACCGCTAACCCCAGTGTGACCGCTAACCCCAGTGTGACTGCTAACCCCGTGTGACTGCTAACCCCGTGTGACTGCTAACCCCAGTGTGACTGCTAACCCCGTGTGACTGCTAACCCCAGTGTGACTGCTAACCCCGTGTGACTGCTAACCCCAGTGTGACTGCTAACCCCGTGTGACTGCTAACCCCAGTGTGACTGCTAACCCCAGTGTGACTGCTAACCCGTGTGACTGCTAACCCCGTGTGACTGCTAACCCCGTGTGACTGCTAACCCCAGTGTGACTGCTAACCCCGTGTGACTGCTAACCCCAGTGTGACTGCTAACCCCGTGTGACTGCTAACCCCAGTGTGACTGCTAACCCCGTGTGACTGCTAACCCCAGTGTGACTGCTAACCCCGTGTGACTGCTAACCCCAGTGTGACTGCTAACCCCAGTGTGACTGCTAACCCGTGTGACTGCTAACCCCGTGTGACTGCTAACCCCGTGTGACTGCTAACCCCAGTGTGACTGCTAACCCCGTGTGACTGCTAACCCCAGTGTGACTGCTAACCCCGTGTGACTGCTAACCCCAGTGTGACTGCTAACCCCGTGTGACTGCTAACCCCAGTGTGACTGCTAACCCCAGTGTGACTGCTAACCCCGTGTGACTGCTAACCCCAGTGTGACTGCTAACCCCGTGTGACTGCTAACCCCAGTGTGACTGCTAACCCCGTGTGACTGCTAACCCCAGTGTGACTGCTAACCCCGTGTGACTGCTAACCCCAGTGTGACTGCTAATCCCAGTGTGACTGTTAACCCCAGTGTGACTGCTAACCCCGTGTGACTGCTAACCCCAGTGTGACTGCTAACCCCGTGTGACTGCTAACCCCAGTGTGACTGCTAACCCCGTGTGACTGCTAACCCCGTGTGACTGCTAACCCCGTGTGACTGCTAACCCCAGTGTGACTGCTAACCCCGTGTGACTGCTAACCCCAGTGTGACTGCTAACCCCGTGACTGCTAACCCCGTGTGACTGTTAACCCCAGTGTGACTGTTAACCCCAGTGTGACTGCTAACCCCGTGTGACTGCTAACCCCGTGTGACTGCTAACCCCAGTGTGACTGCTAACCCCGTGTGACTGCTAACCCCAGTGTGACTGCTAACCCCGTGACTGCTAACCCCGTGTGACTGTTAACCCCAGTGTGACTGTTAACCCCAGTGTGACTGCTAACCCCGTGTGACTGCTAACCCCAGTGTGACTGCTAATCCCGTGTGACTGCTAACCCCAGTGTGACTGCTAACCCCAGTGTGACTGCTAACCCCAGTGTGACTGCTAACCCCGTGACTGCTAACCCCGTGTGACTGTTAACCCCAGTGTGACTGCTAACCCCGTGTGACTGCTAACCCCGTGTGACTGCTAACCCCAGTGTGACTGCTAATCCCAGTGTGACTGCTAACCCCAGTGTGACTGCTAACCCCAGTGTGACTACTAACTCCGTGTGACTGCTAACCCCGTGTGACTGTTAACCCCAGTGTGACTGCTAACCCTAGTGTGACTGCTAACCCCGTGTGAAGCAGAGCGGGAGGCGGCTGCACGGACTGAACTAAAGGAAAAATGAAGTAATTTTTTGTGGCTTTTTTGAAACACTGCTGGTTGTTTTTGTTTCCTTTTTCGGAGTCTGGAGAGCTTTTCTGTTTTGAGCTGTTTACATCCTTTAACTCTTGCAAACAGAATTTGAGGCTTTTTTCTCTCTGTGCCTGACTTCTCCAGAATTTGGAAACTATGCAAATTTTTTAAATTTGTGGCCATGGGTTTGTTTGGGTACATTGACGAGGAATCTTTCTTTTGTAACGGGACACAGTTGGAGGAGCTGGTTACTCTCCCAGGGCTTTGACTGGAATGGTACGTTTTCAGAAGGAGCAGATTGCTTTGAGAAATTGAGATTGGCTTTAACGAGCCAATAAGAATCTCTCAGAGGAACTGGCCTCATACCTTGTCTATGCAGCTCCCTTTGCGTGCTTCCCGGCCTGCGGTAAGTGGACCGTGTCACTTTCTGTCAGGCCCAGGAACTTCCAGTCGTTTTGGGGCCTCGTGAAGAGTAGCTCTCCCGATTCACGCAGGGATGTGAAGGCACAGATGGACCCTTAGCTTGGCTTGAGAGGCCTTTCAGATTGAGTCTGAGATTCCCTGTGAAAGGTTCCCGCAAAGCCAACTTAGGAGAGCCTGTATGGACAACGATTCTTGGCCGGGCACAGCGGCTCATGCCTGTAACCCAGCACTTTGGGAGGCCAGAGCAGGAGGGTTGCCGAGTCCAGGAGTTTGAGACCAGCCTGGGCAACGTAGTGAGACCCTGTCTCTAAAAAAACTTTTTTTAAATTAGCCAGGCCTGGTGGTGCTAGCCTGTAGTGCCAGCTACTCTGGAGGCTGAAGTAGGAGGATCACTTGTGCCTGGGAGGTCGAGGCTGCAGTGAGCCATGATTACACCACTGCACTGCAGTCTGGGTGACAGAGCGAGACCCTGTCTCAAAAGAAAAAAAAAGACAATAATTCTTCCTAACCTTGTGTAGGTAATCAGGCCACGTATACGGGACTGAAGCTTACTTTGCAGGTAGGTTGGTCTTGCTGTGATTTGCGTTTGGTGGAAGTGGAGGACTGGAAAGAGAAAGACTGTGTTTCAGAAAAAAACTCTAGTATCGGATTAACCTTGGATTCCTGGGTTGGCTGCATGGTCACCGATGGCATGGAGCTGCCCACACGCCCCTCCTCAGCATGAAGTAGCCGAAGACCCACAGCCTGATTCCTCATGATGGAGGAACTGACAAATGCGGGGTGGAACCGGCCCAATAGTCCCACAGAACTGATGCTTACGGTTTCTTTTTAATAAACATAAACATTGACCCTCCCATTCTTTAAAACTTGAGAAAGTTACATTGGCCTTATCTGAGCTCCTTTCTCAGGAAACCAACCAGCAGGCCTCCTAAACAGTATCAAGGAACAGAGACTCACTGGATCACAGCATCCGGACAGTGAGGCCCTCGATCCCTGGCCCATCATGACCGCCTGTGGGACCACCTGCTTCCTGTTGACCGATTCTTCTGCCTTAGCACTCCTAACTCCTGTTTTCACACACATGGTTACATTTCTTCCCTGCTTTACAAACCCCCAGTTTTAGTCAGTTGAGGAGACGAATTTGAGAACGCTCTCCTGTTCTCCCTGCTGCAGCACCCGACTAAAGCCTTCTTCCCTGGCAGGGCTCGTCATCTCACTGATCTGTGTGGTGGGCAGCAGGATCTGGGCAGAACCCCTGGTGTTTGGGTAACATGTTCATTTCTGAACCCACTCAAATATTTTAATTTTTAAAAACTTTCTATTTGAAAGATAAATGTGTAAATGACATATTCCCAATCAGCAATTAACAGATGAATAAACAAGTAAGTGAGTGAAGCATGCTGGCGCCCAGTTTAAAGGCTGTGGCCTTAACCAGCTGCAAAGACGGAGTCCAATCCGTCAGCCTAAAAAGTTACGAAATTATCCTGAGTCTTAAACCGAAAATTCTGTTTTCTGTGTAACCTTACACTTGGAAGAAAAGTTTAATTACCAAGCTGAAAGGCTGGACAGTAGGGACCTGGACAGGGAGACCCACCTGCCCTCAAACACTCCACGCCACCCGAGTGACAGCTGGCAAGGCTGGTGCCCAGAGACAGCCATCAGCTCTCACCCCATCAGTACCCTGTGAATAAAGCAAAGGGCTGAAACGGTGGATGAGTGTGTATGTAACCGGAGAAGAAAAAATACTACGAGCAAATTTCACAGCCAAGTGGCCAGACCCCCCATCGTGGATCTGCACAATGGGCCCCCCGTTCTGGGGGCACCCAAAGGTGGCCCTGGTGCCAGCTCGTCACCCATCTGAAATGTTCTTGGCCACTGTGGACAGCAGTCGTTTCCCGAGTGTGGATGGGTGGATGCAGTGAACGGGAAATGGTGACGGTCTTAGTCTAGATCTTAGAGAAATAACTGTAGGGCCCTTCAAAATACAAAGAAAGAATGACAAGAGTTCAGGCAAAGGGACGAAACGCAGCGGATAACGTCACGTTAAAGCGAAGAGGAAACGCCGCAGCGGGCCCGCGCTTGCCCTCAAACCTGCATCACGGCCGGTCCCCGCGCACCCTGACGCGGCCCTCGGGGACCGCCGGGATCAGCCAGGAAGGCCTGGCCTCGCGCGCACCCTTCGCCTCCGGGGAGGAGCCGCCGCGGGCAGGGACCGATTCCATCCCAGAACGCTGCAGATTCGGGGAGGACGCGCTTCCAGCTGCGGCCCAGGGCACGGGTCGGGAAAGGAGAGTCGTTCGAACGAGCTAAACCCGCAACGCGCGGCGTCCCCGGTGAAACTCACAGAAACACTGAACTCGCTGCAGACCTAGCCGGCGAGTTGACTCGGGGAGAACGCCCCGCGTGGCCGCCGCGTGGGAGGCGCCGCCCCGGGAAAGGCGCGGCCCTGATTCGGCGGGCGCGGGGCTCAGGCTCCCCGAGAAACGCAGTGCACGGTCGGACTCCCCTTCACAGTGTTTCTCAGCTAAACATCTGCCGGGCCAAAGACAGACTCAGCACGGAAACCCGGTGCCTCCGCGCAGGCGTCCCGGTGCCGCTGAGCCGGGCGCACGGGGCTGGGCAGGTCTCCCTCCCCGAGGGGCCTTCGGAACGCGCTGCCCCTGAGTCTGCTCCGACACGGAAAAATTACGAGCGTCCAGCAGGGCGTTCGAATCCTGTCTGGGGACCGGGGGGACAGCGGCTGCGGGACCCCCGCCCCGGCGCCGTCCTCGACACTCACCCGGGGCGGGCCCGGAGTCCGGGCGGCTCCTACCTGCGGCGGGAAGCGGACGTCGGTCCTCGCCCCGTGCTCCAGCAGCAGCCTCACGCCGTCCGCGTCGCCGGCCTTCACCGCGAGGAACAGGACCCGCGTGGGCACGCGGCACAGGTTGGGGTCCGCGCCCCGGCGCAGCAGCAGCTGGATGGTCCGCCGGCGCTTCTTCCGCCTGGAAAAGCCAGCGCGCTCGTGGGCCCCCGGAGGGCCGGCACCCAGGCCGCAAGGCCAGCCACCCGCACCGCGCCCAGGACGGGCCAAGCCAGCGAGGAGGCTGGGGAGGGGCGCGTGGGGGTTATGTGTGTGCTGCAACCACACAACACACACCACACGGCACACAACCACACGCACAAGCCACACCATAGCACACACAGCACACCCCACACAGCACATACACAGAGCACAAAACCACAAACACAAGCCACACCAGAGCACACACATGCACACAGCACAATACACAGCACACAGCCACACACAAGTCACACCACAGCACACACACAGCACACCCACACACACAGCACACAACCACACACACAGACACACCACACAGCACACAACCACACACAAGCCACACCAGAGCACACACACACCCCACGGCACACACAGCACACAACCACATACACAGAGCACACCATACACACAAGCCACACCAGAGCAATCACACTATACATCACAGCATACAACCACACACAACACACCGCACACACCAGTCACAGCACAAAGACACGAACACGCAGGCACATACACCTCTGAGGGGTCACTGAGCAGAAGGCTGGCCAGCTCGGGAGGAAGCCGTGCCTCTGGAGGGGACTTGGGCCTCAGGAGAGGCTGGGGCCAGGTGGGCGGGGGCCCATGCGTCTGAGGGAGAAGCTCAAGGGAGGAGGAGGGGGCTGGGGAGCAGCGGGAATGGCCGTGTGCACAGGGCAGGTGCAGGACCCAGGCAGGCCCGCTGACCCTGCAGCCAGCACAGAACGGGAGACTCGGGAAGCGGATGGGCCTCAGGCAGCGGCTCCCAGCCCCGTCTCCAGACCCTCACCACTTGGAGGCCCACGGAGCTGCACCGCGTGGGTGCTGGCTCTCCTTGGCTGCAGCTACCTGGCAAAGCTCAGAAACTGTCAAAATGCTCACCAACTTGTTAACCGTAACAAACCCACTGCGTGTTACTAATAAGTAACACTGTCACGAAGTTATTTTACAAAACGAAAGCAGTTCGGGAGAAGGGTGGCACTGTTTGCCACCTTCGCTGGATTCCCCCATCTGCTCTGCACGGCCCTGGTGGAAGTGAGTGGAGACCCAGCCTCCCTGAGGTATGCAGCTGGACGAAGGAGGAGGATTTGAGTGGCCTGGGGGCGGTGAGCTAGCTACCTGGTGGCACTGGACACCCATTGGCCAGCTTCCGAGCCTGGCCATACTGAAGCCCACAGGCCCACCTCTCACTGTCAGTGGATCTTCGCCCACCTGGCGATGGTTCGACATCAGAACTTGGCCATGTGGGGGAGGCTGGCTCACCAATAGAGGCAGATCTCGGCACTGTCAGCACGTCATCAAGCAGTACCAGAAAACCGTGCCGCTGATGCCGTCTCACCCAAAAAGCCTCTGAAAACCCACGTCTCAGTGAGGTGAAAGGAAGCTGTGAGAGTCTTGGTGGTGGATGCACGTGTCGAAAATTCTGCTATTCACTTGAAAACGTAAATTTCACCAGCAACAAATAGTGTCATGTGTTGACCTTAACGCGGCAGGCTGTGCTCTGGAGCGTCAACAGCCACGTGCCACTGGTCACCCTTCTGATGGAAAACCGGGCGAGGGGTCGGGGAAGATGCCGCATCCTGTTTGCTACTCTGGCCCCGGGGGAAGCGCTTCCTGCAGAGAAGTGGTGTGCCTTGGTCTGCGGCAGGCACACATCAGTGTCCTTCCCGGGTTTTCTGATCCAGAATATGAGAGGGTGTGTCTGCAAGGAGCAAGCCTTCATGCAGTTCGCCATTGTCTTTCTGCTTTGTGAGACAGGCGTCCCCCTGAGTGCACACTGTGCTCAAGGAATGCCATGTCCCCATGCAGGCCGGGCACTGCTGCCCTGTGGGCTGGGGGCTGCCAGTCTGCACGGCCCTGCCTTCACACCACCCACCAATGTCAACACAAGAAGGTTGACAGTCTCAGGGCTATCAAGAGAATCACTTTGACCCCACAGACTCCCTGAAAGCGTCTTGGACTGCCAGGGGTGCATGGACCACATTTTGAGACCCACTGGTCTAGACAGGGTGGGCAGCAGGGGTGTGTGGGCTCCCTCCCCGGGCAAGTGTCACTCACAGGTGCCATGGCTAGGATAGGATTCCCGGCAGCAGCCCCTGCTCAGGCTCCCATAGAGACACTTCAGGCCAGTGCCAAAGGCCACAGCAGGGGTGGGGTGGCTCTGAAAACAGCCCATCACCATGGCACCACCACAGACCTGGGCATGGCATGGAGCCACCAACACGGGGATGCTCACACATTCGGACACGTCTCTGGACACAATGCCTCCCACTGGCACAGAGAAGGGACGTGGGTCCACTACGCATAGGTGTCAGCCCTAATGGTGGCCCTCCCCCGCCAGCCAGTGCCAGGACCTACTCAACCATGGACAGTGCCATCCTCCGTACGGTCCCTTTGTCGGAGCTGCTGGTGCACAGCAAGGGCGAGGCCGTCCTCAGCAGGCTGTGGGACTGGGCGCTCTTCTCCAGCATGGCCTGCGAGAGCTCGATGGGGAAGCTGCACACACACACGTTGGACTCCAGGTCCATCTCGGTGCTGCACGGAGTGCACTGGTCTGTGTTTCCCAGCGCGTCCTCGAGCCCACTCTCCATGTGGCCTAGGCTGCCCTTCACCAATGGCGAGTCCCCCTTCAGAGAGCCGCTCCTCCGGTCCACAGACGTCCCAGACTGCATGGTGCCCTGGGAGAGGCCACGCTCCTGGCTGCCCAAGACGTGTGGCCTCAGCTCATAGCTACCCTGCGAGGGCACGTTCACCTCGTAGTTCAGAGACTCCAGGTTTGTGTCCATGAACGATGATGAAAGGACTGGAGCAACTGCAAGTTTTGGAGGCTCCTTTGCAAAGAACCAAAGAAGTATCATTAGAAGAAATTAGAATGACAACCTCATTCTAGGACCTTCTTCAGCAAGGACCAATGCCCACGGCCTGGAGTTGTCTTCCAAGTGCCCAGGCTGAGAAGACCAGGGCAGCTTTCCTCAAACCCTCAAGGAGAAAAGCTACCCCACCCGTGAAGGCATCGCGCAGAAGCCTGCGCCTGACCAGGCCACACCCCAGGCTGCATGGCCCTGCGCGTGGCTGCTGAGCTCACAAAATGTGGCCCGTCCACAGCCAGGTGCTTAGGAGTGAAGGAGAGGTTGGGAAAAGAAGGCAAATGCCTTGATGATGCGACTTATACTGATCACACACCAACACAATTGGATTTTGAATACATTAGGCTAAATGAAATATACAATTAAAATTAATTCCACCTCTTTTACTTTTTCATGTGGCTACCCCCCAAATTTTAATTACACATTTTATTTCTGTGACATGGCACTGCCCTTGATCTGTATGTGTTTTGAGCCGTGGTTCCCAAAGTGTGGTCCCTGGACCAGTGGCATCGGTCAAACCGCCCAAGAGTCCCATAGACAGTTGTTTTTGGATAAACATAGAAATGGACTCTTCTGCTAAAGCTTGAAACCCTTATTTATTTTATCTGAGTTCCTTCATCAGGAAAGGACCCTCAGGAAGCAACAGAGGACGGAAACCCACCAGATCAGCACACCAGATGCCTCCTTCCCTTGCCCTAGGTCCTGCTTTCTCACACGTTGTTACATTTGTTCCCTGCTACATAAACTCCTGGTGTTAGTCAGGGACATGGACTTGCTAATGAGCTCCCGTCTCCTCGGCTGCAGCACCCAGTTAAAGCCTTCTTCCTTGGCAATACTTGGCATCTCAGTGATTGGCTTTCTGTGTGGCAAGCAGCAGGACCAAGACTGGACCCTGGTGTTTCAGTAACATCGGTATTGCCAGGAAACTGTTAGGCATGCAGATTCTTGGCCCCCACCTTGGGGGCATTGTCACAGATGCCCGCCCTCCCTCCACAGCACCCCTTTCCTGCACAGCACTGGCAGGGCAAGTCTCAGGGCCCCAGGCTGCTGTGCAGGTGACCTGTAAAGAATACACATCCCTGGGCATCTGCGGTGGAGCTCAGGGTGCCTTAGGAGATGCCCAGGCTCTGTCTCTCTTGCCCACGCCCTGACTTGTCTTGTAACTCACCCTGTATGATAAGCCTGGTCCACACGGGAGGAGGGAGGAGGCTTGGTGGACACTTAGAGGGAGGAGCCAGCAGGGGACAGTGGGTGGCGTGGTGGCCACGGGGGGCTGACCTGGGGCTTGGGCATGGTCCGCTCGGCAATGTTGGGCTTGAAGGATCGGGCGGGATAGTAGAGGAGGAAACACATGCTGAGCGGCGTGAGGCCCTCGTCTGAGCACTTGTTCACGTCGGCCCCATAGTCCAGGAGAAGGTTGACGATGCGGTTGTGGCAGTGAGTCTGGAGGGAGACGGGGCAGGACTGAGGAGGATGTGCCTGGCCCTCAGGGGTGAGAAGGGTCACTGGAGGACGTCCTGCTACCCTCAGGAGGCCACCCCCTGGCAGGGCAGGAACCAGCGCTGATTTGGGCGCTTGGCAAAGGGATGAGTGTGGGACAGACGAGTGGAATGGGCACTGTGCCCAAGCCCTTCTCCACTGGACCTCGAGTGTCACGCTCAGCTGAAGGGGTTTCCGCTGAACGGTGAGGTGGAGGGGTGGACACATCAGTGTCCCCACATCCTTCGGCTCTGCTTCTGCAGAGGGGGCCACAGAGGGCCACCCACATGCGTGACCTTCACAGCCGAGCTCCTGCGGGCACCAGTCGGGGTGGGTGGGGGACTTACAGCAGCCGCAGCGAGCACAGTGTAGCCCTTTGCGTCCGCCACGTCAGCGCTGGCAAAGTCGTCCTTCAGGACCCCATAAATCCAGTCGTAGTTCCCTTCCTCGGCCTTGACGATCATCTCCATGGCAAGCCGCTCTTTGGGCCCGCAGAGTGCAAAGCCGCTGCGCTTCCCCTCCAGGACAGCGCCCATGTTCCAGCTGGTGTGAGCTGGCTTGTTCCTGGCGACACAGCGAGTTTCAGTGGGCCTGGATCAGGTTCCACACCGCTCAGCACCTCCCATGAGAAAGGGCCCAGCTGAACCACCTCCCTTCAGCGCCTCTCCTTCTTATGGCTCAGCCCCAACCCCACTGTTCACTCTTCAGGCACCCTGGGTGCTGGCGGCTGCGCCCCCAGCTGCTCATGATCCACTAGGGTGCACACAGTGGTGCCACCTGGAGGTCAACATGCTCGGGCTATATTTCTGTCCCAGCAGGACTGTGCTGGCTGCGAGTGCACCCCTGCATCTCTGATTCATCCGGGTCACTGGGTGTTTGCTGGGAAATGGGCTGTCACAGCAAAGGCCCTGGGTAGGAAGGAGACCACCATACACGTGGGTCCAATCTCAGCACCAACACCCACATTCCACCCTCTGCTCATCCACTTTTGTCTGAATAGACAACACGCATCTCTCATGACTTACTCACCACACAGCACTGATGCCTCCTGTGTACACAACCCCTTTTCACAATCGAGAACCTGCGCATTACAGTTGCTTCTGTACCTAACAGTCTTCAACAGTTACAAGGCCACCATGATGGATGGATGGTTGGGTGGGTAGATGGACGTTGCATGAGTGAACTGATGGATGAATGGACAGGTGGGTGGGAGGATGGATGGCTGGGTAGGTGGAAAGGTGGATGGATGGGTGAGTGGATGAATGGGTGCTGCATTGGTGGATTGATGGATGAATGGATGGGCGGGTGGATGAATGATACATGAATAGATTGATAGATGGATAGATAGGTAGTCAGGTGGATAATGAGTAAGTAGGCAGGTAAATAAGTGGATGGTTGGATGAATGAATGTTGCATGGATGGACTGATGGATGAATGGATGGCAGGTGGGTGAGTAGATGAATGTTGCCTAAGTATATTGATGGATGGATTGGTGGGTGGGTGACTGGGTAGGTGGGTGGATAGATGAATGGATGGCTAAATGAATGGGTAGGTGTGTGGGTGGATGAATGATGCCTGGATGAATGGGTATTGTATGGGGGACTGATGGGTGGGTGGGTGGATGAA
The DNA here is from genome assembly GCF_030222135.1 of Aotus nancymaae. Classification (NCBI taxonomy): domain Eukaryota; kingdom Metazoa; phylum Chordata; class Mammalia; order Primates; family Aotidae; genus Aotus; species Aotus nancymaae. Next base: position 5,603,146 of record NW_026988444.1, read on the forward strand.
TGGGTAGGTGTGTGGGTAGATGAATGATGCCTGGATGAACGGGTATTGTATGGGGGAACTGATGGGTGGGTGGGTGGATGAATGGGTAGGTGTGTGGGTGGACGAACGAATGGCTGGATGAATGGGTATTGTATGGATGGATTGATGGATGGATAGGTGGGTGCGTGGGTGGGTGGATGAATGGGTAGGTATGTGGGTAGATGAATGATGCCTGGATGAATGGGTATTGCATGGGTGGATTGATGGATGGATAGGTGGGTGCGTGGGTGGGTGGATGAATGAGTAGGTGTGTGGGTAGATGAATGATGCCTGGATGAATGGGTATTGTATGGGGGGACTGATGGGTGCGTGGGTGGATGAATGGGTAGGTGTGTGGGTAGATGAATGATGCCTGGATGAACGGGTATTGTATGGGGGGACTGATGGGTGGGTGGGTGGATGAATGAGTAGGTACGTGGGTAGATGAATGATGCCTGGATGAATGGGTATTGCATGGGGGGACTGATGGGTGCGTGGGTGGATGAATGGGTAGATGTGTGGGTGGACGAACGAATGGCTGGATGAATGGATGCTGCATGGGTGCATTGATGGCTGAATGAATACTAGGTGGCTGGGTGGGTGGGTGGATGGATTGATGAATGAAAAGCAGCCACTCATTCTCAGAAAATACGCATTCTGAAACAGTTATTGATGTCTGAGGTCAGTGTTTGGAAAGAAATTAAAGTGTTCTTGAATATTTTAACTAAAAAATTAAACACTTCAGCAGGGTGCAGTGGCTCACGCCTGTAATCCCAGCACTTTGGGAGGCTGAGGTGGGCAGATCAAGAGGTGAGGAGATTGCGAACATCCTGGCCAACATGGTGAAACCCCATCTCTACTAAAATACAAAAATTAGCTGGGCGCGGTGCCACACGCCTGTAGTCCCAGCTACTCAGGAGGCTGAGGCAGAAGAATTGCTTGAACCCGGGGGACGGAGGTTGCAGTGAGCCGAGATCATGCCACTGCACTCCAGCCTGGGCAACAGAGCAAGACTCTGTTTCAAAAAAAAAAAAAAAAAAGGCATTAAACACTTCTCCTTGGGTGGTAGCTGACTTTCTTGAGGCTCTGGGTAGGGTAAGAGGGTTTTTCAAAGACCAGCAGAGCAGAGAATCTTTTCACACCACCCTTGGACAAGTCAAAGGCCTGGCTGGGCCCCAACACCACTACTGCCCTGTGCTCCCACCCTCGGCTCTCAGGCAGATCCCTCACCACCTCAGACAGTAATAACAAAAACCCTGCTCTCCATGTCAACCCTGCCAGGAGACTCGGCGCACAGAACAGCTAAGCACCGATGCGATGGTGGGGCGGGGCATTAGCTACGGCCTGCACGAGGGGAAATGCACAGAGCCCAGGGCCAGGACTCACCCTCAGCTCCATGGACTCGGGAGCTTCTCCCCAGCCACATCCCCCCAGGTTCCACCTGGGAGTCCTCGGGACCCCCCTGGCTGCACATTCGCCGGGCCACCTCCTGATCACTCCTATCCCCAAGAGTGGGTGGGTGGGATCCTGAGACCCCCATTCCCCTGCACAGACGTCCAGGGCCCCAGGGCCCACCTGCCTCCCAGCGTCAGCCGGCAGGGTCTTCCCCCTCCCACTTCATTACCGCCCGCATCAGTCACTTAATGGGAGGGGCGAGTTTAGGTCACCCTGAGGGAGCAGCCTCAGGGGCAGCAGGCCGAGGGCTTCCGGAGCCTGCCGAGGAGTGGCCTGCACGGTGCAGGGCTCTGGGGGAAGAGCAGCAGAGACTGGTCACCTGAACTTGTAAGTTTGCTTCTGGATTTTGACCAACAAAGGGGTCTCGTTGGTTATGAACCAGGGTTCTCCATCCTCAACCAACGGAGGGATGTCACTGAGGAAGATGCGGGCGTCCAGCTCGTGGCGGAAACAGCTGGCCATGGGCAGGTGCTCACTGTCGGTGGAGTAGACGTCCATCTCTGGAGGCAGTGTTAGGTCGTCGTGGAGAAGAAGCCGCTGGTACTCATAGAAAAAGGGATCCTGTCCCTCCTGCAGTCCCCACTCTGTCTCCTCCTCTTCTGAGAGGCTGATCCTCGCAGGGCTGTGGGTGAGGAAGCTGGAGAACTCAGGGTAGCTGAGGAGGGAGAAGCCACCGGGGCTCTGGGCGCACAGCTTGATGAGGTGCCCCCGGAACCACAGCCCCACATCCTGGCTGCCGTCAGCGTAGGTCTCCACGCCGGGCCCGAACCGCTGGTCCGCTTTGTACAGCCCCTGCCGAGGAAGCACAACAGGCCCTGGAGAGATGGCACCGCCCGGCGGCGTGCCGTGATCAGGTTCGCACAGGCAAAAGAACGCCCGGAGCAGAAACACTTCCCAGGAAATGCGTCCATTCTCCCAGCACACATCTCTGGGGGCTTAGGCTGTGCTGCCCCGGGAGGGAGGCCGACCAGCTCGCCCGAGGAGCAGGAAGGAGGGCACCCACAGACAACATGGAGCGGGCAGGGAGGTCTCGGCGGCCTCCGAGAAGGTGAGGACGTGATGGACGTCTCAAGGCGAAAGCGTGTCAGAGACGCCAGGTGTGGGTTCTATTCAGGGCGCCCAGCCCAAACACCCCGCCAGGCTGGGGCAGCAGGGCGTGGGGAGGAAGTGCAGGCAGCAGGTCAGGTGTGACCCAAGAAGGGCAGGAGGAGGAGGAGGAAGAGACAGAGGAAAGGAAGAGGAGGAGGAGGAAAGCGGGAAGAGCGGGAGAGGAGGCCGAGGGGAGGAGGGAGGAGGAGGGAGGAGGAGGAGAAACGGGGGACGGAGGAAGAAGGGGAGCCAATCCGTGCTTCCGGGAACCCAGCTGCTCCCAGGCCCTTGCTTGTGGGCGGGGCGGCGGAGGCCCCGGTGCGGGAGAGGAAGAAAGCCCCTAGACCCCTTAGGTAGGAATTTGGGCAAGATAAAAAAATCAGAGCTTAGTCCTCAGCTGCGATCATGCCACTGCGTTCCAGCCTGGGTAACAGAGCAAGACCCTGTCCCCCCACCCCCACCACACCCCCCTAAAAAGCCCAAGAATAACACAGAGAGTACAAGTGACCCGAGCACACAAAGACCCTGCTCACTAACTGCATAAATGCATGTTCTTCTCATCAATACAAAAATATTTAAAAAGTTGGCCACAGTCTGGGTCACAAAGCAGGTGTCTAAGTTTCAAAGAACTACAATGATACAAGGCACACAAGGATGCAGAACGTCCACATAACAGAAAGACGATGCAGGCCGGGCGCGGCGGCTCACGCCTGCAATCCCAGCACTTTGGGAGGCCGAGGCGGGTGGATCACGAGGTCAAGAGATCGAGACCATCCTGGTCAACATGGTGAAACCCCGTCTCTACTAAAAATACAAAAAATTAGCTGGGCATGGTGGCGTGTACCTGTAATCCCAGCTACTCAGGAGGCTGAGGCAGGAGAATTGCCTGAACCCAGGAGGCAGAGGTTGCGGTGAGCCGAGATCGCGCCGTTGCACTCCAGCCTGGGTTAACAAGAGCGAAACTCCGTCTCAAAAAAAAAAAGACGATCTAGAGCCTGAACCTTAAGCAATACTCCTATGAAATAAACCATGGGTCAAGAAGAAATCACAATACAAATGAGAACATATGTTGAACTGAATGAAAATAATATAACCAAAATTTTGGATTACAGAGCCATGCTTAAAAAGAATACGTATCTTTAAATATGTACGTTAGACAAGAAGAAAAGGAGAACATCAATAAGTGAGAAAAGAATAGCAAATTCTTTTCTTCTTTTGGAAAAAAATGGATGAACTGAATAAGAAAATAGAGCCAAATGGTGGGCTCAATTGAGCCAAAGCCTGTTTCTTTGGGGAAAATGAATAATAAAATTGATACCCGCTTGGCAAACCTAGCCAGAGGAAAAACAGAAGCCACAGAGACATGAAGAGGTGCTCAGCATCGCCACTCCCGTAGGGAAGGACCATTTCCGGCCACAATGCAAGGCCCCCGCATGACTCCTAGAGAGGCTAAAACTAAAATAACAGTGACAAGACCAAGAGGTAACAAGAATTTGGAGATGGAAACCCTTGAAGCAACAGAGCAAGATCCTGTCTCTAAAAGCAAAGAGAAAACAGTGGAGCAGTAACATAAGACGTATTGCGTTGCCTTTCTCTTCTCTTCAAGAAAATATTACACAGGAAGAGGCAGCCAAAGATTAAACAGCCAAAAAATATAGAAGTTTTTAGAGGTGGATCAAGCAGTTAATTAATAAAAAGATTATGCTTTTTCCCTGGATTCTATAATATTTATTGTATGTTGCCACTTTCTTCAGTGTATAATTCGTCGTAATTTTTTCTCATTCTAAATATTCACTTTCATTTATTAAAATTTTTTTCTTTTGAAAATAAATAGAGACAGGGTCTCACTATGTTGCCCAGGCTACTTTCAAACTCCTGAGCTCAAGCAATCCTCCTGCCTCAGCCTCCTAAAGTGCTGGGATCACAGCTGAGCCACCGTACCCAGTCAAATACTCACTTTCAACCAAAAAAGAAAAGAAAAGAAAAACAGCACAGCAAGAAAAAAAAGGACCTCACAGCAGGCGGAGGAATGTGAGGTCTGCTAAAGTGATGAGGCCCGGAGAGAACACCAAGAGGCTTCAGTCATGCCCCCTACCCCGACCCCGCAGCCACGCCCCCGACCCCCGATCCTGCGGCCACGCCCCCACCCTGCGGCCACACCACCTACCCTGACCCTGCAGCCACGCCCCCCCCCCCCCGACCCTGCAGCCACGCCCCCCACCCGACCCGGCAGCCACGCCCCCCGCCCCGACCCCCGGGGTAATTGTTTCAAGGCATTTTGTTTCTCCTTTCTTCACCTATAGTTTCCAGATTCACTAAGTTACCCAAAATGTTATCACACGTTCCACAAATGTGACCCTCACCTACTGTCTTCATGTTCCTACAATTTGTGATACAAAAACAATGGCTATCCAGTCAACAGCTCCTGTCATTGTACTGAACCACAATTCTTGGTAAACAACTTAAAAGCTTCTCCTTCCTTTTTCCTTTAAAACCTCACTTGTAATTGCTAAGTGCTCAATTAAACTCCTTTAAATTTAATTAAGCTGAAGTTTTTCTTTTAACAATGGCATTATTCATAAATCCCAAATACTGTAAACAACCCAAATGTCCTTCATTAGAGGAATAAACTATGGTAGTTGCAAACGATGAAAATTTATTAAGCAATAAAAAGAAACGAACTCCCGGAACAAACAGATGAATCTCAAATGCATGAGGCTTAAGTGTCAGACTCCAGACTCAAAAGACTACACATTGTGTGATTGCATTCTAAACTAAAAATAAGATCCTAAACCCCCTGAACAGATTGAACGGACCCCCACTTGGCCAAGGGGATCCCAGAAAAGCCTGAAAAATTGTGTGCTTAGCCACAACAGGAAGGAAAGTCAGACATACCTTGTAATGCCCCTTCCCTTTTTGAGTTTAGACACAACTGACCAGCACTAATATTAAAACAGACTCTTTGTGGAAATAAGATAGCAAATTATAAGCAAGACCTAAGGCCATGCCTGGCAAGGTCACACCTGCGGGCCATCAGTGTTGCTATGTGGCATCCCCAACTGAAAGCATTCCTTTGTGCTCACTCCAAGTTTATTGTTGTCGATTTAATGAAAACAGCTGAATCTTCCGAGTTATTGGTGAAAATACCCATGTAGTTAACTTTAAGCTTCTTATTTAGATGAATACCTAATATTCACAGGTTATAAAATGGTTAGTTAACACAGAAAGAAATGATACACAAATAATCTAGATAAACTGCTAAAAATAAAATGTATTTATATACATTACATAAGTGCTATAGGTGAACTTTTATGTAATTTTAAATCTTACAATTATTTTTGATGTTCAATAGATACCTAAGTCATTTCCAATTAAGAAAGGGTTATGGTATGGGGAAATACGTTTCTAAAAATTGTGGAACTGTTCTCATCTATAAAATGCTAATATCTGATAGTTTTGGATTTCTTGCTTCCTAGGGTTTCAGTAAAATGTAAGGTTACTAAGAATAAAAATTATAGTTAATATAGAATTCTGTTTATAAAATGTATCAAAGAAGATGTGCTCTTAGTGAGAAAAAGCATAATTTTGTCCAACTCAGAAGTTATCTAAAGGTTAATTTAATTTGTAGATTCAAAGGGTTATTTATGAAACAAAGTAAAAAGGAACCAGTAAGTAGGGGAGAGAGATGTGAAAAAAGTCATGGATATGAAGATATATTTTTGTTAAGGAAGGTTATAAAGAAAAAAATAATTTTTCATGAGAAAAAATCTTGTATGGTAAATTTTTGTCCTAAGATGATTGATTACTTAAGAAAGAAAAGAAAATTTAGGGCAAAACAGAAAGTCCAAACATGTCACAGATGGTCTGTGTAAAGCATATGTAGTTTTCTCCTGTTTCTTTGTATGTCTATCTTCGTGAATATGCAGAGAAAATAGAAAGTTGAAAAAGTTTAGATACTAACATATTCTTCAAAACCTGATAGAACATTGGAGAAGTTTGGCTAATTAACATAGCTCAAAGTTAAAGGTCTTAGTCTTGATGAAGGTAAATTAAGCAATACTGTTATTAAATATATTGGCAGTTTGGCAATTCTTTTTTAATAGAGTCAAGCATGAAACCAGTTTGAACACAGAGCCAAATTTCATATAAATGCCTGCATTGCTTTGTTTCACACTGCATTTGCTCTTCACATAGATAATACTGGCACTAAGGTAGTTACTGGTCACGTGCCTGAAGTGAATTTCTTAACTGCACAAAATGTACAGTGATGTTGGTGATCTTAAAGACATTAATTTGTGTACAGGAATAAAATACTATGTGTTCTTTTAGGCTCTGGGTAACACTTTAGCGTCTAAGGTTAACTGAGTAGGAGAAAGATTTGGGATTGGTTTCCTGTTTGTTTTTGCTTTTGATTTTCAATTATTTGCAGTTTGTTCTCCTTTGAGTTTTACTTATATATACATATATATAAAACCACTGATGCTTTTTACTTTCTTTCGGAAGGCTTTTATTTGGTTCTGTGAATAGTCACTTTATTTCCTATGTATTTCTAACAAGTCATCATTTGTTCTATTTGTCTAGAATTCCTAAGCTACCTTTGTCAAGCCTGCAAAAATTGGTAAAGGCACATCAGCCATTTAAAATGTGGCTGGTCGGTTTTGCTTACCTCAAATGATCTAGAAAAGACTTATTTTTACAAGTTCTGAACAGAAATAGTACAATATTTATTTTGTTATTTGAAATAGTAGGTGAGAATGAAAATGTTTAAATGGTAATTCAATTACCTTATTTCCATGGTAATTCAATTCAATCAATTTGAGATGGTTTCAGATCTCTAGATAATAAGAAAAAAACTGTGTTGTGGGTACAGAGTTTTAATGTTTAGTAAAGATTGACTTTGTCCTTAAAGAAATTATATTAATTGGGATTTCTCGCAAACTAATTTAGTTGTGTTTAGCATTATTAAAACTAAGTGACATTCAGTTAGATTAAGGAATGATAATTTTTAAAAGTTAGTTTCTAGTGATTTTTATTCCAAGCCATTTATCATTGATGGGCCTTCATGTATGCACTCAAAAACAAAGTATGCACAAGTGTTACACTGGTTTGAAGATTTTAGTGGTGAAAGTTACCTTATCAGTTGTCAGCACTGAATCTAGAAACCAATCTTGGAAATGTGTGATGACACCCTTTTAAAATAGCTGAAAAGAAGTTATTCAAAACTTTCAGAACTATATATGAACATGGGTGTGCTTATTCTTACTTGGTCCCTATTTTGTTGTATAATATTTAAGTGAAAGGAGATTAAAGGAAAAGAAATTAATATTGAATTTCCAAAACTGATACTTGTATTTGCCATCTTTTTAACCCATTTCCCATTTAGGAAAAGTCAGTGCAGCTTGCTGCCAACACTCATTTAATTTTACATAAACACATTCTTTGAGGCTGAAGCAACGCTGATTTTCAATGTAAAAATAAAATAACTCTTCTCAGAGTAATTTCTAAACAGAACCTGTCTCTAATCCTAATGTATATGATGTTACATTAGAATTAGTGATGAGCATTCTAGGGGCAAACAGGAAATAGGTTAAATGATGGAGAGCAAAGTCAGTTGTCTTACTTTGGTAAGTTTGACATAGGACTTACCACACTTTTGATGTTTTCAGTCACAATTCCGCCCCTAGAATGCTAGCAACTCGACATATGCAGTGAGTAACCTAACTCTTTAATACAGTCGTTTAAAGTGCTGCAGGCAGTAACTCAGATGCCAAATCATAGTGTTTTAATTTGTAACATATTAGAGAGAATAATAGGATTTTCTGCAATATAAACATCCCACTGAGTAATCATTATGCTGTTAAGTTACAGGGCTTTGACTCCTGGGTCTGAGGAAGGCACTGACCCCTGCTAAATCTTTAATATTGATACGAGTTGAAGTCTCATCTTCAGACCCAGGAGAAGGTGACAATTAAAATGAACTGCTCTTGTAAGACACAGGGCCAGAAATTAAAACTGTTCAGTCCCTCTAGACCCAGGTACTACTGCAGAAGAGGTGGGTACATGGGATTTTAAGGGCCAATTTTGAGGGATTAATATTAGTTCAGAGTTTTTCTACACATTAAACATTAGTATCAAAAGTACACGAATGCAAGGACAGTGTCTGCGCCCCTGTGTCAGAATAACATGGGTTTCTTGGAGCACTGATCTGGTCTTTAATAGAAAATTGTAAAAGATTATAAAAAGTAAATTGAAATCTTACCTTATGGTTAAACTTATTAAAATTAGATAGATTTGTTTATAAGGTTTTATTAAAATTAACTTTAACATTAATAATATACCATAGGAAGGTAAAATATGGTTTTCTCTTTTAAAAGCATTTTTCACGTAAGAGATGAGATTTTTGTTTACTTTTTGAGTAGAACTACAGAATAAAAAATAGAGGGAGAGAGGCAGACAGATTTAGTTGGTCTCAAGTGTTTTGTTTGTTTGTTTGTTTGTTTGAGGTAGGGTTTTTGCTCTGCTCAGGCTGGAGAGCAATGGCAAGATTTTGGCTCACTGCAACCTCCACCTCCCAGGTTCAAGTGATTCTCCTGCCTCAGCCTCCCAAGTAGCTGGGATTACAGGCACCAACTACCATGCCTGGCTAATTTTTTGTATTTTTAGTAGAGATGGGGTTTCACCATGTTGGCCAAGGTGGTCTCAAACTGTTTTTTTGGTTTTTGAGACAGCATCTCATTCTGTCACCCAGGATGGAGTGCAGTGACACAATCTTGGCTCACTGCAACCTCTGCCTCCCCGGTTCAAGTGATTCTTGTGCCTAAGCCTCCCAAGTAGCTTGAATTACAGGTGTCTGCCACTATGCCCAGCTAATTTTTGTATTTTTAGTAGAGACAGGTTTCATCATGTTGGCCAGGCTGGTCTCGAACTCCTGACCTCAAGTGATCCACCCACCTCCGCCTCCCAAAGTGCTGGGATTACAGGTTATGCTGTCTTTTGTTTAGGTCTTATTGTTTAGGAAACTGAGTCTGCTACAAAAGAGAAAATGTTTTTGTAATATAATTTTGGCTAAATGAATGACTGTAGTAACTTGTGATCCTGTTTTGTGATGTCAAGTATTTGAAACCTTTGATATTTGACAGGCTTTTCAATAGCAAATTTCAAAGTTCTAAATTCAGTATTTTTGACCTTAAATTAACGTTTTTTGGATATTAGGCTTCCTGAAGTCCAAGAGAGAAATATTAGGCTTATTTGTTATATTAGAATTATACAGGAAGCATTGTAAAAATTATGAAGTGGTATTTAACTTTCTTTGGGTTATATTTATATAGATATGTTGTTAATATGTGTTCCAGGATTTATGACATTCTTAAAATTCTAATATGTCTAAATATATGTTGTTAGTAATAATTAATGATTATTATGTTAAATTGTTACATAACACAGAAATAACCAAATTTCCTTGTCAACTGTGTCTTTGACTGTGTCTGTCTTAAGAATTCTGTCATGGCTCACACCTGTAATCCCAGCACTTTAGGAGGCCGAGGCGGGTGGATCACGAGGTCAAGAGATCGAGACCATCCTGGTCAACATGGTGAAACCCCGTCTCTACTAATACAAAAAAATTAGCTGGGCATGGTGGTGCGTGCCTGTAATCCCAGCTACTCAGGAGGCTGAGGCAGGAGAATTGCCTGAACCCAGGAGGCGGAGGTTGCGGTGAGCCGAGATCGCGCCATTGCACTCCAGCCTGGGTAACAAGAGCGAAACTCCGTCTCAAAAAAAAAAAAAAAAAAAAAGAATTCTGTCATCCACAATTGTTGTTTTGCTTTGATCCTTCTAAAAAAGTGACTTATAATCAGCTACAGTCCCAGGTTTGCTTCTTTGGGAGAGTTCATTAAAAGGACTATGGAATTCAGGTTTCTGATAACTTTGAGATTGTGCCATTGTATGAGAGAGAAAACTTCCACTGCACTAATTGAAAGGCTGATGTGTTCATAAAGATTGCTCATCCAGTATGAGGCAGAGCAGGAGTTCATCGCATGGACTGAGCTAATGGGGGACTGTAATGCTTTTTAAGAGTTTTTTGTTTGGTTGGTTGTTTTTTTAAATATATATATATATATATATATATATATATATATATATATATATATATAGTGCTGATTCTTCTTTGGTCTTTCAGAGTCAGGAGAATTTTTTCTTTTGAGCTATTTATGGCCTTGAAATATAGTTTAAGTATACTGAGTCTACATTTGTAAACAAAATTTGAATCATATTTCTCTCTCTGCCTAATTTCTCCGGAATTTTTAAACTATTTTTGAATATTCTTAATTAATGGCAATGTGTTTGTTTGCATATGTTTAATAAGAATCTGTTTTATAATGGGACACAGTTGGAGGAACTGGTTATTTTCCCAAGGCTTCAACTGAAATGGCCTTGTGAGAGGTTCCAGCGAAGCCAGCTTAGAAGAGTCTACGTGAACCATGGTTCTTGCTGCACTTGGTGTGGGTAATCAGGGCACGTATATGAAACTGAAGCTTATTTTGCAAGTAGGTTGTCCTGTTATGATTTGTCTTTGGTGCAGTGGGGAAATGGAAAGAGAAAGATTGTCTTTTAGAAGAAGACTATATTAGATTAACCTTTGATTCCTGGGTGGCCACATGGTCACCCACGGTGTGGAGCTGCCCACAGTGCCCCTCCTCAGCATGGAGCAGCCAGAAATAGCCACAACCCAATTCCCCATGATTAAGGAACTGATAAATTAAAAGGTGGGACTGAAACCAGCCCAGTAATCCTACAGAGAGTTGCTTCCAGAGAAACATAAAAATTGACCCCTCTGGTCTTAAAGCGTGAAACTTAAATTTGTTGTATCTGAGTTCCTTCCTCAGGAAAGACCTTCAGGCCTCTCAAAATGTACTAAAGAACTGTAACTCCTCTTGAAAAGTATCAAAGAACTAAAACTCGCCAGACCATGGCATTCGGTGAAGGACTCCAGGCCCTTCATTCCAGGCTGCTGTTTTCTCACACCCTGTTACATTTCTTCCTGCGATACAAACCCCTAGTCTATTCTGTCGGGGAGAAGGATTTGAGACTGAGCTCCTGTCTCTGCAGCTGCACCTCCAATTACAGCTTTCTTCCTTGGCAATACTCATTGTCTCTGATTGGCTTTCTGTGCAGCAAGCAGCAAGACCTAGAGTGAGCCCCTGGTGTTTCAGTAACAACCACTCGCATTGGCTCAGAATAAACCTCTTTAAAATATTTTACAGAGTTTGTTTTTTTCTGTTGACAGCATTCATACAGTATTCCCACAAGGGCAAAATTCTAGGCCAAGACAGATCAGCCAGTTTGTTGAGGGAGACATTTATTACAAAGGCAGTATTTTGAGGGTGATGGAACTGTTTTTATATCCTGATTGCAGTAACATAACCCTATAATTGTCAAAAACTTTCAGAACTATATATCAAAATGGGGAATTATTATTATTATTTTTGAGACCGAGTTTCACTCTTGTTATGCAGATGGAATGCGACGATGCAATCTCGGCTCACCACAACATCCGCCTCCCGGGTTCAAGCAATTCTCCTGCCTCAGCCTCCCGAATAGCTGGGATTACAGGCATGCACCACCATGCCCAGCTATTTTTTTGTATTTTTAGAAGAAACGGAGTTTCTCCATGTTAGTCAGGCTGGTCTCAAACTCTGTACCTCAGGCGATCCACACGCCTCGGCCTCCCAAAGTGCTGGGATTACAGGCCTGAGCCACTGTGCCCGGCCTAAAATGGGTGAATTTTACTGTAAATTATACGGTAATAAAAGGGGGGAAGGCATCTGCATTTGAAAGCCTGGGTGTGTTCTCCATTTAAAAAGGCACATTTCAAATATTATGTGTACAGTGATCCAGTTTACATATTTAAAAATAATGTAAAGGATATATAACAATCTGCTAATTACCCTCTGGGGAACAAAATGTAAGGAGGCTTTTATTTTCTATCCATTCCCTTATCACTGGTACCCTTTTAATCATTCAAAGTAAAATAGCTACTTGTAAGTAAACAAATGAACTTCCCCAGGACTTCGATGTTTTTGTTCAGTGACCTAGACACGCAGGCCGCTCCTCCCCAACTGCGCGCAGCAGCCGCCTCACCTTGAACAGCTGCGTCTTCGTGTGCAGGGCGCCGTAGCCTTCCCGGTGGCTGAGGTAAAACGTGCCCGTGAAACTGGAGCCATCTGGCCACATGTAGGTACCCAGGCCGTGGCGGTGGTCCCGGTAAAACTGCCCGCGGTATGACTGTGAGACGGAGAAATTGGTGAGAAATTGCTGCTCTTCCAGAACCTGATGGATGCCCTCGAGGCCGAGCCACCCCGCCTGGCTGGCAATGAATGGGGACCACCTGGGTGGGGCTGTGGCAGAACTCAGGGGTGCCTGGCATGCAATTGTTAGAGTAGGCACCTGAAGTGCCCAGAGGGGTCACCAGGCAGTCGGCGCGACAGCCTCTCTGTCTTCTCCTCAGGCGTGGAATGTTGGGGGGCTTCAAACTGCCTAGACATCCATCAGGAGAGCACGGACCTGCCTTCTCCCTGGTGACCTTCACCTTAGGTTTCAGGGCGCCTGTCCCCACTCAGGAGCCCCATGCTGCTGGGCTCCCTGCCTGGTTCAGAGGTGACAGGCTGGCCCTGGCAGGTGGGCTGTGAGCCCCAGTGGGCACAGGGCAGGCCTCTGGTTTACAACTCCTCAGCACTGGCCAGACATGAGCCCCACAAACAACAGGGGTGAGTGTGTCAGAGCCTGCTCCTCTACCAAGGCCCCAGAGGGAAAATGAATGTGACGTTCATGACAGGGGCTTCCAGTCAGGGGACCTTCGCACTGAGTACAAGGCACCACCTTTTCCCCAGATGCAGGATGGGCCTGGAGTGCCTGCACAGCTGTCCCTGCTCACAGTCCACCCAGACCTGACCCCGATGTGAAAGGCATGGCAATGTTCACAGCTTAGCGGCCCTTGCATTTCTTCTGGCAACGGACACCCTCTCCCTGCAGAGAGGATTCCCCAACGGACCCAGCCCCAGAGCCTGGGCCAGGCCTGGCCAACCAGAGGACGCCTTACTCCCACCCTAGCCTTGATGGGTGTGACCACTTCACACACCCCCAAGCCAGACCAGCGTCCTGCTGGGGCCTTTCTCTCTCTCAGGGGTTTTTGATGCCACCCCCAGGGGCTGTGCAGATGGAGCAAGGTCAGTCTTAGAACCCCCTTGTGCAGATGGAAAGAGAGAGGGCCTAGTCAGATCATTAGAACCCTGGATCCAGCCAAGCCTGAGGCTACCTCACCCCTGGACTTTCCGTTACAAGCGCCAAGAGGCCTTTTCAGTTTCAACTACATTGAATGTGGGCTCAGGACCTAGCCTGGGGGTGCAAAGCTTGTTCTCATTTTGTCTCTTAGAACATTCGCTGCCTTCCGCTTAAGCCTAGACACAGGTAAATATATGATGTTGCTATGGTCATTTGTAATTTTTAAACGTTTGCCCCAAGCTTCCCACACCTCACCCTGTGGACCCCAGCAAACCATCGGTGCGATTTTGGAAGTTGGGAAAGATGCTTTTCTCTGGCCATTTTTCAAGGAGGAAAGACTTTAGCCTGGCATCCTGTTTATGGGCCTTAAAGTTCCTGTCCCATCATGCTTCGAAGGACAGAGTCCAGCCACCAGAGGCCCCGGGGCAGGAGGCGGAGACAGTGTTACAGCAGTTACCTCACCCGTGGGCCAAGAGAATTCGCCATATCCGAGCTTCGTGTTCAGCCCAAACTCGCCCCGGTACACACAGCCGTCCTGCCACTCCTGCACGCCCTGGACGAGCTGCAGATGGGCCTCCTTCAGGTCCTGCACCCTCGGCGGGCCCGCAGATTCCTCCTCTTCCTTCTCAGAGGCTTCTGAGACATCCCTAGAAGGACAGGAGCAGAGGGAGGAAGAGCGAGATGGCTGCAGCGTCTAGTGGCTGCTGAGCACAACCTGGCATCTCACTTCACCCTACAGCCCCAGGGCAGGTGCTGCTGCATCCCCGCTCCACGGGACAGAACACCAAGGCACAGAGGGTGCAGTGATGCCCGAGGTCACACGGGAAGTGGAATGCACAGTAAGGCTGCCAACGGACAGGGGAGACGCTGCCAGGCCCGAGAGGCAGGACCAGTCGGCCTCTCCAGCTTGGGCCTGCTGGCGGCAGCTCCTGAGATCCAGGCCCTCTGGCCCACTCCAGCTGCCTGCAGGATGTGAGTGCTCACAGCCAGGTTCTCACTCAAGGGCCAGCAGTGCCAGCCTCAAGCTGGACAGAAAGCAGACTGCCCATACCTGTGGGCCCGTGGAAGGTCAGAGGCCAGCTGGAGAGGCAGCCAGCTCACACTAGGATGGACAGGTGGATGGGTGGACAGATGGAAGGGTGCAGGGCTGGGAGTGTGCTGCAATGGGGGGAGCACCAACCAGCGTGCATTTGCCATAATTCACAGGGTGTCCCCAGACGGACGGGGCGTCTCAGACCCCCACAGACGGGCGGGGCATCTCAAAGGGGCTTCCGTACTCAGCTGTGCAGGGCGGCAGTCCCTGTCTGGGGAGGGTCCTCGTCCTGGAATGGCCTTCTCACTGGGTCCCCACACGGTGGTGAGAGAGGATGGGGGAACTCTGGGCTCTTCCACTTCTCCTCGGTACACACATCCCATCATGGGGTCCACCCTCACCACCTCCCAAAGCCCATCACACTGGCCAGGGCTAGGACTGAGTTCTGGAGGCCCACAAACGGGGGCAAGCGTGATGGGGTGACCCCGGGACCTGGTGAGGCTGCAGTGAGGCTCCGGGGCAGCCCTGGCTCAAAGCAGCCCTTGCTGTGAACAGAGCTATGAAGTCGGGGCCCAATCGGGAGCCCCGTCTCGCGAGGGAAACGTTCCCTCCCTCCGCTAGGGGGCAGCGTGCGGGCGGGAAGGGGCAGGAGAAGCTCCGGTTACCATCCGCGGGCATTTTCCTCGGTGGTTGCTGACACGTGTCCAGGCTTTCGGAGTTCTCGGGGAGTGACACAGTCAGCGTTTCCACCGCTCGCCTCAAGCAGCATCCCGGCTAACCCCGGGCCCGGGTCAGGTCGGGCCTCCCTGCCCGAGGCTCCCCCGCACCTCGAGGCGAAGACAGCGTGGCTCCGCAGGGACCCCGGCTCCTCGGCATGGGGGGTCTCGCCGCCCTTCCCGTCCAGCGGGCGTTGCGGGCCGTCAGCTCCGGAGGCTCCGTCGTCGAAGCTCAGGGAGGCGCGGCCCCCGTCCATGTCTGTGAACTTCCAGCCTGGAAGCAACGCCGGACCGCGCATTTGCCCCCGGGGCTCCTGCCAGGAACTCGCACTTGGAGGGCGCCCGAGGTTCCGCCCGCAGCCCGTGGGCCTCAGAGAACCCAAACCCCTCCGTGAACCGCGCGGAGCCCGGGCCGCCATCCCTGGGAGTCCTCGGGGAGGCCTGTCGGAGCCCTGGGGGAACTTCGCCCGCGCTCCCAGGCGTCCCTGCCCCTTCCCGGGCGGGGACCACAACAAGGCCGGTCGCGGCCACGTGGCCAGATCAGGTCCGCGCCCGCCATCGCCCAAGGGGCGCCGCTGACGGCGGGTCTCAGCCACGGGCCTCGGAAGCCGGCGCCTGCCGCACCTCACAGCCCCAGCCCTGGGCCCCTCCCCAGTGGCCTCCCCGACCCGCCGCCCCACGGAGCTCGGGGATTCCCCCCCGGCCCCGGCTCCCAGCGTCCCTGCCGCGCGGGCCGCACCAAGCAAAGCTCAGAGAGCCCGCGCCCACAGCACGGAGACCAAGGGGACCGCGGCCGCAGCGGTCGCCCGCGCTCCCGCCCTGACTGCCCGCCTAAGCCGCTGGAGAGCGTCGCGTTTCCCTGGAGACAGCCCCGCCCCGTGCCCGCTGCCGCCCGCCGGCTCCGCCAATCCCCGCGCCGGGACGCGCCCGGCCCCGCCCCCGGTGACTTCAGCGCTCAGAGGCCGGCCGCCCGGCCTGGCGGCGTCGGTCCCACCCTCCCTGGGTCCCTGGGCCGAGTGCCCCTGGGGGAGAAAGCGCTAAATTCTCCCAACACTCCCGCGCCATGGGGCATCTAAGGAAACTGAGGCCCAGGTGTTAACTTGCCCCATCACTGATCACCTAGCACGCGGTGGAGCCACGGCTTGATCAAGCCCTGCCTGACGACGCCAGCCTTTGTCCGTTCAGTGACTGTGGAAGGCGCACGGGGAGCCCGAGGCCTGCAGAGGGAAGGAGATGAGGGAGGCCGCAGGAGTCACCGCAGAGAAGAGGGATGGGCTGTCTTGTGTAGGGGAAGGCCTGAGGGAGAGAGGCTTCCTCACGGGGCCTCACAGGATGCGCGGGAGCTCTCCAGGCTACAGAGCACATTTCAGGCAGGCACCATGGTGGGAAACAGGCCTTCCTGGGAAGAGGGGAAAGGCTCTCGGAGGTGCAGGGCCTGCGTTTCTCAACCCAGACTGCCTCTGAGAACGGGGCGGGGGTGTGTGAAGCGCTGACGCCTGGGCCCTCCCCACTGGATAGCTTTTCCAGGACTAAGGCCTAGGCTGGGCCAGGATTCTGGGGTTGTAGGGGCACCGCCTCCACACGCCAGTGCCTGTCTCCGAGTTCACTTCTGTCTACAGTAAAATCTCATTTTATACCATGACCCAGTACAAGCAACGCAGAAAAATGTCTCATTAAAAGTTCACCATACTACATGCACGCACCCTCGCATTTTCATGTAGTCTGTTCTGTACCATTTCTCTAAAAACTAAAGTGGTGATCATAACCCACAGAACTGATTTCACAACCCACATTAGTTGTGAATTACAACTTGCTAAGGAGTCAGAATCAACATGTAGAAAAGCTCCGTCTTAGCAAGCATTCTGGTTACACCGTGGGAGGCTGGCCCGGACTAAATGTGGCAATGAGGTACACACACACTTAGGATGGATTGGTTCCCAATCCATGAGCTCGATGGGGCGTGAGAATGATGGTTCAAGTAGACTTCTGGAGCACAAAACTCACCTCAACCATCCAACTATAAACGGTGATGATTAATCAAACAGTCCAGGAGGGGCTTCAGGTTTTACGGGATGGAGTTCAGTGCCCAGCAATGGCATCAACGGCCGGGCTCTCCCATCTCCTCCGCTTTCACCCAAGGCTGGTTCCCCTTAGGGCAGTGAGAGAACAGAGCAGCTTTCCAAAGCTCTCTCCTTCATGAGTTATTAGACGCCAAGCCTATTTTGCCAGAGCAGTCACGGGAGCGTGGGCTTCACTGCTGGCCACAGACAATTAGGGCCAACTCCTAGGAGGTGGAGACACTGTGTCTCAACCTAATCAATGGCTCCCATGAACGCTGGGGGGGAAAAAAGGGGAATTCCACTCCTTCTTCATCTCAGGAAAGTTGGGAGTCCTTCCTTAGGGTAGAGGAAGTGGGAAATAAGACGTTGGGAAGACCTCCGAAGAGATGATGTCTGGAGCTGCAACCAGTGAGGACCTGGCCACAGACTTATTGAGTCTTCAGCTCAAGAGTGAACCCCAGGCTGCAATCAAGATCTGACAGGTACCAATGTTAGGTGGCTGACAGAACGAAACAATGAAGATAATAACCCCGAGAGAGACTGTATAAAACGGAAACTTCAATTACTCCTGTCTGTAGGGCTGTGAGACAGTTGCTTTTCACTGAATCCAATCCCTGAAAATTACCAGATATCAGAAAAATTGAAGGGGTCTTAAATGGCAACTTCATGGACATTATATGATATTAAATTTTAGAAAGTTACAATGCTGACACCAATAAATTACTCAGATAAAAACAAAAGGAATAGTGGCCTATGTAGTGATGAAAATAGAAATTAGTTTTATGTTATGAGCCATGTGTTACAATACATAGAAAAAAATGCACCAGTTACCCAGCCTGGCCAACATGGTGAAACCCTGTCTCTACTAAAAGTACAAAAATTAGCAGGGCGTGGTGGTGCGCGCCTGTAGTCCCAGCTACTCGGGAGGTTGAGGCAGAACTGCTTGACCCTGGGAGGCGGAGGTTGCAGCAAGCCCGAGATGGCGCCACTGCACTCCAGCCTGGTGACAGAGCGAGACTCCGTCTCAAAAAAAAAAAAAAAAAGCACCAGTTAAAAAGCGGGTCACAAAAAGGAATAAACATAAAGCCAGCCACGCAGCCACAAGAGAAAGGGGGAGGACACGGGAACCACGCAGCCCGCGGTCCCCAGGCGCGGGGCAGGCCCGGGGCAGCCACGAGGCCCTAGTGGCAGAGGGGACGCAGTGCGCAGACCTGGTCAAGCCACGCCTCCGCGCCCGGCGCCGCAGTCCAGCCAGCACGGGCACTGCGCGCAGGGGCCAGGGACGCCACTCGGCGCAGGGAAAGGGGGCGCGGCGCCCGGGGACAGAGAGCCCGGGGCCCCGAGCGGCCCAAGCCCCCCGCCCCGGCCCAGCGCCCTCGGGAGGCCCAAGCCCCCCGCCCCGGCCCAGCGCCCTCGGGAGGCCCAGGCCCCGGCCTGGTCCACCTCGGAGGCCTCTAGGACCCGGAGGCGCGCCCGGCTCCCATAAATAGATTCCTGGGCGGGCGCCTGAGCCCCAAAAATAGATCCTCAGGGCGGACGCCCGAGCCCCAAAGACAGACTCTCCGGCGGGCGCCATGGGCCCGGGAGAAGCGGGTCACTGCGGGGCCGCCTCGCCGGTACCGCCGCCATTCGCGCTCGTCGCGCCCTCGCTCTTCCTCGGGAGCGCGCGCGCCGCGGGCGCGGGGGAACAGCTGGCGCGCGCAGGCGTCACGCTGTGCGTCAACGTCTCCCGCCAGCAGCCCGGCCCGAGCGCGCCCGGCGTGGCCGAGCTGCGCGTGCCCGTGTTCGACGACCCTGCCGAGGACTTGCTGGCGCACCTGGAGCCCACGTGCGCCGCCATGGAAGCCGCGGTGCGCGCCGGCGGCGCCTGCCTAGTCTACTGCAAGAATGGCCGCAGTCGCTCGGCCGCCGTCTGCACCGCCTACCTCATGCGGCACCGCGGCCTCAGCCTGACTCAGGCCTTCCAGGTGGGCGGGCCTCAGGGGGCGGGTGTTTCGAGAGGGGCGTGTCTTCCGGGGACGGGTTTTTCGGACGGGCCGGGCTTCGGAACTGGAGTACTTCCGGGAGGGGCGTGGCTCACCCGTGAGGGCGGGCTTAGGGAAGCGGAGAGGCACTTCCGGGTTGGGCGGGGCCCCTCTTGCGGGTCGAGCCCGCCTTGGCCCTTCCGGGCCATTAGGGCGACTTGGGGTTATTCAATGCACCTCTTTTGCAGCTGGTGAAGAGCGCTCGTCCGGTAGCGGAACCCAACCCGGGCTTCTGGTGTCAGCTCGAGAAGTATGAGGAGGCCCTCCAGGCCCAGTCCTGCCTGCGGGGAGAGCCCCCAGCCTTAGGTGTGGGTCCTGAAGCTTGAAGCGGGGGCCTCGGGGGCCTCGGGGGCCTGCTGCCTGGAGGAAGAATGTTCCTGCACCCTTACAGGAGGTGGCCTGTCCCTCCTCCCTGTCACGCTGAGCTTTCCTTTCTCTGTGTGTGTGTGTGTGTGTGTGAAACAATGCTTTTAATTTCATATTTCTGGCTGAGCTGAGGAACAAATTATCTTACGGATACAAAGAAATACATTTGGTAAAACACTGAAGACAAATTAAGAAAAAGCAAAGGGGTCCATTATTTATACCCAAGAATCTTGAGGATTTGGGAGTGCGGGTGCATTCCACCAGCCCCAGTGAAGGGCATGAGTGCAGACTACAGGAATCAGAATCTGAGTCATAGGTGAAATCAGGAAAAGCAGCTCCTCGCGTTTATTTTTAGTAGTGTCATAAGAACAGACTAGTTCTTCCTGCGTGACCACAGATGCTTCTGTTTGAGAAAATGCACACCACGTGCGACGTTTATGTCAGGAGAGCTGTTGATGAAGACACTGTTGAAGGGCAGCTTGGGTGACTGTGGAATTACTCTCGTCACCAGCCCCTCTGCAGTAGAGCTGGAGCTGTCCCACAGGAGTCAGGACAATTATGGACATCCTTTTTCTATTACTGGAGAACTCCAGGACATGAAGAATTTCAGAAGTGAATTTTTCTCCCACAGCTTCCGTGGTGACAGAGTATGGTGTTCCTGTAGTGAAAATAAAGCCAGGTTTTTTTTGCTCCTTTCACTAAAGCTGCTTCATCTGGGGAGGAAGCCTGGTAGATTATACTATTTCCATCTTTCAGGGATAACAGTGTGGCACACCGACAACAGGGTAAGAAATAGCTTTATACATTTTTCCACGGGATGGCCATTCTCAATGTTCTCCAATAAATTGGGGTCATCACAGGACTTGGATGGAAGGTGTAGCATTGTAAATTACACTTGCAATGGTACACTTTTTTTTTTTTTTTTTAGATCGAGTTTCACTCTTATAACCCAGGCTGGAGTACAATGGTGCGATCTCAGCTTACTGCAACCTCTGCCTCCCAGTTCAAGTAATTTTTCTGCTTCAGCCTCCCGAGTAGCTGGGATTACAGGCGCCCACCACCACGTCTGGCTTTTTTATTTACTTCAGTAGAGACAGGGTTTCATCACGTTGGCCAGGCTCGTCTTGAACTCCTGGCCTCAGGTGATCCACCCATCTTGGCCTCCCAAAGTGCTAGGATTACAGGTTTGAGCCACTGTGCACAGCCTGTATACTTCTTAAGTGTCTTAATATTGCAAGTAAGGGTTCCTGTTTTATCGGAAAATAGATATCTTACCTGCCCAGGTTCTGCGCTGAGAGTGAATGTGCTGGCCGTGGTGTGGACACTATTTACTTTATCATGCACATCTTCATCCAGTTTATAAGCCGGCCCTGAATATATGTCACAGTTTCCATAGTGAGCAGCAGACTAACGGGGACGAGGTTCTGTAAAGGATGATGAACACCAGAATGTCAAACATGATGCCGTGAGCTGGGATCCTCTTTCCGGTACCAAATGTCACCATTTGGAGGACTGCACATTGGTTACTTTCTGAACCTCTGATCTCTTGAGAGGTGATCTGACGGAATTCTGCAGGAATTTAGTTTCAAATCCAGTGCAGCCAACTACACCAGGGAACCACTGAGTATTTCTAAGCTGTTACCGCTTAACCAGACCTGCTCAGGCCCAATGGGAACAGGGCTTTTCCCACTTAGGCGCAAGCTAAGCTACTGAAATGACGCTGAGGTGCTTCACAGTCTCTTTTTCCAGGTGGGCCTACAAACTGGTTTTCTGTTTGCATTTCAGCTGTTTCTGGCAAAGCCCGCTGTGCCTTACGTTTGTCTGTCTCTCCGTCCAGATCAGACGTTGCTATGTGAGCACACTGACTGAGGCTCGCAGAAGACATCAGGACTGTCTGCAGGAAGGGACTCCCCATTCGCGGCCCTCACAGCGCCACCCACATTCACCTCTGTGCTTGATCGTGTGCCATGAATCCTAAAACTTTTGTGTTCTTTCTTTAACTATTTTATCTGCCATATGTCATTTATAATCTGTAACCTCTGTGATGCCTGAAGTCATAAGACTCATCAAAGGCAAGACGGTCGTATGTTTTCCCATTGGAGACACATCTGGAACTTGCCGCAATTAAGTAATAAACAGGAAGAAAGCATTGGCGGCTCTGGTGAAATGCAGATACAAAAACCAAGGGAGAAATGGGCACGCGTTTCTGGAAACTGTGGTTTACAGAAGCTTCTCCGAGTCGCAGCAGCACTTGGGCTCAGTTGTCAGTAGTGGTAACAGCAATCGAAACTGAAACTGCTCCCGATGCCTCTCTAGGAAGTATGTTTCTCTGTCCTTCCTACTGCTTTCTTCACAAGAGAATCCTCCACCTTGGTAGCAGGCTGAAAGGCCCAGTCCGTGGTCCTGCCGCCAGCGCCGGGGCCGCACTCTAAGCTCTGTGGTCCCGCTGGGCCGAGGCTGCCCGGCGCACCCGCCTCCACACTGAGTTTTCGAAAATTTTTCACAGTTAAGCCCCATCTTCCGGAAATGCAGCTCAAGACGGCCTCTGTCCCCTCTTGATGATGGTGCAGGGGTCTCTGCCTCAGACCCCACAGACCATCCGCTTTGTCCGCTGATTGACTCCTCTCCTGGGGCTGGAGAAGCCTGGAGGTGCCCGCCGCCCGGGCCTCGCTGTGCCAGGGTGCGCCAGGCAGGCGGGGGCGGGGCTGGTGCTGGTGGGGCGGGGCCTCCTCGGGCGGGGCGGGCGGGAGAAGCGCCGCGCGGCGCAGTTGCAGACCCTGCCCCCTCGGCTCAGCCGCACCTCCCGCTCTGTGGGGTGCAGTAGGGCAGCTCCTCCGGATCCCAGAGGAGGAAGTGCCACAGTAACTCTGGACTCCTCTGTGCAGAATCGGCCGCGGAGAGATGCCCAGGGCGAGACCCCAGGCTCTGCCCCCGAGTCCACTACGGGGCTCAGAGTGGCAAGATACCAAGCTCCATGTGACTTGCCCCCCAGGCGGCCAGGCCTGGCTCGTGTGGCACCGCGTGTGCCGAGCTGATGTTTTCCCAGCGAGGAACACGGCCTAGTGGGCTCTGGAGAGCCCCGTAGAACTGGGGGTGCCATCGAAAATAGCCTGCCCTTCGCACTGCAGGGCCCCGGGGGCAGGGCGCTGGGGGCAGTGAGGAGGGTCCCATCCCAGTTGTCTTCCCTGTCAGCCTTGGATGCAAGGCTGATACCCACCTCTGAGAGACTGCGGAAGCCTCGGGGTTCCCGCTGAGTTTGGGATGGGTGCTCCAAGAGCGTGGCCGTGTCCCTGCCTAAGAGGGCACGTGGGGACCTGAGGTCCCGTGGGAAATCCCGCAAACGTGAACGCGCACTCTCCCTCTCAGCCTTCCTTCCCGCCCCACGGAAGGAGGGTGGGCACGAAGGGTTACACATGGGGAGACCGAGTCACGTGCGGTACCCGAGCCCAGCCCTGCACTGCCACACCTCAACGGAACAGAGCAGAGAGGTGTGTGGGGCTCCTGGGTAGTTCCCCAGCCCCAGAAGCCCCTTATCTCTAGGAATTCTTGATGACAGCGACATCATGGTGGCCCCTGTCATTCCACAGCCTCAAGACTCACCGCTGGGAGCTCAGTAGCACCTTCTGCAGGGCGAGCAGCCCCTCCCTCGGGGCTCAGGCTCCTGGAAAGGCTCAGCCTTGGGCAGCCTTCGCAGGGTCAGCAGAGAATGGGGTTGGGAAGAGTGGAGCTGGGGGGTGGCGTGGGGACAGGCAGGCCAGGCCCTCCTTCGTACCCCAGCACCGGGCTCCCAAATGAGAGGTCCCTGGCACTGCCCAGAGGAACTTATGCCACTGTGGAAATGACTGCTGTCTGCTTTGTCCATCGTCCACTCCTCCCAGCGACACGCACACACTCATTCCCTCCACCTGCTGCGAAGGAACTGAGCTTCTAACTGTATTTAATTGGCTTCTAAGTGGCCACACGTGGTTGGTGGGTGCTGTAGTTGACAGCGCGGCCTGAAGGCTCTGGAGCTCCTCGCACCGCAGGGCCCACAGCACACAGACCACAGCTGCAGACCTGGGGGAGGCGGCAGGGGTGCCGTGAGAATCCTGCTCTGCCCGTAACCCCCGGTGGAAGGATGACATTGAGTTCCCGACGCTGCGCTCCTTGGGAGCACGAACCGCGCCTGGAAGCAGCTGATCCCAGTGGCCCCCGGGTCCCCGGGTCCCGGCAGCGGCTGCCCCAGGGGCCTGGCCCGCAGCGTCCGGGAGGGAACGCGGGGCTGGGGGTGCTGCTCAGCCGCTCCGCGCGTCCCGGCTCCCAACACAGCGCCCCGGCCCCGCGCCGCGCCCGGCTCCCCGCGCCCCGGCCCCGCGCACAGCGCCCCCGGCCCTCCCCGCCCGGCGCCCGGCGCCCCGCGCCCCGGCCCCGCGCACAGCGCCCCCGGCGGCGGCCGAGCGGAGCCCGAGCGGGGCGGCGCACGGCGCGGGGCCGGGCCGGGCGGCTCCCGGCGCGACTTCCTGTTGTGCCCGCGCCCCGCCGCCGCCGCCCGGCGCCCCTCGCCCGCTGCCCGCGGCCCGGCGCGGCCGCCGCCCATGGATTTCACCTAGTGCCGGCGGCCATGGCCGCGCAGTGCTGCTGCCGCCAGGCGCCCGGCGCCGAGGCCGCGCCCGTCCGCCCGCCGCCCGAGCCGCCGCCAGCCCTGGACGTGGCCTCGGCCTCCAGCGCGCAGCTCTTCCGCCTCCGCCACCTGCAGCTGGGCCTGGAGCTGCGGCCCGAGGCGCGCGAGCTGGCCGGCTGCCTGGTGCTCGAGCTGTGCGCGCTGCGGCCCGCGCCCCGCGCGCTCGTGCTCGACGCGCACCCGGCCCTGCGCCTGCACTCGGCCGCCTTCCGTCGCGCCCCCGCCGCCGCCGAGACGCCCTGCGCCTTCGCCTTCCCCGCCTCCGGGCCGGGGACCACGCCGCCGCCGCCGCTGCCCGCCTTCCCCGAGGCGCCCGGCACCGAGCCCGCCTGCCGCCCGCTGGCCTTCAGGGTGGACCCGTTCACCGACTACGGCTCGTCGCTCACCGTCACGCTGCCGCTCGAGCTGCAGGCGCACCAGCCCTTCCAGGTTATCCTGCGCTACACCTCGACCGACGCCCCCGCCGTGAGTCCGGGGCGGGCGCCGGGGCTGCGGGCCGGTCCGCAGGGCGCTGCTGGCGGCCTCTTGCCGCACAGCGGGGCCAAGGGACGCGAATCTGCGCCCTCCACCTGGGGCCGGCAGCGCGGGCCGGGGACGCTCGCCGAGAGGGCGGCAGCAGCCGGGCCCTGCGTCCTTTCCAGGTGCCCCTGATGATTCCCAGCTGTTGCCTGTTTGAGCCTTAGGAGCCTCGGATGGAGCCCGGGGTCCCGCGGGGACACGGGACAGTATGGCACCCAGGGAAGCTTCTCGTTCAGGTGTTCTGTCTCTGCCTGGGGACAGGAGCAGCTTCTGGCACCCGCCAAGGTGTGCATCTGCAGGATCCTGGCACCGAGGGTTGGGCTGGAGTGTCAGCTGCGAAAGGGCCTCCGTGGGACCTACTAGGGCCTGCAGATGTGTCCAAGCCGGAGGCAGAGGACAGGGGCCTGGAGGTTGAGATGCCCGGCTGGGAGCTCCCCTGGCCAGCACTGCTGGAGCGTTGAGGCCAGTGGGCCCCGCAACCCCACCACAGACACACATAGGCTCTGCAGGGCTTGGGCACGGGATACTCCCCACTCCAGAAATCCTGCAGGGAAGGCCGGGTGGCCCAGGCTGGCGCTGTGGCTGCAGCACCCCCTCCACCTCCACCAGTGGGGGTGCGTACAGGATAGAGCAGGGCCTTTCCTGCCCACAGCATGGGGCTTCATACGCGTCCCCAGGTGGTATGGACGGCACACATGCGACACCAAACATATGCCACACACACCGCTGCGGAGGCGCCGGAAGTCCAGCTGCCACTGGTCACAGCACACAAATGGACAAGGTGGTAGAAAGGTGGTAGAGAGGCGTCAGGCCACAGAGGGCCAAGGTGACATCTGGGCAGGAAGAACCCAGACCCCTGGACATCTTCCAGGGGCCGTGAGCAGGCCCCCCACCTCACCTTCTTCCCAGAGCCCCTGTGGGTGCACAGGCCCCGTGGGTGCGCAGCCCCTGTTGGTGCACATGCCCTGTGGGTGCGCAGTCCCTGTGGGTGCGCAGTCCCCGTGGGTGTCCAGCCCCTGTGGGTGCGCAGGCCCCGTGGGTGCGCAGCCCCCGTGGGTGTGCAGGCCCTGTGGGTGAACATGCCCCGTGGGTGCGCAGCCCCCGTAGGTGTCCAGTCTCTGTGGGTGCGCAGGCCCCGTGGGTGTCCAGTCCCCGTGGGTGCGCAGGCCCCGTGGGTGTCCAGTCCCCATGGGTGCGCAGGACCCGTGGGTGTGCAGGCCCCCTGGGTGTCCAGTCCCTGTGGGTGCGCAGGACCCGTGGGTGTGCAGGCCCTGTTGCAAAGTCCCCGTGGGTGCGCAGGCCCCGTGGGTGTGCAGTCCCCGTGGGTGCGCAGGACCCGTGGGTGTCCAGTCCCCGTGGGTGCGCAGTCCCCGTGGGTGCGCAGGACCCGTGGGTGTCCAGTCCCCGTGGGTGCGCAGGACCCGTGGGTGCGCAGGACCCGTGGGTGTCCAGTCCCCGTGGGTGTGCAGGACCCGTGGGTGCGCAGTCCCCGTGGGTGCGCAGGCCCCGTGGGTGTCCAGTCCCCGTGGGTGCGCAGGACCCGTGGGTGTCCAGTCCCCGTGGGTGCGCAGTCCCCGTGGGTGTCCAGTCCCCGTGGGTGCGCAGGACCCGTGGGTGTGCAGGCCCCGTGGGTGTCCAGTCCCCGTGGGTGCGCAGGCCCCGTGGGTGTCCAGTCCCCGTGGGTGTCCAGTCCCCGTGGGTGCGCAGGACCCGTGGGTGCGCAGTCCCCGTGGGTGTCCAGGCCCCGTGGGTGCGCAGGCCCCGTGGGTGTCCAGTCCCCGTGGGTGCGCAGTCCCCGTGGGTGCGCAGGACCTGTGGGTGCGCAGTCCCCGTGGGTGCGCAGGACCCGTGGGTGTCCAGTCCCCGTGGGTGCGCAGTCCCCGTGGGTGTGCAGGCCCCCTGGGTGTCCAGTCCCCGTGGTTGTCCAGGCCCCGTGGGTGCGCAGGAACCGTGGGTGTCCAATCCCCGTGGGTGTGCAGGACCCGTGGGTGTCCAGTCCCCGTGGGTGCGCAGTCCCCGTGGGTGCGCAGGACCCGTGGGTGTCCAGGCCCCGTGGGTGCGCAGTCCCCGTGGGTGCGCAGGCCCCGTGGGTGTCCAGTCACCGTGGGTGCGCAGGACCCGTGGGTGTCCAGTCCCCGTGGGTGCGCAGGACCCGTGGGTGCGCAGTCCCCGTGGGTGCGCAGGCCCCGTGGGTGTCCAGGCCCCGTGGGTGCGCAGTCCCCGTGGGTGCGCAGGACCCGTGGGTGTCCAGTCCCCATGGGTGCGCAGGCCCCGTGGGTGCGCAGTCCCCGTGGGTGCGCAGGCCCCGTGGGTGTCCAGTCCCCGTGGGTGCGCAGGACCCGTGGGTGTCCAGTCCCCGTGGGTGCGCAGTCCCCGTGGGTGTCCAGTCCCCGTGGGTGCGCAGGACCCGTGGGTGTGCAGTCCCCGTGGGTGCGCAGGCCCCGTGGGTGTCCAGTCCCCGTGGGTGCGCAGGCCCCGTGGGTGCGCAGGCCCCGTGGGTGCGCAGGACCCGTGGGTGTGCAGTCCCCGTGGGTGTCCAGTCCCCGTGGGTGCGCAGGACCCGTGGGTGTCCAGTCCCCGTGGGTGTGCAGGACCCGTGGGTGTCCAGTCCCCGTGGGTGTGCAGTCCCTGTGGGTGTGCAGGACCCGTGGGTGTCCAGTCCCCGTGGGTGTGCAGTCCCCGTGGGTGCGCAGGACCCGTGGGTGTCCCCATGGGTGCACAGTCCCCATGGGTGCGCAGGCCCCGTGTGTGTCCAGTCCCCGTGGGTGTCCAGTCCCCGTGGGTGCGCAGGCCCCGTGGGTGTCCAGTCCCCGTGGGTGCGCAGGACCCGTGGGTGTCCAGTCCCCGTGGGTGCGCAGGACCCGTGAGTGCGCAGTCCCCGTGGGTGCGCAGGCTCCGTGGGTGCGCAGGCCCCGTGGGTGTCCAGGCCCCGTGGGTGCGCAGGCCCCGTGGGTGTCCAGTCCCCGTGGGTGTCCAGTCCCCGTGGGTGCGCAGTCCCCGTGGGTGCGCAGGACCCGTGGGTGTCCAGTCCCCGTCGGTGCGCAGGACCCGTGGGTGTGCAGTCCCCGTGGGTGCGCAGGACCCGTGGGTTTCCAGTCCCCGTGGGTGCGCAGGACCCGTGGGTGTCCAGTCCCCATCGGTGCATAGTCCCCGTGGGTGTGCAGGCCCCCTGGGTGTCCAGTCCCCGTGGGTGCGCAGGCCCCGTGGGTGTCCAGTCCCCGTGGGTGCGCAGTCCCCGTGGGTGCGCAGGCCCCGTGGGTGCCCAGTCCCCGTGGGTGCGCAGTCCCCGTGGGTGCGCAGGACCCGTGGGTGCGCAGGACCCGTGGGTGTCCAGTCCCCGTGGGTGTGCAGGCCCCCTGGGTGTCCAGTCCCCGTGGGTGCGCAGGCCCCGTGGGTGTCCAGTCCCCGTGGGTGCGCAGTCCCCGTGGGTGCGCAGGCCCCGTGGGTGCCCAGTCCCCGTGGGTGCGCAGTCCCCGTGGGTGTGCAGTCCCCGTGGGTGCGCAGGACCCGTGGGTGTCCAGTCCCCGTGGGTGCGCAGGACCCGTGGGTGCGCAGGCCTCTGGCCAGCCAGCCCTGCCCCCGCTGTGGTACTCCAGGGCTCTGACAGGTGGCAAGTATGCCTCCCAGCATGACAGGTGATAACTGAGGAGATGGGCTTTTCCCTGGACTTGATCCATGGAGCCCATGTGTCTGGTTCACCAACACTACAGCCTGCACAGTGGCTGGACCAGGACCCTCGGCAGGCTGCTGCAAACGGGGCCCGGTGAGCAAGGGTGGCCGTTGTCCCTTGGCTTCCTGTGGCCTACTGGGCGGCCCTTGGGTGCTCTGGGCAGGAAGGGTGGCATAGTCCCCAAAGTCTGAGTGGTGTCAGGGTTGGCAGGCTGGGGACAGGGTGCCTGGCCTCACCTGGCCTGCGAGCCGGCCCCATTGCAGAAGACAGAGTATTCGGCCCTCCCCTCAGGCACCCCCTTTGTATGTGAGCTCCGTGGGGCTGGGGTCACATGTGGAGTCCCCTTCCCTTCCTGCATGTTCCAGGGACTCAGACCCAAATCCCTAAGCCTGTCCCTGTGCCAGGGAGGATGCAGCAGGAGCTCTCTGGGAGGTCCTGCCAGTGGGCCCCTAGCCCCAGAGGCTTTTGGGGGTGCTGCAAATGCTTGGGCACATTCCCGCACCCCACCCCAGCAAGAACAGCATTCTTCCTGCCCTGCAGCCTGTTCCTTTTCTACCAGCCCATCAGCAACCGCGCCCGGGTGCCCTGACGGGGGCTGGTGACCCATCTGTGGGGCAGGGCCCGTCCTGCCTGGGGGCTCCGCCCCAGCCCCTCACTTCAGGGCAGGGTGAGAGCTGTGGTCCCTGCTGGTGTCTGGAAAGACGGCCAGGCCACCGAGGCTGGGGGTGGACATGGGCAGTAGGGAGAGGTGTGAGTGGCTGGAGCCTGAGAAGGGCCTCGGGAGGGTGAGGCGAGGCTGCGGGCACAGAGCAGTCGTGAGGGGCGTGCAGGCTGAAGGGCTGAGGAGGCTCCGGCAGGGAGGCTCCTCCGTACAGACTCCCAGGTCCCAGCTCAGCAAGAGGGAGGCTGCATTTGTGAACGGCTCCCCAGGTGGGCCCTGAACACGCTGGCCGCCCAGGGCTCAGCAGGACCGGAAGACAGCCGTGCAGCCTTGCTGCCGGGTGGGGCAGGCCGGGGCAGCGACAGGAAGTTTCGAAGAGATGTGAGTGCTGGCAGGGGTCTGGTTGGGTCTCAGGGAGGCAGCCCTCCTGCTCTGGGGTCCGCCTGGCCCTCGGTGGCCATGAGCTGTGGATTCCACTCATCCACTCTTGGGAGCGTGTTGGGGCGTCTCCCACTTGTGGTCTTGGGAGGGCCCGTGCGCGTCCAGCCTTAGGTGCGTGAGGAGCAATTCAGTTTGCCTCGACGATCTCGTCCCAGCAGAGGGGAGCGTGGGGACGCCGTGCAGGGCTGACTCAGGACGAAGGTAATGTGGCTGTGGTTGGAAGAGGGCCCCCCGTCAGACTCTGAGCTGCCTTCACTGGAGAGATCAGAATTCCCAGATGGAAGATGAGACAGGCGTGGCAGGAGAGGGGCAGGAGGGCCGGGAATGTGGGCTTCTCATCGGGGTGGGCCTGGCCTCGGCGTGTCGGGGCAAAGAAAGCCTCATCAGCTATGGTGCAGGTGAGAGGGTGGCCGGGGGGTGACCTTGGTGGGCAGGTGGGCAGCAGCTGCAGTGAGCACACCCGTTCCATAGCACTCACTGCAGCAGCGCCGGAGGCCTTCCCTCGGCCACTCCCGTCCCCTGCCCGCAGGAGTCTCTGGCCTGGCCTCCACTCCCTGCTTGCCGTCCCCTGGCCTGGAGCCTGTCTACTGGGGGGTCTCTCCAGGCGAGGCCACCTGGGCTCTGGGTGGCTCTGGGCCTGGACGTGTTGTCTGAAAGCACATGGAGGCTTTGGCTTCCTGGGTTCCACTTTCCGGGCTCCCTTTCCTGGCCATGACCAGATGAGCTGCTGGGAATTTGGACTGAGTGTGTTCCGACTGTGCCTCAGTTTCCCTATAGAAGCTAGGAGAATGCAATGATGGGCTATTCCCTTTCTTTGGCCTGGCGTTGGCTGGGAGATGTGCCCTGTAGCTCCCTGACACAGAGCCTCCTGCCTGGGCTGGGGGCTGGCCCTGGTGACACAGAGTAGGCCACACCCTGGGTCACCTGCCCCTGCTGTCCCCCTGGCCAGGCAGGTAAGTGAAGGCTAGGGGGTGGCTATTGGCCCTCAATGAACCCAGCAAGATAATCCAGCCATCGTCCCCTCCCAGAGCCTCGCCGCCTTCTGTCAGGCTGCTGCCTGGTGGCTAGGGCCCAGAACCCCGCTGGGTGGCTGTCTGCTGATGCACCCTCCCGTCCTCCTCCTGCAGATCTGGTGGCTGGACCCAGAGCTGACCTATGGCTGCGCCAAGCCCTTCGTCTTCACCCAGGGCCACTCCGTGTGCAACCGCTCCTTCTTCCCGTGCTTCGACACACCCGCCGTCAAGTGCACCTACTCCGCCGTGGTCAAGGTCAGGGTCCGCCAGCTGCCCTCACCCTGCTCCCAGGAGAGCCTGGCAGCCTGGCCAGGCCACCTCCCCTTTGCTCCTCCCCGCCTGGGCTGTGGCCCCAGCTGCCAGCAGGCCATGGCGCTAGTGGGAGCTCACCCTCCCAACTCTCTGGGAGGAGACGCTGTGCAGGCCACGGGGAAGCTGGGCTGCCTCCAAGGCGCTGGAGAGGGACAGGGTCCTGGACCCAGGGTGTCCCCGAAGGGACCGCGGGGGCCCCAGACAAGGGGTCTCCAGACAGAGCTGCTGATCCCTGCTGGAGTCTGAGTCGCCGGCCCAAGCTTGGCAGCACCCTCTGTGCTGGGGCGAGGTTTGCAGACTGGGAGCTTGAGGTTCCGCATGGAGGGTGGCAGTTCTTTGAAGAGTTCTCTGACCGAAACGTTCCCTGATAGGGGTGTAAGGTTTCCTGCTATCAACATGCGATTGCCTGACAGGCTCCCTGGCCTGGACTGGGGGTGTGCTGACGGTGGGGCCACGCATTCTCAGTCCGGCCTCATTACAGGCGCCATCAGGGGTGCAGGTGCTAATGAGTGCCACCCGGAGCGCATACCTGGAGGAGGAGGGCGTCTTCCACTTCCACATGGAGCACCCTGTGCCCGCCTACCTCGTGGCCCTGGTGGCCGGAGACCTCAAGCCGGCAGACATCGGGCCCAGGTAGGGCCTCCTGCCAGGGCCTTCCAGGGCTGCCCAGGCCCAGGTCTCAGGGAGAGCCCCACCAGGAGCTGGGTCTGTGGCCTGTGTCCACAGCTGCCCTCCCGAGGACCCCACTGGCCTCCGGGTGCTCTGGGCCGGCCCTGCCCCTGCCTTGGTGCCGCCACCAGGGCCCTGTCTGCCAGGCCCTCCCACCCACGTGCCCTCAGACCCAGCAGCCTAGACCCCCAGTGTCAGCCCTGCAAGCTGGCCCTTTCTGCCAAGGCCCCCGCACAGCCTGTCACCCTCACACCCTCATCAGTCCCTTCAGCCCAGAGATAAAATGAGCTCAGGGGCCCCTGGAATGCAGCTCTGCCGCTGCTGTGGGAAGGGCCAGGGTGGCTGCCTGTCCAGTGAGGCAGGTCGGGCCTTGGGCTGGGGTGAGCCGGGCTGGATGAGGTGTGGGTGTTAGCGTAGCCCCAGGGCAGTGGGAGAGCCCAGTAGGGTGAGTGGGGCTGGGGCTGCTCGGCCTCGGCTCACCCTCCTCGCGTACAACAGGAGCCGCGTGTGGGCCGAGCCGTGTCTCCTGCCCACGGCCACCAGCAAGCTGTCGGGCGCGGTGGAGCAGTGGCTGAGTGCAGCTGAGCGGCTGTATGGGCCGTACATGTGGGGCAGGTAGGCCCTGGGGCCCTGGGGCCCTGGCTGGCTGGAAGGAGGAGTCAGAGGAGCCCCTCATCTGCCCCCCAGGGTGTACTGTCCCCATCTCCTGGGAAGGAAGTGGAGCTCACTGCAGGGGCTGGGCGGATCCCTGCTGAATGGACAGCGGGGTGTGGGTGTGCCAGGCGGGGGTCGGGGCCCCAGGCCTGCCACCCTCACCACCCTCCCGGTGCAGATACGACATTGTCTTCCTGCCGCCCTCCTTCCCCATCGTGGCCATGGAGAACCCCTGCCTCACCTTCATCATCTCCTCCATCCTCGAGAGCGATGAGTTCCTGGTCATCGACGTCATCCACGAGGTGGCCCACAGCTGGTTTGGCAACGCGGTCACTAACGCCACGTGGGAGGAGATGTGGCTGAGCGAGGGCCTGGCCACCTACGCCCAGCGCCGCATCACCACTGAGACCTACGGTGCGGGGGTCGGGGAGGGCGGCCACTGGGGGGTCCAGGGAGGCGGCCGCTGGAGGCCCGGACACTGAGCCAGGGGCAGAGAGCCCGGCCTGGCTCCCCTGCCATGCTGCAGGTACCCACCCCCCAACTTCCCCAAGCCCCCTCACCTCTCCACTGTCTCCGGACCCCATCCAGGTGCTGCCTTCACCTGCCTGGAGACTGCCTTCCGCCTGGATGCCCTGCACCGGCAGATGAAGCTTCTGGGCGAAGACAGCCCGGTCAGCAAGCTGCAGGTCAAGCTGGAGCCAGGTACCTGCCCCACAGGGCCCGCTCCCGGAACCGGGACGTCACCCCCAGGGCCTCCTTGCCTGCGCTTTGTGTGCTCGGGCTGTGGCTTTTCTGTCCCCACTGTGCCTGAGCCCCTGGCCTGGGCAAGGCCTCGCTGGCTCAGAGCCACCGCCGCCTCGGAGCTCCAGTCAGCGTGGTGTGGGTCCTCAGTCTCTCCCGAGGCCCTGCCACTGCATGCCTGGGCACGTGAGGGACAGCAGCCCTCGGCCCTTCCTGCTCCTCGGAGCCGGAGCACCGCCCCTCCCCGTTCTGTGGGACACTGGTGGGTTCCGGCCCCAGCCCAGGCGGGTGTTCTTGCAGGAGTGAATCCCAGCCACCTCATGAACCTGTTCACCTACGAGAAGGGCTACTGCTTCGTGTATTACCTGTCCCAGCTGTGCGGAGACCCGCAGCGCTTCGATGACTTTCTCCGGGTGAGCAGCCCCGGCCCGGGACAGCCCGGCTGCCACCTGCTCCCAGCCCCTGCCCAGCTCACAGGGCCGCTCTCCTCTGGCGGTTGGGGTGGAATTGGCGGGGCCTGTGAGCCTGGCAAGGACCTGGTCCACCTTTCTTTGGGGGGAATGCCTAGGTTGCCACCTCCCCCTCCCACCCTGTGTTCAGTCACTTAGCAGGGCCTCTGTGCCAGGTGCCGCCTCTGCACCCACCCTGTGTCCAGGACGTCCCTTGGCTCACACCCTGCGGTGCCCTGCAGGCCCCTCTGGTGGGGCTGCGCGTGTCCCTATGCCCCAGGCCTGCTGAGGCCCCACCTCTGCCACACAGGCCTACGTGGAGAAGTACAAGTTCAGCAGCGTGGTGGCCCAGGATCTTCTGGACTCCTTCCTGAGCTTCTTCCCGGAGCTGAAGGAGCAGAGCGTGGACTGCCGGGCAGGTGAGGCTGACCCCAACCCCACCGCGGCCAGGAAGCTGTGCGTGTGATGACAGGCGGGGCCTCTGCTGCCTGAGGGGCCACTCCGCCTGGAGGAAAACACCGTCATTTCCTGTCTGTCCTTCAGCTGACCCTGGCTGGACCCTGTGGGCCCCAGGCTGGGATGCTATGAGAACAGGGCTGGGGTAGGGGACCTGCCTGGAGGCGGTGGCACGAGGCCAAGCAGGCCGAGTTAGGCACCCCCAGGGAGCAGGCCATGGAAACCAGATGTGCGAAGGGCCTGGCACAGGACGGGCCTGTGACGGGGGTGTCCTGGAGCTGGTGGCCAGTGGCCAGTCCTGCTTATGCATCCTCCGTGAGGGTATCCCTGAGGCTCTGAGGGCTTGGGGCCCAGGAAGGCACTGCAGGGTTCAGACATTGAGGGAGAGGCCAGCATTGCTGGGGGGTGGTGAGGTGCCAGTGGGAGGGCTGTGCCTGGTGACACCAACTTTTGGAAGGTACAGGAAGTGCAGCAGGAGCTTTCTGGGTGTCCAGCATGGGCACCGCACTTCAGAGCTTCAGCATCATCTCAAGAGCCTGTTGCCCCCACCCCGCCCCTGCTGGCTCATGGCGCAGGTGGCCTCCACCACCTGAGGTCGGGTTTAGCCTACTTCAGTGTCTTCCACCAGGAGAGGCGTGGAGAGGGTGGGAGTCCCCTGGTCACCAACCCAAGCCTCCGCCTCCCTGTAACCCTCACAGCCCTTCAGTGGCTTCAGGTGGCGGTGCTGATCCTGCCTTCCTGAACGGCCCACGTCCCTGGAACAGGCCACCTGCCTGGGACACACTCAGGGTCTGGGGTCTCCTGGGCAGACTGCTCAGGCAGCCCCTCCCCAGCCCAGGCAGGGACCCCAGGGTCACTTGTCCCCTCTAGGGCTGGAATTCGAGCGCTGGCTCAATGCCACAGGCCCGCCGCTGGCTGAGCCAGACCTGTCTCAGGGATCCAGCCTGACCCGGCCCGTGGAGGCCCTTTTCCAGCTATGGACCGCAGAACCCCTGGACCAGGCAGCCGCCTCGGCCAGTGCCATCGACATCTCCAAGTGGAGGACCTTCCAGACAGCACTCTTCCTGGACCGGCTCCTGGATGGGTCCCCGCTGCCACAGGGTGGGTCCCCAAAGCTGATGGGGTGGCCCAGGGGCTGGGTTGCAATGCTGGCCCAGCCCTGACCTGCCCTGGACCCTGTACTGCCCCCTGGCCTGACCTGCCCCCGGCTCTGTACTGCCCCCCACCCTGACCTGCCCCCTGCCCTGACCTGCCCCAGACCCTGTACTGCCCCCCGCCCTGACGTGCCCCCCGCCCTGACCTGCCCCCGGCCCCGTACTGCCCCCCGCCCTGACCTGCCCCTAGCCCTGTACTGCCCCCCGCCCTGACCTGCCCCCAGCCCTGTACTGCCCCCCTGCCTGACCTATCCCCCGCCCTCACCCACCCCCTGGCCTGACCCACCCCCGGCCCTGTACTGCCCCCCGCCCTGACCTGCCCCCAGCCCTGTACTGCCCCCCCGGCCTGACCTGTCCCCCGCTCTCACCCACCCCCTGGCCTGACCCACCCCCTGGCCTGACCCGCCCCCCGGCCTGACCCGCCCCCACCTGCCCCGCCCCCGCCACAGAGGTGGTGATGAGCCTGTCCAAGTGCTACTCCTCGCTGCTGGACTCGATGAACGCCGAGATCCGTATCCGCTGGCTGCAGATCGTGGTCCGCAACGACTACTACCCGGACCTGCACAGGGTGCGGCGCTTCCTGGAGAGCCAGGTGTGGCCTCCTGCCCGGGGCGCAGGCCCGACTCCCTAGTCTGAGCCCTTGGGGCGTGCCAGACACATTCGGGAGAATGGGGCAGGGGAGACGTAGGGGTCCGTGGGGAGGGGGTCACGCACCCGGAGCAGTTCTTGGAGAAGCTGTGGAGGGGACTGGCTGGGAGCAGGAGTCTAGGGTCCAGGCCACCCCAGCCTGCTGGGCCCTGCACCTTCAGCATCCAGGTCTGGGCAGAGGGGACATCCAAGCTCCTCAGAGAGAGGCCCCGGCTGCCCTGTTTCCTGTGTGTGCTCCCTCCAGCCCAGGTTCCCTGGAGATGGGGCCTCCACAGACGGCCAGGAAGGGCGGGGTAGAGGTGGGAGGCCGACGGCAGGCCCCCCGGCCACCAGAGTCCAGGCCACAGCCCTGAGGATGAAGCTGGGGAGCAGGGGCGGGAGGGCCGGCAGGGTGGGCTGGCCTGCCGGGGAGCCCGCAGCATGACCGACTGCCTGTCCCGCAGATGTCACGCATGTACACCATCCCGCTGTACGAGGACCTCTGCACCGGGGCCCTCAAGTCCTTCGCGCTGGAGGTCTTCTACCAGACGCAGGGCCGGCTGCACCCCAACCTGCGCAGAGCCATCCAGCAGATCCTGTCCCAGGGCCTGGGCGCCAGCACGGAGCCCACCTCAGAGCCCAGCACAGAGCCGGGCAGGGCTGCAGCAGACGCGGACTCGGACGCACAGGCCCTGCTGCTCGGGGACGAGGCCCCCAGTAGTGCCATCTCTCTCAGGGACGTCAACGTGTCTGCCTAGCCCTGCGGGCTGACCCTCGACCTCCCAGACACCACAATTGTGCCTTCTGTGGGCCAGGCCTGCCATGACTGCGCCTCGGCTCTGGCCATGAGCTCTGCCCAGGCCCACAAGCCCCTCCCCTGGGCTCTCCCAGGCAGGGAGAATGGGGAGAGGGGCCTTCTTGTATCCGGCAGAGACCTGTGGGCCTGGCCTCCCCACTCCCAGCTCTTGCACTGCAGGCTCTGGGGCCAGCCCGCACACGCCATGCCTCCTGTCTCAACACTGACAGCTGTGCCTAGCCCTGAATGCCAGCACCTGCCAGGTGCCGCCTCCGGGCAAGGGCTCCAGCAGCCCCACGGTGACCGCCACACTGTGCCTTACGTCCGCCATGGCCCAAGCTGCGCCATCCCTGCAGCACGCCTCCTCACAGGGATCTGAGCCACCTCCCCGCAGAGCCCTGTACCCCGCCCCTGGGGTGGGCAGCCTCACGTGGTCCCTGGCACAGGGACAAGGACACAGACATTCCCTCGGTGTGGGGGCAGGTGACACAGAGGATGGATGTCCCTGGGGAGGGCCCCTGGGTCCCAGACCACCTCAGCCCCTCAGAACAAGGAGTCCCCGGACCCAGGGGGAGTGTGGGGACAGGACAGCCTGTCTTGTGGCTTCCCGGGGGCGGGAGGCACATGGGCACAGTAATGCCCCAGGGAAAGTAGGAGGTGGGGCTGGTGCTCTCTGGACCCACCATGCTGGGAGAGGCAGCCCGGGCCTGGGGCTCCAGCCTGGTACTGCTGCGATGGGGTTTCACGGTGATGGTCCCATTAAACTTCCACTCTGCAAACCTGACCTCCCTCCTCTTTCTCCCAACTCTCGGCCTCCACACCTGCCCGGCTGTGTAGGACGGGCTGGCCCACCAGGACTTGGGGCCTGGAGCCAGCCGCAGCCCCACCTCTGATACACGGCCCGAGAGCAGGCTCCCCGAACCCTGCCCAGCCCTTTGGCTGGACCTCCTGGGCCTGAGCAGCCTCCTCTGGATGTCACAGGAGGCCATGTGTCACCTGCACCTCTGTGGCTGTAGCCACATCCCGGCCTCAGTGGTGATACTGTCCCAAGATGGATACAGGGTG
Source organism: Aotus nancymaae (assembly GCF_030222135.1). Taxonomy (NCBI): domain Eukaryota; kingdom Metazoa; phylum Chordata; class Mammalia; order Primates; family Aotidae; genus Aotus; species Aotus nancymaae. Next base: position 5,641,074 of record NW_026988444.1, read on the forward strand.
ACAGACATGTTTGCTTTTGGAGGATTGAGATTTCCCATTTCCCAGGTGGTAGGTGTTGCTGCTCTTCAGGGCCCCTACGGATGTGGCTGCGCCCCCATCTCAGTGCCACACGCAACTGGGCAACATGCCGTGGCCCGGAAGCACGTCTCCCCGCAACCCGCTGGCCAGGCCCAGCCACAGCTCCACGCCACACGTGGTGGCCAGGAAGTGGGGAAGGCAGGAGGTGGGGGGGCAGAGAACCCTGGTGACGCCGCCGCCCAGTCCCCAGCCACCACATGCCCCATTCACCCTCCTTCGTGTTCCGGATGCTCGCCCCTCCCCCGGCAGATGGGGCCCCTCCTGTGGCGGCGGCAGCTCCTGTCTAGGTCTGGGGCCAGCTCTACAAGTGTTTCATGTGCCTTCCTCACATCAGGCCTGGGGGAGGCGCCACCCCATCCAGAGGCCCAGGAACTAAAAGACCATCACTGCCCCTCACACCCAGCGGGGGACAGGGGTAAGACGACTGCAGTAACCCTGGGAAAGGGGGTGCGGAGGGCACCCGGCAGCCCCCGCCCCATGGCCACCTACAGTCTTGCCAGGCAGGCACAGCAGGGCCCCTGCCTGAGAGTGGACAGCCTGCTCCCCAGGTGGTGGTGTTTGTGGCCTGGGGCTCCAGCCCCGGGAGGCCCCTTTCCCGTTTCATGGGCCACGCTCGATGCTGTCCTCAGAGGAGCCCTCCTCAGCGGCAGAACTGCTTCCTCAGCCTCTTCCCGGCCAAGGTTGTTTTCAAGTCTCCACAGTCACACTTTCATCCCAGGCTCTTCCTTCTTTGGCGATTTGGCCTGAAATGACTCTGTGGTCTGCGGGCGACTCCACTCCAGGTGCCTAGAGCCACGCGCACAGTGCCACCTCCAGACTCTGCTGAGCCGTGCACCTCTGCCCGACATCGCCTTTGGGGAGCTCAGCGGCAGCGCCCAGCGTCACGGCCCCGGGGGGAGGAGGGCATCTGCGCCGCCATCTGTCCTGGCTCTGTACCCGCCCATGCACGGGAGGGCGTGCCACCTGAGTCCTTGCAGCCCTGGCCTTGGTTCCTTCTCCTCCCAGCTTCAAATGCAGAATTGTTCCAGCTCGTCGCTTCCCAGTCCCTTGTGAAACGCAGCCTCTGCCGACACTCAGGCCAGCGCCGTTTCCCAGCCTTGTCCGCTAGGCGTGCGCACTCATTTAGCTCACCATCTGCCCCGGGAGTCAGCACAGTGGAGCTTTACCAGATGTTTTGCCACCACCTGACAGCTTGCCAACGTTCCAAATCCCAGCAGGTTACGTGTGCTGTTAGCTCAGCACCCCTCTTTTAGTGGCCAGCCTCTCTATTAGGCCAAGAGATGCTCCGGCCAGACAACTACGGAGCACAGAGGTCTCAAACGACAGCTTTATTCCTCATGCTGCAGGCCCACCTCAGGCTGGTGGGGAAGGGCAGCTTCTCTTCGATGTGACCGACTGGGGACCTGAACCAATGGAATAGAGATCTCGAATGTTTCCAGGCCCCTTGCCGGGGATAAGAGAGCTGCTGAGGGGCTCACAAGGGCAGTGGAAACGCTGGGGGACCCACAGCCACAGAGCTGCAACTCCAACATGCACAGAAGTCGGGGTATATGGCAAGTAGCACTAACAGCAGTGAAGGAGCCCAGGCCGGAAGCTGGGAGGGAGGAGCTCTGTATCTGGGGGACTAAGCACCGGCCAGGCAGGTAGGAGGAGGGGGTCACAGTGGAGCCCAGGCCGGAAGCTGGGAGGGAGGAGCTCTGTATCTGGGGGACTAAGCACTGGCCAGGCAGGTAGGAGGAGGGGGTCACAGTGGAGCCCAGGCCGGAAGCTGGGAGGGAGGAGCTCTGTATCTGGGGGACTAAGCACTGGCCAGGCAGGTAGGAGGAGGGGGTCACAGAGGCGGGGTGGGGGTGATGTTCAAAAACAGAAAAGAAGCTGATGAAAGATTGGCTTCTACACTGGAGAGCTGAAGCCTGAGGCAACAGTGTGAGGGAGACCCATGCGAACCCCTGGGCCCTCAAGGTCCAAATAAGGTTTTCCAAATGCCTCAGGCCACGGCTGAGCAGCGGCTTGTCTCCTGGAGGGCCCCTCTGCCGTCCCTGCTCTAACTGGGACTTGGCTGCTGCTTCTCCCCTAAGGCCAGGTGCTTTGCATAGAACACTAGGGAACTCCAGGTGTCAAGGCAAGGCACAGCTGCCGGTCACCTGCCCACAGCAACACAGTGGGAAGAACGGGCCTCTCAGCCCTCGCTTACACCTGAGAGGGCGGCAGAGGAAATCAGAAGAGGACTTTAGAACACACGTCATCAGAATCTCAGACCTAAAGGGGGCTTTTGAAATAAACCATAACACAGGAAGAGGCGCTTGTGAAACAAGGACGGGTAGTTTATAAAAATGAACCAGCCAGAGACCCAGCATGTTTTAAAAAGCAATTACTAAAATAAGAAATGAAAACTCAGTGGAACAGTGCTACGGTTTCAATGTTCCCTCCAAAATTCACGTTGGAAATTTGCCATTGTGACGGTCTGAAGAGGTGGAGCCAGTAAGGAGTGATTAGGCCAGAAGGGCTCCGCCTTCCTGAACGGACTCGTGTCACCGTCGGAGTGCGCTCCTGCCGGGAGCCTGTGTGTGAAAAGGAGTCCAGCCGCCTCTCCCTCGTGTGTCCTCCTGCTCCTCCATCTTCCACCGTGGGATGACGTGGGAAATAAGAATAAATAAAAGGTTCCTCTCCAAAGCTTTCCTCGTAGTTCATTATAATAAGTAACGGTTTCTTCAAAGGCTGACTTATTTTAAAGCTTTTGCTAATAAAGTAGCTGTTGGTCATAATCAAGAGGTGAGCACACCGTGCTTGGTGCTTAAGCTTTAACCTGGGTATCTGCCCGGACGCGCCTGGGCTTGGTCAAAGCTTATTCCCCTCCTTATTTGGAAAAGTTACCGCTTCTCTAAGATTCCTCACGTTGCTTCCTCTTCCTCTGTCCTCCGCCTTTACCTCGAAAATTTCCAAGTTTTTAGCCAATCGGGTCAAGCATAGAGTGTGACGTCCCGTTCTGGCCAATGGAAATCGGACCCAGCAATAGGGCGACTATGTCGGGTTATGAAAGTTATAAACGTCCCTGTCTCCTTGTTCAGGTGTGCCCTCCTGGCAAGACTGCCGGCGAGTGGCACCCTTCCCGCAGGAAGTAAACTAGCCTTGCTGAGTGAGCCATTGTCTCAGTGTGGATTTTTACCAACGTTTTAAACTCGTTTCCAACAAATTATGTGGCAAGAAGTCCTTCACCAGATCCACCCCCTCAACCTTGGAGTTCCCAGCCTCCAGAACGATAAGAAATGCATTTATTTTCATTATAAATTCCCCAGTCTGTGTTGTTGTTACAGCAACAGAAAATAAACTTGGGGATATTCGGTTGTGGAGAGTAAAGGAAAAAAGTTCCAATCCATCAGGGCATCCTCATTCTCAACATGGCCGCATTCTACACTCCAGGGGCCCCATCTTCATCTCCCCCAACCCCGCAACTCAGTCCCATTTCTTTAGCCGTTTTCTCCCCACCACCTCTCTTCCCTCCCCATCGGACCTTCCACCCAGCAAGCTAAGCCACCTCAAGTAGCCACGCCCTCAGGGCCCTGAGCTAAGCATCTACCGAGGTGATCCCCTAACAGACTGTTCTTTTAGTAAGAGGAATCTGATGTCAGCTGTTAAGCTCCCCCACCCCTCCAGACAGAAGCGCAAGAGCAGGGGCATGCCAGCTAAAGGTGGAGTTTGGCAAGGGTGTCCATAGAGTGGCCAGGCCCAGCACAGATTTGAGGGGCTTTTAACAGGCACAGAGTGCTAAGATCACCACCACCCAGCCAGCCAGGCCCAGATAAACCTCTCCTTGTTCCAAATGAATGAGCAAACAGAAAAAAAATCCGAAGTGTGGAGGGAACACAAAACCCACGATGCAGAAAATCGCCCACATCTGAAATGTGCTCATCTTGGAGAACCAGTCAGCTGTGGAAATTCTCTGCATCGTGCTCATGCTCATAAGAAAACTGAAGGACACACAACCACTTCATACCAACAGGAAAAGAATTCCTATAAGGAGCGTATTTACTTATTCCACTGTTTGGTTTACTGAGCATGTATTATACATACGATGGGAAAAAAGCTCAATCTCAAATATTGCCAACAAAGAACCCATTCCTCGTGTTGCAGTGACGAAGTGGGCTGAGGTCAGCCTGGTTTTACACTGGCAGCCCCCATCTAAGGCGCCGATGTGTCCTGTTACCAGTGGAGGACGTCCAGAACAAAGAACTGGACAAGACACGCACAGGGAGCAAAGGAGGAATGAAGGGACTTACTGAAAACGGAAGTGCACCCCAGTGTGGGAGCAGGCCTGTGCGCAGTGCACACAAATGCCCTGTTCTAGAATCTCTGGGAGTTAAAATACCTGCTAGAGGATTCTATTGGTTACTTGGGGTACACCCTATGAAGATGGAGATGGGGACTTACTGAAAACGGAAGTGCACCCCAGTGTGGGAGCAGGCCTGTGCGCAGTGCACACAAATGCCCTGTTCTAGAATCTTTGGGAGTTAAAATACCCGCTAGAGGATTCTATTGGTTACTTGGGGTACACCCTATGAAGATGGAGACAATGAAGTCAAGTCACCCAGTCCTTTCTTTGGCCTACGCCCTATGGAGAGGGTATTTCCTGTCATAACTGACATCGGCCTGTGTCCCCTGCACCCAGACCCTACCTTCCTGCCTCACTACCTACAGCCATGTGGTCCTGAGCTGTCACCTCTTCCCTTTGAAGCTCAGGTTCCTCGTTGGTAAAATGAGGCAGAAATACCTATGGCCGAAATGTGTGAGGATCACAAACTCAGCGTCTCAACACGTCTTACATGGGTTTTAGCCCTTTGAGCTGCTGAGGGCTGCCCCACGTGGAACCCTCTTCACTTTTCTTGGAGAACTGACCATGGGTGGAAGCAAATACCAAAATGGTTCCTGTTTCAGCCCCGCCTGGGAAGATTCCTTCAGCTGGAACCTTAAGGTTAGGAAAAGGGAGAAGGACCCAACTCCCACTGAACCCGACCTGAGACGCACAGAAGAGCAATCCTTGCTGACTCTGGGCAGCGTGTGGACGAGACACTGAATTTTAATCTCTGTATCGCCACGAGAATGCAATGACCAGCACAGTTATTGCCCCTGAACAGAGATGTGAAGTTCAGAAGAGATCCCTGGTGAGGAAGCCAGGGACCATTTCCCTGAACAAGACGGGCAGCAGGATGAGAGGTGCCAGATAGGGCCGATTTCACAGGGCTCCTCAACACCATGAACTTGAGAAACAAGTGGTCAGATGTATTTCAGTGCACCAGCCAGCAGTGGGGTCAGGGTGGGAGCTAGTCATGCCTGAAGGCCCCTCATCTTCCTATAACCCTGAAACGCTGAGGCACCGGATGCTGTTCCCTCCTTTGGCGAGGGCCCTGGGGCTGTGATGCTTTAATCGCAGTACTTCAGACCAAGAACCTGCAGCTCAAGTGTCTGGGCTCATGAACCAGCTGCCCTCCAAACCCCTTCTCATCCCACCAACCTAAGCTGCTTTCAACCCCTCCAGACACCCCAGGGGCCAGAGGGAAACGTCGTCCTTCATGGCTGAGGAAACACCTCTGCACCCTGGGGTAATGGATGGGACCACAGGCCATAACGTCTTAGTCTGTTTCATGTCGCTATACCTGAGGTTGAGTAGTTGTTTAGAAAAAAGCAAAACAGGCTGGGCGTGGTGGCTCACGCCTATAATCCCAGCACTTTGGGAGGCCGAGACAGGTGGATCATGAGGTCAAGAGATCAAGACCATCCTGGTCAACATGGTGAAACCCCGTCTCTACTAAAAATACAAAAATTAGCAGGGCATAGTCACGCACGCCTGTAGTGCCAGCTACTCGGGAGGCTGAGGCAGGAGAATTGCTTGAACCCAGGAAGCGGAGGTTGCGGTGAGCTGAGATGGCGCCATTGCACTCCAGCCTGGGTAACAAGAGCAAAACTCCGTCTTAAAAAAAAAAAAAGAAAAGAAAAGAAAAAAGCAAAACAGGTTTATTTGGCACAAAATTCTGGTGGAAATTTCAAGATTGGGCAGCCGCCACTGCTGAGGGCCTCATGCTACTTCCACTCATGCAGCACATGGAAGGGGAGGGGCATGCGTGCAGATCGCAGGGCAACATGGTGCCAGAGGAAGCCAGAGACGACTCCAGGAAGGCTGCCTCTCTAACCAGCTCTCATGGGGGCTCACCCCTCCACACAGGGTACTCATCTCTTCAGGAGGGATCCACCCTGTACCCAAACTCCTACGAGGCACCACCTCCCAACGCTGCCACATTGGGGATCAAATTTCAATACCGGTTTGGCGGGGGGCAGACCACACAGGCAAATCACAGCATGGGGTGCTGGAGGGGGCGTGCTGACACAGGGCTGCTGCCTACCCGGCACCTGCTGTCTCTCGGCCCTTCCAGATCCTGGGAATCTGGCTACGGGCATGGGTGCAGCCTTGGACACAGACAAGGCTGCAGGAAGCAGTTAGCTCTGCAGATTTTATCAGCCTGGGAGAATGGCACAACACAGGCTTACAAGGAGAGTCAGGATACTGGGCCAGCCTCAGCTCTGCTACCCACCCGTATGTGGCACCTGGGCAAACCAGCAGCCAAGTACCCAGGACAGGGCTGATATGTGGCTCTTCTCCGGGACCCCTAGGTGAAGCAGAGACCAGACTCTTCTTGAGTCCTCTCTGCTACGGTGCAACCACCAGCCTAGCAAGGAATCAGAAACATCTTCTGGAAGAATCAGCATCATAGGGGTGATGAATGGGCAATGAAGCATCCCAGAGAGGAAGCACGCCACAGGTGCTGGGCTATGTGGTCACTCCGTTTTCCAGACCGAAGCAAGGAGATAAGCACTCTGGGCCCCTAATCAGGGGCCTGGGGCCCGGCAGGATGAAGACAGCAGTGACTACCACCTGTACAACTGCTCCTCACGCAGGCCCCACCTGGCCTCTCAGAGGGAGGAACCTGGGACTCCTGAACCCAGACTGTTTCTCCTTCAACAGTAGGGACTTTTCGCTCCTGACTGCAGAAAAATAGCTTCAGTGTGACCATCCTTCATAGCCCGAGGCTAGGTAAAATGGCCTGAGGCGGCAAAATCTGAAAAGCTCTATCAGGTGGCAACTGCTGTCACTAGAGGGTTGAGGCCCCGTTCTCCTCCCCTGCCTGACCATGCCTGACCACCTTCGTTCCTGAGAAGGAAACAGGTGCTGGCAGCAAGGGTGAATCCTCGAGCAGGTCCCAGGATCACGACCCTCACCACTCCGCGGCACTGAGTGGCTACAGCTGTAAATGTGGGTCCACGGGGTCACCGTCCAGCCACCAGTACCAGGTGCCCGGCCGTCTGCGGAACAGGAAAACGCTCAGCGGGATGCTCTGGCCTCCTCCCCGCCCCCAGTTAAGATGCAAAGCGTTCGACCCAAAATGCCTTGAAACAAAGCCCAGGCCCCGGAAGGTCCAACCACTGCGACGCCGCTCCCTCCAGTTCCTCCCTCGGAGCCGTCTTACGTCCCAGGCCTCCCGAACACGCCCCGGAGAGGCGCTGGGCCAGGCGGCCACTCTCTTCTCCAGAATCACAGCAAGGCGCTGAGCCTGCTGGGCTCCTCCCTGGGGCCTGGTGGGATGAAAAGCCCTATTAGGTGGCAAAGGCGTTAAGGCTCCCTTCTCCCCTGCCTGACAACGACGCTGGAGAGCTCGCAACTCGCCTTCCCAAACGCAATCATCGGTTCCTCCCAACAACCCGCGGCCACCGCCTCCGCAGCAGAGCGCCGGAAGCAGAGAGCGTCTCGGGACGGAGGTGCATGCTGGGAGTGGCGCTGCATGCTGGGAGCTGTAGTCTGCGGCGCAACTCGGCCAACGTGTCTCCCTGGTCCCTGACGTTCCCAGAGACCGCGTGTGCAGGCGGTCCCGCGGGCCCTAGCCTCACCGGCTCGACGACTAAACGCCAGCCGGTCCTCCGGATGTGAGCGGTGGAGGTCGGGACAGTCCACGGCTCCGCCGGCCCTGGAAGGAAAAATTCAGCGCGGACAGCAGCCCGGCCTCGCGAGAGCTGAGCTCGGGAGCCCCGCCTCCTGAGCCTCAGAAGTCCGTGGCGCCTTCCGTCGCCCGAGTGCGATTGGGCCGCGATGTCACGTGCCCCGAAGCGCCGCGCCCGATTGGCTGCGCCTGGTTACCCATGGGCGACTCCGGTCCGGCGTCCTGGCCTGGTCCAGCACCTGAGGGGCACTCGGGCTTGGAGGGCTGGGCCGGGCGGGGAGCGGGCGGGACGGGCCGGAGGCAGCGGCGGCGGCGGCCTCGCCTTCTCTCCGGGGCTGCGACCCCGAGGCTGCCGGCTGCAGATGGGAGCCCGCGGAGCCGAGGATGCGGGCGGGCTGCGGCGCGACGCCGGCGCGGGAGCTGTTCCGGGACGCCGCCTTCCCTGCCGCCGACTCCTCGCTTTTCTGCGACTTGTCTACGCCGCTGGCCCAGTTCCGCGAGGACATCACGTGGAGGCGGCCCCAGGTGCGGCGGGCGGGGTTTCTGGCTTCTGAGAGCGCCGCTCCTCGAGCCAGGCGGCCGAGGTGGGCGGCGAGGGTTGCCCCGAACGCAGGGCCCGCAGTTCTCCTGAGAAGTGGGCGCCGGCCCCTCTTTCGTGGCTCCCTCCCACGCCCGCCCAGAACGAGCAGGACTCCGCGCTGCCCCAGGGACGCGAGGCGAGACCGTGGCCCCACCTGCGAGAGCTCCCATCCAGAAGGTGCTCAGAGCGCAGCGAGAGGCGTTTAGCGGAGCCCCGGCCCCAGCCGCGCCTGCTTGCTTCTGCCCTGAAGAGCGTTTTGTCTGCTCCTCCCGGCGGAGAGGACCGCCCGTGCCCCTCTGGAGTGTCTAGACCGAGCCCACCGAGCACAGCGTGAGAGAATTTCAGTTTCGAGATTTTTTGCACCTGCCTTTCCAGTTGCAAACGCTTAAAAACGGCAACTCCAAGGGATGCCCTGGCCGAGCGCCGCATTTTGTTTTCAGAAACGGTCCATCTGCTGAGTAAGACTGCCCAGGGAGCAGCCTTGTCTCAGTGCATGCGGCCTTGGCGGAGACACCTGACGGCGCCCGCCCTCGAACAGAGCTGGAACCTCTGGGCTCTGGTGACTGAGATGGCTTTGACAGGCCACCTGGTTTCTTGGACAGCACAGAAGGGCTGGGGAGGAGGCAAGGTCAGAGCCTGTAGCGCCTTGTCATCGGCATGGGGATTTTATTTTGTTAAAAGGTTGATTTTTAGGTGCAGTTAGAGGCCACTAGAGGGTCTGGTAGAGGAGTGATTCTTCTGGATGTGTTTTAGAAGCTCACTCTTGCTGCTGGGTGGGAAGTGGATGTCGGGGCAAGAATGCAAGGGGCCATCGCAGTGGTCCTGGAGAAAGATGAAGGGGGGTCAGATTAGCGTGACGAACATTAGGATGGGGATTTGCAGTAGAGTGGTTTGAGACCTACTTCGCAGCGGGGATTGAGGCCTTAGTGACTGATTGAAACAGAGGGTGAGGATGGTGGAGGAAGCAATATGCCTTCTAGGTTTCTGGCCTGAGCAAGTGGGTAGATAGTGGTCCTGGGACAGAGCCTGGGGTGACCGAGAGTTGGGCTTTGCTCTCAGGTGTTCAGGTGGAGCTGTCCTGGAGACAGGTGTATACAGAGTAGGGAGATCTAGGCTAGAGGCATTCATCTGGGAGGAGGAGCATGTTAAATGGTTTACGGTCCACAACCTGGCAGAGTGTCTCTGGGGAGTATCAGTAAAGAAGGGGACCTTGGGACTGAGGCTTGAAGAGCCCTAACGTTTCTTGAGGTCAGGCAGGTTCTCTGACAGATAGACTTGAGAAGCAGCAGGCAGTGAGGGAGAGGACACCCAGGGACATGCAGCCTCAGGGAGCTGAGTGGGAACTGCCTCAGGGTAGCAGACGGTAGCTGTTCTGAATGCTGCTGAGTAGCTGGGAGAGTTGGGCCCGAGAGAAGTCCACTGGGTTTGGTAACACAGAGAGGGCAGTGATACTGATAGAGGCAGTTCAGGGGGCATGGCTGGCTCAGAAGCTGGAGAGCCTGTGTGGAGAGTGAATGGGAAGCAAGCAGTGGGCGTCGCCACGCTTTCTCAGAGGTTGTAATGAGGAGCAGCCTGAAGGAGACGGTGGTGCTGAGGGGTAATGTCTTAAAGAACACAGGCAGCCTCTCTCACGTCTTCATGCTGCTGGGATTCTGCCCCGGGAGGTGGAAAGGAAGGAGTCCAGGCTCTAAGGTGGCCAGAGAGCAGGAGGTAGGGTCAGGTCCAGAAGCAGGAGGCAAGGTTGGCAGCTCAGAGGGGTGGGCAAGGGGAGTGTGGATGCTTTGAGAAGACAGGGAGAAAGGGGAAGGTCTGTGAGAGTTTGGGGATGTGGGAAATGGAGCCTGCTGGAGGAACAGGAAGATTTCCAGCAGGATGGAGGACGCATTTGAGATCTGCCAGCATGAATGAAAAGTGAAACTTTTCTAAATCAACATTTTGCTGTTTTGAGAAGGAGCTTGGGAGAGTTTGCGATTTTTCCGGTAAGGAAGGAAGACAGAGACAGGCCACCCAGAACTAAGCTGGACAGGGGGATTTGAAGCCAGGAGCTGAAGAACACCCGCCACAAGAAACCACCTCCCTGTCCCCTTCTGGGCTACGGTGATGATCGGAAAGCTCTACCCCAACCCTTCGCCTAAATCCTTGGGTTCTTAGTTTGAAGGATTCCCCAGCAGGCAGGATCTAACTCTGGACAACTTTCTTTATTTCAGGAGATCTGTGCCACGCCCCAGTTGTTTCCAGATGACCCACGGGAGGGGCAGGTGAAGCAAGGACTGCTGGGGGATTGCTGGTTCCTGTGTGCCTGTGCCGCCCTGCAGAAGAGCAGGCACCTCCTGGACCAGGTGGGGGGGCCCCTTCTTCCCTCTTTGTCCTGGTGCCGGTTTCTCTTCTGCGCGATTCTGCTGGCTGCTGAGCACGGGGAGCCCTCGTGAAACAGACCCGTGCGGCGTGGATCTCTCGCTGCGTTGGGGAAAGACAGGAGCGTTCTGAGGCAGAGACTGAGGACTGCACTCTGTCCCTCTGCTGCAGGAGGCGGGGCCTTGGCCCCACCAGAGTGCTCAGTCAGGGAGGTGTTCATCCTGCTCTCTGCTCGCCTGAGCCCCGGGCTCTCCATGGAGTCAGAGCACCACATTTAGAATAAAGAGACAAATGTGCCGGCTCACAGGAGGACAGGTGGCTGGGGGCCTCTGCCCCAGATCTCTCATGAGCTAGCTGCCTGGCTTTCTTACAGCATCTGCAAAAGATGATTCAACCTGGCTCTGTTGGTAGACATAACTCTGGGCGGAGAAGGCTTCTCAGGTTTGCCTTACCTAGGAGTCTTCACAGTTTTACGCTTGGCTCGTTGCTGAGCATTGCTGATTGATGCAGCGGCTTTGACAGGGGTGACCTCACGCAGCGTTTCACTCATTCCCAGGCCCCATGCTAAGCGTATCACGTCACTGACTCTCAGCGTCGTAGCCTTGCCTGCTTCGACTCGTTTCTTTCTTTTTAAACAAACAAGAGTGCTAAAACCACTGCCATTGTGCTTCTGGCCAGTAAGTGACGGAGCCAAGGCCATACCAGCGTCAGGGGCAGTGGTGCCCGGCCTGCACTCCCGCTGACGCTGGGTCAGAATGCTCACCCCTGACGGAGCCCCACGGTGGATGTGGGGGTGCAGGCAGCTGGCCCAGTGTGGGGGCACCAGGCTCCCAGCAGCAGAGGGGCTGCCATTCCTGTGGTGACATGTTGCTTGCAGCCAGCTTAGTCAGGAACGGGATCACTCATGCCCTGCAAAGTCACATTGTTTTGGCTTTAGGTCAGGTGCTTTTAGTGAGGGTAGCAGACCGTGTCCTGGGATACGTGGCTCCCTCGGTGTGGTCCTCAAGCATTGCAATGAGAGGTCTGTTCATCTCGTGTGTGGTGCTCAAGCCCTGCGCACGCGCCAACATCCAGATGTGCCACAGAGTTCTCTGCAGAGCGTGGTGCCTGCAGAGTGCTCAGCTGTGGCCACACCGTGGCCGGGACACCGGAGCTGTGCCGGACGGTGCTGATGTGATGCTTGCCTTTGCTTCTCCCTGTGCATGCCCAGGTCATTCCTCCGGGACAGCCAAGCTGGGCCGACCAGGAGTACCAGGGCTCCTTCACCTGTCGCATTTGGCAGTTTGGACGCTGGGTGGAGGTGACCACAGACGACCGCCTGCCGTGCCTTGCAGGGAGACTCTGTTTCTCCCGCTGCCAGAGGGAGGATGTGTTCTGGCTCCCCTTACTGGAAAAGGTCTATGCCAAGTGCGTGTGCTGGGGCCGAAGGGCCTGGTCTGGGGCGAGTGGGAGCTGCTGCCAGCACGGGCTGCCCCGGGAGGGTCTCCGCTCACTCTGTGCTGCAGAGCCCCCTTTGGTTCTGAGGGTCTCGTCCTGTGGGTCAGGCTGGCTGGCCAGATGCAGAGATTCTCCCCCGAGGCCTGTGGTTTTCCCACTCCCTCCTTTCCCTTCCCTTGCTCCAAAGCGCAGCACTGGGTCATCCTCCACAGAGAGCATGTGCGCTGGCTTCCTTGTGTTCTCGGCCCTGGCAGGAGAGATGCTTCTTTCTGTTTGTTGAATGGTTGGGACAGGCTCCCTTGCTGTGTAGTTGCTGGGGAGAAGTGAGGCCACCCCGACATACCAGCATTTCTGTATCGTGGTGCTGGCTCAGGGACCAGGACCGTCACCGTGAATCATAGTTGAATAGCCTTTCCTCTTAGAATGCGTTTATCATCTTGCCAAAGGCAACTGGGCCGACAGGCAGGCAGGGAAGCTGGAGAACACGGGAAGGCTGGCCAGTGACATCAGTACCAGTGAGCCCTTCCGTCCCAAGGGCTGGTTTTGGAAAAGTAGGGCTGGAGCTTTAGAGCCGAGGGGCGTGGGCATCCGTAGCCTCCACCCCTCCTGCCCTGCTCCTGCGCCCACACCGGAGGCCAGAGAGTTTCTTTATGTGAGCAGAGGACTGCAGGACACTCAGGTTTGCTGTGGAGTAAGGTGTTTGAAGGTGAGGCCAAGCCTTGACTTGGTGAGGATGAGGAAGAAGGCGCAGAGGGGAATGAAGAGGTGTGATTGAGGTGGCGGCCGAACGACTTGGGGGTGTTACCGACCATGGGAGTCGGGGAGGTCCATGTCCAATGCCAGAGGCTCACTTCCATGGTGACTGTGTCCCCTAGGGTCCATGGGTCCTATGAGCACTTGTGGGCAGGGCAGGTGGCGGATGCCCTGGTGGACCTGACTGGCGGCCTGGCAGAACGATGGAACCTGAAGGGCGTAGCAGGAAGCAGAGGCCAGCAGGACAGGACAGGCCCTGGGGAGCACAAGACTTGCCGGCAGCTGCTCCACCTGAAGGACCAGTGTCTCATCAGCTGCTCCGTGCTCAGCCCCCGAGCAGGTGAGGCACGTGCCCCTCACCGCCAGGCCTCAGGCGTGCTGTGGCTTTTCGTGTGACTGGCTACACAGCCCTGCCAGGACTAAGTGGGCAGAAGGAAGCTTGCTCTCAAGGGTGGTGTCCTGGGCTTGTGACCTTCCCCTGCTGTCCTCTTCCAGAGGGACAGAGCGCTTCACTCCCTGACCAGTCCTTTCGGCGCTGTGAGGCAGGAAGCGGGGTACCGAGTCAGAGGCCATCGTCTGTGCTATCCCTGGCCCGGCTGGCAACCAAGCAAAATCAAAACCCGTTTTTTATTTTAGTGATAGATGTATGTTCATTAAAGACAGTTTATTTACAAGAAAAGGAAGGGGCTGGGGTGGTGGCTCACACCTGTAATCCCAAAACTTTGGGAGGCCAATGTGGGAGTATCACTGGAGCCCAGGAGTTCGGAGATCCGCCTGGGCAGCATAGCAAGATCCCATCTCACAAAAGGTGAAACAAGAAGTCCCTCAGATCTGACCGCTGTGACTTGAGTGCTCTGTCTTCCGGAGCCCGTGCCGCTGACACTTTCCGGCTGCACCCGCTTCTCACACCGCCACCCGCGCCGTGTGCGTGCTCGCTCCATGAGTGCGTTTGCTGTAGTCTCTTAATCGTTCCCCTGATGTTGGATCTTAAGGTCTTTCTGGTTTTATATAATTATAAATAACGTCGATGAACATCTTTACTGTTTTTTGAATATTTAGGATCATTTAAAATACTGGTCAAAGAATATGAATATCACAGTGAAGTGAAACAAGTTGGCGTAGGCCTTGGTCTGGATCTCCCACAGGCAGATCCTGAGATGTGGTTGAGGAGCACGTTGAGAGGTTCAGAGAGCCTGGAGGGCGTGCAGTCCCCGTCAGCCCCGCTGGGGCCCAGGCAGGACCCTGGCCTCCGAGCCTTCCACCTGGGAGTGAGGGCACTGGTCTCTTGAACATCAGCTTGGGGAGCTGTTGGTTTCAGGCTGCTCCAGGGTGGGGAGGGCTAAGTCCTAGCACTTCAGGCTTTGGAGAAGGCCCCCAGGCAGAGATGTGGCAGGTGACACTGGCTGGAGGTGCACTGGAGCCTGCTGAGGTGACCAGGGGCCGCGGCATGGGCGGGACCCGAGTCCTTCCGGAAGCCCCTCCTCTCTAGACCATTGCCCACCACAGATGCGGCACCCCCTCTGTTTGGCTCTTTCTTTTCTGTGCCCGTCTGTCCCAAGGTCTCTGGCCAGGTGGAGCTGTCGCCGCCCCCCAGCCTCCGTACCTCCGTGGCTTCTAGTCAGGGCACTATCCGGTTGCCTGCCTGCCACGGGCTTTGCCAAGAGGAGCACTCTCTAGGTTCTCGGTAGTTGCAGATGCATCTGTGCGGCGTGTTTGAGAAGTGGCACTGTGCCAAGCATCGGGCACTGATGGGTATGGGCGATGACTGAGACCTAGAGGAGGGATGACCTACCCAGCACCGGACCCGGATGGCAGCCGAGTCAGTGCCCCGGCGCTTGCTCTGAGACGCTCCTGAGCTGACAGGCCAGTTGCTGGGAAAGGAGCTCCCATGGTCCATGGGGATCTGCATCGCCACAGTCGGGTGGGCTGGAGCATGTCCAGAGAAGGAGATGGAGGCCTGTGTGTCCTCGTCCATATGGGACTTCATGGTGCCCTTCGTGCCTGTGCCCAAGCTGTTCCTCACGCAGGTGCCCGGGAGCTGGGGGAGTTCCATGCCTTCATTGTCTCGGACCTGCGGGAGCTCCAGGGGCAGGCAGGCCACAGCGTCCTGCTGCTGCGGATCCAGAACCCCTGGGGCCGGCGGTGCTGGCAGGGGCTCTGGAGAGAGGGGTGAGTGGCGGGGCCTCACTGCGCTCGGGAGGGGGCCCAGTGCCAACCTGGCCTGTGTCCTTGTCACCTTCAGCTCTTAGGACCTTACTTGGATATCCCCAGCAAGGCCCCTGAGGCCCTGCTCATGTGACACCATGCTTCTCTTGGCCCTAGACGGTCCTTGTGATGGCTGCTGAGGTGGCCAGGGGCTGCCGCCTGGGGTTTCAATAGGGCAGACATCGTCATGAGCTTGGGCGGCAGTCCTAGGAAGATGCGTTCAGAGGCATGAAGTTCCTTTGGGAAAAGAGAGGGCTCCGGTGGATGACTGCTGCCCAGAAGGCCTGTGCTGCAGGCTGCTTCAAGTGTGTGGCGGGGGTGGGGAGCTGCAGAGCTGGGCCATGAGGGCGCTGGCAGGAACTCTGGACTCTCTGGGTCCCCTCCAGGGTCCCCCCAGCCTACCTGCCAGTTGATGCTACCAGTTTTCGGGAGGGGCTTCTGCTGAGTTGAGGTTTCTTGCAGGGGTGAAGGCTGGAGCCAGGTAGATGCAGCGGTAGCTTCTGAGCTCCTGTCCCAGCTCCAGGAAGGGGAGTTCTGGGTGGAGGAGGACGAGTTCCTCAGGGAGTTTGATGAGATCACCGTCGGCTACCCCATCACGGAGGCCGGCCACCTGCAGAGCCTCTACACAGGTAGCGCCCCGAGGGCCGTGCTGGGCATGTGCTCTGCTGCCGAGGTGAGGAGGCTGGGCAGTGCCCGGTTTGCTTCTCTCTACTGTGGAGGGATGCTTCTGTCCCGGGAGCCGGGAGGAGGTAGGCTCATGGGAGGGGCTGGCTCTGTCTGTGGCCACGGCTGCTGCTTAGACTCTGCTGGGGCTCGTGGGGTTGGCGTGGCGGGAGGCCGGCTTGGAGCCGTGTCCTGCAGGTGACGCCTGTGTTCTCTCACTAGAGAGGCTGCTCTGCCACACTCGGGCGCTGCCCGGGGCCTGGGTCAAGGGGCAGTCGGCAGGAGGCTGCCGGAACAACAGCGGCTTTCCCAGCAACCCCAAATTCTGGCTGCGGGTCTCAGAGCCGAGCGAGGTGTACGTGGCCGTCCTGCAGAGATCCAGGATGCATGCGGCGGACGGGGCAGGCCGGGCACGGGCGCTGGTGGGTGACAGTCGTACTTCATGGAGCCCGGCGGGCATCCTGGGCACGCACTACCAGGCTGTGGGCCTACACATCTGGAAGGTAACTTGGCCCCGCCTGGCTCACGCTCCGTGGCACATGTGGCGTGGAGGCCCGTGGAGGTCTGGGTTCTCGGAGCAGTCCTGCCGGGACACATGGGACTCTGCCCCAGGCCCTACCGGCCTCCCCATCCTCGGGCCACGGCACGGGGTTGCGCCTGCTGGTGCTCCCCGACCTGGCCGTGACCTGAGACTGCCAGCTTGGGCTTCTTTTTGCCTGGCCTTGGGCCTCGTTGGCCAAAGGAAGCAAAAGAGGCTGCAGCCAGGACAGGACCCACGGGGCGCCGGGCCCAGGGCTCCTGACAGCGCCACGCCTTCCTGGGGCAAGGAGGCGGACCTACCTGGGCCAGTCCCAGCTCTGCAGCCTGCTGTATGACCCACCATCGGCCGCGTCCTCTCCCTGCCCGCCTCAGTCTCTTCCCCTGCAAGGCGAGGTCCTGACACTGCCTCATGGGATTGCTCTGAGGCCTGGTTAGTTTCAGGCTCAACCACTGGGTCACAAAACGTGCTGTTTCCTGGAGGAACTGATGGGGGCGCCTGGGAGCAAAGGCCTGAGTGTGGTCAGGATGTACTGGCCTCTTGCTCAGGGACTGGGTTTTAATCTCATATGTCCTGACAGTGTGGGACACCTGGTACCACACTGTTCCCTGTCCCTTTATGGATGTGGCCCCATGATGTTCCTTTCCTCTTACAAAAGAAGGTGCTGGAAGGCCCACTGTCCGGCAGCCCCCAGGTTGCCTGGGCCATGGCACCTCCTACAGGGAGGACTGTTAGGCTTGTATCTGGGACAGACGGTGGCCCCAGGGCCAGTGCGGCCCTGGACAGGCGGGCATCTCCAGCTGGCCCCTGAGAGAGGGTGGAGGGCGCTGACCGGCCTTGGCGCTGTCATCTGCTGCCTCCAGAGGCTGCTGCGCTTGGAGCAGGAAGGGAAGGCGCCTGACGCTGGCCTCTCCTCTGCACTGGGCCTCTGCCTGTGCTCACAGGTGGAGAAGCGGCGGGTCAGTCTGCCCAGGATCCTGTCTACACCCCCCGTGGCTGGCACCGCGTGCCACGCATATGACCGGGAGGTCCACCTGCGTTGCGAGCTCTCACCGGGCTACTACTTGGCTGTCCCCAGCACCTTCCTGAAGGACGCACCTGGGCAGTTCCTGCTCCGAGTCTTCTCTACCGGGCGGGTCTCCCTCAGGTGAGAGGAGCTGCTTGTCCTCCCAGGCGGACTTCGGGCACTTTCCCTCGGGGTTGGCAGGTGTCCGTGTGGGGACCGAGGCCGCCGGGAACCTGCCACCAGCGCCCTCCCATGTTTGTCTCCCTGGCAGTGCCGTCAGGGCAGTGGCCAAGAACGCCGCCCCCGGGGCAGTCCTGCCTGCAGGGGAGTGGGGGACCGTGCAGCTGCGGGGCTCGTGGAGAGCTGGCCACACGGCGGGGGGCTGCAGGAACTTTGCCTCCTACCCCACCAACCCTTGCTTCGCCTTCTTGGTTCCCGAGGGCTCTGGCCCCCGCTGCGTCCACATCACTCTGCATCAGCACTGCCAGCCTGGTGACACCGAGTTCCATCCCATTGGCTTCCATGTCTTCCAGGTAAGCTCCTCGCCACAGGAGGAAGGGGGAACAGAGGGGCCCTCAGAGGGTTGTTCCAACAGAGGGCTCTGGGCTCAGTCACGTGGGCGCACAGCCCCAGCTCCCCTGCCCTTCGAGCCCCTACCTGGAACCCACACGGGGCTCTCCCCCATCTCCATCCTCACACGGGCGAGGTTGAAGATGGCCTCTGGAAGGGCCGGGGGCCTGGGAGGTGGGGCTCACCCAGGCAGGGCGGGTTTCCAGAGGAGGTGGTGAGTGGGGAGGAGGGGAGAAGTTTGTAGGGGACGGGAGGCTGAGCTTGAGGCCGGCTGGGGCAGGCTGAGCCCTGGGCTTAGGGACACGGGAGCCCGATGGACTCAGGTGAGGGGAGGGGAGGCCCAGGCTGGCCGGCCACAGCAACCCCTGCATCTTAGGAAGTCCACAGTCACTGGGCTCAGCCGGCGGCCCCTTGTCCACTTACCTGACTCAGAACGACTGTGTCCCGAGGTCCATTCTCCACAGACCAGTGTCCCCTGGAATGCAGGACCCGGATGAGGAAGACTCTGCGCCCCTCGGTTTACGGTGGGCTGCCGGGACTCCCGGAGCCTCGCTGTTTGCCCAGGCAGCCAGCCCAGGGGCCATTGAGAGCACCCTTGGGGCGGGCTGGGCAGTCACAGGTTTTAAAATGAAGCCCCTGGTGATGAGATGGGCCTCCAGGCTAGGACCCTGCTGCCGGCACCTTCTGGCAGGGGTGGTCAGGCCTTGCTTAGGAGGCAAGTCCAGTGCCTGGGGCTGTGTGTGAATCAGGAGGGCTGAGGGCATCCAGGCAGGTAGCCCCGGGCTGTGCCTCCTACCCCACAGCCGACCCCTCAGTCTGAGCCCGCGCTTCCCCAGGTCCCGGAAGGTGGCAGGAGCCCGGACGCGCCCCCGCTGCTGCTGCAGGAGCCGCTGCTGAGTTGCGTGCCGCACCGCTATGCCCAGGAGGTGAGCCGGCTCTGCCTTCTACCTGCAGGCACCTACAGAGTCGTGCCTTCCACCTACCTGCCGGACACAGAGGGGGCCTTCACGGTGACCATTGCAATCAAGATTGACAGGTGGGGCCCTGGGACTTGGGCGGCCCGCTGGAGGCTAGGGTCCTGGAGTCTTAGCCCTCGTCCATCCCCCACGTCTCTCCTGCCCGCCCCTCACCCTCAAGCTCCTATCTGTCCTGGCAGACCAGGGCTGTCCTGCCTGCCTGGGGACCCTTCCTTGCTGGTCTAGGCTTAGGGGGAGAGGCTTACAGGAGGTGGGCAGGAGCGCGCAGCCCCTCGTGTGCCGGTGGGTGCGGGAGCGGTGACCTGGCATCTCTCCGCAGGCCATCCATTCACAGCCAGGAGGTGCTGGGCCAGTTACTTCAGGAGGTACGTATGCCGCCCCCAGCCCGCTCACCTGCCTGCCTAGGTCTCTCCGCAGCCTCAGGTGGGTGGCCTCTGCCTGGGACATGAGGTGCCTTGACTCTTCCTGTGAGAGCCCCAGGTGGCACCTCAAAGGGCAGGGGGAGCTGGGGCTGCGTCCCATTCCCTGACTGTGCTCGGGGTGGGGTGTGAGAAGGGGTGAATGCGGCCGCTGTCTAGGCCCCCATCTGTCCTCGCAGGTCTCCGTCATGGCAGTGATGAAAACCTAGCTGTGTGGCCCCGTGCCAGCTCAGGTGACTGGAGCCAAAGGCCTGCAGGGTTCCCAGCCGCTGGGCTGGCCAGCCTTTCGTTGTCGGGGGCTGGGCTAGCCAGCCAGGTGCTGTTGGGGGCTGGTCCTGCGTCTTGGCCCACCTCCCAGCCCTGCCAGGTGGCTGCTGCCTAGGGGTCCACAGGAAGCCTCCATCGTGAGAGACGCAGCCCTCGGGGTGAGCAGGTGCTGCAGTAAGGGCGGGACGCTCGGTGGCTTCTGTGGTGCCACTGAGACAGCAGAGACCCCAGGATCCCTCCCAGACCCTCCTCGGCAGACTCTAGAAGAGGCCTCACACCTGGAGGGTAGGGCAGTGGGTCTTTGTAACTATTTATTGTCTGAATCACTTTTAGGATGTCACTTTATAAATAAACATGAGCACTGAGAATTTGCAGATCAGTCGTGCTCCAAGTAGCTCCAGGCTGCATTTGCTCTTCCTGAGCGTGCTGTGGGGAGGGCTGGGTGCCTGCCGAGATGGTGAGGATGAAGATGGCCTCCAGAGGGCCCGGGGGCCTGGGAGGTGGGCAGAGCCAACCCAGGCAGGGCAGGTTTCAGGAGGAGATGGTGAGTGGGGAGGAGGGGAGAAGTTGGGAGGGGTGGGCATAGGGCGTGCCCCAGGCCGGGAGGCTGAGGTTCAGGCTGGCCGGGCAGGTCAAGCCCTGGCCTCGGGGGGTGCAGACCGATAGACTCAGGAGTGAGAGGAGGGGAGGGCCAGCGAAGGCGCTGCTGAGGCTGTGGCGAAGGACATCTCGGAAACAGTGTTGGAACAGGAGCTGCTGCAGGGGAGGAACCCAGGTTCACTTGGACAGGGATCTTTGGAGCAGGACGGCTCGTCTGCCTTCAGCCGGAGCTCACCTGCGCAGTATACTGGGATTACTCATTTCTCCAGGCCTCTTGGTCCCACACACCAAATGCTGCCATGAGAGCTGTAGTGTCACTGGATGGTGCAGAAGACAGTTCCAGACACGGGTGGGGAGGACTGCCACTGATCCCTTTTGTTTTAGAGACAGGGTGTTGCTCTGTCGCCTAGGCTAGAGTGCTGTGGCATGAGCACACTGCCATGCCTGGTTAGTTTTGAAATGTTTGAATAGTTAGGGGTCTCAGTGTATGGTTGCCTAAGCTGGCCTCAGTGATCCTCCTGCCTTGGCCTCCCAAAGCGCTAAGATTGCAGGCCTGAGCCACCAGCCCCAGCCACTAATCCCTTTTAAATTCCATTCACTTCCTGAGTCCCTCCTTCGTTCGTGCCTGGGGAGACCCAGCATATTGGTCCTTTTTCACATTGCTATAAACAACTACCTGAGACTGGTGATTTATAAAGAAAAGAGGTTTAATTGACTCAGTTCTGAAGACTGCATAGGTAGCGTGGCTGGGGAGGCCTCAGGAAGCTTACAGTCATGGCAGAAGGTGAGGGGGAAACAGGCAGTCTTCACGTGTCTGGAGCAGGAGGAAGGCAGTGAAGGGAAGGTGCTGTGCACTTTTAAACAACCAGATCTCACGAGGACTCACTGTCGCGCCCACCTCTGGAGTCCTGGTGTCTGTGTGCCCACTGGGACCTGTGCCACTGTCGCCCCTCCATGCCCTGGCCACACCAGCCACCCTCCTGGCTCACCCGCAGGAAGCCGCCCTGGCCCTGCCCCGAGCCCCTCCACTTGCTGGGCCAGTGGCCCTCCAGCAGCAGTGCAGTGGCAGCCGGCTCCTTGCCGTCGTCAGACACGGATTCCTGAGCAGCAGGGTGGGGCTCGGTCTTCCCGCGTGCAGAGCCCCGCCACAGCTTTCCCTCACCCACTGCCCTCCGTGCTGATTTCGGGTGAAGCCTGTGGTGCTGCCTGTTGGGGTGCAGGATCTCGGGGTGAACAGTGAGGGGCTGGTCAAAGAAATCCCCCGCAGGGCAGTGCCCAAGCTGGAGGCTCCAGCCAGTCAGAGCTGCCCTAGAACCCTGTGCTTGTGGGCTGGCAGGCCTTGTGAGGCGCCTGATGGTGCAGGTTGGGATGGGACAGTTGGGGTCAAGGTATTTCTCAAGGGCTTCCTCAGTGCCCGTGCGGGGAGGGCGGTGGCGGGGGTATTTCTCAAGGGCTTCCTCAGTGTCTGTGCATGGAGGGCAGTGACAGGGCTGTGTCTGTGTCGGAGTAGATTGTGGTGGGCTCACCATGAAGAGTTCTGGAGCAAACCCTGCCTGGGCCGGCCGCTGGGCCCTCAGGAACCACTGTCCCAAAGGCAGCCCTGATGGTGGTGGGCACACCCTCCTGCTGGGCAGCTCTGGCCGAAGTCCTCAGTCAGGACCTGCTTCCCCATGTCCTAGGCCACCGCCTGAGAGGAGACCTCAAAAGCGCAGGATTCCGTGACTCTGGGGCCACGGTTGCTGCCCGTCATCTCCCCTGTGCGGGCTGGCTCCACTGGACCTGGCTGCCTTGGCCATCTCGCCTACCAGCTGGAACCATGTTCCCGGGTGTGGAACGCGCTCCCTCCGGAGCCTGCAGAGACCCCTGAGGCCTCACATTTCCTTCTGACGGAAGGTGCCCGATGCAATTGGAGGGGACGCCTGGCAGGAATCTAGCCCCCAGCCCCCTAAACGTTTCCGGTGCAGCAGCTTCGGCCTGGCGTCGCTTGTCCCTGGCTGCCTCCTCTCCGACGCCATCAGCGTCCTGTCTTCAAGGTCATAGGTCAGTGTTGTGCTTTTCAGGGCATCCGGCCAGCTGCTGTCTCTGTCCTGTATTACGGCAGAGGTCCCTGAAGAACTGCAAATGCCTTTGTCCATTCCACAAAAATTGCACAGGAATGTGAGCCGTTTCTGATCTTCCGTGGTGTATTCATCCAGGCGATGGCCAGCCCCGGTACCTGGGCCTCCAGGGCCTGCTGCACTGGGCTGCCCTCGGCTGTCACGTGGCCCTCCAGGAATCCCACCCCACGGGGCCACACTGAACCGAATGAAGAGAGAGCCAGGCCGCCACCCTCTCTCCGCTCTCCCGAGATGCCATTGCTGCTTTGGGACCGGGCAGGAGGGGACAGTCTTGACTTCTAGTGTGTCCCTCTTGGCCTTCCCACCACCACCTCTACCCCAAAGATGCAGCAGGAGTGTCGGTCGCTCCCCAGGTGTCCATCCCAATCGCAGGCTCGGAGGCCAGGATGTGCCCCGGTGGGTCTGTAGGCCCTGTGGGCTCATGTGAGCTGGTCCTGGGCAGGACTCCGGTATTAACTGCTTGTCCTGTGTCCCACTGTGATGGTGCCCTGGGGACCTCTGGGGACCAGTGTCAGCTCAGGGCCTGTGTGCCCAGTGGCTCCCAGATGCCAGGACATTCTGGTGCACATAGTCCCTGGGAAAGTCCTTGTCATGCACACTTGCTGATGGCGGGAAGGTCCTTAGTCTCGCGGGCCTGGCCATCTCTTCAGTCAGCAGATACCAGGGCTCAAAACGAACTCAGGCACAGTGTGGGCCCAACTGGGGCTCTTTATCAGGGTGACGGCACTCAGCCCTCCTGGAGCCCTCTGCCGGCTCCACCTGAGCGCTGCCCTCGCTGGCGGCCCTGCCTTGCTCTGCTGCCATCCCATAAACCCTGCAGGCCCCTTCGCGCCCTTCAGCCTCGTGGCCTCTGCTGTTTAGGGGTCTGATTCCCTCAGCCCTCGGCAAGCCAAACCCTGTGATGCTGGTTCCTGCGGCACAGCTGCCACTCCCCGTTAACCAGCATGGCGCAGGTGAGCGGCGTGACATTGGTCTTCCCAGGGAACCAGTGCTTGGTGGCTCCCACCATGTGCCCGCCCACACCCACCCTCCGCCAGCCATGGCAGTTCCGGCATCTTCTCCCTGCCCGGCAAAAGTGGGCGTGTTGCCCACGCTTCTAGGAAGCTCCGGGTTTGCTCCACCTCCAGGGGCCTTGCCAGTGTCAAACCTTGTTTCTCGGGACACGGCTCTTAGGTCTCGGCTTCCCCATTGGGCACCTCAGTATCCAGTCCCACCAGTGCTCCCCGTCGTGTGCCCCGAGCTGACCGGGCCTGCAGCCCATTCCCTGCTCACTGGATGTTCCTGGTGCTTCACTCGGTCAGCCCTAGGACCCAAGGGGGCCAGGGCCTGACGGGGGAGGAGCGAGGGGTGGGCCGTGTCTGTCTGCAGGGTCAGAAGCTTCCTAAGAGGCTGGGGACAAACCAGGCACCACGCACTGCCTCCTCCCTGTCCAGGGTCCTGGGTTCTCCAGATGGGGCCCTGGCCTTGGCTGGGCGTTGACCAGGAGCTGAGACTGCTGTGCCCCCACCCGGCTTCTCCGCCCTCCAGCCCAGGGACCTCAGTGAGGCCGCGGCCGCCTGCGCCTTCCTCGCCGTCTCCTTGGACCCCTCGTGTCTGCGCGTTCATCAAACACGGCAGCTGGGCCCCCAGCACACCCCCTTCCCCAGCCCTCTCACTGGACCCCGGAACCAGTTTTACAACTGGACTGGACAGGACGACACCTTGTGCCAGGGGCCGGCTGTCTCCGCCGACCAGTGATGGGTCCTCATTGCCAGTGGGCTGTGACTGACCCAGCTCCAAATCCCAGATGACTGGCTCTTCTCCGGCGAGGGCTGGATTCTCCAGCAGAGGCAGACAGAGAACTTGGGTGCAAGATGTTTTGTAGGGAAGATGGGGGAGGTGGGGTTGGTGAGAGAGAAGCCAGAGTGCCCCCACCTGGCTGAAACGCTTGGACTTCGTGCCCTGCCTGGCTCGGCCTCCCCAGGCAGGCTACCCCATGCCATCCCCAGGCAAGGCTGCCCCCAAGAACGCTGCCCACAGCCCAGCCCCTTCCCTTGGAGTCCCACCCTGTCTCACACCACTGGCCAGCATACTTACTCATAGCTGGCTGCACCCTCTCAGCATTGGCTGTGTGGACCATAACCCTGGGAACACCTGCAGGGAGGCGTGCCCTTGGCCTGGCAGCTTGGGGCAGACTCTTGGGGTGTGAGGAGGGGAGGGAGGCAAGTGGGGGTGAGGCACTGCGCGGCTCTTCCTGCTTTCTGCCATTTGTCTCACAGCCTCTGCTGGGGTGGACTCTGCAGAGCCTGCTGCTGGCCTCGGCGGGCTCCTTCCACAGCTCTGCTTCTGGGTGGAGGCCGTCTAGAAACCCTCGGTCCCCTCTCGGCCTTAGAGACAGCAACCCTGCCTGGACCGTCAGCGGGCATGTCATCAGCGCCACCACCAGCACTCCTGCTCCTGGATGCCCGTGAGGCTTCCCTGCCTGGGTCACCCAGGGGCCTCTAGGGGTGCTCTGGAGCTGGGAGCCACTGCCCAGCACCTCCCTCCCTCTCTGGGCCGCCTGCCAATCACTCAGTCCCGACTGATCACTTGTTTTGCTGCAAGGCTGTTGATTTACATGAAAGTAGAGACAGCCAAAGAGTATCCTCAGCACATTAAGAGTCCCTGGGTTGCACCTGCCGAGTTCCTTGGCGGGGCCCTTCTGAGTTTCTTGGGGCTGCTGTGACAGAACACCTTAGCCTGGGCGGCTCATAAGCATCAGAATTGCGTTGCTGTCCGCTCTGGAAGCTGCAAGTCCGAGGTCAAGGCACTGGCAGGCCTGGTGTCTGCTGAGGACCTGCTTCCTGGTCCAGAGACAGTGCCTTCTCCCTGTGTGGTGATGTGGTGGAAGGGCAAGGGAGCGCCCCGGGGCCTGTTTTATATGGACACTCCTGCCATTCATGACAGCTCTGCCTTCATGACCTCATCGCCTACCAGCGGTCCCACCTTTTCATTCCTCACCTCGGGAGTAAGGACTTCAGTACATGGGTTTCGGGGACATAAACATGTCATCCTTAGAAGTGCCCACGTCTTACACAAACGCTGAGTCCCCAGTGGCCTGTGTCCTAGCAAAGGAGGACTGCCCTGAAACATAAAATGCTGTTTCCCCAATGGCAGCCCTGGCAAGGCACCCAGAACTCTCCAGAATGCTTGAGGGCAGAGCCTGGCCTTTCCATGGGGTCCAAGGCTGTGGGGTCCCTAGAGATAACGCGTGGGCCTGCATAGCAGGGAAGACTGTCTCCCTCCCATGGTGGGAAGGGACAAAGGGTGGCCCTGGCGGATGCAGACGGACAGGACTGGGTGTGGGCACGAGGGCACCTCTTCCCGGCCTTTCCCGGGGACTTTGCCCCACACCACCTGCCTGAGTTTCTTCCTGTAGTCACTTCCGGCTCCAGGCACAGCCGTTGGTGACTCCTGGGTGGCAGGCATGTCCTGCCCAGTTCTGATTCTGCTGCCTTCCTCACAGTCCTCCAGGCTCCAGTCTTGGGGGCAGCAGAGCTTCTGGGGTGAGTGTCAAGATTCTGAGCCCAAAATTGGTAGAAGGGAAGAGGGCTGGCCGGGGCAGGGCTGCCAGGACAGGGTGCAGGAGCGGCCGGCCAGGCTGGGGCCTGGGCGCTCAGCCCTGAGCTCTGGGTTCATGCTCTCCTCATAGTCGCGACTTGCCCGCCGTCGCTTGGAGGCCTCATGTGATTTTGCGGGTTTTTTTTCACCCAATTTTTGCCAGACTTATGCTAGTTTTGCTGCCTTTTGAAACTAATGGCGGAATCATTTTATTGCGGGGGATAATTTGGGCCCTTTTGATCCCAACGTGAAGCCCTGGACATGGCAGCTTCATCAGGAGAAGGGTCTTTTCTGCTTTGGAGGAAAGGCTTTGGCAGGCAGGCTGGCCTGGGAAGCTCAGGAGCTCTCGGCTCTCCGTAGCATCCTGGGGAGCTCAGACTGTGGCTGCAGGGTGCTGGCGGTGACCCTCAGGCCATCCAGTTAGTGCTGCCCCCGCTGGCCATTCCTCTCTAATCCCCAGCAGGTGTCGTCAGTGTCCACACAGAGGGCACTGCCTCAAGTCGGGGCTAGGACCGCAGGACTCACTCGGGGGTCCCAGGGAACATGGCACCAGGGTTAATTGGTTGAGTCAGGGGCGTATGCATTGTCCCTTACTTAGGTCAAGGCTCAGGCTGGGCCCACCTTAGCTGTCTGGGACACCCTGTCCCTTTATGAATCCGCCAGGGGGCAAGCTGCTGGGGGAGGAGCAGCCAGGCTTGGGCCAGGGCCTGGAAGGGTGTGACATTGGCACTGTGGCATTGTGTGCCTGTCTCTTTGTTCCAGCTGACACGGATTCATCACCCCTCCACACCCTATGAGGACATCAAAAGCATGGACACGTCGCTTTCCACTGGACACATCTTACTGCCCACTGTTCCTGCATCCTAATGCCTCCTGAGCACATGTGTGGGTGACAGGCACACTGCTGATAGCTGTGGATGTGGCCAAGACATTCTTCACCCCCACCCCCATGGCATGCATGGTCTATTAGGGAGGACCGTCTGCACAAAGGTAATCCATTGAATCAGAAAGGGAGTTAGTAGAAGAACAGGGGAGGGTGACGGGGGTGTTCCTTCACCAGCTGAGGGTCAGGAACAGGAAGCTGGACAGGAAAGGAGCTGGACACTCTCAGGGAATGGAAAGAAGCTCTCTGTGCCTGCAGTGCGGGGAGTGGGCTTGGAGAATGTGGCAAGAGCTGAGGCTGGAGATGTAAGCAGGGACCTTGAGTGTTGTTTAAGAAACCGGAGTCTCATCTCATGGGCAGTGGGGAGCTGTTACGCAGTTTAAAGCAGGATCTGACATCCATCTGTTTGAAAGCTTTCTCTGGCTGAAGTCTCAAGGATGAATTGGAAGTAGAGGACCAGCTAAAATGTTGTTGCAGACATTAAGGTGGTGTCCTGGGTTAGGTGGGAGGAGATGGAGACCAAGAGAATAGGCTAGTGTTGAGGTATGCCCAGCAAACAAAACCAGTTGGGCATGATGCTTGATTGGATTGATCACATAGATCAATATGAGGAGAACTGACATATTTCAATCCATGAACATGGTATACCCATCCATTTCATTCATTCATTCATTCATTCATTCATTCATTCATTTGAGACAGGATCTCACTCTGTTTGTCCAGGCTGGAGTGCAGTGGCAGGATTTCAGCTCATTGCAGCCTCAACCTCCTGGGCTCAGGTGATTCAGCCTCCCATGTAGCTGGGAATTCTCCCACCTCAGCCTCCCGTGTAGCTGGGAATTCTCCCACCTCAGCCTCCCGTGTAGCTGGGAATTCTCCCACCTCAGCCTCCCGTGTAGCTGGGACTACAAGCACACATCACCACACCCGGCTAATTGTTTGCATTTTTGTTTTTCAGTAGAAACAGGGTTTTGCTGTGTTGCCCAGGTTAGTCTCGAACTCCTGGACTCCAACAATCCACTCACCTTGGCCTCCCAGAGTGCTGGGATTACAGGCTTAAGCCACTATACCCAGCCCTGTTCATTCATTGAGATCTTCTTTAATTTCTCCCAGCAGTATGTTGTAACTTTGAGAATACATTTTCCACGTGTGCCTAGGTACTTTGTTTTCCAATGCTTGTAAATTTTATTGTATTTTTAGTTTTATTTTCCAATTGTTTTTTGCTAGTATATAAGAATGCATTTTTGGCATATTAATCTTGTGTCCGGTAACCTTGATAACGTATTTATTAGTTTATAGTGTCTTTGGTTCTTTTGTTCTTTTCTGGTAAATGCTTTAGGATTTTCTTTTTCTTTCCTCCCTCCTTCTCTCTCTCTCTCTCTCTCTCCTTTTTTAATTTTATGGAGACTTAATTTATAGCCTAGCATGTGGCTTATTTTGGAAAATGTTCAATGTGCACTTGAAGAGTGGGGCGTAGTGTTCTGTAAACGTCCGTCCGGGTGAGATGATTGGGGGGCTCGGGGCTACTAGATTCGTACTCATTTTTGGTTTACTTGTTCTGTGAGTTACTGAGATGACGATGTCTTAGTAACCCATCACAATTGTGAATTTGTCTATTTATGCTTTTAGTTCTATTAATTTATTCATTTTTTGATTCTCT
This sequence comes from Aotus nancymaae, assembly GCF_030222135.1. Taxonomy (NCBI): domain Eukaryota; kingdom Metazoa; phylum Chordata; class Mammalia; order Primates; family Aotidae; genus Aotus; species Aotus nancymaae. The sequence goes on from NW_026988444.1 coordinate 5,669,746, forward strand.
GTAATTAAGTACATACACATTTAGAATTGTTTGATATTCTTGATGAATTGGTCCTTTTTTTATATGAAATGTCCCTTTTTATATTTTGGAATATTCCCTGTACTAAAGACTAATATTCTATTCTGGCTTTCTTACAATTAATGCTTGCATTTTATAAATGTTCCATTCCTTTACATCGTTTTCATTCTTTTACCTGCCCTTTACATTTAAAGTGTGTATCACATCAGGCAGACCACATATTGTCACTTCTTGCTTTGCTTCCCTAAGACGCAGAGTCGCCCTCTGTCACTCAGCCTGGAATACAGTGGTCCGATCATGGCTCACTGCAACCTCAAACTCCTGGACTCAAGCGATCCTCCCATCTCAGCCTCTCGAGTAGTTAGGACTACAGGCATGTGGCACCACACCTGGCTATGTTTTTAACTCTTTTTTTTTTTGAGACAGAGTCTTGTTCTGTCACCCAGGCTGGAGTGCAGTGGCACAATCTGGGCTCACTGCAACCTCTACCTCCGCAGTTCAAGTGATTCTCCTGCCTCAGCCTCCCAAGTAGCTGGGATTACAGGCAGTAGCTGGAATTACAGGCGCGTGCCACCACGCCTGGCTAATTTTTGTATTTTTAGTAGAGATGAGATTTCACCATGTTAGCCAGGCTGGTCTCAAACTCCTGACCTCAGGTGATCCACCCGCCTCGGCCTCCCAAAGTGCTGGGATTACAGGTGTGAGCCACTCCACCCTGCCTAGTTTTTAACTTCTTGTAGAGATGAAGTCTCACTGTGTTGCCCAGGCTGGTCTGACACTCCTGGCCTCAAGCAATCCTGCCTCATCCTCCCAAAGCACTGGGATCACAGTGAGCCACCGTGCCCAGCCACTTCATGCTTTTAAAATCCAGTTTGATAATCTTTGCCTTTTTTTTTTTTTTTTGAGATGGACTCTCACTGTGTTACCCCAGCTAGAGTGCAGTGGCACAATCCCTGCTCACTGCAACCTCCGCTTACCCAGTTCAAGCTATTCTCATGCCTCAGCCTCGCAAGTAACTGGGATTACAGGTGCATGCCACCATGCCCAGCTATTTTTCTTGTATTTTTAGTAGAGACGGGGTTTCACTATGTTGGTTAGGCTGGTGTCAAACTCTTAAACTCCAGTGATCCACCCACCTCACCCTCCCAAAGTGCTGGGATCACAGGCGTGAGCCACCGCGCCCGGCCAGTGGTCTTTGTCTTTTAACTGGATCGCTGACCTCAGTCACATTTCACGTAAGGTTGATGGGTCGAGGGTCGCTGACCTCAGTCACGTTTCACGTAAGGTTGATGGGTCGAGGGTCGCTGACCTCAGTCACATTTCACGTAACGGTTGACGAGTTGAGTTCGAATCTACCATCTGCTGTTCATTTCCTGTTCATCTCCTCTGTTCTTTGTACCATTTCTCACCCCTTTTTCTGCCTTCTTTTGGATTAGTCGACTATTTTGCATTTCACTTTCCTCTTCTATGAACTAATTTGTTATACGCCCTGTTTTATCTTTTCATTAGTTGTGTTAGGGTTTATGATTGACTGGGTGTAGGAGGGATAGGGAGGAGGAAGATGCCAAAATGACACTGGCATACCTGGCCTGGGTAACAGGAGGAGCCACTCTCTGAGATGGAGAACTTTGAAGGAAGATTACCTTGGGAGTGATGAAAGGGCTGGACGATGTGGTCAGTTTTGGGCAAGTTGCATTTAAAGTGCGTCTGAGGCACTCACGAGGAGATACCTGGCAGGCGTTTCCTTCCACGGCCCAGAGCTCAGGCCAGCGGTCGGGGCTGGAGCTGGCTCTGGGGGTGAATGGCAGAGGGGCGATTGTTGAATGAACGGGAGCATGGCAGTCTGTGGGTGGAAAGTATATGATGGGCGAGGAGAGTCCAGGACCAAACCCAGAGGAGCCCCGGCGTTTTAGGGACCCAAACGCAGGACTGTAAAGATGGAAGAAGAGGCCAGAGAAGGAGCAGAACGAGGGAGTGTGTGTCCTGGAGCCACACGAGAAAGTGGTTTTGCGGTTACTTCTGGGGCATCGACACGGGTATTTCAGGGCAGGGTGCACAGTGGCCTGAGACCGTCCTAATTCCATTCCTTAACCTTCATGGTGGGTAAATTGGCGTGCATTGAGAGCTACTCAGCGCCTTATTAAAACAGTTTTTAAAAAGAGCTAGAGACTCGCTGGCTTGGCCAAAGGCTGCTGGCGGGTGCATGGAGGTGCTGTCTGTCAGCTGTGCTCTGGGCTCTAGGGGCGTGGGAGTCCAAAGGGCTCTCACCTCCTCCGTGACCATGGTGGGATCCACAGTTCAGTGGGTGGACCGTGAGGAGGTGTGAGGAAGTGATTGTGAGTGGGAACTTCTCTTTCAGGGGAATTGGCAAGACTGGCCTGAGCCAGAAGATGGCGCTTCAGCAGGGCGGGGCAGCCGGCGGGGCCTTGGGAGGAGGCAGACAGCTGGCCAGATCCAGGCTTCTCCAGAGGAAGAAGGGGAAGGACAGGTCTCGGGAGGTCAGAGTGTGGGTGAGAGCCCTGGTGGGCTCCACATCCCAGGCTGCAGGGCCTCCTGCTGATGGTTCTCCAGAGTCCTACTCTGAGAGCTGAGGTCACAGAGACGCTGTCCCCGACCTCCCAGGGGCACGGACGTAATCCAGCCTCTGCTGCAAGATAGCAGAGGCTCTGCACAACCACAGAAGCTGAGCAATCAGCCTCATCCGTGGCAGTTCTTGGAACTCCCACCTCCACTGTAATGTGAACTGCACAGACCTTCAGTGACCCCAGATGTGGAGGGGGCAGAGCCTGATGGCTCAGGGCCCAGCTGGGATGCTCAGTAAACAAGAGTTCCCGGAAGACATGCTAGACAGGAGGGGGAGGTGCAGGGACGGCGGCACTGCAGGCCACACAGAAGGAGAAAGAGTGGGGGCGAAGCACTGACCAGGCCCTCGAGATGAGGGGTGAGCAGAGGGGAGCAGGGCACGGAACAGCTTCCTGGCACTGTGAGGGTGGAGGGCTGGGGGTGGGAGTGCATTTGAGTGCAAGTGTATAAAAGAAGCCCTGGAAAAGGGTGAAGAATCTCATCAGATGGGTGAAGTGAGGGAGCATGAGGTAAAGTTTCATGAGTATTAATTAACCTTAACTCATGTGGACCCAAACCCTAACCATACCCCTACCCCTAACCCTAACCCTTACCCCTACCCCTAACCCTAACTCATGTAGACCCGAACCCTAACCCTACCCCAACCCTAACCCTACCCCTAACCCTAACCACACCCCCTCGTCTACAGGCTCAAATGTTTTGAGATAAGTGCCAGAAATCATGCCTTTCTATCTACAAAAAACTGCCACATGAATAAAAGATAAGGGCTTTTAAAAACACATGACCACAATAACCATGATCACATCTAGCCACGAAATGAACCCGTCCTTAATTGCAAATAAACAAAGGAGTTAGTTTTTACATTTTTTCTACTTCTACAGCGTTTAGAGAACAGTGAGGTAGACTTCACTCACGGGGGGCTACCACATGGGGTTTTGCCGCAGAGAAGGGAGAAGGGTCTCAGCTCCTACCTTATACATTTAAAACATAACGGTTGAATCAGATCTGAGGAGCCTGGCTCCAGGCCAGAACCCTCTGCGTGATCATTCAAGCCCAGCCGCAGACATGACAGCAGGCCCGAAAGGAGAAGCAGCCCTTTTGCCCCCGACGGCACTTTCCGCTCACAGCCTCCTCCGCGGTCCCCAGGCCGTCCCCAGGCCGGATCCTTTTGTTTGAGCCTTCTGTTTCCCAGCCTTGGTAGTGAGGTGATCTCCCCGTCTCCCTGATGTCACCCAGCAGGCAAAAATGGGATGCGGAGGAGCCGGCACCTTTTCCCCTTCCGTTCACCTCTCCCCTGCACCGTTGCAGTCATGAATACGGGCCTGAGGGTGACTTTCAGCCTCGACAGCAGTGGCCCACTGGATGCTCACGAGGGCCGCGCGGTCTCCTGGCCGACACACCTCCTGGGCTTAGCTGGCCGCTTTCCCTCCGTCTCTCCATTCCCCTCCTGGGTCTCTTGCCCTGTGCGGCTTCCTGCAGACTGCACTTTGCAGCCTTCATGGCTGGGGTTCCCAGGCCTGCCAGTCTCCAAGCCAGTCCAGCTGCTCGTCAGCTCCGATGCTTCACCAGGTTCAGGGGAGAGTTTTGGTTTCTGGCAAGCCCACTTCATCAGCAGGGCATGCGTTTCTACCAGGGCCCGTGATGTCTGGTGGTCTCTTTTGGTGAGGCCGGCGGCCACCGGTGATCCTGAACGTGGCAGGAAGCTACCAAGAGACCCCGGTGGGAGGTCCTTGCCTCCTGATGTCACACAATGCCCTTCTGTAAGGGTGGCTGGACTTCCTCACTTATCACAAACCACACAGTCAAAACAAGTGATGTGTTGTCTCTTCCACGATTAGGTTGAAAGAGACCGTGGCCTCTGTCTTGCGTGTGTGCTCTCTGTCGCTGGCTCTGGGGAAGCCGATTGCATGCTCTGCACTGCCCTGTGAACAGACATGGGCAGTAAGTTGCTGAGGGCAGGAGCCACAGAGACTTGAGGTCCTCAGGCCAGCAGCCCCTTGGGAACGGGGTTCTACCAACACCCACGATGGGGAGCTGGAAGCACATCTCTCAGCGGAGCCTTCTGATAAGACTGCAGCCCCAGCTGAACCTGAATTGCAGACTCATCAAACACCCCAGCAGAGGGTCCGGCTTGGCAGAGCCCAGATGCCTGGCCCACAGAAACTGGGAGATAAAACTCTTGTTTTAATCTTCTCATTTTAGAGGTAACTTTTTGTGTGTAGCGATAGGTAACCGACAGTGCACAGCTAAAAGAATAGATAATTAATCCTAACGCCAGTTTCATTGGTCCATTAGGGTTTGCAAAATACTGATATTCCACTTCTCTCTTCCTTCATTATTTATTAGCGAAAATGTATCTGTGAAAAGAAGTGTTCCTTCATTAATTCTTTGGTCCCGTTGAGGTATCGTTTGCATAGGAAAGGCAGGGGAAACGCTTGATTTTTTCCCTTCCTTTGCTCATTTATAAAATAATGAACGTTTTCCTGGCATCTTTCAAGAGTGATTCATGGGTTTTTAAAGTGTAACTACAAATTCTTGAGTTTAAATAGTTTTTAACATTTAATGTTTGTGTGCACATAATACACACATACAGACATGTAAGCATACACACAAGCACATGCAGACACACATGCACATGTACAAATACACACGGGCACACACAAAAACAGTCACACATCACACAAGTGCTGCATACGCACATGCACACGCAAACACATATGTATGTACACATACAAACACACACATAAATGTTTAAATGTTTACTGTTCCCGTTCATTAAAACTATTATCCTTACTGACATTCGAATCTTCCTGTCTTTGTCCAGTGCCGGCCCTGTTTGATTTAACTCCTGAGCCCTGATCATCTTTGGCACTCATATTTGCCAGCCACTTTGTTCTCTGGCGTAAGAAGACATTCCGGGATTATCTTAGACACTTCCTAGCCCAGACTCGACAGCATACACTTCTCTTCAGGAGCCCCTCGTCCTCTTCAAGGGACCACAAGCTGGGTGTTAGGTGTGCTGGTGGCTATTGGATTTCTCATTATTTTTAGGGCTTGTCAGTGAACAGAACTAAGACTTTTTTTTTTAAGACACGTTCTGAGTACAAACTGATACTTTCTATTTAAATTCAGATCTGCATAGTTTTTACTTAATCGTAGTGATAATACGTCACATCTCCTTTCTCCCACACCAAAAGTCTCAGTAGCACCCAGCATAGTTTTCATCTGTTCTATCCCGTGACACACACAATATTCCCAAAATGACTTGACCAACACTACCATCAACAGTGTAAGTACTGAAAATAGTTTAAAATTATTTTTAGATACTTTCAAAGTCCTTGGGTTATGTAGATACACGACAAAACAGTGCTTTAAAATTATTTGGGAAATGATTGTTGAGAATAATGAAAACTTCTTTGGCCACTGTGTTTTCTTGTCAGGCTGTGTGGATCTGCATCCAAGTGACGGGACTTTAAAATCACTTAGAAGAGTTTGGTAGGGCCATGTCACCAAGAGATGATGCAGGCCAGTTAGCTTCATTTTGCTCTCAATTTTAAGAATTCCTCTTAAAAGTTAATTTAATTCCATTAAGTAATTACACAAACATTGACATGATTCTAAATCCAAATCTGGAAACCAAGATATGTTCACGGAAGTCTAGCTTCCATCCCTTCCCCGTCACCCGTTTCCACCTGTTTTCTACAGGTAACAATTGAAAGCAAGTTTTGTGGCTTATATTTCCATTTGTAAAACATGCAAGCTGATGGCTCCATCTAAAAAAACACACATTGTCTGTGTATACATAAACATACCTTTTTCACTTACAAGTTATTCCTGGCGGTGACTGTGGGGTAGTGTGTGGAACTGTTTCTCCATCCTCTTTCCAGCTGCCCAGTGCTGTGTGACGTGAACGTTCCTCATTCCACCCGGGCCCTCGGGAGAGGTGCTGAGTGGCCCCCAGCCTGTCCCCGCCCCACGCCGCGGCGGTGACTGGCCGCTGAAGTACGTGCTTCCCGGTCGTCGCATCCGTCTGTGGATACGTTCCTAGAAGTGGGGTTATCGGGTCAAAGAGTAAATGCAGCTTTAATTTGGCTAAAGATATTGTGAATCCTCACGCTTGGGGGTTTGTACCACCTGAGGTACCAGTGGTCAGTGGGTCCTGTCTGAGGACATCTTTTCTCCTGTGGTCAGACTCTTGGATTTTTACTGTCTGATGGAGAGGAGTAGTGTTGCAGTGCGCTTTGAATTTGCGTTTCTCTTTTGATGACCGCTCGGAGCATCTTTCTGTACCTTTAAGGAGCCACGTACCTCTCCTCCTCTGTGAGCGTCTGCTCCCATCTCTGTCGAGGAGGCATATCTGAAGTTTGATGGTCCCAGGATAGGGCAAAGGGGCGGGCGTGAGAACACTCCACACACGTCCTAGGGGTTAAGGACCCTCTGGCTCCTGGGCGCGATTAAACTTGCCATTTCCTGGGCCCGTTCTAGACGGACTGCTGCAAGCCAGCCAGGTGGGGGCCTGCGGCCCTGGGAGGATGTGGGGGAAACCCCACCTGGAGGGCTTGCCCCTCCCCTGTCCAGCTGCTGGGTGTTTATGGTTCACTTTAGGTCAGGGATGAGAACACACGCCACACACTCAGCTCTCAATGGCCGCTGCTTGCTCCCTGCCAGACTCCCCCGCCTTGAGGTGTCCCCAGAGCGCAGGACCTTCCAGCAACTGGCAGGTGGCCTCAGGCAGGCAGCGGGAAGCCTTAGCAGGTTCTTGAGCCAGAAAGTGGCACTTAGGAGGGGGCTTTTAGGAGGGGGCTCTTAGAAGGGGGCTCTTAGGAGGGGGGCTCTTAGGAGGGGGACTCTTAGGAGGGGGGCTCAGGAGAGGGGATCTTAAGAGGGAGGATCTTGGGGGGCTCTTAGGAGGGGGGCTCTTAGGAGGGGGGCTCAGGAGAGGGGATCTTAAGAGGGAGGATCTTGTGGGGGCTCTTAGGAGGGGGATCTTAGGGGGGGGTCTTGGGGGGGTCTTAGGACGGGGGCCCTTAGGAGTGGGGGATCCTGGACTGGAGGGCGAGTGAATTGGGAGGGCCCCAGGCAGGGGCGTGGTGGCTCTCTCTGCAGAGAAGGGAGGGCCTAGGGATGGGACAGGCAGCTGGTGGTTGAAGGGTGGAGGAGCAGGCGGCCTCCCAGTCACAGAGCCTTGTGCAGAGGAAGGGGAAGGAGTCTGGGAGGGTGGCCCTGCTGTCCAGGGCTAGAAGAAGGGGAAGTCATTGGAAACAGCAGAAACCTGGCCGGGTCAGCACCCAAGGCCCACCGAGGCCAGGTGGGCACCCCAGCGGGGCATCTGGCAGCAGTGGGTCCCCAGGAGCAGGCAGTGGGAGCCGTTGGGGTGAGTGAGCTGGTGGGGGTGGCCCAGGGGCAGGGGTTACCTGCCCTCAGCCCGAGGAGCCTCTTCTGGCCTTTGGTGGCCCGGGCTGGGATCTCCCCAGGCAGTGCCCCCGTGCTGGTGACCAGGTGCCTTAATGCCCACAGGCTGGGTGAGGGCGGGGCTGGAGTTCCAAGGCGGGAAGGTGGGCCCTGAGTGCCCAGGGCAGAGCCAGGCCTCCTGATGCAGGTGGACAGAGCTGCGGGCATCATCGTGACGGTGCCTGTTGAAGGGAGGAATGGGCACGGGGGAGGCAGGGCAGGGCCCTGAGTGTGACTTGCAGCTCCTCAAACCCTCTTAGGACCCCTCCCGCCCCCATCACGGTCCCCTCAGGTCCCCTCAGGATCCCTTCTCCACCCCTGGGGCTCCATGTCCCCTGCCCGTACTGTGGTGGTGCCCACCTCCTGCCAAAGGCCCCACGCTCAGGCTGTGAGGACCCCCCCTGAACACCTGGCATGGCTGGAGCCTGTGTGGGGCCCAGAGAGGCCCAGCAGAGGGACCTTGGAGGGGGGAGCCGTGCTGTGGGTGGGTCAGAGGGGCTTCGGCAGCCACAGGGTCCCCGGGACAGGGAGCGGCCAGGACAGCACCTTCTTAGTCCCTCTAAAGGGAGCCTGGCATAGGGCAGGGAAGCCCCCAGAGGTGTGGGGAAGCCCCCTGCCCACCCCACTGCTTCCCTGGCAGCATCCCTGCTACTCGTCGGCTGCCGAAAGCAGCCTAAGCACCTGGGCAATCAGTGAGGGCCTCAGGGGCCACAAATGACTTGTGTAGGGGCCACAGGAAGGAGCCCACTGTGGGGTAGGAGGTTTTCAAGAGATGTGGCCCCGGCCAGGTGTGGTGGCTCATGCCTGTAATCCCAGCACTCTGGGAGGTTGAGGTGGGCGGATCACAAGGTCAGGAGATTGAGACCATCCTGGCCAACGTGGTAAAACTCCATCTCTACTAAAAATACAAAAATTAGCCAAGCATGGCAGTGCATGCCTGTAATCCCAGATACTCGGGAGGCTGAGGCAGGAGAATCACTTAAGCCCGGGAGGCAGAGGTTGCAGTGAGCCGGGATCGTGCCACTGCACTCCAGCCTGGTGACAGAGCAAGACTCCATCTCAAAAAAAGAAAAGAAAAGAGGTGACCTCTGCCAGGGCTGAGGCCTTCAAGATGTCCCCAAGAGTGGAGGGGGGAGGGCCAAAGAGCTGTGGGCGGGAGGGGTCTCCTGCGGCCTGGGGGCTCTGCTGGCCTGGTCTGCACTCTGCCCCTCGGTGCCCTGGCGACTCCTCCCAGGTGGCAAATGCTGGCTGCTGCCCACCCAGCTGGCACAGGGAGCAGGCCTTGGCCTTCCCTGCCATCCTCAACCCAGACCACTCCCTGTGGCCCGGTCCCTGCTGGCTGCCCTGGCTTTGGGGGCAGGTGGCGCCTGGGGCTGGTTCTTGTGGGAAGATGAGTCTAGGGTCACATAGGACATCCCCATTGGGTGTGGGCAGGGCAGGCTGGGATGGGGCCATCACAGGAGGCTGGGCAGAGGGTGGGTCTTGGGTGGAGGGGACGCCAGGCCACAGGTGCTGGTCTTGGGCAGCCGCCCTGAGACCCCTGCTGGCCACCTCCTCTACCCCACAGCTGACGGGCTTTGCCCTCCCCTCCGCTACTGTGCCACACACTCAGTTCTCTATACACTTTTATCATGGAAAATATCAAATACACACAAAGGCAGGTCGTCTAGACAGAGACCCTGTGTCCTGGTCACCAGCCCCTCACCATGACGCCCCAGGCTTTAGGCATGATCAGTGGGGTATGGGACTTCCCAGCAGGACGTCCACTTCCAGACCTGGTTCTGTGAAGCGGGGAGCAGAAAGTACCGGGGGTGACAGAGGAACCTCGAGAAGCGGAGGTGTGCTCACATCCTATCTCAGGGTCTGCGGCTGAGACCCGCACAGAGGACCCGGCTGGTCGGCCCCAGCTCCCGGGTGGGCACGTGAGGCACTGGCCTCGGGGCACGGCGCTCGCAGGGACACCAGAAAAACGGTCATCGAGATAAAACCATACTGTGTTGCTTTAATAAACCCAAACTGCAAAGGGCCCACGAGAATCCAAGCGGCTCATTTAAGACGGCGGCTCCGCTGAAAAAGGTCTCGGTTTAGACCTCACTCAGGAAGGAATTCAAGGGGAGTCACACAGTGCAGTGAGAAGAGGGAGTTTATTCAAAGTTGCGCCATTACTGAGCAGGGCGGCGTCAGAAAGGGAGGGGCACACCCCAGCTTTACGGTTTTATCATACGATTGCTTGTCATGTAAAGACCAAGCTAACTGCGCCTCACGTGTGTCATCCTATTGATTTAAAGAAAACGGTCCTCGACGGGGTCTCGCTCTGTCGTGGCCCAGGCTGGAGTGCGGCAGCAGCATCCCGACTCATTGTGACCTCCGCCTCCCGGGCTCAGGCCATCCTCCCGCCTCAGCCTCCGAGCAGCTGGGACTACAGGTGTGCATCACCATGCCTGACTAACTTTACTTTTTGTAGAGGTGGGATCTTGCTATGTTGCCCAGGCTGGTCTCAAACTTCTGGGCTCAAGCCATCCTCCCACCTTGGCCTCCCAAAGCACTGGGATTACAGGCCTGAGCCACTGCGTCCGGCCAAGGGTGATGACCTGGGAAGAACGTATTGTTATGGACGCCGGCACTGGACACTTCGCTGTCATAGAAGCTTTCGCTGTAAACAGCCTGTGACCGTGGGCTGTGCTGGCGGGGATGGGCCTCAGAGGCCTCAAGGTGGAGCTGAACTTCCACCCCATTTCTCTGGCTCTCCCAGGCTCCTGCTCCCCTCGCAGCGTCTCACACCTTCCCTTCAAAGCAGGGGTGTCCAATCTTTTGGCTTCCCTGGACCACATTGGAAGTGGAAGAATTGTCTTGGGCCACACATAAAATACATGAACACTCACGATACTTGGTAAGCTAAAAAAGGTCCGTGTGTAAATCTCGTAATGTTTTAAGAAAGTTTCCAAATTTGTGTTGGGCACATTCAAAGCCTGCAGCCCGAGCGTTGGACAAGCTTGCCCCAAAGGCCCCTCTAGATGGGCCTGCAGGAGTGACGACTGGCAGCTCTGCCCGGGGAACCGGGAGGAAGGGCAGGAAGGAATCCTATTCAGAACTCCTGTGTCCCTCAGACGGCCCAGCAGGGTGAGGTGGGAGGGGCTGGCGCTGCTGCAGGGGGCTGACCTTGGGGGTGAGGGGCAACCTTGGAGAGGAAGCTGACCAAGAGCAGAGGCCAGGGCGGGGGGCAGAGAGCCCTGGGCAGTGCCCCTGTGCCCACAGCAGGACCCTGGCTGCCAGTTCTCCTCTGCAGAGGGCCGGGTGGTCTGAGGCTGCCCAGCAGGGAGAAAACAGGCCTGGTCTGGAACAGAAATCTACCATCCAGCCTCTTCCAGCCTTGAAAAAGGGCCTGGTCTGGAACAGAAATCTGCCATCCAGCCTCTTCCAGCCTTGAAAAGGGGCCTGGGCGGCAGCACCAGGCAGCTGTGCCTGAGCCGGGCGCTGACGTGACGAGCACTGCTGTGTCCTGGGCACTTTCTGGCCCCAAGGCAGGAGTCCCTGTGGGCGAGGGCTGCCGAACTTCACGGGGACGGGTCTGCGCCAGGGCCCTGACAGGGCAGGAAGTAGATGGAGTCCCACAAGCAGGAACCCAGTGCACAGAAACTTGAGACAATAGTTCTGCGATAAAATCAAATGGGTGAGGTGCTAGGAACCTCAAACAGGGTGAGGGTGCAGCTTTCGGGAGAGAGGGCCCCGGGGGTGAGCAGGGAGCCAGGGAGAAGCAGTGCTCTGGAGGGCCCGGGAAGGCCTGCCTGCGAAGGACGGGGCAGAGCACCGGGGCGCGGGCTCCGGGCTGGGAGGGGCTGCCCCTAAGTACCCCCTGCCCTGCAGAGACATCCAGGGGGCAGGTGGAGACAGGCAGGGGTGAACCAGGGCAGCGTTTCCTACAACAGATGGAACCCGGTGACAAGGGGCCCTTCAGAGACAGTGGAAGTCTCTCAGTCTCCAGCTTCTTCCCCAAGGCCGCACAGCCCACGAGAACCCGCCGGGTCCACGTGTCCCTGCCCAGAGGGGCTTCCCCTCCAATGCGTGACGCCAGGCCACGTCAGGGAGGCCAGGCCCGGTATGGACGGGGTGCCCCAGGCCACTGCTGGGGAGGGAGGGTGCCCAGCGGAAGGGGCGAGGTGGAGCTCGGGGCTGGCGGGGGCGTGCGGGTGGGGGGGCTCTGGTGGGCCGGCCAGGCCTGCTTGGGGCATCATCCAGCTGTTTAACCTCTGAGCCACCAGACATGCGAGGAGCACCCCAGGAGACCCCCGGCCTGCACCTCCAGTTCCCGCTTGACGGCGGCTGGGCTTGGGCCGGCAGGTGCTGTGCCTTCTGCTGACCTCAGAGGGCAGACTCCTCGGCCAGAGGGACGGGAGTTGAGACCAGGAGGATGCAAACCCAAATCTGAGCCTCCGGCAGTGGGGAGGCCCCTCCCTACTGAACATCACAGCCCACGGGGCCTGGGCAGGGAACCCGAGGTTCTGGAGGGAACCTGGGTCTGGAGGGACAGCTGGCCGGGAAGGAGCTAGGCCTGGGATGACAGCAGAGAAGGACCGAGGCCCAGCCAGGGTGTCTTGAGTGCCTCTGGGTAGAGAGCCCGGGCACTGGTCTCAGACCGGCCCCCACCCGTGTAACACCGGGCCAAGTGCTCCCCTTCCCTGGGCCTGTCGCCACGACTGTAAAGTGGGAGTGGGGAGGCTGAAGCTCTCCCCAGCCTCTCCCGGTCGTTGAGAGAGAGGCTGTGGTCAGGGGCTGTGGGGCCCACGCTGAGGAGACAAGTTCCCCGCACTCGGGGTGAACGGGGCCCGGGAGGGCGGTGGCCCGCACCAGAGGGGCAGCCTGGGCCTACGGGCTCCCCCACCCTAAGCTCAGAAGGAAGATGTCTGCCCAGGAGGTGGGGGCCAGAGAGAACATTCTAGCCTGGAGAATGCCCCACCCTACTCTGAGAACCCCCATGACGCCCCTGCCCTGCTGGGAGGCCCCTAGGGCAGTGGGGCCCCGGAGGGGTGGTCTGGAAAGGCTTCTGAGGGGGTGGGCTTGGAGGAGGGGCAGCTGGCCTTGTGGGGGAGGAGCAGGGCAGGAGCCAGCTGCCTGTGCGCGCTGGAGCATGTGTCTGTCACCCGTGTGCACGTGTGTTGGCCTGTGCTTGTGTGTGTGCATGTGTGCCGATGCGTGTTGGCGTGTGCATTGGTGTGTGCGTGTGTCTGCATGTGTGCCGGCATGTGCGTGTGTTGGTGTGTGCGTGCATGTGTGTGTGCATCCATGTGTGCCGGTGTGCATGTGCGTTGGCATGTGCATGCATCTGTGTGTGTGCATCCATATGTGCCAGTGAGTGCGTTGGTGTGTGCGTGTGCATGCATGTGTGCCAGTGTGCATGTGCGTTGGCGTGTGCATGCATGTGTGTGTGCATCCATGTGTGCCAGTGTGTGCGTTGGTGTGTGCGTCTGCGTTGGCGTGTGCATGTGCATGCATGTGTGCCGGCATGTGCGTGTGTTGGTGTGTGCGTGCATCTGTGTGTGTGCATCCATATGTGCCAGTGAGTGCATTGGTATGTGCGTGTGCATGCATGTGTGCCGGTGTGCATGTGCGTTGGCATGTGCATGCATGTGTGTATGCATCCATGTGTGCCAGTGTGTGCGTTGGTGTGTGCGTGTGCATTGGTGTGTGCATGTGCATGCATGTGTGCCGGTGTGCATGTGCGTTGGCGTGTGCATGTGCATGCATGTGCCGGCATGTGCGTGTGTTGGTGTGTGCGTGCATGTGTGTGTGCATCCATGTGTGCCAGTGTGTGCGTTGGTGTGTGCGTGTGCATGCATGTATGCCGGTGTGCGTGTGCGCTGGTGTGTGCATGTGCATGCATGTGTGCCGGCATGTGCATGTGTCGGTGTGTGCGTGCATGTGTGTGCATCCATGTGTGCCAGTGTGTGCGTTGGCGTGTGCATGCATGTGTGTCAGTGTGCATGTGCATTGGCGTGTGCATGCATGTGTGTGTGCATCCATGTGTGCCAGTGTGTGCGTTGGCATGTGCATGTGCATGCATGTATGCCGGTGTGCGTGTGCATTGGCGTGTGTGTGTGCATGCATGTGTGCAGGCATGTGCATGTGTGTTGGCGTGTGTTGGAAGGTGTGGAGTGTGTCTTCGTGAGCCTGGATGAGTGTGCGTGCTGCAACCTTCCCGGGGCTGGGCGTGAGGTGCTGGGAAGGGTGGAGCTGCCTGCAGACCCTGGAGGGCGGCCCCGGAGGCTTTCTGAGATGACGGGGCAGAAGTGGGCTGGCGGGGAGGGCTCCGTGGGCGGGGCTGGAGCGGCTCTGCGTTTGCTGTCTCTCATGCTGTTTCCAGCACAATGTGTTCCCTCAGCAAGGATGCTGGTTCTTCAGAGGTGTTAGCACCAGGGGCCAGCACCCCACTTCCCTCCCAGAAATCCCCCCGGGGCTCGTGCAGGAGGAGGGAACTCCCATCACCCCTGGCCTGCTGTCGTCAGAGGGCCGCCTGCCCTCAGCCTTAAGGAGGGGCAGAGTCAGGGACCAGCCTCACTTCCCCCAGCCCTTCTCAGACAGCCCCTGCTCAGGCTTCGGCGTCGGGGGTCACACACTCCACCGGGAGGCCAAGGCTGCCTGCAGGTCAGTGCTGCCCACGGCCCTAGGGGCCTCCCAGTGGGGCAGGGGAGTGATAGGGGTTCTCAGAGCGGGGTGAGGCTGTGATGGGGGTTCTCAGAGCGGGGTGAGGCTGTGATGCAGTCTCAGAGTGGGGTGAGGCCATGATGGGGGTCTCAGAGTGGGGTGAGGCCGTGATGGGGGTCTCAGAGTGGGGTGAGGCCGTGATGGGGGTCTCAGAGTGGTGTGAGGCCATGATGGGGGTCTCAGAGTGGGGTGAGGCTGTGATGGGGGGTCTCAGAGTGGGGTGAGGCTGTGATGGGGGATCTCAGAGTGGGGTGAGGCTGTGATGCAGTCTCAGAGTGGGGTGAGGCCGTGATGGGGGTCTCAGAGTGGGGTGAGACTGTGATAGGGCCTCAGGTGGGGTGAGACTGTGATGGGGCCTCAGGTGGGCTGAGGCTGTGATGGGGCCTCAGGTGGGCTGAGGCTGTGATGGGGTCTCAGGTGGGCTGAGGCTGTGATGGGGTCTCAGGTGGGCTGAGGCTGTGATGGGGGATCTAAGAGTGGGGTGAGGCTGTGATGGGGTCTCAGGTGGGCTGAGGCTGTGATGGGGGATCTAAGAGTGGGGTGAGGCTGTGAAGGGGTTTCAGGTGGGGGCGAGGCTGTGATGGGGTCTCAGGTGGGGGTGAGGCTGTGATGGGATCTCAGGTGGGCTGAGGCTGTGATGGGGCATCTCAGGTGGGGTGAGGCTGTGATGGGGGATCTCAGTGAGGTGAGGCTGTGATGGGGCATCTCAGGTGGGGTGAGGCTGTGATGGGGTCTCAGGTGGGGTGAGGCTGTGATGGGGTCTCAGGTGGGACTGAGGCTGTGATGGGGCATCTCAGGTGGGGTGAGGCTGTGATGGGATCTCAGGTGGGGCTGAGGCTGTGATGGGGTCTCAGGTGGGTCTGAGGCTGTGCTGGGGTCTCAGGTGGGGTGAGGCTGTGATGGGGGATCTCAGAGTGGGGTGAGGCTGTGAAGGGGTTTCAGGTGGGGGCGAGGCTGTGATGGAGTCTCAGGTGGGGGTGAGGCTGTGATGGGATCTCAGGTGGGCTGAGGCTGTGATGGGGCATCTCAGGTGGGGTGAGGCTGTGATGGGGGATCTCAGTGAGGTGAGGCTGTGATGGGGTCTCAGGTGGGCTGAGGCTGTGATGGGGCATCTCAGGTGGGGTGAGGCTGTGATGGGGTCTCAGGTGGGGGTGAGGCTGTGATGGGATCTCAGGTGGGGTGAGGCTGTGATGGGGGATCTCAGGTGGGGTGAGGCTGTGATGGGATCTCAGGTGGGACTGAGGCTGTGATGGGGCATCTCAGGTGGGGTGAGGCTGTGATGGGATCTCAGGTGGGGCTGAGGCTGTGATGGGGTCTCAGGTGGGTCTGAGGCTGTGCTGGGGTCTCAGGTGGGGTGAGGCTGTGATGGGGGATCTCAGAGTGGGGTGAGGCTGTGATGGGGTCTCAGGTGGGGTGAGGCTGTGATGGGGTCTCAGGTGGGGTGAGGCTGATGGGGGCTTGGAGCCTGTTAGTACCAGCTTGCTGAAGTGTGGGACGTAGCATTTAAAAACCGGAATGAAAAACGTCCCAGTGCTGTGGCCGGGTGAGCAGCTACCTTTGTGAACTTGTTTCACTTCCAGGCCCATCCTGGGTCTTGGGGTGTTGTATGTGGGGGCCAGGCCTGGAGGGCTTACAGGTATGGGGCCCTCTTTGGTGCCTAGGCAGCAGGGATCTGTGCCCCACTCCTGGCCCCCACGTCCTAGGCAGTGGTCGGGGCCTGTATTCCCAACTCCAGGCCAGCCAGGTACTCGGGGGTGTAGGTGGGTCCCCGATCCAGACAGTGTGAAGGGCTGGCGAGGGCCCCTGGTGTAGCTGGGCCTCGCGTCTACAGCCAGGCTGCTCTCCGGATTACTCCGTGCAGAATCAAAGGGCAGCTTTCTGCTTTTGTGTGCAGAAGCCAACGCCAACCTTGTCATCGGAAGGGGAAGCGGGCCCTCGCAGGCATGCGGCTGGCTCCTGTCCCCACAGACTCCTGGGCAGGAAGTGGCAGCGCCCCGTCCCCCGGTCCCTGGCAGCGGGAGCTCCCTGAGGCTGACGGTGCTGGTGTCCACCGAGGAGGACAGGCCTGAGGATCTGAGGCGGAGGCCAGCTGTGGCCCGTGGCCTGGACACAGATTCCTGGGTGGGGCTGGGGCAGTCGGTGGGCACCTGTGCTGGCCGTGGTAGCTCCCGGGGACCCCCTCCTGTCTGGGCTGAAGCCTGTGCCTTGATTTCCTGACCTTTTTTGGGAGGCACCCAACAGGCGTGATGAGGACCCGTGGACAGGGAACCTCTTCAAAGCCCTGCGCGGCACTTGCATTTCCTCCCTGACAGCTCAGTGTTTGTTTTATGGTGAATGGGAACATTTTAAATATTGTAGTTAGACTTTTTTTCTTCTTCTTAGAGACAGGGTTTCACTCTCTCCTGAGACTGGAGTGCAGTGGTGCGGTCGGAGCTCACTGCAGCCTCCACTTCCTCAAGCCACCTTCCTGCCTCAGCCGCCCGAGGAGCTGGAACTACAGGCATGCGTCACCAGCCCAGCTGATTTTTTACGTTTTTTTGTGGAGATGGGGTCTCCCTATCTTGCCCAGGTTATTCTTAAATTTCTGGCCTCAAGTGATCCTCCAGCCTCAGCCTCCCAGTGTTGGGATTATAGGTGTGAGCCACCATGCCGGGCCTTTCCCCCACAAAATACTGGGCCACATCGAGGCTAGCATGAAAGTTACAGCCCTGGGAATGTGTGACCTGAGAGCCCCTTGGCAGCCATGGGTGGGGAGAGGGGCAGCTGGGCAACGGGAAGGGGCCCAGGCCCACGAGCCCCCGGTCCTCACCTCCCTCAAGGCAGGTCTCAGGCTGCCGCTGCTCAAGAAGGGGCAGGAAAGAATCGCCCTCTAGCCATGCAGCCCCCTCCACCCGCCAGGTCTGCGCCATGCCCAAGTCTGGCCCTAGACTTTGGTGGATGGGAGAGCGCAGGTGGGGGGAACGGGAGGCCAGTTGCACGGAGGCCTCCCCAGTGCACGGGTCGGCCCAGCTCAGGTGCCTCTGAAGTGTAGATTCTGAGCAGGTTCTAGGGACCGGAAGGGAAGATCCCAGCGGATGGTTCCAGTGGGTTCTGGGATGTCCTCAGCGCCTGGCCTGGCTCAGGGTCCCTCTAGAGGTCCCCGGAACCAGGGCGAGGTGCTGCCCATGAATCAGAGAGAAGCAAGCGGGTCCATCAGAAGGGAGGAGAGCGGCCCTGGGCACCAGAGCCTTGCCCATGGGGAAGGGCACCTGGAAGCCAGCAAGGGATCTAAGGAGACGGATGGAGCCAGAGGGCAGAAAAGTTCTGTTTCCAGCTAAAATCTGTGCCCTGCATCCCTCATGGACTGGAGACCTGGAGTCCCCAGGAGCCACCAGCATGAATGGTCCCCAGCAGCTGCAGTCACAGGGTTTAGGCGCTCTACCCTCTCCGGATGTGGGGGAATTTCTGTGCTCCCCAAGGCAGAGGGAGGAGGCAGAGGGAGGAGGGAGGCTCTTCGCTATGAACTGAGTCGCAGGCCAGCAGGAAACGCCTGTGGGATGCCCCTGAGAACAGCCTGGCCATGGTGGGAGAGGCTTCTCCTACCCCCACCCCTCCAGGCTCTTCCTGGACCCACTGAGGGGCCCGGGCGGGGGGACACGTGGCTGTGAGTCCTGGGCTCTGGGTGCTCGCCAGCAGCTCCACCTCACGCCACACCCCCGTGCGACACTGGCACCCCTTACGATGAGGAAACAAGTTTGCCCAGCCTGGGGGATGGCCGAGTCAGGGCGATCCAGCCCATGTCCTGGACACCAGACCCTGCTGAAGCCCACCCTGGGCTGGCCTCAGCCTTCCTGGGCTGTGTCGCCGAGGGAGTTGGGGCAGCCAGAGGCCAGCATGGACGGTGGAGGGTGGCCATGTGGTGGTCCTGATGGTGACAGGAGGAGGACGCTCAGCACCATCTCAGGGCTGCCCCTGAGCAACGCAGCCAGGGCCTGGAGGGACGGAGCTGCCTTCATGGGCTCTGACTACTGGGAGCTCAAGGGGTGGACCCCCCATCTCAGATGTAGGACTGGGATGGGGCCTTAGGCTGATCCAGGCAGGCCCTGGGTGGGTGGGTGCTCACAGGGAGGGAGGGGCAGGCCACAGCCGCAACCTCAACTGTCCTGGACTCTGCTGTGGGGAAGGGTGGTGGAGGTGTGGGGTCGAATGTGGGTGCCTCCCGCAGCTGGGTCCTGGGAGGGGTGGAGGGGCTGCCCTGGGCTTTGTCTGGGAACCTGGTCGTCCCATCCTCAGGTTGACGGGGGCTGCCTCGCAGCCCTCCCTGCTGAGCTGTGTGCTGGGTGAGGCTGACAGCCCTTTGGGCTCCCTGTCCAGGATTTCAGCTCTGGAGAGCAGCACTTGCTCAGCTGGGGACTGGACGGGGATGGGGAGCTCCTTCTGCCTCCCTTCCTGCCCTGTGACAGCAGTCAGGTCCCAGGAGAGTGGGGCTTGGGAGATGGGAAGAGGATCTGTCCAGGGCTCAGACCTCGAGGGTGACCTGGAGTTCTTTACGGCATCTATGATTTCTTTGGGGAGTTTTGTGCTCGTGGATGTGGGGTTGAGGACCTCCTCCCCCATCCCTGGCCGCAGGTGGGCGGAGTGGGGCAGTGCCTCGCTCTTCCTGCTGGCTCTCTGCTGACCTCCGCGTCCCCCGCAGCCCCAGGACCATGAACGGCACCTACAACGCCTGCAGCTCCAGCGACCTCACCTGGCCCCCGTCGCTCAGGCTCGGCTTCTACGTGTACTCGGGCGTCCTGCTGGTGCTGGGCCTGCTGCTCAACGGCCTGGCGCTCTGGGTGTTCCTCTGCCGCATGCAGCAGTGGACAGAGACCCGCATCTACATGAGCAACCTGGCGGCGGCCGACCTCTGCCTGCTGTGCGCCCTGCCGTTCGTGCTGCACTCCCTGCAGGACACCTCGGACACGCCGCTGTGCCAGCTCTCCCAGGGCGTCTACCTGACCAACAGGTACATGAGCATCAGCCTGGTCACGGCCATTGCCGTGGACCGCTACGTGGCCGTGCGGCACCCGCTGCACGCCCGTTGGCTGCGGTCCCCCCGGCAGGCTGCGGCCGTGTGTGTGGTCCTCTGGGTGCTGGTCATCAGCTCCCTGGTGGCTCGCTGGCTCCTGGGGATGCAGGAGGGCGGCTTCTGCTTCAGGAGCTCCCGGCACAATTTCAACTCCGTGGCCATCTCGCTGCTGGGCTTCTACCTGCCGCTGGCCGTGGTGGTCTTCTGCTCCCTGAAGGTGGTGACCGCCCTGGCCCAGAGGCCACCCGCCGACGTGGGGCAGGCAGAGGCCACCCGCAAGGCCGCCCGCATGATCTGGGCCAACCTCGTGGTCTTTGTGGTCTGCTTCCTGCCCCTGCACGTGGCGCTGACGGTGCGCCTTGCTGTGGGCCTCCGCGCCTGTGGCCTCCTGAAGACTCTCAGCTGTGCCCTCTCCATAACCAGCAAGCTCTCGGATGCCAACTGCTGCCTGGATGCCATCTGCTATTACTACATGGCCAAGGAGTTCCAGGAGGCGTCTGCGCTGGCTGCGCCTCCCAGCACCAAGGCCCACAAAAGCCAGGATTCTCTGTGTGTGACCCTCACGTAGGAGGCACACTGTGGGTGCCGGGGGCCAGGCCTCGGGGGCCTCGGGAGGTGCTGCCTGCCAGGGGTAGCTGGGACCAGCCCTGAGCTCACTGTGCACCCTCTTGGAGCCTTGGGTAGGCAGGGATGGCCCTCACACATGCTCTCCTGGGAAGAGAGGGGGACAGGGATAAGGGCGAGAGGACTGAGGCCAGAGCCAGGTCAACCCGAGACCCCCAGGACGAGGCCACACTCTTGCCACCCCCAGAGCCAGCTCACCTGGCCAGGGTGGGTTCCTGCTGGCCAGGGTGCGGGCTTGATGACACCTGCCCCCGCCCCCTGGGGCTGGAATCAAACTCCCCGCCCAGAGTCAGTCCTGGTGGGGCCCTCTGTGTTGCCCACTCATGTGGCAGGAGGCAGGGAGGGAGCACGTGACTCGGGGGACCAGGGGACATCTTCCAGGGGACCCTTTGGGGCTCTTCACTTGCAGGCCCTCCTTGGACCCTTTTACCCCTTCCCCGCCGCATCTAGAGGATGGGCAGGGGCTCTGGAAGCTCCTGGCAGGACCATACTAGAGGCCCCAGCCCAGGTTTCCTCGCTCAAGGCGGGGCTGGGAGCAGCTGGTCTCCATGTAGGGGCTGCACTGCAGAGCAAGCCGGGGGTGACCAAGTCCATGCAGGTGAGGGGTGGGTTGGGATGGGGTGGCAGTGAGGGGTGGCCGGGGTCTGGCAGGGGCAGGGACTGGGTGCCCACCCAGGCAGAGGTGGGGCATCTTACTGGTTACTACATGGAGGGCATCTTGAAACCCACGCTGGACGGATGGAGCTCTCCAGAGCCCTCCTGCGAGTGTGGACCAGCTGGCCCGGGCTCACGCCCATCCTGTCACCCCACGCTGCGTCTCCACAGGCACCGCCCGACCCTGCTCTACATTCTGTAGGACTGGAGAGATGGCATCAGGTTCTGGCAGGGGCACGGCACAAGCACGCAGCCGACGTGGGGCAGGCAGAGGCCACTCACAACGCCACCCACATGGTCTGGGCCAACCTTGTGGGGTTCGTGGGCCCCAGGCTCTGGAGGGCCTGTGCCTAGGAGAGCCCCATGAGGCCCCTGTGCCTAAAAGGGTGCATGCCCAGAAGGGTATATGCCCAGGAGGATCCATGAGTGGGAGGGCCCCATTCCCAGGAGGGTCCTGTGCCCAGGAGGGCTCCATCCCCAAAAGGGTCCCATGTCCAGGAGGGTCCATACCCAAGCATGTCCATGCCTGGGGGGGGTTATGTCCAGGAGGGTTCCGTGCCCAGGAGGGGCCATGCATGCTCAGGAGGGTTTATGCGCAGGGAGGACCCTGTGCAAGGAGGATCCATGCCCAGGAATGTCCATGCCCAGGAAGGTCTATGCCCAGGAGGGTCCATGTCCAGGAGAGTCCATGTCCAGGAGGGTCCATGCCCAGGGAGGTCCATTTCCAGGAGCATCCATGTCAGAGAGGTTCCATGCCCAGGATGGTCCATGCTGAGGAGGGCCCATACACAACAGAGCCCTGTGCTCTGGAAGGACCATGTCCAGGAGAACCCCATGCCCAGGAGGGTCCATGCCCAGGAGGGTCCATGCCCAGCCAGGAGGGTCCATGCCCAGGAGGGTCCATGCTGAGGAGGGCCCATACACAACAGAGCCCTGTGCTCTGGAAAGACCATGTCCAGGAGAACCCCATGCCCAGGAGGTCCATGCCCAGGAGGGTCCATGCCCAGTAAGGTTCATGCCCATGAGAGCCTCATGCCCAGGAGGGTCCATGCCCCAGAGGGCTGATACGGGTAGGCTTTGTGGCCCCACCCAATCTCACCTTGAGTTGTAAAGCCTGTAAGTCCCCATGTGTCAAGGGAGAGACCGAGTGGAAGTAATTGAATCATGGGGCTGTTTTTCACATGCTGTTCTCATGATAGTGAGTCCTCATAGATTTGATGGTTTTACAAGGGGCTCTGCCCCCTTCACTTGGCACTTCTCCTTCCTGCTGCCTTGTGAGGAAGGTGCCCTGCTTCCCCTTCCCCTTCTGCCATTATTGCAAGTTTCCTGAGGCCTCCCAAACCATGCTGAACTGAGGGTCAATTAAACCTCTTTCATTTAAAATTACCCAGTCTTGGGCAGTTCTTCACAGCAGTATGAAGACAGACTAATACAGTAAATTGGTACTAAAGAGAGTGGGGTGCTTCTATAAAGATACCCAAAAATGTGGAAGTGACTTTGGAACTGGGTAATAGTCAGAGGTTCGAACAGTTTGTAGGACTCAGAAGAAGACAGAAAGATGTGGGGAATTATGGAATTTCCTAGAGACTTGTTGAATAGTTGGGATACAGACAATGAATTTCAGGCTGACGTGGTCTCAGATGGAGATGAGGAATTTGTTGGAAACTGGATTAAAGGTGATTCTTGCTATGTTTTAGCAAAGAGATTGGCAGCATTTTGCCCCTTCCGTAGAGATCTGTGGAACTTTGAAAGTGAAAGAGATGATTTGGGGTATCTGGCAGAAGACATTTCTAAGCAGCAAAGCATTCAAAATGTGAATTAGATGCTCTTAAAAGCATTCAGTTTCATCCATTCACAAAGACATGACTTGCAATTGGGACTCACATTTAAAAGGGAAGCAAAGTATAAAAGTTTAGAAACTTTGCATCCTGACCATGGGATAGAAAAGAAAAACCAATTTTCTGAGGAGAAATTCAAGCCAGCTGCAGAAATTTGCATAAGTAACTAGGAGCCGCATGTTAATAGCCTAGACAATGGGGGAAATGTCTCCAGGGCATGTCAGAGGTCCTCACAGCAGCCCCACCCATCACAGGCCCAGAGGCCTAGGAGGAGAAAATGGTTTTGTGGGTGGGGCCCAGGGCCTGCTGCTTTGTGCAGTCTCGGGACTTGGTGCCCTGCATCACAGCAGTGGCTAAAAGGGGCCAATGTACAGCTCAGGCCTTTGCTTCAGAAGGTGCAAGCCCCAAGCCTTGGTGGCTTACATGTGGTGTTGGGCCTGCAGGTACACGGAATCTTGCTGCACTGGTGCCACCCTCCTGTAGCACCTCTGCTAAGGCAGTGTAGAAGGGATATGTGGGGTTGGAGCCCCCACACAGAGTCACCACTGGGGTACTGCCTATGGCTGGTGGAGCTGTGAGAAGAGGGCCACCACCCTTCAGACCCCAGAATGGTAGATTCACTGACAGCTTGCACCATGCACCTGGAAAAACCACAGACACTCAACACCAGCCTGTGAAGGCAGCTGGAGGGGAGGCTGTACCCTGCAAAGCATCAGGGGTGGAGCTGCCCAAGGTCGTGGAAGCCCACCTCTTACATGAGCCTGACCTAGATGTGAGATGTGGAGATCATTTTGGAGCTTTAGGTTTTGACTGCCCTGCTTGATTTTGGACTCTCATGGGGCCTGTGGCCCCTTCACTTTGGCCAATTTATCCCATTTGGAATGGATGTATTTACCCAATGCCTGTGCCCCCGTTGTATCTAGGATGTAACTAACTTGCTTTTGATTTTACAGGTTCTTAGGCAGAAGGGACTTGCCTTGTCTCAGATGGCACTTTGGTCTTGGACTTTTGGGTTAATGCTGGAATGAATTAAGACTTTGGAGGACTCTCAGGAAGGCATGACTGGTTTTGAGATGTAAAAGAGACGTGAGATTTGGGAGGGGCCGGGGCAGAATGGAATAATTAGGCGTTGTGTCCCCACCCAAATCTCATGGCGGATTGTAGTCCCCACATGTTAAGGGAGGGAACAGGTGCAGGTGATTGAATCATGGGGCGGTTCCCCCATGTTGTCCTCCTGAGACCTGACGGTTCTACAAGGCGCTCTTCCTCCTTGGCTCGGCACTTCTCCTTCCTGCCACCTCGTGAAGAAGGTGCCTGCTTCCCCTTTGCCTTCCACCATGATTGTAAGTTTCCTGAGGCCTCCCCAGCCATGCTGAACTGTGAGTCAATTAAACCTCTTTCCTTTATAGATTACCCAGTCCCAGGCAGTTCTTTATAGCAGTATGAAAACAGAGTAATACAAAGGCTCATGCCAGCAGGGACTGTGCCCAGGAGGGTGCATGCCCAGAAGGCTCCATGCCCAGGAGTGTCCATGCCCAGAAGGCTTCATGCCCAGAAGTGTCCATACCCAGGAGGGTCTGTGCCCAGGAAGGTCCATGCCCAGGAAGATCCATAAGCAGAAGGCTTCATGCCCAGGAGAGCCCATGCCCAGGAGGGTCCATGCCCAGGAGGGTCCATACCCAGTCCTGTAGCATGGCCTGT
Source organism: Aotus nancymaae (assembly GCF_030222135.1). Classification (NCBI taxonomy): domain Eukaryota; kingdom Metazoa; phylum Chordata; class Mammalia; order Primates; family Aotidae; genus Aotus; species Aotus nancymaae. The sequence goes on from NW_026988444.1 coordinate 5,694,361, forward strand.
GGTCACAACACCAGCCTCTCCCTGTCCTCCCCTTTCTGTTCCTGGATTCACCATCACGGGGCACACTGCCCAGCCCAGACCAGGCCTGCTGGCACCCTACCCACAAGGAGCTTGCCCCAACCCCACTAAGCCACTCAGGCTGCGCTTGGAAGGTCTCGTTATGGAGTTCTCTGCCCATCTCCCCCTCCTCAGGGGCCTGAGCCCTCAGTTGCCCTCTGCAGAAGCCATGCCCAGCCTGCCCATGACTCTCCTTGAACCCTAGATCTGCACCAGCTGGGACCAGGTCACATCATTCTGGAAAGGCCCATGAAGGTGACCAACAGTTGCCGGTGGGGCAGGGATGGGGGATGTGCCTGCATGAGAATGAGGGCAGCCCACCTGGGCTGGCACCCTCTCCTCTCCACCCTGCCCCCACTGCCCCAGCCCAGTGCCCTCCTGTGTTACCAGAACACTTAGAATGGGTCTGGCCCTGCCACTGGCACCATGCCCCCTATTCAGGGCTTCCTCAGGACTCCTGCACCTGCCCTGGTCCTGCAGACCTGCCCCCACAGCCCTGCAATACGTCCTGCTCTCACCAAAACCCAGCTCTCCAGGGGCTTTGTCCAGGGCACAGCTTGGTTTCCATGTCCCTGACTTCTCCCACCCTGGCCCTCTGGGATTTTCATTTCCAAGAGGTGGAGGAGTCCATGGAACAATCCCCACCCCAGGATGGACTCGGGCGAGGCTGACCAGCTGAGCCGGGCTGAGTGCAGATGTCCAGTCTTGTCCCCAGCCAGCTTTGGGGATCAGGGAGATGAGGAGAACTGGGCGTGGGACTTGGCTTCACCCCTACGGGGGGCACTCGGATGGCTGACATAGACCAGCAGTGGCAAAGAGCTTTAGATGGGAAGGTGAACTCTGGCCAGGTGGTAGCTCCCTAGAGCCCTGTGTCAAGAAGGATTCTGAGGCTCCCTCTGGGCTCCAGGCACACCTAGAGGTGATGGTCTGGCGGAGCCCCACCCTGCCCCTGCCTGTGCCATTGGGAAGTCCTTGCCAGGGTGGAGAGGACAGCAGTGGTGAGGCAGATGGCACCCTTCCAGGTCTTGGCGTGGGGGCTGCCTGATGGTGGACAGAGGAGCCCTCAGCTCTCCAAGGACACCCCGCAGCCCTGGGGAGTGCACAGGGCCTCGGGGCACAGCTGCCCCACACTGGCTCTCAGGATAAGGCCCCTCGGCAGGGGATGGCTGGGACAGGGAGTGCACACATCCCCTCTCCCTCCTATCCATCCTGGCTCCCAGCACAGTGGAGGCAACTGGACTTTCACAAAACCCCAAGGATGTCGAGAGGAAACAGAAGCAAAAGCACCCAGTCAAGCACCCAAGAACTGACTTCAGAACCCCGACCGCAGCTCACACACTCCGAGCACCCACATCTGTGTCTGGCCTTTGGGCTGGGCCAGGCCAAGCAGAAGTCCTCTCTCTCAAATGAGACCAGGCTCAGACCTCCCGAGGGCTTAGGAGCAGCCCACACAGTCATCACATCACCACAGACTCACCATTAACTAGCAAAGAACAGGCATCAGAAGAAGTTGATTCCAGTTGAGGCTGCATCAACAGGAGTATAGGGTCTGGAGTGGTGGAGCACAGAAGCCAGTCCTCCCTCTGCTGGTGTACACCTGGGGAATTTTATCTGGCGAGGACACGTTCCGTATGGGGCCCACAGTCATCCTGGGGAGAGTGTGGAGTTGGGTGCAAGCTGGCGAGGGCTTGGCAGTGCAAACCATTTGGGAACAGCCAGGGGAACTGTGGCCGTCAGCAGACGAGGTGCCTCCCAGAGCGTGGCGAGCCTCTGCAGCCACTGAGGAGCAGAAGGTCCCGATGACAGCCGAGGACGGACCCAGGACTGGGAGGGGACCCAGCAGACGGCCCAGAACCGACTGCTCTGGTCAGAGACGCGGTGTCTTCTCAGCGCTTGTCACTGGACCCCCGACGCTCTGCCGTCTGTTCCTTTCTCCCGATCTGGAATCTTTTAGGGTAAATACGTGTTTCCACTTCGAGCAGAGGATCTCACCGAGACGCATGCCGGCCTGGGGTTTCATTCAGTTACTGGGCTGGGAACGTGGCATGCTCTTCCAGTCGGAGGACCCCAGGCGCCTGGGCTTGTTTCTCTTCTGGCTGATTTCCTGCCCTCCGCGAGCCGGAGTTCGGAGTTCTCAGACCGACCTGCTTCTTACGTATTCATTTTTTGTTTCCTCTCGTCCATCTCTTTGAGGTTTTGTTCTGCCTTCGGGGATATCTTCTGATCTTCATTTTCCAAGTGTTTTACCACGTTTTTATTCCAGTCACTGTTCAAAATGGTCATTCCTTTTTATTAATTAATTTATTTATTGAGATGGAGTCTCTGTCTTCTCACCCGGGCCGGAGTGCAATGGCACAATCTCAGCTCACTGCAGCCTCCGCTTCCCAGGTTCAAGCAAGTCTCCCACCGCAGCCTCCCAAGTAGCTGGGATTACAGGCGCCCGCCACCTCGCCCTGTTAATTTTTGCGTTTTTAATAGAGACAGGGTTTCCCCATGTTGCCCAGGTGATCTTCAACCCTTGACCTCAGGTGATTCTCCTGCCTTAGCCTCCCAAAGTGCTGAGATTACAGGCGTGAGCCACTGCACCCGGCCTGGTTATTCCTTATTTAAAATACCATTGTCGAGTTCCTGTCCTTTGTAGGGACATGGATGAATCTGGAAACCATCATTCTCAGCAAACTGACACAAGAACAGAAAAACAAACACCACATGTTCTCACTCATAGGCGAGTGATGAACAGTGAAAACACTTGGTCACGGGGAAAGGAACAACACTCACTGGGGTAGGTGGCTGGGTGTGGAGGGGAGGGGAGGGGAGGGACCGTGGGGGTGGGGGGTGTGGAGGGAGGGGAGGGGAGGGGAGGGGAGGGACCGTGGGGGTGGGGGGGTGTGGAGGGGAGGGGAGGGGAGGGACCGTGGGGGTGGGGGGTGTGGAGGGGAGGGGAGGGGAGGGACCGTGGGGGTGGGGGGTGTGGAGGGAGGGGAGGGGAGGGGAGGGGAGGGACCGTGGGGGTGGGGGGTGTGGAGGGGAGGGGAGGGGAGGGACCGTGGGGGTGGGGGGGGTGGAGGGAGGGGAGGGGAGGGACCGTGGGGGTGGGGGGGTGTGGAGGGGAGGGGAGGGGAGGGACCGTGGGGGTGGGGGGGTGTGGAGGGGAGGGGAGGGGAGGGACCGTGGGGGTGGGGGGTGTGGAGGGGAGGGGAGGGGAGGAGAGGGACAGTGGGGGTGGGGAGGATGGGGAGGGATAACACCGGGATAAATGCCTGGTGTGGGCGACGGGGGATGGAGACAGCAGACACCATGGCATGTGGGTACGTATGCAACAGTCCTGCAGGATGCAGGATATGCACGTGTACCCCAGAGCCCAAAGTACAATTAAAAAATAAACCATTGTGTTCTCACTCCGTGATGCCCCATCTTCTCAGGTCTCTCTGAGAATGCCACTGTGGTTGTCTTTTTATTTCATTTTTAAACAAGTTTATTGGGGCGTAACTGTCGCACAATACACCGCACTTAAGCTGTGCAGGGAGACGCGTCTGACCGATGCCTCTGCCCCAGAGCTTCCCTACCCCGTGGCCCCTCCGCTGGTTGGCTGCATTCCCCACTTCGCATTTTCTGGGGCTCCGCGTGGGTGGGGCTGCAACGTGCAGGCATCTTCGGCGTCCTCCCCGGCGGGGTGACTTCACCTGCCCACGCGCCTGCACGCTGCTTCCTTCCTTTCGTTGCTCTGTGGGTTCCGCTGGCGTGTTTTCAAGTCCCCTCTGCTCCCTGCTGGCTGTCTAGTGCCCCATCCCATCTCCAGGCACCCCCTACAGCGTGCTCGGGGACACCCCGGTCCTGAGAGGTGATAGGGTGAGGGGCCTGGGAGAGGCCAGGAGCTTTGGGGAAACAAGTGTGAGCAGCTGGTTTGCCGAGAGGAAGACAGTGAGTGGGGCTGGCTTCCAGGTGTGCGCAGAAGCCGGCCCTGGCACCGGGTTCCAGGAAAGACACGCTCGTTTTGGGCCCCACACGAGGAGCCAGGACCGGCTCACATCCGTCTCCCCATCCTGGCCTTAAGGCAGGGCTGTCACTAGGGAAGGTTTGGGGTGCGTTCTGGGATGAGCAGGTGATTGCTGAAGGGAAAAGGGGGGTCTGGAACGTCCCCTGGGGTCCCGGGATGAGCAGGTGATTGCTGAAGGGAAAGGGGGGTCTGGAACGTCCCCTGGGCACGTGCAGCTGTCTCTTTGTGCCTCCGCGTGGGTCACACGTGCAGATTCAGGGGAGTGAGTTTGAAACGTGGTGGAAATTCGGGCTGTGATGTCAGCAAGCTGCCGCGGACTGCGGCCGGCCAGTTTCATCCTCACAAGGAGGGAGTCCAGTACTCGGCTGCTGTTCTTACCTGCCGTCCTGTGAGCTCAGGAGTCCCCGCTGTCAGGCCCCGGTCTCTTTACCGGGCACGTTTCCCCCCCTCCCCACCCCCAGCTGCTTCTCCTCCAGAGCTGGATTCGGGACTGAAGGAGGGAAGCGGGCGGCACCGAGGCCAGGTCTCCCACGGGCAACCCCGGCACCCGCGACGGGTGGACGAGGGAAGGATGCTTTCCGGCAACAGCATTTCCCAAACTTCCTGAAAGTCTGGTTTAGCGAGTTGAACATCATTGGTCCCATGACCGCTGTATACGCATCTCTTGGTCCATAGAAGAAATCCGCGCTTCTGCGTCTCCCCAGATGTGAGCGGGCTCCTACAAAACCCTCAGTGACTTCCCTGGGGCAGGGTTCTCGCGGGCAGCCACGCCCAAATAATGTCCTTCCCAGTGAGCACAGAAGGAAGGGCAGCGGCGGCCCCAGGAAGTTCACTCCCAGATGAGCTTCGTGTAGAAATCACTGTCCCAAGAACTAGAATTCTAAGCTTCAGCATCACCAAGTGGGGAATCACTTCACCGTGGGGAATCACTTCACCGCGTGGAACCAAGTGAGAGGGTAAGACGGGCTGAAGAGGGTGGGTCTGACCCACGAACTCTGCTCAGGCCCCGGCGCCTGTTGTGCGAAGGTTAGGACAGTCCCAGCAGAGTGCCCCAGGGAGGTTATCTGGAGGAGAACGAGGCCTCCAGCTGCGTCTCCTCCACGTGAGGAGGGGAAATATTAGCTCCAGGAGAAGGTCCGATAGTAGCTGACGACAGGGAGAAATGGGTGTCTGACTCCCTGAAACCTGTGACTTGGGAGAAAGATCAGTGGGACGGCAGGGGATGGAGGACCTGGCTTCCCGGATGAAGACACTTATTAAATAACAATGACACAAATATTCTTCTTGCAGTATCCAGAAATCAAATAATGTGGAAATCACATTTACATAATGTGCATTTATGAAACACTACCCTAAAAATTATATTAGCTCTCCATTTGGGATATTGTGTAACCACTTAATAATAATAAAAGAGAAAAACAGCAAAATTATTTTAGAAGGCAAAGTTCTTGCTGTGTTTCTGGATAACTTTATTACAGTAATTAACAAGAAGAAAATAATATGATTACACTTCCTGCAAACAGAAGACCATGAAAGCCCTCGATGACGGAGAGTCCTGTTCTACCACAGAGAATTAGTCTGTTGGATTTCCACTTAAGCCGCTGAACGATCACTCAGCAGCAGCAAAACCAACAGATAAAAGGAACCGATGTGGCTGTCGTCAGGGGCAAAGCGTCTTGCTGCGGTTCTGGACCCACTGGAAGGTGGGGTCACTCAGAGGCGACTCACTTCTGCCTCAGGCTGTGTGGGCCGTGCTTGGTGTAGACGCATTTCTCTGCACCTCAGCGGAGGAGGCTCTGGGCAAGGGCGCCCTCAGTGGGGAAGACCCCTAGCAATGTCTTCCTGTCTTTCTGCAATCTGGAAAAAGAGTCCTCCTCCTAGGAGCTGCGCCCTGGAAACCTCAGGACCCTCTAATGTCTCTGACAAGGGGATGAGGAGAAGATGGAGCTGGGTCAGCAGCACCCTTTCCTGCGGGAGGGTTGGATCAGGGCAGCCAAGCCGGAGGTGGTGCCAGGATCCCCAGCCTGAGCTCTGGTGCCCGGCCGCTGGAGTGCGCTCAAGTGAGGCTCTGGCTCCTGGGCCTGGGGCGTAGGGTCCACCCTGGTCCCTGGAACCGGGACCTCACCTGCCATATCCGCCACCCAGAGGCGTCTGTGGCAGATGCCCCCACGCAGCACAGGGACGTGAGGATGCCCTGGGAATCCTCAACGCCTTGCATGACTTTTACCCCAGATGTTGTGTGGTAAAGAATTTAACCTTCTCCCCCTGGCTTCCGGAAGGCCATGTCTGAGCCCTGAGAATGTCGTGGCTGATGGCAGCGTCTTTGTACACCTTTGCTTTTCTTGGCTAATGCCAGATAGTCTATCAAGATGATTTGGGGGGTTGGGCCACGCCTGATAGTATTCAGGTGGGTGCCGACCAGCAGAAAGACCAACGGTGTGGTTTAGGGTGGGCCTTTGGTCACACAGCTCAACCTCCCGAAGGCTGGAGACTAAGGTCAGCTATGTGGGCGATCAGTCAATCAATCATGCCGACATAGCGGAGCCCCAGTAAAAGCTCTGGACAGGGAGCATCACGTGAGCTCCCCGGCTGGCAGTGATGCAGGCGTGTCATCTCGTGTACATGCCACGCCTGACCACGCAGGGAGAGGACAGCACGAGGCTCTCGTCCTCCTGGATTCTGCCCTGTGCGCGGCGTCCTTGGCTGACTTTAAACCGTGTCCTTTTTCTGTGGCAAACTGTAGCCATGAGTGTAACGGCTTTCAGTGAGTTCTATGAGTCTTTCTATCTCATTACAGAACTCGAGGGTGGTGTGGGGTTCCCGGAACTCGTGGCTGGTGTCAGAAGGGAGAGATGGTCTGGAGGACTGTTTTCTCTGTCTTCACACTTGGCTGAAGCTCTGGAGTTGGAGTTGGAATTGGAAGTGAAATTCACCAGAATGACCCGGACTCACTGAAACGTGTGGTTTGGGAAGAAGGACCTCTGGTTTCTGGATGGCCATGGGTCACATGTGGTGTGGAACCGCAGCTGCGCTGTGATCAGTCACAGGTGGTAGAAGTTTCCAGCAGAATTTGAAAATGATGGATCCAAATCACTGAGAACCGGCTGGCCAGATGCATGAGCAAAGAGGCTGACAAATACAGCTTCTCAGAAAGAAATACAGAATAGGGACTTATGAACAGAAGCCGCTGAGCCACCTGCCCTCCAGAAAACATTCTTTTTTTTTTTTTGAGACGGAGTCTCCCTCTGTCGCCCAGGCTGGAGTACAGTGGCTCGATCTCAGCTCACTGCAACCTCTGCCTTCTGGGTTCAAGTGATTCTTCTGCCTCAGCCTCCTGAGTAGCTGGGATGACAGGTATGTGCCACCATGCCTGGCTAACTTTTGTATTTTTTAGTAGACACGGGGTTTCACCATGTTGGCCAGGCTGGTCTCGAAATCCTGACCTCAAGTGATCCACCTGCCTCGGCCTCCGACAGTGCTGGGATTACAGGCATGAGCTACCACGTCCAGTCAGAAGGAATTCTTTATCTAGCAAGCTTGTAGGATAGAACACGTGCAGCTGGTCACATCTGGAGACTTTCTTGCCAAGATGTGCGACTGCTGGTCAGGTTCATAAACATCTCTATAAAAGGTTCGCTGCTGCAGGCGATGTCTAAAGAACACCTTGGTATGTGGGGGTCATACACTGGTCATCGTGGCGTTTTTGCTTCCAGATAAATGCACAGCAACGGGCTGTTCTCCTACTGTGATTCCAAACCTGTTGGCGAAGTCTCCGTAGAAGCTACAGCTAGGGTGGGAGGGTACAGGAAGCAGAGGCTGATGGGGTGAAGGCGAAAGTGCAGATGAAAATCAGAATGTTTGAGCAGACTTTATGTGACGGGGTTGCACCTGCTGTACCTGGGTGTGTCACGGGGGCAGATTCTGCATCTGGCTGGGAGGTGCTTTCCTAGGGCCACATGTAACACAGGAGACAGGTGTGTTAGTCCGTTCTCCTGCTGCTGATGAGGACCTGCCTGAGACTGGGCGACTCACGAAAGAAAGAGAGGTTTGATCGACTTACAGTTCCGCATGGCTGGGGAAGCCTCAGGATCATGGCGTAAGGCAGGGAGGAGCAGGTCACGTCTTACACGGATGGCAGCAGGCAAAGAGAGAGACAGCTTGTGCAGGGAACCTCCCCCATTTTTAAAACCATCAGGTGAAACTCATTCACCATTATGAGAAAGAAAAGACCTGCACCCATAATTCGGTCACCTCCCACTGGCTTTCTCCCATGACCCATGGGAATTGTGGGAGTCATAATTCTAGATGAGATGTGGGTGGGGACAGAGCAAAGCATCCCAACAGGTACATCCGCCTTTCAGCCAGCGCTGGCTGGGCACGCTACATGGAGCCAGTACGTCGTCCAAACCCACAGAGGTCATTAATTTGAAAGAATATGAAGCACCTGGGGGACAGAAAGGGCTTCCCCTTGAAAGAACACCCTGTTAGAAGCAGGAGCACGGCACACACCCTCTGTGTGGTCCAGCCCTGTGTGGAGCAGACCGAACTCACAGCAAAGCCTGTGAGCCCCATCCAGTGCTGACAACTGCAATTTTGGGCAGGAAAATTTCTGGTTGAGAGACATTTGCAGGCCATAGGCTTTGGTTGAGACTGTTTCTATGACTGAAGGACATACAGTAACCCCAGAACCTGAAATACCTGGAATGTCTTAAGCGATGCCAGAAACACTCCAATGGAGAGGTCCGTGCACAGAATTCCAGAATAAAATGGAAAGTTTACTTAATTTATGTGCACAGGTGCAGGTACGTGCTCCTGGGGGAATGTAGGAGGAGCTCATCACCCCATGAGCAGAGCCTCTTTTCCCAGAGGACTGACGTTGGAATCCTCTGAGGAGCTTCCAGATTCTGTCACCATGAAAACAGTGCCCAGCTGATCAGTGAATAGCTCTCAGCTGATCAGCAAGAAGCTGCTTGGTGTATGGATGGCAGGTCCAGGGAGAACGGAGGGCACACTATTTGGAAACCTCTCGGTCTGTTTTGTTTTTGTTTGTTTGTTTGTTTGTTTGTTTGTTTTTTGAGACAGGGTCTTGCTCTGTCACCGAGGCTGGAGTGCAGTGGAGTGATCACTGCTCATTGCAGCCTCAGACTCCCAGGCTTGAGCGATCCTCCCGTCTCAGCCTCCCTAGTAGCTGGGACTACAGGTGCACGCCACCACACCCTGCTAATTTTTTAAATCATTTGTAGATAGGGGGTCTGGCTATGCTGCTTAAGCTGGTCTTGAACTCCTGAGCTCAAGTGATCCTTCCTCCTCTGCCTCCCAAAGTGCTGCAATTACAGGCATGATTCTCTGATTAAAGAAGGAAAGGACAAAGCAGCTCCGTGGGTGGGCTGACTGGCGTGTGGTTTTCCTGTTTGAGTTTGTGCTGACTCATGGGTCGTAGCCAGTGGAAAACTAGTCTGTTAAAGAGGCAGCCCCATCAAAATCCCTGTGGGAGTTTCAGGGGTGCATTGAAGTAGCACATGACAACATCCATCAGAAGAGCCGCCTTCTAGGATTAGAAGGTGACCAGAACCAGCAAATGGGGGTCCTGGTGCAGTCACTTGGGGTGGTCACTGGGGCCCATGAAGCCGGGGTGTGGGGGCTGCCACAGGGCAGGGGTGGGCTGCAGCTGGACACGTCCCCCCAGCTGCACACACCCCCTCTGAGGCTCATGCAACGATCTGTGACACAGAGACAGAGACTGCAGATGGCCACGGGGCAGGTTTACCTGGAAGCAGAGGGGGTAGATTACTCTAGCTTCCTTCCCTTGCTTATCCCACCCAGTGAGAACCCTGGCACCCACCCTGTGCCATCCATTAGCCTAGTTGCCCAACTTCAGCATGCATGTATAGCGGCGTCAGAACTGTTCCCCCTCATGCCTGTGGGATGACACTGTCTAGCAGAGCACAGCGCTCAGGTGCAGTGTCCTTCAGTCTTACAGGCAGCACTCACTTCCACAGTTATTTAGGTCAGCACCTTTTCCTTCCACTCCCCTCAGTGAGATCGTTTTATACACTGGAAATACAGTTAGATGTTTTGTCATAGTTCGCATTCTTTCTGGAGAGCCTCAAACCTCCTAAATGACTTTTTAAAGTTTTGCATATATTAACATTTACCTTTTATTCTCTAAAGTCCTATGGATTTTGAGAATTGCATAATGTCGAGTATCGACCCTTATAGCATCATACAGAATATAGTACTTAAAGAATAGATTTCTTGTTCTAAAAATTCCTTTGCTTCACATTTTAACTTCCTTCATTCCCCTCGAACCCGACAACCATTGATATTGTCTATGTTATATAATAATTTTTGATACACACTTTATAGGCACTGTATAGTACATCACCTTTCAGACTAGCTTCTTTCATTTATCAATATACATTTAAGCTGTCTCCATGTCTTTCTGTGGCTTGACAGCTAATTTATTTTTATTACTGAATAATATTCCATTGTATGGATGTACTGAAGTTTGCTTATTCATTCACCTGTTGAAGGATAGCTTTGTTGCTTCTAATTTTTGGTGATAATGAATTAAGCTGCTATGAAAATTCACATGTACATTTTTCTGTGGACATAAAGTTTTCAAATCAGTTGGGTAAGTCATTAGGAGTGTGATTGCCCGACCATGTGGTAAGATTATGTTTAGCTTTCTAAGAAGTGCCAAACTATCTTCCAAAGCAGTTGCGCTATGTTGCATTCCCACCACCAGTGGGCGAGAGTTCCTGTTGCTCTGCGTACGCGTCAACATTTGGTATTGTCGGGTTGTTGGATTTTAGCCATTTGAATAGGCGTGTTATTTTTTAATTTTTAGTTCTCTAATGATGAATTATGTAATTATGTATATCAAATGTGCGTGTGGAAGTGCACACTTGACAAATATTCACTTCCCATGCGTATTTGATATCCGTGTATCTTTTCTGATGAGCTGTCCTGATCTTTTGTTCATTTTTAATTTGTTTTCTTACTAAATGTTAATAATTCTTTGTATAATTTGAATACAAGTCCTTAATAATTATTAGACATGCATTTTGCAAAGATTTTTCTCCCATTTCATGGACTGTCTTTATAGTCTGTTAACAATATCTTTTGCTGGCAGAAAATTTTAATCTAAATAATATCCCAGATTAATTTTTCTTTCATGAATCATGCTTTTGGAGTGCTATCTAAAAACATCACCAAACCCAGGGTCACTCAGAATTCCTCCTATGTTTTCTTCTAGACATTTTATAGTTTTGCATTTTACACTTATGTCTACCATCCATTTTGGGTTAATTTGGGGGGAAAGTGTTAGGCTCATGTCTAGGTTTGCTGTCCTTCCTATAGACCTCTGTTTGTTTCAGCATTGTTAGTAAAAAATAACTTTCTCTCCTTTGTTTCTTCATTTCTTTCTTTCCAACATAGATACCTTTCATTTCTTCTTCCTGTATGATTGCATCTGCTAGGAATTCCAGCGCAATGCTGAGTGGATGTGGTGAGCGGGGACATCCCTGCCTCGTTTGTGATCTTGTGAGAAAGTGACCAGCTTCTCACCAGTAAGTGTGATGTTTCCTTGTAGCTGTAAGTTTGCTTGTAAATGAACTTTATCAAGTCGAGAAATAGCATCTCTATTCCTAGTTTGCTGAGAATTTTTTCATGAACGGATGTAGGATTTGGTAAATGCTTTTTCTGAATCATTTGATATAATCATGTGATTTTTCTTCTTTAGCCTGTTGATACGGTAGATTAATTTTCAAGTATTGAAATAGCCTTGGATACCTGGGTAGCAGCACAGACTTTATTTTCTATGTGGTTGGCTATGATGTGATGCTTTGTCGAGGAGTTCTGTGCGTGTTCATGGGGGATATTGGTTTGTGGCTTTCCTTGTCTCCTTTGGTGTTAGAGTAGTGCCAGCAGCATAGAACGAGATAAAAAGTGTCTTCTCTATTTCTCTTTACTGGAAGAGATTGGGGAGAATTAATACTAATTTTTCCTTCCTTAAATATTTGGTAGAACTCACCAGTGAAACTACCTGAAAGTCGTGTGTTTTTTTGGTTGAGATCATTAATTATTCACTCAGCTTCTTTGTTATATACATGTAGACGTGGCAATTCAGATAACCTTTTTCTTTTTCTGTGATTTTTGATAGTTTCTATATTTCAAGGAGTTGGCTCATTTTGTCTAGCTATCAAATTTATGGGCATAGGATGGTTATGGTCTCCTTAATACTCTTTTAATGTTCAAAGAAGCGGTAGTGATGACTCTTTCATTTGTGATATTAGTAATTGGTGTCTTCTCTCTCTCTCTCTCTCTCTTTTTTTCTTTTGGTGCAGTCTGGCTTGAAGTTTGTGCCAATTTTGTTGATCTCTTTTAAAAAGTTTTTGGTTTAAGTGATTTTCTTTATTTTTTTCCATTTTACTTTCCATTGATTTCTGATCTAGTTCTGATTATTTGTGTTATTCTGCTCGTTTTAGCCTGAAATTGTTCTCTTTTTGGTGTCCTGAGATGGAATCTTAGGTTGTTGAATTTAGGTAGATACTTATTTCTTTATATTATGTGCATTTTAATGCTATTCAGATTCCTCTAAGCATTGAATTTCCTGCATCTCACAAATTTTGATAAATGATATTTTCATTTAGTTAAAAATATTATTTTTTATTTACCTTGAGATTTTTTCTTTGATCCATATGCTATTTAAAAGTACGCTGTTTAATTTTCAGATATTTGGGGAAAGCTAATTTTACTGTTGTTGACTTTTAATTTTATTCCATTGTGGTCTGAAATATCTTTTGTGTTTTTACTTTTTACATTTGTTAATGTGTGTTCTGGCCTGGAATGTGGTCCGATTTGATGAGTGTTCCGTGAGAGTTTGAGAATAATGCATATCCTACAACTAGATGGATTATTTCAGAAACGTCAGTTAGATCCAGTTGATCGTTAGTGGCATTCAGCCCGTCGGCGTCCTTCCTGATACAGGTTGGGAACACGGATATAGATGCGAATTGAAAACGCTCTGCGTCAGGCACGTATGCTTCACATGAAGCAATATAGTGTTATTCAAAGTTCCACTTATATTAGTTAAAATTGTATATTTTGAGCTCTAGGACAACCACTAAAATTTAAAAAAATATAAACATATCGTGTTGGTTCCCTAGTGATACCCTAATAGAGGAGCTAAATTGAAATTGTATAAAATGCTTCATTAAAACCAGAGAAGACAGTAAAAAGCAGTGTCTGTGGTAAAGAGAATAAACAAAGAGGAGTGGGATTAATAAATGGAAGCAGATACAAATGTGATACATATTAATCCAACTGTATGAACGATCACGTTGAACGTGAATGGTCTAAATAGACCAGTTAGAAGAGATTGTCGTATGTTATCTATAAGTAACTCATTTAATACAAAGATTTAGATAGGTTGAAAGTAAAATAATAAAGATACACTATGCCAACACTGATCAAAAGAAAATGAGAATAGCTAATTTAATTATAATAGCAGCAAGATACATACTCTTCTTAAACTCTCATGGAACATTCACAAAATTAGATCACATGTTGGGCCATAAACCATACATTAACAAACGTAAGACACAAAAATACAAAGAATCTTTCAGATCACAATGAAATAAAATTAGAAGCCATCAACAGTAAGATAGCTGGAAAATCCCCACGCATCTGGAAATTAAACAGCACACGCTGAAATGGCACATGAGTCAGAGAATTCTCAAGATAAATAAAAGTTAATATTCTGAATTAAATGAAAATGAAAATACAACTACTCATGAAATTTGTGGGATGCAGCAAAAGCAGTGCCTAGATAGGGCTATTGATAGATGTCATACGCATACGTTATAAAGGAGGAAATACCTAAATTCAGTAACCTAAGTTTCCATCCCAGGAAACTGCAGAAATATAATAATTTATGCCTAAAGCAATCAGGATAACAGATATAATAAAAATGAGATTGGAAATCAATAAAATTGAACACAGTAAAACAAGAGAGAAAATTATGGGATCACAACCTGGTTTTTCAAACCTTTTTCAAAAAGGCTAATACAACCGATGAACATCTAGCCAGGCTGACCAAGTGAAAAAGAGAGAAACCGCGAATTACTAACATCAGAAATAAAAAGAAGTCACCACCACTTCTCCCATAAATATTAAAAGAATCATTAAAAAAAACTATGAAAACTATGTCCACAAATTATATAACTTTGATGAAATGGAACAATTCTTTGAAAGATGCAAACTATCAAAACTCACAAAGCGGAATAATTTTAATCGGCCTATATATATGATATATATGTTAGAATACATACAAATATAACTAAATGAAAACTTAGTAAGTTCCCCAAACAGAAACCACCAGCCCAGATGGCTTCACTGGTTAATTCCACCAAACATTTAAGGGAAGAATTGGAATTTTCCACAAGCTCTTCCAGAAAACAGGAGCAGAGGGCTCACTTCCTGACTCATTCCCCATGGCTACCAGAACCCTAATACCAAAACCAGACAAAGCCTTTATCAAAAAGGAAGACTGCAGACCAGTGCCTCTCATGAGCACAGATACGAAAATCTCAACAAACTATCAGGAAATGGAATCCAGTAATGTTTAAAAATATTACACACTACACCTGCTAGGCTGAATTATATTCTCTCAAAAGATACTTGGAAGTCCTAAACCCTGGTCCCTGTGAAGGTGAACTTATGTGAAAACAGAGTCATTTCAGATATAATCAAGTTGCGATGAGGTCCTCAGGGTGGGCCCTGATCCAAAGCGTCTGGTGTCCTCATATAAAGAGGAGAAGAGACTCAGAAATGGAGACACACAGGGAAGATGGTCATATGAAGACAGAGCCAGAGTCTCAAGAGATGTTTGTACAAGATCAGGAACACCAAGGATGGCCAGCAACACTCGAAGCCAGGAGAGACGCCTGGAACAGGTTCTTCCTGAGAGCGTCCAGAGAGAACATGGCCTGGCTGACGACCGGACTTTAGATTTTTAGTCTCCAGAACTGTGAGAGAATACAATATTGTTGTTTAAGCCTCCTAGTCGTGGCACTTTGTTAGGGCAGCCCCAGGAAATGAATACACAGTAACAACTAAGTATGATGTGTTAATCCAGGCATGCAAGGATGGTTCATATTTTATATGAATTAAATATTTATATCAATTTTGTTAATATTTTATAATTATATTATTTTCATATTTTATATTTTTATTAATTATATTCATATTTTATATTAATTAAAAAGCAATATAATGTGCCACATCAATAAGATAAAGATGAAACATTTTATGATCATATTCAATAATGCAGAAAAAGCACTTAACAAACTCCAACAGCATCCGTGATAAAAAGTCTCAGCCAAGTAGAACCAGGTGGGGAGGGGTAGTGCCTGTCAACAAAAGGAGTCAAACTCCGTAGAATATGTGAAGAGATTTATTCTGAGCCAAGTGTGAGGACCATGAGCCGTGACACAGCCCCGGTTCCTGAGAACATGTGCTCAGGGTGGTCAGGCTAGTTAGGTGCTACACATTTTGGGAAGACATGAGGCATTAATCAATACATGTGAGGTACACGTTGGTTTGGCCTGAAAGGCATGACGACTCAGTGCAGAGCCTTCCAGGTCACACATGGATTAAAACACTGTCTGATTGACAATTTGTTGAAAGAGTTAAGCTATTATCTAAAGACCTGGAATCAATAGAAAGGAATGTCTGGGTTAAGATAAGAAGTTGTGGAGACCAAGGTTTTTATTACGCAGATAAAGCCTCCAGGTAGCAGGCTTCCCAGCTCTTATCAGACCTGAAAAGGTTCCAGACTGTTACTTAATTCTCTCCTGGATCAGGAAAAAGACCTGGAAAAGAAAGGGGATTCTTTACAGAGTGTAGACGTTCCCCACAAAAGAGTTTCACAGGGCCATCTCAAAACACGTCAAAAAAATGTATTTAGGGGTAAAATACTTCTATTTATTTTAGGACCTATTTATACTAAAGTCAGATTGGAATTTGGTATCTTATTGCTACAAAAAGTCTATTTTGTCTGTCTTAAGATCTCTATTTTAATGTTAATGCTTGCCTGAATTCCAAAGGGAGGCGGGTATAATGAGGCCTGTCTGACCCCCTCTTCTTGGCCTGAACTAGTTTTTCAGTTTAACTTTGGAATGTCCTTGGTTGAGAGGGGGTCCATCAATCAGTTGTGGGGCTCAGGAATTTAATTCTGGTTTGCATTCCTCAATCTGATAATGGACATCTTCAGAAACCTACAGCTCACGTGTGTAATATCAAGAAACTAGAATTTTTCTGCTAAGATCAGGGAGAAACCAAGGATCCTGCTTTTCACCACCTGTACACAGCATCACACTGGGATTCCTAGCAGGCACGGTAAGCCAAGACATGGCCAGACCACCAGCAAGATGGCTGACCAGAGCCCTTAGCACACGTCCCCTCTGTAAGCTCTTTTAGGCTGACTGACTACACCGTGGACGGCATGGTAACCTCTGTGACCTGCACATACACCTCCGGGTGAGTTCCTGGAACTAGAAAGTCTGAAGTAACTAGAAAACCATAAAAGGGAAGAATGACCAACCCGTGCGGCACCTAATTAACTTTGAGACATTCTTCTATTGTTCCTTATTCCCGCCTCAACTGATAAGGCAACTGGACTTTGTAGCCAACCTTGCTCAACTGATAGGTCAATCTCATCACTCCAGACCCTACGACCCCCTCCCCACTTGCAAAAACCGCCCTGAACTGTAACTTCTGTAACTTCACACTGCCCACCCAAACCTATAAAACCACCTCCTATCCCAATGCCCTCTGCCGACTCTGAATTCAGCCTGCCTGCACCCAAGTGAATAAACAGCCATGTTGCTCACACGAAGCCTGTTTGGGGGGTCTTTTCATTCAGAGCGCATTTTAACACCCTTCACAAAGGCAGCCGAAGCAACCAGTAAACAACTACATTTTAACAAAAATAACTTGAAAAGAGCACCAAGTGCATGGAAGGAGTCACAGAAACCCCGGTGAGCACAGACACTCAGGGTGGCCACGTGGAGGACGGAAGGATGGCTCCCTGTAGCGGGAGGAAACAGAAGGTCCCAGAAGCCCCCATCAACATCTCGCACACCTTCAGTTGTGGGGTCCCCTGTAGTCCTCACAGGGACTGAGCGTGGCAGAAGGAGCTGCTTGGAGTCCACACTGCTGTGCTCCCCACAGAAGAAGCTGACACTGTGCCCTGACCCTTGTAAGCCAAAAGTAAACTTCTAAGCCCCCCAAGTGACTGATGGACTCCCCTCTCAGCCGAAGCCATCCCCAGGCCATGATGGGAAGGGAATGCTGGACAGGCCTCATCATCCCTGCCTCCCTCTGGAATTCAGGCACAGCTGACCAGCATTATCATTAAAACAGAGATCTTAAGACTGAGGGAGGGGACTCTTTGTAGCAATAATATACCAAATTGCAGCTGACTGCAGCATAGCATTGGGACAAATAGCAGGCCCTGAAAGAAACCAGCACATTTTACCAAAAAATATACCTATTTGATGTTTTTTTTTTCTTCTTCTTCTTTTTGAGACGGAGTTTCGCTCTTGTTACCCGGCCTGGAGTGCAATGGCGCGATCTCGGCTCACCGCAACCTCCACCTCCTGGGTTTAAGCAATTCTCCTGCCTCAGCCTCCCAAGTAGCTGGGATTACAGGCACGCGCCACCATGCCCAGCTAATTTTTTTGTATTTTTAGTAGAGACGGGGTTTCACCTTGTTGACCAGGATGGTCTCGATCTCTTGACCTCGTGATCCACCCGCCTCGGCCTCCCAAAGTGCTGGGATTACAGGCGTGAGCCACCGCACCCGGCCTATTTGATGTGTTTTTAAATGGCACTGCAAAGCTGTCTCTTGTGGGGGAAATTTACATTCTGTAGGGAATCTCTTTCTCTTACTAAATCTTTTCAGGAGAGTCTAGCACCTTTCAAGGACTGAAAAGAAGACATTGGCCGTCTGCTGTCTCTGAAGCCCGCTCCCTGGATGCTTCACCTGCATAGTGAGGACTTGGCTTCCATGACCCCCACTTACGTTAACCTCAGGCATTTCTTCCTGTTGATTTCAACTCTTTAGGCAAAATTTAGCTCTTTCAATCAATCACCAGTCAGCAAATCTGTGAATGTACCTATGATCTGGAAGCCCTCTCGCCCCACCCCTCCAGATGTCCTGCCTTTCAGACCGAACCAGTGTATACCTCGCATGTATTGACTGATGTCTGCCTGTAGCTTCTGCCCCCAAAAATGTACAAAATCAAGCTGTGACCCAACCACCCGGGCACATGTTCTCAGGACCTCCGGAGGCTGGGCCGCAGAACACAATCCTTAGCCTTGGCAAAAACCTTCCAAACTGGTTGAGACTTGTCTCGGATACTTTTTGGTTTACACTCTGTGGCCCCCACAGCTACTGTGTTACCTGTTAACCAAAGTCAGTGACTGGCACAGGAGTCTCCATCAATCAAGGGTTATTAAGCCAGAGCTTGGGGGTGTGTCGGGGGGAAAAACGAGTTGCAGACGTGTCTGTGTCTGATGTTATCCAAACAGGTTTTCAGGAGGTAGGTTTAGAATTTACACATTCTTACAGGGTGAAGGCAGGTAGGGTGGCGGGTGGGCAGAAGAATGGTTGATCTCATCTTGTCTTTGTTCTGTATCCAGGAAGATGGGCATCTTCAGTGCGGAATCTGGCAGCCTCTAGTTTTAGGAGCTGGACACAGAGTGCAGACCTAAAGTTACAACTGACACGTCCTTTTTTAAGCAGATAGGCAGCCTTGAAAGGTTGCAAGGCTTCAGGATGCCCGGTGTCTTTTGCCTTTCTGTGGAGGTCTGGCGAATGGATAATTATTTGGCGCAAGATCGTAAAGTGCTGACTATGTATTTGGGGAAAAGATGGCAGTGTTGTGTGACTGTCTCAATGTTTAACCTTCCCTCTGGCATCACAAGTTTGGAGGTCCTGACATGTTTTATTTCCATCTCATGCTCTGTGTTGGGATGAGGATGACTGCTGGAGTGTGTCTTGCTCCCGGGGTGAGTAGCCATGGCACCCTTCATACCTGAGGTTCAGCTGCCACCAAGCCACCCTTCCTGGTGGCCCAACATCCCAAGCTGAGCTGTGAGCAGCTGTTACACCCTTTCCCTTGGGGCCAAGCAGTGATGGAGTGGGTCCACCTCTCTCTCTCTCCCCCTCCCCACAGCCCCAGGTCTGAACTGAAATTGCACACTCCCCCCTGAAGAAACAGTGCTTAGGAAAAGCCACTTTGCCTACATCTCTCAGCTGTGGCTGGGCCCTGCCCTGAGGGGCCCCTTGGCTGGAGCTGAAGCCACACACTCCCTCCACTGCTGCTTTGACAGTGGCACCAAGTACCTCTCCTGGTCATGGCCGCACCCTGTCCCATGGGACTGGAGTAGAAGCTGCACACTGCTTCCCAAGGATAGGATGCAGGGCTTTGTGGGAGCCATTCCGTACCCCTCCCAGTCACTGCTGAGCCCTGCCCCTCAACACCAGGCACCCCAGGGAAACAGTGCCCTGGCTGCCCAGAGCAGTCACAACTCCCTAGTTCCTATGTTGGAGTAGTGTCCTGACGCCCAGGAAGTGGTGGTGGTGTCACCCAGGGTGGTCGTGCGTCCTAGCACCCAAGCTGCAGTAGTGCCCTGCTCCCCAGGGAATGGTGTCTGCGCTGCAAAGAGTCCTTCAGAGCTCGGTTACAGTGACACGTTGCTCCCTGGGGAGTCAGTGCCCTGGCCAAGCTGAACAGCTGCACGTCCCTGGGGGAGCTGATGTCGTACTCCACATCCCAGGGAAGCAGCAATGACTCAGTGGACACACGCACTCTACAGGCCAAGCAACTCCAGTGCCCTGATCCTAAAATTCATATGGAACCACAAAAGATGCCAAATAGCCAAAGCAATCCTGAGCGAAAGGGGCACAGTTGGAGGCCTCACACTGTCCGGCTTCAAATATACTACAAAGCAGCAGAAACCAAATAGCAGGATACTAGCGTAAAAAAAAACACGTAAGCCGGCGGAACAGGACGCAGAACCCGGAAATGAAAACACGTAAGCCGGCGGAACCGGACGCAGAACCCGGAAATGAAAACACGTAAGCCGGCGGAACCGGACGCAGAACCCGGAAATGAAAACACGTAAGCCGGCGGAACCGGACGCAGAACCCGGAAATAAATTCATATATTTAAAGCCAACTGATTTGATACTAAGTCGCCAAGAACACTCACTGGGGAAGAAACAGTCTCTTCAACAAGTAACGCTGGGAAAACTGGACATCTCTATGAAAACTAGACCACTCTTACCACACGCAGCAATCAAGTCAAAATGAATCACACTCTTAACTGCAAGACTTGAAACGATGACATAACTAGAAGAAAACAGGGATATGTCTCAGGACAGTGAGCAAGGGATTTGTGGAGAAGACCTCAGAAGCACAGGCAACAGACATCAAAATAGACAGAAGGGACTATACAAGCTAAAAAACTTCTGCACAGGAAAGGAAACAGCAATAGAGTGAAAAGAGAAACTACTGAATGGAAGAAAAGATTTCCAAACTGTTCATCCCAAGGGATTGATAGCCAGCATATACAAAGAACTCAAACAACACAACAGCAAAAAAACAGAAACCATCTCATTTAAAAATGGACAAATAAGCAGAATAGATATTGCTCAAAAGAGGACATAAAAACGGCCAGCAGGTATACGAATAAATGCTCATCATCACCATCATCAGAGAACTGCAAATCGAAACTACAATGAGGCATCACCCCAGTTAGAATGGCCATTATCAAAAAGAACTAACAAAGGCTGGCATGGATGCAGAGAAAGGGGAGCTCTTACACACGGTGTGAACGGAAGTCAGCACAGCAATTATGGAAAAGCCCCACGGAGGTTCCTCCAGGTGCTGCGTGATCCAGGAATCCCACGGCTGCATCAATACCTAATGAAAGAAAGTCAGTCAGTCAAAGAGGTACCTGCACTCCCAGGTTTATCGCAGCACCACTTACAATAGGCACAATATTGAATCAACCCACATGCTCAACGACAGATGGATGCACAGGGAAACTGTGGTATACACGTCCAGTGTAGTATTGTTTAACCGTTAAATACATGAAGTTCTTTTATTCGTGGCAGCGTGGATGGGCGTGGAGGACATTGTGTTAAGTGAAATAAGCCAAGCACAGAAAGACAGATGCCACATGTTCTCACTCATACGTGGAAGCCAAAAGAGTTGACCTCGTAAAATAGAGTAGAAGGTGGCACTAGAGGCTGGGAAGGGCAGGGAGGAGGAGGAAATGGCCGGAAGTTCGTAGTGAAGGCGGAAGTGCGGCCAGACAGGAGGAGTAAGTCCTGGTGTCCTGTACCTCTGTAAGGTGACTGTACCTAACAGCAATTTGTTGCCTATTTTCAAATCGCTTAGAAGAGAGGATTTTGAATGATCCCAAGACAAAGAGATGATAAACGTTTGAGGTGATGGACATGCTGATTACCCTGATGTCATCATTACACATTGTACACGTGTATGGAGCTCTCACACCGTACCCCGTCAGCACGTACCAGTACCGTGTGGCCACTAAAAATAATAATACGAGGAAAAAGAAAACAACAGGAGAAGAAAGGGGGAGGTATACAGATTAAGAAGGAAACAGTAAAATTGCCTGTGTTCACAAAGTATGATCGTCTGCGTAAAAATCCCAAGACTGGTCAAAAACAGAACAGAAAGCCCTAGAACTCACAAGTGATAAGACAAGGTCACAGGCTACAAACTTTGCAGAAGGGTCAACTGATTTTCTAAATATCTGCAATAATCAATTACATTTTGATTCCAGACCCAGCAGCTTTGAGAGGCGGTACGTTCTCTGGCCAGCCACGGGGGTCCCAACACCCCACGGGGCGTCTGGGCCAGGCTGTGCTCCCTCAGAAAGCTCCAGGCACTCTGAGACCTTCCACCAGCACTTTGCTGGATGAGTTGGAGCCATCGTTTGAGGATTGCTTTGCTTCTCTGGTGAGTCAGGATTATGTCAATAGCACTGATCAGGAAGAAATTCCAATTGGTGGTGATGAGTGCACCCAGAAGTTTCTGGCTGTTGTAATACAGAATGGTTTTTCCTAGAAAAAAAAAGACTGCAGTTATCTGTTAAAAAACAAACCAAAGCTGGTTGTTAAAGAGTTCACGACATCGGCTCATTTCCTGACGTGAATACTTGAATAACAGTGCAAGAGGTCTTGGAATTAAGGAGTGAGTTATAGCAGAGCCGAGGGTCTGGTGATGAGCTGAGCGCAACGAGATGATGATTGTCCATGCAGGAAGGCCGTGTGTCCTGTGCCATGAAGGCAGGCAGGTTTACAGCTCATCTGCCTTCTCTTTTTGCTTTCCCCGACTCCTTTTCCCTAATTAGGACTCCGTGGTATTGGCAGATGCCTGCTGAAGGTGCGCCGAGGAGCCCTGGGGGTGCTGGCTGCCTTCTGCTGCTGAACGCTGACGTCCTCCAGCTCACGCAGCCAATGCCTCTGCCTGTCAAGTGCCTCTGCACCTGTGATTACCAGCCTGAAGCCAAGACATCCCCTCAGTGAGAATGTGCAGGTCAAACCAAGCTCTTGAAAGCTTATATTAGATGACCTCAAGATGGTTAACCTGGTCGCCACGTGGTGATTAGAAACTCTGGCAGCTTTAGGTTTGTTTATGAAAAACCTAAATAAATAGATTAAGTTTTAAGCACTCTTTTAAATGGGTTCTCAGAGAAAAGATTATTGGGAGTTTGTTCTACTTGGTGCTTAGTGAAAATATTTTGAAATATTTTGAAATAATGTATGTACCAACTATTACCATTCTTCATTAAATTCAAAGGTTTTATGTCAAATTGAAATTTTTCCAAAACATATTTCAAGTACAAATTACCATTTGTAATGGCACCAAAAAGTGAAAATATTTAGGTATTAGTCAAACAAAATGTGCATGGGATCTGCTGTAGAAACTTCAGTATCCCGATGTGAAGGTTGCCCTTCTAATGAGGGGAGAATCTGTGAATCCGTGTTTGCGGACGGGAAGACGCCACTGTCAAGATGTGAAGTCCTCCCAGCTTGATCTATAGATTTAATGCAAGTCCAGTCAAAAGCCCAGAAAATGATTTTGAAGATCTGAACAGATTTAAGGTTATATAGAAAGTCAAAAAACTCCAAATATCCAAGAAAACATTGAAGAAGAACAAAGTAGAATCTGACACCACCTGACTTCAATTACTGTGAAGATACAGTGATCACAGGAGTGCGGTCCTGAATCTGACACCACCTGACTTCAATTACTGTGAAGACACAGTGATCACAGGAGTGCGGTCCTGAATCTGACACCACCTGACTTCAGTTAGTGTGAAGATACAGTGATCACAGGAGTGCGGTCCTGAATCTAACACCACCTGACTTCAATTACGGTGAAGATACAGTGATCACAGGAGTGCGGTCCTGAATCTGACACCACCTGACTTCAATTACTGTGAAGACACAGTGATCACAGGAGTGCGGTCCTGAATCTGACACCACCTAACTTCAATTAGTGTGAAGATACAGTGATCACAGGAGTGCGGTCCTGAATCTGACACCACCTGACTTCAATTACTGTGAAGATACAGTGATCACAGGAGTGCGGTCCTGAATCTGACACCACCTGACTTCAATTACTGTGAAGATACAGTGATCACAGGAGTGCGGTCCTGAATCTGACACCACCTGACTTCAATTAGTGTGAAGATACAGTGATCACAGGAGTGCGGTCCTGAATCTGACACCACCTGACTTCAATTACTGTGAAGACACAGTGATCGCAGGAGTGCGGTCCTGAATCTGACACCACCTGACTTCAATTACTGTGAAGACACAGTGATCGCAGGAGTGCGGTCCTGAATCTAACACCACCTGACTTCAATTAGTGTGAAGACACAGTGATCACAGGAGTGTGGTCCTGAATCTGACACCACCTGACTTCAGTTAGTGTGAAGACACAGTGATCACAGGAGTGCGGGCCTGAATCTGACACCACCTGACTTCAATTACGGTGAAGATACAGTGATCACAGGAGTGCGGTCCTGAGTCTGACACCACCTGACTTCAATGACTGTGAAGACACAGTGATCACAGGAGTGCGGTCCTGAATCTGACACCACCTGACTTCAGTTAGTGTGAAGATACAGTGATCACAGGAGTGCGGTCCTGAATCTAACACCACCTGACTTCAATTACGGTGAAGATACAGTGATCACAGGAGTGCGGTCCTGAATCTGACACCACCTGACTTCAATTACTGTGAAGACACAGTGATCACAGGAGTGTGGTCCTGAATCTGACACCACCTGACTTCAGTTAGTGTGAAGACACAGTGATCACAGGAGTGCGGTCCTGAATCTGACACCACCTGACTTCAATTACTGTGAAGACACAGTGATCACAGGAGTGCGGTCCTGAATCTGACACCACCTGACTTCAATTACGGTGAAGATACAGTGATCACAGGAGTGCGGTCCTGAATCTGACACCACCTGACTTCAATTACTGTGAAGACACAGTGATCACAGGAGTGCGGTCCTGAATCTGACACCACCTGACTTCAATTACGGTGAAGATACAGTGATCACAGGAGTGCGGTCCTGAATCTGACACCACCTGACTTCAATTACGGTGAAGACACTGTGATCACAGGAGTGCGGTCCTGAATCTGACACCACCTGACTTCAGTTAGTGTGAAGACACAGTGATCACAGGAGTGCGGTCCTGAATCTGACACCACCTGACTTCAATTACGGTGAAGATACAGTGATCACAGGAGTGTGGTCCTGAATCTGACACCACCTGACTTCAATTATTGTGAAGATACAGTGATCACAGGAGTGCGGTCCTGAATCTGACACCACCTGACTTCAATTAGTGTGAAGATACAGTGATCACAGGAGTGCGGGCCTGAATCTGACACCACCTGACTTCAATTACGGTGAAGATACAGTGATCACAGGAGTGCGGGCCTGAATCTGACACCACCTGACTTCAATTACGGTGAAGACACTGTGATCACAGGAGTGCGGTCCTGAATCTGACACCACCTGACTTCAGTTAGTGTGAAGACACAGTGATCACAGGAGTGCGGTCCTGAATCTGACACCACCTGACTTCAATTACGGTGAAGATACAGTGATCACAGGAGTGCGGTCCTGAATCTGACACCACCTGACTTCAATTATTGTGAAGATACAGTGATCACAGGAGTGCGGTCCTGAATCTGACACCACCTGACTTCAATTAGTGTGAAGACACAGTGATCACAGGAGTGCGGTCCTGAATCTGACACCACCTGACTTCAATTAGTGTGAAGACACAGTGATCACAGGAGTGTGGTCCTGAATCTGACACCACCTGACTTCAATTACTGTGAAGACACAGTGATCACAGGAGTGCGGTCCTGAATCTGACACCACCTGACTTCAATTACGGTGAAGATACAGTGATCACAGGAGTGCGGTCCTGAATCTGACACCACCTGACTTCAATTACGGTGAAGATACAGTGATCACAGGAGTGCGGTCCTGAATCTGACACCACCTGACTTCAATTACGGTGAAGATACAGTGATCACAGGAGTGCGGTCCTGAATCTGACACCACCTGACTTCAATTACGGTGAAGATACAGTGATCACAGGAGTGCGGTCCTGAATCTGACACCACCTGACTTCAATTACGGTGAAGATACAGTGATCACAGGAGTGCGGGCCTGGTGGAAGAACAGACACATGGATCAGTGAACCGGGACAGCGAGCAGAGAAACAGACCTTCCCAGATATCCTCAACTGGTCTTCCAGAAAGGAAGAAGACAGTTCACAAGACAATAGACTGTCTTTCCAACAAATGGTGCTGACACAATTAAAAGGCCATAGGCAAGAGAGGAAAGAAAGGAGAGAAAGAGAGAGAGAAAGAAAGGAAGGAAGGAGAGAGGAGGGAAGGAAGGAAGGAAGGAAAGTGAGTGTAGTCACTGACCTTACACCCTTCACAAATCATAAGTCAAAATGGAACATAGATGGAAATGTAAAATACCAAGCTATAAAACTCCTAGAAGAAAACAGAAAAGAGAGTTGAAAATCTAGGTGACTTTGTATTTGTAGACAAATTCTGTTATGTAAGACCAGAAATACATACAGTCCATGAAAGAAAATAATCATAACTGGGTTTATTAAAATTAAAACCATCTGCTCCGCAAACGACACCTAAAAGAATGTAAAAACAAGACGTAGACTGGGTGAAAATCTTTGCCAAACACGTGTGACAAGAACTGGCATCCACACGCTACGAAGGCCGGTGCAGCGGCTAGCACCTGGAATCCCAGCGCTTTGGGAGACTGCGGTGGGAGGGCCCCTTGAGCCCAGGAGTTCGAGACCAGCCTGTGCAACATAGTGAGATCCTGTCTCTACAAAAATAGAAAATCAGCTGGCTGTGCCTGTGGTCCCAGCTCCTCGGGAGGCTGAGAAGGGAGGATCACTTAAGCTCAGGAGGCTGAGGCTGCAATGATTCATAATGGCACCACTGCACTCCAGCTGGGTGGCAGAGTCACACCCTGTCTCAAAAACAAACAAAATATACGAAGAACACTCACAACTCAGTAATGAACTCTTAAAACTTAGAAAACAAACAGCCCATTAAAAAATGGGTAAAAAGTCTGAATTCATACCTCACCAAAATGGATACACAGATGGCAAAAATACAGAAAGATGCTTCTCACCGCGTGTTATGAGGAGCTGCGGACGAAGCCACGGTGAGAAGCCTCTGCACACCCACGGGCACGTGGGGCATCCACATGGGTGACCCCTGGAGGCCTGGGAGCCGCAGGAGCCCGTGCCTGCGTCCGGCGGGAGTGCCGCGTGGCAGAGCCGTGCGGGGGGCAGCTCGGTATTTCTCACAGAAGTCACCACAGCCCCACCCAGGCCCCAGCATCACAGTCCTTGGAATGGACGCGGCTGAAGGGAAAACTCCCCAGAAACAGGGTCTGGCTGGTGAGGATCTTAAAGAGGAAGGGTCGGGTGGCTGGGCTGGGGAGGAGCTTGGGTTGGGGGCACCGGAGAGTCCCTGGAGGGTGTCGGGGGGGCGGTTAGAGGGCTGGGGTTGGGGCACAGTGGGAGGGAGTGGTGAGAGGTGAAGGGTTAGGGTGGGAGGGCTGGGAGAGGGGGTCAGGGAGATAGCGTCAGGGGCTTGTGGAGGGAGGTGGGGTGGGGTCTGGGTGTGGCCGAACCTCACAGAAGACCCACTGGCCATGCCCCCCATGGTGGGACGACTCCGTTCTCTGGCCGGACAGGACGTGCTGGAGCAGGAGGGACGGGGCACTCGGCCAGAGCGGCCAGAGCAGCATGAGCGGCCACAGTGGTCACTGAGCAAACCTGACACCCAGGGACCGCAGCGTGGGCACCCAGGCAGCCACAGGCCAGCCCCTCCTGCCCACCCATTGCACTGGGCAGACTGCTGGAGGTCTGGGGCCAGAGCATGGAAGGAACGGAGCAGAGGGTGCTCTGAGGGCCAAGGGCAGGGAGGAAACAGCCCCTCCTGGAAGCTTAGCCCCGCCGACTGCTGAGGAACCCAGAGCAAGACCCTCTGTGTCTCAGAGCCTTACTTCCTGCCTCACGACCGTCAGGCAAGACCCTTCCCAGGGAGCTGAGGATGGGGCGCGCAGAGAAAGCTGAGGGCTTCAGCAGAGGGCAGGCCCCTTCCCTGGCCCCTGAGCCCTGCCCCTCTCGCGCTGTGGCCAAGTCAGGGTTAACGCCAGCCCCCTCCTCCAGGCAGGCTCCCCTCCTCCCTCAGCTGCTGCCCCCTGCATCCCCCCACGCAGGTGCATAGCAGGGTCCCCATCCTGCAGCTCCCTTCCCCGGGTGGGGAGCCCCCAGGAGACGCAGGGCCTCCCTGCAGGGCCTGTCTCAGGGCCACCTGTGTCTCATGGGCTCCCAGCCCAGGAAAGCAAGGTCACAAGCCAATATTTGCCTATGCGGGCAGACGCCTGACCCCTCTGCCTGCTTTCCCACCCCAAAGCATGCTGCCGATCTCCTAAGCTGGAGGGGCCTGGGGGCGTTCCGTCTGCAGCGTGACGTGTCTTCCCACTTTTTCAGGTTTATTGCTACGTCTTTTAGAAATGCGTTCAGGGTTTTGTTGCACAGGCTTTACACATTTCTTAATAAGTTTATGTCCAGAATTTTACCGTTTTGTTGTTACTGTTACTTTTCTGTGTGCTGTTGACAGCTGAAGCCTTCCGTGTTTGGCTGTTACTTGTATACGGTGTATCACTGACACATTAATGTTATATTCTGTCACGTGCTGAGCTGCCTCAGGGTCTGCGTTTTCTCCATCATTGCATATCAGATGGGCTGCTCTCCTCTTTCCGGTTTTGTGCCTCCGTCTACTCCTGTGGAATGCTGTTAGCCGACGGACGTCGTGCGAGCTCCTGCTTTCTTCCCGATTTCTCAGGAGCAACTGTGGTCTTGTCCCAGGAAGTGAGATGCTGGCTTGTATGTGCCTCTGTGTGTGTGCGCGTGCGTATTTGTGTGTGTGTAAGAAATGATCCATTGATTCCAATTTGTTAACTTATTTTGAACAAGGAATGGATGTTGTAATGTTGTAGTTTTTCTGTTTTTTGAGACGGAGTCTCGCTCTGTCGCCAGGCTGGAGTGTAGTGGCGCGATCTCAGCTCACTGCAACCTCCGAGCTGAACTGCTGAACCGCCGTTCTCCTGCCTCAGGCTTCCGAGCAGCTGGGACTACAGGTGCGCGCCACGCCCAGCTAAATTTTGTATTTTTAGTAGAGACAGGGTT
Organism: Aotus nancymaae; assembly: GCF_030222135.1. Classification (NCBI taxonomy): domain Eukaryota; kingdom Metazoa; phylum Chordata; class Mammalia; order Primates; family Aotidae; genus Aotus; species Aotus nancymaae. Next base: position 5,723,297 of record NW_026988444.1, read on the forward strand.
TCACCATGTGGACCAGAATGGTCTTAATCTCTTGACCTCGTGATCGGCCCGCTCGGCCTCCCAAAGTGCAGGGTCACAGGCACGAGCCACCGTGCCCGGCCCGTAGCTTCTTTTTAAGTGTCAGTGGAAATACCCGCACGATTTTACCCCTAGAGCTGCTGACAGGCGAGTTATTAGAACAATGTGCTGCTGTCAAACCGCTTTTGATTCTTGATGTTCCACTGCCATCGGGCCATTGCTATCTTACTGTTTCTGAATTATATTTGCTAATACTTTAATTCTTATTTTATATTAGCATTCACTGAAGAAATTAGTCTATAATTTTATATTCTATGTTGCTTAATTTTTTAAAGAAATAAGATTTGATTACTTCTTTGTTTTTAATTTATTAATTTCTGTTTCCATCTTTTTAAAACTCTGCTTCCACTGATTTTTACTGCTATTCCCTTCTACCTTTTTGAAGCGGGTATTTGACTTATTTTGTTTTATTCCATTGATGCGAATATGCACAGCTCTTCATTTTCCTCTGAGAACTGCACAGACCCTTTGGTCAGGCTGGCTCTGCCCCTCCAGGAGTCTTGTGGAGTTTGTGGTGCAGGAGGGCGCCTGCTGAGGTCCCGATGCGCAGATGTTCACAGCTGTGATGTCTTCGCTGTAACTGGTCAGCTTCAACATAGCAAGGAGACTTCTTGTCTCATTAAATACGCTTGGACCTCAGTTTCACCTACTCATATATCAGGGCCACAGCCCCTATCTTATTTCCATTTGCCAGTCCCGTTATTTTTATCCGATTTAACATGTCTTCTATGAGTGAATAAAGTTGGGGTTTGCTTTGCGAGCCTCTGCCAATGTGTACATTTCAGTAGGCGAGTTACAGAGATTCACCTTTCTTGCTGTGATTGGCATGTCTGGCCTCAACTCTGTATATTTTGTGTGTTGTGTGATATTTACCACATTTGTGGCTACAGGGAGCGGGGAAGTCCACACAGAAGATGGGCCTAGGGGAGCGCAGAGGTGAGGGGTGAGCACCCAGGGTCATGGGTGTGCTCTGAGAGGAGGAGGTGACAACCTGTGTGTCACTGCTCCTGGCCAGTTCCCAAGAGGACACCATGTGCCACACCTGCCAGCACACACACAGCCCGCTAAAGCCCCCCCAACACCCTCACGATGAAGAGCAGTTCATGGGCGGGGCTGGCCACAGAACTGCAAGGTGGCAGCTTCACAGCATCGTCCGGGAGGCTCCTCCCCACACCTCAGAGCTCCTCAGGAACTACTGCCCGCTGCACACGGGCGCCCGGCCAGCGTCACGGGGAACCTGGGATCAGTACCCTCCTGGCCACGGCACACTGACCTCACCATGGACAGAGGCAGGTGGGTCCTAGAGCGAACCCCGGATGTCCAGCCCACTCTGCAGGGGCAGCCCTGGGCTGGAAGCAGCCTCCTGGGAGCAGGACTCAGCGCATCTCTGCAGAGCTACCTTCCAGGCACAGCTTGGTCAGAAGGAACCTGGGGCCGGGCTCTGGCCAACCTGCCAATGACTTCACCAGGCAGTGCCCAGACACAGACACAGGGGTGGCAAACGGAAGCCCAGGCGTCCAGGGCAGATGTGATGTCACTGCAGGGCCAGGTCCTGAACCCTCACCCCCTGGGGTGGCAGCCCCGGCTCCGGGCAAGCCGGGAGCCACCTGTTCTTCCTGAAGGCCCACAAGCGCGCCAGCAGCACCGTCCTGAACAGCCTGCGGCGCTCCGGGTGGAAGCACCGTCTCACCTTCGCTCCGCTCCCCACCAAGCCTCCCATTTCTTCTACTCACGCTACTTCTCGGCCAGTGCCGTGGGGGGCTTCCCCAGAGGCCGGAGCCCTCACTTCCACATCGTGAGCCAGCACCTGAGGTTCCAGCCCACGGAGGTGTCCTGGGCCCTGAGCCTGGGGTGCGGGAGGGCGGGTGAGGACCCACACTCTAGGTGGATGCCACCTGCACCCCGCACAGCTTCACGGGGACCCCAGGGGACCCCTCAGGTCTGGAAAAGCCTCTTCCCTTCCAAGGGTGAATTCCCTGCGCGTCTCTCCTGGAGAACCGGGCTCTCTGAGTAGGGAGGGGAGGTGTCTGCAGGAGAGCGCTGGGGTGGCCGTTCCTGTCCTGGGGGTTCTGGGGAGTGGTCCGTGGCGGACCCCGAGTTCGGATAGAAGGGGGAGCTCGCCCCCTCCTCCAGGCGCCTCTGGATGGACTGCGGGGAGCTCCGCCGGGACAGGGCGATGGAAGCTCCGCCTGGGTGGGGCCCAAGGCGACTCCGGCCTTTGGAGCCCTGGAGAGTCCCCGGAGCCAGCCGCCGTCGTGGGCACACAGGCCCTTTCCCGCCCGGGTGCGGCGCGTCCTGCCCCCCAACCTCTTCTACTTCAGCGTCCTGGGGGACCCGCCCGGCTCCCCGGAGTCCGCCTTCTCCTGCTCCAAGAGGGCCGAGCCCGAGCCCGAGCCCGAGCCCGGAGCCCGCGCCGCTTCCTGGTCCACACCTGCGCCTTCTACGACCCCCGGCGGCCTGAGCCGCCATGCCGGCAACCTCACGGCCTCCGACCTGGGCTCGACCACAGCGCGCCGCCCGCGCGCTGCCGCCTGGCCCGGGGGGTGCAGGCCCCGGCCGCGCTTGGACCTGGTGCTGACGGCCGAGTGCCTGGACCAGCCCTTGGTGCTGCCGCGCCGCGCGGTCCTGGGGCCTGGACCACCTGGCGGCCTTCGCCCGGGAGCCGCTGGAGCCGCGTGTGGAGCGCAGGGCGCGCCTGGAACACGCTGGAACCGGAGCTCTGTGCGCACTTCAACAGCACGCTATGGGCTCGGGGGGCTCGGGGGGCGCGGGGGGCGCGAGGGACGCGGGGGGCCCGCGAAGCGGCGGCGGGAGGTGGCGGCGCGGATGGCGCGGGGGGCGCGCACCTGCCTCCCCAGTGGCGAGGCCTCGTGGCCGGCGCGGAGCTTGACCCGCAGCTGGCCGAGCTCAGGGGCGGCCGGTGGCCGGGTCCAGGTCTGACCTCAGCTGGTAGCGCAGGATGGGCGCCTGGCCGTGCTGCAGCGGCGCCAGCTGCAGGTCAAGCTCCGCGCCGTCACGACTCCAAGTCACGTCGGCAGTTTTTAATGTGGAGAAGGCTCTTTCCGCTAAGGGCAGGTCCCGGAGCTGCTGGACCGTCCCACAGGCCGTGGCGACCCGGGAAGCGGCTCTGCTGGGCCCCTCGGAGTCTCGGATTTTACATCGAGCGGATGAGCAGCTGCTCCCGGAAACGTTCGCGCTCCAGACTGAGGACTCCTGCGGGAGCTCGAGGGCGGTTTTAGATGCGAATCTGACACGGTGGTTTCCTCCGACGTTTCCTGCACTTGTGGCGCTCACGGGAGACGCTGAACGTGAACTCACGGCTGTACACAACTTACATCTTTAACTGTGATCCGGTCAGCATATCTTCAGTGTCAGAAAAAGTAATTCCAGAACGTCTTCCGCATTAATATCAGGTTATTCCAACATTTTATATCAAGATTGCGCTCATTTCAGTCAAGCGCAATGGGCTTTGCTTCAAGGCCTGTGGATTTTGTTGAGAATTTCGAGATTTTCAGAAAGGGACTCTGAGCTGGAGTAATTGTAAGAGCGTCCTGGTGACCTGCTGGGATGTGGCTGTGTCTGCTCTTCCACGCTCAATCGATACGGTTTCTGCCTTAGCACCCGGACCTCCACCCCGGAGGCATCCTGCGGACACAGACACACCCGCCGCACCCAGGAGGCGGGTGCTGCCGGGGAGGCCCCCTCCGTCCTGGGCCCCCACCCCCTGCTGCAGCTGCCCTGTGACACCCAGGCCCAGCCAAGCCCCACACAGACCCCCTCTGAGGGGAGCTGGTTGGTCCCCACCCCATTCGCTCCCCGTGTGCTCAGCAGCCCTTTGCCTGGCAGCGTCTGGCAGCCCATCTGGGCTTCTGGATGCCCCACAGGGCTGGCTCTCAGGAAACACCCGTGTGTGGGCAACGCTGGCTGAGACCGCCTGGGCCCCACTGGGCTCTGGGTCGTGATGTGCTCATTTGCATACGAATCACACCCCTATATGTGCTAGATGGCTCCAGAACACCCAGATTTGGTGTAAAAGTGGGTGGCACCGCGATTCCGAGCCATCCCCACCTTTTCCAGGAGTCCTGTGAATGTTCCTGCAGCCCAGGGGGTCAAGGTGGAGGTCTCGCTGGGGGTTGCAGTGTCCCCTAGCCCACAGGCATTGAGGACACCTCCCTGCTTTGCCCTCTCGTCCTTCCCCCATAGCAGAGCAGCTGGACCCAGGGGCTGCTGCCCACCAGAGGACGGGGTGCAGCCTGGGGCAGGAGCCCCGATCACCCTCGCTCACTGTCCTCTGGATGGGGCAGCAGAACCCATAGCAGGGGGGCCTTTGTCTCCTGAGGTGGAAGTTTCCAGGCTGGTTCTGTTCTTTGGGAAGGAAATGGCTCGAGGTGCCTCCAGGTCCCAGTTCTTCCGCCAAAGTCCCCGTGATCAACCTGACTTTGGGAGATGACAGGGCCGTGGTCCTGAGGGTCAGGAACTCAGGGGCCGTGGGACTGGATGCCCTGGGCCTGGTTCACAAGCCTGCAGCCTCAGGCCCCAGCACCATCCCCAGCGTCCCAGCGGGTCTCAGCCTCCCGGGCTGTGGGCTCCCTGCCGAGCACGTCCGGGGCTGCAGCACCGTCCCTGCAGACTCCGGACCCGGAGGACTCCCCGGCTCTTCCGTCATCCTGCCCTTTCCTTTCCTGCTTATTCTCTAACAAGAGGCGGAAAGGAGCCGCAGGAGAGAGGGAGACTCAGACCAGGCTCTCCGTATGTCCGCACACCCCTGCCTGCCTGTCCAGGAGCCCCTCGGCCCAGGGGACATACGGGTGTTAGGAATGCTTTATTGACAAACGGCTTCTGGGGAGGGGAGGTCAGGTTCCCTCTTAGCTCCAGAGGGTTCCAGGGTCCAGCCGGAAGCAGGGCCCTGGCACGGGGCTCACACAGAGCAAGGCCGCTCAGGTGGACTGGGGCCCCCGAACACCACTGCGCCCAGGCTCCCGGCCGCTGCACGCCTTCACAGGTGTCTGCGTGTCCCCGGAGGCCGGCGCCGGCTTCGCTCGGGGTGCTCGGTACTTGTTCTTCTGGCTGTAGAGCAGGTTCCTCTGGAAGAGGCGGGGAAGGCGGCCCTGGTGCAGCAGCACAGCCAGGACCATCCCTGAAAGAGAAGGCAGGTCCCAGGCAGCCCGTGGGGCTCCTGAGCCCAACGACAGACGGGACACCCCCTACCAGGCCTGCGCCAGGACAGGGGAGCCAGGCAGCCTGGCAAGGGCCCTAAGACCCATGAAGGCTGGCCCCTGCCTGGCCCTGGTCTTCCCTCCCTGGTCGTGCCCCTCCCTCTGGGTATGCCAGCTGTGGGGACGGGACAAGCCCGTGGGGTTCCTTGCACTTCTGGACCATGCTCTGGGAAAGGTGACTGTGATGCCCACCCCCCCCGATTGTCCTGAGCCACCCCCAGAGCCTCTGTGGCCATTTTCCTCCGGGACCTGATGTGGCGTCCCAGGGTGGCTGTTTGCAGGGCTGTGGCCTGGCATGGAGGTGGGGGATGGGAGTGGACAAGAAAGATGTGTGTGCCCTGGGTGGGAGGCGGGGCCCGCTGAGTCCTCATGGCCACGTCCTTCCAGAACCCCAGGAGCAGAGACTCCTCCGTCCCTGCCTGCCTGGGTCACTGGGAAGTCGGGAGTGGATCGTCTCTGAGTCTGACCTCAGTCCTCTAAGGATTTAACCCACGGTGTGTGGACTCCACTAGGACTAGCCTAAGCAGACCCGCCTGTCACCACCTGCAGCCGCTGTGGCTCCTGACAGTGGCCTCTGTGCCCACTGCCTGCTGACATGGGCCGCTGCCCCTCACTCAGCCCTCCAAGGCACAGGCTGGTCCTATCTCTGCTCCCAGGAGGGCGGGTCCAGGGAGGTGGGGTGACCCGCTCAGGGGTGCAGCCGGTAGGTGCCGGTGGCCGCTCACACCCCGGGAGCCAGCCCCATGCCCACACCTGGCTACAGGGCTCCTGCCTGCAACCTCGGAGCTCCCCAGGGCTCAGGCTGACTTTGAACTTGCGGGTGGAGGAGGTTGATGGGGGGACACCAGCCTGTTTTTCAGCCTCCTGAAGCTGCTGTAAGATCACAGGAAAGGGACGCTCTCAGAGGTGTCAAGCACCCAGGACAGACGGGAGGAGACGCAGGAGCGCAGCGCGGGGCTGACGAGCGCGTGGACGGACGGTAGGGGCCGAAAGCCGGGAAACAACCGAGCTGTTCCGGAGACGCCCTGTGCTTTTAGAAGCTGGCCCGGGTCCTTCGGGATGGGTAGCCCAGACTCACCTGGGAGGAGGGCCGGCAGTTCCACATGGGAAGCTCTGGAGCCCCAAAGCCCCAAGATACAGAAACAGCCAGCACCTCCCTGCCTGGCCCTGGCAGGAGACAGTTCCTCTCTAGAGGGGGCTTCTGGGCTCCAGCACCAGGCTACCCAAGCCTGGAGGCCGGCTCTGAGGCAGGGACCCCAGCCTCTCCCTACTTGGCTCCTGGAAGTGCCAGATGCCCTTCGGGCTTCTCCCTGGGGGCAGTTCCCCAGCCGGAGGTGGCAGCGGAGGGAAGAGCATTTCCCCAGAGTCCTGCCCTTCACAGAAGCCAGGGTGTGCCCTCGTCAGAAGCAGGGCCTGGTCCATAAAATTAAATTCAGGTGGTGTCATACTGGAGTGGAGTGAACCCCAAATCCAGTGACTGGTGTCCCTCTACGGAGAAAAGGGACAGTGACACAGAGGAGGCAGCTATGGGGCGGCCGGCAGACACGGCACACCCAGGTACCAGAGAGCCCAGAGCCCGGAAGAGGCAGGAGCCCCTCCCCAGCAGCCTCGGAGGAGAGCTGACCCTGTCCGTGCCAGTCTCCACCTGCAGCCTCTGGAGCTGGCTGAGCGCACGTTTGTCACGTGAAACCTCTTCGTGGGCGGCCGTTTGCCTTGTAGCCCATTAAGCCACCCCGGGCCACGGCGCGGGGCCTGAGAAACTCAGGAGGAACTCGGGAGGAAACTGATCTCCCACCCGGGACTCGGCCCCAGGCCTCAGCGACGCCTCAGGATACGGTGCTTCGGACGCAGGGGGTCTGAGCTGCACCCGCCAGATCCCGTTTCTCAGGAAGCCACTGCGAGACGGGAGCCACCAAAAAGGGAAAAACCAGAATCGGAGACGCGGAGGAGAGCAGGAAACAGAAGTGCAGCCGGGCGGGCGGCGAAGGGCAGCCCTGAACGGGAGGTGGACGCCCGGGGGAAACTCGGGCTGCGGACCCGCCGGGAGACGCTGCCAACGCAGGGCACCCAGAAGCCCGGCGGGAGAGAGTCCGGGGCCTCGTCACCCGCAGGAAGCCAGGCCTGTGCAGGAACGGAGAGGCCTCCCGGGCCATCCCAGGGTGCAAAGGGGCCGCTCCACCCCCACGCTCACAGCCCTGAAGTGCATCAGGGCACCCCATACCGTCTAAGTGGGGCTCCCTGTCACCTGAGGGCCACCAGATTGAGTCCCTCTCGGGGAGCCGAGCTCAGGTGTGTGGAGAGTCCCCAGTGCGTGAAGCCCCCCTGCAGACACCGTCCCCCATCTGCCCACATCCCTTGCAAGGTTGGTCTGTCCCCAGCCTGCCCCCTGGCTCCAGCCCGCTCTGCTCTGGAAAGGTGTCCAAAGTGAGATCTGCCGTCACAGGCCCCTACCCCACACACCATGCCCACGGCAGAGCCCTCCCGAGGAGCACTGACCCGGCACCCCCACCCCCACCCTGGAGGACCCTACGTACCAGGACGCGCTCTGGGCCCCAGCAGCCTGAGGGATGCCACTCCGCCCCTGCCCTTACCTGCCAGAGGGCCCAGCCAGTACACCTGCGTGTACTCCAGCAATGTGTGGCCCGAGCAGCCAAAGGTCACGGAGGCGGCCAGGGCAGGATTGAAGAAGGCAGACGTGAGGGGCCCGGCTGTGGCAGAGAACAGACAGCCCTGGTCCCCAGCCCTGCCTGCTGCCCCTCTCCAGGCAGGAGCCAACCCCGCCACAGAGTCCACGCCGAGAGCCCGTGCCTGCAGGCCTGCGTGTCACTCTCAGCACCGGGCTCCACCTGGTCCTTGCACTGATGGACACATGAGGCAGCGAGGCTGGTTCAGCCAAGGTCTGGGTCAGGGGCAGCAGCTTGGGGGCCCCGCAGGGCCATCGAACACCCTCCACGTGTCTCATCCTGTCATGAACTCCCGTCCCTCCCAACCATGCTAGAATCCAGCACCTCACCTTGTGGGATGTGGGCTTCAAGAGAGACAGGGGACAGAGAGACAGACACAGAGACTAAGAGAGACAGATAGTGAGAGAGAGAAAAAGAAACAGAGACCAGGAGACAGAGAGAGCGAGGAGAGACAAGGGAGACAGAGACCGGGAGACGGAGAGAGAGAGGAGAGACAAGGGAGACAGAGACCAGGAGATGGAGAGAGAGAGGAGAGACAAGGGAGACAGAGACCAGGAGATGGAGAGAGAGAGGAGAGACAAGGGAGACAGAGACCGGGAGACGGAGAGAGAGAGGAGAGACAAGGGAGACAGAGACCGGGAGATGGAGAGAGAGAGGAGAGACAAGGAGAGACAGAGACCGGGAGACGTAGAGAGATCTCCTCCCAGAGGGCAGTGGCGGGGAGAGGAGAGGACGGGGCTGTGTGCTGTGAGGTGCAGGAAGGCAGCTGCCATCGGGCACTGTCTTGCAGCCCCAGGCCAGGGTGACCGCCACAAATCACAGGACCCACCAATGCCACGGACCTGCCTCTGGGCAAGGAAGAGCAGGGAGCGGGCGCGGGGGTGGGCAGGGGCCTCAGGGACATAGAGCCTGCAGCCGCTTAGGTGCACACCAGGACCCGGGCAGCTCCGTCCCTGAGGCTAGGCGCCCTGGGGCCTCGAGGAGGCAGGAGCCTTGGTGGCAGCCCTCCAGCACCACCCAGGACAGACGCCCGGGCAGCCTGCCACAGAGCTGTGGCCCTGCGGTTTCCCCATCTGTACAGGCTCTGGTGGCACCTCTCCGTGGCGTTTGTGGTCCAGGTTCCATGGTGTCTGCCCAGGGCTGGGCCGTGGGCAGTGCCATGGTCACAAGTGCTGGTCCTGTCCTGATGAGGACCTCGGACCCCAGAAGGACCCGGCAGATTCTCCCTGCGGCCCTTCCTGTGGTGTCCGCAGTGCCAGGAGCATGAGCCGGCCACCCCTGCTGTCCCTGCAGCCCCAGCCCTGTGGACACCTGTCCTGGGAGCTTCCCACGCAAAGGCTTTCCTGGGAGTGGGAGGGGAAGGCAGGCATGGGGCTGGATCAGATGGAGGGTCTGAGGCTGAGAGGACCCTGAGAGCCTGGTCCCACTGGGGGCCCAGATGCAGCAGGATCTCAGGATTCGGTGTCAGGAGGGGGCCACAGAGGCCGAGTGGGGCAGGTGGGACAGGACCTGTCACTCAGAAGGGGTGAGAGAGGGTGCAGGGACCCCCACACCAGACCAGGGCTGGGCCCAGAAGCCTCTGCCTCGGCTGTCCCAACTACCCCAGGGGCAGAATTTCTGAGAGGTCCAGGAACAGCTGGGAGTGGGGAAAGCACCGCAGGCAGGATGGCTGTGGCAGGGGACAGGCTCCTCCACGGCACCCCGTGTCCAGCCCAGGCCCTCGTCCACCCGCCACATCACAGGAAATCACTGCCCCTTCTTGTGGGATTGTGGGCCACCTGGGCCAGCAGCCCCCTCTCCTGGGTGTGGACGGGCCTGCGTGTGCATGGAGGCCACACGGGTAGAGGAGTCCTGAGGGCCCAGGGGAAGGAAAAGCACTGCTCACCTGCATAGGCCGTGACGGTGACGAGCAGAGCCACAGCGGGCACCCTGCGGGCGGGAGAGCTGTGCCGCAGGTGCAGGAGGGTCAGATGGAAGCAGAAGGCGCAGGCGGCCTCCACGAGCGCCCCGTGGGGCACGGACGTGCGCAGGGTCGAGCTGCAGCTCTGGGCCATGAGGCTCTGCAGCAGGTGCAGGCCGCTGAGCTCCCAGGCCCAGCAGAGGTGCGTCAGGGTGTGGGCAGCCTGCATGCCCAGCCCCTGGGCTGCCAGCTTCAGCAGTGTGCCAGACAGAGACGCCTCGGCCATGAGGAACTCCTGAAGGGACACGGCGGGGTTGGCCGAGGCCCCGTCCAGGGTGGCCCCGTGCGCCAGGAAGAGCAGGAAGAGCAGGGTGAGCAGCAGGTCAGGCCCGAAGCCCCCAGCCCAGGGCCCCAGCACCGCCAGAGTCCTCATCTCCAGGCAGCAGGCCCCGAGCTGGGCCGCGCCCACTGCCTCCCGGGCGAAGCCTTCATAGGCGCCCACGGGGAGCAGGGCCTTGGAGGCCCTCCTGGCCGCCTCACAGAGGGCGAAGGTGGCAAAGAAGAAGGAGAGGGACACGTTAAGACCTGCCATCAGCCCAGGCCCCGCGAGGAGCTGTGCCTGCAGGACTCCTGAGAGGACCGGGCAGGGGCTGGCTGGTTCCCACGACCGGGACTGAGGGGTGTGGGAGAGGGCACCTGCGCCTCTGGGAACACCACACCTGCAGCCCCTGCTCCCGCCCCACTGGCTGCCACCCAGGGGCCCTGCCCCACAGCCTGGCATCTTCCTGGCCCGTGACACACCTGGCCCCACTGGCCACACTGGGCCAGCCTTGCACCCTGGAGACAGCCCCAGCTCTGCAGAGCCTCGAGCTCAGCTCCCTAACTCCCACCTGGGCTCCTGGCTCCAGGACCCCAATACCTGCTCCCTGCACCTGGGCTGTGGCCCCTCTGAGCCAGGGTCCCCTCTTCAGGTCCCTACCTGGACAAGGCCCCCACTTCTGCCTCCTGCACGGATGCTGCGTTCCCAGCTCAGTTAAGGCCCCTCTATTGCACCGGCATTGTGCCCCACTGGGGTGAGGCCCCCACTGAACCTGCACTGTGTCTCCGCCTGGGAGGGGCCCTCAGGCCCCTGCACCTGTTCTGTGACCTGCCTCGGGGAAACTCCCTCCTGTCTGCACCTGCTGGTGTCTTCCCTTGAGTGAAAACCCGCAGCTCCCTGCACCTGGGCTGTGTCTCCTGCCTATGGGAAGGTCCCCCCATTCCTGGCTCCCTGCACCTCCGCTGTGCCCACCTCAGCAAGGACCTCCAAGCTTCTTGACTCGGCCTGGGGTCGCGTCTGCGTGAGGCCCTCCTGCACCTGCTCTGTGTCCTCGTCTGGTCAGAGCCGGCCGCAGCCCTGCCCTGTGCTGCCTTCCACCAGCCCTCGGGGAAGTCAGGGCCACCCCTCACATATCTTCCTGCCCTGAAAGTCCTTCCCACACCTGTAATCCCAGCACTTTGGGAGGCCGAGGCAGGTGGATGATGAGGTCAGGAGTTCGAGACGAGGCTGGCCAACATAGTGAAACCCCATCTCTACTAAAAATGCAAAAATTGGTGGTGCATGCCTGTAGTCCCAGCTGCTTGAGAGGCTGAGGCAGGAGAATCGCTTGAACCTGGGAGGTGGAAGTTGCAGTGAGCCAAGATTGCACCACTGCATTCCAGCCTGGACAGCAGTGATATTTCGTCTCAAAAAAAAAAAAAAAAAAAAAGCAAGTGCTTCCCAGAGATGAAAGCCGAGCGCCATCACCGTCTCTTGAACTTCCTGCAGAGGGTCAGTTGCCCACAGCTGCGTGGAGAAGGCGCTGCGCCTGGGAGTCCGTGGGAGGAGAGAGCCGGGGCTGGGAACTTCCAGAGCTCTGGACCCCCAGGGGATGGGGCGTGAGCCCTGCGGCCCTGAGACAGGCAGCCTATCACCTGGCGGCATGTGTCTTGTCCACTGGGTCTGCACCCAAGTGTTGGGATACCAGCCACGGCCAAACGAGGTGTAGCACATGGGACCTGCGGGGTGTCCCCCAGCAGCCCTCTCCTTCTCCCCCAGACCCACTCCAGCCCCTGGCTAGCGCAGGATGGGAAGCGTAGGAACTGGAAACAAACTTCTGCAGAGGGAAGCGGGAGGAATGTATGCTGAGCAGGTTGTCCACGTGCACGGAGGAGCTACGAATATTCAGGAACACACGCGCCCGCTACATGCATCCCATGATGCCTTTGGGGCGGAGACTTCCACTTCAGTGCATTCATAGGAGGCCCCCGCCTGCATCCCAGCACTGTGGGAGGCCGAGGCAGGCGGATCACCTGAGGTCAGGAGTTCAAGACCAGCCTGGCTAACACAGTGAAACCCCATCTCTACTAAAAATACAAAAATTAACCGGGGCGGGGGTTTGGAAGGCGCCTGTAATCCCAGCTACTTGGGAGGCTGAGGCAGGAGAATCACTTGAACCCGGGAGGCGGAGGTTGTGGTGAGCTGAGATAGCACCGCTGCACTCCAGCCTGCGCGAGTAAAATTCCATCTCAAAAAAAGAAAAAGTAGGCCCTGTATGTCCAGAGGTGACACGGGGGACCACGGCCAAAATCAGCCCATGGTTCATGGTCTCTGGCTGGGAAGGGATGCTGGTTGTTGTACTGAAACCAGAAAAAGGGGTCAGGGGTCTGGCAAGTCTTTCAAAAGCGCTGGTTTCTGCCGACCTCTCAGGAAAGAGCGTCCAGGGGCAGGTGTCGACGGGGGCGTGTCTGATTCGTTTGCTGGGATTTCGATTGGGACGCACTGAATCTCCAGCACCAGCTGGGAAAAATGGACATCGTACGGACGTCGTGACAACACTGAATCTTCCAGTCCGTAAACGCAGACTCTCTCCATTCTTAAAATATTCTTTGATTCTTTTCAGAAATTCTGTAGTTTTCGACATAAGACCCTCTGCGTATTTTCTTTGATTTATACCTACTTCTGTTTCTTTTTTAATGCTAGCATAATGGTATTTGTATTTAAAACGTCAGTTCCTCACTGCTGGTTTGTAGGAAAGCAGCTGACTTTCGTGTGTTAATTTGTACCCTGCGGCCTTGCTGTACCCACTTCCTAGTGCCAGGAGTTTTGCTTTTTGTTTTTGCCAATTCCTTGGCATTTTTTACATAGAAAACTCTGTTGTCTGCAAAGAAAGATACTTCTGTTTCTTCCTCCCCAACGCGTATGCCTCTCACTCCCTTTTCTTGTTTGATCGCACTTGGAATCTCCAGCAGGATGTTGAAGGGAGCAGGGACGCCACCGCCTCCCTCGGTCTAAGCGGGACCGGCCGCTAGGCGTTAAGCCTGACGTCACCTGCGAGGTTTTGTGGACGTTCTGCAATCAAGCTGGGGAAGTGCCCATCTCTTTCTCGTGTTTCCTTCCCACCTCCACCCCAGAGGCCTGCGTTGTAGAGGAAGTTCTGGGCATGTTTCGAGATGATTACTCTGCCCCTCCCCTTGATGGGAACATGAGGGGATTTCCCTTCTCTCTTCTCTGTGAGAACTTGGTGGGGTTCAAGGTGGTAAAACACTTGAGCACGTGAGCGTCCCCCCAGCCTGGGGCGCAGGGCCCCCTCTCTCTCCAGCTGGTCCACACGCAGCCTCCGGCGATTCGCCAGGACGGCCGTCTAGGGCCTCCTGCCAGGGCTGGCTCCAGCAGCGTCTGCTCCAGGCGCCAGTATCAGCTGGGACTCTGTGCTGTCTCCTCAGAGTGCGGAGTGGCCGTATGCTCAAAGCTCTGATCGGTGAAAGAAAACACTGATTTTCAGGTTTGTCGGCTTTTCTTGTTGTAAGGATGAGCTTCGTGACTTCCAAGCTCTTTATGCACCAAAGACATTCACCTAATGTTGTTAACTTTTTTTTCTGCAAGATTTTATTTTCCAAATTACATATTATGCCAGCCAGGCTGCTTTGTACTCAGAGGTTCAAAACTTTTGCTTGTATTATGAAAAACACCTGGACTATAGACACCTCTAACGAAACCATGTCATACTAGGCATATTGCAGCTGAAGCCGTGTGACCATCCTAATGACCTAACTAAACCCTCTCATAAGGAAGAGAAGTTCAAGAGGCAGGCATTTCCCTCCCTAGGATCCGCGTTCTGGAACTGTCACAGTGTCAAAGCAGAAGTAATTAACATCACGTTGTCCTTGAAGCATATGTATGAGAGGAAGTTAAAAACCAAAAGAGAACTTCAGCTGTATGCTGGTTCGGTGCTGAACCCGCAGACTAACTCACGCTGGCTCGGTGCTGAACCCGCAGACTAACTCACGCGGGCTCGGTGCTGAACCCGCAGACTAACTCACGCTGGCTCGGTGCTGAACCCGCAGACTAACTCACGCTGGCTCGGTGCTGAACCCGCAGACTAACTCACGCTGGCTCGGTGCTGAACCCGCAGACTAACTCACGCTGGCTCGGTGCTGAACCCGCAGACTAACTCACGCTGGCTCGGTGCTGAACCCGCAGACTAACTCACGCTGGCTCGGTGCTGAACCCGCAGACTAACTCACGCTGGCTCGGTGCTGAACCCGCAGACTAACTCACGCTGGCTCGGTGCTGAACCCGCAGACTAACTCACGCTGGCTCGGTGCTGAACCCGCAGACTAACTCACGCTGGCTCGGTGCTGAACTTGCAGACTAACTTTTGGATATAGTATTCCTGGTTCTGGTTCTTAAAGAGAAATAAAGGTATTAAACCAACTTGAGATAGATAGATAGATATAAACTCTCTCTCTCTCTCTCTCTCTCTATATATATATCAACTATATATGTATAAAATAAACTAACTTTATATATAAACCAACTTTATATATCAGGAAATAGAACTTTGCTATTCTTTCATAATCAAGTATTTCAATGATCTCTAAGACTGTTTCTACAGCCTGTGTGTGGTTAACTTTTAAAAAAATTAGGATCCACATGAGGTCTCTCACATTTCTTTTAACTATTTCCCTCATCCTCTCATCCTGTGATTTCTCGGTTGAAGAGCAGAGGTCATTTCTGAGTGAAGTCTCCCGCGTCTGGGCTTCGGTGATGTGCCCGGCCGTGTCTGCCGGCTTAGCCTGTCTTCCCTGTATCTCTTACAGCCAGATCTGGACGTGTGGTCGGCTTCAGCGTCAGTTTTTTGTAAACCACCCTGAGGGTGGGCTTGTGGCGTTCCATCCAGAGCTGCTGGTGCTCACCGCCTGGCTGCATTCAGCCATTTGTTCATGTGTTAGGGATCATACGGTCATGGGGTTTTAGGACCAGCTTCTCTGTTCCTTTCTAGGAAAAATACTTCTGTAAAGATGAGCCTCTGCTCCTCGGCCACCTGGCCGCGCTTAGGCACAGTCTCTACGGGAAGACGGGATCATGCTCGGCTCTTTCTCCTGCTTTACTTGTTTCCAAAATGAGTTGCCTCCTCCGATGGGCACCGGCGAGCTACAGCGTCACTATCAACCCGTGGATGTGGTCATATTACCTGTTGTATTCGTTTGCTTCATGCTGCCGAAAAGACATACAGGAGACTGGTCAGTTCACAAAAGAAAGAGGCTTATTGGACTTAAAGTTCCAAAAGGCTGGGGAGGCCTCACAATGATGGCGGAAGGCAAAGAGAAGCAAGTCACATCTTAGGTGGATGGCGGCAGGCAGAAAGAGAACCTGTGAGGGGCAACTCCCGTGTTTTAAAACCATCAGCTCTCCTGAGACCAATTCACTATCACAAGAACGGCCGGGAAAGACCCACTCCCATGATTTAATCATCTCCCGCTGGGCCCCTCCCACAACACACGGGAATCGTGGGAGCTACAAGATGAGATTTGGGTGGGGACACAGCCAACCCGTAGCACGTGTTCCAGTCGTCACGTTTATTTATTGGCCTTACTGATGTGCAAATTGTCCCATCTTAGGCCGGTGGGAGACTCTAAGTTGGATCCTGGGTCCTTTTGACACAACTCTTAAAGTCTGACAATGACTCTGGGTCCTGTTGGCAAAACCCTTAAAGTGTGATAATGTTTCTGTTGAAAATGTTTTCATCACAGTGTTGTGTTCTCATCCCTGCTCTGAACTAGCGATTTCTCCCAGTTTTAGAGAGGAGTTCTAGTTAGACAACACAATCTCTCCTCTAGGAGTGTGTCATTGTTAATTAGCTGGTCGTTCTCGGCTCACCGCAACCTCCGCCTCCCGGGTTCAAGCAATTCTCCTGCCTCAGCCTCCCGAGTAGCTGAGACTACAGGCGCATGCCACCGTGCCCAGCTAATTTTTGTATTTTTTAGTAGAGACTGGGTCTCACCATATTGGCCAGGATGGTCTCCATCTCTTGACCTCGTGATCCACCCACCTTGGCCTCCGAAAGTGCTGGGATTACAGGCGTGAGCCACCGCACCTGGCTGGAAATATGTATTTTTTAAACAAAAATAAAATCTATCTTCATACTGACCATTGAAATTCAAATTCAGGTTACTTGTGGTTTTCCCATGGATTCTTTGGGGATTTCTGGATATATAATTCTGTCATCTGCAAAAGAGATAAATTTTACATTTCCTTCTCTATTTTATCCCTCTGATCACTTCCTCGTGTGTAAAGGAATTAGCTAGTGATCCCAAACCGCCATTGAACAGCAGTGGCGCTAGCGTGCAGCCCTGCTCCGTTCCCGCTTCTCTGCGTTTGTGGTGACCACCATTTTTTCTTAGCTCTATTGATATGGTGGATTTTATTAACAGATGTCCTGATAAGAAGCAACCTCTTCATTCCCGGAGTAAACTCTACTTGGTGGTATCGTGCCAGATAGGTTAATGGTTTGATCACATAAAGGAAATCGCTCTTAGAGGTAAGTGCAATGAAAGGGAGAGGAGCTTCAAAGTGTGTTCTTGTATCACAGGGTCCCCGAGGTCACCCCTGGTTCAGAGACGTTCTGGATGAATGCAGAGGACCTCGCGTCCAGTGGGGCCGTGTCTGAGACTGGTTACGGCAAAAGGCTCTGAAACCACGTCTGGGAATGGAAACGGCATGGGGCGTGGCGCGAAGGAAACCAGGCTCGTGCTGCCAAGGCCTCTCTCCACGGAGTAACACAGGACGTGTTTCATTCCCAGTAACCGTGCATGGCCATCTGTACGCAGAGCTGCCCGTCAGGGAACTCAGCAGAGACTCAGTGCCTGAGGTGCTGACCGGAAGCTGGTCACGCCCTGCCCAGAACACACCAAACTCCGGACTCAGAAGGAAAGTGCATCATGGGCTACATTGTTTGTACAGTCTGGGCAAAGTGACCCTCATCAACTGCCAAGTCCCCAGATGCCATCTGAGGATCAACCTTGCAGCAGGCCTTTAAGGAACGGCAGGCATAAGCCTGTTGGGCTAATTCTTTTCGGCACAAAATTAGAAATTTTGAAAAAGAAACTATACTTGACTTTAAAAATATTGAACATAATTTTACAAGGCAAAATAAAAGATTACCAAAACAGAAAGACAAAGTTAGGAAATTCAAACATATGACAAAGAAATGAGCTGTCTGATGTATGTGTAATTGACTGCAAATCAACAGGGAAACTTGGCAAGAGACACGACAGGCAAGTCACAAAAGAAGTAAAAATAGTCTGGCCGGGCGCGGTGGCTCACGCCTGTAATCCCAGCACTTTGGGAGGCCGAGGCGGGTGGATCACTTGAGGTCAGGAGTTCAAACCCAGCCTGGCCAACATGGTGAAACCCCATCTTTACTAAAAATACAAAAAATAACCGGGTGTGGTGGTGGGCATCTGTAATTCCAGCTACTCAGGAGGCTGAGGTAGGAGAATCACTTGAACCCAGGAGGCGGAGGTTGCAGTGAGCCAAGATCCCATCACTGCACTCCAGCTTGGGAGGCAGAGACTCCGTCTCAAAAAAAAAATCTATTAAACAGATGAAAATAATTTAGCAACACAAATAAATATAACTGAAAATGATAAGGCGCCATTTATCACCTGTCAAATGGGGAAGATTAAAGAGACTCAGACATGCAGTGAGAGAACGATGGGCATTACGTTCAGAAGCCGTGTGCGTGCGTGTGTGCGTGCGTGCGCGTGCGTGCGTGCGTGTGCATGCGTGCATGTGTGCGTGCATGTGTGGGTGTGCGTCTGTGTGCATGTGTGCATGCATGTACACGTGTGTGCATGGGTGTGCATGTATGTGCACGTGCGTGTGATGGGCACACACGTAAGATGCACGTACGAACACATCCATATGCGTAGAGGAATTCACCCAAACTCCCACACAGTGATTCTGGGTAGGACTTCATCCCAGAAGCAGGGTAAGTGTGCGGTTTTGTGTGTAAGGACCATGTTGCCCAGCTGTTTGCTGTCGTGGAAAGCACAGTGTGGAGGAATCGGGAAAGCAGCGGTTGGCTCCGTGCAGGAGAAGAGGAGGGTGTGGGGCGCAGAGCGGGTGGGAAGCTGCAGGCGCCCTCGGGCCGGGTCCTGGAGGCCCGCCCTGCGGGGCAGAGAGGCAGCTCCTGCGATTCTTCCTGGGAAACACCCTGTGCTTTGCGGTGGAATCCTTCTGACACCCAGCACACCTGTGAAGTCAAGGTCTCCTGGCTGCGGCCTGGCGGGCTCCAGGTGGTGGTTGGTGGGAAGAGGAGAATGCCTCGGGGGCAAGGGTTAAGTCCCTGTTCCTGCTTCCTGCTTCCTGCTTCCTGGCCGGTAGACAGGGCAGGCCTGCGGCCCTCTGGCCCAGGGTCCAGGTGGGTTTTGCTGGCCTGTGGGTGTCACCCCAGTGGGATGAGGAGTCTGGCTGGATCCTGTCTGGGTGTCCCCAAGGCCGGGGCTCTGCTCCCCAGAGACACAACACGTCCAGTGGACACGTGAGCCTCTGGACAGCCATGCCGTGGCTTGGTCCGTTCCCAGGGCCCACGGGGCCAGCTTTAAGGCCTTGTGGAGTGGAGAGCACAGGCTGGATGGGCCAGTGAAGCTCAGCCCAGGGTTCTGGAACCATCTCAGGGTCTGAGTCTCAGTTTCAGGATCTGCTGCACAGGCCGGGAGCTACGGAGCTTCCCCGGGCCCTGGGCTCAGCATTCAGCCTCCAGCTCACAGGGGGCATGGGAGGGGCCCTGGGCCGAGTCAGGCTTCGGGGCAGCAGCAGGAGGTGTCGAGGGGGCAGGAGGCTGAGGCAGAAGGGAGCAGGTGCCTTATGGGCCACCTCTCCCTGGGGACCAGGTTGGGGTTATCACTGGCTGTCTGCACAGGTGTAGACCCTCTCCCCAAGGCCGGGGCTTCCAGGCTTTTTTACCCTCTACACATTCTGGAGGCTGTGAAGGCTTCTGTGTAGACCCCTAAAGGACCACCCCCGGTGCAGAAGCCAGCACTGTAGTTAAGACATGGGTCTGTCCACGTTGAGTCACCGTGCCACTTACTAGATGGAAGCAGAGACTTGCAGGCATCCAAAGGGTCCGAATGGTTCCCGGGCCTCGGAGAACCCCCAGCCAGGGCTGCGCTGAGGCACCAGTGTGGCCAGAAAGACCAGCCCAGCGAGGAGAGGGTGCAGCCGGGGAGGGTGAGCCAGACCCCACAGGGCACAGGATGACCATGCTCAGCTTAGCACTGCCTGGGACAGAGTGGTCCCAGGTCCGAGAACCCGGCCACACCGCTGCTAGAAGGCACCAGCTTCGGGAGCCCAGCGCCACTCAGCCCACACTCCCGGGTCCACTCCCTGGTCTTCCAGAACCTTCAGACGACACACGTCATGCCTGGGGCCCCAAGAACAAGGTCAGGTGGAAGCAGAGGTGGTGGCAGCTTTCTCCTTAGCACTGGAAGGCACAGCCACTTACAGGTAACATTAATCCTGTTAGTTTCATTTATTGTTTTAAGAAACAGAAAGCTTCGACAGCACTTAGTCTGTGTCAGGCCCGTCCTAGCCTTTTCCAATGCTAACGCTGGGACTCTGCCCCGTCACTGCATTCAGGTTTGATTTGCTTCTCACTCTTACTTTTTTTTCTTTTTGAGACAAAGTCTCACTCTGTCACCCAGGCTGGAGTGCAGTGGCACGATCTCGGCTCACCGCAACCTCCACCTCCCAGGTTCAGGCAATTCTCCTGCCTCAGCCTCCTGAGTAGCTGGGATTACAGGCATGCACCACCATGCCCAGCTAATTTCTGTATTTTTAGTAGAGACGAGGTTTCAACATGTTGGTCAGGCTGGTCTTGAACTCCTGACCTCGTGATCCACCCGCCTCGGCCTCCCAAAGTGCTGGGATTACAGGCATGAGCCACCGCGCCCAGCCTCTTACTTTTTAAAAGAATGACACAGTAACACAAATTCATTGTAGAGAAACTAGAAAATCCAACGAATAAAAAAGGTTTCTTTATTTTTCATTTTGAAATCATGGTAGGCTCACAAGGAGCTATAAAAAAACCAAAAGAGCTCAGGAACTGTGTGTGCCCTTCACCCAGGTGGCAGAGTTTTAAGTCTATAATCTCAGGACTGGAAGACTAAGCCTCTCAAACGCAGTCCTCCTCACGGGAGAACAGTATTTATGCCAGCCCTGACACAGCCCCTCCCACCTGCAGCCAGAGGGTGACCTACACAGGCCCCGGAGTCCCCATGCTGGCCAGCAGGGTCCACCTCCCAGGCCCACTGAGGGGCACCGCCTTCTGAGCAGTGCCACCCTCACTCAACGTCCTGGAAATGGCTGTCGCCTGTGACATAAAGCCACTCACCTCTGGAGGGCCTGGGGGCCCTCGCCAGAGTCCCCTGAAGTACACAGCTGTCACCCCATCCTTCCATCAGCCATCTGTGCGACGCTGGCTCCCAAACTCCTGCCATGCCTTGGGCAAGCCCAAGGCCCCCGTGTGCAATGGCCTGGCCCCCGTTAACTCCAGGAGGCGCTGAGGATCTGGCCCAGCGCAGACCCCATGGGCCGGAGACTCGGAAGAATTCAGGCCCCAGAGGCTGCCTGGGATGGGTGCAGTGGCCTGGCATGAGGATGGGAGGTACTGTGTCCCTGCAGAGGCGCCTGGGCTGGTTCACAGGGGTGCAGCCGGTCACGGAGGGAGACAGGTGGAGGTGAGTCCACCTGTACACTCAGTCCTCGACACCCTCCCATCACCTCCCCCACCCACCTCCAGAGCCAGCCCCTCCCTGCCTCATCGCTGGGGGAGGGGCTCTGTCTCTGGACCGCACTGGATGCTCGCACCTGCAACCATGTTTTGAGCCCCCAACACACCTAACATGTGAATAAAGCCACAGCAGAGCCCACGGGCTGGGTAAGAGCCACGTTTATTTTTAATTGGACACAGCATCAAGTGCACACACGGTACAGGAGCCGAGGGCTGACACTCAGGCGTAAGACGTCGGGGCGGGAGTCGTGACGTGGGGACGGCGGCTACGACACGGGGTCTGGGGTGTGCCCACAGCAATCACATATGTACAAGCCAGGGACGCGGCCTCTGAGCCACAGGGGAACCAGGGGACGGACTACGGAAGCACAGGTCCAGGGAGAAACGCAGGTCGCCACAGCTGCTGTCCATCTGGAGGACCCAGCGGCCCGGCCCCAGGGGTAAGGGAGTGTGCCTTCCGTGGTTGCTGCATGGGCGAGGCTGGCATTGGACCAGTGCAGCAGCATGGCAAACACCTGTAACATCAGCCCCACCAGGGACCAGGGGCAACAGGGGCCACCTCACCACAGCTGTCCTGGGTGGGGAGGGTCTGTACCCATGTGGCTGGTGAATGGAACACTGGCATCTTCCGGTGATGACTCCCAGTGGGAGGCCTTGGACTTGCCACGCCGGGGCACTGGTCAGGTCTCACCAGGGCCCCAGTGCTGGTCTGCCTGGAACCCGGCATCCCCCTCTATCTGGGGCCGCAGCAGAAGGAGCGCCCCATTTCCTATGGAGGATGGCTGCCTCCAAACCAAATCAAGTCCCCAGACCCAGCAGTATAAAGCAGTCAATGAACGCCTCCGAGGGAGACGGCTCTCCAGACCTGCCTCATCTTCCCCACCTAGCAGGGAGCAGCAGCCGTCTCGTCCGCACCGCACCCCGTGAGCACCTCCACCTCACAGCTGTGGAAACCAAGTCCTGGGCATTCAGAGAACTCCGCTAATGCGACCATAGGGGGTTTCTGGCAGAGTGCGCTTCAAGAAGCCGGCTTTCCTGACCCTCACCATCAACTCTGGGTTTCTGGGCCCTGGCATCCCTCACTAGAGCAGGCCTGGAGGGAGGGAGTCAAGGCTCCTAGTCACGGCGAACACGGCACCTGGCCAGAGGGCACGCCGGCAGCCTCCGTGGCGGTGGAGGCTTCTTGATTCAGGCGGCTCCCAGGCTCCTCCCCTCAGCCCCACCCATGCCGCAGGTGCTCTGCAGGTTGGCTGGCCTCAGACACCTGCGACCTGGGGGGCGCCCAGACCCTTCGGAGGCTGCGGCCTCAGGCTGGCTGACCTGAGTTGGCCGTGGCGGGGCCTGTGCCTCCTCTGACCTGCCTGGGGCCCATGGGGCTCTGACTCCTCTCAGACCAGCGTGTTCTGCCCCTGTCCCTCCTCCCTGCCTCCAGGCGGCCCTGCGTCCGGAGCGGGTGCTTCTGCAAGAAGCTGCTCTGCGTCCCCTCCTCTCTGCATGTCAACCCACTGCCTCCAAAGGACACCCATGTGGAGCACAGGCCACCTGGCTTCTGAATTTTATTCTGGAATGTAAACCCTCAGCTGGGAGATTTCCAAATAAAGCTCTGGGTCCTGCCTTCCCAGGCGTGGCTTCCTGAACCGTGATTCTCATTCACAGAAACCCTCCATCGGCCCCTGGGACAGCCTTCCAGGTAGGGGGCGAGGGCGCAGGCAGCACACAGCACCTGAGCCCAGGTTTGAAAAGGCGAGCCCATAGTCCCAGCTCCCAACCAGGCTGGCCCGGCAGGCAGCCACAGAGGCTGCAGTCAGTGTGGGCCGCAGCCCGCCCGCCCTGCGCGCCGCTCTCCGAGGGGGGACTTAAGGGACGCAAACAACATTCCCAAAGGAAAACGTCACGCCAGGGCCCTCCCCTGTGGCACAGAAGGCCCATGCTCCCCACTCCTGGGCCGGCCGTCTCTCCCCCCGGCCTGGGATCGGGGTCTCTGAGCCTCATGTTAGCATCACATGGGACAGCCTGGGAGGCCAGAGGCCTCGGAACCGTCTCCCCCACTCCAGGAGGCAGGATCTGGCGAAAGTGCTGGGCGGGGCCAGAACACCTGGCCCTAGGTCAGGAGCGCCAGACCCCACGTAACTGCTCCCGTGGGCCATGGCGGGACAGGAGATTTGCTACTTGGCTGCTGTCTTTCCTTGAGCTGAAGAGACCAAGTCGGCCTCGGCTGTGGTTGCGGAGGCCCTAAGACCTCCCAGGCCTCTGGACGTGACTGCTATGACCAGACTCTCAGCTTGGGGCTGGCCCTGTCCTGTCCTGGGCGGCCCTCGGACATCGGTGTCTGCAGAGAGGGTGAAATGGGACCAGAACAAAGGGACACCCCCAACCCATGGGATTTTCTCAGTGGGACTCACAGAAACTCTTTCCTGGGAATAGAGAGGAACGTCTTTGTAAGAACCCACAAATGGCAGAATTTCTTCCCAGAAGCTACCTTCAGCTCACTTTGTTTCTCACGGCAGCTGAAGAGGCTGCCCCACAGCCCTCCACACCTGGACCTTCCCTGACATCCTGGTCTCAACCCAGCCACCTGAACCCAAGGGTCCAGGGACAGCACCCAGCCCCACAGTCTGCACACTGGCGGGTGACCCCGACCCTGCTCCCTCCGGCTGTCCGCCCAGGACACATCTCCACAGCCTGGGTGCCATCTGCCTCATCTCAGAGCTGCGTGTCACCCCGCACCCTCTCCTGGGGGAAGCTGCCGGAACTTTCCTTAGAGTCACGTCTCAGGCGGCTGCCCAGAGGGATGTGCGCTCTACCTCCCACCAGAGTAACCCACACCAGCCTTCATGCTGCTCACACTTCAGGCATCAGAAGACCCCCCACCCTCCCACACATACTCCCCGGGCCGCGTGTGGTTACAGAGAAGCCGGGGCCCAGGTGATGCACCCGTGTGCTAGCACGGAGGTGCCCCACTGGTCCAGACACTTTCTCACCGAGGCCTTCCAAGGTGGCTGTCCCTGCCCTGCCCTCCTGTCCCTAGCAGGCTTGGGAGACACACTCGGGAACAAACGGGGTGGAGGTGGTTGGGGGTTCCATCTGAATAGTATAGGGCTATGTGGAGGCATTAGAAATAAATACTTATAAACACAACAAGTCTTATAGTTAATTTCCAAGTGGACTGTTTCAACGTCACTAACTAACGTATATTAATTATAAGTCTGTCTATGCTTAAAAAAATATTAGAACGGCAGCAAGAAGCCCCGTGACCTGTGCCCTTGGCCCCCCAGCCTCTCCCAGCGTGTTCCACCCAGAGTACGTTCTACAAGAAGACACGGCACTCGCAGCCTCTGCTGGGAGCACAGCTGGTCGTGTGGCATGGGTCCCGGGCCTGGTGTGGGTGTCCCCTGGGGTTCGACCCGGTCGTGGGCTGTCTGGCAGGGGAGGGGCAGGGCGGCAGGTAACAGGACAGACAGGGACGAGGGTGGGGACAGGCTGAGCCTGCCCGCTGTCACGGGAGGGCTCAGACCCGCATCTGGGCAGACCTCCTTCTGGAGAGCTTGGACCTGCAGGAGAGTCGGGAGAGGCGGCGTGGTCAGGCCTGGAACGCTCCAAGCCATCTCCACCGTGCCCTCTGCAGACAGGCAGCCTGAGGGGCAGCCACCGACCCCGCATCCCTCTGATTCCCTCACCACCCGGAGAAGGGGCTGAATCTCTGCTTCCGGCCTGTGGGACTCAGCCCACCCATTCCTCCCCCGCCCCGCACCCTGCTTTGCACGTCTCTGCGTGGGAGGGACCAGCTCCTTCCGCAGCCTGCCAAGGCCGCCGGGTTAGGATGTCATTTTGGAAGTCTGACCTGGGAACTATCACTCCACGAGAAGCCATGACTCAGAGGGAGCACTCACAGCTCTATGGGCGTCTCCAGCCCACGCAAGCAAGGGCAGGCCG
Source organism: Aotus nancymaae (assembly GCF_030222135.1). Taxonomy (NCBI): domain Eukaryota; kingdom Metazoa; phylum Chordata; class Mammalia; order Primates; family Aotidae; genus Aotus; species Aotus nancymaae. The sequence continues at coordinate 5,748,204 of NW_026988444.1, forward strand.
CGCCCCCTTCCCCGGCCGCGCCCCCTTCCCCGGCCGCGCCCCCTATCCCCGGCCACGCCCCCTTCCCCGGCCGCGCCCCCTACCCCCGGCCACGCCCCCTTCCCCGGCCGCGCCCCCTTCCCCCAGCCGCGCCCCCTTCCCCGGCCGCGCCCCCTACCCCGGCCGCGCCCCCTTCCCCGGCCACGCCCCCTTCCCCAGCCGCGCCCCCTTCCCCCAGCCGCGCCCCCTTCCCCAGCCGCGCCCCCTTTCCCCGGCCGCGGGGCTTCCCCAGCGGCCTCGCAGGCAGGCCCTACCGTATGGTCCCAGCCAGGAGGGGGTTGAAGGCGTAAAGCCAGTCGTGCATGTCCTTGTCGCTGGCGGCCTGCAGCAGGATGCCGCGGTGCTCCGTGCACACCGCAAACGTGTTGGGTGTCTGCAGAGGGGGCCGCTGGTGAGGTGGTGCCGGGCCCTGTGGTCATGGTCAGCACACCACCCTCCTGTTCCCCAGGGCCAGGCAGGCAGGGAACGGGCACCTGGGAAAGTCCCAGGGAGGGGACGCAGAGGGGAAGGCTGACCCAGCCGGGGCTGTGACGGCCTTCTGGATGCGTCTGCGTGTGGCCAGTGGTCCCAGGACCACTCTCACTGCTGTTCGGCATCCCCACGGGACGTACCTGCCCCTCATGGCCCCTGGTCCCTGGGACCCCGGCTGGGCTGCTGGCCAAGATGTGGGTTCACACCACCCACCCCACCACAGGAAATCAAAAACCACCTTGTAGACACTGTGGCCGCCTCCAGATGGCTCAGAGAACCTTCTCCCTGGCCAGCCTAAGGGAGTGCAGACTCTTGAGCCTGTCCAGCGCCATTCCAGGCGCAGCGGCTGGGCGGAGTGGCGGCAGGAGGGCTCCTGGGAGCCCTGTTGCTCTCCCGTTCCTGCAGGCCCGGTGCCACCAATCTTGGGTGACTCCAGAAGGAAGGGACATGGCTGTGGCCATCACGCAGGAGAATACTAATGCTTGCCCTGCCCAGAGCCCATCCCTGCTAGCTGTCACCAGGGCCATGTGCCCCTCGGGCAGGCAGAGAGGCGGCGGGAGAGGGCAGAGGATCCCCGAGGCTGAGTCCCTGAGCCCAGCCTCTGTGCGACAGGACGGGGCGCCAGAGCCTGGGGTGAGCAGACGGGCCTCCCGCTCTGACGCAGGCTGCAGAGGATGGTGGCTCGGCTCCCGCCCCGCCGGGGTTCCCGGTGCCCGAGCCTGAGCCGGGCCCAGCCGCACCTTGAGCATGGCCTGCTGGTCCTCGCTGTACTCCACCTGGGCGGTGGCCAGGTTGAGCACAAACCGCTCCACGGCGTCCTTGTCACTGTTGTACATGTAGGCGTAGGGTCGCCGCACCACCACGAAGCGCCTGGCCCAGCCCGACGTGTGCGGCTCCAGGAAGTGGAGGTACCCCTTCTTGGAGACGATGGGGCTGAGGGCAGAGACAGCTGCTCACCGGGGCCCTTGGCAGGGGTGGCGGCTGACGTGGGCTCTCACCGTCCACCCCTCAGAGCTGGGCCCCCGAAGTGCCATCCACCTCCCTGGCCAGAAAGTTGGTCGAGACATCGAAGGGCACCTGGCACGACTGCAACCCAGCAGGCCAGAGACCAGGCGACCAACCTTGCTCCGGGCCTCAGTTTCCGCACAAGGAAACAAGGAAACTTAAAGGAAAAGGCTGAAGTGGCTGCAGGGCTGCCGCACCGTGCCCCGTGACCACCAGGGCCCCACCTGGGCCTTGGCTCTGACCCCATCCACCGCCCTGTGCTCTGTGCCATCTCTCGGCCCAGGCATGTGGTCACGGGGGCTGCCTGGCCTCCCAGCATGGAGCCGCCCCAGCCTGTGGGTCAGGGACAGCCTGCCTGGACCTCCAGTGTGCGGGGTCAGACAACCTGCCTGTCGCCCTGAGTATGAGGGTCCCTGGGCCCGCAGCATGGGGTCGGGGTGGCCTGCTTGTCCCCTGCTGGCACAAAGCTGGCTGGCGGCGCTTTCCAGGGAGGCCTCACACACCTGACTCGGATCTCCTGGATGTCAGGGACCAGCAGGCGCGGGGGCTCCTTGTCTGTCTCTGTTGCCTGGGCAGGGGAAGGGAGCTTCTTGGAGTCGGCCTCTGGCAACAGCTCGGGCTCTGGACTGGCCGGCCGGGAGCAGGGCTGTGGGGTCCTGGGAAGCAGAGGGAAGGGCTGCATGCCGCAGGCCTCCCTGGGCCTGGGGCTGTCTCCCGCCAGGCTTCGCCCTCCTCAGAGCTACAGTAGGGTAGCTTTGTGGGGTCTCCCCAACTAGGCCGCCTACAGCAGGAGCTCCCGGGAAGCACCCGCCAGGATAGCCAGGCATGCGCCTGATTCCAGGAAGTGCTGGGCATGGTGGGGAGTGTCCCCCACGAGCCTCAGGGGCCCAGGCAGGGAGCCGGTGCCCTGCCCCACGCCCTCCTCCCAGTGGCCCTCCTGCCCCCCCACCCTGTGAAAGCAAGTCCAGATCGCTTCCCCTCCACAGTGAGACTGAAGGTGACACATGGTTCCAAGGAGCCATTTGAGCAGAGGGTCCCACTGCCCCCAACCCCCGCACCCTGCATGGGCCAGGCCCCCGTGACTCGATCTGGTGGTCAAAGAGGCCTGCTGACGAGGAGGCTGGGCCGAGGCTGCCTTCCTTCTTTTTTAAATGAAAATCTGGAAACCTTAAGGCATTTTAAAACGAGAGTGAAAACCGCCTGCCGGCTTGTGAATCGGACATGAGGGGTTCACACAGGGTCCCCTGCAGGGCCCAGGTGCTCCCCTCGCGATGCGGAGCCTGGCGGTTCTCAGGTCCTCTTTTATAGCCTTTTCTGTTCCCGTTTTCTAAGCTCGGCTCAGGAAAAGGGAGCTGTGGCTCGTTTCCCACCCATTTCTGGTCTTCAGGGAAGAGAACACACACACACAGGATGGAGCTGGCAGGGCACAGGCACCCTCTGACAGGGCCGCGGACCCCACCCCTCCAGGCCCTTCCCTCGGCCGCTGCCCCCTTCTGCTCTGTCCGTGTCCCGGAGTCACTGCCACTGTCACGGTCGGCCGTGGTGCCGGAAACTTCTCCGGGAGGCTGGAGCTTACTCACCTCAGGTCAGTGGCACCGTAGCGCCCTTCAACCAGAGAAGGGCAAGTGGAGGAGGGGGTGAGCGTGGCTGGCCCTAGAGGGGACATCGGCGGGTCCCGCAGCAGGGTGACAGACATCTCGGAGAGCTGCAGATGAGAGGTCTTTCTCAGGGGACACAGGGAAGGAGGTCTCCGGCCCCTGCGGGTGCTGCTCCCCATGCCTGCGCCCACCCTGCACCTGCTGCCTGGGGCACGCTACCCCTCCTGGCAGCAGCCATGCTGAAAGTCGGCCATCTCCAGACTCCGGGACCCTGCAGCCCCTGGCCGGCCCTTTCAGCACTTCGGGCTCTGGCCTGAGCCAGGCAGCCACCCTGCCAGCTCCTCAAGGAGTGTGCTGGGTGAGCTCTGCCCTGCTGCCTCCCGTCCGTGCCGTGTGAGGTGGCGCTGGGCAATGCCATGGTGGCAAGGAAGGCTGTGGCTGAGGCGGGAGCTCCAGGCATGGCATAGCACAGGGGCAGCTTCCCAGGCTACCCAGTGGGGACGGTCTCAGGAGGAGAAGGGACAGCCAAGTGGGGGCTTGACTGACCAGGCCAGAGGCCAGAGGGTGACAGCCAGATAGGGTGGGAGCCAGGAAGACAGCAGAAGCCTGCACGTGCCTGGGTGCGCACCAGGCCACAGGACCCACCCGGCCCCTCACTCATGCCCCGCCTCCCATGGACCCCAGGCAGACAGGAAACCGGCACTGCTATGTGTCCCTCTGCACTCAGCCACGTTCCTAGGACACCCTTAGCTGCCTCTTTCCACTCGGAATGGGAGTTTTCCTCAGGGATAACTGTAGGGACCCGAGCCCCGCCCCTCCACACCCACCTTGCTCTCGCTGGCGCTGACACAGACGTGGCCGTGCGTGTACTCTCTGTTGAACGTGTGCGTGAGCAGGCGCAAGCACTGTGGACGGAGCGTGAGGGGTCAGGGGCCACCCCCCTGGGACCGCCCAGACAGCCTTGCAGGCTCTTCCGCCCACCCCGCCCCAGACACAGGTGGGTTCCCAAGCCAGAGGACAAAAAGCAGGTCAAGGCGGGCAGCACCTCCACCCCTCTCAGGCCATCAGGGGAGCCCAGGAAGCCTCCCAGGGTCAGGCTCAGGGACTGGTGAGGGCCAGAGGCAGAGCTGCCTGCAGTGCAGGAGGCCTTCCCGGCGGCCCGGTCAGCCGCCAGAAGAGCCACTTGTGGGTGGAAGTGGTGAGCTCCCCATTGGCATAGGTATTCAAGAGAGGGCACATCATCACTTGGGAGGGGAGGCTGCAAAAGGCACCCAACTTTCAGTGCAGGTGGGGTGGCGGCAGTGGGCAAGGGGACCCTAGGGACCCCTCATGCTCCCAGCTCCTGGTGGCACTAAGCAGGGCAGGCGTGGACAAGGCTGGGTTGCCGGGCTACCCAGGAATGACCCAGGGCCCTCCAGGGCCTGCAGCCACGGCGATGCTGCCCACCAGCTAGACCCACCTTGACGGCCAGCTCCCGCTGCCTCTCGTTGGGAGCCTCCAGGGGCGAGGGGCGGCCCTCAGCTGAGAGCGGGGAAGAGGCGCTGGAGGAGCCATGGGACTCGGAGTCCTCACTGGAGGCCGGGGACAGCAGCTCCGGGACAGGCCGCTGGGCGGTCTCCAGCTTCTCCCGCAGGAGCAGGTAGTGCCGGGTTTTCTCCACCTTCAGACAGGACACAAGGCCTCACCTGCTGCACCTCAGCGGTGGCCTTTGGGGCGGGGCTCGGCCTCAGCAGCAGCAGGACCCTCTGGGCAGACCCCCAGAGAGCCCACCCCTCCCCTGGGCTGAGACGGAGACTGATGGCCCTCAGCTGTGAAATGAGGCCACAGGGCTGACAGCACTCAGCACCCCCAGCCCTGCCGCCTCGGCCTGCGGCCTTGGGGCCACTGTGCGGACCCGCGGTGAGCGGACGGACACAGGCATCTCGAGCACCAGGTTCTGGGGCAGGGCCGTGCTGCCCCGCGGTGCCGGCAGCCTCGGGAAAGGGCTGATGGGTGGGCACGGCCCTGGCCTCACACATCTCAAGCGCCTCAGGCATCACGTGTCACATGCACACTCGGCCCGAGGCAGCGCCTAGATGCCGCATGTCGGTTTCCCGGATTAAAGCCGCGGAGGGCAGCATCGCCCCCCATCCCCCGACTTTCCTTCTGGGCCCTTCCTGGCCTCTGTCTGCAAGCCTGATAGTCTTCCCCGGCTAACTCCAGAACATGGCTCCATGCTGCCCCGGCCATGTTTCTGTCATGTGCCACCCAGCCCCAGGGTGAGCAGCTAGGGTGTCACAGGCTTCTCCTGCAGGTGGCTGTGGCTCCCAACCGCTGTGCTGTCCCCACAGTGGGCACCAGGCACTGGGCCCTCTCCAGCTTTTGCTCTGCAGACAAAGCCACGTGGACACGGCCACGCGGGCCTCCTCCGCCGAGGCTGCCTCACCTCCTGCAGGAGGCTCAGCTTCTCCAGCTCCCACTGGTGGTCCAGAATGAGACTATCACTCCGGGGCCTCCAGCCCGCCAGGTTCTCCTCGCCCCGGACGTAGGCCACGGACGTGTCCAGGACTCGCCGGCGCCGGCGCTGCATTCCTGGACAGGGGACACGGACGCTCCATCCCTACCTGATAGGTGGCAGTTGCTCCCACCCACCCTAGAGCCCGCCCCACTCTGAAGCTGCCTCTCTACTGGGGTGAAGATCAGCTTCCCCCGGTCCTGGGTCCACCCTGGGGCCCAAAGAGCCATGCAGGCCTCCTCCATAGGAGGTCATCTGGCCTGGCGTCCCATGACCCTGGCGGCTGTGTCCTGGGGACCTGAGGAAGCCAGCAGGCCTGACTCTCCTCCCTCACTCTCCCCCGCTGTCAGAACCCCAGAAGCCACAGAGTGAGTGCTTGTGTTCTATAGGTGAGGGACTCCTGCAAAGGGCAGCTTAGCCTATGGTCATCCCACGTGGGCAGAGGTCAAGCAGGCCAGGAACCCACCCAGAGAGAGCAGGACAGACACCTACCTGGGCTGCCTGCGTCAGCCACGTGGCACAGGCTGAGCTCATACACGCCGGTCACACGGTTACTGCAGGGAGCAGAGGGAGCAACGTGTGGTCACCAGGCCCCACAACGGGGACACGCAGCCAACCTGGCTGCCGACCAGCCCCACCATCAAACACACACTTTCGACAGGGTTGGAGTGGTGGGTGTCAGGGTCCCTGAGCTACAGCCCCTGTTCAGAGTCCTCATCCCAGACCCCCTCCGGCCCCCACAGAAAAGATGCGTTGGCTGGTCTTGCTCAGGTGCCCCTGGGGCTGTGACCTGAGGCCAGGCCCCCAGCGCAGCCTCCGCTTTGTCCCAGCCCGGGGGAGACACAGGCAGCACGAGCACCTTCGTCCCCAAATCCCCAGCATCCGGCATCTCCAGTCCCTCCAGGGTGTTGAGAGCCCCGCAAAGAGCAGCCCCACCATGCCCAGGACAGATTCTGAGAGCACTTCGGCCACCCTCTCACAGAGACAGGTCAGTGGCATCCCACAATGACCAAGTGACCTCCAGACTGACCACAGCCAGCCCTTGAGGACACTAGGTCCTGACCCCCAAGCTCTTTCCTCCCGGCAGTGGTCAGGTGAACCTGGACACCAAGTCCACGTGGCAGACCACAGGGGCACCCACTGAAGGTGGCCACGGGTGCCTGGCAGCCTCAGCAGCCCAGCAGCCAGGGCCCTGATATTCCAGCTCATTCTCCCCCCGCCGCCCCCGAGAATGCAGGGGTGTGGTCAGTGCACAAGGACAGCTGGTCCTGGTGTTTGGTGTCTGGCTCCCCCAGGTGCCACCAGCCTCCGAGAAGAGCTGCCCAGCATGTCCTGCGGGAAGCTGTGTCCGGAGCCCCCTTCCAGCCCCTCCCACATTTATCCAGCCCATCCTTCACTGCCTGGTGAGCACTCGCACGGCACGGGTTCCCGTGTTCCCTAGGGAAGAAAGTCACCGGCCGGGAGGCGTGGTGTGGCCCCAGGACCACCCACAGGAGGTCCCAGGTGGGCACCCCAGGCCCCCCTCCTCCGCCCCTGTAGGCTGGCCTAGGCTCCCTCATGCCCCTCATTGTGGTAGCACTGTCCCCTGCAGGCACCGTGGCCTCCATAGAGCCTCCCTCAGGGGTGAGCGGGAGGGGACCCAGTGCAGGGAGCCAGCTGGGAGTGTGGCCGGGCCTCCCACAGTGTGAGCTGCCGGGTGGCCCAAGGACCGCTGTCAGGCAGAGCCCAGCCTAGCCCACACGGAGACCAGGGTGGCAGTCCAGGCGGCCTCACCCCAGGGGCTTACCTCTCCGAGGCCCGGAGACTCCCACTGCCGAACAGGTTTCGGATGGAGCGCGAGGCGGGCAGCTTGGCATCGCGGGAATAGAAGACCATGCAGAAGTCCTTAGTGATGACGGCTGGCTGGGTGCAGTTCTCCATCTGAGACAGGCAGGGCCGGGACAGGTCACCTCAGGTGCCCAGGTGCCCAGCTGGCCCAGCACTGACTGGCAGCCCCAGGGCATTCCCAAGGCCTCAGGTCTGGCCTGGACCCAGGTGGGAGAAACTGTCTGCTCCTGGCCTGAAGCCAAACCCTGCTGGGGACAGCCAGCCACAGCCCTGTCCACCCCTGGGCAGCCTGAGGGGCAAGTCTCCATGTGTGGAGACCCAGAAGGTCCCAGACACAGGTTCACCGCTCGGGCCTCACCTGCCTCACCATAGAATTGGGCCAACACCCTCCCGACCCCGGAACGTCTGTGAGGATCAAAGCAGATCTTGTTTGAGCGTGTACATTTCAACTAAAATGCCACAGAAAATGACTTCCTGGTGGCCGACACGCTGACTGCTAAACAGCTGGCCCCTTGTCTTCCTGAAGTGGGGGCCGCTGCTGTGCGTGGCTGAGGCGTCCCGAGGACTGGCTGGGTAGAGCTCTGCCAGCATCTCCCAGCACAACCTCAGCACCGTCCCGTGAGATGGGCACATGGTCCCCATGTGATGCTGGAATACTTTGGCTGTACCTAAGGAGTGGGGCCGTGCCTTGCGGATGCCCTGCCATGCTCCCCACCTTCCCTCTCCCTCACTGCCACCACCAGCAAGCAACGCCCACGCTTCCAGTCGACTCTTGCACTTGGAAGGGAGGCGTGGCCCGGGTCTGGCCATGGCCGGCGGACTGTATACCCTGGCGGTGGGGAGGGGGCGCTTTTGTGCTGCCTGGAACTAGACACGCGTCTGGTGGTGCTGCAGCCATCTTGCCTCCCGAGGACCACACCCACACACTTAGCAGAGTGAGCTAACTGCCACTGAAAGCACATGGAGGCTGGGCGTGATGGCTCATGCCGGGAATCCCAGCGCTCCGGGAGGCCAAGGCAGGCGGATCACCTGAGACCAGGAGTTCAAGACCAACCTGGCCAACATGGCAAAACCCCATCTCTACTAAAAATACAAAAATTAGGGAGTGGTGTCGGGCGCCTGTAATCTCAGCTACTTGGGAGGCTGAGGTAGGAGAATTGCTGGAACCCAGGAGGCAGAGGTTGCAGGGAGTCGAGACTGTGCCATTGCACTCTAGCCTGGGTGACAAGAGCGAGACTCCGTCGTAAAAAAAAAAAAAAGAAAACAAAAAGAACACATGGATTTATGTATTCAACCTTGTCGTCCAGTTAAAAAACAAAAGGCACGTGGATTTAATGTACGGGGAAGTCCTCTGAAGAGCGTCTAGGTCATCTGGGGTTGTCCAGAGCTCCCAAGAACCTTGAGCTTTGGGGCTGGGTGGTCTTGGTGGTGTGCCCTGGCATGGGTGCCTTGCCTCGATGTAAGCGGAGAGTGTCATGTAGATTTTCTCTCGGTAAGGAGTGACCCGGTTCAGCAGGAGAGAGTTGTGCATGGAGCTGTCCCACGCAGCCTCAAACTGGTAAAAGGTCCTGGAAGGAAGCAGAGACCAAGGAGAAGCTGATGGCAGGGGGCTGCTCTCAGCCAGGCTGGGGACATGCACACAGAGCGACAGACGTGGGGCAGCCGCAAGGGTGCGGCTGGAGGCACAGGCTGGAAGCCCGGGCGGCGGTGCCAGGAAGGACAGCCCCTCCTTACTCAGGACCCAGAGAGTGGGGACTCTTGGAAGCCCCGATGGGGGTGAGCCCAGCGTTCTCCCAGCTCTACCATGGATGGTGCCCCAGCTGTCACGCTGAGGCTGGAAGGAGAGGAGGTGGCGGGGAATGAGAACAAGAAGGGCAGAGAGGGAGGCAGGACAGGGAGCTGGGATGGTGGGAACAAGGGAAAGGAGAAGGGAGGGTAAGAGGAGAGGCCTCGGCGGGGAGGAGGGGAAGGGCAGAGGCAGAGAGACAGAGGGCAGAGCCTGCGGCGGACCCACCCCAGCCTGTCTGAGTAAGGAGGCACCGCCGTCTCTCCCTGGACCTGAAGGGGACCTGCCCAGGTTTGCCAGAGCCCTCCATGGTCCATCTCCTCCGACAATGGACTCACCCTTGGCCCATCGGGCAGAGGAAGGCCCAGGGGGAGGATGCTTGGCTCGGAGGCAGGGCGGCTGCTGCGAGGCTGTGCGCGAGAGCGGCTCTCTACACGGGGAACGGCAGCGGCTACGCTGTGTCCCTGATCTCCAACCCGGAGTTACAGTGAGCACAGCCTGAGCCGGCCACCCGCAAACTCCGTCCCAGGGTGGCTCAGGGCCAACCCCAGAGCCCTGGGATTTTACATCCCCATGGGGTTGAACTGCATTCTGCAAGCACCTTGGGTGCCCTCTGCTCCAGAACAGGTTTTCTGTTATGTGATAGCTCCCGTTTTCAGCCCTCTGGATGGCAGAGCAACTGAGCTCCTTCCTCAGGCCTGGTGCCCACAGGGAGGACTGGTCATACCCAAGGCAAGCAATTTGCCTGAATCCAGAGTGCGGCCGCTCCACAGACTCTGGGCAGCACCCTGAGCTGCCCATCTCGCCATCCGCCCAGCCTCACCCAGCTCCCCTCCAAGCATCCTCGTGAGGACACAGTTCAGGGACATCGACACACACTGCTGGGTGGCCACGCAGGTTACAAGGCGGCCGGGCCCTCCCGAGGCCTCAGTGGGGCACAGGTGGTGCCAGGCTGCCCTGTCTACTGCACAGCATGGTCTGGACACAGGGCATGGAGCTCACAGGTCGGGGATGTAGGAGGAAGCAGGGGGACCAGGGAGGGCCACTGTCAGACAGACGTCACCAAGGAGCGATCCCGGGAGAGTGAGGACAGCGGGCAGTCAGAGAAAGGGCAGAGAAGCAGGCAGATGCTGAGGAGAAAGGAACTTGGAAAAGCAGAAGAGGACAGACCAAGCGAGGGCAGAAGAGAAAAGTGAGCTGTACCTAGTGTCACTTCCCAGTGAAACGCTAAAGGTGGAGGCGGCCAGGACACACACGTACACACACAGAAGAAACGGAGACATCAGAACACGCACAGCACAGGGCCCAGGGCAGATAACTGAGAGCGTGACAGGTGCACGCTCGGCTCACGGCTCCAGGCTCTTGCTGCACATAGGGCTGGGGTGCGAGCCCATGTGGAGCGCCCTGGCCCTGGCCCTGCAGACACCCGCTTCCCTGGTGTCTGCTGTGAGAGCCTTGCGTCTGTCCTCAGCCGGACCAGGCAGACAGCCTGGGAGCCAAGACAAAGGCCAGGAGGGATTTCCTCCTCTCCTGAAACATTCCGGGGTCCTGTGGAGGGTCAGGTCTGCTGGCCGGGGCTGGAGCCACTGCAGCCTGGCCTGGAACAAGTGCCTCAGACCGCCTGGAATGCCACAGAGCCACTTCACAGCTGCGGGGCCTCAGGATGTCACTGACAGCTTTGCGCCTCATTTCCTCGTCAGTACCATGGGGTAGTAATTGGCCCTAACTCAAGATGTCCTGTAGATTAAATGAGCTAATACTTGAATGTGATGAGAACAGGGCCTGGAGCTGGTACACATCAGCACCACTATCTGGTACATGTCACCATGATTATCTGGTACACGTCAGCATCACTATCTGGTACATGTCACTATCCAGTACACGTCAGCATCACTATCTGGCACATGTCACCATGACTATCTGGTACACGTCAGTACCACTATCTGGTACACGTCAGCATCACTATCTGGTACATGTCACCATGATTATCTGGTACACGTCAGCATCACTATCTGGTACATGTCACTATCCGGTACACGTCAGCATCACTATCTGGCACATGTCACCATGACTATCTGGTACACGTCAGTACCACTATCTGGTACATGTCACCATGACTATCTGGTACACGTCAGTACCACTATCTGGTACATGTCACCATGACTATCTGGTACACGTCAGCATCACTATCTGGTACATGTCACTATCCGGTACACGTCAGCATGACTATCTGGCACATGTCACCATGACTATCTGGTACACGTCAGTACCACTATCTGGTACATGTCACCATGACTATCTGGTACACGTCAGCATCACTATCTGGTACATGTCACCATGATTATCTGGTACACGTCAGCATCACTATCTGGTACATGTCACTATCCGGTACACGTCAGCATCACTATCTGGCACATGTCACCATGACTATCTGGTACACATCAGTACCACTATCTGGTACATGTCACCATGACTATCTGGTACACGTCAGTACCACTATCTGGTACATGTCACCATGACTATCTGGTACACGTCAGCATCACTATCTGGTACATGTCACTATCCGGTACACGTCAGCATGACTATCTGGCACATGTCACCATGACTATCTGGTACACGTCAGTACCACTATCTGGTACATGTCACCATGACTATCTGGTACACGTCAGCATCACTATCTGGTACATGTCACCATGACTATCTGGTACACGTCAGTACCACTATCTGGTACATGTCACTATCCGGTACACGTCAGCATCACTATCTGGCACATGTCACCATGACTATCTGGTACACGTCAGCATCACTATCTGGCACATGTCACTATCCGGTACACGTCAGCATCACTATCTGGCACATGTCACCATGACTATCTGGTACACGTCAGTACCACTATCTGGTACATGTCACCATGACTATCTGGTACACGTCAGCATCACTATCTGGTACATGTCACTATCCGGTACACGTCAGCATCACTATCTGGCACATGTCACCATGACTATCTGGTACACGTCAGTACCACTATCTGGTACATGTCACCATGACTATCTGGTACACGTCAGCATCACTATCTGGCACATGTCACCATGACTATCTGGTACACGTCAGTACCACTATCTGGTACATGTCACCATGACTATCCGGTACACGTCAGCATCACTATCTGGCACGTCACCATGACTATCTGGTACACGTCAGTACCACTATCTGGCACATGTCACCATGACTATCTGGTACACGTCAGCATCACTATCTGGTACATGTCACTATCCGGTACACGTCAGCATCACTATCTGGCACATGTCACCATGACTATCTGGTACACGTCAGCATCACTATCTGGTACATGTCACCATGACTATCTGGTACACGTCAGTACCACTATCTGGTACATGTCACCATGACTATCTGGTACACGTCAGCATCACTATCTGGTACATGTCACCATGACTATCTGGTACACGTCAGTACCACTATCTGGTACATGTCACCATGACTATCTGGTACACGTCAGTACCACTATCTGGTACATGTCACCATGATTATCTGGCACACGTCAGCATCACTATCTGGTACATGTCACTATCCGGTACACGTCAGCATCACTATCTGGCACATGTCACCATGACTATCTGGTACAAGTCAGTACCACTATCTGGTACACGTCAGCATCACTATCTGGTACATGTCACCATGATTATCTGGTACATGTCAGCATCACTATCTGGTACATGTCACTATCCGGTACACGTCAGCATCACTATCTGGTACATGTCACCATGATTATCTGGTACACGTCAGCGTCACTATCTGGTATGTGTCACTATCTGGCACACGTCAGCATCACTATCTGGTACATGTCACTATCTGGCACACGTCAGCATCACTATCTGGTACATGTCACTATCTGGTACACGTCAGCACCACTATCTGGTACACATCAGCATCATTATCTGGTACACGTCAGCGTCGCCATCTGGTACATGTCACTATCTGGTACACGTCAGCGTCACTATCTGGTACATGTCACTATCTGGCACACGTCAGCATCACTATCTGGTATGTGTCACGATCTGGTACACGTCAGCGTCACCATCTGGCACATGTCAGCATCGCCATCTGGTACACATCTGCATCACTATCTGGCACATGTCACCGTGACTATCTGGTACACATCAGCACCACTATCTGGTACACATCAGCGTCATTATCTGGCACACGTCAGCATCGCTATCTGGTACATGTCACTATCTGGTACACGTCAGCGTCACTATCTGGTAGATTTCAGCATCGCTATCTGGTACATGTCAGTGTCACTATTGGGTACACATCACTGTCTAGTACACGCTAGCATCGCTATCATCATTACCTCTATGCACTGGGTCCCATCAGCCTTGTCTCTGGTGGGCCCAACCCTTCAGCCCCGTGCTGGACCCTCTGTCTCCTGCCTCTAAAGTCTCTAAAGGGCCTCAGCTTGCTTCTGCTCCCCTTCCTTCTCTTCCATCTGTGTGTGTGCAGACACAGCCCGCCCACCCCTCACCCCTTGGCCCCAGGATCAGGACCAGCAGGGCTTTCCAGCATCAGCGCCTACTCCCTTCCGTGCGCCCTTCAGAAAGCACTGGGTCCTCCCAGCCAAGGCACTCCTTGGTCATCAGGAGCTACGTCCCTGCCCCATCCTGGGGCTCCTTGGCCCCCAAGTGGGACACAGCAAAGAAGTGAGTCCAGTGAGGCAGGCAGCCCAAGGACCAGTGGGCTCTGCTGGAGCCAGGCCTGGGGCGGTAAGTAGAACACACACCCACTTCCACACAAGGCCCACAATAGCCCCCTTGCGGGTCCTAGCAGAGATTTTCTCAGTCCAGGTAGTATGTGGCTTTGCCCTGCTCAGACCCCAGTGGACTAGAATCTGAGAACCTGACTGTGGTGGAGTCTCACATGTGAGCTGGGGAGAGAATGCTGGGAGGGGCCTTACAGGGCTGTGTGCACAGCAGGGAAGGGGCCTTCCCAGACCACCCCCATCCTCCAGGTGTCAAGATGGCCAGCCGGACCAGGGTCTGACATGGGCACAGCTACTGTGCTGCCCCTGGGTCATTTCCAAACCACTGGTGTGCCCCAGAGGCTGCCCACTCTGCCCTGCAGAGCTACAGCCAGGCCTCTCAACCAGCCCTTGGCCCACAACCTGCCTTGCTCCACCTAGTCACGGGCAGCAGACCCTGGAATCCAGGGCCAGGACGGTCCTTGGAAACACTCCTTGGTCCTCCTGTGCCCCTCAAGCCTCTACAAAGGGAGGACAGGTCTTACCCAGACCCCACGTGAGATCAGAGGGGACAGCGGCTGGTGGATCGGGGTGGAGCAGGCTGGCAGAGTACCAGCTCACCCACACAGGACCCACACTGCCAGCTGGGACCCACCGAGCTTGCAGGCACAGCATGGGAACCACCGACGGGTGCCCCGCCATCATACAGCAGGAAACCAAGACCCAGGAAGGCTGAGACGTGACCAAGATCACGCTGCAGGATGTGGGCTGAGAGAGCCTTGGAGACCACGCCAGGACCCCCACTCCAGGAGCAGGCACGAGGTTGCTCCAGGCCCCGTCCCCTGAAGCCCCCCTCACTCTACCCCATGTGACAGCTACAAAACCTTCAGAATCAGCACAAGAGGAAACATGCAGCCCAGGGTGGGAACCTGCTAGAAATACAGGTTCTCAGCCGCAGCCCAGACACCCCGAAGCAGAAACGCCGGGATGGGGGCAGCCCCATGGGCAAAGCCTCGAGTTAGCCTGGATGGAGCTTTGCCACCAGCAGCTGCCCGGATATCCCGCAGATGCTCTGCATCCCACCGTTCCACAGCTGGGGACCCAGGCCCAGAGCAGGGATGGGCCCTTCCCAGGCCCCACCACCAACAGCCAGGACAGGGCCTGAGCGCCCAACTCTCACCTCCGCCCCTCCTCCCAGCAAGGCAGTCCCACCTCCACCTGCTGCTCCTGGTTCCTCAGCCCCTCCTCTGATTTGCTGAGCTCAGGGAATTTTAAAGAAAGAGACGGCTGCAGGGGTCCGGCCGCACCGCCACAGGGCGCCCGAGGTGGGTTACGAACGGTCCTCTCTCAGGACAAGGCTGATCAGCGCAGTTCCTCCTGAAGCCGCCCGGGAAGCGGGGCAGCGGCGCCCGGGAGGCCTCTCTGGTGGCTCCCTCCTCCAGCCTCGGACTGAGGCTGCCCTCTGCTGGGGCCGAGAAAGAGGGACCACCACACCTTCAGCTCGGGGCAGAGAGGGCTCAGGGCTCAAACGAGAGAGCCCGCATGGGGAGCCCTGAGTGCTTGCTGAGAATGTTTTGTTGACAAAGACAACACACGTGCCGTGGGCGTGTTCTCAGGCCCTGGCTCGGCCACAGACCCGCGTCCAGGAACCGGAGCAGGTGGCTGGGACTCCGCCCGCTCCCTCCAAGGCTGCAGTGAGGCTGCTGCTCAGCTCGGGCTATTCTGCACCTGACCGTGAAACAAGCCTGCTGCAAAGGGCCCCTCAGGGTGTGCACACGCCACTGAGATGGCAGTGCCGGGCTCTTCTTCAAGTCACCCAGCAAGCTGACGGGCAAGGCGGGCATCACAGGGCAAATGCCTCTGTGGAGAATCTCAACAGTAAGCCCCATGCTCAAAGGTTCAACAGAAACACACGGGTGCTCTGGGAAGGACGTTTCTCGAGAGGGAGTGACCCAGGTTCCCCAGGGAAGTAATCTAACAGGGTGAGGCCACGGATGGCAGCCAGGGCAGGCCCTCCTCGCCCGTGGGTGAACACACCGCTAAGAGCAGGGGATCGTGCCTGAACCCCCACCTCAGAGACACGGTCCACAGGGTCTGGAGGGGACCCAACGCAGTCACGTGGCATGGCCCGCCACGCAGCCCGAGAGCCCTGCCACCAGAAAAGAGAGCAGGGAACACACGCGGCCCAAGCCAGTCTCTGGGATGAAAGCTGGACGCTGGCATCCACACGGAGCCACGCCAACTGGAAGAGCTGGGCCAGGCACCCGAGGGCCACAGCCTCACCCTGCCCTGCAGCCTCTCCACCTCCAGCCTGAGCCCTGGTCCCTGCCGGCCCCACCCTCCCAGCTCCCCACTCCTGGCCTGACTGAGCCCTGCTCCTGGGCTCTGTCCTGTGGGGACATATACAACTGGGGAGCCCGACATTGCCCTCGAGAGTGCGAAACCTGGCCTGGGGGCAGATGCGCAGTAGACCCACACAGAGAGGGAGAGATCCTGCAGCTGGGCAGGGGAGAAGGAGGTGGGCAGAGTCAGGAAGGCTGCCTGGAGGACAGCCCGTTGCAGCTGGATTATGAAGCCCACCAAGGACTTAGACACAGGGGCTGGGGTGGCAGGCTTGCCAGGTGCCAGGCACGGGCTCAACAGAGGTGAGGAGTGTGTGGGGGTACAGTGGGAGAGCCTCGTCCTGTCCCCGTGGGCCTGAGGAAGGCACGGGCTCCGAGCAACATCAGACAAGGCTCTGGCTCGGGCTGTACCGGCAGGGGGGTGGGCTGCAGCGGGTGTCACCCGACTGTGTGCCACCCCTGATGCCACACCAGCTGGGAGACCACCTGCCTGTCACTGCTCCCCACCTCCTCCCTCAATGGCATGGCCCTGGAGGTCGCTGTCCTAGAAGGAGAATCCTAGATGAGATCTGGCCTCATAGGCAGTGCCAGGTCAGGGGCTCAGTCCTGCCTGGGAGCCCCCTCTCCCCACTCTCCCCTCCACCTCTACTCATGGGCTCCTTTTGTGCCCCCAGCTCAGGCAAGCTCACTCATTCCTGGTGCACCCTCCCCACTGGGAAACCCCACAGTCCCCTCGCCCTGGCTGACATCATCACTGGACTCCAGCTCCTGAGCCAGGTCAGCAGTCCCCATCACTGCTGTGTCGCAGGCCAGGACATAGCCTGCTTGCTTAGTGTCTGCTATGCGAATCAGGGTAAGGGATGAGGGGAGGAGGCAAGGAGGGGAGGAGGGGAGAGGGGAGGAGGAGATGAGGGGAGGAGGGAGGAGGGGAGGAGGGAATAAGGGATGAGGGGAGGAGGGGAGGAGAGAGGCGGAGAGGAGGGGAGGAGGAAAGGAGGGGAGGAGGGGAGGATGGAGGAGGAATGAGGGGAGGAGGGAGGAGGGGAGGAGGGAATAAGGGATGAGGGGAGGAGGGGAGGAGGGAGGAGGGATGAGAGGGGAGGAGGAGGAGGTGAGGCATGAGGGCATGAAGGGAGGAGGGGTGAGGGAAGGAGGAGATGAGGGGATGAGGGAGGAGGGATGAGGGGAGAGCAGGAGGAGGTGAGGCATGAGGGCATGAGGGGAGGAGGGGTGAGGGGAGGAGGAGATGAGGGGATGAGGGAGGAGGGATGAGGGGAGAGGAGGAGGAGGTGAGGCAACAGGGCATGAGGGGAGGAGGGGTGCGGGGAGGAGGAGATGAGGGAAGAAGGGGAGAAAGAATTGAGGAGGTGAGGGGAGGAAGAAAGGAGAGGGTGAGGGGATGAGGGCATGGGGGTGAGGGGGTGAGGGGAGAATAAATGAAGGAAAGGGGATGGAGGGAATGAAGGGCAAGGGGAGGAGGGGTGAGGGGATTTGGAGATACAGGGACGAGGGGGTGAGGGGATGGGGGTGAGGGGACGGGGGTGAGGAAGAGAGGATGAAAAGGGAATGAGGGAGGGGTGAGATGGAATGAGGGGAGGAGCTAACAAGGGGATGAGGAGTTCAGCTGATGGGGGGATGAGGCAATGAGGGAAGGATGGGGGATGAGGGGAATGAGGGCGAGATGAGGGGACGGGGAAAGAATACAGGATGAGGGGATGAGCAGGGGATGAGGGGATGGGGGAATGAGGGAGGGACGGATGAGGGGGAATGAGAAAAGAATAAGGGGATGAGGGCAGATGACGGAGGGATGAGGGGATGGGAGAATGAGAAAGGGATGGGGAGGGATCCGGGAGGGACGAGGGGGTGAATGAGCTTCTTGACCAGGCCTTGACCCCCCAGGACAGACCTCATGGTTTTGCCTTTAATCCCACAGGATGTGGCTGACAGGACTGGCTTAGTCGCACGTGAAAGATGGATGAGTGAGCGGGTGAGTGCTGTGGCCCCACCAACGGTACGGCAGGGGAGGACAGGGCAGAGCCTGAGGTCCGGGGTCTCAGCAGGAGCTTGCCGCTGACCCTTCCTGACAAGGATGGAGAAGCCTCAGGCCGTCAGAGCTGGACCCTTCTCTGGGGAAATGAGGCCCCATGCGGCTGGGTGGCCAGGGTGACTGTGGGCCCTGCTGCTCCCCAGCCCCTCCTCACTGCCTCGAGAGAAGCCTGGCTTTGAAGGGCCGTGCCGACCTCCTCTGCTCTGGGCAGGCAGCCCCCGTGACCTGGGTAAGATGCTAGGGGAGGAGGTTGGAGCACATCTCTCTAATGCATGGATGACATCACATGCACCCTGGTCCTCACCCCAAACTCCGTGTGTGCGCATGTGTGAGAGAGACACCCGCAGCGTCTCAGTGCAGCGCCTTCAGCACAATGGTAACAGCTGGGATAAGAAACAGACTGGGGACGAGCAGCTAGGCAGTCTCGACACTAACAGTGCAGCTCACCCTTACAGAGTGACCATCATGGCCCTGCGCTGTAGAGGGTGACCGTGCCAGCCCCACCCAGCACCATCTCACTGCTCTCACAGCAGCCGGGCGCAGAGGCCGTCACCAGCCTCGCTCTCCGGGACGGAAACAAGGCTCTGCCAGGGCCCTGCTCAGCCACATCCACAGAGTTAGCAAATGGCACTGCCGTGAGGCCCCACGGTCCCTGCCCGCTGCACTGCAGACGTCTGGGACGAGACCCCGCACCACAGCCAGCATCTGCGTGTCCACAGGACTGCCCATCGTGGTGGTTCCCTGCCTGGCAAAACGGGGGCCCCAGGAAGGAGGCTCAAGTCCGACTCTCAGGACTCAGAAACCCACTCTCTCCTCCCCTCTGCATGCCCTGAGCTGGAGGCCTCCCATGCAGGCCACGCCCCAAGCCTGCTGCCCATGGGGCAGGGGCCGGCAAGCTCATTCTGGAATGGGGGAAAAGCCACAGGAGGGCCCAACCCCTCACTCAGGCACAGGGACACAGGCCCCTGAGGCCCAGGGCTGGCAAGGGATGGACAGTCCCCTCTCCTCCCGCAGAGCCATCATGTGCCTGCTTTACAGGAGCCTTCCTGGAGGTGCTAATGTTCCCACCTAGGGGTGTCTGGGACCAGCCTGGCATCCCCTCAAACATGCAGAGAGTGTGGGACCGAAACACCGCCCAGCTCAAACCGGAACAAAATGCAGACCACCCCTGCCACAAGGTCACAATGATGGGCCAGAATCTCCCTGTGCCCAGAAAACAGCTCCTACATTAGCGCCCAAGCTGGTGGGCTCCCCAGGCCCGGATCTCTCTGAGAACGGGAATCTCCCAGAGCCAGGCCAGCTGACTCCAGGCCCCAGTAGCACGACGCCGCCTCCTCCTCCTGCAAGCCCGCCCGGACGCACTGCAGTGAGAGGGAGGCCCCGCTCAGGCCCTCAACGGCTGCGCTCCGTCCTCCGCGAGGCCGCCACCACAGCCGTCCCTTGACAGGGCCTCTGCTGCACCCAGGTCCCAGGGAGAGCTGGCACAGCAGCCTTCGGAAAAGATCTGTTCATGGGAAGAGGCGTGCGCCGGGCTCAAGGGGCCATGCCAATGGGGACTCTTGCCCTGACGCCCCCGAGTGGGTCTTCTGGGCACAGTCCCTCAGCCACAGCTCTCAATCATCTGTCCTGACCCATCGCAACATGACCCGACCAGGACGTGGCCTCAGAGAGTGCTGGCCAAGTCCTGCTGCCCCGGGGCTCTGTGCCAGGAGCGGCCTCACACCACCCAACTTCAGGCCTGAAAGGCCCGCACGTGGTCTGCAAGGCCTTCTGCCTCAGCTCACTCCACAAACACCGCCCGCAAGATGTCTGCCACAGTGCTGGGGGCAGTCCTGCAGGGACCCAGGAGCGGGCAGCCTTGATCTTCCACAGGCTCGAGTTCTGGATTAGGGACTTGGAGGCCCTCCTGCCCCAGGCTGGTGTGGGCAGGGGCCTCGCTGTGGCTGGGGACAGGGAGCCACCCTGCCTCCTGCTTGACAACCTGAGTCGGACTCTCTGGTCTCATGAATTCACCACCCGCCGCTTCCACAAAAGGAGGCTCAGTGGCCACAGCCAAGGCCAGAGGAGCGTGGCTGCAGCCGCTGTCCCTCCTCCTGGCCTGGCCAGGTGAGGGGCTCACAGGAGGCTGTGGAATGTGCCGGGGCGTGAGGGTCTCCTGGGCTGGCTCCTGTCTGCCCTTCCCCATCCCCTGTGCTCACGGCTCTGCCTGCTATGGCCCCTGGCAGGGAGCGGGGAGCAGGGCTGGACCTTACAGGGTGGGACAGCCAAGGGCAGCAGGGCAGCCAGCAGCGTGCGGGACGCCGCCCCCATCCACAGGGCAGCGTGTGGCCAGGGGCAGGCAAGGCTGGGGCAGGAGGAGCGGGAGGCCAGCCAGCGTCTACTGCAGCGCAGGAAACTACGAAGCAGCCAGAATCAGGAGTGGGGGGCAGAAGGGACTCAGCCGAGAGGACGGGGTGGAAGCAATAAAGAAATCAAACCGAGATTCCGAGACCAAAAGAAAGAAGACGGGAGGGACAGGAGGACAGGTGAGCGCGTGTGTGAGGAGTCCAGACAGCTGGAAGTGAAATTCTCAGGGGTGTGGGGGCAGTCAGGGAGGAGCAGGGAAGGAAAGAAGAGGCTGAAATGAAACCGAGGGACACAGATGATACCTAGGTATGTCCGAATCAAGAAACTGCCTGCAAAACACAAACAATCACACGGTTAGTGAGGCCGGGCAGCACAGCGGGAGCGGGGAGGGGCAGGCAGAGGGGAGCGGCCGGTGGCCGCGGGCCCACTCTGAGCCAGGCAGGCTGCAAAGCGCGGGGCCTGGGAGCGGGTGAAGGCAAGGCAGTGGCAAAGCGCAGGGGCGGCCGAGGCCCCAGGCTGGAGCCAGAAGCCGGGGCTCCTGAGCCTGCACGTCGGGGAGAAAGGCCATGGAGCAGCCCGGCCCGACCCGGGTCTGAGGACACCAGCACTGTCCATGGCACAGGAAGGCCATGGGCCTGGTCAGCTAAGCCACAGGACGGTGTCTGCCTAGGGATGCCAGCAGAGGACAGTCCTCGACACTGCTCCGGGGCAGGGCTGGGGGCGCTGCCAGCACGGGCGGGAGCCAAGCGAGGGCCACGGCGCTTGGGGAGGCCACGCCCGGGCAACGCACCTCCCTCCTTTCTCAGACCCAGGGCCTTGATCCCAGCACAGGGAGGCCTCAACCCCAGAGCCGGCCCGGGACCGGCCTCACATCTCACAGCCCTCAGGGTGTGGGGCCCAAGACCCTTCAGTGACAGGTTCTCGGGCCTCCAGGAACAGGGTGGCCTGAGGTCCAGCCATGAGCCATTCCCTCCTGTGTCACCCATGGCAGCTCATCTTCTGAGGAAGACCTCAGAAACCCAGCCCTCTGTGCAGGGAGATAGTGGGGGTTTGGGGGGCTGGAGCCCCTGCCCACCCCACTGCAGGAGCTACCTGGGTTGAGGGAAGGTCAGAGGTCAGGAAATATGGTAATGAGGTAATCGCCCAGGCTCCAAAGCCCATCTCACACGGCAGACCGACCCTCCTGGGCCCCACCCCCCACTCCAAGTCCTAGTTCCCCACAGCCCAGGCACAGCAGCCCACACCCGGCAGGCAGTGCCCATGCTGGGGGCTCCAGGCCTTCTCCATGGCTCACCAGGGAGCAATCTCATGGCACAGGAGAAGCAAGGCACGAGGAAGCCCCCAAGCCCCGACCCCACCCAGCATCTGCCTCACCTCCCCCATCCCGGACGTGTCCCCCCACCATGGCGCCACCTCCACATAGAACACCCTGAGTCCTCCCCAGTCCTGCGGACGTGAGTGTAGGGCAGGCTCCCTCCGGAGGGCCGAAGGCAGGTCTGGGACCAGAGTCACTTCCGCCATGTCCAGGTCTCTGCCCACCCTGGCTACCCAGCTGCCCCCTGCCCTGGTTGCCCCTGCAGTGTCTGCATTAATGCAGGGGCTGAGCCCCAAGAACCCACTTTCTGGGTGTTTCTGATGAAACCGAGCTCTGTCTGGACCCAAGTCAGAAGAATAGGAGACAGCGCCCCCCACCCCGGGACGCTCCTTGCTTATGACCCTGACCCTCCTTGCAGGGAGGCCCTCGAGATGTTTTCCTACAGACACAGACGCCAACGAGCCATAGAGACACCCCTGGCTCCAGCTCCGAGGGTCTGC
Organism: Aotus nancymaae; assembly: GCF_030222135.1. Lineage (NCBI taxonomy): Eukaryota > Metazoa > Chordata > Mammalia > Primates > Aotidae > Aotus > Aotus nancymaae. The sequence continues at coordinate 5,770,730 of NW_026988444.1, forward strand.
TCTGGGCTTGTGCATCATAGGCCATGTGGAGCCCCCAGGAACAGCCAGGACTGGACACTGGAGCCCCTGCCTCACTTTCCCCGAGGCCCTGGAAGGCAGCGTCTGGGACACAGTGGAGCCCGAGGGACCTCCCCACCCAGCAGGGCTGCCCTGGCAGTGCTGAGCCACCTGCCCAGGCCAACCTCAGGGGCCGCCTCCCTCTCCTAGCCCCGATGGGGCTGCCGCAGACACCCCAGGGTTCCAATACCCCAGCCCAGGTGTGGTTAAACTGGGACTGTCCAGACTGTGGGGCTTGGCCACGCCAGGAGTGTGGAAAGAAGCAGCCTGGTGGGAGGGGCCTGTGCCAAGCACTGCCTGTGGGTGCCCCACCCTGGCTGCTCAACCCCTGGCCCCAGGACGCCTGCCAGAGGCCACTGACTTGCCCCCGGCAGCGTGGTCCTGGGATATACAGCCACTTGTCCCCACGCCACCCAACCATGAAACTCCCAAGGACAGAATTCAGCTCATCCTCCAATCCCTGCGCTGGCCCCTCTACTTGGTGACGAACAAAGGGGCATGGGGAGGCCTGAGCCAGCGATGGGGGTGCACAAACAAGGAGCCAGGAGGTGCAGAGGCTGCCAGCCCCTCACCACGCAGCTCCAGCAGGTGCCAGGAAGGAGGGCCAGGAGAGCACTGGAGTGGGCCACGTCGTGTGGCTGGACCCTGCGCTGGGTGGGCCGAGGGCCTGGCAGGCTGGGAGCACACCCCGGGCCCTGTGTCCAGGGAGCCTCGGACTCACCGGTCATCTTGGGCTGGGTGGATGTATCCAGAAGAGAGGATGTTGAGAGACAGGATGTTGGGGTCGATCAGGGACTCGTCAGTCTCTGGAGTGTTTCGGATGCGGCCTGCAGAAAAGGCAACGGGCCACGGGTCACATCTCAGGGGGCAGGTGGGACCCTGGGAGGCCCTGCTGGCTGCCTCAGGCGGGAGTCCTGTCAGCAAGCCAGCTCCCCACATGGTCACTAGAGCATCGGTCAAAGGTGGCACCGGGGGTGGGTACAGGGAGGCCCCACAGGGTCCTCAGTGACCCAGGAGCCATTTGCAGTGACAGCTCTGTGGTGTTTCTCGACTGTCTCTCCGACACAATGAACACCCCACACATACACTGAGAGACACAGGTGCTTAGCCTGGAAAGCCAGGCCTTCCAGACTGCTGGAAAAGGAGGTCTAAGCGAGACGCAGAGGGGGAACGTTCTTATACCTATAAGATTATACCCACTTAATCTTATACCTAAAAACGGTGATAATAACGAGGAAAAGAAGGGAGGGAGGGAGGGAGGAGGAGAGCAGAGAAGGGAGGGAGGGGAAGGAGGGGAGGGGAGAGGAGAGAGCGTCATCTGTGCCATGAAACCTCTTCTTACAAGGGGCATGTCCAGGAGAGCCTGCTAAGATGCATGCACTGGGGGCGTCTGCCAGTCTCTGTGAAGGACACCAGGGCTGCTAGGAGGCAGGAATACTGCCCAGCAGCTTCACCTAATACTTTCTAGGCCAGACAGTGACAGTTCCACTCCGTCAAAGGAGTAAACAAGCACGTGTACATTTTCTCTGTTGCACCAGGAAGGAATGACAGCCGTCCCTCTCCTCAGCCACGCATGGACCAGATAAAACCCGGGACCCGCTAGGATTTTGTGCTGACAGGTGCACACGGGGCCTGTCCCGTCCCACTGCTGGAACCTTGACCCATAAGCTTCGCACGTGGGTCCTAGAAGGCAGGTGGGATCCCAGCAAAGTGCCCTTCCCCATGCCAGGCCCTCTGGGTCCACGCTGGGGCAGGGCCCGTGGCGGAGAAGCAGCTCGGCTGCAGGGATTGCTGCCAGGGTAGAGCCCCCGTCTGCCTTCGGGGCCCTCACTTCAGCAGCGTTCAGCCTGCTCTGAGTCTGGCCAAGTACCTAGCCCACAAAACTGACACCCATGAGCCAGCTGGTCTGGGCAGAGTGCCGGGGTGGGGTTGGGGTCCTGACCCTCTGCCGTCCACACCTCCTCTCCCTCCCCTGCCTCAAAGGGCCCGCTCACCCACTGCTCACGGACACCCGGGGTGTCTCCTCGACTCTCATCCCTTTTGCTGACCCCGTGCCCACAGTCCTGTCCAACTCACAGGGCTGCAAAGTCCCACGGCCCTCTTGGGAGGGGTGCTGAGCTGGGAGAAGGCTGTGAACCATGAGCTTGGGTCCCGGGTGGGGAGCAGGAAAGAGGGAGGTGCCCCCTAGAAAGTGACCCGGCTGCTCTGTGCCCTGAGTCCAGTTACAGGGCTGCTCTGTCACGAAGCCCAGAGGCTGAGCCTAAACCCCTTAGCCTGAAGGGGGGGTGTTGGGGTTCACACTGTATATCCCCAAATCCCTTTCAATAGCATCCCTGATCTCCCACCCCACATAAACAGACACTCTCTTGACTTCGTAGAAAGGAGGTGGGGAGAAGAAGGTGGGATCTAAGCAGGCGGGGCCTGAGTGGTGACAGACCCAGGCTGGAGGATGTGTCCCCTCAACCCTGCAGATCCAGCTTCCCTCCCGCCTTCTCTCCTGTCTGCCCTGGGGGACGGAGACCAGGACTCAGCAGGTGGGAGCGGTGCTGCCCCAGGGACGGGTCCTCAACGACCATGTGGCCAGGTCCATAAGCAGCTGTGTATTTGCTTACGTTCTGCCTGTAAATCGGTTCCCTCTTTTTAGGCTTGCCCTGAACGGCCTCGAAGGGAGGGTTTGGGGGCTTGATCCACGACTTTCCAGTTCATGTGCAATCAGACACAACACTTTAAACACAAGCATGCTCCTGAAACCTCCTGTCTACAGCCCTGCACTGGGACACAGGGTGATGGGTCCAGCCCCAGAGAAGCCACCTTAAGCAGTCACCCAGCCCGGCCATAGCAATGTCCAGGGCAAGGGAGGGCTGGGCTGGCCTCATGCTAACGGCACGCTTGAACAGATGACTGTCTGCCTCCTTGAATGAAAACTGGGAAGACAAATTCTTTACACCTTAGCAAAGAAAATGTCTGGCAGACCCAAGAGTTCCAAACAAGAGGTCATGGAAGAAAAAAGTGTAAGATCCCTGGTGATGGTGATGGGTGGACTGTGACCCGGACGTGTATGTGGAAGTCCTAACCGCCAGTACCTCCGAGTGGGACCTTATTTGGAAGTAGGGCTCTGCAGAGGTGATCAAGCTGACTACAGACGCAGTCAACCTGGCGCAGGATGGGTCCCTCATCCCACCTGCCTGATGACCTTAGGAGAAAGGGCTCGGGAAGACGCAGGCAGGGAGAAGCCTGTGAAAACACAGCGATGCGTCTACAGGCTAGGGGCGCCCGGGACTCTAGCCACCACCAGGAGCTGGAAGAGGCAGGGGAAGGTTTTCCCCGACAGCTTTCAGAGAGAGAGCGCCTCTCACCCACACTTTGATTCTGGACTTCCGGCCTCCAGAACTGTGAGATGGTAAATGCCTGCTGGTTTCAGCTACCCAGCTTGTGGCATTTGGTCAGGGCAGCCCCAGACCTCTCATATACTGATTAAACAGAAGATCGTGGCTCGTCACCCAGGTCCAAGGCTCTCCTTTGCAGGTGAGGAACTGACCCACAGGGAGGTTATGTGACTTGGCCAGGGTCACGCAGCAACAGAGGCAGAAGTGTGTTAGAACCCGGGCACCCAGCTGGAGGTCTGTGCTCTCCCCACCCGCTCGGCCCCACACCCCGAGGCAGCCCCCACCCGGCGCTCACCCACAACCAGCTCGCGCACTTCCTTCCAGCGGATGTGGCTGCCCGTCTCGTGCAGTAGTGTCACCGTTATCCGTCGCTGGATGCCCTGCCGGGGCCAGGAGAGAGGATACAGTCAGACCGCTGGGGCGGTGGGGGGACACGTGGGGTGGGGGAGGGGGACCCAGGCAGGGGAGGGGCAGGGAGGGGCTCACACGTGGTGGAGGAGGAAGGTCCACGTGGAGTGTGGGAGGGGGACACAGGCAGGGGAGGGGCAGGGAGGGGACTCGCACCTGGTGGAGGAGGAAGGTCCCCATGCACGGCATGCCCCCACGGTGGTCCACCACGGCTGGGATGTAACTGGAAGAGAGACACACATGAGGGGCGGTCAGCCCTCCTCCCCACCCTCCTGGCCCCACAGGACCCTGGCACAACAGTGGATGGAGCAAAAACAGGGAAAAATCAGCAGCTCTGTCTAGTGAAGGTCAGGTGGCCTGGACCATGGAGACCGCAGTCAGCTGAGCACAGAAACCCACCAGGCCTCCTGGCCATCACCTCGCGGCCCTGACCACTTCACTGGCAGGGTGTCCAGCAGGGAGACACCGTAGGAAGGCCTGGCCCCTCTGGGCTGGGTTTCTAACAGTCCCGAGGGTCCTCTGCTTCTCCTCAGCCCTGCAGATCTGCAGCCCAAGGCCACAGGATCCAGAGGAAATCCCAGCAGATGGGCTCGTCTGCTCCAACCTCTAAGACTCCGTCCCACTCGGGGCAAGGACCTGAGTCTCCACCAGGCCCCACCCTGAGCCGCCAGCCTCAGCCCAGCTCCCCACTGGCCCCAGGGCACCAGGTAGGCCCCCACTGGCCTCTGCACTGGGGCCCTGGGACCCACTTCCCCCAGGCCTCAGGGCTCCCCTCCCACCTTCCTCAGGTCTTTGCTCAAAAGTCCCTGGATCACTTCATGCCACGTCTGCCGCCCCAGCCCCCCAGCCACTCCCCTAGTGTGCTGCCCTTGTGTTCTGGACCGTGGGGCCACCAGTCCAGGCGCTTATCAGTCTAGGCCCTCTCCGCCCCCACGCCAGCTCCTCCAGGACGGCGGGGAGCTTTGTCTGTGTTACTCCCCAGGCCCTAGACGAGGCCGGGCCCACGGGAGGTCTGCAGTGAACACCCACTGGAAGAACGACTCTGGACGGCCCAGGGCCTCGTCCCTCTCCGGCCGCTGGCCACACCCCGGGGGCCCCAGCAGCAGCACTCACTCGCCGTTGGCCTCCAGCTCACAGATCTCGAAGTAGACCAGCAGGTCGTATTTGCAGTGGCAGGGCCCCGGGCAGGGCCGCGTCAGCGTGCTGAGCTTGGTGGCGGGCACTGTGGGGACGGGAGGGAGGCGTGTGCGGAGGGCAGACCCGACCCATCGTGTGCCAAGGGCACACTCACAGAGGAGACGTCAGGGCCAAGGGGCTCAGCGGCAGCGAGGGCACCTCCCCCTCAAGGGAAACAACCAGCCAACCCCAGCCATGCCCAAGTCACGCGCGGTCCTGTGCACTCTCAGGCCTCAGCCCGTCACTCGGGTGCTCAGGCTCTCCGTACCCCAGCTAGGAGAGGCACACGGCCACGCACATGGGCACAGCTCATAAGGAGGACAGGGATCAAGACCCCAAGAACCCGAGGGGCGGCAGCAGAGCCCCTTGTTCAAAAGCCTACAACCCTCACGTCTCCTCTGCCACGCGGCCAGGCCTGTCACCCACACCACACTTTGGCCACAGCCTACTGCACCAGTCCGAGCACCTCTCAGCGGCACCCGGGCCAGCCCGAGAGGCCCTGCCCCTCAGTGCCCACTGGCCCTCCAATCACGTCCAGCTCCTGGCAAACAGCCTCTGCCCACCACTGCCTCCTCTGAGACCCAGCACACAGGCCCTCCTCCAGCAAGTGCCATCTGAACCTCCTCTGCCTCTCCCACAAAGATGGATCTACAGGTCTTTCTTGCAGGCTGTGGGAGGACTGAGTCACAGGGAGCCCATGTGCCAGCCAGAAAGCCTGTGCAGACCAGGCACAGGCCCTGCCGCAGCTGGGGGCGCCCTCCCGAGTTGTCCTCAGCCTGCAAACCTTCATCTTACACAGTGCAGAGGACGTGTCCTCAAAAGGCAGGCACGAGAGGCCGACACCCGGTCCCCAGGTGCGCAGACCCAGTGCTGCCACACGCCAGCTGCAGAGGCAGCTTCTCATGCGGGCGCCTACCCTCTGGGGCTCTGATGCCTGGAACACAGCCCCTCCTGCAGGAGGGTTTCAGGGAAGTGAGGGCCTCAGTCTGGCTGTCTCCAGCTCCCCAACCATGACCCTGGGTTTTGGTCTTGCAGGAAAAAACTCCACTCTTTTAACTAAAACCCAAAGGATGTCAAGTGCTATTCCATGACGCACCTGTTCCCACAGGCAGGGGCTCCAGGCAAAAGCTCTGCTAGATACGCCTCCCCCACTGACCCCACACTCTCGCTCCCACCTCCAGCCTCGGCCCCCCATGAAGGAGCTTCCTAGATTGCCTTTTACCCCCAAATCTCCACCTCTCTGTGTTCAGCGGAGATGCCAGAAGTCCCCTCAAAGCCCCCAACACTCTTGCTGCCTGCCTTCCTCGGCTCCCCATGCCTCTGCCACCAGCTGCAGGCTACTCCATGGACGCAGGACAGACCCTTGCTCCATGGGACCCCGTGAGGCCCAACAGGCTCGGGTGGCCCCAGAGTGCCCAGCCCCATCACGGAGGACTGCACCCACTGCGGAGCGCAGCCCACTTCAGCACCCACAGTGAAGGGCACTCGCTGCCCTGAGGCGGCTCCAGAGACCCTTCCTACCTGGCTTGGACAGTGGCATGACCCGCGGGAAGTGGCGGCGCGAGGGCCTCAGGGGGCTGTGGAGGAGGAAGCACTGGTGTGAGGTGTCTGTGGGAGGCTGGGCTGGAGGGTCAGGAGACAGAGGGGCCACAGGCCCCAGGTGCCCATCCTTGCCCCCTCCTGCCCTGTCTCCCCCAAGGCCATTTGGGTAGGAGGAAGAGGAGGGACCCTCAGGACCCCAGATCCCACCACAGGGGTCACAGGAAACCAGGGTAAAGGTCAAGCTCTGGCTCCCAGTCCAGAGTCCCCCAGCCACTCCCAAGGACAGACAAGCACCCCCAAAACAAAGTCCTCACTGCCTGTCTCTCCCTGACGCCCTGGAGGGCCCCTGAGCTCTCGGTCCTGCCTGACAGCTGCAGGGAGATGGAGATGGGAAGAGACACGCCCCCCGAGGCCTCTATGCTGTTCTCTCTGCACTGGAGGTGCCCGGGAGGGGTTGGCCTGGCCCAGGGTAGACACTCTCGTCCCACCTTCAGGGTCTGGGGTGAGACACTACAGCCCCGCAAGTCTGTCTGGGCGCCCCATTTCTAAAGGCCTCGGGAGTGAGGGAGCTAGGCTGGGCTTCCCCCAGGGGTGTCAGCTGGGCCCCTTTCCTGGGGTCCTCGGTGGGCAGCAGAAGTGGTCTCCCTGGCATCCTCCAGCTGGCAGTCCCTGCACACTGCCCAGGCCAGCAGGAGGTGAAGGTTCCCTGAGCATTGCTCACAAGGAACCCTCCTTAGTCCTGACGGGGAGAAGCTGCAGGCAGGCCCAGAGCTCTTCACTACTGAGTCCTGCCAGCCTTGGGCAGAAGGCCTCCCGGATGGGCAGGGGAGGCGGGCTTTAGGGGGCGCATGGGTTCTGCAGCCTCAAGACAGCTGGATGAAAAGATCCGGGCAGGGGCTGGGAGGACAACAGCCCTGAACCCCCGAGCCAGGGCGCTGACCTGAGCACGTCCTTGCAGAGGGGCGGGAACGGGTGCTGCTGGTAGTGGCCGAAGACCTCGAACACAATGGGCTGGCTTTTGATGTACTCAATGAAGGACTTGGTCACCTCCACTGCGATCTGGTGGGCGGCAGGTGGGAGAACGGGAGGGCACGGCCAGGCCACATTCAAGGGGCAAGGAGAGTCACATCAGTCAGCCAGTTGCTCCAGCCCAGATCTGGGACCCCAGCTGGGCCCCTCTGCCCACAACAGGCAGCAACCTCCTCCAGGCCCTTTGGCCCAGCCCCTCCTCCCGCCATGTGCCCCAGGCAGGACTGTGGAGCGCGTCCCTTGGCCTCTCTCCCCAGGACGAACGGGGGCCACGTGGTCAGCTGCTTTTTCAGAACACAGAGCTGGGGAAGGGGACAAAGGGCAGCACTGGCCCCTGCAGGATGCCCCTTCTTGGGCCCTGGCCCACTCAGCAGGAGTCATGGGTTGGACCGTGTACCCCTCACCAAATTCATATGTTGAAGTCCTAACCCAAGACCTCAGGATGAGAGTGTATCCTGAGACACGGCCTTTACAGAGATGACAGAGTTAAAGGGAGGCCTTTAGGGCAGGTCCCACTCCAGCACAGCTGCTGCCCTATGAAAAGGGGAGGTCTGGGCCCACACACATGCAGAGGGGGAAGGCCACATGGACAGAAGCGAGAAGAGGCGGCCGCTCTACAAGCCAAGGACAGATGCCTAAGAAGGAGGTGCCCCTGCCCACTCCCTGATCTGGGGCTTCCAGCCTCCAGAGCGGGGAGGCCACAGTTCTGTTGCTATAGACGCCCCCTCTGTGGTGCTTTGTGGCAGAAGTTCCAGCTGGCTAACCACCGAGTCTCCAAGACGTCAGCCCTGCCACATCAATGCCCGTGGCCTGGCACGCAAGGCCTGGCTCCCTGGGAGCTTTCTTTATCATCGTTAAGCACCTCTTTCCCAGCTGCCCCAGGAGCCGGGCTCTCCACCTCGAGGAGGAGCTGCTCCACCCTAAAGGCCCCTCCTTTCCATCCTTCTAGCTGCCCGCTGCCAGCACTCTCCTGCCTGGAGTTTTTTGGGCCTCTGGGACGTTGCTGGCACCCATTCCCGACACCCATGCCAGGGCTGTCCTTGCTGACCACCCCTGGCCTCGGTACAAACCCAGGCCCCACTGTACCTGCAGCCGGCTCCCCGTCCGCCCTACACTCACCACCGGCTGCTCTCGGGGACTCTGAGCTACCCCACCACCCAGTTGTAAACCCATTAAGGATCCCCCACTTAGAAATCGCCTCCACACCCCGCCTGGCACTGGCGTTCCTGGTGCTCAGGGCAACCCTGGCCCACAGCTGGGCTTCAGAATAGGAAGAGTGGGCCATGATCAGAGATGCCCTGGGAGGAGTCGGTCAGTGGCAGGGATGGGAGAAGCGCCTGGAACGTACGTTCTGGACGTGGTAGAAGCCGAGTGGGGGGCCTCTGCCTGTGTTCTTCAGGGGCTCCGTGGAGAAGGCCTCATCGTGGCGGTGGATGAAGCTGCAAAGCAGCGGAGATGATGCTTTGGCGTGGGGCAGGGGACCCAGGACGAGACCTTACCAGGTGGAACCCACCTCCCAGGAGGGCGCTGGGGCGTGCAGGGCCTTCGGGCTGGGCTGACGCGGGTACCAACACGGCCTGCCCTGCTCAGCGCCCAGGCAGGGAGCCTTGGGCACAGAGTCCCATGCAGCATGGGGACACAAGGGCAGCGGGGCTCACTTGAACTGGCAGAAGATGTCGGCATATTCGGCAGAGATGCTGGACGCCTGCAGGACGGTCACTCGGAAGGTGAAGGTGCTGCCCAGGCGGAGGTGGTCCAGGGCCGCATCCAGGGGCCCGTCCAGCGCTGTCTTCTCGGAGCTGTCTAGGAGGAGGCCTTCTGGGGGCACCGCTGCTGGGAGTCAGGGAGACGGTCATGGACCTCTAGACCCTACTTTCTTCTGGCCGCAGGCCCGGGCCGGGCTCTGGAACCAGGTCTCAGCATGCCCCGCGCCCTGCGCGGCGGGGGTGAGTGACCCACCTGAACAGGTGTTGTTGTTGACTTCGTCGGCTGAGGGCCCTGAGTCTGCCCCCTGGCCCTGGCCCTCCACAATGCGAAGCTCCTCCTGGGAGGTTCCAGAGCGGGACATCCCCACCACGGGGCAGGACTCGGACTGGAACTGATCAGAGGGGACCAGTCAGAGAGAGCCGGGAGCCGGCGGGGAGGGGCACCGCACACCGTGTCACAGGCCCACGGGAGGGCTATGCCGCCCAGAGCCTGGGCTGGGGCCTCCAAGGACCCACACCCCAGATCTGCCCCTGCCTTGTGGGGGGGTACCCACCTCCCCAGGCCTCAGTTTCCCCTGCTGTGGCTGTGCATCTTTGGATTCTACAGCCTATGGCTATGTGAGGTCTGAGCCGTCCTGGAAACAACTCGCCACCCGTCTCTTAGATCTGGTCTTCAGTTCAGCTGGACCCCCACCTGCCAGGGTCCCTTGCCCAGCAGGTCAGCTCTCTCCCCTCCCCCTCTTGGGCACCCCCAACACTGGCAGCCCCTCCAAGAGAAAAGGTGTTGGGCAGACAGACCACCCTTGCTCAGGGAGTAGGGTTCCGGGTAACAGTACAGCCAGGTGGGCGCAGGTTCTCTGAGAAGTGAGTGTAAGAAGGTGGGGCAGGAGCTGCCTGAGCGGGGGCTAGGGTGCGCTTTTCGGACCTTCCTCCACCACTCTCTCTCTAAGAGCAGAAAAGGAGCCTGAGTGGTCCAGGTGCCACTGGACACCGCCAGCCCTTCACATGAGGACCGAAGGTGGGCAGCCTAAGGGGTCCCCTTCCTCTCACTGCAGGGAACAGGCGAAGGGGGCAGTGGGAATGTGCTGCTGTGGGGACCCAGAGGACAGTGGGCCCAGAGAAGGGAGACAGGTAGGGGTGGCTGCACCTCAGAGTCTGTTCTGGAGGCTCGTGCTGTCTACCTGCTCTGTGCCCTAGTTTGGACCCTAGAGACGCTGTGGTGGGGGATGGGCACATCCAGGAGTCAGGGCAAACCCAGGGAAAGGGGCGTGGTGTGCTTTAAACATTGAGAGATGGGGCAGGCTCAGCACTCTGGACGAAAGGGAAGAACCCCAAGAGGACTCAGGGCCCATGGGATGGGACAGGGTGGCAGAGGAGCAAAGAGTATGGGACTCCAGTGAGCGCCAGGTCCCTCCAGGCCTGGGACTTGGGAGAGAGCTTGATACCTTTTCAAAATGCTGGTCGTCAAAGGAGATTTTAGCAGTTCCCGACTGGCGGACACCAGAGCCGTAGTCAGGGGCCTCTTCATCGGCTGCAGAAGGAACGGAGCAAATGGCTGGAGCCCAGCTTGTCCCCTAAGGTGGGTGTGGGCAGAGCCAGGCCGAGCCACCCCACAGTCAAGGTGAGGGTGCAGGAGCCAGAGCAGTCAGCAGGGTCCTGACCAAAGCTGCTGCCCGGGCCTCAGTGACAACCAGGCACGTCCCTGGACACTGACCACCAGCCTGCTCTGCCCAGGGGCCCCAAAGTGGCCACAGCCTCATCACAGCCCACATTGACAGGGGTCATGAAGTCTGTATTTTTAAAACCAAATCTTGCCCCGTTCCCAGGTGCTCAAGAACCCGAGCAGCCCCTCAGCATCTCAATGTGCAGAGACCACTCTGCCGGCCCTGCGGGTCCCACCTCCAGCATCACCACATGCTTCTGCCACCACCCGTGCAGAGCGACCACCTGTCACCTGCCTCAACATTCGAGGGCCGCCAGCCGCTCCCCAGGCCTGCCCACCGCAGGCACCCACACCCTCCAGCCTTCAAAGCTCCCCATGGACCCTGTCCACTGCCTGAAGCCCTGGGCTCTGTCCTGCCGCAGTCTGTGCCAGGCAGCACCTGCTCATGGAGGAGTCCGTGCTGAGGGAACAGCAAACTGACCTCGCCCCGGTCACAGGCAGGGCTGGTGAGACTTCTGAGACCACCACCGCCAGGGCCAGTGCCTTTGCTAAGCTCCCTTCTCTGCCACCACAGCCATTAGACAGGGAAACCCATTAGGTGTCACCCAATAGAAAATATTCAGTTGTGGGATGGCCTGCAGGAGGCCGGCAACCCAGCCCAGGAGAGCAGCACTTCCAAGACACCGTCCCAGCCTGGCTTCCCGGCACATGACCTGGGGCAGCAGGAGCTGTGGACCTGGGCACACAGACCTGGGCTCGGAACTGCTGTGCGCCTTCTTAACTGGCGACCGTCATCTGAGCAGTGGGGCACCTATCAATCCCATAGGGTGCAGGGCAGAGGGAGACCTTTGAACTGAGCTTGAACTCAGGGCCTGGGAAATAGGCAACCTCCCTGTGGACCCCAGAGGTCCCCTCTGACCAAAGGCAGACCAGGAGGGCAGTTGCCCTCACAAGGACATGAGCCAGCCCCACAGCCTCTGGTGCAGGCCCACTCTCAAGGGGTGGCTGTCAGGGTGGGGGCCCATGGGAGGAAGTGGTTCGGAAGGCTCCACTCAGCCCTGGAGGACCCCTCGGTGGGAGCTGCGGACGCAGGCAGGATCAGGAGGACCTGGCAAGGTGCCACCTCCTGGGATGAAGGGGGAGGTGCTAGGTATTCCCAGCTTCCCTGAGCATTGCAACTCCAGTAAACATCCCACCTTCTGGCCTCGGGGCTGGGGCCCTTCCCTGGTGCTCACCCTCTCTCCCCAGCCGGACCCCTGACTCTCAGCACTGTGGTATCAGAGACTGGATGACCAGCAATGACATGACCAGTGGGAGGTGCTGCAAACAGCATTTAGAAATTACAGGCTAGGCTGGGCACGGTGGCTGGCCAGCTGCGATGGCTCACGCCTGTGATCCCAGTGCTTTGGGAAGCCAAGGCAGGCAGATCACTTGAGGTCAGGAGTTCAAGAGCAGCCTGGCCAACATGGTGAAACTGCGTCTCTACTAAAAATACAAAAACTAGCCAGGCGTGGTGGCGTGCACCTGTAGTCCCAGCTACTCTACTCGGGAAGTTGAGGCAGGAGAATCGCTTGAACCTGGGAGGCGGAGGTTGCAGTGAGCCCAGATCATGCCACTGCGCTCCAGCCTGGGTGACAGAGCAAGACTTTGTCTCATAAAAGAAATTATGGGCTAAGGAGAATTTAACAATAGAGTCAAATTAATTAATTAGGTGAGATTAAAATTGTCCAAGGCAGCCAGGATGGCAGGGCAGCGTGACCAGACGCCTTGCATCTTTCAGGAGCTGTGAGAAATCTCAGGGTGGGGAAGATGAGCCATCTCAGAGTTGGGGGACTCGACATCCGGAGAGGGGTACGGCTGTCTTTGCCAGCTCCTCTGAGCAGCCTGGCCCGGCAGCCAGGAGCCCTGCAGCCATGGATGCTCGTCCTCTCTGCATCCACCCGCCCGTGTCTGTCTGTCTGTACTACTTCTTCCCAGGGTGCCCAGGCAGCCAAGGCCTTTGAGAGGAAGAGTAGTGGTCCCTGGTGAAAGGAGACCATGGTAGAGGAGCCCGGGCCTTGGGAGGGTGCAGAGAAGGGAGTGAAGAAGCCCGGGGCAGGGCTTGGGGGTTCAGGGAAGGAAGTGGGACCTGACCTCACGGCACTAGCCACCTGTCGGCCTGCGGCTTCCCAGGCGGCCAAGCTTCTTCACGTCTGCGCTCCTGACTACCCTTCAACATTCCTATCAGGTGGGGAGCATTAAAACGGATCCATTTACACCTGAGCAAAGCAAGGCTCACAGGCACTCTGGGGCTGGCCTGGTGCCTCCGGCCATTGGGAGGGGTGCGAGCAGTGCCAGTCTCCACCTCCCACAAGGGAGGGGCTTACAGCTTCAGGCCAAGGGTGGAGGGAGATGGGCCTGTGCCTGAGAACAGGGAGGGCATAGGGAAGCAGGAGCACCCCAGGGAGGGCTGCCCTGGGCAGGGCCGGGGACGGGGGCTGGGCACTCGCAGGCCTTTCCTGGGGCTGCAGAGACAGCCAGGTGGGTGGGATGGGTTGAGAGAGACCACCTGCTCTGCAGCAGGCTGGGGAAGGATGCAGGTGGCCTGATGGGAAGGCGGGGACCCCCCCAACCAGCGCAGGCTCAGAAGGCGCTGGGCTCAGCCTGCATGGCCCCTGAGGCACCCCCAGCTGTCTCCGGGGAGGCCAGAGGCCAAAGCCAAGAGCTGGGCAGTGGGGGCTTCCATTCCAGGGCCCACTTGGGGCCAGCAGCCCGGGGCACAGCCCAGGACACGGTGGAAAAACAGCTTCAGGTTGACCCCAGGGAGAGTGGAGGGCTGGGTGAGGCCAGCTCTGCACTGACCACCACCCGATGCCAGAAGGCCCTTCTCAGGTCCCCATCTTTGCCTATGAAGGTGAGAGCCAGCCCCCGTGGCCCCACTGCCGCCCACACCTTTGGCTGGCACGCACCTGAGATGGCCTGGACCGCCACACGGAGGAAGCCCTTCACCTCGCCCTTCTCACTGACGATCGCCACGCGGTGCACCAGGGGCACGGGGTACAGCAGGTTGCTCAGGTACACGAAGGCCCTGCGGAGAAGCAGAGGCCGCGTCACGGGTCACCCCTCCAAGCGTGTTCTGAGTGGCAGCGGCGGCAGCACGGCCCGGCTCACGACACAACACGGCGCTGCAAAGCAGAGGGAAGCCACCGGACGGGACAGCCAGGACGGGACAGCGAGAGCGGAGGGGCAGGCAGGGTGGGCACCAGAGGAGACAGGAGGTGGGGGACAGAGAGGAGGACGAGGAATGAGCTGCGGCGAGCAGAGCCCAGCTGGGCCCGGACCCGGCTGCCTGAGAAGCGAGCAGCGGAGGAGGGAGGTTTCAGCCTGCTTCAAGGAGGATGGGGACCGGACCAGGACCCAGACCACGTTGCGCTGCCCCCTTCTCACACTGGCACTGATGGCCAGCATCGCCCTGCCTCCTGCCTACTTCCCAGAGATCCCTGATGCTCACAGACCCCACAGAGACCCTTCCCCAAACAGAAACTCAGCAGGTAGGAGCTCTGAGGTGAGTCGGCCAAGACGGGGCACCCCCAGCCCAGGGCCCAGGGAGGCGCTGAATGGAGCCCTGAGGACACCCCCAGGGTCATGGCGGGGTCCAGAGCACCAAGAGCCCCCCCTTTCCCAGGACCAGCCTAGGCAGAGACCACAAGCCCCTACGGTCGACGGGTAGCTGCTGCCTTCTCTGTGCTGACCCATGTGTGGGCAGCTGGGAGGCCGGAGAGGACCCTGTGAAGACTGCACACCCCTCCCCAGCAGTCCAGGAGTGCATGCTGAGATTGGGGCACTTTCCTTCAGGGGAAGGAAGCCTGGCATGAGAAGGACACCCGGGTAAGTCCTGCTGTGGCGGGGGAGGCCCACGGCTCGGCTCAAACTTCAGACCAGGAAACTGCCTCCGTAACCCTCCGGCCCCGTCCAGGCGGTGAAGCCCCCATAAACACAGCACCCACGGACCTGAGCACAAAGTGGGTAGGAGCACAGCCCCTGTGGGGACGGGCAGGACGTGACACAGGAGGGTGGGAGGTGTGTGAAGGAGGTGCAGAGGTGGAAGGTGAGGGGCCTGGAGACAGAATGGGGGGTGGAGGGTCAATGACGAGGAGGCAGCAAGGTGGTCTGAAGTCCTCGCCAGGGAGTCAGGGCAATGGGGGGTCAGGGAGAGCAACCATAGTGGGGGCAGGGGCGCAGAAGGGGGAGGCCTGCCGGCCAGGCGGGCACTGGCACCAGGGCGGGGCTGTGGGTGGAGGAGAGGTGGGTCACCTGCTCTGCTTGGCTCACCCAGGGCTCTGACTCCACCCAGGCTGGGCCCGTGGTCTTGCCCCAGGGGAGCACCCGGAAAGATACCCTGCTTCCTGCTCCAGGCAGGTGCGGCTCTGAGCTCTGTGACCTCAAGCACGGGAAAGGGCTGTGCCTGGGGCCTCGATTCCAGAGCAGATATTGACGAGGCGTGGAGTGAGACTCAGCGGGTTGTGAATGCCCAGCACCCTCTCAGGTGGGTTCCTGACCCTGCTCCCCCAACCCCCATCCCCCGTGATGCAGCAAGTCAGAAGCCAGCACTACTGTGGCCCCTCCTCCTCATCAAATCCATCAGTTCCACCTCAACGGTCTCCAAGAAGCCCCTCAACTGTTCCATCACCACCAGCCCCGCCCTGCCTGGCCCCCACAGCAGCCAGAAAGGTCTCAGGGCACCGATCAGACACATCCCCCATGCCCTTGGTGACGCCCAGGTTCCTTATACGGGTGTCCATGCCCCACGTGGCCCTGGGGGTCCACGTCCTGCCTCCCCCTCACAGTCAAGCTCAGCCTCAACCCAGCCTTGCGGCTCCTGGGCCTGTGGATGCCCTGGGTGTCTCTGCTCCCAAAGGGGAAGCCGTACCCTCGATCTCATCTGCCGCCTCAAGTCTCCTCGGAGGCCCAGGGGTCCTAGCAACCGTCAGGACCTTCCCCTTGGCCACCTCGTTCGTTCTGACTTTATACATCCCCATGAAAGTTCCCTTGCTTTCCAAGTGGCCCTGCTGAGCTGAGCCCTCACCACAAAACGGCCCAGGCAGGGCTCACAGCAGGAAAAGGGTCTTGCTGCCCTCCAGGGCCTGAAAGTCTCCTTAGGCCTCCCTTCTGGGGTAGAAGAAGCCCCTTGGTGGCTGCTTGGGCCCTGTCTCCAGCACAGCACCCCCTCTAAAGACACCCCCCGAGAAGTGAGGGCCCCACACCCCGGAGCCAGTCAGGGACCTGTTACCACAGGGCTGCGGGCAGCTCTGCCTGACTTCGGTGTGGGGGCTGGGGCTCCACTGCCCAGGCCACCCACCCAGGTTGTGTCCAGAAGCGCCATGGATGCTCACCCTGGCCCTCACCCCGAGAGAACACCCCGAAGGGCGGGGCCCCTCCCCACAGTCCTGCCAGGTGCCCCGCAGTGGGGGACTCACCAGCATCCCCTTGGGAGGGGGACGGCAATGCCTTCCCTCCCCAGGGCACCCTGGCTCCTGGAAGAGAGTCTCTGCCTGACAGTGGGGGTGCGGCGAGGGGCTGAGCAAAGTAAGATGTCCAGGAGAGCCAGGACTCAGGCCACTGCAACACAGGCCCTTCCAGGCGGCGGGCGCCCCACGCTGGGGGAGACACAAGGAGTGCGGGCAGGACAGTCCATGCGCCAGCCTCTGCACCAGCCCTGCCTTCCAGCCCCCACCCACCCCGCCCTTTCCCGGGTGCAGTGCCCACTGCAAACAGCCTGGGGTTGGAGGGCAGAAGGGCACTGAGGATGGAGAGGCTGCCCCACCCCTACCCAGTCTGCAGGGAGCCCATGGGTGGTGCTCAGAGAGGGGGCGGGACCCCTCTCACTGTGGGCCAGGTGAGGACACTGCCAGGCACGGGGTCTCTGAATCCATCGGCACAGCCTCCCAGGAAGGAGAGGCTATAGCTGTCCCGGGCCACCCAGCAGAGCCAGACACTATCTTTCCCACCCCAAAGGCCCCTCGCCAGGGCTGCCTTCCCGGAAGCTCAGGGCAGTTCCACAGGGGCTGCTGGCAGTCAGCAGAGCCCCAGGCTCTGGGGCCACCCACATGTGCCACTCATGGCACCACAGAGGTGATCCACCAACTTCTGAGCTCCCCAGGACCACATCCAAAGGGAGGAGACTCCTGCATCTGAGTGAGGGAAGTGGCCACCCCATACTCGCTCTGAGCTCTCAGGGTCTCACACTGACCCCCTCCTGACTCTGCCCCACTGCCCCTGAAAGGCCAGGTCCAAGAGGGTCTGAGGCAGTGCACAGAGAGGTAAACTGAGGCACAGGTCACACGTGAGGCGGCAGCAGGCAGGCCCCATCCGGGCTCTCTCCACAGGGCCTCCCTGCTGAATAAACGCTGCGTGGAACTGGCTGTGGGCTTCCTGAGGGGACGCCTTCTGCCAGGCTGCCAACCGTGGGCTCAGGCACCAGCGATGCAGCACACACTTGAGTGCCCCACAAATCGGACAGGGACTGGGCTCGAGGAGAAGGCCCAGGCCCCTCGCAGCCCCAGGCTCAGATCACCCCACTGAGAAGCAACATGGCAGAAACCACAGCAGCCGGCTTCCGTGGCAAGCACACGGGCCCTTTGCTCTTCTAGCTCCTGGGAGGCGGCGCCCCCATCTCCTTGCCAGGGCACATCCCGACTTGGCCAGCTGCACCCTTCTTCCTTAGGGTTGCACAAAATCCACCCGGGACTCGCAAGTTAAACGATGAAATGTGACACTCACACCCCACTGCACAGATGAGGACCCTGAGGCACAGAGATGAAGGAAGTCGCCAGGGCCTGGCAGTGAGGCCTGCGTGGGACTCCTCTCCAGCTCCGCTGCACGGACACCAGGCCCCACGGCCTACCTCTAGGGCTGGGGTTGGCTTCCGCTCTGGGTGGGCACTTAACCTGGGTGCCTGCTTAGTTATCACAGCTGATTAATTAAGCAGATGGATTGTTCCACGCTTTTTCAGAATGTCCTCAGGCTGGGGGCTGGGGGGACCCAGACACTGCAGCATTCACAGACTGCAGCTAACTGCTCTCAAACAGATGGGCAAGATGCAGCCCAAACTGTGCCCCAAAGGTGGGACTGCTCGGGTGGGGCCCCAGGGGACATCCAGGTGGAAGTCATACAATGAAAAGGACCCCAGGTCTGGGACCGATGCTGCCCCATCTCACCACGCCCTGTGAGCATCCTCATGGCACTGACCCAGGGCCCCAGGCCACCTGTGGGAGCATGTGGGCCCGGCTGGGGCTCCAGCACTGGGTGATCTCTCCCCACTGCCGGTCCCAGTCTGTCTGGCTTGGTGATAGACTTGTTCAGCCAGAAGGGACCGCTGGGCCCTGAATCCACTGCCCCAGTGGCAGCAGCAGCCTCGAGGGCGCTGTGAGCTGGGCCTGGAAGACGTGCCCCCACCTGGTGGAGAGCCCACGCCAACATCACCCAGGCCGTGAAGCGATGGGGCAGAGCACCGGTGCCTGGTGTCCTAGAGCCAGGGGTCTCTGCCCAGTGGGGACACCCTCCAGGACCACAGGCCTCACAGGCCAAGGCAGGCCATGACCCTCACCTGCCCTTCAGGTGCCAGCGATAACCTGACCTCAGCTAGGGGCCAGAACTTAGCCCAGGCCTGTCCCTACCAGCCACAGACACACCCAACACACAGAGAATGGCTCTCAGGATCTCCGGCCGAGAAACACCATACGTAGACATGCTGCACATACCCAGGCAGAAGGGCCCCAGCCCACCGAGAGCACCACGTGGGACCCAAGGGAGTGGCATGGGCTTGCCAACCTAGGGGCACAGAGCTGACCCTGAGCAAAGCCCTTGAGCCCTGGACACCTACACTCCCTCCCCAGCCCCGCTCCCCTCCCAGGGACCCTCACTCCAGGCAGTCAGCCTCTCGCCAGCCCGCTCCCCTCCCAGGGACCCTCATCCCAAGCAGTCAGCCCCTCCCCAGCCCCGCTCCCCTCCCAGGGACCCTCATCCCAGGCATCAGCCTCTCCCCAGCCCCGCTCCCCTCCTGGGGACCCTCACCCCAGGCAGTCAGCCTCTCTCCAGCCCGCTCCCCTCCCAGGGACCCTCATCCCAGGCAGTCAGCCCCTCCCTAGCCCCACTCCCCTCCTGGGGACCCTCACCCCAGGCAGTCAGCCTCTCTCCAGCCCCGCTCCCCTCCTGGGGACCCTCACCCCAGGCAGTCAGCCCCTCCCCAGCCCCGCTCCCCTCCCAGGGACCCTCATCCCAGGCATCAGCCTCTCCCCAGCCCCGCTCCCCTCCTGGGGACCTCATCCCAGGTATCAGCCTCTCGCCAGCCCCACTCCCCTTCCGGGGACCCTCACCCCAGGCAGTCAGCCCCTCCCCAGCCCCGCTCCCCTCCCAGGGACCCTCACCCCAGGCATTAGCCTCTCGCCAGCCCGCTCCCCTCCCAGGGACCCTCACCCCAGGCAGTCAGCCTCTCGCCAGCCCGCTCCCCTCCCAGGGAGCCTCACCCCAGGCAGTCAGCCCCTCCCCAGCCCCGCTCCCCTCCCAGGGACCCTCATCCCAGGCAGTCAGCCCCTCCCCAGCCCCCCCAGGCATCAGCCTCTCACCAGCCCGCTCCCCTTCCGGGGACCCTCACCCCAGGCATCAGCCTCTCGCCCTGCTCTCTCTGCAGCTCCTGTGCCCACCCACCCTTCCCAAGTCCCCTGCCCCTCCTGTGCCAGGGGAAATCAGAGCCCAGGCCCAATCCCTGAGCCTGGGTAGTGCTCACCCACCCACCCACCTCCCAGGTCACCTGGTGCGCAGACCACCAGAGGCAGAGGCTCCTGGGGGCTGACCCTGGCCTTGGAGCCCCTGTGCAGGACACAGGAGGCTAGTGCTGGACGGGCCTTCCGCAGAGGCCAGGGTACCTTGAAGCAGACTGAAACCCAGCCCAAGAGAGAGGCGCCAGCAGAGGCAGACAGAGCGAGGGCTGAGTGTGGCAGGAGGGAGGGAGGAGGCAGGCGCTAACCACGGATTGGTGAGGTGCAAAGACGCATGCTGGGACCCAGGGAAGCCTTTCCAGAGGGGACAAGAGTGGGTGCCCCAATTTCGCTGAAGCTTTGGAGAGAGAGCCAGCAGCTACCGGAAGGTTAAAGGGAAATCAACCAGGGGCCTCCCCGGGGCCGGCCCGCATAGCTGCTGCGTGGGAGAAGCCAATTCTTGCCAAACCAAAAAGATCAAGATGATTCCAAATGCAGCTCTTCACGGCCACCCCAAAATGCGGGGCCGGGTCTCGCTGATGACTTTGGTTTGGTTTGGTAGTTTTGTAAAATCTCAAATCCACAAAAGGGGAAAAAAATGTTGGAAGGACCCAGCTCTTTCTGGCCGAGACTGCGAGAGTCCCACCCCACCTGTCCTGATGTCCTCGTCCCCCTGCGCGTCCTGATCCCTCACCTACCTGACACCCGAAGCCACTCCTGGGGCCCAGCAGGTGCAGGGGGCCCGGCCCTACAGCCGGGCTTTCTGAGAGAGGCCTGCGTGGAACTGGCCTCGGGCTCCTCCTGGGCCTGGAGAGTGGGAAGTACAGGCCCAGAGCGTCTCGGAGGGACAGTGCGGCAGGTCTGTGTCTGGTGAGCCAGCTTATCTCACCTCGCAGCCAAGCAAGTCTCACGGAAAACTAATCAGGATAAACCCATGGCACGCGCCCATTGGGACCTGCTGCCAAGGGGAGAGCAAGGCTTTCCTTCCACCATCTCCACCCAAGGACAGAGGAGAGCCAGTGTCAGTCCTGCCATCTGTGGCCACCCTTAGCCTTCCACTGTCGGCACTGCTGCTCCAAGCTCAAGACTTCTGGAAACTTCCACTGGCCTAGCCCAGGGAAGCAATCTCAATCTCCAAAAAAAGCTGCTGTTAAGAATTATCTCTTGACATTCATATGTGTAGAATATGTCAATTCAGCTGTTTCCTGAGCTGACTTTCCGACTCCTACAGCCAGGTTTCTAGATCCTTCCTTCAGCTGACTTTCCTTCCATGATAACATGAAGGCAGTTGGATTTGCCAAATCTGCCAGCAGGGCGGGGCCCCTGCTCCCCAGGACTGCGCTTCCCCAGCCTCCATTCCGTCTCCCAACCGGGGCCTCTCGTCCATTCGGGAAACGTGATAATGAACTTCTCTCTGCAAAGGGCACATTCCGTGAGGGCACTAGGCCACATGCCCCCATCCCTGGCCATGAGGACCTGGGAGGTCAGGAGGGATGGAGCCGTCCTCACCTTTAGACAGGCACGGTCTGCCCAGGCCCTACCACTTCAGAGGGAGACAGAACGGTAGGCAGCTGCCCCCCACTCCTAAAAGGAAGGTCTTCCCTGCTCTCAGGACGGCTGCCTGAGTTCGGCTCCTTTCCCCACAGAGTGGAGGGCAGTGAGAGCCGCCGGGAGCCTCTGCCTCTTCTGGACCACAGCTGAGCTGTGGTAAGGCTGCCTCCACTAGGACGGAGTCAATTCCCAGGGGAATGACGGGACAGGCACCCAGCTTGGGGGTGGCTGGCCCTCACCTATCAAATGCCCCGCGGGCCATGCCCTGGGACTCTCAGGGAGGAACTTGGGCATCGGGTGCCTGAGCCACCCCGGGGTTCCTGCGGCCTCTCTGCAGAAATCATCCCGCCTGCCTGGGGCCACAGCTGCCAGCTCCGGGGTGCGCTGCCTCTTCTGTACCTGGAACCCGGCCTCTTCCCCACTGGCCCAGAGCCACCGTCTCCAGGATAGGTGAGCAGCCCCGCCATGAGAGGCCTTGGGTGCTCTCCTCAGGAGGCCAGCCCCTCCGCCTGCCTCGCCTGCCCTGGGAGGGCCCGGGCCAGGCCCCGGCGGCCCACCTGTGCCCACAGCAGTGCTCCTGTGCGAAAGAGCTGGGCCCTCCCCAGCATGCTCTCCTCGACCTCACCAACCTTCCTACTAAACTGAACAGGGGGGGCCGGTCGTAAAACGGGTCCCGGCCGTCGCACAGCGCGTGCTCCGGAAAGACGTCGTCCTCCAGGTCCTCCTCCTCCTCCTCCTCCTCCTCCTCCTCCTCCTCCTCCTCCTCCCCCACGCTCTGCTCCTCGGCAGGCTCGGTGGCGTCGGAGTCGGGGCTCGAGAAGGTGGGGGAGGGGGTGAGAGCAGCCATGCGCTCGCTCATGCATGTGTTGAGAAGAGGGTAGCTGTTGCAGCCAGAGATGGCTGAACTGAGGTTAGTGCGACAAGACAGAGAGAAGTTAACACCAGCGACTCGCAGGGAGGAACAGGGGCCGGGGCCGGGGCTGGGGGCACTTCTGTTTAAAACCAAAACCAAACACACAGACCATCGAGAATGCTGCTGCAAAACACGAGATAACCAAAAATGCGCCCCCAAGCTTGGAAAGAAATCACATGTAGGGCCAGCAGGAAGGTTCCGGAGGGCACCTGCTGGTGGGACTGAGAACAGGGGTCTTGGCCCGGAGTGGCTGAGGCCACAGAAGGACCTCAAGCGTCTGGCCACATTGAGGCCTCTGAATACCACAGTCCCAGGGGGTGCAGGGGGCTGGGCGCAGACCCCAGACTGGGAGCCTGGGGAAGGAGGCAGCCATCTCTAAGGCTCGGGTGACACAACCCTGCCTTCACGTTCCCACCCTCAGGCCACAGGGTGACCCGGAAAGCCTCACATATTCACACACATGGACCCGTGGGTCGTGGCGGCCACAGCCCTACAGGGGGTTTGGGTGGCAGTGCCGAGACCCTATCTCACGTCCCCTGAAATAACAGGCCCTGCGGTGTGTGGAGAGGAATGGCTGAGGAACCTCAGACTGGGGAGGATAGGGCCGGGGTCTGGGATGGAAATGCACCTGTCGGGGGCCTCGCCTGGTGTCAGGGCACAGCCCGCTCCTACCCCCACTGCCACCTCGCTCGCTCTCTCTCTCTCTGCCAGGGAACAGAGGAGGCGCCCACCTGCCCACCAGCCGGAACCAGGGGAAGCGGTCGTAGAAGGGGTCCCCGCCGGTCACCACGTTGTCACAGTCCTCGATGACGCTGGAGGGCACCTCGGCAGCGCGGTCATACATCTCCCGCATCAGGTCCAGGCGCTGCCTGCAGGGACGCCAGGGGTCAGTGTGCACCCAGGCCCAGCACCCAGCCGCTGGCACTGCACACCCTTAGCTCCTGGGGACAGTGGGCTCGGCCCTGCGGGGCATCAATGCTCTGCTTTCCAGGAGCCTGTGAGTGACATCCTCCACTGAGGGCACTGACCCCACATGGTGACTCAGTCGCCCCCATAAGTTGAGGCCTGCTGGCCGCAGTGGCTCCCACCATAACGCTAGTACTTTGGGAGGCCAAGGTGGAAGGACTGGTTGAAGCCAGGAGTTAGAGGACAGCCTGCGCAACAGAGCGAGACCACGTCTCTACCAAAAATGAAAATTAAAAAATTAGCCGGGTGTGGTGGTGCACTCTGCGCCTGTGGTCCCACCTACTTGGGAGGCTGAGGTGGAAGGATCAGCTGAGGCCAGGAGTTCAAGCTGCAGTGAGCCGTGCTCACACCACTGCACTCCAGCCTGAGCAACAAGGTAAGGTCCTGTGCCTTAAAAAAAAAAAACTAAAGATCAAGACAAATCAGAGCGAGCGTCTCAGGACAGCAGAGGCCGAGCGTTAGGAAGGACACGAGCTCACGCTGGGCATGCAGGGGCATGGCACGGGCTCCTCCTCGCCACGCCCACCTCCGCTCCACCTCCACCTTCCACTGGCTCAGCTGAGGGACCCACCTCCTGGCAGCAGTCCGATCAGAGGAGCGAGGGGGCACTGCTTCCGCCCTCCAGCACCTCTCCAAGCCCTTCTGGGGAGCCGCCCTTCAGGCCCTGCTGTGCTCACTCGGGCACTCCGCCAGCCTGTTCTGTTGGCGCCATGGCCTGCCCACCCGCCACAGCACCGTCCTGAGCCCCATGGGCCTGGGCAGCATTCGCCGCGTGTCCTTCCCTCCTAAAGAAATCACCCAAATCCATTTCTATGTACGACCACTGCACTGGCAGAGAGAATGTGAATTCTACACGGCTGGACTCTATTCACATTTGTCGTCTAATTGTAACATAACTGGAACAGGAGGAACAGCAGTGCCTGCAGGTGCCTGTGCCCACCGCCGCTCCTGTGGCCTCAGTCCTGCCCAGGAGGACTCAGCCACACCCACCCAGCGGCCCTCCAGCCACACCTGAGCTTCTCCAGCGTCCAGTAGTGAGTGGCCCCGTTCTTCTGGTCCTGGACCTCCACGGCCACGATGGTGCGGGGGAAGGGCCTCGTCTCTCGGTCTTTGGCGGCCTCTGGGGGCAGCAGGTCAGGTGGCAGAGGGGAGTAGAGTGTGTCCGTGAGGAGGACAAACTGGAATTGAACCTGTGATGGGGAAGATGACCACTCGTCAGCCCCTTGGGGGACAGGGCGCCAGGTCCCCAAAAGGGCTTCCTTCCCACTTTCTGGAGATTCCAGCTGCACGTCCCATAGCCGTTCACTAGAACCTTACAGACAGCTGCTGGAGGGGACCACCTGCTTCCTGCCTGCCCACTCTGCCACCGCCTCCTGTGAGCAGGGAAGGCAAGTCCCACCTGGCCAGTCCTGGGCTCCCTCACCGCCCACCCTTCTGGGGGGCCCAGGTCAAGCCAGGCTGCTTGCCACCCTGGGGCTGGCAGAGGGCCAGGCGCTGAGTCTCAAGCAGCTGTCCCCATCATGAGTGAGCTGATGCCCTCTCTCCAACAGGAGGCGGTGCAGCCAGTGGGGCAGCCCACCTTCTTTTTCAGCTCCACGCTGATGGCGTTGGCCTCCTTGAGGAAGATGGCGTTGCCCCACAGCAGGTCCCGCAGGGACGTGAACTGGTACCACTTCCACTTCCGGAAGGCCCAGAGCGCCAGCTCACACTCCCGCTCCGTCCACTGGACTGTGGGGGAGGTCACGCACGGTCATTGCAGGACGGCCATGACCCTGCCCCCATGCCCCACCCTCTGGAAGGTCAAGCCGGTCGGCCACTCCATGGGGTTGCCTTGTTACCCCAGGCTCTCTGTACACCACAGCCGGGTGATGGTCAGGTAAAAAGACTGGAGGCGGGAAGGTCATTCCCGCTGGGGTCACTGGGCCAGAGGTGGACGGGCCCTCTCTCCCAGGCTTCAACTGATCTGTGCCTGGGCTGGGAGAGCTGTGTGCTTGCCCCTGGCTTCACACTGACTATTCTGGGTACACGGGAAGAAGAAACCGGCAGAGAGATCTGTCACAGTGCGCGACATGAAAAGCTCTGCATGGCCCAGAAGAGAGGCTGCCAGGAGCAGCCTTGTGAGTCAGGCTGAAGATCAGAGCGGCTGCAAGAGCAATGCCACCAATGACAGCCACGCGCCATCTGGGGCCGGCAGCGGGACCCACAGGAGAGGAGGCAGGAGGGCAGGCCAGGCGCTCCCGGTTGTGCTGGCCCGAACACCCTCTCCCCACCCATGGCCTGTCTATTCACTGGGCCCTCGAGAGAAGGACAGCAGGGACACCAGGAGGGGTCTGTGCTTGTGCTGAGGCCCCGCCCCTCCTCCCAACACAGCACCCAGAGCCTCTGGCTGCCTCAGTCCGGTGCACCTGAGCTTTGCAGTGGGAGGAAGCCTCGCTGGGTAAACAAGGCCAGACAGGGGAAGAGACCAAGGTCACGCCAGCACAAAGATGCTGACGAGCGGGCCAGAGGCCGAGATGGGCGCAAAGCCCTCTGCACCTGCATATGGGCCACCTCTGCCCCGGCAGCAGGAGGTCAGCCGCGCTGGTCTCCCGGCACATGCTCAGTAAGTGAATCCCGAGCTGATGTGCAGAGTGGACTCTTCCTCGGGGGCCCCATGAGCCTCGTGGTCAGCAGGACGGGGCGAGTGGACGCATGTGAGCCTGGTGAGCTCCTACCAGTGCCATTCCCCACCCCCGTCACCATCCAGCCACTCCTGTCAGGCCAGCGTGTGTGCACGTGTGTGTGCATGAATGTGGGCATGTGGGCACACACGCAAGTGGGTGTGCAGAGGTGCTTGCCAACTGTGGCACTGCCTATCCCCTCCCACAATCCTGCTTCCACAGTGCTTCCCAGGACAAGGGGGTATTCTCCCTGGAGAGGTCCAGACCTCAGGGCAAAAGTGCTGACCACTGACCTCCAGGGAGGGGCCCAGTGCTGCCCACCTCCACGCTGAGACCCTCCTGAGGCAGCAGGTGCTGGCCCGGCACCCCCTCACCTTCATCCTCAGGCTCCTCTTCCTCCTCATTCACCTCTGGGTAGTACCTGGAGTCCATCTGCTTCTGCAGGGCCTCCAGCTTGCTCTCATAGTCCTGCAGAAGCAAGGCTGCAGCTCCACCACGGCCCTCCCTGCCCGGGCCTCCCGCGTTGCGCCTAGACACGGCCTCACCGCATCCCACCACTTGGATGCAAGAGATGGGGCTGGGCAAGCCAGCAGTGGGGGTGTGGGAGGACAAGGGTCCCTGGTGTGGACGGGGGCCGGGCGGGGAGGGCAGGGCAGGGCCGTGTCGCTCACCAGCCGCTGCTGCTCCAGCAGGTAGGTGGCCTCCTCCCGCTCGCGGCGGTACTGGTCCTCCAGTTCCTGGAGCCTGCAAGGGAGCGGTGGGGTGAGCACGGGAGGGGGGCGGGGCAGCGGGCCGATGGGGGTGGCCTCCGCCTCACCTCTGCTCCATCTCCTGCTTCATGTCGATGCCCTGCTTCTCCAGCAGCTCACGCTGGGCAAAGGCCCAGTCCACAGGCTCCGCAGGCGTCTCTGCGCAGGGCGTGCGCTCTCGCTCCTGCCGGGCCTGCTCGGGGTGGTTGAACCGGAACACGTGGCTCTTGCCCATGATGATGCGGTTCCCTGGGGGACAGAGGCACAGGTGGCCTTAGGGGATCTTCAGGTCCCTGAAGGTCTCAACGGGGAGGCGTGAGGAGAAAGGGGAACGGGTGCAAGCACCCCACCGTCCCCAGCTCCAAGCCACTCCTTCCTGAGTCCTCGCTGGGAATGAAAGTGCCTCCTCACTCTCCCCCCAAATCCACCCCTTGGCCGCTCCCCACTCAGCAGCCAGTGACATTGGTGAACCACAGAACTGGGGCCTCTGCTGTGCTCTAGTGTCCCCGCCCCTCCCCAGGCCAGCCTTGCACCTGCCTCCTACCCCCAAGCCCCTGGGACCCTACCCCAGCCAGGACATCCCCCCAACCACCCCATGCACACAGCCAGGACCCTCCCTTACAGCCGCTGGACCCCTCTCAGGGCTGCCCCATCTGCAGGGCTCTCTGTGGATGATCTAGTTTTCCCCTAGCTTTCTGGGAGACCCACCTCTGTCTTGGCGCCCCACCTCCCGCCCAGGTGGCCCGTGCCTGCAGGTCTGTCCTCCCTGGGCACCCCCTCGCTGGCCGCTCTCAGCTGGCCACTTCCTCTGTCCTCCCTGTCCACAGGCCCACGTGAAGCCCACTTTGGACACAGGGAGGGAAGCCCCAAGCTAAGGCCTCTCTTAGCCTAGGCCTCGCCCCGAGCCCCACAGGCACCAGGGCCAACCCCGAAACAAGCAGGGAGAATGGGCACAGCTGTCTGTCTGTCCGTCTGACCTGCTGTCACCCAGGCTCAGCCACACCAACCCCCCATGACAAGCCCACCCCACGAATTCAGGACGTTCACTGTGTCCTGTCCTCCAAGGCCTGCCCAGGGACCCCAAAGGCAGGACTCCTGAGTCCCGGGGACTCCTCCAGAAGCCTTCCGGGGGCAGATGGGCTAGAAGTGAGGATGCTGGGCGTCACCTCCCCATCCTCACCCCCTCTGCTTTCCCCCAAGACAGTCGGGGAAAGGTCTCCCCCATTCCAAGCCAATGGTCATTTTTATGTCATCCTGGCCAGGCCACGGCACCTAGCGATTCAGTCACATCCCCCTTGGGTGTGGCGTGGAGGTTGCGGCACATGTGCTCAGCACCTGCAATCAATGGGCTGATGGACATCAAGGATGCCCCCAGCAGCGGGGCGGGCCTCATCCAAGCAGGTGAAGACCTGAGAGCAAACTGGGCTTCCTCTGAGGAGGAGGAAACCCAGCGGATAGAGTCCTCTGCCGCCAAGTTCCCAGCAGGCACCTGCCACGGGCTTCAGCGTTCCCTGACCAGCCCTGCAATCTGATAAGCCCATTCCTTGAAATAAATCTCTTTACACCTAGACACGGATGTAGGTATCTCACTCCATCTCAGTCCATCCGTGCGTCAGGCTGCTGCTGTTTCTCTGGTGGAGCCCAAACTATTCAGGCGATAGTCACATGCCACGCAGGAGGGCCCTCTGTCTGACTTCCCTAAAGAAGGGCCTTTACACCACGTGTGCTTGTGTGTGTTTGAACATCAGAGGCTGCAGTGTCTGGGAACAGAGCCCGGCCTCGCCCGGGGAGCTGCTTTCAGAGGCCGCTGCAGCCCCCACCCTGCTGATGCTCCCCAACACTGCAGCTCTGGGAAGCCTCTGACCACAGCCCTGTCTCCCCGAGACCAGCACCACGGGGCAGAGTCCTGGGCCGGGAGGCAGGAGCCTCCTCCCAGGCAGGTACGCCCTGGCTCCTCACTCAGTCCACAGCATGGACGCAATGTCCTGGGGTCCCTGTGTTGTGTCAACGGGCTGAGCTGCAGGACCCAGGGTCCCGATGCTGTGGACCTGGAGTTGGGGGAGTGGGGAGGCACACGAGCTGGTCGGGTGCCCGCAGCCCCTCCCCTGCATGCCCCGCAACCCTTCGGAGCTGCCATCCCGCTGGGAGCAGGCGGTGCACAGGAGGCGATGGCTTGAACGTGGGAACAGAGGCCTCGCCTCTCCCGCCCACCTGACTGCACCCCGGGGCCCCTGGACGCACCTGATCGCAGGATGCTGGGCTCCGTGACTTTCTTGCCGTTGACGTAGGTGTCTGCCCCCTCACAGGGCTCCAAGGTCACCACAGCTACAGGAAAGGCGGGAGGACAGGAGGACTGTAAGGGGCTATGACCTATAGCAACTCAGCTTACCTGACCCCCGGGCGTGGCCCCTTCCAGGCCTCTCTTCTCCCTGCTACACAGACCCTGACCATTGGAGACGCTCATTTGGGCCTCAGAGGAGCCTAGGGTTCTCAGCCCACTTAACAGAGGAAGAAAGTGACCCCCAGGAGGGACATGCATGTGTCCATGTTGAAGCCAAGAGGCCGTGCTGGACCTGATCACCCAGGGCCCTGCCCAGCTCTCCAGGTGGACAAGGATAAAAAACCAGCTAACGGGTCCTGGGCCACCTGCAGGAGAGAGCAGGGCTTTGCAGTCAGAGAACTCCAGGACAGCCACCCAGCTCCAACACCACTTAGGACCATCATCCCGAGACGGCCAAGTTGGACAGGTCTGCAGACCAGAGGCTGCCAGATGCTGCTGGGAGATGCCCTGAGCCTGGGCCAAGAGCCACGTGACGGCACCCTGACACCGCAGGCCCACTCCGAGTGGGACGGCACCAGGCAATGCGGAAAGCCCCACGTCACCTCCAAGAGGGAGGCCGCTGGGCACGCAGGGGAAACGGACAGATGGCCGCCCACAGCCAACAGGAAACCGAGGTCTGGAAATAGTTTTCCACCCTAGATCTGGACTCACTCCTCATGGCACACTGTCCTCCCGCCATGAACATCCCTTCACCCTGGGCCCCAACACGCTTCGTGGCCAGCAGCCCACCTGCACCCCATCCCTGGCCTTCAAGGAGGCTCAGCTCCTTAAGGCAGCAGCCACCCCTGGCCACAGAAGGCACCAGGCCTTTTCCCAAGCACCATCCCAGTGGAAGATGTCTTCAAGGCTGGCCCCAAGTGTCTTTCTCTCCAAAGGTGCCTCTCTCTTTCTCTTTCTCTCTCTCTCTCTCTCTCTCACACACACACACACACACACACACACACGTCCTGCCTAGAAGTATGACTCAGGTCCCACTGAGAGCTGGGGAAGCTGGGAAAGGGTGACATGGTTCAGGCCTGATCATCACGGCAGAGGGGCAAGGGCGCGGGTGGGGAGGGGAGGGTGGCGATACCTTCACTGCCTCCCCTGGAGTCACTCCGGAAGATGCAGTGCTCCTCCTTGATGAAATGGCCACTCAGAACGATGTCCTGCCGCCTCTCGCCATCCTCCCTGCCCACCCTGTGGGGTGAGGGCACCATCAGCCCTGCAGCAGTGACCCAGCATGCCCAGGATGCTACCCGCTGGCCTCCAGGGACTACCCACCAGGATCATTTGGGGAACACCCAGGGCGGACATCAGCACAGGGGAAGTGACAGTGGGGGAGAGGCCAGCCCAGTAGACGCCCCTCTGCAGCAGCAGGAATGGGGAGTACACCCTTCCCCTGCTAGACCCCAGGCTGGCCAGGCTGGAGCGGCTGCCAGGCTCCCCACCTGGTGATCCCGTCCTTGATGTAGTAGAGGAGGCACTCGGACATCAGAGGGTCCTCGTTCAGGTTGACGAGGTGCGGGGTCTGCGGGGAGACAGGAGGATCATCTCTCCGGCACGGGCAGGAGCCTGATGCCAGCTGCCCCCCAACCTCTCCCCAGGCACTGGACCACCCACAACGGTCCCTGCCCCCACCCTCAGCTGGTCCCACCAGGCTGGTCACTCCAGGAAAATGAGGAACAGGAACACAGAAAGCTCAAGCAGAAGGCAGCCCACCAACAGCAGCAGGCTGGTGGGGCCCAGCCTCCCGCACACACCCAGGTCTGCTCCAGCAGCCCCAGCCCTGCAGCGGAAGTTTCCAGAAGGGCAGAGAGCCCAGCTCTCAGCATGTGGGGGCCCTGGGGTACTCTGAGGCTGGGGTGGACCCCCAGATGTGCAGGGCAGAGGCTGGGTCCCACCGGGTCCTAGGTTCCCAGCTTTGGACTACAAAATGGAGTTCTGGGACCCTATTCCAGCTCAGACAGCCCAGAAACAGTGGGCTAACCAGTGCGAGCCAAGAGCCAAGAAGAATCAGGACCCTGACCATGGAGGGCTGAGCCCTGGGGCCTGGGAAGTGAAGCGGTTGTGAAAGGAGTCCTTGATGAGCCACTTGGGGCTTCCCCCTGCAGAGGGTGGAGAGCTGATCATCTGACAACAGGGACAGACCATACCCAGCCGTCCCCACCCTCGAGTGAGAAAGATGTCCAGCCAGGAGGGGCTGTGCCCACAGCTTTGGGGCCAGGTAGGGGCTGCAGCCTTGGGACCCCATTGGCCTGTGCACCTCTTGTGAGTCCCAAGAACACTGAACTTCTCAGGAAGGGGGTCCCCAGTGGTCCCATTTCTAGGCAGTTCCCAGACCTAGGGCTACCAATAAAGCCACACCCCTGGAGTTCCGCCCTACCTCTCCAGGAAGGGGATGAGGTATGAAACAGTGCAGAGAACAATCCATCCCAGACCAAACCAAAGGCCTGTCTAGAAGACGCGTGTAGTGAAGCCCCGTCAGGGCACGGCCTGTCCCTGCCCTGCCCAGTACTGGAATCTGCCTACAGCTCCTCTCCGGCCCCTCCTGCCTCTGGATCTCAGCACATGCTGGGCCCCTGGTCTGGAGCACAGCCCTGCCCGGCCCCTCCCAAGCTATGGTCACACAGATGTCTGTCCCCATGTCCAGGCCCCCACTGGAAGTGGCACCTGCTATGTGCCAGCAACAGCAATGCCCAGGGACCCCTGTGCTGTCCTGGGCAGACCCCACTCCTGGGGGCCAGAAGCATGAGTAGCATCAAAAAGCCTCACTTCGTGTGCAGGGAAGTCCTGCACGTGTGGGCCGTGCACAGGCTGTAGTGGCTTGGGCAGCCTGGCTGCGATCCACAGGGGTGCCCTGCACCTGGGCCCCTCCCAGGGCTACCCTCTCCACTCCTGATGCAGCCATCAGATGAGCAATGTCCAGAGTGGGCCCAGCCCAAGGCAGGCCCAGGGAGCCACCCGCCAGCACCCCACCCTGCCAGCCAGAGCTCAGCTCCTAAGGTGCTCCACTCTCCTGGCCATCTTTGTGGTGAGTGTGTGGGGTCTGGGGACTAGAACCACAGGAGAGACCCAGCCCCACCTAGGCTGCTGCATGGGGGCGCCGGGGCCACATACGCTCTGAGGCAGCTGCCCAGGATCTCTGTGCCATTTGAGGCCCCTCAGCTGAAAGACCCCTTAGACTTCGCCTGGTGCGAGAAGAGGGGTCCCTGCTGGAACAGTCAGATCTGACTCCAGCTGAGTTCCCAGGAGGCAGCTGGCGCCCAGCTCTGTGAGCAGCACGGGCCCCAGGCCTGGTCCAGCCCCACGTGTCTCAGTCTCCAGACTGGGTGTTGGCTCCACAGCCTTGCCCTGACCTTGGGGAGCCCAGTCCACACCCCAGGCCACTACGAGACCTATCTGACCTATCAAAGCCACCATGACACCCCACCATGAGAATGTGGGGACTGATTTTCCCACAAAAAGCCAAGTGTGCCTGTGGGTGCACTTCACAGCCCAGAGCACAGGGCCAGAGGGCCCCTGTGCTCCTCTCCTCCCAGGGCACCCCCTGGCTCTACCTAAGACAGCACCTCACCTGGTCCTGTTCAGATCAGGGCAGTACCACAGAATTGGGACCACTCCTACCTTTTTGGGAGAGAAGACGCCCAAGGTGCCGCCATCCTCCCTCATGGCCACACCCATCTCAGCCAGCAGGGCTTCCCTGGAGGAACAGAGCTGAAGTCAACACAAGCTCCGTGAGGCTTCCTGGCCTCGGGCCTGGCTGACCAACGTGGGCAGCAGGCCTGTGGCCACCGTAGCTTGGGTGGTGCCCATGTGTGTCCCGTTTGGTCAGTGGGTCAGGGCATCTGCTGATGAGATCAACCCCTCTGCACCATGGACAGGGATCAGGTCTATCAGGCCTCGGTGGCCAGCAGCCAGCAGTATACAAGGTGGGGGTCACTGGGGGCGAGGGAACAGGTATGCCCTGGGCTGGGATGTGGCCACCCAGGGTGCAGGTGCCCAGTACTGGAGGGCAGGGCCCAGTATTCAACCTGCTCAGCTTCGTGCTGGCTGCGCCCCTCCCCAGGCCTCAGTTTCCCCGCCGCACACCTCTCCATCCGGATGGCTTCCGTCCGCCGCAGCTTCTCTTCCCAGGTCTCGTTGAGCTCGGCTATGATCTTCTCTGTTTCCTGGGGATTGAGGCAGAGCACAGTGAGCTGCCGGGGCTGGGGCCAGGGCAGAGGACAATGGAGACATGGGTGCCAGGAGAAGGGGCTGCAAAGCACAAGAGCCCATGTTCCTGGGCCCTTGTCCAGGCACATGAGGCATCCAGAAGACCAAGGTGAAGCTCAGAGAATGTGTGTCTTTCCCTTAGACACACCCAAGAAAACAGGGGAAACAGGTAACAAAGCTGGAGGGAAATGAGCAGCAAATGCTCCTGGGAGATGCTGAGCCTCAGCTCCTAAGACGCAGCCGTCCTCACGGCTGCCCGGAGCCTCGGGTGCTCGCCCCTCTTCAGACACGGACCACGCTGCCCAGCAGCAGCCTGGTCTCTCCTGTTTCTTCCACCCGAAGCCCAGTGGGACCCAACACCCCGGTGGGACCCAACACCCCAGAGGCACCCAACACCACAGTGGGACCCAACACCCTGGTGGGACCCCAACACCCGGGTGGGACCCAACACCACAGTGGCACCCAAGACTCCAGTGGCAACCAACACCACGGTGGCACCCAACACCACAGTGGGACCCAACACCACAGTGGCACCCAATACCCCAGTGGGACCCCAACATCCCAGTGGCACCTAACACCACAGTGGCACCCAATACCACGGTGGGACCCCAACATCCCAGTGGCACCTAACACCCCAGTGGCACCCAATACCACGGTGGGACCCAACACCACAGTGGGACCCAACACCCCAGTGGCACCCCACACCCCAGTGGCAACCAACACCACGGTGGGACCCAACACCACAGTGGCACCTAACACCACAGTGGCACCCAATACCATGGTGGGACCCAACACCACAGTGGGACCCAACACCCCAGTGGCACCCCACACCCCAGTGGTAACCAACAGCACGGTGGGACCCAACACCACAGTGGCACCCAACACCCTGGTGGGACCCCAACACCCGGGTGGGACCCAACACCACAGTGGCACCCAACACCCCAGTGGCAACCAACACCACAGTGGCACCCAACACCACAGTGGCACCCAACACCCTGGTGGGACCCCAACACCCGGGTGGGACCCAACACCACAGTGGCACCCAACACCACGGTGGCACCCAACACCCTGGTGGGACCCAACACCACAGTGGCACCCAACACCACGGTGGCACCCAACACCCCAGTGGGACCCAACACCACAGTGGCACCCAATACCCCAGTGGGACCCCAACATCCCAGTGGCACCTAACACCACAGTGGCACCCAATACCCCAGTGGCACCCAACATCCCAGTGGCACCTAACACCACAGTGGCACCCAATACCACGGTGGGACCCCAACATCCCAGTGGCACCCCACACCCCAGTGGCAACCAACACCACGGTGGGACCCAACACCACAGTGGGACCCAACACCAGAGTGGCACCCAATACCCCAGTGGGACCCCAACATCCCAGTGGCACCTAACACCACAGTGGCACCCCACACCCCGGTGGGACCCAACACCCTACGAGGGCCCTCTGCTCCAGGCTCACGGGGCCCACCCCACTCCATCTGCTTCCTCACATGCCTCAGTGGGGTCTCTGCCTTTCCCCCCAGCCCCTCAGTCTCCAGGCGTGCAGCTCACCCGGCCCCTGCACAGCCATTCACCGAGGGGCCTGTGACTGGAAACCTAAAACACCCCCGGCCCGTTGCCGGGTGCCAGGGAACACGCCAGACCTGGGACAGTGGGGGTGGTGACTGCTTCCAGGCAGCTGTGCAGGTGAGAACACAGGATGCCTGGGGGGCTCAGGAGCCCGCACCACACTCGCGGCCCTTCTCAGGGGGTGCAGTTCTGTGGGACGCCAGGCAGGAAGCTGCTGTGGCCCGGGGCTATCGCCAGTGGAGGGGTCCTCCTCCACCCACAGATGCCATCCACCCACTGGGAGGGGGACGAGACCCCCTCCACCCACAGATGCCATCCACCCACTGGGAGGGGGAAGAGACCCCCTCCACCCACAGATGCCATCCAGCTCACTGGGAGGGGGATGAGACCCCCTCCACCCACAGATGCCATCCACCCACTGGGAGGGGGAAGAGACCCCCTCCACCCACAGATGCCATCCAGCTCACTGGGAGGGGGATGAGACCCCCTCCACCCACAGATGCCATCCACCCACTGGGAGGGGGAAGAGACCCCCTCCACCCACAGATGCCATCCAGCTCACTGGGAGGGGGATGAGACCCCCTCCACCCACAGATGCCATCCACCCACTGGGAGGGGGACGAGACCCCCTCCACCCACAGATGCCATCCAGCTCACTGGGAGGCGGATGAGACCCCCTCCACCCACAGATGCCATCCACCCACTGGGAGGGGGAAGAGACCCCCTCCACCCACAGATGCCATCCACCCACTGGGAGGGGGATGAGATCCCCTCCACCCACAGATGCCATCCACCCACTGGGAGGGGGACGAGACCCCCTCCACCCACAGATGCCATCCACCCACTGGGAGGGGGAAGAGACCCCCTCCACCCACAGATGCCATCCAGCTCACTGCTCCTTGAGCAAGCGCCCACTCACAATGAGACTCGATGGGAGGAGTCTCCCTCCTGGGTGTTCATGCTTAGAGCTTCCCCGCTCCAGGCTTGGCCCGGGTGGGGCACAGGCCATCCAGACACCCATGTCTAGGGACCCACAGGGCTTTTCCTGTCTGGCAGCTGAGTGTCATGCAGACCCCAGCCTGGGGACGCCCAAGTGAACTGGCTGCATTGGCTGCTGTGGGTGGTCTGGGGACAGGCCAGCCATGGGGCATCTGTGTGCCACACACCAGAGGCTCCTGCAGGTCCTCCATGATGCAGCCACGAGGACGGGCTATGCCCAGGAGGCAAGGGGCTATCACTCCTCCAAGCTCCCCACTCCCAGAGCCTGCCACCCCGAAGCCACATGTGGTGCCCTCACCTTCAGCCTCTCGATGGCCTCCTCGCTGCCCGGGGCAAACAAGATGCGCTCGTGGAGGCTGGACACGGAGGCTGCACGGCTGGACAGGGCTGAGAGTGAGGACGAGGGGCTCATGCCCACCAAGGCATTGGTCACTGTGGAGAGAGGGTCAGGGGCTGGATTCACCGTCCCGCCAAGGTTAAGGTTATTGTTCTCAAGGTCGGATACGTCTATGAGGAGGAGGGGCAGGGCAGGCAGACAGGGAGGAAGAGAAAAAAGACGAAGATGGGAAAAAGTAAGAGGTGGGGCCCAGAGAAGGCAAGACACAAACCACAGCGTGGCACAGCAGCCCTGCCAGCCCAGGACAAGCGCATGCAAGGCCTTCCTGCCACCCCTCGCCTCCGACGGGACCCAACCGGCAGTGGCACCCACGTGCCCGCCTGCCCCCCAAGCCTGCCCTCCCCAGCAGCAGTGTGACACAGCCCTGGGCATCCTGGAGCTTCCCTGCACTCCCCTGCCAGGTGTCTGGCTATCCCGAGCTGCACTCCAGGCCTCACGGCCAGGCTGCCATGCAGACCCTGTACCTGGGGGCTGGGAGCCTGTCAACCCTGCGTCTTCCCGCCCTGTTCAGTGGCTTGCCGAGGCCACCCAGCAGCGCACCGCACAGACCCCACGCTCATCCTCCCACCCCTCGAACCCACTGTGGGACACCACACAGCCGTGAGTTGTGGGGCCAGGCTGCACTAACCGTTCAGCCACTGACGTGGACATCAGCCCAGAGACCATCGTGGAGGAGGCGAACATGGACCCTCTGAGGGATGCCCTTCCCCGCCACCACGAGGCGCTCACCCTCCCACCTACGCTCACACGCCCCTAAGGCCTGGAAGGTGGGGCTGTGACATCCCTGGAGTGGGTAGTGCCAGGGGTCTCCTAGCAGAAGCAAACACACAGCAGAGCAGCAGTAAGCACCGGACACGGGCGTGGGGGAGGTGGAGGGTGCCTGCAGCCAGGCTCAGGAGGTACCCGGCCCCATGGAGCCAGAGCCAAGGCCAGGAGGCACAGACGCTGGGTGGGATTTGGCAGCATCACAGTGAAAGCTGAGGCTCGTGGCACTTCCAGAGTGGAGGGCCTGGGCGTGTGGGGTCAGGTCAGCTAGAGAAATAGCCTGGCACACGGAGGCTTGAGCTAAGAGCTGGGGACAGGTCAGTCCCTCCAGCCCTCCGGCCCTCTGGTGCTGATATTCTGACCTTTGCAGGCCTCTGGGGGCACAGAGGGTCAGAGGCCTGACCTCGGCCACTTGGAGCCTGAGAAGGCCTCAGCTGCACCCTGACTCCCCCGTGGCCTTGTTTCCCATCGAGACCATATGGATGGGAATGAGTCAGGGTGTGGGCTCAGAGGCAGAGAGAATCCCACGTCTACCAGCAGGCCCTGTGGCTGAGGGAGAACAGTGCTTTCTGCCCCCAAAAGGAGAAGAAAGCAGAGCAGGTGCCCTGGGCTCACCCCTCCCTGCCCGTGCTGCCCTAGGCCCCCATGCTGGCTGGGGCCGGAAGCAGAGATGCAGAGAGCAGCAGAGGGAATACACACATTTGGGTCCTCCAGGCACAGTGTTGGCTACGGGGAAGGGAGCGTGGGGGAGGGGGAGAGACAGAGAAACAGAAGAACAGGTTTGTCCAGAGGGTCAGGCACACCCTTCACAGGCCAGGGTGGCCGGCAGTGCGTGCGTGGCCACAAGTGGGGTGGTGAAGGTCTCCAGCTCCAGAACGCGGGGCCTGCTGTGACCCCAGCACCCACAGCCTGCCTGTGGGGCTTCCAGGGGAGCTGTCTCTGGCCCACTCGCATCCGCACCAAACCCAAACCATGCGGTACCATCCAGGCCAAGGCCAGGAAACGCCCTTGTCCAGGGCCCCCACCCTGCCTCCCTCCCAGAGGCAGTTCTGCCCAGGAACACAGAGCAGGGACAGGGATTTGGCCCCAAGGGGCTCTGGGAGCAGCTTGTGCGGCCAGCAGAGTGGTGGCCCCAGGAGAGAGGACGTGATGCCCTGCGAGTCCCCTGAGCCTGAGGCCCCACACCCTGTCCAGACAGGCTGGCTGGGTACTCACTGTCGGTGATGTCGCCGAGACCCTGGGCGTACAGCAGGTCACGCAGCCGGGTCACCTCATCCTTCAGCTCGCGGATCAGCTTGTTGTTGGGGTCCTCGTTGATGATGGCGTTGCAGCGGATCTGCTTGGCCCGGTCGGCATACCTGGGCGGCAAAGGGGGCTGTGGGCTGTGCTCGGGACAGGGCCATGCCTGGCAGGTCCCAAGGGTGCCTGGAGCCCTGCCCAAGACCCAGCCTTTCAGGCGCAGCAGCCAAGCCAGGGGTGGATCCAAGCCAGCACAGCCTGACACAGAGTGGGAAGTCACCCCACGGCAAGTCGCCGGGGAGGGCATTTGGGGCCACAGGTCAGAGGAGACGTTCAGGTGAGGTCACCCAGTTCCAGCTCACCCGCTTGGGGAAACTGAGGCCCAGGAGAGAAGGGACAGGGTGGTGTCCTCACCCCCAGTTGTTTCAGGACAGAGGGAGAAAGTCCAATGGGAAACATGTGAGAACATCTCCGTGTACGTAGGCTTCTGCCCACGCTGTGTACCAGCCAACGCGCATGTCCACGTTGCCAGCAAGTACACCAGCCCCTACCGGGACACGCACCCCTTGTTTCTCTTAAGCACTGGTGGTGCAGGGTCAAAACAGGGCAGAGCCCATCACCCAAGCCACCGAGCAGTGTCCAGCACGGCCAGGGCCCAGGCTCCCCACACCTGGTGCCCGCCCTGCCCATAAGACACACCTATGCCCTCTTTGCCATCTAAAAATCTCCAGTGGCTCCCTGGCTGGCAGGTGAGTGTCAACTGCTTTGCCCACAGGCATAGGTCTCCCAGTCTGGTGCCACAGACACCCCAAAGGCTCCATGGAGGGAATGAGACAGGGCCCATGCAGGCCCAGGAGGCCCAGAAACAGTCCCTTCCAGCCTCACAGAGTCCAGCATAAACCCCCCCAAAAAGAGTTGCCCCTGCTCACTGACGCTCCTAATTCAAACACAGGACGGTCCGTCCCCCAAGACCTGTGGGTGGAAGCAGAGCCTGCCTCCCCGGAGAACTCACCTCAGCGTGCTGAGGGTCTCATCATAGTTGATGTCTGCAGGGCTCAGGGCTGCCACCATAGCTGTCCTTGAGTTACCGCCTGTGGGCAGAAGACCAGGTTGTGCCCGGAGAAGGGTCTAGGCCCCAGTGCTATGCCTGTTCCCTCCCTCCCCCCACATCAGCAGATGGGGAGGCTGAGGCCCGGAGAGGTAAACTGAGGCTGGGCTCACACCCCCCATGAACACAGACAACAGCAAGGCCCCGGCTTCCTTGGCTGCCTCCTCACCTCTGCACCAGGCACCCCATTACTTCTCTGTGTTTTCCTCACATTTGGGCCACTTTACAACAATCAGGCCTTCTTTCCCCCAAAGCAGAGAGGCAAGTTGTGGCGGGTTTTAAGGCATTTACTCTAAGATAAAGACCATTTATGTTCCATAATTTTCTCACTCACTTCTGCCATTTTCATTTGAAACATTTTTCTTGGTATTTATCATCGGATTCCTGGCCCGTGTTAGCCAGATCCCAGCATGCGTAATGTACGGTGTGAGGGACAGACTGTTCCTTCTCTTCAGGGAGGCCGGTCGGGGTGGCCTCAGCCATGGGACAAGGTCACCACTGAGTCCACCCAGCTCTTGGGACTGCCACCTCCTGGTGCTTCAAGTCTGGACAGATGACTTTGCCTGCTTGACCCCAGGGACCTGTGTGTCCTTGGGGCCATGTTCCCAGGGCACGGTCCCCAGTGAGTCCCTACATATAGGGCCTGAGGAGACAGTGTGAAGCGCTGGGCACAGGCCACACGTACCCCAGGAGATGCTCCATGGGAGGACTCCCCTGCCCCCACCCTGGGGCTGGACCCGGGTGTGCCTGGAGCAGGGGGCTCCTTCCCAGCCTGCATCTCAGGTGAAGGAACACACGGAACACACTCTCATCCTCGCTCAGCAAGGCCCATCCACCTGCTTCTTCACCAGGCAGGCCTGCTGCAGTCCGCAATGCCGGCCTGAGCTGGGGAGCAGCCCGGCTAGTTGTGGGGTGCAGAGGTGATCAGCCAGGTCTCTGCACACCTCAGCCATGCAGCCAAGGGAGGCCCGAGACCCCCAGTCATCTATGTTCACCAGGCTCAAGACTCAGTTTACCTCCCTGGGCACAAGCCTCTCAGCTGTAAATGCAGCTGGGGAGGACTCTAAGGTTATTCAGGGAGGGCCGGGATGAGTGTTGGGTGCATTTCAGTCCCCACTTCCCCATCTAACTCTCACTGCTCAGAACTCAGACAGGGAGGAGGAGGTTCATGACAGCTCCTCAAAACCCAGCAAGCAGCGCTCCCAGATCAAGTCCCAAGCCCCCATTACAGGTAGGGAAAACCAAGTCCCAGAGAAGGGGGTCACAGCCCACCTGACCCAGGACCACGGACACAGGCAGGTGTGGGCTGTGCCGCCCCCTGGGCCGTCCTGGTCCCCACACTTGCTCCATTAACCCACTGCTGGCCATTGCCCCAGGCCCTCCAGAAGGGCCACGAACTGACTGGACCCTCCAGGTTCACCTCCCAGCCTCAGCTAAGACAGGGTGAGAGACCTCCTGGTGACTAGGCGTTCCCTCAGGTGGGAAGAGGGGTGGGATGAGAGCCCTGGGGCAGGCAGACCCGCAAGTTCTCACCCAGGTTTTCCCTGAGGAGCCAGGTCAGCACGGAGTCTCTGTAAGGAATGAAATCCGTCTTCTTCTTTTTCTTGTTCTGTGGGGGAGGAACATTCAAGGTCAAGCTAGGCCCACTGGAGAGGAAGGGAAAGGGAGGAGCCCGAGCAGGCCCTGCCACGTGGTTCCCCAAAGCCAGAGGCTGGGATCAGGGGGCAGAGCCCACAGGACTGGACACGTTCGCAGGCCGCCCAGGTCTCTGCCTGCCCAGACCCCAGGGCGCCACCCGAGGCCTCCTCCGGGCCACAGTCATGGACTTGCGAGCACAACCCTCAGGTTTCTCCCTCCTCCACCCTTGCTGTGTCTGGGCCATACAGCTGGACACGAGCCAGGAGTGCCGATGTCACCAGCAAGTGTGTCCTCCCGCTACGCTGTCTGAAGGACCCATCTGAGTCCATGGCTCCTCCTTGAACACCATCAGCGACTCCTTCTGACCAAAGGGAAGAGGCCCCACAACTAGATGTGGCCCTCCAGGCCTCTGGCCTCAGCCGCACTTACCTCCCCACCAGCTTACCCCTCCCCGTCTCCCAGCGTTCACCTGCCCTCTCCCCACCTAAGTCCCTGCGGGCCTGCAGAAGCCAGCTCACAGGCCTTCCTCCAGCGCCTGTCCTCAGAGTCGAGCATCCTCCATGCTCTTTGGCTCTTTATTCCTCTATTAAGGGAAATAACAGTTCCTCGAAACCTGAACTGCATCTGCATCACGGCTGCCGGGAGTTGCTTCTGATGGACCCTTTGTGACTGACCTAACGCACTCACTAACTGGATTTCAGTGACTTCCAATGTCTACCGGTTCCTGTGAGCATTGGCTTATGAAGCATTTGCAGAGCACCTGCTGGGCCGCCTGGCAGGCAGGGGCCCTGGCCCTGGAGCCTGTACCCAGGGACATGCCCGCAGAAGCCACCTCGAGGGCTGGGCACGCACAGTCACCACTGTTCTCGAAGACAACCCCAGGAAGGCTCCACCGGCCCACAGGGCACAGAAAACTGCGAAGCTCTTGAGACTCCCTGTCTAAGCGGCTTCCAGAATGCCGCACTGACCTCTCTGCGATCAGGGTTTCAGGGTGTCCATCTCGCAGCTCGGCAGCATGACTGCTTTCTCTTTTCTTTGGAAACTTGGTAGGAACAAACTCTATTTCTAGTTTGCTTTCTGCTTTTCTAATTCCTGAGGGTGAATTCTCCGCCATAGGTCATATTTCTTGTTTCCACATAAATGTCCGCTCAGCCAGTTCAGCAAGGAGCGAGCAGCCCCCCGGGTTTCCCACTCCCTCACGGCCTCCTTGTCCAGTGGGCCATCTCCCAGGACCACCCTGCTCTCCGCCTCTGCCTCCCCAGCCTCCACTGTCTCAAGCCTGGGTCAGCGCAAAGCTGACCTTCCATCCTGACGGCCACCCCAGGCCACCCTGTCCCTACCTACCCTTCATGCAGCGCGAATGGCCTGAGGACCAGTCCTTGGCTAAAGCAGGTGCTATGAGCCCTGCTGAGGACCCGCCCACTGCTGCCCGTTAGAGCTCGGCCAAGCCCCTCCTGACAAGCAGGGAAGGACCTCAGATCCTCAGAGCCTCAGATCGGCCAGCCTCTGCCCGCACTCCCTGCTCCAGGCCCTGTTCCTCAACCAGTTCCTCGAAAACCCTCTCACTCGGCTCCTTCAAAAGTCTCCATCACAGTCCGTCGCAGGGTCCCTCACACGGCCAGTCCTGTGGTTCCCACGCGGCTTCCACATGTCCTCAGTCCCGCACACAGCCCTCAGGGAGCTGCTGGCGGGTCACCACACAGTCCCTCAGTCCCTCCCGCCTCCCCATCCAGCTTCACATTTCCCCAAAGGGCTCCTCGCCCAGCTCCTCAGTTCCCTTCTTCCCTCCACTAAGGAACATGGCAGTCACTTCGAATTGGACTCCAGCCTCATGGCGACTGCAGGGATCGCTCAGCCTCCTCACACCGCTCCTCACGGTTTCCCACAAGTTCCCACACGCAATTCTTTCACAGCTTAACGGTTCCACCCGATCCTCAGAGATCGCTACATAGGGCCTCGTTACACACGCGTTTTTCACACTTCACACACAAATCTTCACACCAGACACACTCGATCTCAGTTCCTCACAGCTCCCCAGAAAGTTTCCTGCATTCCTCAAACCTTTCCTCACGCGGCTCTCCACATGATCCCTCACACAATCCTCGCTTCTCAGAGTCCCATGGTCCCCACAGCACCCACACAGCCCCCGAAAACCCCTTCTGCTCTGCCCCAGTCCCCACACAGCTCCCCACCCCATTCCACATGCTTCCTTCTAGTTCACACAGCTCCCCACCCCATTCCACATGCTTCCTCCCAGTTCGCACACTCCCCGCCACATTCCACACACTTCCTTCCAGTTCCCACCAGCTCCCTCCCCACCCCATTCTACGTGCTTCCTCCCAGTTCCCACACAGCTCCCACCCCATTCCACATGCTTCTACCCAGTTCACACACCTACCTACCCCATTCCACATGCTTCCTCCTAGTTCACACAGCTCCCCATCCTATTCCACACGCTTCCTCCTGGTTCACACAGCTCCCCACCCTATTCCACATGCTTCCTCCTGGTTCACACAGCTCCCCAACCCATTCCACACACTTCCTCTCAGTTCCCACACAGCACCTCACCCCATTCCACACGCTTCCTCTCGGTTCACACAGCCCCCATCCCATTCCACACGCTTCCTCCCAGTTCACACAGCTCCCCACCCCATTCCACACACTTCCTCCCGGTTCACACAGCTCCCCACCCTGTTCCACACGCTTCCTCCCAGTTCAGACAGCTCCCCACCCCATTCCACATGCTTCCTCCCAGTTTACACAGCTCCCCACCCCATTCCACACGCTTCCTCTCAGTTCCCGCACAGCTCCCCACCCCATTCCACATGCTTCCTCCTGGTTCACACACAGCTCCCTCACCCCATCCTACACACTTCCTCCCAGTTCACACACAGCTCCCCACCCCCTTCTACATGCTTCCTCCCAGTTCACACAGCTCCCCACCTTGTTTCACATGCTTTCTCCTGGTTCACACAGCTTCCCACCCCTGTGTGCGGAGCTGTATGGGAACTTGTGAGGAACTGGGAGGAAGCTGTGGCTGCATGAAAAACCACAAAGCTTTGTGAGGAAGTGTGGGAACTGGTGCGGGGAGTGTGGGAACCATGGAGGGAGTGTGGGAACCATGGCGGGAGTATGGGAACCATGGGGGAGTGTGGGAACCATGGAGGGAGTGTGGGAACCATGGGGGAGTGTGGGAACCATGGAGGGAGTGTGGGAACCATGGGGGAGTGTGGGAACCAGTGTGGGGAGTGTGCAAACCAGCGTGGAGGAGTGTGGGAACCGGCATTGGGAAGTGTGGGAACCGGCAT
Source organism: Aotus nancymaae (assembly GCF_030222135.1). Classification (NCBI taxonomy): domain Eukaryota; kingdom Metazoa; phylum Chordata; class Mammalia; order Primates; family Aotidae; genus Aotus; species Aotus nancymaae. Next base: position 5,814,847 of record NW_026988444.1, read on the forward strand.
TGGAGAGTGTGGGAACCGGCATTGGGAAGTGTGGGAACCGGTGGGGGGAGTGTGGGAACTGTGGGGAAGCAGGTGTGGAACTGTGTAACGAACTGTTTGAGGAACTGAGAAACTTTTTGGGGACATGTGTGCAGCACCGTGTAAGGGGTTGTCGCCGAGACTGAGAAGTTGCGTGGAGAATCATAAGAAGCCATGTTTCCCTGGATCCTCAGAGTCTATGCACAGCTCCAGCTCCACAGAGCCCTCACATGGGTCCCCACACGAGCATGCCCTGCCCCAAGCAATTCCCACGTTTCCAACAGAATTTCCCACAGTTCCTCCTGTGGCCCCACAGACAGCTCCGCATGGTTCCCTCATGCAATCCCATGCCGCTCTCCACCCAGCTCCCCACACAGCTCCCCACACAGCTCCACACACAGCTCCCCACCAAGCTCCATACACAGTTCCCCACACAGCTCCCCACCAAGCTCCCGACACAGCTCTGCAAGCAGTTCCCCACATCGCGGTACACACTTCCTCTCCCAGCACCACACACGGCTCCCCAAGTTCCCACACAGTTCCACTCAGGCCCTCAGAGTTCCTCCCGTTCCCCACATGGTTCCTGAGGCATTTCTTCCTCCACTCCTCACACAGGTTCTTTCCGCGTCTCACACAGCTCCGCACATGGCTCCACACAGTTCCCCACACAGGTCCACACACACAGAGCCACACTCACGGCTCCACACACAAACCTCCACACACACAGCTCCACACACACAGCCCCATACACAGCTCCATACACAGCTCCACACACACAGCACACACACAGCCCCCCACACACAGCGCCACACACAGCTCCACACAGCTCCACACACACAGCTCCACACCCACAGCCCCCCACACACAGCTCCACATACAGCTCCACACACACAGCTCTACAGACACAACTCCCCACAGAGCCACACACACACACACATAGCTACACACACAGCTACACACAAAACTACACACACAGAGCTCCACATACAGCTACATGCACACACCTCCACACACACAACTCCCCACACAGCCCCACACACAAAGCTTCACACAGCCCCACACACACAGCCCCCCACACAGACCCACACACACAGCCCCCCACACAGCTCGACACACAGCTCCACATACACAGTCCCACACACAGCTCCACACACACAGCCCCATACACACAGCTTCACACACAGCCCCCACACACAGACCCCACATACAGCTCCACACATACATCTCCACACACAGCCCCACACACAGCTCCACACACACAGCCTCCCCACACACAGTTCCACACAAAGCTCCATGCACACAGCTCCACAGACACAACTCCCCACACAGCCTCACACACAGCTCCACACACACAGCTCCACACAGCCCCCCACACACAGCTCCACACATACAGCTCCACACAGCTCCACACACAGTTCCAAATACACAGCTCCACACACACGGCTCCACACACACAGCTCCACACACGGCTCCACACGGAACCACACACACAGCTCTACACACACAGCTCCCCACATAGCTCCATACACACAGCTACACAAACACAGCCACACAGCTACACACACACAGCTCCACACAGCCCCCCCCCACAGCTCCACACACAGTTCCAAATACACAGCTCCACACACACACCTCCACACATGGCTCCACACACAACCAAACACACTCTACACACACAGCTCCCCACATAGCTCCATACACATAGCTACACAAACAGCCACACACACACAGCCACACACACAGCTACACACACACCTCCACACATACATCCACACACAGCCCCACACACACAGCCCCCCACACACAGCTTCACATACAGAGCTCTACACACACAGCTCCCCACATAGCTCCACACACACACACAGCTCCACACACACAGCCCCACATACACAGCTCCACACACACAGACACCCACACACAGCCTGACACACACAGCTCCACACACACACACATACAGCTCCACACACACAGCTCCACACACAGAGCTCCACACAGTTCCACACAGATCCCCACGCACAGCTCCACACACACTGCTCCCCACACACAGCTCCACACACAACTCTGCACACAAAGAGCCCCACACACGCCTCCACACACACAATAGCTCCACACACCTCCACACACACACAGCTCCCCACACACCGCTCCACACACACCTCCACACAAACAACTCCACACATCACACACATACCTCCACACACACATCTCCAAACAGCTCCACACACAGCTCTCCACACAAACAGCTCCACACACACCTCCACATACACACCTCCACACAAACAGCTCCACACACACAGCTCTCCACACACAGCTCCCCACACACAGCTCCACACAAACAGCTCCACACGCACCTCCACACAAACAACTCCACACATCACACACACACCTCCACACACACATCTCCAAACAGCTCCACACACAGCTCTCCACACAAACAGCTCCACACACACCTCCACACAAACAGCTCCACACACACAGCTCTCCACACACAGCTCCCCACACACAGCTCCACACAAACAGCTCCACACGCACCTCCACACAAACAACTCCACACATCACACACACACCTCCACACACACATCTCCAAACAGCTCCACACACAGCTCTCCACACAAACAGCTCCACACACACCTCCACATACACACCTCCACACAAACAGCTCCACACACACAGCTCTCCACACACAGCTCCCCACACACAGCTCCACACAAACAGCTCCACACGCACCTCCACACAAACAACTCCACACAAACAGCTCCACACACACAGCTCCACACACAGCTCCACATGGCTCCACACACAGCTCTACACAAACAGCTCCACACACAGCTCCACACATACAGCTTCCCACACACAGCTCCACACAAACGGCTCCACACACACCTCCACACAACTCCACACATCACACACACACCTCCACACACACATCTCCAAACAGCTCCACACACAGCTCTCCACACAAACAGCTCCACACACACCTCCACATACACACCTCCACACAAACAGCTCCACACACACAGCTCTCCACACACAGCTCCCCACACACAGCTCCACACAAACAGCTCCACACGCACCTCCACATACACACCTCCACACAAACAGCTCCACACACACAGCTCCACACACAGCTCCACACACAGCTCTACACAAACAGCTCCACACACACCTCCACACAAACAGCTCCACACACAGCTCCCCACACACAGCTCCACACAAACGGCTCCACACACAGCTCCACACATACAGCTTCCCACACACAGCTCCACAAACACACCATACAAACAGCTCCACAACCTCCACACACAGCTACACACACACACAGATCCTTATGCAGCTCCACACACACAGCTCCACACACACACCTCCACACACAGCTCCACACACATACCTCCACACAGCTCCACACACACAGCACCGCCGCAGAGCTCCACACACAGCTCCACGCACACACCACACACAAAGCTTCATACACACAACTCCCCACACACAGCTCCTCACACACACCTCCACACACAGCACACACACAGCTCCCCATCACAGCTCCACACACAGCTCCACAAACACAGCTCCACACACACAGCCCCACCCACGGCTCTGCACACACAGCTCCCCACACACAGCTCCACACAAACAGCTCCACACACACCTCCACACACAGCTCCAACACACAGTTCCACACACACCGCCACACACACATCTCCACACATATCTCCACACACACAGCTCCACACACAACTCCCCACACAGCTCCACACACACCTCCACACACAGCTCCAACACACAGCTCCACACACACAGTTCCACACACACCTCCAAACACAGCTCCAACACACACAGCTCCACACACAGCTCCGTACACACAGCTCCACACACAGCTCCGTACACACAGCTCCATACACACAGCTACACACACAGTTCCACACACACACACAGCTCCACACATAGCTTCACACACACAGCTCCACACACGACTCCACACACACAGCTCCACAGAGCTCCACACACACCTCTACACACAGCTCCCCATATGGGTCCCCTCCCACAGCTCCATACAAAGCTCCACACAAAGCTCAACACACACAGCTCCATGCACACAGCTACACACACACAACCCACACACAGCTCCATACACACAGCTCCACACAGAGCTCCATAAACACGTCTCCACACACACGGCTCCCCACACAGCTCCCCACACAGCCCCCTACACAGCTCCACACTCAGCTCCACACACACACAGCTCCCCACCCAGCTCCACACACACACAGCTCCCCACACAGCTCCACAAACACAGCTCCATGCATAGCTCCAAACACACAGCTCCATACACACACCTCCACACAGCTCCACACATGGCTTCCCACACACACAGCCCCACACACAGCCCCATACAGAGCTCCACACACAGCTACCCACACACACAACTCCCCCCACACACAGCTCCCCACACAGCTCCACACACACAGCTCCACACACACCTGTACACACAGCTCCACACATGGCTCCCACACACAGCTACAGACACAGCTCCAACATATACAGCTCCCCACCCAGAGCTCCACACAAAGCTACATGCACACAGCTACACACACACAGCTACACACACTACACAACTCCCCACACACAGCTACAAACAGCTCCCCACACACAGCTCCACACACAGCTCCACACACACAGCTCCACACACACCTCTACACACAGCTCCACACATGGCTCCCCACACACAGCTACACACACAGCTCCACCATACACAGCTCCCCACCCAGAGCTCCACACAAAGCTACACGCACACAGCTACACACACTACACAACTCCCCACACACAGCTCCACACACAGCTTCACACACACACACACACACACAGTCCCACACAGCTCCTCACACACACAGCTCCTGACACAGCCCCATACACAGGTACACACACAGTTCCCCACACACAGCTCCACACAGCTCCATACAGAGCTCAACACACTTCTACAAACAGCTCCCCACACAGCTCCCCTCCCACAGCTCCAAATAAAGCTCAATACACACAGCTACACACACAACCCACACACAGCTCCATACACACACCTCCACACACGGCTCCCCACACAGCTCCCCCTACCCACAACTCCCCACACAGTTCCCCTCCCACAGCTCCAAATAAAGCTCAAAACACACAACTACACACACACAGCTACACACACACAACCCACACACAGCTACACACACACAGCTCCATACACACAGCTCCATACACACACCTCCACGCACATGGCTCCCCACACAGCTCCCCCTACACACAGCTCCCCACACAGCCCCATACACAGCTCCACACACAGCTCCACACACACAGCTCAACATGCAGCTCCACACACACAGCTCCACACATAGCCCCATACAGAGCTTCCTACACACAGCTCCCTACACGCAGCTGCACACACACAGCTGCACACACACAGCTCCACACACAGCTCCATACAGTTCTACATACAGCATCACACACAGCTCCACACACAGCTCCACACACACAATTCCACACAGCTCCACACACAGTTCCACACACAAAGTTCCACAGACGGCTCCACATACACAGTTCCACACACAAAGTTCCACAGACGGCTCCACACACACAGTTCCGCACACAAAGCTCCACACACAGCTGTACACACACAGCTCCACACACACAGCTCCACACATAGCCCCATACAGAGCTTCCTACACACAGCTCCCTACACGCAGCTCCACACACACAGCTGCACACACACAGCTCCACACACAGCTCCATACAGTTCTACATACAGCATCACACACAGCTACACACACAGCTCCACACACACAGCTCCACACACAGCTCTACACACATACAGCTCCCTACACAGCTCCACACACACAGTTCCACATACACAGCTCCACACACAGTTCCAGACACACAGCTCCACACACAGCTTCACGCATAGCCCCAGAGCTCCCTACACGCAGCTCCCTACACGCAGCTACACACACACAGCTGCACACACAGTTCCACACACACAGCTCCACACACACAGCTCCACACACAGCTCTACACACACACAGCTCCCTACACAGCTCCACGCACAGTTCCACACACAGCTCCACACACACAATTCCACACAGCTCCACACACAGTTCCACACACAAAGCTCCACACACAGCACCACACCCACACACAGCTCCACACATGGCCTCATACAGAGCTCCCTACATGCTGCTTCCTACACGCAGCTCCACACACACAGCTGCACACATACAGTTCCACACACACAGCTCCACACACAGCTCCACACACACAGCTCCACACACACAGTTCCACACACACAGCTCCACACACACAGTTTAACACACAAAGCTCCACACACAGCTCCACACATAGGCCTATACAGAGCTCCCTACATGCCACTTCCTACAGGCAGCTCCACACACACAGCTCCACACACAGCTCCACACACACAGTTCCACACACACAGCTCCACACACACAGTTCCACACACAGCTCCACACACACAGTTTAACACACAAAGCTCCACACACAGCTCCACACATAGGCCTATACAGAGCTCCCTACATGCCGCTTCCTACAGGCAGCTCCACACACACAGCTCCACACACACAGCTCCACACACACAGTTCCACACACAAAGCTCCACACACAGCTCCACACATAGCCCCATACAGAGCTCCCTACACACAGCTCCCTACACGCAGCTACACACACACAGCTGCACACACAGTTCCACACACACAGCTCCACACACACAGTTCCACAAAGCTCCACACACAGCTCCACACATAGCCCCATACAGAGCTCCCTACACGCAGCTCCACACACACAGCTGCACACACACAGCTCCACACACACAGCTGCACACACACAGCTCCACACACAGTTCCACACACACAGCTCCACACACACAGCTGCACACACACAGCTCCACACACAGTTCCACACACAAAGCTCCACACACAGAGCTCCACACACAGTTCCACACACACAGCTCCACACACACAGCTGCACACACACAGCCCCACACACACAGCCCCACACATACAGCTCCACACGCACACAGCCCCACATGCACAAAGCCCCACACACAGCTTCACACACGCAGCCCCACGCACAGCTTCAAACACACAGCCCCACATACAGCCCCACACACATGGCCCCACACACACACAGCGCCACACACACGGCCCCATACACACGGCCCCCCCTGCAGCTCCCCACACACGCAGCTCCACACACATCTCTACACACACACAGCTACACACAGCTCTACACACACAGCTCCACACACAGACCCACACACAGCCCCACACACACGCAGCTCCACACACATCTCTACACACACACAGCTACACACAGCTCTACACAGACACAGCCCCCACACACAGCTCTACACACACACCTCCACACACACGCAGCCCCACACACGGGCCCTCCGTCGCCCGCAGACCACGCGTCCTCTCACACAGCTCCCCACGCGGGTCCCAGGCTGCTCCTGTGGCCCCCACGCGGGCGCCAACACCATCCTCCGCATTTCCCCACTCAGCCCACACGCTTCCTCGGAATTCTTCACACGCCCCACACGTGTTCGTGGCCAGTCAGAAACCCTCGCGCATTCCCACGCGGGCTCCCACGGGCCCGCCCCGTCCCCCGAACAGCGTCGCGGCTGCACACGCGGGTCCCTGCCACGCCCCTCATGCCGCGCCCGCCCGCGCCTCCTCCGCGTGCTCCCGTCAGTCACCCGCGCAGCTCTAGGCGCCTCCCAGGGCCCCTTTCCCACCCCAGCGCCTCCCAGCCACCCCAGACCCCGGACGCCTCTGTCCACACACACACAGGCGCCTGGGGGGCCTCCCACAGCCAGCTTTCTTCCTTTTTGGGAGGAGGCCACCTCCTCCCCCGCTGGCCTCCCCACCCCCAGCGGCCTCCCCCCCACCCCGGCCTCCCCCCCCGCCGGCCTCCTCCCCCACCCTGGCCTCCCCACCCCCGGCGGCCTCCCCCCCAACGCCGGCCTCCCCTCTGCCGGCCTCCTCCCCCACCCTGGCCTGCCCCCCCGCCGGCCTCCTCCCCCACCCCGGCCTCCCCCTCCGCCGGCCTCCCCCTTTCCCCACCCCACCCCTCCCCACTGGCCTCCTCCCCACGCAGGCCTCCCCTGCCCCGGGCTGAAGGAAGCAGCTTACCTTGTTGGGTCCCGAGTCCTGAAAAGGAAGAGACAGAGAGAGGCTGAGGCCCGGAGCGGCAGAAGAGCAGGCGACCGGGCTCCCTCGCCCTGGCTCTGCTGCTCTGAGGTCTCCTGACAGCAGCTGCCCCAGGGCAGGGAACCCCCCCAGAGCCCAGGCCTGGGGTGGTGCTGAGGACAGGTCTGCCCGCGCATGGGGCCAACCGTGGCCACAGCCCCACTTTACAAGCGGGGAAACTGAGACCCCCCAGGAGAAACCAGGGCCACTACCCCTTCTCCAACGTGTGACACTCTGGCCATCTCCAGGCTCTCCCTTGAACCCGGCCACGTCCCAGACACAGGGCCTGGGAACGGGGGTGACAGGGGAAGATGAGGGCCTGAAAGTCCCTCCGGGAGGTCTGGCTGCAAAAGCCGGGCTGGGCCACTCACCATTTCAGCCAGGGCGGAGATGACCTTGCCTAGCGTGGTGAGCGACTTGTTGATGTTGGCGCCCTCCTGTGGGCAGAGAAGATGGTGGGGTCAGGACACCAGGGTCTCTGGGGTCTCCTGCTCTGGACGGACCATGCACTATGAGGCGGAAGCCGCCGCCCCAGCTGCTGAACTCTGGGGCCACACAGGCATGGGGTACCCTGGCAGGAAGCCAGCCGGAGCCTCTGGCCGGGAGCGTGTCCCCCAGTGTTGCCCTCAGCTCCACGCGAACCCTGATACCATCCCGTGTCCCCTAAGCCGCTTCTGGAGCCACTGCTCAAGCATCAGGCGCCGAGGCCAGCAGGGGCGGTGGGGGGCACATTCCTTCCTGACCCCAACACCGCTTCCCCAGGGAATACCCAGCCTCTAGGCGCAAAGTTCTCGCGGCCCACAAGAGGTCACTGTCCCTCCAGGACCCTGATCTGTGTGCCACAGTCCCGCCAGGCCCCTGGTGCCCCAGGCACAGCCCAGAGCTGCTGGTGGCCCAAGGCCCTGGCCTGTGCCCACCATCCCTGCCCAGGCTCACCCTCGGGGTGGCCCAGGCCCCCAGGCCCCCAGCAGAGCTCTCCTGCCGCCCACCCTGGAGAAGGCCACGTGTGGGCACAGGCCCACCGCAGTCCTCGCACGGCAGCCTGGCCCCTACCTTGAGGCGCGTGCCCTTGGCCCCGGTGGAATCTGCCCGCTCGCTCCCAGCCAAGTCCACCAGGCTGATTTTGCTCACCTGAAACAGTAGATGCATCACATGCAGAAGACGCCACAACACCTGAGGGGCGTCCTGGGACCCCCGGGCAAGGTCTCCAGGGCCTCTAGGGGAGCCCCAGCCAAGTGTCCCCTCTGCAAGGCGCTGCCCCTCCCCGGGCCCAGCGGTCCCGACCCCGCAGTTTCCACCCACTCCTCTGTCCCAGCTCTCCGCACGCCCTGCCTGAGTGAGTGCCCAGCCACCTTCCCGGGGGGAGCATGGATGCAGCCGCCACATGCTGGGTGCTCTTCACACAGGGCACACTCACTCCCCACAGCACCCACGAGGTGCATCTGTCACTGTCCCCACGTCCACAGACGGTGCTCAGCATCCATGGTGGTAGTGGAACCCAGCTCCAGGAGGGCCCTGCCCTGCTCAGCCGCCTCACAGCCCATGGCTGCACCTAGCCATTCGGGCACTGGCCAGGCTCCTAACCAGGGCGCCCACAGCCTGGGGTGGGGGTCCCTGCACCAGAGGCCTGGCCCCTCCTGAGCCATAGCTCAGGGCAGGACTTGCCCACGGACACCACAGGACCCTCTCGGTACCCACCTAGCGAGGGCAGTGGGGCAGGCAGCTGGGCTGACCTCCTCCAGCTTCACCCCCGTCTGTCCCCCAACCTACGTCAGCCATGCTGAGCCCCCTCTCATTGCTTCAAAGGGGAGCTGTGCACTCCCCACGCGGCTGCCTGGGCCAGCGACCTCCAGCACCACTGGGGACTGAGCCCTCTGCGCTCCCCACGCGGCTGCCTGAGCGAGCCCCCACCCAGAGGCAGCTGAAGTACCCCTGGGAGTTGCCTGGATGGCCAGGGCTCGAGGGCAGGGGGCAGAGTCAGACACGGCCAGGGAGAGGCTGGGTGCCCGGCCCCTGCCCCTCCAGGAAGCCTAGACTAGCTGTCCAGGCAAAGGCCCCAGGAGACGGCCCTGTGGCCTGGTCCACGAAGAATGCCAAGGTGTGGGAGAAGGGCCTCTGGGGCTGGGGCAGTGGGCAGGGTGGCATTGCCCCACACACATGCCCCTCTGTGCTTGCAGATGTCGGCACCCACGGCGAGGCCCTGCCCCCAGTCCAGGGCCCAGCTGTCAGGCCTGGGTGGGGGGGACCCTGGTCCACCAGCCTGCACCAGGGTCCACAGCACCTTGGCAGAGGCCTACCCTGGCCCACCACCCACTTTCACTGCCACCCTGCAAGGGCCATCTGGGCACGCTGCACCTCATCCCTGTGCCCTGGCCTGCAGCAAAGCCGCGAGGACGGCCTTCCACAGCCCCCCACACTCTCCACCCACCACAACAGCCCAGGAGCCCCTCCGTGCCCAGCCTCTTCCAAAGCCCCCCACGCTCTCCACCCACCAGAACTCCACAGGCCGGGACTCCTCTGCATGTCCGATGCCCCCTGCTGAGATGAGGGGGCCTTGCAGGCCTGGCTGACCCCCACCGAGGCACGCAATGGGCTGGGGACGTCCCCACCTGGTGCCAGCGTCAGCATAAGGACGCTGCCCCCTGCAGGTGGGCATCGGGCATGACATCCTTGTGCTGCCCCCACTGGCCTGCCCTCCACCCGCTGCCCTCGGTGACACCACGCAGCTGCACACTCACTTTCTCTGTGGTGATGTTGGTCTCTGCGTCATGGCGCTTCTGGGTGAAGATGATGTTGAAGACAGCGTGGGAACGGCTGCTCGTCTCATTCATGTTGGTGGCCGCCACGGTCCTGAAAAGCAGAAAGCCACACACGGTTACCCCTCATCCTGTGGCCGGGTGCAAGGTCACCAGTGGTACCAGCCCTCTGGACTGCGTTATCGGGGGGCAGCTCCCCCAGACCCCAGGAGCCGCCCTGCCTGGGCTGGCACTGACAGTGCCTCCTGCCAAGGCTCCAGTGGGGCCCATGGCCACCTGCCCACAGTGGCATTCACAGCCTCAGCCCCTGCCTGGCATCTTTAGGGCAGCAGTGACTGGGAGAGCTTCCCACTCCTGGGCACAGAGAAGCCCATGCAGCACCCAGCTGGGCAGGAGCCCTCCAGAGCCGTGATGTGGGAGGGGAAGGGGCATCCACCGTCCACCCGACCACGGCCCACACCCGAAGCTCTGGGAAGCCCAAGGAGCCCGCCACTCCCCACAGGAGGTGGCACAGGTCAGCGGCGGTGTCCTCCAGAACAAGAAGCCCGAGGCTGCTGAGGGTGGCCTGAGGTTGGTTCCGATGCCACCCTGACCTGCCAGGGACCTCAGGGAAGGCTCCCGAGACTCAGCCCACAGTGTGCAGTAGCACAGGGCCCGGCTCCAGCACGGTGCCATGGTGATAGCCAGGGCACGCTGAGGGCCCTGTCAGGAATAGCATCCCCCCCAATGGTCCTCGTAGGGCCACCAAGGGGGTGCAGGATGGCAAGGAGTGTGACTCCCAACCTCTGACCTCAGGAGCTGAGAGTGACAGGGGTCATGAACTCACCCTCAGGAAGTCCTGGGTGGCAGAGGGGGGAGGGTCTGTTGCCATGACATCCCGGGCATCCCAGGCAGGAGGCCCAAGGCAGCGGAGGCCAAGGAGACAGGTTGCTCATGGCTGCAGCACGGTGCGGCCGTCCCTCCCCACGTACACCCGACCCTAGCACGCTGGCCCCTGCTGCCACAGATGCTGCTAGCACCCCCCGGGCACCCCGGCTGGAGGATGCAGACGCCCATGAAGGAGCAGCCCATGGAGGTAACGGTGTCCCCTGCACAGGGGAGCTATCAGCCTCTCTCGGGCTGGCACAGGCCTGAACGGCTCAGGCTCAGGAGGGCACACCTCCATTGGGGCACGCACAGACCCCACAGAAAGGGCCGAGCCCAAGGTGAAGGGGCTTCCTCCCAGGAGAGGCGGTGGGACAGGAAGGTAGGGAGGGCCAGTGAGTCCCCCAACCCACCTGGCCTTGTTCCCTGAGTCCATGAGGTCCTGGATGTCATTGTAGGAGGTGACAGCCAGCTTGGAGAGGTCCTCCACGTAGGGCCCCAGCAGCGGGTGCTCCCTCACTCGAAGGTTGCCCTTGTTCTTGGGGTTCAGGAGATCACGGACACGCTCACAGTAAATTTCCATGTAGCTGACCTGCAGGGCAGAGCCAGGCCATCAGGGACCCCTGAGGTCGGGGAGTGGGGTGGCCACTGGGGGGACCCCTGAGTCAGGGGGTGGGGACTGCGTGCTGAGTTGGGGGCACACGCAGAGGGCTCCCCATCTGCAGCCCTGTGTGCATGTACGAGGCAGGGGTGTCAATGTGGCCTCCCTCCCCATGGCCATCCTGGGCTCTAGGACACAGGCGTGCCAGGGGCACCTCGGGCACGGCAGGCATGGCCAGGCCCTGAGCTCTGAGGTGCCGGCCCCTGCCCCGGCACAGACCAGCTGCTGGAGAGGACCCTGCCGGGCGGGGATCCCCTGGCCGCTCTGTGCTTTGGGGGGCTCGAGCCCTGCCCAGGCCCGCCGTCTTGCACTTGGAAGAGCAAGGGACAAACTGGGTGCGCAGAGCAGTGGTGGGCACTCACGTGGCATGAAGAAGGCACTGCCAGCCCCGCCCCGGGGCCGACGGTGGGTGGGGACCTACCTCCACGGAGTATGACATATTGTCATTGCTGGTGTCGTTGATCCGAGAGAAGAGGTCCTCGCAGAGCTGCGGGAATGGGGACGGTCAGCAGGGGAGGGCTGGGGTGCTGTGGGCAGCCCGCGCCAGGCAGGGTCCACCTTCTCAGGCCCCTCGTGCACCCTCGCCACACACACATCATGGTAGAGGCACGGAGGAAGTCTGTAGCCAAGGAGCCACAGTCTCCCTCTTAACTCAGGGGTCCCTGGCTGATACCTGATCCTTTCCTGTGGGTCGCCTGCCCCTCGCCCTGGCTCCGCCATCCCACAGATACCCCAGCGACCTCCCTTCCCTCCGCAGGCAAAGAAGTGGTGACCAGCTCAGGTCCAGAGACCTGCCCAGGGGGATGGCTGGGGACTCGGGCTTCCTGCAGCAAAGGAGGAGCTGCTGTGCCTCAGTGTTCGGTCACCCCTGTCCTGAGCACTCTCTCCGCCCGCACTGCCAGCCCTCACACCCCCCGAGATCAGCTGCCCGGCCACGGCTCTCCCGCTGCCCTGTCTTACGCGCATGATCAAGGTGGACCCGTCAGGGCCAGGCCCATCCTGCACTGCGGCCCGGGTCGGCAGCTTCACGGCCACACCTGGCTCTCTCACCTGCCCAACCCTACCCTTGATTCAGCCGGCCTTCCCCTCCTCAGTCCCTGCTCTCTGGGGGCTGCTCTTGGGTGCCTGGCCCGGACCTCTCAGCCTCAGCTGGCCCCGCCCCGTCTGCTGGGCCCACCCCCGCCCACCCCGCCCCGCCTCGTGCCTGCGGGATGATGCCCTGCTGGTCCTTCTCCTGCTTGCCCATCATGGTGTAGGACTTGCCGGCGCCCGTCTGCCCGTAGGCGAAGATGCACACGTTGTATCCCTCGAAGGCGTGCTGCAGCATCTCCTCGCCGATGTCCCGGTACACCTGCTTCTGCGAGGCATAGTTGATGTCCTCGGGCTGGGGACGAGGAGGAGATGAAGCTGCAGGAGGCTGGCTGCCCCGAGGCTCAGCCCATCGTGTCCAAGGGCAGCAGAGCGGGGAGGGTCACCTGACCTCATCCTAATCCTGCCTGGGGGACAGCTTCCCGGAGGAGGGGTCCTCTTTGTCACAGGTGAGGGATGAAGAGTGGCCGCCAGGAGGGAGAACGGGTTCCAGCAGAGGGAACAGCCCGTGCAAAGTCCCAGAGGTGGGACCTCAAAAGCTCCGTGTGACTGTGACAAGCAGGGGTGACAAGAGCTGGAGCTGGGGACAGGGTGCAAGGCCCAGAGATCCCACAGGCTGAGCCACGGCGCCTGGACACTGTCCTGAGGGCAGTGGGGCACTTTAGGCAGGAGGACAGCATGGTTGGCTGGGGGTCATCCTGGAAGGAGGACTGTCTGGATGGGGTGGGCAGAAGCGGGGAGGCTTGGGGTTGCTATGGAGGGGCAGGTGCTCAGAGATGTAGATATGAGGGCCCAAGGTGAGGAGGCTGCCTGCCTTCTAGAAGGGTCCAGGAGGTGGCAGGTGGAGGACAGGGCCCAGTGTGGACTGGATGGGGGAGGGGGGAAGCAGAAGAGTCCAGGTGTCTCCTGGGCTCCCAGCGTGCAGGGCACAGATGCCAGGCAGGCCCAGGATCAGCTCTGGGCATTCTGACTTTGGGATGTCTGGAGAAGCCACCAGCAGCTGGACGGACACACAGCTCTGACCCTGGAAACTACCCAGAGGGAGCTGACGGCCCCTCAGCCCTGCAGCCTCCATCACTGCCTTAGCTGGGGACCCTGAGTGGAGCAGGGTCCAGGAGAGCAGGTGGGGTCCTCACCCCAGCTAGAGGGGAACGAGCGGCTCGGAGAGGCGGAGGGACCCCGAGGGCCACGTGGCTCCACACTGCTGCCCGCCTCCCCCGACCCAGGGCCCCGGCTCACCGAGGTGTGTGACCAGTAGGAGTAGTCGAAGCTGAAGCTTTTGGGAGTCTCCTTGGGCTGTTTGGGGTTAACGATGGCTGCAGGAAGGAACACAGGTGTCAGTGCTGTGCTGGGAGGGACCCTGGCTAGGTGGCATTGACACTTCACAGTAGGGAGGTGGTCCTAAGAGGCCTTGAGCCCCAGATGAGTCAAGCCCGCAAATCGGAGGGGACCTAGGCCCCCACGCCCAGCCGGGCGAGCTGTCTCTACCCTCTCTTCATGGTGGGCCCTGATACCCACGAATGCCCGAGGGCGTCGCTGTACCAGCCTGCAAGCTTCCGTGTCATTCTCACACCCAGTCCAACTGGCTCCCTCAAAGGCGGCCACCCTGGAGGCTCCTTCCCCCCGGTGAGCCGCAGCCCCTCCATCTCTGCGGCCCACTCTGGGCTCACAGCGCCTGCCCCTGCCCAGGCCCTTAGGCTCCGGCTCAGCTCTCGCATGCCCGAGAAGCGCTGGGAGCCTGGGCGTCTGCCACGTTTGTGCCATGCCTGTGCGGCTCCTTCTAGGTTTGCTACTCTGAACAGACCTCTTTGGGACTGACCTCTGCCAGAGTCCGTCCTCCCTCCTCCCTCATCCACCCAACTTCAAGCCCAACTCCAGGCAGCCTGGGCTGGCTTCAGGCAGTGCCCACAGAATGCTGTTCATCAAACCCAGAGAAAATCCATGAACACGTGATGATGCCACCACCCAGAGCCGGTGCCTGGGGGCGTCCCAGGAGCTGTCCCAGAATGACTGTCCCAGGAGGTCCCCCAGCCACATGGCCTGCAAGCGTCTCAGGAGCCCAGCAACCCACCGCCGCCTTCCGGCTTCGCCCCCAGCGTTTCCCAGGCCTGGGACAGATCTGCAGGCTGTGAGTCCTCAGTGGCTGGAAGGACAGGACGTGCTGCACCGTGGAACACGGTCTGAACGGTGTTGACAGAGGCCTGGAGGCCTGAGGCAGTCCCCTCTCAGGTCCTCACACCCAGGAGGAACCCTGGCCCATCCTGGTCGGGGGTCCCGGAGACCACCGCCATCACGCCATCAAGCCTGAAGAACGAAGCCCTCACGCCACTGCCCCAGCTGGGAGATGAAGGCTGGAGATGGAGGTCTGTCTGCCCCGGGGTAGTTTTTCTCAGCCAGCGTGGGCTGGGGTCACACGGCACAGCCTCCAGGATGCCCACACCCTCTGCACCACCATGCACCCTGGGACCTGCCACCAGTGCCACGGAGGACAAAGCACCCCCGTTGTGAGTTAAACTGTGTCCCTCCAAATTCACGATTTGAAGTCTTAAGCCCCGCTGTCTCAGAACGGGACCTCACTTGGAGGTAAACTCGCTGCGGAGGTGGTTCGGCGAGATGAGGTCCACCTCACGGAGACGGGCCCTCACTTAGGGCGGCCACGTCCTTACAAAAGAGATCTGGAGATAGACGTGCACGGGGAGGGCGCCATGAGAACACGAGGGCAAAGGTCAGGGTGAAGCCAGCAAGCCCCAGAAGCCAGGGGGCCTGGACGGTGCCCCTCATGGCTCGGAAGCAGCCGCCCCCGCCACGTCCTCGATCTCAGACGTCTGGCCTGCAGGATCACGAGACAGCACGCTTCTGAGTGTGGTGCTTCCTTATGGCAGCGTGGGGCGCTGAGACCCTGTCCACCTGTCCACACTCCATGGCTGCTCCAGGCTCCGTGGTGCCTGGGCCGTGCTCTCTGGCCACGCGTCCTGCTGACAGCTCAGGTGTCACTGGCAGCCCTGTCCCCAGGGCACATCCAGCTTCTGGTCCCACCTGGGCCTCTGTCCCAGGCCTGAGGAGTTACAGGAAACACTCAGGTACCCTGAGCAGCCAGCAGGAGGGAGCCGGGGACCAACCATCACAGCCCTGTCCTTGGAGCTGACGGGCCACATCCGTGCTGTGTCCAGGAGCAGAGGCAGGGAGGAGGCCGAGCTGCCCGGACTTCGGTGCCTGCCAGGACCCAGGTGACAGGCCCTGTGGCGCCACCTCCAGAGCCCCTGGCGTGGGTCAGCCATCAACCAGTGCTCTGGAAACAACGGCCGGGCCTCCCAGCTCGACGCGGAGCCCCGGGACCCCTGCTCAAGCCAGCAACACCCACCCCGTCCACCTCATCCCCTCCCCCGCTGCACTCGGGCCCAGTTTCCTGCACAGGCCGGGCTCCCATCCCCACACCCCCATCTGCCCCATCCACCCTCTCCTCACCCGGCTGCACTGAGCCGTGCCCCCTCCCCACACCCCAACCCGCCCTTGCTCCTTGTCCCACCCTTGCCCAGCTCTGGGTGCCAGCCTTGCTCAGATGAAGCCCCTGTGCCACACCCCAGGTGGCCATGAGCTCCCTGAGGTGGGGGCCCTCCTGGAACAGGGCACAAGTGGTGCCCAAGGAATGCCAGGTAGGCAGGGGACTGAGGGTAGCATGGGTGAGTGAGCGGGACTGGGGCCCAGTTGCAGCTGTAAATGGCCCATGGGAGAATCCCTCAGGCCTGCTTGTCCTGGGCCACCACCCCTCCCAGGCCTGTGTTGCGAAGACCCCACCCCACTTAGCCCTGCCCCCACCCCTCCCAGGCACTGTTGTGGCTGGAACCAACACCCCACCCTGTCCCTATCCCCCCAGGCCATGTATTGTGTCTGAGACTCCCCACCCCCCCTCAGCGGCCCTGTGCTGTGACTGGGATGCCCCCACCCCACCCTGGCCCCGCCCCCACCCCCCCACCCTGGCCCCGCCCCCACCCCCCCCACCGGCCCTGTGTTGTGACTGGGACCCCCCACCCCACCCTGGCCCTGCCACCCCTCCCACACCCTGTGCTATGGCTGAGAACCATCCTATGTCACTACAGCTGGGCCCCAAGCTCCAGAGAGGGGATGTCTTCTCTGCAGGTCACATGACACAGCCAGACTAGAAGCCAGAGTCCCTGAAACACCTCCCAGCCCGGGGCCAGGGGTCCTCCAGGCCTGTGGAGACAGGCAGCCTCCCGCAGCAGCCCGCTTCTCAGAGCCTGCATGGAGTCTGCCGGAGAAAGGGCTTTTTTTGCCAGGGCTTGGAATTTTTATCTTGTGCAGGTTTGAGGAGGGAGGAGGGAGAAACAGGTCCTCCCGGGGCCTGCTGGGCTGGGCTCCTCGACCAGCCCCTTTAGGGCCCCCATCCCCTCCTGCCCGGGCTCTGGCCAGGCCCCCAGAGCTGGCCCTTCTGAGGCCAGTGAGCTGCCCAATCCCAGGCAGCCTTCCCAGGGCTCTGCGCGGGCCTGCAAAGGGCTGGCCCCCCGCCGGGACAGGACAGAGACGCAGCTGTGTTCTCAGAGTCCCGGCGTCCCTGTGGCCTTGAGCACCAGGTGCGAGGCTGGGCTGAGCTGGCTGTCCCCATCAGAGCATGCTGTGGGCCGAGTGTGCCCCCAGATCCACGTGCAATGCCCTGACCCCAACCAGATGGCTCTTGGAGGTGGGGCCTTGTCGGGGGGGCCTTGTCGGGGGGGCCTTGTCGGGGATGAGGGTGAGATGAAGCCACGAAGCTGGGGACCTCCTGGTGGGATGAGTGGCTTTAAAGAAGGGGAGCCAGGCGAGGTCGCAGCAGGAAGGCAGCCCTCCCACGATCCAGACCTGCAGGCACCTTGACTGGACTTCCGCCTCCAGGCCACTGAGAAGGGAACGTTGCTGTTTAAGACGCCCACTCGGCAGCGCCCCTGGATGCCAGAGTCTGGTCTTCAGAACAGGGGCAGACACTTGTGTCGTTTGAAGCCACTCAGTATGTAGCTCTTTGTAACAGCAGCCCGAGGGACCACACAGATGCCACTGCTCCCTGTGCAGAGGGGTTCGCCTGTCTCCCCGACTGCTCAGGATTGGGGGAGGCCGCAGTGGGGGCCGGGGCCTGGGGGTCACACCCAGTCTGGGTCCAGGTCTCCACCTGTGGGCGAGGGCAGGGATGAGAGGCCACCTCAACCCTGGGCCTCCTCTGCATGGCCAGAAGAGTGCAGAAATGATTGGGGATCTCAGGGGGTACCCAGCACCACCCCTCACTACTAAACAGTTGGGGAAACTGAGACCCAAAGGGATGCCATCTAGCCAGGATCACACAGTGAGTCATGAGCACAGCCATGCCCCTCACTCCAGGAGTTCACTTCAGGGGCCGCATCCCCAGCCGGCCTCAGCATCTGCAGAACGGCTGGGCAGCCTCAGGGCCTCATGTCCTGCAGTCCTCAGGGCACAGAATGTGATGTGAGGAGAGAGGAGGAGGGCAGAAGCAGTCACGCCGACCCTACCCCTAAGCCAGCCTGCGGCAGCTCGGCCAGGCCAGACCGGACCGCACCTCACAGACAGCTCGGCCGGTTCACAAAACTGCCAGCTTTGGTGCGTTAAGGAAGCGAATTCTTTATGCAGGTGATGACTGCAGGATGACAGATTTACTTTCAAATGCTTCCAATTTCTGCGCCACAGCAGAGCTACAAGGCACGCTTTAGAGAGTGGGGCCTCTCCTCGTGTTTTGAGACTGCAGGAAGGCAGGCAGGGCAGGCTGACCAGGTCACTTCCCCATGACATCCTCTGAGAGGCCCGGCACAGCCCCCTAACATCCTCCAGGGGGCTGACGCAGCAGCCAGGGCAGCCTCTCCCGGTTCAGTTTAACCGAGCTGCAGCTGAGCGGTCATCTGGAACAGCGGCTCCTGTGCCTGCTCCTTGGCAGGGGGACATCGCCCGCACCTGTCTCGTGCCCCGTCTGCAGGTGTCCTCCTGGGCTTGTTCTGGGCCGGGCCAGTCCTCTAGGACACGCTGGCCCCTCGACCTCCAGGAGAAAAGCCCATGACCGCTTCCTCCGGCAGGCTTCCCTGCACCAGGACTGGAAGGCATCCTCCTCTCCTGGCTCTCTCAGCCCTTCACCCAGATTTCTGACACGGCTTCCAGCACTTTCTCCCAGAACCGGCACTGGTTTGCTTTCTCCAAAATGAAAACAGCTTTTCTAGAGACTTTTCCTGATTGTTCATTCTTCTGCCACTCTCTGCCCTCCTCGCACCCCGCTGTCTCCCACACAAACGCATGTCCCGTGCCCACAGGACCTGCCGGGCCTGGGTGCCCGTCTGCCCTTTACCTACACACAGTCTCGCTCTCCGGCTCTGTGCCAACTTTGCCGCCTTCACCCCAACATCGTGTAGTATTTTCCCAAGGCTGTAAACACGAAGCTTTCGGGAGCGCTCAAGTCCAGGGCTGGGATAGAGTTAAGGTCCCTTCAGCAGCTCCCAGCGGGCAAGCATTTGGGCAGTTTCCCTGGGCTTGATAAAACAGCACCAGGGTCAGGCGCGGTGGCTCATGCCTGTAATCCCAGCACTTTGGGAGGCTGAGGCGGGTGGATCATGAGGTCAGGAGTTCAAGACCAGTCTGGCCAACACAATGAAACCCCATCTCCACTAAAAATACAAAAATTAGCCAGGCATGATGGCAGGTGCCTGTAGTCCCAGCTACTCGGAGGCTGAGGCAGGAGAATCGCTTGAACCTGGGAGGTGGAGGTTGCAGTGAGCCGAGATCGCACCACTGCACTCCAGCCTGGGCAACTGAGTAAGATTTCATCTTAAAAAAAAAAAAAAAAAAAAAAAAACAGCACCAGGGTGGACATTTTGACTGCACAGCTTTGGACACTTGCTGGATAATCTTCATTGCATTTCATTATTTCATTTCACACAAGCAGCATGGTGGGGGTGGCATCACCCATGTGATATCCATCACCAGACTGCCCCCAGCGAGTGGCCCGGGTGCCTGTCCCTGCCACCCTCACAACCCGCCTTTTGCATGCGGGCCAACCTGGCCAACCCAGCTTTCTTGGCGTGTCCTTGGTTACAGTGGGCAGGACACTGATCTCATGTGTGGTCTTGGCTCTGTGGCTCTTCAGTTTCCTGAGGATGAAAGTGACGATGTCTGAAACATTCCAGGTGTCCTGGAGGAAATGCCCTGGCGGGCTCTCTACCCCAGCTCTGGGTCCACAGCCCTTCCTCCTCCTTGGTTTCAGAAACCCACAGACATCTGCTCTGGTTTGGTGATTCTTGGAAGATGTTGGTGTCTTGCAGATGCTCACCTTTGAGAAAGGGAGGTTCCTTCAGGACCTACCAGTTGCCCAAAAAGAGTGTAGGGCTCCTGCGTTCCCCTGCACACCTCCTGGACCTGCCTGGACTTCTGCTTAGAGCTTGGTGGGGAGCAGAGGCTGCTGGCACACAGGCAAAATCCCAGAACTCCGGGGTCTTTGGGGCCAGGCAGAATCCAAGTATCTGAAGCAGGCATCTAAGGAAACGTGGCTGCCCACAGATGTGGCTCAGGCCTCTGGCTCCTAAGCCCTGGGGTGAAGCTGGTTCGGCCTTGGTTCTCTGGGCCAGAGGAAAGGGTGGAGTGAGGCAGGCAAAAACCACTGGGGTGTGAGGTCTGGGATCCAGGCCTGCACTGCTGTCTCTGAACCAGCAGCTCTGGGGGAGTGGGGGCTGGGCTGGCGCAGCCTCGGCCAGACCACCTTTCACTGGGTGGGCGGCACCACCACGTCCAGGTCTCGACAACACCAGCTCCCTCCAGGCTGCACCCTCCCGCTTCTGCAGCGTACGAGGGAAATGCAAACTGGGGAAGCTGCCTACCCAGTGCCCCCGGAGGCCCGGCCAGGGGCAGGTTGGAGGCTGCAAGGGGGCCAGTGGCCCACTGTGGCCGTCACTTCTGGGACGCCCGCCCCAGCCCGCCCACCTGCCCAACCCTGTCCTCCAGGGTCTGGCCTGAGGTTGGGCCATCCCCAAGGTTCAGGGGCAGGAGGAGCCCATCTCTGAGACTTTGTTCTTCCATCCACTCGGCTTCTGGTGGTCCTCAGCTGCTCCGTGGGGTCTGGTCCTTGTCACTGTGCCAACCATGGAGCTCCGCGTGACCCCACATGCAAGACTGAGGTGGCAGCTGTGTGGCTGGCACCCAGTCGGGGTGGAAGGGCATTCCAAGGGCACTCCCTGATGTCCTGGGACACCTTACAAAGAGCCCGTGGGGATGGCACAGATGCCCTCTGCCCACCCAGGGTCACAGTGCTCCTGGTCACTTCCACCTGGAGTCAAAGTTCACACCCAGAGCCATGGTTTGCACCTGAGGTCACCCTTCCCACCCAGAGTCAGAGGCTTCCCACGTAAAGGCAAGGGTCCTGCCACCTGAGCACGTTTCCCCAAAGGCCAAGCCCGCAGTCAGCTGAGGCAGCCGGCGTTGTCAAAAAGCCCTCGCCCTCCTGGGCAGGACAACCCGGAGGCGCACTGTGTTCGTCCAAGGGCCCAGCAAGGCCAGGCCCCCAGCCACGGGGGTCACCCACTTAGAACGCACCTTCATCAGCCTCCCCGCAAACCTCCCCACTCTCCCACAGTGCGTCCTGAGACCGCCTCCCAAATAAACCGTTGGCACCCAAATCCTCGTCTCTGGGTCTGCTTCCAGGGACCAGACAGACAAAAGAATTCAGCTCGCAGAACAGTCAGGACACAATCCCGAAGTGCACTGGGGCCCACAGCCACAGGAGCTCCCACAGCCTGGAGTTTAGCAGTCTCCGCAGCCTGCCCACTGCAACATGAGTAGCCACAGAGCTCCACGGGCTTCTGGAAGGATCACCCCTAGGCCACACCCACTTCCACAGGACCCAACAGAGCCCAGAGCACCCCAGCAACACCTGAATGTTCAGCCCCTGAGCAGGCCTCAGAGACCAAACCTAGGGAGTACGGGTCCACGGGCCCTGAGCGTCCTCCCCTCGGGACGCCCGCTCCACAGGTAGGCAATAGATGAGGGGGGGTGGATGGGTGCAGAGCACGTGTGAATGGGAGGCTCCGTCACGTCCACATCCTGAAGACCAGGTGGCTGTTCGTGTCACCACTCTGTGCAGCTGACAGCACTTGAGCCTGTGACACCGCAGCAGCAAAGGCCCCAGCACAAACCACCCCGCTGAGCCCCGCCAAGCCCAGCCAGCCACAGAACAGAGACACGACAATTGGTTCTTGCTCCAAGATACTGATATGGTTGGGATACGTGGGGACACATATGGGTGTCCTTATAAGAAAACCAAACCCAGTGATGGGTGTCCATATAAGAAAGCCCCATGAAAGCAGAGACACAGACACACAGAGAAGCCCAGGTGATGACAAAGGCAGAGATCAGAGCGACGCAGCTGCAAGCCAAGGTGACCGGCAACCACCAGATCCCAGAGAGGGCAGGAAAGATCCTCCCTAGGAGCTCAGAGACAGTGAGGCCCTGCTGACACCTTCACTTTGGACTTCCGGCCTCCGGAGCCGTGAGCATCAATATCTGTTCCTGGAAGCCCACCACGATTGGTGGCAGTTTGCTACCACAGCCCCAGGACACCCCTACACCACAGAGACAAGGAGGGGGATGCTTCTCTTGGGGCCTGGGCCAGGTTGACTGCTGAGCCGGACCCGTAGGCACAGGACGGTGGCCCCAGCCTCCCGTGGCCTCCCGTGGCCGACTGCGGCCGACCGCGCTGCCGTGCAGGCCGATACTCACTGGTGGTGCTTCCAGACATCTGAATGATGCACTTGGAGTCGCGACTCATTTCCCGGGAATTGAAGGGGCGGACCCGCACCGCCACCTTCACCGAAGCCCCAGCCATCTCGGTGGCCTTCGTTGGTCACTCCTTGCAGTAGTGGGAGCCCCAGTGAGCGGGGGAATCACCTGGGGAAAAAGGGAAACGTGAATTGGAAACAGCATTGAAGGGGCAGGACCCGCACTCTGCTGCAGCTGACTCCCTTCCAAAGTCCCCCGCTGTGACACATGAGTGGGGTGGAATCCACAAGCGGGCGCGCAGCACAGATCATTCTAGAAACCAGGAGCCCAGCGGGACTAGTGGAACCCGGCTTCGAAAGCCTGGGGAAGCTGGAACCTGACGAAACAGAGCGACCGCGGCGTGAACATGAAGGTGGCCTTCGCTCCCTCCCACGGCAGAGTCCCCAAGCAGGGGCTTCCCCTGTGGACACAGGTCTGGGTGGGCTCCATGCCAGGTCCATGCAGGCCCCAAGAGCAGTGCGGGCTCAGATCAACATGTCAAGGATGCTTGAAAATGGCACAGTGTTCTAGAATGCCCCATCACATCCTGTGTGGAGCACCAGCTGGTGGCCACATCAGCAGGAGAAGGGTCTCTGAATTAGCAAGGAGGAGAACGTTACTCGGAAATGAACAGAACAGGACAGACAGCCCTAAGCAATGGGACAAAAGTCAATGTTTTCAGCCACATTTCCTGCTGGTAATTTACGCGGAAGGGGGAGCGGAACATTCCTGAAGGCCCCACTGAGGAGGCGCAGCCCGTGAGTCACAGGGAACTCGGTACAAGCCAGGGCTGGGGGGCCGGCCTGGGCCTTGCCTTTAACCCAGCCGTGTGACTCAGCTTCCTGGGCCCCAGTTTACCATCTGTGAAATGACAGGGTGGCGGTCAAGAACCCCAAAATGGTTTGGCCTCTCGGGTGCTAGGACCCTGAGGAAGGCTGATGAAAACTCCCCGCAGGAGAGAGATCCAAGATGGCCAATTACTAGCAGCTCTGTGTGAAAGCACAGAGAACGAGAGGACGCCACACTTTCAGACGAATATTTGTTGCTCACGGACCAGGAGATTCCCAGCGGAGGAGCCCCACAATTCACCAGCACGACTCTTGTGGCCGGCACGGCGGTTCTTGGTGCAGAGTAAATAGGACTGGGTCCCCTTCTGGTCGACGTTTGGAGCTCCTGGAAGGCAGAGTCGCCTGTTCAACTGATTGAAAAAGGGACTCAAGAGGGAAGCCAGATGGGAGATTCCCCGGCAGAAAAGCACCACGAATCTTAATGCCGCTGTTTTGGCCGGCGCAGTGGGTTGCTCAGATTCCGGCACTGGGAATCAACAAGTTGGACGTCCACTCAGAGACCGAATTTGAAAGTCAGTAATTACAAAGATGACAGATGGATAAATTCACAATGATGGGAAGAAACCAGCGTAAAAAGGCTGAGAATACCCAAAATCAGAATGCCTCTCCCTCTATAGGGGATCACAGTTCCTCATCAACAAGGGATCAAGGCCTGATGGAGAACGAGTGTATTCCAATAACAGAATTAGGCTTCAGAAAGTGGATAATAAGAAACTTCTGTGAGTTAAAAGAACATGTCCTAGTCCAATGTAAAGAAACTAAGAACTTTGAAAAAGGGTTTGATGAAATCCTAACGAGAATAGACAATTTAGAGAGGAATGGAAGTGAATTAATGGAGCTGAAGAATACAATATGAGAACTCTGAGAAGTATGCACAGGTTTTAACAGTCGAATTGATCAAGCAGAAGAAAGGATATCAGAGGTCGAAGACCAACTTAATGAAATGAAACGAGAAGACAAGATTAGAGAAGAAAGAGTAAAAAGGAATGAGCAAAGTCTCCAAGAAATATGGGACTATGTGAAAAGACCTAATTTACGTTTGATAGGTGTACCTGAATGTCATGAAGAGAATGAATCCAAGCTGGAAAATATTCTTCAGGATATTATTCAGGAAAACTTTCCTAACCTACTAAGGCAGGACAATACACAACTCCAGGTAATACAGAGAACACCACAGAGATATTCCTCAAGTAGACCAACCCCAAGACACATAATCATTAGATTCACCAGGATTGAAATAAAGGAGAAAATTCTAAGGGCAGCTAGAGAGAAAGGTCAGGTTACCCATAAAGGAAAGCCTATCAGACTCACAGCAGACCTCTCAGCAGAAACCCTACAAACTAGAAGAGAGTGGGGGTCAATATTCAATATCCTCAAAGAAAAGAATTTTCAACCCAGAATCTCATATCCAGCCAAACTAAGCTTCATAAATGAAGGAAAAAGAAAATTTTTCGTGAACAAGCAAGACTCAGAGATTTCATCACCACCAGGCCTGCTTTACAAGAGCTTCTGAAAGAAGCACTACAAACAGAAAGGAACAACCAGTATCAGTCATCCCAAAAACTTACCAAAACATAAAGAGTATCTCTATAATGAAGAATCTACATCAACTAATGGGCAAAATAGCCAGCTAGCATCAAATGACAATATTGAACTCACAAATATTAATATTAATTCTAAATTTAAATGGATTAAATGCCGCAATCAAAGACAGGTAAATTGAATAAAAAGTCAAAATCCATCATTAAGCTGTATCCAGATCCATCTCATAAGTAAGGACACACAAAGACTCAAAACAAAGGGTTGGTGGAAGACTTGCCAGTCAAACGGAGAGCAAAAGAAAAGAGAGAGGAAAAAACAGGAGTTGTAATTTTCGTCTCTGACATAATAGACTTTAACAGTAACAAAGACTAAAAGAAACAAAGAAGGACATTACGTAATGGTAAAAGGATCAATGCAACAACAGGAGTTAATGACCCTAAATATACACGCACCCGATACAGGAGCACCCAGATACATGAGACAAGTTCTTAATGACTTATAAAGAGACCTGGACTCCTAATAATAGCGGGAGACTGTGACACCACATTGTTAGTATTCGACGGATCAACGACATAGAAACTTAACAGGGACATCCGTGATTTGAACTCAGACCTGGAACAAGTAAACTCAGTGAATATTTATAGAATTCTCCACCCCAGGTCCACAGAACATACATTTTTCTCAGTATCACATTACACCTGTTTTGAAAGTGACCACATAATTGGAAGTAAATCACTCTTCAGCATTTGCATAGCATTTCACAGACTTAATGAAATATTGGTCGGCTGTTTGTTTATTTTCTTCTCTTATTCCTTCCTGTCTTTGCTGTTAAGCACAATTATCAGCAAAAAAGAGGTTTTTAACACCTATTTTTAGATTGCATTCCAGCCTGGGCAATGGAGCAAGAATCCTGTTCTCTCTCCCTCTTTCTCTTTTTCTTTCTTTCAAAAGAAAAAAAAACTCCCCGCAAAGCAATGACAAAGCGGCCGCCGCAAAAGTTTCCCCCACGGGACCTGGGCTGACCTCCCAGACGCTGCGGTTCCCCCACGGGACCTGGGCTGACCTCCCAGACGCTGCGGATCCCCCACGGGACCTGGGCTGACCTCCCAGACGCTGCAGTTCCCCCACGGGACCTGGGCTGACCTCCCAGACGCTGCGGTTTCCCCCACGGGACTTGGGGCCTGAAGGATGGGGCTCCTGGGCACAGGGAGAGGGAAAGGCTCAGGACAGAGCTGTTGGTTACAGGAATGGCCAGAGCTCCATGAAACAGCATCCATGCAGGCCAGCATGAAGAGGTTTCCACCAGCTGCTGTCTCCAGCGCTCCTGGGTGCCTGCTAAGTGGTGAGTCCCCCATCACCAGAAGCATCCAATGAGAGCACAGGCTAGGTGGCCTCCCTGAAACCCTTCCACACTGAGATTCCATGAAAAGGCAACCTTGCGCCTGCTTGTCTCCGCCCATAAGTGCCACCCTTGGGAGAATCTGGCCAAAAGGCCCCTTCCGACAGTGCCCCAGCCTTGTAGCTGTGAAGAAGGGACAAGCCCCTCTGGGCTGCCCCTGGAAACCCCAGGGTCAAAAGCAGGAGGGTATGTCTGCAGAAGGAAAGGGGCACAGTGAGCCTGGGACCAGGGCAGGTGCTGAACTCCCGGACCCCGCCCGGCCACCCCCAGGTTCTGCAGAACTCCTCCTCAGAACACACAACGCGCTGGGTGTGGGGCAGGGCTGTCCCTCAGGCAACAGCTCTTCCAGAGGCTACAGGGGAGGGGAGGTGCCAGGCCACCCTACGACTAAGTGGGGACAAGTTCCTGATGTGGTTGGACTCATACCGCCTACACCGCAGCCCCTTAGAGCCATAGATGCAGCCGCGTCTACACTCCAGAGTGCTTCTGCCATGAGGTCTTCTCCTCATGGCCAGGAGTGGCCGCCAGCGTGGACCGAGGGATGACCTCTGAGAATCTGTGTTTCCTTGTGTTGAAAATCCCTGCACTTCCAAAACTGGAACAAGTCTCAGGACATTGGAGCCGGGATGGAGAGAGGGACAGGCAAGCTCACGCGTCCCTGGTGAGGGCACAGACCCGCAAGGTTTCCAGCGAGCGCTCTGCAGCACGCCTGGGGCCTTTAAAAAGTCTGAGTCCTTTGACTCAGTTATCCCAAGTACTGAAATAGGAAGTACTTAGAAATTAAGAAAACATTTATGAAAGCAGATATTCAATTCAACACCACAAAATTTCCAGGTCTCCCCAAATTTAGCTGTATAAATTCAGTGCAATTCCAATAAGCAAAATATTCTAACAGGACCTTCAGTGGAATTTGGCAGGACAAGAGAATTTCGAAAAATGAGAACAAAGAGGGAAAACATCCCCTACCAGCTATCCCATCTATATCCTACGGAATATGACCACTTCCAAAGTCTAGAAATGACGTGAACAGACTGAGCATGTCCACAAGCAGACGCACGCACACACACACGTGCACACAGGTGCACACGCGCACACACACGTGCACAAGCACACAGAGACACACGCACACAGGTGCACACGCACACACACGTGCACAAGCACACAGATACACACGCACACAGGTGCACATGCGCGCACACACGTGCAGACGCGCACAGACACGTGCACATGCACAGACACACACGTGCACACAGACACACGTGCACACGCAGACACGTGCACACGCACACATGCACACACGCACGCACATGCACACACACATCCGTTAAAGGAAAAGGCAGCCATTGAGGTAATGACGTAAGACCAGTATTGGGACAACTGGCCATCCCACATTGTAAAAAATAAAGCTATTATATAACTTGATCTTTAAAATGTAAAAGCATTGCAAGGACACAGAGAAGCCTCTGTTCTGGCTCTGGGGTGCAGAATATTCACACCGCGACGCAGGCAGAGCGGAGGAGGCCTGGTGGGCGCAGTGGCAGCCGCGGACCAGTGCACTGCGCAGGAGGCCCGACACAACGCTGGGTGAGGAGGAATCCGTAATCCGTGCGGAGCCGCCAGCCAGCATTCCAGAGCAGGGGCTGCCGGGGCAGGAGCCGGCCTCTGAGCACCGCCTCCGGGCGTATTTGCATTCTGCACACGGGGCAAGAGGCTGGGAATCTGGAGTCTTCCCAGGCAGAGAGCCGTTGCTGAGGGACGGAGCAAGCTGCAGAGCTTTTGGGCAAGAGAAGGAAACTTGAGAGGCCAAGATCCCGGAAGAGAGGGATGAAGAACTAAGATGAACAAACGCCCAATCCTTCCCTTAAGACATTTACCAGATTCTAAAGGCAGGAGACGTGGGATTTTACAACCCAAGCTGAAAACCAGAGGCATCTTGCACAGTCTCAGGGGCTAACAGTGATTTGAGTTCACGGTGCAGGAGGACACCCAGTGACGATACCGGGCTCTGGCTGAAAGCCCAGGAAGGTAGAGAACCTAAGAGCAGGGTAGAGCCACAGCTAGGACGAGTCTGTAAAAACTACAACCTGCCCTCACGTGGCTTAATTCAAACCTCACTCTGGCTGCCTGGGAGAGAAAAGGGAAGCCATCTGGAGCCTCTACGTGCTTTTATTTTTATTTTTTCAGACCCAGGATAATCTCTGTACTCTACATTCTTTTAATAGGGAATGTGTGACATCCAATCAAAACTCAGAAGGTACAAAATAAGAAAGGACTCTGATTAAAAACAAAGAAGAAAAATAAAATATAAACACATGAGAAAAAAAAAGACACATACCTACAGACGATCCAGGTCTAGGAGTCATTAAACAAGGACTTTCCAACAACCCTGACTCACGTATTCAAAATAAGAGCAAAAAGGACAGAGGAAATAAATGGAAAATGGAGAGTTTTGCCAGAGGACTGGAAACTATAAAAAATAATCAAATGGAAATGCTAGATCTGAAAAACACTATAACTAAAATTAGGAACGCGAGTGATTAGACACAGCTGAAGACAGTGTTAGCAAACTGGAGGACAGGTCACAGAAATACAGAAAATGTAAAACAGATAAGAATGGAAAACAGAGACGTGACAGCCAGAAAAATATAGGACACAGGGAAATGGCCAAACATGCCTGTAACTGGAACCCAAAAGGAGAAGAAATGGAAAGGGCGGATGTGGTCTGAATGTCTGCGTCCCACCTCATCCAAATTCCTGTGTTGAAATCCTAACCCCCAAAGTGATGGCATTAGGAAGTGGGGCCCGTAGGAGGCGATTAGGTCATGAGTGGGGAGCCTCACAAATGGGGTCAGCGCCCTTAGGAAAGAGGTGCCAGAGACACCCCTCACGCACCACGTGGGAACCGGGCAAGGAGGCCTCTCCCAACCAGAATGCGGGTCCTCAGCGATGTGCCTTGCTCTTGAGCTTCCCAGCCTCCAGAACTGTGAAAAGTAAATTCTGTTATCTGTAAGCCGCCCAGCTTACGATATTGTCGTTACAGCAGCCGGAACAGACCGAGACAGGGGAGAAGCAATATTTACAAAACTAACCACCATGGATTGTCCACAGCTGCTGAAGCACATCGGCCCGCAGGTTCAAGAAGCTCTGCAAACGCAAAGCAAGACAGACAAGAAAGCCGCACAAAGCGCAGCGCGGTGACACTGCTGGGACCACGGGTGACGGCAGAACGCTTGGCCAGGAGAAAATGGCATATAACCTTTAAAGGAGCAAAACTAAGATTGACAACTGACTTCTCAACAGAAATGACGGAAACCCAAAGACAAGGTTGCCACGTTCCGACACGGTCACGAAAGGGCTCGGAGTAGCCACATTCCGACACGGTCACGAAAGGGCTCGGAGTAGCCACGTTCCGACACGGTCACGAAAGGGCTCGGAGTAGCCACGTTCCGACACGGTCACGAAAGGGCTGGGAGTAGCCACGTTCCGACACGGTCACGAAAGGGCTCGGAGTAGCCACGTTCCGACACGGTCACGAAAGGGCTGGGAGTAGCCACGTTCCGACACGGTCACGAAAGGGCTCGGAGTAGCCACGTTCCGACACGGTCACGAAAGGGCTGGGAGTAGCCACGTTCCGACACGGTCACGAAAGGGCTCGGAGTAGCCACGTTCCGACACGGTCACGAAAGGGCTCGGAGTAGCCACGTTCCGACACGGTCACGAAAGGGCTCGGAGTAGCCACGTTCCGACACGGTCACGAAAGGGCTCGGAGTAGCCCCGTTCCGACACGGTCACGAAAGGGCTCGGAGTAGCCACGTTCCGACACGGTCACGAAAGGGCTCGGAGTAGCCACGTTCCGACACGGTCACGAAAGGGCTCGGAGTAGCCACGTTCCGACACGGTCACGAAAGGGCTCGGAGTAGCCACGTTCCGACACGGTCACGAAAGGGCTCGGAGTAGCCCCGTTCCGACACGGTCACGAAAGGGCTCGGAGTAGCCACGTTCCGACACGGTCACGAAAGGGCTCGGAGTAGCCACGTTCCGACACGGTCACGAAAGGGCTGGGAATAACCATTTGTATTCAGCTGTTCAGGATACGTGTTGTGATTTCAAGGGTGATCACTTAGAAAGTAGAACACTAATGTTTAATTAACAAACTAATAGAAAAATAACATAAAAATTAAAATTTATGAATCCAGTGGAAGGCAATGAAGGAGAAAAACAGCGTATGAGAAGATGATGTCGAGTGGAGAGTAACGAGTTAGGATAGCAGATAAAAGCTCAACTCAGGACAAACCAAACACACCAAGTGAAACATTAACAATCGTCAGACCAGATTTTTAAAAATTATATTCTGTTCATAAGAGACTCTACATACAAAGACACAGAAAGGTTTAAATCAAAAGGATGAAAAATTTTGCTTGTTCTATCAGCCACAAGAAGGAGAAAGTATATATCATACACATTATTTATTTAATTATTTACTTATTCATTTATTTAGAGATCGCGTCTCCTGTCTCCCAGGCTGGAGTTCAGTGGTGTGATCCGAGCTCAGCACAGCCTTGACCTCCCAGGCTTAAGCAATCCTCCCGCCTCCGCTCTTTGAGGAGCTGGGACTATGGGCACATGCTACTGTCATGCCCAGATCATTTTTTTATTTTCCATTTTGTAGGGATTGGGTCTCACTATGTTGGCCAGGCTGGTCTCGAGCTCCTGGGCTCAAACGATCCTCCCGTCTCAGCTCCCCGAAGTGCTGGGATTCCAGGTGTGAGTCGCCGTGCCCAGCCTCACACACATTCTTTAGAACTGCACACAGAACGTGTACTGCAATTTGCCATACGCCGGTCATAACACAAACTTCCACAAATGTCCATCTTAAATTCGGGTTATAAGGCAGATGTTCTCTGACCACAATAGAATTATACTCTACATCAATAGCCCCAAAAAAATCACCTGCAAAATAACCCAATTGCTCGGACACTAAGCGATACAATTCTAAAAACCCATAGGTCAAAGAAAAAAATCACGCCGGATATTAGGAAGTATTTTGAGTGAGTGATAATGAGATGCTTATGAAAGTTGTGGCAAAGGTCCTGCAGCAGGACGGACCAGGAAATGCACAGCCTTAAAAGTGCAAGGGGTGGGGGGCGGGGGGAGGGCGGCCCCCGTCAGCCCAGGTTGGTTCAGATCCCAGTGCCCCTGAGGGAGCTGTGGTTGGCTTGGGAGGCCTCTCGGGAGGTCACGATGCTTGCCTTGGGAGGGACCCAGGGCTCAATCCGCTGCCACGTGGGCCTGCTTCTCGGCACCCAGAACTGGCTGCCGGGTGCTCTCTCCTGCTTTCTCACCCTGACGTGAGCGTTTAGGTCTTGCTTCACTTGACCTTTACCTTGATTCTGTGGCATTTCAGGAAGGAGAGATGAGAAATGGATGAAAACCACAAATAGGACGCTGAGAAAAAGAAACCAACACAAAAGGGTAAACACTTTCTAATTCCATTTACGGAACGGCTAAACAAGCAAGAATTAGCAGAACGAGCACATTATTTAGCAACGTGCGGTCAGATTTTAAAACCAGCTCAGGGAGCTGAAAAGCCTGGGTGCGGCACACAAAGGCTGCTGGTTTTCTAAACAGATTTTATAAAACGTGCGATCGTTCCACGCTGTGCTCACCCCAACCTAAAAAGACCCATTTAAAAAGCATCACCAAACAGTCCAGGTAAAATAGAAATTCCTCATTTTGGTTGAGAAACACTGGTGCGTGTGCGTTCAAAACTCAGTTTGCTCGTTAAAATCAGTATTTCCCAACAGACAGGAAGAGGGCTGAGCGGAGGCTTCTGCTTCTGTGCGCGGCGGGTGAGACTCAGGATGAATAACAGGGATACTCAGGATCCAAGAAGGAGTTCAGGGTAAATAACAAACCTCAGAGAAAATGAGAGCACTCAGAAGGAAAGAAAAAAAGAGGAAGGAGATGACATTAAGGTGGCAGAGAACTGGGCTTCACCTGCTGTGGGGGATGGGAGGCAGGAGCTCAGAGACACACAGGGTGAGGGCTGGGACAAGTCACCAGGACAACGGAACCCTTCAAAGCCACGGCCTCTGTGAAGTGGAAGGCTGGGTGAGAACGACTCGGGAGGGGATCCGAATGACGCCGAGCTCGAGGTGGAGAAAAAGCAAGTGTTACTGCGAAATTCGGGCCACAGGCCTGTCCTCAGAAAGTTTGGGTTTCAAATTTACAACACCTGCATGAGCAGTGGAACCCAAATTCGAGAAGTTAGCTCAGAGTAGTTCTCAGGAGTGAGCACCCAAAGCGCCTAGCGAAGCACACACAAGTCCTCCCAGGAGGCCCCAAGATTACCGCAGTGAACGCCAGTCCCTATCACCAAACCGTCAGGGAAGCAATTCACCATAAGCAAGAGTCACCAAAAAAGGAGAGAAGGAAGGGAGGGGGAGAGAGGAGAGGGGAGAGGGGAGAGGGGAGAGGGGAGAGGGGAGAGGGGAGAGGGAGAGGGGAGAGGGAAGGAGGGAGAGGGAGAGGGGAGAGGGGAGAGGGGAGAGGGAGAGGGAGGGAGAGGGGAGAGGGAGAGGGAGGGAGAGAGGGAGAGGGAGGGAGGGAGAGGGGAGAGGGAGAGGGAGGGAGAGGGAGGGAGAGGGAGGGAGAGGGGAGAGGGAGAGGGAGGGAGAGAGGGAGGGAGAGGGGAGAGGGAGGGGGAGAGGGAGAGGGACGGAGGGAGAGGGAGAGGGGAGAGGGGAGAGGGAGGGAGAGAGAGAGGGAGGGAGAGGGAGAGAGGGAGAGGGAGAGAGAGAGAGTGGGGAGAGGGAAGGGGGGGAGAGGGAAGAGGGAGGGAGAGGGAGGGAGAGAAGGAGGGAGGGAGGGAGAGAGAGCAGGAGGGAGAGTGAGAGGGAGAAGGAGAGGGGAGAGGGAGGGGGGAGGGAGAGGGAAGGAGAGGGAGAGAGAGAGGGAGGAAGGGAGAGAAGGAGGGAGGGAGGGAGAATGAGAGGGAGAAGGAGAGGGACAGCAGAGGGAAGGGGAGGGAAGGGAGAGGGGAAGGAGAAAGGAGGGAAGGGAGAAGAAAGAGAGAGGGAAGAGAGGAATTCAATCCTCAACGACTTCAGATGTTAAAATTATCAAATGCAGATTATAACAATAAGTTGCTTAAATGTTCTAAGAAATAAGCAGAAGAGAAAAACAGTGGGTAAAATATGGGAACGAACCGTGCAGGACGCTCAGAAATAAAACGTAATGATTTAAAACTGAAAACTTAGCAGACATGCCAATCAGCAAATTAAATGGAGCTCAACACAGAATTAATGAACTGGAAAATATATCAGAAAAAAATTACTCAAAATGACCCCAGAGAGAGAAAAAGGATGAAAATATAAAACCAGCTGGGCGTGGTGGCTCACGCCTATAATCCCAGCACTTTGGGAGGCCGAGGCGGGTGGATCACGAGGTCAAGAGATCGAGACCATCCTGGTCAACATGGTGAAACCCCGTCTTACTAAAAATACAAAAAATTAGCTGGGCATGGTGGCGCGTGCCTGTAATCCCAGCTACTCAGGAGGCTGGGGCAGGAGAATTGCCTGAACCCAGGAGGCGGAGGTTGCGGTGAGCCGAGATCGCGCCATTGCACTCCAGCCTGGGTAACAAGAGCGAAACTCCGTCTCAAAAATATATATATATATATATATAAAATGAAAGTTAACGGTCACGTAACATGGAGGAATTCATTAATTTATCATGACGGGGATTTTAACACCTCTCACTAACTGGGAGGTCAAGCAGATATATGATGAATAAGAACACAGAGTGCGTAATGATAATCATGAACTAATGGACACAGGTGCCTCTCGCTGCAGATCAGAGAAACATTCTTTTCCCACACACAGGGAACATTTACG
The DNA here is from genome assembly GCF_030222135.1 of Aotus nancymaae. Classification (NCBI taxonomy): domain Eukaryota; kingdom Metazoa; phylum Chordata; class Mammalia; order Primates; family Aotidae; genus Aotus; species Aotus nancymaae. The sequence continues at coordinate 5,849,948 of NW_026988444.1, forward strand.
AGCTTTAGCATGCATGCACTAGACCATAAAGCCACTCCCAGGAACTTTCAAAGACCTGTATCAAATGAATACTGTAATTTGAACATGATTAGACTAAAAATTAATTTAAAAATAATTTAAAACCCATATGGTCAGAAATTTTAAAAATAAGCTTCTAAATAACAAACCAAAAGAAAAATCATGATGAAAATACAGAAATATTTACTAAGTGGTAATGAAAACTCTACTAGCAAAACTTGGAGTTTTCATGTCCAGCCCTGATGGCGTCCCAGGGACCGGGCTTAAACTCTCACTTAAACGGTAACTAGCAAAGAAGACAAAACACATGAAAATAACGGTGTTCAGACATCACACCTTCCGCAGTCAGAACCGTGATCCCTGAGAAGGGGCGCACACTAGGTGAGCCCCGTGATAACTCGACATCTGCCTGGCACGAGCTGAGCCCCGTGATCACTCCACATCTGCCTGGCACGAGCTGAGCCCCGTGATCACTCCACATCTGCCTGGCACGAGCTGAGCCCCGTGGTCACTCCACATCTGCCTGGCACGAGCTGAGCCCCGTGATCACTCCACATCTGCCGGGCACTAGCGGAGCCCCGTGGTCACTCCACATCTGCCTGGCACGAGCTGAGCCCCGTGGTCACTCCACATCTGCCTGGCACGAGCTGAGCCCCGTGATCACTCCACATCTGCCTGGCACGAGCTGAGCCCCGTGATCACTCCACATCTGCCTGGCACTAGCTGAGCCCCGTGAACACTCCACATCTGCCTGGCACGAGCTGAGCCCCGTGGTCACTCCACATCTGCCTGGCACGAGCTGAGCCCCGTGGTCACTCCACATCTGCCTGGCACGAGCTGAGCCCCGTGAACACTCCACATCTGCCTGGCACGAGCTGAGCCCCGTGATCACTCCACATCTGCCTGGCACGAGCTGAGCCCCGTGGTCACTCCACATCTGCCTGGCACTAGCTGAGCCCCGTGAACACTCCACATCTGCCTGGCACGAGCTGAGCCCCGTGATCACTCCACATCTGCCTGGCACGAGCTGAGCCCCGTGATCACTCCACATCTGCCTGGCACGAGCTGAGCCCCGTGATCACTCCACATCTGCCTGGCACTAGCTGAGCCCCGTGAACACTCCACATCTGCCTGGCACGAGCTGAGCCCCGTGGTCACTCCACATCTGCCTGGCACGAGCTGAGCCCCGTGGTCACTCCACATCTGCCTGGCACGAGCTGAGCCCCGTGAACACTCCACATCTGCCTGGCACGAGCTGAGCCCCGTGATCACTCCACATCTGCCTGGCACGAGCTGAGCCCCGTGGTCACTCCACATCTGCCTGGCACTAGCTGAGCCCCGTGAACACTCCACATCTGCCTGGCACGAGCTGAGCCCCGTGATCACTCCACATCTGCCTGGCACGAGCTGAGCCCCGTGGTCACTCCACATCTGCCTGGCACTAGCTGAGCCCCGTGAACACTCCACACCTGCCTGGCACGAGCTGAGCCCCGTGGTCACTCCACATCTGCCTGGCACTAGCTGAGCCCCGTGATCACTCCACATCTGCCTGGCACGAGCTGAGCCCCGTGGTCACTCCACATCTGCCTGGCACTAGCTGAGCCCCGTGGTCACTCCACATCTGCCTGGCACGAGCTGAGCCCCGTGGTCACTCCACATCTGCCTGGCACGAGCTGAGCCCCGTGGTCACTCCACATCTGCCTGGCACTAGCTGAGCCCCGTGGTCACTCCACATCTGCCTGGCACTAGCTGAGCCCCGTGGTCACTCCACATCTGCCTGGCACGAGCTGAGCCCCGTGGTCACTCCACATCTGCCTGGCACTAGCTGAGCCCCGTGAACACTCCACATCTGCCTGGCACGAGCTGAGCCCCGTGAACACTCCACATCTGCCTGGCACGAGCTGAGCCCCGTGATCACTCCACATCTGCCTGGCACTAGCTGAGCCCCGTGGTCACTCCACATCTGCCTGGCACGAGCTGAGCCCCGTGGTCACTCCACATCTGCCTGGCACGAGCTGAGCCCCGTGGTCACTCCACATCTGCCTGGCACTAGCTGAGCCCCGTGGTCACTCCACATCTGCCTGGCACTAGCTGAGCCCCGTGATCACTCCACATCTGCCTGGCACGAGCTGAGCCCCGTGAACACTCCACATCTGCCTGGCACGAGCTGAGCCCCGTGATCACTCCACATCTGCCTGGCACGAGCTGAGCCCCGTGGTCACTCCACATCTGCCTGGCACGAGCTGAGCCCCGTGGTCACTCCACATCTGCCTGGCACGAGCTGAGCCCCGTGGTCACTCCACATCTGCCTGGCACTAGCTGAGCCCCGTGGTCACTCCACATCTGCCTGGCACTAGCTGAGCCCCGTGGTCACTCCACATCTGCCTGGCACGAGCTGAGCCCCGTGGTCACTCCACATCTGCCTGGCACTAGCTGAGCCCCGTGAACACTCCACATCTGCCTGGCACGAGCTGAGCCCCGTGAACACTCCACATCTGCCTGGCACGAGCTGAGCCCCGTGATCACTCCACATCTGCCTGGCACTAGCTGAGCCCCGTGGTCACTCCACATCTGCCTGGCACGAGCTGAGCCCCGTGGTCACTCCACATCTGCCTGGCACGAGCTGAGCCCCGTGGTCACTCCACATCTGCCTGGCACTAGCTGAGCCCCGTGGTCACTCCACATCTGCCTGGCACTAGCTGAGCCCCGTGGTCACTCCACATCTGCCTGGCACGAGCTGAGCCCCGTGGTCACTCCACATCTGCCTGGCACGAGCTGAGCCCCGTGGTCACTCCACATCTGCCTGGCACTAGCTGAGCCCCGTGGTCACTCCACATCTGCCTGGCACTAGCTGAGCCCCGTGGTCACTCCACATCTGCCTGGCACGAGCTGAGCCCCGTGATCACTCCACATCTGCCTGGCACTAGCTGAGCCCCGTGATCACTCCACATCTGCCTGGCACTAGCTGAGCCCCGTGGTCACTCCACATCTGCCTGGCACGAGCTGAGCCCCGTGGTCACTCCACATCTGCCTGGCACTAGCTGAGCCCCGTGGTCACTCCACATCTGCCTGGCACGAGCTGAGCCCCGTGATCACTCCACATCTGCCTGGCACTAGCTGAGCCCCGTGGTCACTCCACATCTGCCTGGCACGAGCTGAGCCCCGTGAACACTCCACATCTGCCTGGCACGAGCTGAGCCCTGTGATCACTCCACATCTGCCTGGCACTAGCTGAGCCCCGTGGTCACTCCACATCTGCCTGGCACGAGCTGAGCCCCGTGGTCACTCCACATCTGCCTGGCACGAGCTGAGCCCCGTGAACACTCCACATCTGCCTGGCACGAGCTGAGCCCCGTGATCACTCCACATCTGCCTGGCACGAGCTGAGCCCCGTGATCACTCCACATCTGCCTGGCACGAGCTGAGCCCCGTGATCACTCCACATCTGCCTGGCACGAGCTGAGCCCCGTGATCACTCCACATCTGCCTGGCACGAGCTGAGCCCTGTGATCACTCCACATCTGCCTGGCACGAGCTGAGCCCTGTGATCACTCCACATCTGCCTGGAGGCAGGCACAGCAAGGTGGGGCCCAAGCACCTTGGCAGCGCTGGCAGTAAGAAGATGGAGGTCAGAGTTTGGGTGGGCTGCAGCAGCTGGAGGCTGCCGAGTCAGAGCTCCTCCAGAAGGCAGAAATTCGCGCAGGGGTACCCTTGTGTCTTTTCAGAGTACTGTCCATTCCCAGATAATCCAGACACAAAAAGACTAGGCCGCTGTAAGCCGAACGATTCCCAAAACTCACACAGAGGGAGGAGTCGTTTGTGATCCAATCGGCCAGAACGGGGAGTCCTCCGGAGCCTCCACTCCCGATACTCCATGGAGACCCTGGAGAAGGCATGCCTTAGTTGGGTGTCCAAACTATTCCTGCAGGTGGTCTGCTCTAGATCAACCCTAGAAAAGCTTGAAACAGGCCTTGACTGAGCAAATCGGTCTTCAGGTAAGTCAACCACCTACCAAGACAGCCCAACACGCGCTAAGGGAAGAAGTGTAAGTCACACTCCAGAATATACGCATCCTGTCACGTCCAGTCCCAAATGACTAGACCCGCCAAGAACCAGGAAAACGTGATGCGCAAGTAGCAGAAAGAGTAAGCCACAGAAACGCGCATCTTCCCACGATCATTAAAGACGTTGATCCGATGGTTTAAAAATCTACCCACAAAAAAAGGCCGCAGATTCAGACACTTTTTATAGGTGAGTTCCACCACACGTTTTTTTTTAAAGATAATTATCAGTCCTATACAAACTTTTTAGGAGAACGGAAGAAATAGACAGAAACACCAAACACCATAAAGCCATCGTCAGAATCAGCAGGAGACTGGTTCCGGGAGCCCCACAGACCAAAATTCACGGGTGCTCCAGCCCTCGCAGGAACCAGCGGACTGTCTGCACTTGGCCTACACACATCCTCCCACATACTTTAAACCGTCGCCAGCTTTGTTAGCACACCTAACACAATGTAATGCAATGTACCAGTAAATCGTTGCTATGTTGTATTGTCCAGGGAACAATGACAAGGGAAAAAACGTTTGTACATGTTCGCTATAAACAAACCACTGTTTTTTTTCCAAAAATTTTGATCTGGTCGAATTCAGATGCAGAACCCATGGACACGGAGGGCCAGCTGCACGCACAGCTCAGTCACTGATGCTAACAGAATTTTAGCATCAAAGTAAACAAGAAAGATTTGAGAAAGATTATAGACCAATCTCAGGGATGAACATAGGTATAAAAGTCCGGAAAATTAGCAAGAAAATACAGCAACAAATATTCCAGGAACGGCAGGATCGCTTGACGTTAGGGCAGCCACTATTACAACTTTCAAATGAAAGAAAACAGAATATGAGGCCCTTCATAGATGCTAAAAAAGCATTCCGTAATTTTCAAGACTCATTTGTGATAAAATTCTAAGCAATATTAGAAAAAGAGAAAACTTTTTGAGCCTCATAACAGCTATCTACTAAAAATCTCCCCACACATCACACTTAATGGTAAAATCGTGGGAACATTTCCTTTAACTCCAGAAACAAGTCCGGACGCTTGCCATCTCCACTTCTATCTCACATTGTAGCAGAGGTTCTAGCCGGACCAGACAAGAAAACAACAAATAACAAAATATGAATTTGAAAGAAAGAAACAAAACTGTCATTATCTGCAGACCATTTGCTCATCTACACAGAAATCGAGAGGATCCATGGAAAAATTATTTGAATTAGGAGAAAGGCTCAGTAAGGTTGTAAAAATCAAGAAGTCTTATATACCTGAGAAAAAGAATTAAAATATATTTTAAAGTGTCCTTTAAAATAACCCAACCTGGCACAGTGGCTCACACCTGCAGTCCCAGCTACCATGGAGGCTGAGGCAGAAGGACTGCTTGAGCCCAGGAATTCAAGACCAGTCTGAGCAACACAGCAAGACCCGTCTCTAAAAACAATTATTTTTTAATTAGCCAGGAGTAGTGGTGACATCTGTAGTAACTCCCTGGGAGTCTGAGGCATGAGGATCACTTGAGCCCAGAAGTTCAAGGCTGCAGTGAGCTACGATCACACACTGCACTCCAGGCTGGGCAACAGAGCAAGACCTTGTCTCTAATAAATAAATAAATAAATAAATAACCCAAACTATAGAGTACCTAGGAATAAATGTCACTAACTTTTTACAGAGAAAATTGCAGAACTTTACCAAAAACATTGCAGAAAATCGAAATGAATGGAGAACTATAAACTCTTCATGGAAAAGAAATCTCAATATATTAAAAACATTTAATTTTACCTAAATGGATTCAAAAACTCAATGCCATTTCATATGAAAACTCGAGTTGTTTTGTGAATCATGACAAGTTGCTTCTAAAAATGTATGTGGTAGAGTAAGATGTTAAGAGCATCAGTAACAAGGCTGAAGGAAAAGAGAAAGAGCAAGACCAGAGGGCAGAGGGCAGAGGGCAGAGCGTGGCACGCCCTCTTCCTGCTCTTAGCAGGAAGCCCTGGCGTGAAGTCGGGCTGCACTGGCACAGGGACAGGCCACCAGGAGTGCAACAGAAGGGACCCCAGGGACAGGCCACCAGGAGTGCAACAGAAGGGACCCCAGGACAGGCCACCAGGAGTGCAACAGAAGGGACCCCAGGGACAGGCCACCAGGAGTGCAACGGAAGGGACCCCAGGACAGGCCACCAGGAGTGCAACAGAAGGGACCCCAGGGACAGGCCACCAGGAGTGCAACGGAAGGGACCCCAGGGACAGGCCACCAGGAGTGCAACAGAAGGGACCCCAGGGACAGGCCACCAGGAATGCAACGGAAGGGACCCCAGGACAGGCCACCAGGAATGCAACGGAAGGGACCCCAGGACAGGCCACCAGGAGTGCAACAGAAGGGACCCCAGGGACAGGCCACCAGGAGTGCAACAGAAGGGACCCCAGGACAGGCCACCAGGAGTGCAACAGAAGGGACCCCAGGACAGGCCACCAGGAATGCAACGGAAGGGACCCCAGGACAGGCCACCAGGAATGCAACGGAAGGGACCCCAGGACAGGCCACCAGGAGTGCAACAGAAGGGACCCCAGGGACAGGCCACCAGGAGTGCAACGGAAGGGACCCCAGGGACAGGCCACCAGGAGTGCAACAGAAGGGACCCCAGGGACAGGCCACCAGGAATGCAACGGAAGGGACCCCAGGACAGGCCACCAGGAATGCAACGGAAGGGACCCCAGGACAGGCCACCAGGAGTGCAACAGAAGGGACCCCAGGGACAGGCCACCAGGAGTGCAACAGAAGGGACCCCAGGACAGGCCACCAGGAATGCAACGGAAGGGACCCCAGGACAGGCCACCAGGAGTGCAACAGAAGGGACCCCAGGGACAGGCCACCAGGAGTGCAACAGAAGGGACCCCAGGACAGGCCACCAGGAGTGCAACAGAAGGGACCCCAGGACAGGCCACCAGGAATGCAACGGAAGGGACCCCAGGACAGGCCACCAGGAGTGCAACGGAAGGGACCCCAGGACAGGCCACCAGGAGTGCAACGGAAGGGACCCCAGGACAGGCCACCAGGAGTGCAATGGAAGGGACCCCAGGGACAGACCTGCAGAAGCACAGCCCTTTCGACAGCTGGGAAAGGCGGCTTTACAGAGCAAGTGGGAGGGGCCGACGACAGAGCCAGCGATGGCAGGAAAACTGGCTGGAATCTGGGAAATACACCAGGGGAAGGTGCCTTTTTATATCAGACAAATTCCATGTGGATTAAAGACCTCATGTTAACAAAAAAGGTTCTGGAAGAAAACAAAGAAGAGAGATATCTTCATACTCCCCTAGGGAAGGATTGTTGTTTGTGTGTTTGTTCTGAGACAGCCTCACTCTGTCGCCCAGGCTGGAGTGTGGTGGTGTAATCTCGGCTCGCTGCAACCTCCGCCTCCCGATGTAAGTACCTCGGCCACCCAAGTAACTGGGATTACGGCATGTGCCACCACGCCTGGCTATTTGCTTATTTATTTTTTGTATTTTTAGTAGAGATGGGGTTTCGTCACATTGCCCAGGTTAGTCTCAAACTCCTGGCCTCAAGCGATCCCGGCCTCCCAAAGTTCTGAGATTACAGGTGTGAACCGCCCGCCCGGCCGGAAGGATTTCTGAACCCACAGAAAACAGCAAAAGGAAGGTCGGGCTATCAAAAGGTATCGATGAAACGGTGATGAGAACCCCGCCCACCTGGAGAATGTGTCTGCAGAACTTAAATCCAGCGAAGATTTGTACGCAGAACATACAGAGGACAGGTAAAAATTAAAATTTTAAAAATCACAAAAGAAAATGGGCAAAAATATATGAACTGGCGATTGACATGAAAAGATACTCAACCACAACAGTAGTTCGGAAAGCACATTTTCAAACTGTATCCACCAGATCGTGACATTTAGAAGTGGGGCGCACCAGGCGCAGCGCGGGGCGAGCCACCGGAGCTTTGACGGTTCACCCGGGAGTGGGCGGTGCCACCACCTGGAAAGCGACACGGCGACACCCACTGGGGCTGCGGACCACGTGCCCCACAGCTCTACAAGTGGAGATGCTGCTCATACTCGAGGGGGAAATGCACCAAAATGCAGCATCGTTTTTCGTTGCAAAAAGCATGGAGACGGCCCAACTGCCCCGCATCCCAGATGCGGACGAACGCGCGGAGTCGGCTGCAGCCGCCTCGGAGTTTCATACAGATGGCAGTAGCCACAGACTCAGGCAAGACCCACACTCCAGGAGCCATCAGTGCCCAATGCACGGTGCTGGCCGCCACCAAGGCCACTCGACGTGCCCCCCACGGTGACATGGAGGGATCTCCCTCCCACGAGGCCCCATCTGTCCCTCTTCTTCCCCAGGGTGACATGAGTCGGCCGAGATGCCGGGTGGCGGTGAGCGCTCTGTCAGTGCTGCGTGCGGGAGCAGACTGGAAATGCCTAAGTTCTAAAGCTGATGTGGGCATGTGGCCGTTGGTTGTAATATTCTGTATTTTTTTTGTATGTCCTCGCTATTACATGACACAATTTTTCAGGATGGAACTATCAGCTGCCTGTAATCTCAGCACTGTGAGAGGCTGATGCAGGCAGATCACTTAAGTCAGGAGCTCGTGACCACCCTGGCCAACATGGTAAAACCCCGTCTCTATGAAAAATACAAAAATTAGATGGTGGGCACCTGTAGTCCCAGCTACTTGGGAGGCTGAGGCAAGAGAATCGCTTGAACCCAGGAGGCAGAGGTTGCAGTGAGCTGTGATCGCACCACTGCACTCCAGCCTAGGCTATAGAGTGAGACTCCATCTCAAAAAATAATAAAAACATAAATAAATAAAGATGTAACTGTCTTCAAGAAGTCTCTCTGTGAGCCAACTTGAGAGGGGGCCAGGTGGCCCCAAGGGTGGCCAGAGCCTGTAGGCGTGGCTGATGGCCGAAGGCGCAGCTGACGATGGGGGTCTGAAGCAGCTGAGCCCTGAGAAGGTGGGGGTTTGTGGGCCACTGCGCCAGACGCAGCCCATGCCAGAGCCCAGAGGAAGGGTGAGCTCCCCTCAAAGGCAAAGAGGGACAGCCTCTGGGACAGGTGGGGCAGGAAGTCATCAGAGACAAGAAGCATGAATTGGTCCTGTGGGGTGAAGTCACGCTGGCTGGAGTGGCCAGAGATGAGGGCACAGGCTCAAGAGTGGCCAGGAGGAAGCCAGAGGTGCCAGGCTGACTTCCTGGAAGCAAAGAAGAGGCTGAGAAGCTGCTGGTGGCAGGGTGGGGTCTGCGCTGGGGACCCCACAGCTGGGGACCTTCACAGAGGCAGCAGCATGAGCGTCTGAGGGCCTGACGAGACCAGACGCACCCACAGGAAGTGAGCAGAGAAGATGGCCCGAGGGCAGGAGAGGGCAAGGGGGGCAGGTGATGGTGGCCATCCACGTGGGTGTGGCTGGCCGGAGGTAATGAATCCAGGAGAAGGAGGCCATGAGCCCTGAGCCAGGGGCCCTGAGATGGAGGGAGGGGAACAGGACACATTCTCTCGGTTAAATGCGTGCAGAAGACCCACCAGCCGCACCAGGCCGCGCCCTGCAAGTCACAGCAGGCACAGAGGCCAGGGCGCCCTGCAGGAACTCCCCTGTGGCTTTGGGGCTCTGGGTTCAGGTCAGGTCCCCGCCTCCCCCTGGGGCAGGGGCATCGGCGGGAAGTACAGGAAAAGCTAAGTCCCTGTGGTAGGGGGCTGGGGGCTGGCGCTAAAGCAGACGACAAAGTGTGCCTCGGCCTGAGGCGTGTCCAGGAGAGACCAGGCACGGAGTGACAGTGCGGGGCAGACACAGGCCCTAGGCCCTCCCCGCCAGCTGCCGGAAGGCCCGCAGCGCAGAGGCGCCCGCCCGGCCCAGATGGCCTTCACCTCGGGGTCCACCTGGGATCCGCCTTCACCTCGGGGTCCGCCTGGGATCCGCCTTCACCTCGGGATCCGCCTTCACTTTGGGGATCCGCCTTCACCTCGGGATCCGCCTTCACCTAGGGATCCACCTTCACCTCGGGATCCGCCTTCACTTCGGGATCCACCTTCACCTCAGGGATCCGCCTTCACCTCGGAGATCTGCCTTCACCTCAGGGATCTGCCTTCACCTCAGGGATCTGCCTTCACCTCGGGATCCGCCTTCACCTCAGGGATCCGCCTTCACTTCGGGATCCACCTTCACCTCAGGGATCCGCCTTCACCTCGGAGATCTGCCTTCACCTCAGGGATCCACCTTCACCTCAGGGATCCGCCTTCACCTCGGAGATCTGCCTTCACCTCAGGGATCTGCCTTCACCTCAGGGATCTGCCTTCACCTTGGGGTCCACCTGGGATCCACCTTCACCTCGGGGTCCACTTTCACCTCAGGATCCGCCTTCACCTCAGGGATCCGCCTTCACCTCGGGATCCGCCTTCACCTCAGGGATCCGCCTTCACTTCGGGATCCACCTTCACTTCGGGATCCGCCTTCACCTCAGGGATCCGCCTTCACCTCAGGGATCCGCCTTCACCTCGGGATCTGCCTTCACCTCAGGGTCCACCTGGGATCTGCCTTCACCTCAGGATCCGCCTTCACCTCAGGGATCCGCCTTCACCTCAGGGATCCGCCTTCACCTCGGGATCTGCCTTCACCTCAGGGTCCACCTGGGATCCGCCTTCACCTCAGGATCCGCCTTCACCTTGGGGATCCGCCTTCACCTCGGGATCCACCTTCACCTCGGGGATCCGCCTTCACCTCGGGATCCGCCTTCACCTCAGGGATCCGCCTTCACCTCAGGGATCCGCCTTCACCTCAGGGATCCGCCTTCACCTCGGGATCCGCCTTCACCTCAGGGATCCGCCTTCACCTCGGGATCCGCCTTCACCTCAGGGATCCGCCTTCACCTTGGGGATCCGCCTTCACCTCGGGATCTGCCTTCACCTTGGGATCTGCCTTCACCTCGAGATCTGCCTTCATCTTGGGATCCGCCTTCACCTTGGGGATCGCTTTCACCTCAGGATCCACCTGCTCCCAATTAGGCCCTGTGCACACCCCACAGGGCCAGCCCAGAGCAAAGCATCGGCATGAGCCACTTCCTGAAACACTGATTCTTCCTGAAGAGTTTGAGAAAAAACTCAGCAGGTGTTTCTTAGACTTAGAACTGACAGTCATAGAGTAAGGTCCTGGCCACACCGCGAGAGGGAGAAGGGGCCCCAGGTCCGATGGCTGCCTGGCACACCAGTCACTCTGAGTTTCCAAGAGATAATAGCTAGAACCCACCAGAAAGCCCCCAACAACAAAAGGCCTGGGAGAGATGCCTCCTGGGACCTCAGCCCCCAGTGCCCCTTGTGGAGGGCAGAGAAGGGGCAGGGGGCTCCAGCTCGGGAACTCAGGCACACAATGGAAGGCAAGGGTGAGAAGCGAGGCTAAAATGGAAGCCCTCACCCACACCCCCACCACCCACCCTCCTCGGGTGGTCACCGCCAGTGCCCTCAGGTGAGCCGCTGAATGGCTTTCTCCACGGCAGGAGTGGTGCCCTCATGTGAGCCGCTGAATGGCTTTCTCCACGGCAGGAGTGAAGCCCTCAGTGAGCTGAAAAATGTGGTACCCCTCATTCTGATATGCAGGGGCAGCTTGGCAGCCGCCCCACTCCTTCACCTAATCCAGGGCCTGCCACAGACACCCCACCGCACACCAAGCTCTGGTTAGAGCCACTCAGGGGTGACCAGCAGCAGCCCTGCCGCTCCCACCAACAGCCTCCCTGACTCGGGGTGGGCCAACTAAGGTCTTCCCCGGGTGTGACAACAGATCACGAAAGGGAAGGACCAGAGCCGCCAGCAGAAAACAGGCCCGGTGGGAAGGACAGGCAAAGCATGGAACAGACACGAAACAGACACAAAACAGCTGAGCACACCCTCTGTCCACACACCTGCGGAGTCTCAAGAAGACGCTCATTTTCAAAACAAGGAGAGAATGCCATGAGACAGAACAGTTAGAAATGTGAACATTTTAGAGATGAAAAATGTCAGAGCTGAAGTACGAGATTTCAAAAACCCTCTAGAAAAGCCAAAGGACTTTAGAATATAAACAAGGAGGCAGAATATACAAGAGAAAAGAAACCAAACAGACCAATCCACGAATTCAGGGTAAAAGAAAAAATGAAAGGGGAGGAAATTACAAACAAATAGAAAAAGAGACCTTGGCTTCAGTGTGAAGGGCCCACCACGTGCCAGAAAGTGCGAACCCCACCCTTATACCCATCCAGATGAAGTTAGAATGCCAAGGAAAAGGATCTGAAAAGCTTTCAGGGAGAAAAGGCAAGTTGCCAACAACTTAAGTGACCAGATGCAGAAAGCCATGGTGACCCTGCCCTCAGAGTCCCCGGGAAAATAAATTACTTAGGAACAGAAGCACTCCAGACACCACCACCCAGAGCAAGGACACAGCCAAAGCACACACACCAAGGACTCAGGCATCCTTTTCTAGGAAGTCACACAAGGATGTGCTCCAGCAAAGCATGACAGGAAACCAAGAAACAAACAAGCAGCTCAGGGTCCAAGAAACAGAGACTCCAATCCAGGGGACATGGCAAGCAGCTGCCAGAGGCCACTTCTGGAGATGCCATCAAGGGGAAAAAACCCATTCAAGAAAATTAAAAGGCTGGGCGCAGTGGCTTATGCCTACAATCCCAGCACTTTGGGGGGCCGAAGCAGGAGGACTGCTTGAGCCCAGGAGTTCAAGACCAGCCTGCACAACATGACAAAACCCCATCTCTACAAAAATTAGGAGGATCACTTGAACCCAGGAGGTCAAGGCTGCAGTGAGCTGTGATTGCATCACTGCACTCCAACCTGAGTGAGACAGTGAGATCCTGTCTCCAAAATAATAAAATAAAATCAAGATAACCAAGAGCTGGAGAAAATAAAACACCACCCAAGAACAGCCCGCCTAAGTGCAGAGCTGATGCAAAGGGTGCGGGGCCGTAGGCATCCTCTGTTCTGGGCCTGGCCCCTGCAGCCACCATGTGTCCTAGGGCTGCAGCCCTCCCAGGCCCCGAGGACCTGCAACCATGGTGGGGCCCTGGCCCCAGAAGCAGGAGGACAGTGGGGACCAGATGACACCAAGCAATGGAGTGTGGCCCTGCCCAAGCCCCACAGCAGCCCCTCAGGAACCTGGGCAGCCCCAACCCATGGCCTTGACCATTGACAGCACAGCCCTGTCCTGCACCGTCCTGGCTTGAGCTGATGCCAGACGGAGAAGGAAACTGAGGCCTGCCTGAGGGTTCCTGGCAGGGCTGAGGTGGGGGCAGGAACCCCTTGAAGGCACTCCTGGCACTACCGGCCCCAGGGACGGAGCCCTGCAGGAATAGGAGCGGGCGGGGCCACGCCTGTCCCTAGAGCTGTGTTTCAGGATCACCATGGGAGGCCCAGAGGTAATAGGGTGCCTGTCATTCCTGAGCCAGGCTCAGGAGTTGGTAGGCTCTGAACAGGAGACACTGAGACCCAAGGACCCCCAACCCCCGAGAGGGTGGCCAAAGCTTGCCCTGGACCCCACCAGGAAATGCAGTACTTGGACTAGAACACCGCTCAGCCGTGGAGGAGCACTGACTGCGTGCTTACTCAGCGTGAGGCACGGTGCTGGCCCCCATGGGGGTGGAGAAGTGGTGGGGCAATGGGGGTGGAGGGGAAGGGTGGGGGGACAGGCAGAAAGTGCTAAAGGAGCAACTCTCCTCTGAGTCCCCGGTCCTCTCTTTACAAGCCACATGGGATTTTCAGGAGCCTCAGTCTCCATACCTGGAAAACGGGACAACCACCGCCAGTGGGATCTGAACCCAGCGGTGCTGTCCCCATTGTTCGGGTGTGGGGTGGCGTCAGATAAGGGTATACGTGAGCTGCACAGTGCAGGCTGCGCCCCAGCAGTGCTCCCTGTCTTCTTCCCCAGCCCCGGAACCCTATGGTTGTGGAAATCTATGTGCCAATCTGAAGGGTCGGGGCGACGGCAGGGGTCATGGCCAAGGCAGCATTTGAGTGGGGCCTAAAACCTAACCTGGAGGTTGCTTAGAGAGTGCTCCAGACGAGAAATCCTGGCAGGAACAAAGGGACGAGGGATGTAGAGACTGTGTGTGTGTGTATCTGCATGCATGTATGTGTGTGAGTGTGCATGCATGCATGAGCATGTGTATGTGTGTGTGTGAATGTATGGGTATGAGGGTGCATGCGTGCAAGAACATGTGTATGTCTCTGTGTGTGAATGCATGTATGGGTGTGAGTGCATGCGTGCAAGAGCATGTGTATGTGTGTGTGAATGTATGTATGGGTGTGTGTGTGCATGCATGTATGAGCATGTGTATGTCTGTGTGTGAATGTATGTGTGTGTGTGTGCATGCATGCATGAGCATGTATATGTCTATGTGTGTGAATGTATGTATAGGTGTGTGTGTGCATGCATGAGCACATGTATGTATGCGTGTGTGAATGTATGCGTGAGTGTGCATGCATGAGCATGTGTGTCTGTGTGTGAATGTATGTATGGGTGTGAGTGTGCATGCATGCATGAGCATGTGTATGTCTGTATGAATGTATGTATGGGTGTGTGAGTGTGCATGCATGCATGAGCACGTCTATGTGTGAATGTATGTATAGGTGTGTGTGCATGCATGCACGAGCATGTGTATGTCTGTGTGTGTGAATGTATGTATGGGTGTGTGTGCATGTATGCATGAGCACATGTATGTCTGTGTGTGTGAATGTATGCGTGAGTGTGCATGCATGAGCATGTGTGTCTGTGTGTGTGAATGTATGTATGGGTGTATGAGTGCATGCATGCATGAGCATGTGTATGTCTGTGTGTATGTGAATATATGTATGGGTGTGAGTGCAGGCATGCATGAGCATGTGTATATCTGCGTGTGTGAATGTATGGGTGTGTGCATGCGTGCATGAGCATGTGTATGTATGTGTGTGTGAGTGTATGTATGGGTGTGTGAGTGTGCATGCATGCATGAGCATGTGTAGGTCTGTGTGTATGTGAATTTATGTATGGGTGTGAGTGCAGGCATGCATGAGCATGTGTATATCTGTGTGTGTGAATGTATGTATGGGTGTGTCTGTGCATGCGTGCATGAGCATGTGTATGTCCGTGTGTGTGAATGTATGGGTGTGGGCATGCGTGCATGAGCATGTGTATGTATGTGTGTGTGAGTGTATGTATGGGTGTGTGAGTGTGCATGCATGCATGAGCACGTGTATGTCTGTGTGTGTGTGAATGTATGTATGGTATCTGAGTGTGCATGCATTCACGAGCACATGTATGTGTGTGAATGTATGTATGGGTGTGTGAGTGTGCATGCATGCATGAGCACGTGTATGTCTGTGTGTGAATGTATGTATTGTATCTGAGTGTGCATGCATTCATGAGCACGTGTATGTGTGTGTGAATGTATGTATGGGTGTGTGAGTGTGCATGCATGCATGAGCACATGTATGTATGTGTGTGTGAATGTATGTATGGGTGTATGAGTGTGCATGCATGCATGAGCACGTGTATGTCTGTGTGTGTGTGGATGTATGTATTGTATCTGAGTGTGCATGCATTCATGAGCACGTGTATGTGTGTGTGAATGTATGTATGGGTGTGTGTGTGCATGCATGCATGAGCACATGTATGTATGTGTGTGAATGTATGTATGGGTGTGTGAGTGTGCATGCATGCATCAGCATGTGTATGTCTGTGAATGTATGTGTATGAGCATGCACGCATGCATGAGCATGTGTATGTCTGTGTGAATGAGTGGGTGTGAGTATACCTGTGTGCATGAGCATGTATGTGTGCATGAGCATGTATGTGTGAATGTATGTGTGGGTAGGTGTGTGCATGTGTGCATGAGTATGTGTGAATGTGTGTGTGCATGAATATATGTGTGTGAATGTATGTGTGGCATGTCTGTGCATGTGTGCATGAGTATGTGTTTGTGTGTGAATGTATGTGTGGGTGTGTGAGTGCATGTATACATGAGCATGTATCTATGTCTGTGTGAATATGTGTGGGTGAATGTGCATGTGTGCATGAGTATGTGTGTGTATGTGTGTGTTTGTGTGAATGTATGTGTGGGTATGTGTGTGCATGAGCATGTATGTATGCCTGTGAATGTATGTGTGGTTGTCAGTGTGCATGTGATTGTGTGTGCATGTGTATATGTACATGTGCATGTGTGTCAGTGTGTATACGTGTATATGTACATGTGCATGTCAGTGTATGTGTGTACATGTGCATGTTTCAGTGTGTATGTGTGCATATGTACATGTGCATGTGTATGTATGTGTATATGTACGTGTGTCCGTGTGTGCACATGTGCACGTGTGTCAGTGTGTGTATGTGTGTATATGTACATGTGCACATGTCAGTGTGTATGTGTATGTACATGTGCATGTGTCAGTGTGTACATGTACATGTGCATGTGTCTGTATGTGTATATGTACATGTGTATGTGTGTGTACATGTGCACGTGTCAGTGTGTGTATGTGTGTATATGTACATGTGCATGTCAGTGTGCATGTGTATATGTACATGTGCACGTGTGCCTGTGTGTATGTGTATATGTACAGGTGCACGTGTCAGTGTGTATGTACATGTGCATGCCAGTGTTTGTGTGTATATGTGCATGTGTGTCTGTGTATGTACATTGTGTGTACATGTGCGTGTGTGTGTACATGTGCAAGTGTCAGTGTGTGTATATGTGTATATGTACATGTGCATGTGTCAGTGTGTGTGCAATGTGTGTGTACGTGTATGTGCATGTGTATGTGTGTGTGTGTCCAAGTGGATGCATGTGACTATGAGTGTATGTGGCCAGGTGACTGCTCTGGCCCCCTCAAGGGCACTGTGGGAAGGGGCGAGGAGAGGCGCAGGGATGCCTCCCCTACCTAGACCTCAGGGCATCCTGAAATCTGGCGGGGATGGCACGCAGGCAGGAGTCCCCGAAGGCCATCAGAATCCCCCGGCTCCGTGGCAGTCAGGGCTGAGCCTCCAGGGCCTGGGATTAGGAGATTAAATCCAGGGAGACGAGGCTTTAGAGACGCAGTAGCCCCTCCTCCTCGGATTCCGGCAACCCCAGCCCGAGTCCCACATCCACACATCCGGATCAATCTCCACACTGCGCCAGGCCTGCAGGAGACTGAAACCCGCAGCACAGGCTGGGGAGGAGCCCGAGGGTCAGGAGGCTCAGCTCCACCGGCTGCTGACCTTGACTGTGCCCTCTGCCCCGTAGCACCCCCATCTGCAGTTCTCAGGCCAGGCCCAGCCAGCTGTTCCCGGGGTTCTCGAGGCCCTGAGGGTGAGGGCACTGGGGCGGCGAGAGGCCAGTCAGAGAGCCGAGATCCCAGTGGGGCTCAGGAGCTAAAGAGCAAGCTGGCTTCGTCAGGTGGGACCAATGTGCCCTGCCCGTGCCCCTGCCCCTGCCCCCACCCCAGGTGCTGTGCCAAAGGACGGGATGCAAGGCTCTGGGGTCCCAATCCTTCCTCTGGTGGGGATGGCCCGAGGCCACTATCTAAGGTCCAGAACCCGGCAAGGACCTACACTGCCTGCCTGTGTCCCTGGGCACCCAAACCACCCATGGACAGGTTGGGGGCAAAGTGTAGCCCAGCCCCCAGAGTTCTCAGAGATGCTCCTGGGCATGGAGGGGGCAACAGGCAGTGGGAGGCGAAACATCAAGTCCCTTTGGCCACCCACATTGGGGGGTGAGCCACGTCCTTAGGGCCTAAGAACACTGAATGTGGCAAAGTCCTAGAAAGGTCCCCGGACTCTGAAGGCAGACGGCCTCGTGCTCACCCTACCAATCACAGCCACTCAGTGACCCCGGCCCTCCCCTCTCCACCCGTGGTGGCAGCTCAGGTCCCTCTCAGCTCACTGGTAAGATGTGCACAGATGGTCTCAGGCCTGAGGGACGGGCCAGCTGGGCACGTGCAGGGCTCTGTCAGTCGTAACTGCCTAATGCTGGCAGCCCCTCCACAGACCCCAATTCTGTAGGACGAGGGCTCTATGACAATGTCTCCCTTCCTGGCCCCGCCCCACCGAGCTCACCTGCTTTGGCTGGCCTAACCAAATGGCCTGAAGAGACCTCCCCAGTCTCTCCAGGGCCTTCTCCAGAGGCTACGTAGCCGTCTCGCCCTCCACCCTCCACAAATCCCACAGGAGGACTGCCCTACCCTCCTCCCAAAAGACACGGTGGACCCAAGGTCAGCAGTCATGACAGCAGGGAGGACTGCGAGGCCCAGGCCGGGTGGCCATGGGGTGGCCTCGGTTTGAATCCCGGTCCAGCCAAGCACCATCCCCGGGCTTTGGGCAGAATTCCAGGCTCCTCCTGTCAGTGGCTGACTCGGCAGAGCCCCAGATGGGGCAGTCTGTGGGACATTCCAGGGGGAAGGGGAAAGGAGGCACCCGGGGCAGCGCGGGCGGGGAGCGGGGCTTGGACACAGCAGACATCTCGTGGACGCCACCAGGGGCCTCCCTGGGCCGGACCGGGAAACCTGCCTTGGCACCTGATTCCAGTCTCTCTCCGCCCCGTGGACCTCGCCGGGGGAGGACAGCTGCAGGGCCTCAGGTCCATCTGCAGCCCGGGTGAAGCTGGTCATCTGGGCCTGCCTTGGACCCAGCACCCTCCGGAGACTTCGCCACAGGTAATGGCTGAGCTCCCCTGGCCCCTCCCCGGCGCCTCAGCCAGCGGCCTGCGACCCTCCAGTCCAGAGGGTTCCTGGGTCTTCACTTCAACCACCCCATCACCCTAACAAGGAACCCCTCTAAATAGAGGCGTGTGTTCAGCGCAAGGGCACAGCTGAGCTCCGGCCCTGGCCCGACCCACACCCTGCACCGCCAGCCCCGTCTCCACCACAGGCTCCACACCTGCCCACTCCTGACTCATCACTCCACAGCCCGGCTGAGGCCAACCACACCTGCAAAATGGCCGCCGCAGGTGCAGCCCCAACCCCCGTGGACCCCAGAGCTCCCCTTCAAACCCTCTGCTGCCTTCTCAGACCACGAGGTCGCTGGCCTGGTTCCCCGGCAGAGGCCGCGCCAGCCTGAGTGCAAGCGCGTGTCCCGCGGAACCCACCTCGGTGTCACGCTGTGCGTCCCCAGGGTGAGGCCGGTCCCAGCCTTGCGCGGCCGGGGCCTCTCCGCAGCCACAAGATCCAATCCTCTTGCCCTGCAGGCCTTTAGTCCCGGCAATGCGGGCACCCCTGGGAAAGGGCCGCCGCTTGGGGAGGGTCCTCCGGTTTCTGGGGAAATGTCCCTATTCCTGGGGACGTGGGCGCGCATCGGGTCCGCGCCGGGCGACGCCGCGCTCGCGCCCAGCAGGCCCCATGACTTGGCATTCCCTCCTTACCCTCCCCCCCAGCCCCTGCGGCCGGCAGGGCCACCCCGACCCCACCTACCCGCGCACAGGGTCTCGCGCCTCGCGCCCGGTGCCTGCGGACCCTCCCTCCCGGCGGGGATGCTGCCCCGACCCTTCCCCGGCGCGGGGCTGTGCCCCGGGTTTGGGGGAAGTCGGCGTGAGGGGCGGCTTAAAGCGGGAGTGAGAAGGTCTCTGCGGCCACTGTCCCCCCCGTGTCACCCGAGCCCGGGCGCCGCCAACTTGGACGCCGCAGCCCCTCCCCCGCCCCGGGCCACACCTGTTACCGGGCGCTGGCTGCTGAGACGCAGGCGGTGCGCGCCGGCGGCCCCTCCCGATGCTGGGTCTTTCTGGAAGGGAGCTGGGGTCTCCGGGGAGGGGACCCGGCGGGGGAGGGGGTGACGGGCAGCCCGGCGGTGCGACGAAGCGGGTGGCCGGGCCCCAGCGCCGCAGCCCCTGCCCCGCCCGCCTGTTTTGCTCCCGGCTCCAGCATCCGCCCTCCCCCACGCCGGGGACCAGAGCAGGTGCCCGCGCCCGGCCGCCCTGCGCGCTCTCACCCTCTCAGGTGCCGGTCCGCGTCCTCAGCCCAGCTCTCCATCCCTCCCCTGCGCCCCCTCACCCCGCGGTCTGGGCGCAGACTTGCCGACGGCTCCTCTCCAGGGGAGCGGGTTAGCCTGGGAAGGGCGGGGGTCTCCGGATCCCGCAGGCCGGGCGCGCCCTCCCCAAGGCGACCCCCGCCCCCCTGAACCCAGGGCCCGGCTGCAGCAGCGATCGCGGCGAAAGAGCCTTTCCGAGCGGCGCCTGAAGGGCGGACACCCCAGAATTTCGCCATTGTTCTCTGCGGGGATGGAGGACGGTAGGGAAGGGAAGGAGCCTCGCGGTGCCCGCGCTTCCGGCCGCAACGAGGGCGCCGGCCCGAGCTCCCAGCCCCGGGCGCAGTGGATGCAGGTGAGGGGTGAGGGCGCGGGAGGCCGCGCGGGCGGCGGCCTTACCTCTCCGGCGTCACTGGCGGCCGCCCCGCATGGGCACCGGCAGGGCGCGGGCTCCTGAGCCCGGAGCTGCTGCCGCTCGCCGGCTGCTCTGCGCTGTGACGGCGGCGCCGCGTGACGGGCTGCGCGCCCCCGGCCCGGCCCGCCCCGCGCCCCTCCCGAGGCGCTGGTTGGCTGCGCGCGGCGCCCGAGCTCCAGCCGCCAGCTGGTTTGTCGCGCGGGGAGAGGGACGGGCGACGCGGCCGCCGCGGGGACGGGGCTGGGGACGGAGGGGGCCAGGGCCGGGCCGTGACGTCACCGCTGACACCGCGGCGGGCCCCGCGGAGGGTGGGGGGCGGACACCGGCTCGGCTCGGACGCGCCGTCCCCGGTCCCGGCGCGCCCCTGAGACCTCGCGGGGGAGGGACCCGGAGCGCCCCGTCCCGAAGCCCCTGAGGCCCCTGACCTTGCCCGCGGACCCCTCGCCGGGCCTCCCCCGCCCCGGCCCCTTTCCAGTGAAATCGTAAAACGTCCACCTGCCCCCGCCCGGAGCCCGCGACAGACGCATCGTGGGGGGCGGGCGGGGGGAGGGATGCTGGCTCCGGGTGTAACAGGTGCGCCGTGAAATCGCATCTTGCGTCGGGCCCGGGCCCCAGAGGAAGAGCAGCGGTGGCCGAGCCCCGCTCCGGCCTCGCGGGATGATGCAACCCGCCGCCTCGCCTCCGCCACGGCCCGTGGGACCCCCGCCCGCCTCTCGCCCCACCTCTCCAGGCCCCCATTGTCCTCACCCGGGCCTGTCCAGCTTAACTCCTCTGGACCCCCAGGTCACAAGCCGCTCGGGGACCACCGCGGCAAACCCCAGCCTGCGTCACCCGCCCCCAGCCGCGCTGCGTTCGCGGTTCCAGGGGCTGACTGGCATCTCCGTGCGCGCCACCGCCCTCGTCCACCGCCCCAGGGCTGGGCACCTTCCACAAAGCCTCTGGGCGGCTCGTCCACGGGGACCTCCCCGCACTACGGTGCGGGGGTGCACGGACCTCGGGCCACCCTGAACCTCAGGGCCAGGTCCCCCCCAGCCCAGCCCCTGCCATGGAGCCCCTGCCATGGAGCCCCTGCCATGGGCGTCCTGGCTAAGCTTCCCTGGCGCCCAGCAGGGGCCTGCGCTGCCCTAGCGGCCCCTCCGTTAACCATTTCATCCACACGCCAGGGAGAGCCGGCTTCGCCTCAGTCGCCACAGCTGTAGGCCAGCGCCTTGCAGGTGCACAGCCACGGGCCCCCACTCCCAGCCCCAGCCCCGCCGAAACCAGCTAGGCAGCTCCTCCTCTTCGCTGTTTCCTGGAACCATTGGCGTGAGAGAGAAATCAATTGTTCTTCCTAACGTGGTAGAAACAGTAAAACCATCTGGGCTTCTGGGGCCGGGGTCTTTATCACCTCCGTCTTCCTCATGCTTTTTAGTCTGGCAGGTTCTCTATTTCTTGAGGCAATTGACATTTTTCTAGGAATTAATCTATTTCACATTAATATTTAAATGAGTAGCATATCTTTTTTATATATCTATAGTTTCTGTGCTTGTTTCCTTATAGTCTGCTTTTTTTTTTTTTTTTTAAGATGGGGTCTTGCTCTGTCTCTCAAGTTGGAGTGAGTGGTGCCATCTTGGCTCACTGCAGCCTCAACCTCCCCAGCTCAAGCCATCCTCCCACCTCAGCCTCCCTAGTAGCTGGAACTATGGGTGTGTAGCACCACGCCCAGCTTATTTTTGCATTTTCAGTAGAGACAGGACTTTGTTGTGTTGCCCGGGCTGGTCTTACTCCTGAGCTCAAGCCACCCGCCTGCCTCGGCCTCCCGCAGTGCCGGGATGATGGGAGTGCACTTGGCCTGCATTTTGTTGTTTGCATTTTTCTCTTATAATATTTTTAAATATTTTCAGAGGTCCAGCTTACTTCTGGTAAACGTCTTTCCCGTGATTTCATTTGCTTCTGCCCTTCTGTCTTCTTTCCTTCCTTTGTGGCTCTTTGGATTCCATCTGCTCCTCTGTCTTGAACCAAGTGCTTAGCTCCTTTTTAAGCCTTCCGATTTTCCAATAGATCTACTGTATTAAAAGCTACAAAACCCCTTCTACAGGACTGCCTTGGCTGAATCTCACAAATTTGGACATAAAATGTTTTCATTATCATTCAGATCTAATATGTTCTACTGTCCCTGATGATCGCCTTTTAAACCCAGGATTATTTAATAACGTTATTTACTTTTCAATAGCGTTTCTTTCATTATAACCTTTTGTTACCAGGTTCTAATTTAATTGCATTATTGTGAGAGAACAAGTCTGTATTCAGTCAAGGTCCTGGCAGCAAGCAGATGGCACACTCAAATTGGGTAATTTGAGAAGTGCTCGATAAAGAGACTGTCAACAAAGGTGTGGGCAGGAGGTCAGGGAGCCCCAAGGGCTTGGTGGTACTGCAGCCTTACCGCCTGTGGGGAGTGGGGTGGGCAGAAGCAGAGGCTGGGGGAGGGGGTGCAGCCAGCCACAGCTTCCTAGGGGGAGAGCCAGGGCAGCAAACCCTGGACCTCAGGCTCCCTCCGCCCCTGATCCGGCAGTGCTTTCGCTGAACCCCAGGGGAAGCTGGAGGGCGGGGCACCCAAGGAGTATGGTCCGTTTGGGGTGGTCTCCCAAAGAACGGGCAAAGGGAACTCAGAAGCACAAACAAGCTAGCAATCCGGTCTGCACGGCCTGTTCCTCCGGGATTCGCTGAGGCGTCTTTGGTCCTAACACGCAGCCTCATTTCATACGTGTTGTGTTCTCTGCTTGATGGGCAGAGAGTTCTGTATATTATGTAATGTTCAAAATTATTAACTGTTGACTCAGTAAGGTGAGATCCCAGAAAGAAAAGTTTTTTAAGGTTACTAATTGTATTGATCAGGATTTGGAGATTTCTGCTAATTTTTGTCAGTGTGAGCTATGATTATTATTTTTAAAAATCTCCAGTGAGCATTGTGAAAATATCTGCTTCTCCCCGCAATTCTGGCACATGTTGCTTGCTGTGTATTGAGGCCATATTTTTAGATGCTGGAAGGATTCTGATAGGCATGCCTTATCATTCTGTGGCTCCTTGCACCCGGATGCCTGTGTGCCCTTCCTTGTCTGGTGTTTGGAGTTTTTTTTTAATTTTTGCTTAAATTTCAATGTCATATGTTCACATGTCGATCCAGTTTTCTTTGGTTCATATTTGCCTGCTATGTCTTTTGCCAACTTTTTAATTTTAAGCTTTTTGTATCTTTTTAAAGCATATCTCTTTTAGGCAACCCATTGTTGAAATTTTTTAATCTAATCTGTTTCTGCCTCTTAATTGGAATTTAAGCCATTTACATTTATAGCAATTACTGTTACATCAAGACTAAACTTTGCTGCCTGTTCCCTGACTGCTCCTCGTCAAAGACAGAGTCTGAGATGCCAGTGCTGGCCCCTCTGTCCCCTGCAAGACCCCGGCAATGGGGAGCTTTGTCAGGGACACCCAGCAGCTTGGCCAAAAGCTTCTGGGAAGGGGACTGCAGTCTGAGACTCTTCCTACCCAAGCCCCTTCCCTCTCTGTCTCTTTTGCAGGCTCAGACCTGCCTCTGGGTCTGAAGCTCCGTGCCTGCACCTGCCCCTCTCCTCTGTCCTACATGGGCTTACTCCCAATCGCCCCTCCTCTAATGCCATAGAGACATGGACTGACATGCATCCCCAGGGAGCATGCCTTACTCTCCAGCTGGCCATATTCCTTGGGCGTAGAGTGACTCTGGCCCGGGACCACCCAGTGGTGTTGCGACAGCAGCTGCTCTACTGGCGGCCTGCAGTGGGAGGCACAGAAGCCAGGCGGGTGCAGGGAAGGCCCTGAGTGACAGGCTTCTTCCTGAAACCCATCCCCAGTCCTTGCCGCCTCCCTCCCCAGAGCCCACAGAGGAGGAGGCGCTTCCTCAGCTGTGCCGCATCAGCCCGTGGGCATCGCGGGCATCGGTGAGAAGGCTCTCTGGGCAGCTCCCCGTGGTCACCAGTGCCGTCCCGCCCAGGAGGATCTTACAGCTCCGTAACAGCCCCCGTGATGGCTTCCCCATGGTCCAGGCCATCCCAAGGTGGGCAGGAGAGCAGGACTAAACCGTGCGTCTCCCGTCGGGCCCCTGCCCTGGCTGCAGCCTCCGCCCACTTCACAGACCTCGTCTACTTTGCCACTGGATCCTTCACACAGGCCCAGTGACAGAACGTGGGGACCTGATGCAAAATGAGACCAAGCTGCCTCGTTCAAAAGCCTGGCAACGTGCAGTTACAGGTGCTGAAGACATAACCCTCTTCCCCGTTCCCCAGGCGCCCCTGACTAGCCACGGTGTTCACTGCTCTTTAATGCCATCCTCAGTAAAGAAAAATGAAAATGCTCAATTGCTAGGGTGAATTTCTATGGTAGAATGCCAGTTTTAAACGCAGATAGAAGAGCTTTCACCTCGGACACCGAATCACTGAAATCATGCAGCTCCTATGTCCCAGTTCATCTGTGTGTGTCTTCTGTTCTTACCAGAACAATGGGAACCACGCACGACACTCACTCACCCGCTTCTATGTCGCTTCCTGATGCTGGCACCAACACGCTCTGCCTTCTGCTTGCTGACGAGGAGGGAGAGATGAAAGGAGAACGCTGGGTCTTCCGGTCTTCCCTCTCCTTCCATGCCACCGTTTCAGTGTCAGTGCTCGGCCAATACAGGAAAGTCAAATGACTAAGAAAAGATACGACGGGGGCCCCAGGTCCTTCGTGTTCCTTAGACCGCCACGGCCCCCTTCTGTATTTGGAACAAGTTCTGGTCCAAATGTGAAGCGTGGCCTTTCTGGGTTGCCTCGTGCCACGCCCACTGGGCTGCAGGCATGACCCGCTCTAGCTGGCACTTGCGTGAGTCTTGCTGAACTCCACGCCATGGCACTGTGAACGCCAGAACTGGACGGAGCTGCAGGAGCGGGCAGAGGCTTGTGCGTCTCCTCTGCGCCTGCCTCACCATCCCGTCGGCACCACAAAACACAAAAGATGAAATTATTAAGGATCTCGGGCCAGCGACAGCAGAGCATTAAGCCCAGAGAGCGGGGCCACCTGCTCCGACGCAGCTCCCAGACCCAGTGGCGGAGGCTGCCAGTTTCATCTCTTTCCGTTCCCCCTTCCCTCCCTCCCTGTCTCTGCCTCTCGTTCTCTCTCTCTCTCCCCCCACCTTCTCCTTCACCCCCCTCCTCTTCCTCCTTTTCCTTCTTCTTTAAATCTCGTTGTTTTTCTTTGAGCACTTGATCATTTTTCAACTTCTAAACAGAAAAAGTCAGGCAGATCGGCATGTGAAAGGCTCTGGGGCTTGCCTCTGCTCTCCCCGCTCAGTTACTGCTTCCTGAGGTCAGAGTTCAGGGACGCAGGACGGGAGCAACACTGCGAGCCCCACCCTCCAATCGACGAGATCAAGACATTGTCACATTAGCGCCCCCACAACTGGGCTGAGGACCCACCCCCACTGCCCTCTCTGCACCCACTCCGAGGCTGCAGGCTGTGCAGGTGGCCAAGGGTAGCGTGGCAAGTCCAGGAATGCTGGGCACCCCGGAGCAGGCTCTGCCCACCCCCAAACAGATCACTAACGTGGAAGGAGTTTTCAAAGAGCGGCCACCTGGTAGGCCTGGGTCCGGGTAATTTCTCATTGTTTCAAACTGAAGAAATCTAGACTGCTGTCATATTACGTAAAGTGACCCACAGCTACGAAAAGGAGGAGATGGATGAAATTGCTTTTGTGAAGCCAGCATAACACTGATGCCAAAACAGGGGGAGAGATCCCGAAGAGGAAACCCACGAAGCAATTTCACAGCAATACGAATACGAAAATTACGTAACACAACCAGATGGAAGTCAGCAGTACATTAGAACGGTCCTGGGCGGTGGCTAGATTCTTCTGGAGAATACAGCTGTGGCACAGTGGCAGGGATGGCACGAAGACAATCATCCATCTCAGGAAGTGACAAGATAAAAAGAAACCGGATGATTTTAGTAGATATTGAAAAGGCATTTGACCGGGAAGCTGGCTATTTCTAGTTAAACAGGAACAGCCACAGCATCTGGGGAAAGACGGCGTCTGCCTTCGCTTGGGGAGGGAGTGGCTGTGCAGGGTCGCGGGTAAAGAGCCCAGCCCAGGGCAGCAGGTGGCTTCACGCCCGTCAGTTGCATGACTCTGGGCAAGTTCACGAGCCCCCTGTGCCCGTGACCTCTTCTGCAGGACACAGGAATAAGAGCTGTACCAACCCCATACAGCAGTGCTGAGGATTCGGTGAACGGACATGTAAAACGCGGAGACCAGGGCCGGCCACACCACAAGCCCGACATAAAGGAGAGCTGGCCTGGTGAAACGACAGAGAAAGCCTCATTGCAATGAAGGATGTGCAGTCTCACCTCCATTTCATTTACAAGTATCCGCCCGTGCAATTAAAAAACACGTGAGTGAACATGTATTTGGCCTCTGCCCTCAGTTTCCCCTACTGCGCTCCTAAAGTGCTTGTAACGTCCTAAGCGCAGGGGGCTAGGACCATCCTTTGTTCTAATATTTGCTTCCTAGACCAAATACTTGGTTCTGGGACCTCAGGTCGTGACATAGGGCTCCTAAATCCCTTGGGCTTTCCTGGGGGACAGGAGCGTCTTTTGTTCTAATGGAGTGACTCTTGGTGGGTTCCTGGATAGCTTCAGGATGGGGGCTGGTCACCGGAAAGATTAAGCCATAAGTTAAATCTCGGAACTTTCAGTCCCACCCCCTCACCCTCTGGCGACTGAGCAGCGGGTCAGGCTGTGTGATGAAGGGCCATGGTCCAGACGCTGCTGTCCTCCCTCCATTTGTGTTGGAGCTTCATCCCCAGTGTGACAGCATCAAGAGGCGGGGCCCTTAGCAGGTGACCGAGTCACGAGGATGGCGCTCTCACACGCAGAATTAGTGCCCTTGTTAAAGAGCTTCAGGAGCCCCTTCTGCCCTCTGCCAGGGGAGGGCCCTCATCGGACGCCATCTCTGCCGGTGCCTTGATCCTGGACTTCCAGCCTCCAGAATGATGAGCAATCAATTTCTGTTGTGTATCAATTATCCCATCTGAGGTGTTCTGTTTTAGCAGCCAGAACAGACTAGCGCAGGAAGTCTTCATAAAAATCCCTGAAGGACAGGGTTTGCATAGCTTTTGGGCTGGTGCACACACCCGTGTGTCCCATAGGGTGTCCCCTATGGCGGTGCTGGGGCGCTGGATCCGAGAAGTACAGAGACAGGACACAGAAGGACTGGGAAAGACAGCCGGGCTCGGGGGCCACGCCACTTACAGGCAGGGACAGGCCAGGCCCGAATGTCCAGAAGCCTCTGCATTTATTAGGCATAGGTAGCGGGGAGGGGTAGTGAGTGAGGCCACCTTTAAGCACAAGACAGGGTCACGACATTCATGTGGTGATAAGCGAGGGGTCCACCCCATTAGGTCCCTGAGGCAAGGAGGTGGGCAGTGCTCAGTGAGGGGTCCACCCCATTAGGTCACCTAAGCCAGGAGGTGGGCAGTGCTCAGCGAGGGGTCCACCCCCATTAGGTCACCTGAGCTAGGAGGTGGGCCCTGCACAGTGAAGAGGTGCAGCCTGCAATATCTCTTGTCTAGGGGCAGGCTACTCCTAAGGGATTCTACAGGAGGATGCTTTGAGCGGCGACAGAGCTGACCAGGTCTACAGCCACCTGCTGGCGGCTTCCAGTGATTTCTACATGAGGACGCTCTGAGCAGCGCAGTAGCTAGAGAGCTGACAAGTTATATGGCCACCAAGGCGCAGTTATACTGGAGGGGTTTTAAGCCCCCGGACGCTGGCGAGAGTGCCGGTCTGAGGCTAGCCTTCCACAAGAACTGGAGCAAGGTCCTACAACTCCTTTATCAGGAGGAGTGGCTCTTACTCCAAGCCTGCCACACAGCGGGTATCTTTACGATACTGAACACTGCCGTCTGGGCCAAAGACTCTTGTCCTGGTATGACTGTTTTACCTTAAAGCATGCTCTGCACCGTGTCTGCTCCAGACATTCCTCCAACTATAGGCAAGATATGCTTATATATGTGTAGCTGTTTATCCCTTAATTCATGCTCTGCACCGTGTCTGCTCTAGGCATTCCTCAGACTGTGAACTAAGACATAATTTTATATATATATAGGGAAATAACTGAGAAGTAAGATATTCTTCAGGCACTAATTCTATAAACTAATATAAGGTTATATATAAAGGATTATATAAAGGAAATGACTGTGTAGTAACACTATAAACTGAGATATTCTTCAGACACTAATTGTGCCGGGATCTGCTTAGCGCTCCTCCCTCGGCGCCCAGATGGGGGTTACCCACAGCCTGTGTCCCTCTCCAGGTGGCCGTTCACCTGTGTCCCTTACAGGTCCTCTGTCATCATCCAGTACCTGCAAGCGTTTCTCTGAATTCTGTGGCCTGTCAGGAAATTGCTGAGCCTGAGGAGAGGGTCCTGAAGCCTCTGATTTGTAGCCAAGTTGAAAACAAGTGTGGGTAACCTGGGACCCACTACTTACTTACTTTCTTTCATTCTTTCTTTCTTTCTTTCTTTCTTTCTTTTTTTTTGAGGCAGAGTTTCGCTCTTGCTGCTGAGGCTGGAGTGCAATGGCACAATCTCGGCTCACCGCAACCTCTGCCTCCCAGATTCAAGTGGTTCTCCTGCCTCAGCCTCCTGAGTAGCTGGGATTACAGCATGCACCACCATGCCCGGCTAATTCTGCATTTTTAGTAGAGACGGGGTTTCACCCCGTGTGCGTCAGGCTGGTCTCGAACTCCCGACCTCAGGTGATACGCCTGCCTCAGCCTCCCAAAGTGCTGGGATGGCAGGTGTGAGCCACCATGTCTGGCCAGGACCCACTACCTTCAACAGGCGTCTGAAGTGGGGCAGTGTTGACAGGCAAAGTCCTTAACCGACGGGGTCTGCACTAGTTCCCGGTAATTAGTGTGATCACTAAATTGTAGGACACCCACCTAGTGTAAGAAGACTTGGATAACTGGATGATGTGGGGAAAATAACCATCACACTTGGTATCAGAAGTTCCAGTACAGGGAAGAAACAGCTGGTTTTTTCTATTTAAATAGAAGGTTAAAATATTGGAATGGAAGAAACAAAATTATTATTTGTAGATGATATCATCATCTATCTGGAAAACTGAAGGGATGAGTGACAAGCTATAGGGAACAATAAGTTAGGAGCTGGCATTATTAAAAAGTTTTAAAAAAAGGTAGATGTTGGCACGGACGTGGTAAAAGGGAATGCTTTACTCACGGCTGATGGGAACGCAAATCAGGACAACCGCTGTGGAAAACAGTACGGAGAATTCTCAGAGAGCAAAGTAGAACTAGAACTCAATCCAGCAATCCCAACACAGGGTGTCTACTCAAAGGAAAGTCATCACATAGCTTAAAAAAAACAAAACTACCAATATGCATGTTTATCACAGCACGAATCACAATTCCAAAGATAAGGAGCCAACGTACGTGCCTATCAGCTGATGAGAGGATGAAGAACGGATGGTAAGTATACACCACGGAATGGTTCTCAACCAGAAGATGAACGGATGGTAAGTATACACCACGGAATGGTTCTCAACCAGAAGATGAACGGATGGTATACACACACCACGGAATCGTTCTCAACCAGAAGATGAACTGATGGTATACACACACCACGGAATCGTTCTCAGCCAGAAGATGAACGGGTGGTAAGTATACACCACGGAATGGTTCTCAACCAGAAGATGAACGGATGGTAAGTATACACCACGGAATCGTTCTCAGCCAGAAGATGAACGGGTGGTATACACACACCACGGAATCGTTCTCAACCAGAAGATGAACGGATGGTATACACACACCACAGAATCATTCTCAACCAGAAGATGAACGGATGGTAAGTATACACCACGGAATCGTTCTCAGCCAGAAGATGAACGGGTGGTATACACACACCACGGAATCGTTCTCAACCAGAAGATGAACGGATGGTATACACACACCACAGAATCGTTCTCAACCAGAAGATGAATGGAATAATGTCTTTTGCAGCAGCTTGGATGGAACTGAGGCCATTTACCCAAGGGAAGTAACTCGGGAATGGAGAACCAGATACCGCATGTTCTCACTTATAAGCAGAAACTAAGCTCTGGGTACACGGAGGCATACCGAGTGCTGTAAAGGGCACTGGAGACCCGGAAGCGGGGAGGATGAGAGTGAGGCACGGGATGGAAAACCACATATTGGACACAATGTTCACTTTTCAGGTGAGGAGTTCAGTTAAAGCCCAGACTTCACCACTGTACAATTCAGCCATGTAACCAAAAACCACCTGTAGGTAAGGTACCATGGCTCACGCCTGTAATCCCAGCACTCTGGGAGGCCGAGGTGGGTGGATCACCTGAGGTCAGGAGTTCAAGACCAGCCTGGACAACATGGTGAAACCCCGACTCTACAAAAACACAAAACTTAGCCAGACATAATGGCAGGTGCCTGTGTTCCCAGCTACTCAGGAGGCTGAATAGGGAGACTCCCTTGAACCCAGGAGGCAGAGGTTGCAGTGAGCCAAGATGGCACCATTGCACTCCACCCTGGGTGACAGAGTGAGACTCTGTCTCAAACAAAACAAAAACCACTTGTACCCTTAAAGCTATAGAAAGATTTTTTAAGTTAGGAGCTGATAAGAAAAATTATCACCAAGAAGGCAACTGTTTCCACAAAAAACAAGGACCAGTTAGAACCTATTATGGAGGAGTCCAATCATTAATAGCAATCAAAAATTGCTAGAATATGTACATAAATAAAGAATACATAAAACAAAAATAAGAACAAACAGAATGCCAGAAAATAACAATAAACGCGCAGCTTTCTCACTCATAAGGAAATGATACAGAAAACTTCGAAACTCCACTGGAAAGCAGTAAGTTAGTGGGAACGCACAGCATCTTTTTGGAAGAGGCGATATTGTAGAAGAGCTAGTTTTCTCTAAATTAAAACTACACATTCCATGCAATTAAAATAGCAACAGCGGTTCACATGGAAACACCAACATGCAAGACTAATCAGGAAATATGTTAATAGGAAGACCGAGGAGAGTCGGCCCTTAGATACTAAAACATGTTACAAAATCTCATAATTAAAAAGATGCCAGTGTTGAAGAAGAAACAGATCAAAATTTTATGATAAAAGGTGTCCTTTCAAACAATTTTGGGGAATGGATCATTTAATAACTGGTGTCAGATACTGTAGGAAAATATACAGCTGGGTTCCCCACCTGACATGTGAGTGACATCAAGATAAATTCCTGATGGAATCAACATTAGTTTGTGAACACGAAACCTTAGGGGCTGGGGTGAGACGTGGTGGCCCTGCGCAGCGTCCCGGAGTGGAGAAGGAGGGGCACATCACCCGAGCCCTCTACAAAGACGAGGACTCCACAAAACCCCGGCATCTCTATGGCCCAACACCATAAGCCAAAGTGAAAAGCATTTCCACACTCAGGAAGATGCAGGGAATGGCCTGCCACTTAAGGAGCTCTGCAAACCGGCAGCAGGCAATCTGAGTGATGACCCCAGACACAGGCGGGCAGAGACTTCAAAGGGAGTTTACAGAAGGAAAAACAGAAAGAGAATGGGCCAACAGCAGGGGAAAACAGGGCCGCAGTTAAGGAAGTGCACAGCAAAACACTGGGGTTGTTTTTTGACCTATCAAATTAACCTATCAAATCAAAATGTCTGAGAACGTCCAGTGTGCCCAGGCCACGGGAAAATGAGCCCCTCTGTGCCATGGTGGTGGACGTCATGGTGCTGGACGTCGTGGTGATGGTGGAAGTCATGGCGGTGTCCAAGGCAGGTAGGGCAATGTTTCTGGTTAGCAGTTTGTCAAAATGCACCTGGGTTCACATGCTGCTACCCTCAATTCAGCAATGCCATGGCTAGAAATTTGCCTGTGGTGTATACACACACAAAACTTTGCCAACGTAAATAGGCAAGAATACTGACCACAACACGGATTTAAAAACGACGTAATTGGCGGGCACGGTGGCTCACGCCTGTAATCCCAGCACTTTGGGAGGCCTAGGCAGCTGGATCACCTGAGGTCAGGAGTTTGAGAGCAGCCTGACCAACAAGGTGAAACCCCATCTCTACTAAAAATACAAACAAATTAGCTGGGTGTGGTGGCGCGTGCCTGTAACTCAGCTACTAAGGAGGCTGAGCCAGGAGAATCGCTTGAACCCAGGAGGCAGAGTTTGCAGTGAGCCAAGATTGCGCCACTGCACTCCAGCCTGGGCAACAGAGTGAAACTCTGTCTAAAAAATAATAATAATAATAATAATAATCAAGGTATTCGCCCACTGGCACTGGCTAAATGGACTGGGGGATATACAGGAGTGATTTCTCCAAAGCTTCTAAAACGAAGGAGGTGTCAAAAGTATGTGGTGATGGGGAAGATGACGGGGGATTTGCTGTTAAATTGTTTAGAAGGGACACAGAAGAGTGAGCACAATGGAACCCCGTCGCCCCGTTTTTCTCACTGAAAAGAATCACAAGAAACTGTTGGCGGCCTTTGTGATGACTGGGGGTGACTCTCGGTGGGGGTTGTTGAGAAGGCATTCACTCCTTTCTTTTAAATATATCCTCTTTCTGTGTATATGGTTTGAATTTTTAAATATTATTCAGGTGTAACTTTGTATGCCAATGAGGTAAAGAGTGAGATGCATTCATATTTACCTTCTTTTTGTATCATTCTGAATCTACACTACTAATTAATTTACATTAAGGAAGACATTTTAAAATGCGATTAGAGATGTAGACTTCTAGATAAACCACTGTGGAAAGAATATTAGGTTAAATCACTTCAAATTACTGATGTCTACTTTTGACCTACAAATTTTAAATGGTCCCACCTAATAAAAATAAATTGTAGAAAAAATATATCCCAAAATTTAAAATCCAGAATCCAAGCTTTTCACACAGAAAAGAACGACTCCCAAGCGCCACACCGAGGCGGCTGCGGCCAGTCTGGGCGCCGGGGATGGAGGGGCTGTGACGTCCAAGCAGCAACCAGGCGGGGCTGGGTGGTCGGGGGCGCCCGGTGGGCAAGGGGGTCACCTGGGGTCAGCCCGGGGGGCTCTGTGGACACCAGGACGGCAGGTCAGGAAGACGCTGCCCCCCACCACGTTCCCCCTGGGGCCTGGGAAGCCTGGAAGGGCAGGGCCTGGAGGGGAGCTGGGTCCAGGCAGGGCGCGCACAGCAGACACGCCACGAGGGTGGGGTCGGGCCGGGAGCAGGAGCCAGGGGATGCCCTGACTGGCGCTGGAGAGCCATCCGCGGAATTCCAGAAGGCACGGAGAGGCACTGAAACAACACTCGAATACTGGCTTAGAATTTTCCAGGATTGCCTACAGACAGAAACGTTCACATTAGGAATCAAGAAGGGCCCCTACTGGGAAATAAAACCAAGTGCAGAGCCCCAGAGACAAAAGAGTGAAAAGACAGGTTATCTGAGAAGAGGTGAATTACGAAGTCCCAGGCCAAGGCGTGGGGCGGAACCGCAACAGCCCAGCCGTCCGGGAAGAAGCCGCCAGCAGCCTCCGCGGCGTTCCCTGGGGCCCCGCCGTAGGCCCCGCCCCGCCGGAGACTCCGCCCCCGATGCCCCGCCCCGCCGTAGGCCCCGCCCCGCCGGAGACTCCGCCCCCGATGCCCCGTCCCGCTGGAGACTCCTCCCCTGTGCCCCGCCACACTGGAGGCCCCGCCACGCTGGAGGCGCGCCCTGGTTGCCGTGGCAACCTCCTCCCTCCGCGCCGCACTGCCGGCTGCGCTGGCCTCTAGCGTAGCGCCGTTGCCACAGCAACGGCGGGCGGATCCCGCGGGGTGCACTGAACTAGGGCTCGCATCCTGCTGGGCTAGATGATGGCGGCCGGGAGCCTGCGGGTTGCGGGGAGAGCGGCTCGTGGGGTCCTGAGCCCGGACCCTGAAGTGTGGCCAAGCCGTAGGGGGCTCTGTGGCTCGCGCTGCACCGCAGTGGGGCTGGGGTTCAGCCACAGATTGAGTTGGAGGGCCCTTTGAGACCCAAAGCTGCATGTTACAAATAGGAAAACTGAGGCCAAGATGGAAGAACGCCGGGAGAGGAGCGAGGTCCCACCAAATCCTCCCAGCTTTGCTCAGATGGCTCCCAAGGGTGACCTGTGGACGGTGTTCCTGGCGTAGACCCTGGGTCCTGTTCCCGTAGAGCGCCCTGTCTGGCCGAGGCCCCGTCGCCCACCTGGTCCTCACAGATCCCCTCCAGGCGCCTGCGCAGCGGCACCGTTACAGGCCTTGCCCCTGCAGTCACGTCTTCAGTGCGGCTTGTGCAGCCTTCCCCTAAAACCGGAGAATCCCCATCCTCCAAAGCCCTGTGAGGATGCCTCTTCCCCCTCCTCCTCCTCCTCCATGCAGCCGTCCTGCCTTACAACAGCGTAGCGTGAAGGCCATAGCCTCTGAACTCATTTGTCTCGTCCATGCCAGTTCTGCTCTGTGCACTGCGGCCCTGAAAGTCTCGGGGCTAAGTGTACCGTGGGGACGCTGCAGTCCTCGGGTTTGGGGACGAGAAAGTCAATGAGACAACAGCAGTGAAGAAGTTGTCTGAGAACCGGCTGCTGGAAAGAAATCCTGGCTCTGTCCCTCACTAACTTTTGAGCCTGGGTGGTCATTCATCCCTTTGAGCCCCAGCTTCTCCGTTTGTGGGATGTGAAGTGATTACCCATCAATTTCATGGCATGTAAATTGTGTCCAGTGAACAGTGGGCGTTAGGGCACGTTGAGTGCTTACCCAGGCTGTGTCCACCCCGCCACAGTGGGTGGGAGCTGGCCTAGCTCATGGCCTGGGATGCAGCTCAGACTCTCCAGAGGTCCAAGAACCTCAGCAGTGGTGTCACCAGGTTTCCAGCATGCCCTGGGGCTGCAGCGATGGGGCGGAGACAGGACATCAGCCACTGGCCTGGGTCCAGGGAAAGAAGGCGCATCAGAGCCCCAGTCACGGCCCAGCTCTTGCAGTAAAGCTGGGGACCTGGGTGAGGAGCAGGCAGACCACACTGCAGCACAGGGGCAGCCAAGCAGAAGCTCAGACCTGGCCCACAGACACCTGCCCCGGCTCTCCCCAGTAACCGTGACCTTCCCCACCACCCCAGTCCCTAGACTCCTGCCCCGGCTCTCCCTCTTAACCCTGACCGACCCTCTTGACCATCCCGGCCCACAGACTCCTGCTCCGGCTCTCCCCAGTAACCCTGTCCCTCCCCACCATCCCAGCCCATAGACACTTGCCCTGGCTCTCCCCAGGACCCTGACCCTCCTTGCCAGCCACATCCGTGCCGTGGAATTTGCCAAATGCTTACTTTTGGTTTTGGGGTGTTTTTTTAAATGGCATCTCCTCATCCCCCAGGCTGGAGTGCAGTGGTGCAATCTCGGCTCACGGCAACCTCCACCTCCCAGGTTCAAGCGATTCTCCTGCCTCAGCCGCCCGAGTAGCTGGGATTACAGGCGCCCAGCTAATTTTTGTATTTTAGTAGAGACACCATTTCACCATGTTGTCCAGGCTGGTCTTGAACTCCTGATCTCAAGCAATCCGCCTGCCTCGATCTCCCGAAGTGCTGGGATTACAGGTGTGAGCCACCGTGCCTGGCCAAAGCGCTTGCTTCTGAGTAGCTGAACTTAGTTTACTTGCACCCACAGAGGGCACCGTTGTCGCCCCCATCTGGCAAATGAAGACAGCAAGGCTGAGAGGCTGAAAAGGCCCCTGAGGGTCAGAGGATGCTCTAGATTGGCTTGAGCCAAGTCTTTGGCAGAATACCCTCCCCCCAACTCCAGTAGCTTCTCTGGGGCCAGAGCCAAGGGCAAGGCAGTGCTTGGAAGATGGGGGGAAGCAGGTTCCCTGGTAGGAAGCCCCCAGCCTGGGCTTTCAGCAATGGAGGCAGAGGTCAGCCTCTCTCTGCACTAATGTTAACCTTCGGCGATGACCTCTTTCCCCACTCAAGCCCACGCCTCCCAGATCCTCATCATTCCTAAACAGCTTCCACCTAGCTCAGCCATGGAGGCTGGTGGGAACTTCCAACCCAGGGTTCTCACCCCGGCTGCAGATTCGAATCACCCTGCCGTATCCCCCAGAGATCCTGACTCCATTGTTCTCCATGAATTATAGGGGCTCCTAGTTAAGCGGGCCACGTGGCTCTGTGTGTCACTGGGCCCTGGGACCCCCGGTGTGGGCAGCCATCAACCAGAAGTCTTGGTTACGACGCACCTCTAGCCTGGTGGAGAATCAGACCGGCAGAGAAGGCGCAAAGCAGCGCCTCCTCCTCGCAGACTTCCAAATGCTCGCTCACAGGGACTGTTTTGGGTCCATCCGTTTTAGTGGACACGTGTTCTCAAAATCATGACTCCGTGCTTGGGGCTGGGGTCCAGGCCCCCTCCTCATTTTACGGATGGAGCAATTGAGGCTCAGAAGGGAGTGAGGACCAGGCTGCAGGACAGAGCTGCCAGATGAACTGCCCTTCCCATTTCTCTGCTGGAAGAACAGGGGTCCAGTCCCTATTTCTCCTTTTTCTCCTGAAAATCCAAATGTTTATAGAAGTCATAAAGAAATAAACATCCATACCTTTGCCCCAGGAAACAGGTCTGGTGAAGATGTTGACTGGAGATTCTTGAGGACTAAGCCTAAAACTGGGCCATCTCCTGGGAAGAGGGTGAGGAGGAGCCATGATGAATTGCACCAGCGTGGGATTTCTGAAGAGAGTCCGGCCAGTTTCTGACCCTGGGGCTGCTGCGGGTGACCCCGTGTCCAGGCCCAGCAAGACAGCCCTGCCTTGTGCCTCTGTGCCCGTGCCCCCTTTCACTCTGACAGTGCCTGGTTTGGACAGCAAATGACACAGGTGTCCCTCACACCGCAGGGAACCCCCAGACCTGGAGGTCTCGGTGCAGTGGACAGACAAGGAGGCCAAGCCTTGCTGTGTTTTTGGAGACACTTCGCACCACATTCTGTATTTATCCTCATTAGGTTTTGGACAGTTTGTTGAGGAGTGTGTGTGTGTGTGGGGGGGGGGGGTGTGTGTGGGGGGGGTGTTGGTGTGAGTGTGCGTGTGAGTGTGTGTGAGTGGGTTGTGTGCGTGTGTGATGTGTGTTAGTGTGTGTGAGTGGGTTCTGTGCGTGTGAGTGGGTGTGATGTGTGTGTGTGAGTGAGTTGTGTGCGTGTGAGTGTGTTGGTGTGCGTGTGCGTGTGTGTGTGATGTGTGCGTGTGTGAGAGTGGGTTGTGTGCGTGTGTGTGTGATGCGTGTTAGTGTGTGTGAGTGGGTTGTGTGCGTGTGAGTGTGTGTGATGTGTGAGTGTGTGTGAGTGGGTTGTGTGCGTATGCGTGTGTGTGTGATGTGTGTTAGTGTGTGTGAGTGGGTTGTGTGCGTGTGTGATGTGTGTGTGTGTGTACACACACGAGTGGGAAAGAAAGCGATGTCAAATGGAGACGCTGAGACCCTCAGAGCTCCAGTGGGTGGGGAGAGGTCAGGATATGAAGTCACGAGAGCCAGGGGCACCCAGCCCAGGAGACCCCCGATGCTGGGGACCCTCAGGAGTCCTGGCTATGTTAGCCTCGCCCCCTCGGCCCCTGCCCTGGGGATTTGGACTCTGCGGGGCTGGGAGGAGGCCCAGGCATCTGTCACTGCAGGATCACACCCCCATCCCTGCACAAACCCTAATTTCACATCAGAATCACTCCGAGGTAGGACCAGGGTCGTCACCCATTTCAGGAAGGAGTGAAATAACCAGCAGGAGCGCAGCTTTGTTGGGCCCTGGACTCAGAAGGTGGAGCCTGGTAGGGCCCAAGTGAACGGTCTCTGGGCTCTGGCCTGGGAGGCCCGCTGGGGAGCTGCGCAGCGTGGGCAGCTCTACCGGGATCTGCTTGCGGTGCACTGGGCAGCCGGGTGCTGAGTCAGTGTCTGGCCAGCAGCAACTGGGCTGGGGCCAGAGTCCATCACAGGCCAGCCGTGTCAGCAGGCAGCCCTGCCGGGAGATTCCTAGGGACCAGGACCAGAAGGAAGTGTTGGCTGTTGACATGGCAGTCCAGTCCCCTGCCCCCTCCACTTCTGCTTCTCCCAGTCCCTCCGGTTTCCCTCGTCTGTTTATCCAGACCCTAAACGGCCTGAGCTTCCTCTGCGTCCGGAGCTGCAGCGCGGCGGTAGGAAGAGCGGCCCCGCGGCATTGCCGCTGTGCTGTTTGCTGGGCCAGGTCACCCCTGCTGCCCACGCTTAGCTGAGTAGGAGGGGAAGCAAATTGGGTGCTCCCCAGCGCCTTGGGCCTGGATTCTGCTGTCAGCTACACACATGCAGGAGGCGGGGGATTGGAGGTTCTCTGGGGTCAGCATGTGGAGGACTTGACCAGTGCTGACGCTGGCGGGGATGGAACTGAGTAAGCTGCAGTCCTGCCCAGGTCCACCTGCCATCTTCCTGGTGACAGACACTTACACAAGTACTTACAGGGAAGCCAGGGACCTCGCGACACGGAGGTGCCGGGGTGTGCAGGGTGGACCTCTGCCCTGTGCAGACCCGCTCCTACTTCCCCAGCCTGTCCCTGTGTTCCGGGAGGTAGCCTCCCAGATTCTGTTCTCGTTCATCCCATAGGAGAGACTGCAGGGCTGGGCAGCAGGAGGAGCCGGTAAGGAGGGAGGGGCTGATCCTCCCGGCCCCCTTTTCAGATCACCCCAGCCAGGCTGCCCTCTTGCTAAAGGCTTCAGTTCCTGGATGGCACTGTCCAGTACTGGCAAAGACCCCATGCCACCCACATCTCCCTTGATGGGTCCCCGGCCCTGTCCACACCTGTGTAACAGCCTGTCACCAAGCTCTCCGCAGCTGTGCCCTGGAGCACAGCCACGAGTTTCCTGCCGGAACCCTCCCTGGCACCTGCGGGTTTTTCTCAAAAGCCGTGAGCACTGACGTAAGCAGGCAGAGAGCCCCTCAAAACACTGATAAACTATTCAAAGCAGCTGTACAAGGTATTGTTCTCTAGGCCTAAAGTGTGACGCCTTGGAAGTTAAAAAACTGACGCGGTTGAGTGAAGCAACATAACTGAAGTTACAGTGTCTCTAGAAGTGAATGAGAATGAGAACGCCTTCATCAAAACCAGGGGGTCAGCTGCTGTGCCGTGAGAGGGAAGCTCAAGCCCTAAAGGCTTTGACAAGAATTCAAGACAGGCTGGAAACGAGGGGCATGTTCAGCCTCAGAGTCCAGATCACGAACCACGGCACAGTTCAGCAGGGCGGGAGGAAGGGTTGAAGGCAAAACCCCAAATCACGAAATAGAAAATAAACAGAAATTACACTTAGAAAAAAAAGGATTGGTTCTTTGAAAATGACAAGACGATATAATTACAGAAACAAAATATTTAAAATTAAATACATATGAAAAATAGTGAAAATCTAAGTACCGTTGATAAGGCTGGGTGCAGAGTCGCACACCTGCAATCCTAGCACTTTGGGAGGCTGAGTGGGGCCGATTACCTGAGGTCAGAAGTTCGAGACCAGCCTGGCCAACATAGTGAAACCCTATCTCTACTAAAAATATAAAAATTAGCCAGGCGTGGTGGCACATACCTGTAATCCCAGCTACTCGGGAGGCTGAGGCAGGAGAATTGCTTGAACCCGGAAGGCAGAGTTGCAGTGAGCCAAGATCGTGCCATTGCACTCCAGCCTGGGCAGTGCAGTCTGTTATTCCAGCCTCCCTGTCCCTTTTCATCTGTTATTCAAGAGCCAGATTCTGTCAAAAAAAAAACACGGTGGATTATGAGAAGAAAATAAATGAAACAATCGAAGAGAAATTACTAGGGGAGTCTTACCTATCCTACGGCAAATCAGCCTGTCAACCCTGAGGCCGTAATAATTAAAACAACTCAGTCCTGGTGAGGGAACCCACACAGAGGGAAATGACAGAGGCAGCACGTGCTAAGGGCGGCCTTTCAAACCAATAAGGGAAAGAAAGGCTCAAGCTTCTCAGCCGCACCTGGGTGAGGCATCTCTGGGTAACCTAAGAACAGACACTCCAGAGCAGGCGAGTGACTCAATCAGCGAGAACCAGCCCTTCCCGGTGACTCACCCACATGGAGGCCCGTGGCCAGGGTCAGCTTTGTCTGATGGATGCGGGACGTGCTCGGCCGGCAGGGACCCGGGCGTGGCTGGAGACTGGAGGCCAGCTGAGCAGGAAAGCCAGGCCCTGCAGCGAAGCCTGATCAGAGGCGGCTCCCTGATCCCCAAACCTGCGTGCTGCAGCTGGATGCTGGTGACGCCATCCCTGACCGTGCAGGGCAGCCGTCCGCAGGGACAGCCGTGTGTGTACATATCGGATGAACATGCGGACGCCTCAGAGTCGGTCCTGAGCCAGAGGCCTCTCACTCACAGCAGAAGTTTGACGTTGGGTCTGCGCCTCGCTGCAGCGTGGCCTGGAGCTGCAGGCTGCCGCCGTTCCCGGGCCTCTGCAGTGGCCTCACAGGGCTCTCGGAGGAAGTCGCTGAGGGTTGAGCTGGACACAGCTCCTGATCT
Source organism: Aotus nancymaae (assembly GCF_030222135.1). Lineage (NCBI taxonomy): Eukaryota > Metazoa > Chordata > Mammalia > Primates > Aotidae > Aotus > Aotus nancymaae. Next base: position 5,890,944 of record NW_026988444.1, read on the forward strand.
CAGGGCCTCTGCCTCCTTGTCTCATCAGAGGTTCTCAGAGGCTGCCAGGCACCTGGGGCACCTGGCCTGGCCACTGTGCCGGCAAACGTGTCCCGGAGTTCCTGGGGCTCATCCTGAGTTGGAGCTGCTGGTCAGCATGAGCTCCAGTGTCCTGCACTGTGACGGGGAGTGTGGCTGCTGGAAGAAAGGAGGCACCGCCCCCACAGAGCTGCCCTCTCCCTCTCCGCCGTCCCCTTCTGTGGCCCCAGCTCCTGGTGCACTCGCCAGACAGTGATTTTTCCTGAAGCCCACACTGACAGCCCCGCCCTGGTCAGGAGGGGGCACACCTGGTCCAGCTCCCAGGTAGTACCTACTCGATGCTAGCTGTGTGGCTCTGGGCAGGGCTCCCTCTCTCCAGCCTGTTTCCCCATCTGTAAACTGGGGAGTCTTTTAGAGCCCGCGCTCTCTGATGGCCCCTCTGCCACTCAGGCTCCATCAAAGGGTCTGCGGTCCTGCTTCCACCCAAGGCAGCACAGCACGCAGGGACTTAGCTCGGACTCCAGGCCGGAAGATGGCCTGCAGGAACACAGCCTGCGGCGGGAGCGCTGAGATGAAAGCTTTCCTTAGATCCTGGCAGAAGGGAGTCGACCTTGGAGGAAGGAGTTTGGGGATCAGTTCCCTTTTCACGTGTTATTCAAGAGGACGTGTGGGGAGCTAGGAGGCCGGTCCGGATGCTGCCAACGCCAGCACTGTGTGCAAAGCTGCCTCTGGGAGCGAACGTGGAGCTCCGTGTCCATGAGCATCTCTTCTCAGGCAAATTCTGTCTCTCCCCAGCCCAGGTGCAGTCACTGGGCCACGACTGGAGAAACTGACAGGGGAGGTGCGGAGGAGGCGTCCTGGCAACAGCAGGGCAGTCATGACCCATGGAGGACACCCTGTGTGACCCTGACGGGAGCTGCAGAGACCCTGCACAGCGAGCTCCCTGGGCTGGTCAGCGGGGGACAAGGATCCAGCAACGCATGGCCTGAGCTCACAGGTCTGGAGGGCTCCACACAGCCTCCCCAGTGCCATCTGCTGGGAAAAAGAAGTAGAACCCAGGATGCGTCTAAAAATGATAGGAAAGGTTAGCTGGGAGCTCCCCACAGGGCGAGTGTGCCTCAGGAGCCCGGCCCGGTCCACATGGGAGAGCCCGTTTCTGCCCAGGCCCGGGGCCCACAGAAGCGTGGCCTTTCCAGGAGGGTCTGGCTGTGGCTGGGTGGCCGACACGCCTCTTCTCAGGGTGCCTGGACATGCGCTCTGGTGGTAGGCCCCCTGGGCTGAGCACAGGGACCCCACCTCAATGCTGAAGCCCCGTCAGTGCAGCCGCACAGGTGACCGGGACCACGTGGCCCCATCTCCTCCGGGCAGCCTCCTGGCTGCTCTCCTCCCTTTCCAGGAGGTGCCCATAGGCAGGTCACTCACTGTCCCGAGCCTCTGTTTCCTCATCTGTAAACAGAAATAATGGAATTTCCTCAAGGGGCTGCATGGACTGGCTGAGTTCTGTAACGGGCGGGACAGCATGCGGATGGCTCAGTCACATGACTCCCTGGGCTGCTAGGAGGGACAGGAATCCAGCTTCCCAGCAGGCCTTCTGGTTTCGGCCCTCCCCTGATGGGGAGAGGTCAGCAGGAGGCCCATGACCTCAGAACACCTCTCCACCCAGAGGTACCAGGTCTGGGGGCAGCCCAGGAGGGGACAGAACATTCCTAGGGCCCCGAGGGCCACCAGGGGAAGGGCTGGGCTGGGCTGGGCTTTGGGGAAAGGAACCTGGGGCTCTGTTCTGAAGAAGGTGTTGGATGCCGGAGTTCTAAATTTCTCTTCAAAGCATCCACAGGTCAGTATGTTCAGTTCTTTGTCTTCCATTTTAAAGTTTAATGTCCTTGTAGTTTCAGTAAACAGCTTTTACACGCGTTCTAATCAGTAGTTTGCATTTGTTCCCCGCGTCACCTGCTCTGTCCTGACTCACCCCTCACCAGCATTGACCTGAGTCACCCCTGGTCACCTGCTCTGAGCTGAGTCACCTTTAGTTACCTGTTCCATAACCGGTTTTCCCACCAAACTGCTCACCCCGACACTCTGGCTCACACCTTTGCTCTCTTTAAAACACCCAGTTGGAATTCACTTAGACCGTGTGGTCCAACCCTAGCCAATCGGGGAATGACACAGCAGCAGGGACGACCTCCATCGCGGATAAGAACCCGTTCCGCTCCCCTGTTCAGGGGGTGCTTGCCAGTGCTCCATCCATGAGACACACCCTTCTACAGAAGCAAATGGCCTTGCTGAGAAACTTTATATTCAAGTGCTATTTCTTCTGCAGCATCAAAAATTTACATATAACAAAGGGATGTCTCTTGCCCGGGGTAACCCTTCATAGAGCACTCTCTCCGGTCCCACAGGGAATTAGGTGAGGCCTTAGGCTTCAAGCCTAATGGGGCTGTAAGGGAGAAGGAAAACCTTCCCCTTTACCCTCTGAAGTTTCTCTGAAAAACATGAACTGACAGAAGGCAGATTAATAGGGGAAAAGGCATACAAATTTATTAACGTGCACAGGAGTCAGGGAAATAGAACTCAAAGAGGCCAGGCATGGTGGCTCATGCCTGTAATCCTAGCACTTTGCGGGGCTGAGGTGGGCAGATAGATGGCTTAAGCTCAGGAGCTTGAGACCAGCCTGGGTGAAACCCCATCTTTACCAAAAATATTAAAAAAAAAAAAAAATTAGCCAGGCTTGGTGGCACATGCCTGTGGTCCCAGGTACCTGGGAGGCTGAAGTGGGAGGATCACCTGAGCCTGGGCAGTGGAGGCTACAGTGAGCTTAGATGGCACCACTGCACTCCAGCCCAGGTGACAGAGCAAGACCCCATCTAAAAAAAAAAAAACTCAAGGAAAGGCAGGATAGTTGCTGTCTTTATACCACCTTAAGATTTGTGAGCCAAAAATTAAGTCCTAAGCCCATTCAACCGAGTAGACCCCCCTCTTGTCCAAGGACACTCCACTGAAGCCTGAAAAGCTGAATTCCCAGCCGCGATAGGAAGGGGGTCAGACATACCTCCTTATTCCCCTCCCTTTTGGGGTTCAGGCACAGCTGAGCAGCATTAGCCTTAACACACAGATCGTGAGACTGACAGAGCAGACTCTCTGTGGCAGTAAGACACCAAATTCCAAACAGACTTTGGTACAGCCTCACATGACAGATGGCAGACCCCAAATGAAATCAAAATATTTTACTCCAAACTATATTTCATTGACATATTTTGATATTGCCCCACAAAGACATCTTTTGTGGGGGATATTTGGATCTGTGGAGAATCTCCATTAATGTAGCCAGTCCTGTCTTTCTAGGCCTTTCCCAGATCTAAGGGAGATTAAATGAGAGTCTGACATTTTCAAAGTCTGAAAAGAGACATTCACCTTCTATTCTCTCTGAAGACTGTGGCCTGGGAGGCTTCATCTGCATAACAAGACTTATGGCCTCCACAACCCCCTTATCGGAACCCAAGCCTTTCTTTCTACTGACTTCAAGTCTTTAAACAAAATTTAGCTCTTTCAAACCAATTGTCAATCAGAAAATCTTTGAATCCATCTATGAGCTGTAAGTGCCCCAACTTGGAGATGTGCCAGATTGTAGGCAGAACCGATGTACGCCTTCCGTGTATTGATTTATGTCTTTGCCTGTAACTTCTGTCTCCCTAAAATGTATAAAATCAAGCAGTGACCCAACTGCCTGGGCACACTTTCTCAGGATCTCTTGGGTCTGTTCCCTGGGTCATGGTCACTCGTATTGACTCAGAAGAAAACTCTTTAAGTGTTTTACAAAGTTTGGTTTTTCTTTGAACAGGTTACAGAAAGAATGGAGTCTCGGGCCTAGCCAAAACCAGATCCCAGTGGCATGGCAGATTATGGGAGGGGGAGAAGAGGAGGCCAGGCTCGCCAGGTTATGGGACCTCACAGCCGGCAGATGGTCAATGCTTCCTTCAGCCTTCAAGGGCGACACACTGAATTTTAATAATCTCCAGGTCAAGGGTGAAACCAGGTGGAGATAATTGAATCATGGGAGCTGTTTCTGCCATGCTCGTCTCCTGATAGTGAGTAGGTTCTCATGAGATCTGATGGTTTTAGAAGGGGCTTCCCCCTTCATTTGGCATTCCTTCTCCTTCCTGCCATCATGTGAAGAAGAACATGTTTGCTTCCCCTTCTGCCACGATTGTAAGTTTCCTGAGGTCTCCCCAGCCCTGTGGAACTGCAAGCCAATTAAACCTCCTTCCTTTATAACTTACCTAGTCTCAGACAGTTCTTTAAAGCAGCATGGGAATGGACTATTGCCATAAATTCTTACCACAGAGAGTAGAGTGCTTCTACAGAGATACCCAAAAATGTGGAAGCAGCTTTGGAACTGGGTAACAGGCAGAGGTTGGAACCATTTGGAGGGCTCAGAAGAAGACAGGAAAATATGGGAATGTTTGGAACTTCCTAGAGACTTGGAGGGCTCAGAAGACAGAAAGTCATGGGAAAGTTTGGAATTTCCTAGAGACTTATTGAATGGCTTTGACCAAAATGCTGATAGTGATATGCACGATGAAGTCCAGGCTGAGGTGATCTCATATGGAGATGGGGAACTTGTTGGGAACCGGAATAGAGGTTACTCTTGCTATGCAAAGAGACTGCTGGCATTTTCACCCTGCCTTAGAGATGTATAGAACTTTGAACTTGAGAGAGATGATTTAGAGTATCTGCTGGGAGAAATTTCTAAGCGGCAAATGTTCAAGAGGAAGCAGAGCATAAAAGTTTGAAAAATTTGCAGCCTGATGATGCAATAGAAAAGAAATCCCCATTTTCTGAAGAGAAATTTAAGCTGGCTGCAGAAATTTGCATAAGTAACGAGGAGCTGAATTTAATCACCAAGACAATGAGGAAAATGTCTCCAGGGCATGTCAGAGAACTTCACAGCAGTCCCTTCATCACAGGCCCAGAGGCCTCCACAGCAGCCCCCTCCCATCACAGGCCCAGAGGCCTAGGAGGGAAAACTTGTTTTCTCGTCTGGGTCCAGGACCCTCTGCTGTGTGCAGCCTCGGAACGTAGTGCCCTTCGTCCCAGCTGCTCCAGCCATGGCTAAAAGGGGCTAACATACAGCTTAGGCTGTTGCTTCAGAGGGTGCAAGCCCCAAGCCTTGGGAGCTTCCACATGGTAACGGGCTTGTGGGTGCCCAGAAGTCAAGAATTGAGATTTGGGGCGCTTCAGCTAGATTTCAGTGGATGTAAGGAAATGCCGGGATGTCCAGGCAGACGTTTTCTACAGGGGCAAAACCCTCATAGAGAACCTCTACTAGGTCAGTGCAGAAGGGACTGTGGGATCAGAGCACCCACACAGAGTCCCCACTGAGCCACTGCCTAGTGTTGCTGTGAGAGGAAGGCCACCATCTTCCAGACTCCAGAATGGTAGATCCACCAACTTGCACTGTACGTCTTGAAAAGCTGCAGACACTCCATAGCCAGCCCATGAGGGCAGCCAGCTGGGAGGGTGCTGTACCCTGCAAAGCCAAGCCACAGGGGCAGAGCTGCCCAAGGCCATGGGGAACCACCCCTTGAATCAGCATGACCTGGATGTGAAACATGGAGCCAAAGGAGATCATTCTGGAACTTTAAGGTTTAATGACCGTCCTGCTGGATTTCAGACTTGCATGGGGCCTGTAGCCCCTTTGTTTTTGCCAATTTCTCCCTTTTGGAATGGGTGTATTTACCCAATACCTGTACCCCCATTGTCTCTAGGAAGTAACTAACATGCTTTTGATTTTACAGGCTCATAGGGAGAAGGGACTTGCCTTGTTTCACATGAGACTTTGGACATGGACTTTTGGGTTAATGCTGGAATGAGCTAGGACTTTGGGGGACTGTTGGAAGGGCACGATTATGTTTTGAAATGTGACGACGTGAGATTTGGGAGGGGCCGGGGTGGACTGACATGGCTTGGCTGTGTGTCCCCACCCAAATCTCACCTTGAATTGTAATAACCCCCACGTGTCAAGGGCAGAACCAGGTGGAGGTGATTGGATCGTGGGGGTGATTTCTGTCGTGTTGCTCTCGTGATAGCGAGCGAGTTCTCATGAGATCTGATGGTTTTAGGCTTCCTCCTTTACTTGGCACTCTTTCTCCTTCCTGCCTCCATGTGAAGAAAGACCTGTTTTCTCCCTCTTCTGCCATGATTGTAAGTTTCCTGAGGCCTCCCCAGCCCTGCAGAACTGACTCAATTACACTGAACTCAATTAAACCTCCTTCCTTTATAAATTACCCAGTCTCAGGCAGTTCTTTGTGGTAGCGTGAGAACAGGCTAATGCGCAGACTCTCAGCTTATCTTTCCTAAATGCAGACAAATGAGGGCCTCAGCAAAAGCCTGGCTGCACCAATGCAGGTTTTCTACACAGATGCAAATTTCCCCACAAAAGAGAGCTTTGCAGGGCTGCCTCCGTCTTCAGGCTCTCTGAACAGCCATCTCAAAATATGCCAAAGAAGTCTATTTGTGGGGGATAGAGGTTGGTTTCCTTCCTGGTGGAAGCTCAGATCCTGGGGGAGGGTGACCTCCAGTCCTGTCTCCTCCTCTCCCTCTCTGCTGCCCAGAAGCTCCTGGGACAGGGAGTCTGGACCCTGGCCAGGCAGCTGGGGCAGTGGGCAGCCTCACAGCCCTACAGAGCATACTGGCTGGGGCTGTGGCACAGCTGGCCTCCTGCCAGGAGCTGCCCGTGTGCCAAGCGCCATGTGCCAAACGCCATGGCCAATCCCTTCCCTTTCAACCCTAAACAAAGAGATTCAGAAAACAGAGTGAAATGCACAATTAACTTCAGCACAAAGCATGAGGACAGCCACCTGGGAGCACAGACTCCAAAGAGTGGGAGTCAGCGCTCCGAAGTTCTGAGCGCTATGTGTACAGATAAGGTTTTGGAAGCTAGCAGGTGATAGGGCTTGGCTGTGTCCCCACCCAAATCTCATCTTGAATTGTTCCCATAATCCCCATGTCATGGGAGGAATCTGGTGGGAGGTAACTGAATCATGGGAGCAGTTTCCCCCATCCTGTTCTCATGATCGCGAGTTCTCACGAGATCTGACGGTTTTATGAGGGGTCTTCCCCCTCACTCTGCACTCCTCTCCTGCCGCCATGTGAAGATGTTTGCTTCCCTTTCCACCATGATTGTACGTTTCCTGAGGCCAGGCTCCCAGATGATAGTAAGGAATTGTCATTTGTTGTTTTTAGTGTGACAATGCCATTGAGGCTGTGTGAAAAGGGCCCACGTGTTTAGGCGCACCGGAAGATCCGGGTGGAAGAACACATTGCCGGGGATTTGCTGTAAAAGTCTTCAGCAAAATTAAACAAGTAATATGGAGGGGTCCCGAGAAAAGCTGGCCGGGAGGAGGCTGCCGGCTGTTGAGGCCGGTGCTGGCGCCGGCAGGTTCGCTGTCCTCACGTCTGCGTCACTGGAAAACGTCCTCATTACTTACACAGAAGATACTTTCAAACGGGACTGCTGGGACGCATGCTTCAGTGGGAGGTCCCTCCTCCCTCACGAGGAGGTTCCGCTTCCTGCCCTGCAGAAGATTCACCTGGTTGCCCCAGGGCTAAGCCGGGCGAGGAACAAGAGGGCTCACCCCACAGACCTTACAGGGCTTCAGCCCAACCCACTGTCCTGAGGAGGAGGAGGCCGGGCAGGGACGGGGATTGGCCAAGGACACACTGCAGGGTGACGGCAGCGCCAGGCACTGAGCTCGTCGAGAAGGCCGAGAAGCAGCCCTGATGTGCAGGGCCCACGGCTGGCCAAGTGCCATCAGGAACTGGGCTGTGGAAGCCCCTGGGGACAGCCAGAAGGACAATCTAGGGGACTTCGGAGCAGCCCACTCAGTGGGGGAAGGGACAAGGGCAGGACCGGGGGCAGTGAAGGGCGGTGGGTGAAGCCCAGGGCAGGCCCAGCCAGGGAGGGTGGTCAGGCTGGTCTGGGGGCCTGAGCCCTGTGTGAGAAAGCCCCATCTGCTGCTTGTGGATAATGAACGGTGGCGGGTGGGGGTCACAGGGCCCTGGGAGCACCAAGGCTGGGCAGGGAGGTGAGGACAGCTGGGTTGCGGAAGGTGAGAGGCACACAGAGTCCACAGGCGTCTCCACTCAAGCCCCTGTCGGAGCCACTGCACACCTTCTGCGTCATGCGCGGGGAAGCAAGCCCACAAAGCCCTGCTGAAACCTGCCTGCCTCCTGACCGTCCTCCGGTCACGTCTGAACGCCTGGCCCCTGCTGCCGTCCCCCACCGCATGCACCCCACGTGCAGGCTGCTCCCACCCCAGGGGCCTCGGAGGCCGGGGACCGGTGGGTCCCTCCATGACTCGGCACCCTTCCCCTCACTGAGTTTCCTGCAAATCGGGAAGCCCCGACCGGCCCTGGCCTGCTGGTGAGGTCCCTTTCGGAGAGCCAGGTCACCTGTCACTGTCTCTCACTGTCCTCAGCCCTGTGGACTGCGCTGCGGGAGGTCACCGTGATGTCACCCAGACCGAGCACGGCCGTCAGGATTCCCAAGGCAGGGTCAGTGTCCAGCGGCTTCCCTGCGGCTGCAGGCCCAGGCGGGCTGTGGAGTCCATGCCCACACGCCGCAGGCTGAGCTTGCTCTGGGCAGGGACGGCAGAAGAGGCACGGGGCCTCTCTGGGCCTTTCTGCAGGTCCTCCTGCTCCACGTGCACCTCCCAGCTGTCACTTGCGCCATCAGGAAGAACAGGAACCCCGTGTGCCGTGTGTTGGGGCCGCAGTCGGCCACTGGGTGTCACTGTTTCCCCAGAGATCAGAGCGTTGTCCCCCACCAACCACCCACCAACCACCGCGCCTCCTCTCCGCAGTCCCTGGCTGGCAGCTCCTTGGCAGAGTGGTGACCTCTGACCCCAGACCTGCCCCCTCTGAGCCCTCCGGTCCTGGCTGCACGGGGACCTCCGCCCGCTGGGCTCCCTGCTCATGTGTATGTCAGGCCTGAGCTGCTGTGTCCAGGCCACTGATCTGGGCAGAGCCTCGTGGGGTCTTCCAGGGGCTGAGACGTTGGCCAGGACGCCACAGGGAGGATACTCAGGCCAAAAGCCTGCCCGCACTCCGGCGCTGCCCAGAGCTGTCCCCTCTCATGTGGGAACGGCTGATGTGTACCGAGTGCCTTGCACACGCACGCCTGCACGTTCCGCCTGCCGGTCCCTGTAATCGCCACCTTGCCAGGCATGGCAGGGCCACCTGCTTCTGGAGCAGCAGAGGACTGGACTTCCCAGCACACACACTGGGGAACGCAGGGCGGGGCTGTGAGGGGTGAAGCAGAAGCCGCGCGCGCCGGCTTGTAGATGGCCGTCTTCTCCCTGCGTTTCCACGCGGCCTCCCCCGTGTCTGTGTCCTAATCTCCTCTTCTTATAAAGACTCGGTCGGGTTGGATTAGGGCTCAGTCTAACAGCCTCTTTAAAGACGTTATCTCCAGATACGGTCACATCCTGAGGGACGGGAGGCGGACTTCAACACATGTATTTTGGATGGCACAATTCAGTTCAAAACACTGCCCAGCCCCAGCTGGCGCCTCCCTTCCTGGGCACACCCTCCGGGCTCTCCACGCTGTGATCTGCCCTTGCTGTAGGTAGAGTCCATCCTCCCGTGATTCCCCAGGGCTCTGGCATAAATCCAAATCCTCCCTGTGGCCTCCACACACGCTCTGGCCACCCTGCAGCCTCCCCCGGCCACACTGTCCTTGCTCTGGTCCTGGCTGCCCCCGCCCCTCCCACTGGGGGTCCTGCAGGTGCTGCCTGGCAGGCCTGGCCACTCTGGGCCCCACCTTCATGCCCAGATCAACCCTTCTCTCCAGGCAGATCTCGGCTCAGATGTGGCTTCTGCCAGAAAGCCTTCCTTCCCCTCCTGCTCACTCCCTGCAGCGGGCGCGGCCGCCTCTCCTCTGAGGTCCTACCGCGTGGTTGTTCGGGTCCCCGCTCCTGGGCCGGCACATTGGAGCAGTGAGCCTGTGTGTTTTCTCAGTTTTCTTCATGACCATTTATTCTCTTATGAGTGATCCAGAGAAGATCATCAATAAATGACGGTGAATAAACAAAAATATGAATTAATGAAGCAAAACCTCAGCACCCTCCCGGGACGGGAAAGGGAGGTTGTCAGCACACAGGGCTGTGACCGTGGCTCTACCCAAGAATCCACGGAGCTGACGGAAGCCACGTCACTGCCTGAGCTGGAAACAGGTGGCTGCACAGGCTTCCCAGGTTCCAGGCCGACGATTCTACAGGAGGACTCGCTGGCCTTCCACTTGTTACAAGGAAAGGACACACACACAGTCGGCCCGGGCAGGGCGCGGGGCGGAGCGTGGAGGAAACCCGTGTGAGCTTCCAGCGTCCTCTCCGGGTACAGCCCACGGGATGCCATTCCCCAGCACAGGGCAGGGCGCGGAGCGGAGCATGGAGGAAACCCGTGTGAGCTTCCAGCATCCTCTCCGGGTACAGCCCACGGGATGCCATTCCCCAGCACAGGGCAGGGCAGGGCGTGGGGCGGAGCGTGAAGGAAACCCGTGTGAGCTTCCAGCGTCCTCTCCGGGTACAGCCCACGGGACGCCATTCCCCAGCACAGGGCAGGGCACGGAGCGGAGCATGGAGGAAACCCGTGTGAGCTTCCAGCGTCCTCTCCGGGTGCAGCCCACAGGACGTGCCGTTCCCCAGCACCGTGTTATGGTGGCGCGTGTGACATGTCCCAACCAGGGAAGCCCTTCAGCGCCTCAGAGCCTCAGCGCCGGGACTGTTCCGGGGCTGGTCGTGCCGCACCCTCCCCCTGGCGTCCCTGCAGGTCCCAGAACCCTGGGAGGAAACCAGGTGCCCAGCAGAACCGCTTGTCTGCACAGACAGCTTAGGCATAGCGGCCCCTCGATCCACCAGGTGGTGGGGACCCCTGAAGTCCAGGAGGGAGCACCCGGCCTGCCTGTCACCCTTCCCTACACAAGGGTGATAAACTGCTCTCCTGGTGCCCAGCAGATCCAAAGAAAAGAGATTCGCCCTGGAAACGTCTTGGTAAAATGTTCCTAAGTCACTCCGATGCATACAGGTAGCCACGCTGCCCCTTTAAGCGCTATCAGATGACTTCAATCGTTTCTTTTTAAAATGTTGTGGAATAGTAGAGACTGATAAATCCACCAGGGCCAGACAGTGCACAGCACCAGTCGGTCCTTTCTGTTACTTCCACTGAGGCCCAGGAAAGTTCTGGTGTTTTTTCCATTCAAATATCAGTGTGTATTGAATGATTTCAGCTACACGGACAAAAATGTGGCAAAATAAATACGAGAAAGTGACACACGCCCACCGCTGTAAAAGTGGGCTCTGGCCGGGCGCAGTGGCTCACACCTGTAATCCCAGCATTCTGGGAGGCTGAGGCAGGTAGATCACAAGGTCAGGAGTTCGAGACCAGCCTGGCAAACATGGTGAAATGCAGTTTCTACTAAAAATACAAAATTAGCTGGGCATGGTGGTGTGCGCCTGTAGTCCCAGCTACCTGGGAGGCTGAGGCAGGAGAATTGCTGGAACTGGGGAGGCAGAGGTTGCAGGGAGCCGAGATTGAGCCACTGCACTCCAGCCTGGGCGACAGAGCAAGACACTGTCTCAAAAAAAAATAAATAAATAATGTGGGCTCATCTAAATAGAGGGTTTTAAGGCATTTAATTTTTTTAACAATGTATGTTGATGTTTTGAAAGTATTTACAATGAGCACACAATACTTTTACTGTTTTAAAAATCAGTTTGAAAAGTACACCTCAAGTGGGCATCGAATTGATTTTCCTGGGAAAATCCCTGAGACGGGCAAGGCCGCCAGCTTCTCATCGGCATCGGGGCTGAGCTGGTTTACACTGTAGTTTCCCGAGTGTTCTCTTGTCACCGAAACGCCAGGAGTCTGGTCTCGGTCCTGCCGCTCGCCACACGGAAAGCCGGTAAGAACGTTTTACCGGGAGCTGCAGACAAAGAGGTGGGAGACGCATCTCAAATCCACTGCGCTGTCAACAGAAACGAGAGGTTTACGTGGCAGAAATGTAACTGCATGCAGGAAGAGTGAGGAAGAGGAGCTGGCCAGGAGGAAGCAGGGGCCGGTCAGGCAGCCATGACGGGGAAGGCGCTGGCACCTCTTTGTCTAGATGCCATGACCTTTGAGTCTCTGTTCCCTCCTACTACCTGGGAGGGCTGAGGGCGTTTCCTGAGGAAACAACTCAGGTAAGACAAATGTAGCTTTCTCAAGTTTTAAGACTGGGAGAGCCAATTTCTCTGTTTATTCAAAAGAAACCAGAAACATCCGTCTATGGGACAACTGGGCGGGTTTCACTGTGGCAGGTTACACCCGCTGATGCTCATAAAATCCCTGAGATGCAGGCCAGCGTGGGTGTGGACATCCCCCTCCACGGGCAGAATTCCAGGTGGAGAGGCTCGTAAGTGGGTGCGGCCCACGCACAAAGGAAAACCCAGCTCGCTGAGACGCCTTTCTCCTCAACGGCATGTTCGTGCCAGCCTCTGTGGAATCACCATGTCCAGCGGGGCAGCTGGGGCTGGAGACCTCGCTGAGGGTCACACTCGGGACGGTGGAACCGGGCAGGGCTGGTGCCTTGCCCGCCACAAGGGGCTGTTTCTAAGTTTTTCTATGAAGAGTCGAGTGTTTTAAAAGTTTTCACAGGCACAGGCTGGGGCTGCCCGTGGGCACCTGCCTGCCTTCCTCCATGGCCACCCAGCCCCTGCCACCCAGCAGGCGGCCCCGGTGCACTGCGTGTTCCTGCCATGGTCTGAGCTCCACACAGCTCCCAGCTGTTCCTCAGAGTTTGTCCTCCTGCAGGTTGGTGTGGTGGAAGAAGCATTCCCACACGTGCGCACGTGCTGGATCAAAGTCTCAAAAGTCTTAGGAGGCTTCAGAGCGGAAAGAACAAGGAGATGGTGTGAAAGAGACACTGGCGACTCTCCGACGGGCTGGGCGCAGGCCGGTGACCAGCATGAAGCTGGAGGGCCCTGGGAGTCGGTGAGGACGGTGGATGTGCTGCGCTGCTTCCCGAGACTGCATCAGCAAATGACCTCGGGCTGTGTGATGTCAAACAGCAGAAGCCTTTTCTCTCTCATTTCTGAAAGCTGGAAGTCCAAAGTGAAGGTGCTGTCAGGGCCACGCTCTCTGAAGCCTCTGGGGGTGGGGGGGTCCTCCCTGGCCTCCTCTAGGTTCTGGTGGTCCCCGGCAGCCCCGGGGTCCTCGGTGCAGATGCACCGCCCTGCTGTCTCTGTGGCTACGTGACCTTCTCCTTGTGTGTCTGTCTCTGTGCCTGTGTTCAGCTGTCTCCTTTCTCAATAGGGACACCGTCACTGTCATGCGGGGAAGATTCCTGGCTTTGCTGAGGAAGGAATTCAGGTGGGAGCGCCGCAGCTCCGGGGAGGCGGTGGCAGATCCGGGGAGGTGGTGGCAGATCCGGGGAGGTGGTGGCAGATCCGGGGAGGCGGTGGCAGTGCTGCAGCTCCGGCAGAGCAGGGCACCCCCAAGCAGTGAGCCGCACGTGCGGGGCAGGGAGGTTGGCAGTCATATTTATACCCACTTTTAATGACATGCAAATGAAGGGGCAGGTTATTCAAAGTTGCTAGGAAATGGGTGGTAACTTCCGGTTGTTGGCATGGAAATGGGCCTTGGCTTCTGGGCACTGCCATGGCATTGCAGACTGTCCCGGTGCTGGCGGGGGTGTCTTGGCTGACGGGCAGTGAGGGTGGACAGAGGATGCCCTCCGTGCTGCTTGCTGCCTTCAGCCTGTCTTCAGTCCGGTCCGGAGAATGAGTCCCACTGGCCGCAACCTCATCTGGGCTCAGGCCCACGCTCACCCACTATGCCCTTCGCCTGATCACATCAGCAAAGAGCCTAGGACAAGGCCGCCTTCACAGGGTTAGGACTAGGACACACACATTCCGAGGGCTGCAATGCACCCCGAATCCACCGATCGCCGCTGCCATGTGTGGAGGGCGCCATTTCCCGGTGGAGCTCCCCCGTATCCAGAACGGTGGCCTCAAGAAGGCAGGGCAGGGCAGGGCAGGGGCGGCAGACGGGGCCAGCCCCCGCTGAGCCCGCGGCCACACCGGCCCAGACAGCCTCTTCGTCAGCTGTGCCACTTTCTGCTTTGGATTCTACAGTCACTTGGGAGAAGAGGGTGATAAGACTGTCCGGCATGGGGGTGCCGGGGGCCTCCAGGTTGGTGGGGGAAGGTGGGAGTCCCAGGAGTGAAGCCCAGAGACTCCAGCAGTGGGCAGCTGCCCTCTCCCCCAAGTCGCCACGGCCCCCGCTGCCCCAGTGTATGTCCCTGCCGTGCAGATGAGGACGTGGGTTCCAGTGGGACAAGCGGCTGCCAAGACCACACGGCTGAGGTGGCCCTACCTACCTGCCCTCCTCGGCCACCTCCAGGAAGGGGCCAGGCCTGTCCTGTCCAACCACACATGGGGTCTCTGCTCACATCTCTGTGGCACGGGCTTGGGAAGGTCTTGAGGGGTAGAGGATTCCTCTCCTCCAGGAACCCAGAGTGAATGCCAGGAGGGCAGTGCCGGATCCTACCCACCCCTGTCCCCACCCACCCACCAATGCCAAGAACTCACTACAGGCAGAGGGGCCTGGGGAAAGGAGCCCTGGAGGTCAGCTGGAAATCCCCCATGTCCTGGCTCCTGAGTCCTCCAGCATTTAGGGGGCTGTGCCCAGACTCCCAGGAAGCTGATCCACACGCCCTCACCCCCTGCCTGGGAGGACCCTCGGGCTGGCCGGAGTCACATGGGGAGGAGGCAGTGCATCAGGGCGGTCTTGGCCCAGGCGGGAGAGGCCGAGCCGGATTTCTCCACCATGACCCTGATGACCGTGATGACCTGTGGCCCCTGATACCTGCTCTGTCACCCCAGGAGAGAACTCTACCTCACAGATAAGAGGTCCAGGGCAGCCCTGCCTCCACATGGCTGGACTCCTGGCATCGCACACCAGCAGGCTGTTCTCACAGGACAGTTTTACGCCCAGTATGAGCAGGGATGCAGCCACAGGCTGAGCATGGCAGGGGCTGTTCCGGGGACGGGGTCACAGCACAGGCACGTGTGGCAGCCCTCACGGCACTCCAGACCCAGGCAGAGCGCTGGAACAGCTACCCCAGAACACGGCGTCTCATCACGAGCTACTCAATGGCGTCCGTTCTGCAGGCCCCTCACCTGCCAGAACCAACTCCTGCCATTCAGGCTGTGACCTGGAGGGGGCCTCTTGGGCTGGACACCCCCAGGCACCCGTGCATCTCAGGCACAGGCCCCCAGCCCAGGGTCCCGCCCCGCAGTTGAGGCAGTGGGTTTCACTCCGATCCTCCCCTTCCTTGGGACCCAGCTGCCGCCTGTGAAAGGGCAGATGCCCCAATGGCCACCTGCAGCCTGGATGTCCCGACAGGCTGGTTTCGTCGGGGTTCAATTAAACAGCGCGTGGTGGGTTTGCCCAGCAGGAGTGGCCAGAGCATCCCGTGACCAGCATGCCACACATCACCTCCCTAGAGCACCTAAGGGCGACGGGCTCGCCTAAGTGAGATGGGCTCCAGACCCAAAGAAACTGTTCGCATTATGTCATATCAATCATAACAAAACAAGTGAAATTTTTAGAAGAGACTCAGTTCTCGGCCTTGCATGTCAGGTGGCAGGCCAGCTGGTTCCTCTGGTGACATCATCTGGGGAACAAAGTCACCTCTGGGTCTGTCCTCCCCAGGAGGGCAAGGCAGGCCAGCCCCGGGTCCTGACCCGGACTTCACACCCCATCCCGGCCCCCTGGGCTGCTGGCCCAGGCCCACCCCAGACCCAGAAAGGCGGGTGACTGAGCGGGCGGTGCCCTCGCCTCTCATTTCACAGCTGCGAGAGGCCGCCCCCAGGGCGCTGCTGCTACCGGCCTTGGCTGGAACGGCCTGGTCCACCTGGCCAGGCGGCCCTTATCTCCTGGACTCCGGGGAGACAGAGGTCAGTTGCCTGCCCTGCGGTTCGCTGTCGTCAGTAGCTCCGAGGCTCCCAATAAGCTCTCAGCCTGAAGAAACACCTTCCCTGGGTGGTTACAACAGCTTCTCCTGGCCACCTCGACTCAGGACGAGGGAGCAACACCTTCTGTTCCGGAACAAAGCACGCAGGCCTCCCTGGCTTTCCGGGGGCTGCCCCACCCACCCTCTGCGACCCGTCGGCCACCCTGCGTCCAGACCCTCTCTGCCCTCGCACACGCCACGCCGGGCACACAGAACTGCATATAGGGGTTCCTGCCCCAGGGGGTGGGGGACAGGCAGTCAACAGATGATGTGACCCATGGGGCGAGTGGCCTGACGGCAGCTGAGGACACTGGACAGTCGGGATGACTCCCTGGGCTGCGAGGGGAGCTGAGCAGACAGAAGCAAGCACTCCCAGCAGAGACCAACACGCATCAAGGCACAGGCGCGTCGGTTTGCCTGGAGCAGGGGGAGTGTGCTTGGGGGAGGGCCAGAGGCAGAGCTGGAGAGGCCCCCTGAGCTGGCTGAGGACAGCAGACACCACCTGGTGACCATCAGGCTGGCCGTCCAGAGGCAAAGTTCCGTATTTGAGGAATTTAGAAGTAATTAGACTTCCCTATCATCTAAAGTCGGCACCTGGTTCCAGGCCTCCTTTCAACCTAAAATTTGTAAGTAACTAGAATTTCTCTACAGCTCTGGAATGCATGCATGCCGAAACTCAGCGTGCAGCCCTGGCCATCATTAAGGCACCAAAAAGTCTACAGATGTAGCCATTTATCTGCAAATCGCCCTTCAGCCCCTGCTGTGAGGTCCACAGATGCTCCTAAGGAAAACTCCCCACAGCACTCAGTCCCCTGGCTAAGGCAGCCGCTGCACTCCTTTTTTTTGAGACAGAGTCTCATTCTGTCACCCAGGCTGGAGTGCAATGCGTGATCTCAGCTCACTGCAACCTCCGCCTCCCAGGTTCAAGCGATTCTCCTGCCTCAGCCTCCTGAATAGCTGGGATTACAGCTGCCATGACGCCTGGCTAATTTTTGTATTTTTAGTAGAGATGGGGTTTCACCATGTTAATCAGGCTGGTCTCAAACTCCTCACCTCGTGATCTGCCCGCCTCAGCCTCCCAAAGTGCTGGAATTGCAGACGTGAGCCACTGCGCCTGGCCCAGCTTTCCTCTTTCAGACCCACACTGTCATTGGTAAATTCTTTTTTTTTTTGAGACAGAGTTTCACTCTTGTTACCCAGGCTGGAGTGCAATGGCTCGATCTCGGCTCACTGCAACCTCCGCCTCCTGGGTTCAAGCAATTCTCCTGCCTCAGCCTCCCGAGTAGCTGGGACTACAGGCGTGCGCCACCATGCCCAGTTAATTTTTGTATTTTTAGTAGAGACAGGTTTTCACCATGTTGACCAGGATGGTCTGGATCTCTTGACTTCATGATCCACCTGCCTTGGCTTCCCAAAGTGCTGGGATTACAGGCGTGAGCCACCGCGCCCGGCCGGTAAATTCTTCTTGCCAAGCCAAGAGTTGGCCACTTCCTGACGCTGAGGCTCTGACGCCTCGCCCGGCATCTTGGTGGTGCGTACGGGGACTTCACTGGGATTTCTCCCTTCTTTTCCCTCCCTGCTTCCCTTGATGGTCTGGTTCTTTACTCAGGAACTGATGGCACTGGCGGAGGCCACTCTTCAGTGGGATCCTGAAGCCCCAGAGCAGAGAGCTCTTTCCATCACTGCCCTCCGGGGTGAGGAATTAGCCAGGCTTCTGTTTTATTTTCGGGCCGAGGGCACTGTCTGGTGTGATCTGAAGTCCAAGACAAAAAAGCGGCCTTGCTACTGCTGGCGGGGTGGCAAGTCCGCCGTGACGGAACGCCCTGTAACCCAGATCCCCACTCCGCCCAGACGCCCCACTGTTTGCAGACCCACTTCCGAATTCCACCTCAGGCAGAACCGCACCCCAGGTTCCGGGGGAGTTCTCCTCCCGCTTAGGTCTGAGCTGACCACTCAAACACGGGCATACCTGGAGGAGTCATCCAGGCAAGAGCAGGCCCTCCAGCTGCGGTGGGCGCCCCCGAACAGAGTGAGCCAGAGGGGCAAGGTCCAAGTCCCTCGGGGACACCTCAGGAGTCTCGTACTCCCCGATCTAAGCCCAGCATGGGCCCAACTCATTCTTCAGTTCCATCCCACTCCCCCTTGGATCGCGTTCTTCAAAACTGGTCGAATTTTGACCCACAAACTCTGAAAAAGAAGCATATGGTTTTCTTTTGTAAGATATCTTGGGTTCAATATACGCTCCCCAGGAATTTATACTGGCCTCTGAACGGGACCTGGATTGGAATACTATTTTACAGATACACTTGTTTTGCCAGAGCCTCAGGAAGATTCAGGGGTCTCATGTGCTGAAGTCATTCTGGCTTTATCCCAAAACCCAAAATTACACAAAAATTGTCACATATGCTTCCAAGGAGCTTCCTCCCTCCCCAATTCTGATGTCCTAGATGACCTTCCTTCCGCCCATCACACTCTCCGAAGCCTGCTCCCGCTTCACCTGCACCCTCTCCATCTGCTCCATGCCCCCGTCAGCCCTCCCGCCCCCACACCCAGAGCTTTGTCCCCCTCACACACTCACACAGGAGTCACAGATGCCACCAGCACAGAGTCCTCAGCAAATCCGTGTTTTTCCTCTCCACAAGATGGCCAATGGAGGTTTGGGAACAATGTGAGTTCATGTCCCTTTTCCGACGTCTGATCTTCCTCAAATCCAAGCTGGGCTCATTTAGCCAGGATCCTACCAAGTTCATTCGAGAATCTCGAGCTTTCACTACTGCCTCTGACTTACCCTGGCAAGGCATATTCCTGGCAGTAACTACGTGTTCTCACGAAGAAAAATCACGCATATGTCTTTAGCTCAAGCTGGGGCAGATAAAGGTCATGCTCATAACCCTAACAAGAGAGCTGGAAAGAATGTGTCCCCAACACAGAACCCACTGGCAACACCAGGCTGCCGAAGTGGCGCAGACAGAGGCAGGGACAGACGAGGTTATATCACAACTTGCTTGTTGGAAGGAGGGAAAAAGGCGCTAATAAAACCTGTTAATTTTTCTAAACATGAGAAATCACTCAGGAGCCATTTGAGAACCCTGTTCTTTCCAAAGCTAGACTGGTGTGGGCCATGCGTAAACGTGGAGATTTAGACCCCGGAAGCGCTGAGGGCCAGTCCATCCTGGCCTCACGGTTCACGTCAGGCTTCCCTAAGACGTCGGACAAAACCTCCAGAATCAGAGCAAGGCCCACAGACGCCCTTCCCTGCTTTACTGAACGCAGCCTTTAAGGTTTTCCGTAACCAGGAGGAAACATCGAAAATAAGAGGCTCCGCTGGAGGACATGGCAACAGCATCGGCAGGTTCTTTTCCATTCGTGAACAACCAAGGCTCATCCCTGTAACGCTCACAGAGCAGGAGCCTGTCACTACTGCAGGAATCCAGGACACCGGCGTACAGAATGTCTCAAACCTCTGGGTTACAAGCCGCCTCCTCCAGGACCATGTCCTCGTTGCAAACAAGAGGGTCACTGAAAAGGACACGCCCCTCTCTCCCCCGTGACGACGGGAGGGGCACCTCTTCCTCTGGGCCATCACAGCCACAACCTTGCCAACCTACCCAACAGGATGAACAGGATGAGGGCAAGGATGGGCACCTCTCACCCTCTCCCTGGGTGATGACCAAGCCTCTGAAAGCCATCCTCCAGATGACAGACGGGCCGTGAGGCCATCAAGGCCCCTAGCCTTTCCACCTCTGTGGAGGAGCCTTAGGGAAATCTGATTGAGGCTGAATAAGAGGCAATGTTCCTCAGAGATACGGGGCCAGTTATTCAGTTTTAAAGGTTTACTGTGGTCCAGTGTGCCGAGCCTCCATTTCCCTCACAGGTGCGGATGGAAAACCCCGATGAGGCTGTTTCACGCCACCACTCCCTTGTAAAATGAAGGCTATCCCTTCACTCACTCCTTTTTAGTCCTGCCAAGCTGCGCTGTTCCGTTACTAGAGCATGACTTAACAAAATTACAAAATTACGAGCTAACTTAGAGCTAAGGCTTCACCTTCTAGCTGTGTTAACTCACACATCACCAAAGAGCTGCCACAATCTGCAGAACCTCACCTTCAAAACACGTGCCATTTGAGGTTTGGGAAACTTCTATTCCTGGCCGTTCAATATCATCTGCTCCTGTCATCACTTGGCTTAAACATCCCAGTCAGTTCCCCAGAACCCCCCAATAGCCCTTGAAACCAGAAGCATGAGAAGGGCTAAAGCCCCTAATAAACAAAACGTGTAACCCACAGACGTGTGCGCCCACGCAACCCTTGCGACGCTCCACCTTAGCTGTGAAGAAACCAGAGGGCTCCTACCTTAGAACCGTTACCAGAGGCTTCCTATCGAAGCTGCTATTCCTATTCACCCTACTGTCCCAAACCCTTACACCCTTCTTGGACAGATTCCCTCCACCACAGCTTGGCTTACAGTTCTTGATCTCAAGAGAGTGTTTTTCTGCATTCCTTTACACTCAGATAGCCAATTTTTGTTTGCTTTTGAATGGCAAGACCCACATACCTAAATAACCCAACAGTTAACTTGGACGGTTCTGCCCCAGGATTCAGAGATAGCCCCCCTTTTAGACGGGCCCTAGTTAAAGACCACCTGTCCACACTGCTTCTCCCAGACAGCAGCCTGCTCCAGTGTCGATGACCCGCTAATCTGTCGTCCTAGCAAAGCTGTTACAGACCAAAGCACAGCATTAGCACCAAACAAACTTGCGGATTATCGGTACAAAGTGTCTTCTTCTAAGGTAAAAACAGCCACACAGGGTATTCAATTTTGGGGTCTTATCTTAACTCGCAGTACAAAGAGCCTCTCTAGCACTTGTAAAGATCTTATCTTAGGCCCAGCGCAGAGGCTCATGCCTGTAAATCTAGCACTTTGGGAGGCCGAGGTGGGCAGAGCACTTGAGGTCAGGAGTTCAAGACCAGCCTGGCCAACATGGTGAAACCCTATCTCTACTAAGAATACAAAAAAATTAGCTGGGCATGATGGCGTGTGCCTGTAGTCCCAGCTACTCAGGAGGCTGAAGCAGAAGAGTCACTTGAACCTGGGAGGTGGAGTCTGCAATGAGCCAAGATTGCGCCACTACACTCTAGCCTGGGCGACACAGTGAGACTCAGTCTCAAAAATAAATTAATGAAATTTATTAAAATATAAGATCTTATCTTAAACGTGACAACTCCGGGAACTAAAGAACAGCTTTGGTCCTGTGAGGGGGTGGCCAGGTTTGCAGAGGACAGACTCCTTCCTTTGGATTAATAGCCAAGCCTTCCTACGAAACTCTCAGAGGGGCTGAGGAACAACGTCTCACGTGGACTGGTAACATGAAGCATGCTCTGGAGACTTTAAAACAGGCCTCACTCTCAGCCCCGGCCTCAGCCCTACCAGATCCGACCAAGCCTTTCTTTTTGCATGTACATGAACGAAGGGGAATCGCTTTGGGAGTTTTAGCCCAAGATCTGGGCCCTCTAAGTGCCCTGCAGCATATTTTTCAAAACCTTTACTTGGTATCCCAGGATGGTGCCCTGCTTACGAGCCTTAGCAGCAGTGGCCCTCTTAGTAAAAGTAGTCTCAAAACTAACTCTAGGGCAAACCTTAACGGTTTTAACCCCGCCCCCATCAGGTCTTGGATATTCTAAATTCTAAGGCCTTCTATTGGATTTCAGATCATAGAATTCATAAGCGCCAATCACTTGCTTTACAAACTCCTGAACTCTGTAAAACCTATGGCTTCTCCGTGGACATTCTCATGTAGAAACTACTGATCTTACATGCAGTGCTAGGGCTGATCTAAAGGACGCTGTGCACAAAGTCCTTATGCCACCCGGTGCACCGATGGCGGGAGGTTCGTGTTAGGAGAGTGTCAGGCTGGGCTACGGTTAGCATCACTAACGCTACAGAATTAGGTCCTACACCCAGAGGAACCGCCTTGGCTCAAAAAGCTGAACTAATAGTCCTTGTCATAGCTCTGTAACCGGGCACTGGAATAAGGCTCAAGTGACTTACACACCGACTCAGCCTGTGTGTCACGTGACACACGCCCTCACAGCTGTGGGAAGGAGAGAGGTTCTCTCACAGCCCCGACACCCCCACTTACCACGCCCCTGAAATTTCAACCTTGCTAGAAGACATACGTCTCCCAACAGAAACAGCAAAACCCCTCTCTGTCAGGTTCCTCAGAAAGAGAACTTGAATCCTGCCGGGGGGATAATTACGCACACGAACAAACAAAATCAGCTGCCCGGCTCCTCTCCAGGCGCCCTCATTCCTCACATGACCCCCAAAACCCCACATTACAGAAAGCACTAAACTGGGTGTCGCATTCATTCCTGAGGGATGGCCTCGAAACTCTGAAAATAATCCTCCTCCCCAAGGTTCCACGTGGAAACCCCCTGAAATCTCCATCAAGCTACCCACCTGGGGGCCGAAACTTTACAAGCCTCAATCGACCCTCTTTTTCACGGGCCTGACCTGGCCCCAGCTGAATGGAACATTTCTCAATTCTGCCCAATTTGCTGTCAATGAAATCCTGAGGGTGCAATGAACCCCCTGGCCCTCCTCCCGCCTATTCAGGGGAGAGGACCTGAGGACTCTCCCCACAGGCCCCCTCATAAGGGACTCAGATGCCTTTTCATCTTTAGAGACACTCTCACAGTCTGGACTAAAGCCTTCCCCAGTCGAACAGAAAGAGCATCGGAAGTAACTACGGCTCTTTTAGAACACGTCATTCCTCGATCTGGACTCCCTCCATCCCTCCGATCAGACAGTGGCCTGGCCTTTGTTTCCTCTGTTCCTCCAGGAATCACCGAGACCCTCCAAATAGAGTATTGCTTGCATGCTGCTTACCACACTCGGTCATCCAAGGGCCAGGCTAGCCTTGAAAACTGGTCACTAGGCCCTCTAGAGAAACTCAGCCGTCTCGGGTAGCTTCTTCCCATTGCCCTATTGAGATCTAGAACAACCTCACAGGTTTCAACCCACCTGAGTCATTTTTGAAATTCTTCATGGATGCCCCTTTTTACAAACAGACCTATTACTTGATCCAGAGGCTCATTATCTGTCTCAATCTGCTGCCTCCCTGGGGCAAACGATCTGAAGACCTGGGTCCACTGCTGAAGACCAGGACAAATTTTGTCCAAAACCTGACTCTTCCTTATCAGAAACAAGCCCTCCTACTAGCCTGTGGGACTGGGTATACTTAAAAACTTTGCCTCAAGACAGAAACCCCGTCAGGCCCTCTGGACTGGACCCTCTGCAGGCCCCCCAGTCCCTCCCGCAGCTGTTCAACTGCAGGGACTCTCCCCTCGGGCCCGCCTGTGCCGTCTGCACCGCCAGAACTCCAGCCTGCTCACACTTCGAGCCTTTGTAACATCTACTAATTTCTGTTTTGCAAACAACCAGGTGACACTTTACCTGAATATGAACTCCTTCCTTTGGATTAATAGCAGAACCTTCAGAAGCAAAGGATACGCGTGAGCCTTTTGCTGTCTTTATCATCCACTTTCCTTTCCTCCCTTGTCATTTCCCTATGTGCTCCAGAAGGGTTTCGAGATCCTCCACTTTTCTGAGATTATCCTCAATTCACTTCCTTTTTTTTTTTTTGAGACAGAGTATCACTCTTGTCGCCCAGGCTGGAGTGCAATGGTGAGATCTTGCAACCTCTGCCTCCCAGGTTCAAGCAATTCTCCTGCCTCAGCCTCCCGAGTAGCTGGGATTACAGGTGTGCACCATCACATGCAGCTAATTTTTTTTTTTTTTTTTTTTTTTTGTATTTTTAGTAGAGATGGGGTTTCACCATGTTGGCCAGGCTGGTCTCAAACTCCTAACCTCAGGTAATCCACCTGCCTCGACCTCCCAAAGTGCTAGGATTACAGGCGTGAGCCACCGCGCCCGGCCAATTCACTTACTCTTCATCCAACCCCCATTTCTCAAGAACCACATGCAATTATTCAGCTTGTACTAGCTTTTTATCGGCAAGGTGGTTTTTCTAATTATACCTGGAACAGCTTTTGTGACTTTCCTTGAATTAGAACAATGAGACTCCTGTTTTCTTTCTTCCATGTTTTTCTCTGTATCCCTCATATAAAAATTTCCCAGTCCTCTTGTTTTGACAGCGTCATCCTCAGCATCTCACAGGCTATTGTGAGAGGAGAAACTCCTTCGCGTGGCTGGCTTTGCCGTCCACAACCCACCACTCCAAGCCACATAGATCCTTCTTTGTAAGCGCGCCCTGTTTCCAACCAAACTGTCCCGTCGGAATTTCACTATTCCTCTCACGCTCCTTCCCACCCCGACCGTCTCCTTCTGTGCTGCTAAACTGGAAACCCCCTCCAACTTCCTGCTACCACATTACTTCCCTCACCGTCCATACTTACAGTATCACTGAAACTGCCCTGATTTGTAGTGTTATTTTGGGATGTACACCTAGATAATGATACTCATGTGGCTAACTTTGACCCATTTGAGGCCTTAGCCTCCTACAATCAAAACTCTGACTCTGCCTGGGAGCAGTGGCTCTCGCCTGTAATCCTAGCACTTTGGGAGGTGGAGGCAGGTGGATCACCTGAGGTCAGGAGTTCAAGACCAGCCTGGCCAACAAGGCGAAACCCCGTCTCTACTAAAAATACAAAAATTAGCCAGGCATGGTGGTGGGTGCCTATAATCCCAGCTACTCAGGAGGCTGAGGCAAGAGAATCACTTGAACCCAAGATGTGGAGGTTGCCGTGAGCTGAGATCGCACCACTTCACTCCAGCCTGGGTGACTGAGTGAGCCTCTATCTCAAAAAAAAAAAAACTCTGTCTCACCACTGCCAGTTTATAAGTGGTTAAACTGGACCAATACAGCAGGGCGCCGGCGTACACCACCCCTGCACTCCCAGTACCATCGTGTCTGTTACTGTAGCGATGCAGCCCGCACAGAAGTAACCATCGTGCACCTATTTCATCTCCCACACCACGCACTGGCCCCTTCCTGCTTTTAAACCCCCTCCATCGGCACGTAAGCACAATCTTTCCTCCCATATGGGGCCTCTTAAAAACCGTCAGAAGGCCCACTTCCTTTCTTCCCAAGATTTTAACCTGAATAATCATCCTGCCTCTCCTGGGCTCTCACGGCTTTGCAGCACTGCCGGGGACGATTTAAACCCTTCTCCGGCTTTGGCCCTGCCCAGCCTTGATCATCCTCTTCACGATGGTGACTGTACCTGGGAACAACAGCTCCCACCCACATCAGTGTCTTGACATCACTTCCAACTCAGAATTCTCTTCTAGAAGAAAAAGGGCCCTGGGACCTGCTGTGGCCGGAGCTGTGGGAACTGTCGCAACTCTTACCCCTCGGGGAGGTTTTACTTACCAAGAAATCGTAACGACGAGAGCCTAGCGCCTCCCTTGAAACAGCCTCAGCAAAAGCTGGTGCAAGTCTCCCCGCACCACGGAAGTCTTCAGACTCGCCAGCAGGCGTGGTTTTTGGTAACAGACGTGCTCTGGATGCCTCCTAGCTGAGCAAGGAGGGTCTGTGCTGTCATCAACGGGGCCCGTTGCACCAACATTACCGCGTCTGGAGAAGCGGAAACCGGTATCTTCCAACAAGCCAGATGGCTACACACGCTTTCCCAAAGTGACCGAGACTGGGCCGAAACCTTACCGACTGGCTTTCAAAAATCACTCGGCTTCTCCCATGCCTTAGACCTTTCTCTTCTGTCATTTTTCCCGACTATCGGGTCCCTGCCATCTGAATGCTCTCATTCGGTTTCTATGTTGCAGACGACAGCAATTCCACCCGCGGATAGGGCTGCGCTGTCCCGACTCCGGCCTGCAGCGGCGACTCCGTTTACACAGCCTCCCGGGTGGGATCCCGGCTGCCCGCTCCGTTCCCTCCATGACCGAGAGCAAGGCAGGGAAAACGCGACCCATCCCCCGAACTCGCTTTCAGCGGGAAGCAGCCAGGCGGGCCGGACGCCCCGCTTCACTGTGCCCTTTCCCTTTCTCGAGACCCCGACATGAGCATGGCGGACGTGAGCATGGCGGAATAGCGAGGGTCAACCGCGTCACCAAGTGAGGAGGGCAAACCACCTGTGACCATCAGGCAGGCTCCAGGTGGGGGCGAACCTCTTTATCTGAGGGCTTCAGAAGTCATTAGATTTCCCTGTTAGCTAACGTCGGCACCTGGTTCCAGGCCCCTTTTCAATCAAAAATTTCTAAGTAACCAGAATTTCTCTACATCGCCGGGACGCAAGCGCACCGGGACGCACGCACGCACACACCGGAACGCACGCACGCACACACGCACGCCGGAACGCACGCACGCACGCACACCGGGACGCACGCACGCACACACCGGAACGCACGCACGCCGGAACGCACGCACGCACGCACGCCGGAACGCACGCACGCACACATGCACGCCGGAACGCACGCACGCACATACGCACGCCGGAACGCACGGCGCCACCCTTGCCTTGTGTCTATACGTGGTGCAGGTTTATTTGCTGCATTGAGCCTGGAAACCAAAAAGTATCCGAAACAGGTCTCAATTAATTTAGAAAGTTTCTTTCTAAATTAACTGCGGCCTCACCCAGGTGAGGGTGCACCCATGACACAGCCTCCTGGGGGGAGGGCAACCTTGCCAGGGCCCAGGCTGGTCGGGGCCGGGCTTGCTTCTAGACGTTTTAGGGAGACACGAGGCATCAGTCAACACATGTGAGACTGAAGCTGGTTCCGTCTGGACTGGCAGGACAACTTGAATTTAAACATATTTCCATTGAAAGAGGACCAGCAGAAAGGAGTGTCTGGGTTATGAACAGGGGTTGTGGGGAGCAGATGACACCTCCAGGTAGCGGCCTTGAGAGAGGAAGAAGATGGTGAATGTTTCCTCGCAGGCTTGGGGTCTGCGCTGATATTGATGTGTAGACGTGACGATCTGGCCTGAGCGTCTTCCAGGTTCGATTTTAAAGTGCTCTGGCGGAGCGTGAAGCCCATTCACATGGTTGCCGGGGGCCTTCACGTTTTATTTTTGGTTACAAGCCTTCCCATCACCTGAGCCAGGGTCAGTAGCTACGGCCCATGGACCCAGTCTGGCCTGCCACCTGCTTTTTGTAAATAAGGTCTTACGGGAACACGCCCACACCTATGGCAGCGGCTTGGCAACACATCAGCCAACGCGGGGGTTGGGGGTTGTTGCCCAGCCTCAGTGACTTGTGCTCCGACCCTTTAGGAAACACTTCTCTGACTGAAGCTTAGGTTGACCACCAGTTGCCAATCAAAATCTGTTTAAATCTGCCTATGACTTCGAAGCCCCCCCAATTCTAGTTGTCCGCCCTTCCAGGTGGAGCCAATGTCTCAGCTAAGCAAGATGGGAGGGGCTGGACGCAGGACATAGCGGGAAGCAAGGAGGGCTGGGGCCAGGACAGCTCTGTGGCACTCTGCTTTTTTGTCACTCAGCCCGGGAGGCTCCCTCTGCCTGAAGGCTCAGCCCCCTGCTGCCTGGCCCTGACCTACAGGGTAACACAGATAAGGCTCAGGGAACAAGAGCAAAAGGCAGGGCCGCCCCGGAAGCCCATCCACCAATCCTCACTTCTCACCTCTGTGTCCAGCCCAAGGGGAAATGTTCCAGGCTCTGGCCAAGGCCAGTGCAACCCTGGGTCCCAGAGCAGCAGGTTGGGTGAGGACTATGGCCTCGCACCAGCTGCTGGTGGCACCCCCCAAGGCCCTGCTCAAGCCCCTCTCCGTCCCCACCCGGCTCCTGCTGGGGCCCGGCCCCGCCAACCTGCCTCCTCGCACCATGGCGGCTGGGGGGCTGCAGGTGATCGGGCCCATGCACAAGGAGATGTACCAGGTAGGAGCGGGGGCACTCGGGGGGCCTGGGTCTCACCTGTGTTCATACCCCCAGATCATGGACGAGGGGAGGGCGTCAGCTGTCTCCTCATTCGGAGAAGCAGGGACACTGGGTCTGACCCATGCACCCACCTGCAGATCATGGATGGGGGAGGGGATCAGCTGCCTCCTCACTTGAGGGGCCTGGGTCTCACCCTGTACCCACCACAGATCATGGACGGTGGGGGGGCAGTCACTGTCTCCTCACTCTGGCAGGCAGGGGTCTGACCAGTGTACCCACCTGCAGATCACGGATCGGGGAGTGGTCACTGCCTCCTCACTCGGGGAAGTGGGGGCCTGGGTCTCACCCTGTACCCACCCGAAGATCATGGACGAGATGAGGGGGTCACTGCCTCCTCACTCGGGGAAGTGGGGGCCTGGGTCTCACCCTGTACCCGCCCGCAGATCATGGATGAGATCAAGGAAGGCATCCAGTACTTGTTCCAGACCAGGAACCCGCTCACGCTGGTCATCAGTGGCTCGGGACACTGTGCTCTGGAGGCCGCCCTGATCAATGTGCTGGAGCCGGGCGACTCCTTCCTGGTCGGGGTCAACGGCATCTGGGGGCAGCGAGCCGCAGACATCGGGGAGCGCCTCGGTAAGGAAGGGGACCAGGTGGGGACGGCCCTGGCTCCACCCTTCAAGGCCTCCCTGGCCTCCCTCTGTGTGAAGCTGGCATCCCCTGTCGGGTGAGCGCTTACACCCCCGTGTGGCCCTTCCCACACGCGCCTCCGGCCAGCCCGCTGCCTCCTCCAGGCAGGCTCAGGGAACTCGGGGGCTGACTCTAACATGCTGGGAACAGCACAGGGGCCCCGATCCCCCAGCCCCTGAGTGGTTTCTGAAGTGCATGGGGGGTGGCACTGCAGGGAAACCCCCAGTCCCAGCACACAGTCCTGAGAGCCCTGGGCACCAGCTCTCCTCTGTGACAGGGTGGGGTTTGGGGTTTCAGAAGCTGAAGCCTCCCCTCAAAGCTTAGCAGCATTCCTTCTGGAACTCGATGTGATCCACAAAATACAGAGTATGGACAGAGTCTGCCTCCCGAGTACACTTTTCTGGGAGAGAAGCAGGAGCAGGAGTGTGCCCTGGGTTTAATGATTGATTGTGGCGTTGAGGGACGTGGACTTGGTCACCTCCACCGTGGCCATGCTGGTTAATGCGCAGCCTCAACCGGAGAGCGTCCCGACCCCGAGGCCACAAACTTTACAAAAGGAGCCAGGGTCAGCAGAGGCAAGGACCCAAGGGGACATCCGGGCACGCAGGCTCAGATGCCGGGGGTTTATGGCCAGCAGGCCCCTCCCCTGTCCCCATGCTGTCCCCTGAGCCACAGGTTCTTCCCCTCCCACAACTCTGGCCGTGAGTGGCACCCGGGACAGGGACAGAGAGAGAGGGGCAGTTGAGGGCCTGATCCTGGAGTCCCAGCTCCAACGGAGGGCAAGACTGCTGCCTCACTCACCCTCGGCCTTCAGTCTGTCACCCATCAAGCCTGTGGGCCTCCTTGTGCCAGCCCTGGGGTGCAGCCCCGACCCCCGGGAGCTCATGCTCTGCCTGGGGGGCAGTGGTCAGCGTGGCCTGAGAAAGGGCATTTGAGCTGAGCTCTGTCAAGAGCGCCCCAGGAGCCTGGGCTCCAACAGCCAGCGGCCAGGATGGCCCTGGCTCTTCACACGGAGAGGCTCTCGCTGGGCAGAGTCCACCCTCCGCTTCAGGCAGGTGGCCAGGGTGACACGGTGGGCAGGGTCCAGCCCTCACAGGGTCCCCTGCTCATCAGGGCCGCTGGTGCCCAACACTGGCTCCTACAGTGTGTGCGGGACCCTCACGGCCCGCTCTGTCCCGCCCCCAGGAGCACGAGTGCACCCGATGACCAAGGACCCTGGAGGTCACTTCACACTGCAGGAGGTGGAGGAGGTAGGGGGCATGCTGGCCCAGGGACCGCCAGGAAGTGGCCAGCCAGCAGGCTGGGGTCAGGGCTGGGAGGCGGGGGCCCACGGCTGGCCCTCAGCCCATCCTAGCATCTGGTGACCGGCTACAGGGGAGGGTTCCATTCCCTGGGAGTCGTGGGAAGACTGGTCGGGAGGCTTCTATCTGGCAGGGAAACTGAGTCAGGAGCCTGGTCCTATGGGCAGGGCCCGAGGGGCTGGAGGCAGGAGGCTGGGTTGGGGTCAGGGGTGCAGGGCAATTCCCTGACAGTCAAGATACCCCACCCTGTGGGCTGAAGTCAGCCCCAACCTGCCCTGAGCATGGGGACTCAGTCCACCTAGCAACAGGCCTCACAGAGGGGGCAGCAGGCTGGGGCCACTCCTCCTCCCTCTCTACGCAAAAGTCCTGTTCTTGGAAAAGCCGTCCTCCCAGAGCTGAGATGCCGCCAGCCCCCTCCTCCCACGCACACCATCAGGGAGGGGTTGAGGCATGCCCAGCTGTTGCTCCCTGGAGCTGCGCCACCCGTGAAGGGTGTTTGTGGGGCTCCTGGCCCCCGCCCCCGAGCTCCACCCGAAGCTGTCCCTACTTCCCCAGGGCCTGGCCCAGCACAAGCCAGTGCTGCTGTTCTTGACCCACGGGGAGTCATCCAGCGGCGTGCTGCAGCCCCTTGACGGCTTCGGGGAGCTCTGCCACAGGTGAGCCTGGCCCCAGCACGGTGGGCCGGAGCCCAGCTCGGAGCCAGGCTGTGGGGAGGGGTGAGCACTCGTCCCTCTGCCCGGGTCCCCACCCCAGCCTCTGTCCCACGGTGTGGGGTGCAGGCACCTCCCAGGTCCTCTTCGCTCTGGGCTAAGTCTAAAGATGAGCCCAGGTCCTGGGGCAGGCTCTGGTGCTCTCCAGCCAGGCACCAACACAGTGCCCACTGACCTCTGTCCCCATGGCTGGAGAGGGCTTGTTGCGGACTTCCATATCCTGCCAGGGCCTGCCCCTACCTCGACCCAAGATTGCCAGGGCACTAAAGCTGCCTGAAGCCCTCCATTTCCCTCCCCTAGCCTCCCTCCCCCCACACAGGGGTGCACAGGGCTGGGCCTTGAATGGAGTCAGACGGGATCCCCTGGGAAATGGGTACAGAGCCCCTTGGGACCCAGCAGTCCCGTTGCAAGGCCGAGCACAGGACAGAGGAGAGAAACTCGACGGCCAGGGAGGGTCCTTCCGGCAGGTCCCATCCGGACAGCTTGCGGCATGGCCGTGGCCGTGAGTAAAGCTCGCAAACACAACCCGGGCCGGGTGCAGCAACACCCAAGCCAGCCCCGCCTGCGGCCGGCGCGAGATACTTTCTGTGTCTTTTTTTTCTTGACAAGAAAACATGGAGGTGGAGGAGGGCGAGAGTGCTGCTGTCCCCTCGTCCGGCCCTGGCTCTGGCCAGCAGCTAGGCTGAGCAGCTGTCGGCAGAGGGTGGCCCAGCCTGGTGCCACCCCCGTCCCTGAGGTCCACACAGGTCCTCAGCCGCCTGCCATGCCTGGGGACCCCAGACTGCCCGGCTGACCCTCTTCAGCAGCAGTGCGGGGCCCTGCAGCCGGGGCCCTCAAGGGCCATGATGCTCCCTTGATTCCCAGCTCCCTCTGCACCGATGCTCAGGTGGGAGAGGAAGAGCCACAGGTCCCAGTGGACCCTGACAAAGGCAGGAGAAGGCAGCTGCCAACTCCTGGGCGGTGGCGGGAGGCAGCCCCTTCCTTGCCAGCCTAAGGCTCAAACTCCTGGGCGGCGGCAGGAGGCAGCCCCTTCCTTGCCAGCCTAAGGCTCTGGAGGTACCTCAGAAACCCCATCCAGGCTGGGGCCCGAGCCCTCCAGAGGCCCCCCGCTTCACCTGGGCCCTCTGTTTCGTCCCCTCCCCCCCAGGTACAAGTGCCTGCTCCTGGTGGACTCAGTGGCATCCGTGGGTGGGACCCCTCTGTACATGGACCAGCAAGGTAAGGGTCTGCCCCGGGGACCCTGCCCTGCCTGAGCCGCCTCAGGCTCCACGTGCAGGAAGCCTGGCTGGAGTGAGGATTCGGCCCCGTCTCCACCTGGCCTGGGGAACACTTGCTGCTTACTGGGGCAAGAGCAGCTCCAGAAACTGCCCGGCAACCCCGTGTTTCCACTGAGCTGTCAGATCAGGCGTGGGGGCTGGCGGGAGGGACAGAGCTGTAGTGGGAGCGGTGGGAAGAGCAAGGGGCGGGGCTCCAGCCAATCAGGCGTAGGGGACCCCTCTGTCCACCCTGAACCCTGCCAGGCTGCCCATAGCAGTGAGCACCTCTGTCAGGGTCACCTTGCAGGGAACCTCAGCCAGGCCGGCCGAGGGGTCGAGGGGCCTCCCGTGCCCAGCCGCTCTTGGGGCAGAGCCTGCACCCTGCACCACCGAGGTGCCCCGCCCACTCCACGGAGCCTGTCTGTTCCCACAGAGCCCCTCCTGATTTGGGAGTTGTCAGACAGGAAGGAAGGGATTTCTGGGCTAACTCTCACACTACTCCTGAAAGCAGGGACCTTGGGGGGAGCCCAGGGGTGCAGTGCGGGGTGGCAGGGCTGTCCCTCATGACAAGCACAGTGGAGGAGGAGCCCAGGGGTGCAGTGCGGGGTGGCAGGGCTGTCCCTCATGACAAGCACAGTGGAGGAGGAGCCCAGGGGTGCAGTGCGGGGTGGCAGGGCTGTCCCTCATGACAAGCACAGTGGAGGAGGAGCCCAGGGGTGCAGTGCGGGGTGGCAGGGCTGTCCCTGATGACAAGCAGTGGAGGTGGAGCCCAGGGGTGCAGTGCGGGGTGGCAGGGCTGTCCCTCATGACAAGCACAGTGGAGGAGGAGCCCAGGGGTGCAGTGCGGGGTGGCAGGGCTGTCCCTCATGACAAGCACAGTGGAGGAGGAGCCCAGGGGTGCAGTGCGGGGTGGCAGGGCTGTCCCTCATGACAAGCACAGTGGAGGTGGAGCCCAGGGGTGCAGTGCGGGGTGGCAGGGCTGTCCCTGATGACAAGCAGTGGAGGTGGAGCCCAGGGGTGCAGTGCGGGGTGGCAGGGCTGTCCCTGATGACAAGCAGTGGAGGTGGAGCCCAGGGGTGCAGTGCGGGGTGGCAGGGCTGTCCCTCATGACAAGCACAGTGGAGGAGGAGCCCAGGGGTGCAGTGCGGGGTGGCAGGGCTGTCCCTCATGACAAGCACAGTGGAGGAGGAGCCCAGGGGTGCAGTGCGGGGTGGCAGGGCTGTCCCTCATGACAAGCACAGTGGAGGAGGAGCCCAGGGGTGCAGTGCGGGGTGGCAGGGCTGTCCCTCATGACAAGCACAGTGGAGGAGGAGCCCAGGGGTGCAGTGCGGGGTGGCAGGGCTGTCCCTCATGACAAGCACAGTGGAGGAGGAGCCCAGGGGTGCAGTGCGGGGTGGCAGGGCTGTCCCTCATGACAAGCACAGTGGAGGAGGAGCCCAGGGGTGCAGTGCGGGGTGGCAGGGCTGTCCCTCATGACAAGCACAGTGGAGGAGGAGCCCAGGGGTGCAGTGCGGGGTGGCAGGGCTGTCCCTCATGACAAGCACAGTGGAGGAGGAGCCCAGGGGTGCAGTGCGGGGTGGCAGGGCTGTCCCTCATGACAAGCACAGTGGAGGTGGAGCGGCGCTAAAAGGCTCAGGGCTGAGGTCGTGGCTGCCACGAAGCAGTGTCGAGATTGGAACCCAGGACTCCCTTCTGCGTCTCCCCGCCATCGTGCACAGATTCTTGGTGGGGTCTTAGCCCTCCAGCCTGTTAGCGAGGCAGGCACCCCGCTGGCCTGGCCTGCCCTGGGGTGGGGTGTCCGTCCCGAGCGAACCGCCCTCCTGCAGGCATCGACATCTTGTACTCGAGCTCCCAGAAGGTCCTGAACGCCCCTCCAGGGACCTCATTCCTCTCCTTCAGTGACCCTGCCAAGTGAGTGCCCCACAGCCCTTTACCCCGTGCAGGGCTGGGCTTGCAGGGAGCTCAGGGGGCCGAGGCAGGAGGGGCTCCCTGGCTTCTCCAGCACCTGGTGCTTTCTTGCTCACGCTGGGGGAGGCCACGGGCCCTGCGTTCACGGGGAGTGCGTGTGCAGGGTGCAGAGTCTGGTGCCCCGGGAGTTCCCAGCTTCGCACCAAGGAGTGGCCCGGAAAGGACCAGGGGCCTGTGTTCCAGCACCCCACCCGGCCTCCACACAGCCTCCACCCTCGCTCAGCTTCCAGGGGCTGCCCCAAGGGACACATGGGCCACACACGGTGTCCCCTGCCATCCTCATCTCACCTCCCACACTAGCGTCCAGATGCTGAGCCAGGCTGGGCAGGGGGTAGGGGAAGGGGGCTAGGCTTCACAGGCAGTTCTCATCAAGCTGCAGCCTGGCAACGGGAGGTGCCGTTCCCCAGAACAGAGAGGACTTCGGGGTGACGTCAGGAATTCGGTGTTGGAAAGGGAGGTCCGAGGTGCCTGCTGGACCACAGGGAGGGTCAAGGGGGCGGCTGGGTGTGTTCAGGAGCCTGAGGAGAGGCCCAGGCTGGCTGGTCAACCTGGTATTGTAGAGACAGACACATTTCAAGTTTCAAGCCTGGCCTGGGGGCCTGAGAGCAGTCACCTTTGGGTGATGAGGGAAATGAAGGCTGACCCTGTAGGAGGGGCTGGGGGAGAGAGAGGGGTGCACGGAGTGGAGGGAGCCGGCCTCAAGGGTCCCCTTGGCGGGGTCACACCCACGTGGGCAGAGGTGCAGGCTGGGCCCGAGGGCCCGCAGGACTGGACAGCTGAGGGTCCCACGGCCAGCCTGGTCCCACACTAGCCCCTGAGCCCAAATGCAGCTGGGCAGGCCCTCCTGGGGGCCCTGCCACGTCTCACTCCTGTGAAACAGGACAGCCGACAAGGCCGCCTGGCCTTCAGCCCAAACTGAGGGGCCGGGGTTCAGGCGGCTTCTTCCTCCCCAGGAACAAGATCTACTCCCGCAAGAAAAAGCCCTCCTCCTTCTACCTGGACATCAAGTACCTGGCCAACTTCTGGGGCTGCGACGGCCAGCCCAGGATGTGAGGCCCGGCAGGGACGGGAAGGCGGGGGTGCTAGGCATGGCTGAGAGGTGGGGGCTCCCACCTTCCTGCCCCACGAACCCCAACTAGAGCCCCAGAATTCACCTGCTCCCGGCCACCAAATGCCCCACCCTAGGTTCCCCCATTCCCCGGCCCGAGGCTCTGGGCAGGGGCGTGGCCCCCCAGACCCTTCCACAAACACTGTCCTCCCCAGACGTCCCAGCGCACCCTCGGGCCCTGTTGACCCTGCCATATCTCCCCACTCCCAGGCCTCAGTTTACCCCCCTCAAAAGACGACCTTGGCCGTAAACCCAAGGCCCCTCATGCTACACACAGGGACAAGGCGCCAGGAATGGTGCCCTAGCCCAGTGGGCACGGAGGGCCAGTGCCAGCTTCTCAGGCACACTGGGGCTGAGGGGCGGGGAGGTGGTGGCGGGGAGGTGCTGGCGTGTGTCTGCTCCTGCAGCCGCCCACTGCGTCCTAGCCGGCGCCCACACGAAGCCATGCTCTCCCTGGCAGACGCAGCTGCCTTCCCAGTCCAACGTTCTGAATCCAGACAGGACTCCTGTGGAGAAGGCCGGCCTGTGATCAGAGAGCCTGTGCTGTCGGGGCTGGGGCAGACCGAGTTAATGCCCCGTCTGCCCCCGACCCCGCCCGTGGTGCTGGACCAAGCCCCTCATGTCTTTCAGGTACCATCACACGCCCCCCGTCATCAGCCTGTACAGCCTGAGAGAGGGCCTGGCCCTCCTTGTGGAGCAGGTGTGTGGACGGCACTCCCACCGGAAGAGACAGGGCCACCGGCTGGACGGCTGAGGGTGCAGCGCGCAGAGAAGGAGATGTCCCTGGTGCACAGAGGGAAGGGAGCCTGCCAGGGAGGCCCTCTGTGGGGTGGGGGAGAGAGGACGGGGACCCAGGCACACTGGCCGTGGGCGCAGCCGGGAGGACAGAGCCCCAGGGACAGAAGCAGCAGTGGGGCAGGTGTGGACGCTCCATCCCTTCTGTTGCTGTGTGAAGCAGCGAGTGAGGCCTGGCGAGCGGGTGGGTGGGGAGAAGGGGAGGCCCGTCCTGCAGTCTGGTCCAGCTCCTGTGGCAGGGCGAGAGCTGAGCAGGCGCGGCTGGCTGTGACCAGGGGTTGATTTGGCCACTGTAGAGTCCACACCGTCAGCACACAGGCCCAGTGGCTCTGCAGGACATGAGACAGGAAGCCCCGCCTACTTTCGTGTGGGTCCTGTCGTCCTGTGGGGCCCATTGCCAGCCACCAGTCCAGAGTCCAGGAAGGGTCCTTGGGCTGCAGCCAGCTTCCCGTGAGGTTGCAAGGCCGTGCCTGCCACATTGGCCTCCTGGGTCTGCTCATAAAGCCACTGCCTAGGGCTGGGTTAGTGCGGGGGTGCCCCCTAAGCCAGATGTCACCCACACCCCCCGGGAAGGCGAGGCACTGGGCACTCACAGGGAGAGGCTCTAGGGTCGTAAAGGAGGGTGGGGGTGTGAGCTGGGCGAAGGAAGAGAGCAGGACTAGACGGCAGGGCACAGGGCAGCAGCGGGCTCGGGGGCCTGGCGGAGTGCGGATTGCGGGGTCACATGCACAGGGAAGATGCCCGGGTAGCCAGAGGAAAGAATACCTGCTGCCCCAGGGTCCCACCTGGGGTGGCCATGGGAGCTGGTGCCTGGAGGCCGGGAGCGAGAGGCCCAGGGCTGGAAAGACCACCCCTCGCCTGTCCAGAGCTGAGGCAGGAGCAGTTGTGGGGAGGATGCCAGGATGGGGGAGCCGGGACCCTGAGCCCTGGCCCTGTGTGGCCCAACAGCCCCTCCCCTCCTCCCCGCCCAACTCCTCCGTGCTGCAAGGCGCTCTCCCCTCCTCTTCCCCGAGGCCACAGGCAGACCCCCCACCCCACCCCCCACCGCTCTCAGACCCAGAGGTTTCCTCCTGGCCCTGGGGTAGTCCCAGGCTTTGCCTCCGGGGAAATCTAAACTGGGGGGTCCGGAGGCTCCCCTGCACCAAGGCCTGTGAGTCAAGCTCTTCCTCCTGCGCCGCAGAGGGCGAGGCTTCCTGCCCGCCGCACTCATGCCACTGCGTACCGGTGCCATCTCCCACGCAGGGCCTGGAGAGCAGCTGGCGCCAGCACCGCGAGGCCGTGGCATACTTGCACGGGCGCCTGCAGGCGCTGGGGCTGCGGCTCTTCGTGAAGGACCCGGTGAGGAGGCCCTGGCAGTGGGCAGCCCTGCACCCATGGGGAAGGATGAGGGGCTCTTGCCCAGCCCCCGCAGTGGGGACGCTCGGTCCTGAGAAGGAGGGGCAGCTGCCCAGTGGTTTGGCCCCAGGGCCAGGGAGCAGTCCCAGCTCCCGGCCTCTGATGCCAGGTCTCAGGACGGCCTGTGATCTCCCAGGGGGAGGTTGCCCATCCCCCACCACCTCCGGAGGGGTGGGAACCCCATTCCCTCCTCCAGGACCTTTCTCCCCCTGGCCCCTCTGGAACCTGAAGCCGGGGCAGATGGCCCTGGCCAAGAGCTGTCACTCGGGCCCGTGCAGGGCCTCTCCCCACCTGCTGAGCGGGCCCCTCCTGCAGGCGCTGCGGCTGCCCACGGTCACCACTGTGGCTGTGCCCGCCGGCTATGACTGGAGGGACATCGTCAGCTACCTCATAGACCGCTTTGGCATCGAGATCATGGGTGGCCTCGGGCCCTCCACGGGGAAGGTGAGGGGGCACCTGGAGGGCCTTTTGTAGAAACCAAACCTGACACCCCTCCTTGAGCGGGATTGTCACCAGGTCCAGGGGAGGCCGGGGTCCTCTGAGAGTCCAGATAGGAGCACCTAGAAGGACCCTGCTCTCCAAGGGGTGTCCAGGCAAAGCGAGTCCTCCCACCCTGCTCCCACCCAGCCTGCTGAGGTCACTGGGTGCAGCTTGATGATTCCACTTGGAACACCCTTAAGTCCTGTGCCTGTGCCCGCTGTGTCTCTGAGCGGCAGTGTGGACAGGCCTCCGTGGCACCACCCACCCTCCCACATCACTGTGGGTACAGAGGGAGGAGAGCCTGCCCTGGCCCGGGTGTTCGGGGCTCCTCTGTGGCCTGCACGGGGCTCTCAGCTCCCCTCGTGGACACTGGGTGGCTGGTCCTCACTCAGGTGAGCCCATCCTGGCTCTGGCCAGCCCTCGGTCAGGGTCAGGTGGGCCGCAGGCAGGAGGCTGACATTGACCTGGCCCATGTCCCCCTCCCCGCCCCAGGTGCTGCGGATCGGGCTGATGGGCTGCAATGCCACCCGCGAGAATGTGGACCTCGTGATAGAGGCCCTGAGGGAGGCCCTGCAGCACTGCCCCAAAAAGAAGCTGTGACCAGCCTGCTGGCACACACCTGGCCCATGCCCCCCCGAGGGGTCAGGAGGAAGGTGTGACCTGCCTGCTGGCACACACCTGGCCCACGCCCCCCCGAGGGGTCAGGAGGAAGGTGTGACCAGCCTGCTGGCACACACCTGGCCCACGCCCCCCCGAGGGGTCAGGAGGAAGGTGTGACCAGCCTGCTGGCACACACCTGGCCCACACCCCCCCGAGGGGTCAGGAGGAAGGTGTGACCAGCCTGCTGGCACACACCTGGCCCACGCCCCCTCGAGGGGTCAGGAGGAAGGTGTGACCTGCCTGCTGACACACACCTGGCCCACACCCCCCCGAGGGGTCAGGAGGAAGGTGTGACCAACCTGCTGGCACATCCTTGGCCCATTCCCTCCTCAAGAGGATGATCAGGAGCAAACAGACCCTGGCAGGGTCCCCCAGGCCTAGGGGCAGGAAAGCCACTGACCCCACCTGAAAGGCAGAACCAGGCAGCCTCCCGGCCCCAGCCAGCCCTTTTCCCTCCAGTGGGCCCTCCTGGAAACAGCCCACTTGGGCGCGGGACCCAGCACCTTCCAAATGAGCCGCAGCCCCCCAGGCCGTGAGCCCTCCAGGAAGGTTAATAAACAGCCCGGCCCCGCTCCTCCCCGTGTGGGGTGGTCAGTGACAGAGTCTGAGAAGAGCCCATCCTGCTCCCTGAGCCACCTGACTATGGACTTCAGGGGACACCCTCATCCCGGAGCCCACGGGGCAGACCCTCCCCTGGGGGTGCTGTCACCACACTCTGGCCCCAGATGTCACACCCCGAGACGTCCTCACACAGCAGCTCCAAGGGAACCCACACGGCCCACAGGGCTAGTTGGAGACCCCACTCGTGGACAAGGGCACCTGCGTGTTTGAGAGCGCACAGCCAGGACCTGAGCCCACACACCAAGAGGCCTGCACCCTCAGTCCACGAGACCCTGGGACCCGCGCCCTCAGCCCCCCAACACGGAGATTCCCGCGCCCTCAGCCCCCCAACACGGAGAGTCCCGCACCCTCAGGCCCCAACACAGAGTCCCGCACCCTCAGCCCCCCAACACGGAGAGTCCCGCACCCTCAGCCCCGCAACACAGAGTCCCGCACCCTCAGCCCCCCAACACGGAGATTCCCGCGCCCTCAGCCCCCCAACACGGAGAGTCCCGCACCCTCAGGCCCCAACACAGAGTCCCGCACCCTCAGCCCCCCAACACGGAGAGTCCCGCGCCCTCAGCCCCCCAACACCTCAGTCCATGAAACCCTGAGACCCGCGCCCTCAACCCCCCAACACGGAGAGTCCCCCGCCCTCAGCCCCCAACACAGTCTCGCACCCTCAGCCCCCCAACACGGAGAGTCTCGCACCCTCAGCCCCCCAACACGGAGAGTCCTGCGCCCTCAGCCCCCCAACACGGAGAGTCCCGCGCCCTCAGCCCCCCAACACGGAGAGTCCCGCGCCCTCAGCCCCAACACAGAGTCCCGCACCCTCAGGGCCAACAGAGTCCCGCACCCTCAAACCCCAAAACCTCAGTCCATGAAACCCTGAGACCCGTGCCCTAAGCCCCCCAACTCAGAGTCCCGCACCCTCAGCCCCCCAACACAGAGTCCCGCACCCTCAGCCCCGAACACAGAGCCCCGCACCCTCAGCCCCCCAACACGGAGAGTCCGGCGCCCTCAGCCCCCCAACACGGAGAGTCCCGCGCCCTCAGCCCCAACACAGAGTCCCGCACCCTCAGCCCCCCAACACCTCAGTCCATGAAACCCTGAGACCCGCGCCCTAAGCCCCCCAACTCAGAGTCCCGCACCCTCAGCCCCCCAACACAGAGTCCCGCACCCTTAGCCCCCAACACAGAGTCCCGCACCCTCAGTCCCCCAACACGGAGAGTCCCGTGGCCTCAGCCCCAACAGAGTCCCGTGCCCTCAGCCCCCCAACACGGAGAGTCCCACGCCCTCAGCCCCCCAACACTGAGAGTCCCGCACCCTCAGCCCCCAACACGGAGAGTCCCGCGCCCTCAGCCCCCCAACACGGAGAGTCCCGCACCCTCAGCCCCCAACGCAGAGTCCCACACCCTCAGCCCCCAACGCAGAGTCCCGCACCCTCAGCCCCCCAACACGGAGAGTCCCGCACCCTCAGCCCCAACACGGAGAGTCCCGCACCCTCAGCCCCCCAACACAGAGTCCCGCACCCTCAGCCCCCCAACACGGAGAGTCCCGCACCCTCAGCCCCCAACGCAGAGTCCCGCACCCTCAGCCCCCAACGCAGAGTCCCACACCCTCAGCCCCCAACACAGAGTCCCGCACCCTCAGCCCCCCAACACGGAGAGTCCCGCACCCTCAGCCCCCAACGCAGAGTCCCGCACCCTCAGCCCCCAACGCAGAGTCCCGCACCCTCAGCCCCCAACGCAGAGTCCCACACCCTCAGCCCCCAACACAGAGTCCCGCACCCTCAGCCCCCCAACACGGAGAGTCCCACACCCTCAGCCCCCAACGCAGAGTCCCACACCCTCAGCCCCCAACGCAGAGTCCCACACCCTCAGCCCCCAACACAGAGAGTCCCGCGCCCTCAGCGCCCCAACACAGAGTCCCGCACCCTCAGCCCCCCAACACCTCAGTCCATGAAACCCTGAGACCCGCGCCCTAAGCCCCCCAACTCAGAGTCCCGCACCCTCAGCCCCCCAACACAGAGTCCCGCACCCTTAGCCCCCAACACAGAGTCCCGCACCCTCAGTCCCCCAACACGGAGAGTCCCGTGCCCTCAGCCCCAACAGAGTCCCGTGCCCTCAGCCCCCCAACACGGAGAGTCCCACGCCCTCAGCCCCCCAACACGGAGAGTCCCGCACCCTCAGCCCCCCAACACGGAGAGTCCCGCACCCTCAGCCCCCAACGCAGAGTCCCACACCCTCAGCCCCCAACGCAGAGTCCCGCACCCTCAGCCCCCCAACACGGAGAGTCCCGCGCCCTCAGCCCCCAACGCAGAGTCCCGCACACTCAGCCCCCAACGCAGAGTCCCACGCCCTCAGCCCCCAACGCAGAGTCCCGCACCCTCAGCCCCCCAACACAGAGTCCCGCACCCTCAGCCCCCAACACGGAGAGTCCCGCACCCTCAGCCCCAACACAGAGACCCGCACCCTCAGCCCCCCAACACGGAGAGTCCCGCGCCCTCAGCGCCCCAACACAGAGTCCCGCACCCTCAGCCCCCCAACACAGAGTCCCGCACCCTCAGCCCCCCAACACGGAGAGTCCCGCGCCCTCAGCCCCCAACGCAGAGTCCCGCACACTCAGCCCCCAACGCAGAGTCCCGCGCCCTCAGCCCCCAACGCAGAGTCCCACGCCCTCAGCCCCCAACGCAGAGTCCCGCACCCTCAGCCCCCCAACACAGAGTCCCGCACCCTCAGCCCCCCAACACAGAGTCCCGCACCCTCAGCCCCCCAACACAGAGTCCCGCACCCTCAGCCCCCAACACGGAGAGTCCCACACCCTCAGCCCCCAACGCAGAGTCCCACACCCTCAGCCCCCCAACACGGAGAGTCCCGCGCCCTCAGCGCCCCAACACAGAGTCCCGCACCCTCAGCCCCCCAACACAGAGTCCCGCACCCTCAGCCCCCCAACACAGAGTCCCGCACCCTCAGCCCCCCAACACAGAGTCCCGCACCCTCAGCCCCCCAACACAGAGTCCCGCACCCTCAGCCCCCCAACACAGAGTCCCGCACCCTCAGCCCCCCAACACAGAGTCCCGCACCCTCAGCCCCCCAACACAGAGTCCCGCACCCTCAGCCCCCCAACACAGAGTCCCGCACCCTCAGCCCCCCAACACAGAGTCCCGCACCCTCAGCCCCCCAACACAGAGTCCCGCACCCTCAGCCCCCCAACACAGAGTCCCGCACCCTCAGCCCCCCAACACAGAGTCCCGCACCCTCAGCCCCTAACACGGAGAGTCTCGCACCCTCAGTCCCCCAACACGGAGAGTCC
This sequence comes from Aotus nancymaae, assembly GCF_030222135.1. Taxonomy (NCBI): domain Eukaryota; kingdom Metazoa; phylum Chordata; class Mammalia; order Primates; family Aotidae; genus Aotus; species Aotus nancymaae. Next base: position 5,933,163 of record NW_026988444.1, read on the forward strand.
CACGCCCTCAGCCCCCCAACACCTCAGTCCATGAAACCCTCAGTTCTGCGCCCTCGGCGCCCCAACACAGAGTCCCGCACCCTCAGCCCCTAACACGGAGAGTCCCGCACCCTCAGCCCCCCAACACAGAGTCCCGCACCCTCAGCCCCCCAACACAGAGTCCCGCACCCTCAGCCCCCAACACAGAGTCCCACACCCTCAGCCCCCCAACACAGAGACCCGCACCCTCAGCCCCCCAACACCTCAGTCCATTAAACCCTGAGGCCCGTGCCCTCCGCCCCCCAACATGGAGAGTCCTGCACTCTCAGCCCTCAGCTGCTCGGCCCTCGGGTGTGTGGCTCCCACCCCTGCTCGGCTCCCTCTGGCCGTTGATCCCCCCCGCTCACTTCTTAGGCAGCCCCTCACCCCACCAGTCCTGATCTCCTTGGGACCGGGGCAGGGGGCTTCAGCAGCCACAGCCACACCCACGTTTCCGGGTCGTCACTGGCCCCAAGGACCCCCAGAAGAGGGCTGGGCAGCGTCGCTCCCTTGCCAAGGTGGGCAAAGCCCTCTGTGCGGCGGGGCTGGCCTGGCCCCGTCCTTGGCACTCGTGGGTGCTGCTGGGCACAGTTATGTGCACTGAGACAGGGCTGGGGGGCAGCCAGGAGGCCGTCTGCTCCAGGGCACTGGCAGAGATGGGACCACACACGCTGTCCTGTCACAGCTGTGATGATCACAGGCCCCGGGGTGGACAGAGGGTCTGGAGCTCAGAAAGCCAAGCTGGAGGGGCCTTCAGGAGGAGGCTGAGGAGTTTGGGGCCAGAACATGCAGGACCACATGGGCCACATTCAAAATTTTGTTCTTTTGTCCAGAGAGCAGCCCTGGCTTGCTCTGGTGTCCCTAGAAACAGATACTGAGGCCAGAATTCAAGTACAAATCGTTTATTTGGGAAGTGACCCCAGGAAGCCTCCAGTGGAAGGTCCCCTGTGCTCCCACCCAGCCAGTGCCCATCCCTCAACTGCCTCACCTCTGTGACCACACATCAGCCTGGCATATTTCAATTTTTTTTTTTTTTTTTGAGATGGAGTTTCACTCTTGTCACCCAGACCAGAGTGCAGTGGTGTGATCTCGGCTCACTGCAACCTCCGCCTCCAGGGTTCAAACAATTCTCCTGCCTCGGCCTCCGGAGTAGCTGGGATTACAGGCGCGTGCCACCACGCCCACCTAATTTTTGTATTTTTAGGAGAGCCGGGGTTTCACCATGTTGGCCAAGCTGGTCTCAAACTCCTGACCTCAAGCGATCCGCCTGCCTCGGCCTCCCAAAGTGCTGGAATTACAGGCGTGAGCCACGGCGCCCGGCCATGGTTGAATTTCATGTCGGTGGACACACGGCAGGCCCTCCGCTGTGCCGGCTTCTTTCACCTGCTGTTTCTGACACGCACACGTGCTGGCTGTCGTGGGCGTCGGTGTGTCTTTGCAGCTGAGCGTCGTCCCGTCACATGGATCCACCGCGATGTGTTGGTTCATCTACCATAGATGGGCATCTGCGTTATTTCTCATTTGGGGCTGTTGTGAATAAGGTGCTGGCGAAATTCTTACTCAAGCTTTCGGGTGGCCACATGCGTTCATTTTTCTCGGGTAAATAACTAGGAGTGGAATTGCAGGGTCATACGCTAGCCTGTACCTCATGAGAGACTGTCCACGGAATCCTGGCGTGGCTGTTCCGTGCTTCACTCCGCAGCCGCGCACGAGCGTCCCGGGTGCTGGCGCCCTCACCCCTCTCGCCGTTGTCTTTTTTTGCTGGGGTGTAAAGTCGGGTCTGACGGTTTCAGTCGCGTTTCCCTGACGCCTGTTCATGTTCAGGATCTTCGCTGCTGTTCGTAGATCTTCTGAAAACTGTCAGTTCAAATATTTGGATTTTTATCTTTTTATTGTTGATGTCTGGTCATTTTTCAATATATTCTAGATACTATCAGATATGTGTTGTGGCATGAATATTTTCTCCCACTCTGTAGCTTACCTAATCCCTTTTTTTTTTTTGAGACAGAGTGCACAATGGCGCTATCTCAGCTCACTGCAACCTCCACCTGGTTCGAGAGATTCTCCTGTCTCAGCCTCCTGAGTGACTCGGATTACAGGCGTGCGCCGCCACACCCAGCTAATGTTTTTGTTTTTTGGTAGAGACGGGGTTTTGCCTTGTTGGCCAGGCTGCTCTCGAACTCCTGACCTCAAAAGATCTGCTCACCTCAGCCTCCCAAAGTGCTGGGATCACAGGCCTGAGCAACCACACCTGGCCTACCTATGAAAGCGCAGGTGTTTTCAATTTTGGTGAAGTCGTATTTACCAATGAGCTTTCCTTTACGGTGTGGGCTGTTTGTATCTTACCTAAGAAACCTTTGCCCACTGTGAGATCGTGACGCTATCTCCCTGTGTTTTCTTCTAAAAACTTGACGCTGTCAGCTTTTGTGTTTAGCTCTATGATACACCTCAAATTAATTTTTCGTATAGGGTAGAAAAGAAGTCAAAGTTCATTTCTGTTCGTATGGATATCCCAGTTCCAGTAACAAGTGTGAAACAGCCCTGCCTTTCCCCAGTGAACTGATTTCGACTGCGCTGTTAAAAATCAGTTGACTGCATGTGCGTGGGTCTCTTCACGGCCTCTCTGTTCTGTTTCATTGCAGCCTCGTGTCAATCCCGTGCTGTTTCAAATATTGTAGCTTTACAGTTAAGTCGTGAAATTAAGAACAAGTCCTCAAACGTTTTTCTCCCTTTTCAAGGTTTTTCGTATCCTACATCCTTTGAATTTCTGTGTACGTTTTAGACTCATGTATCTATTTCTTCAGAATAGCTTGCTGAAATTTTGGCAGGAACTGCACCAAATCCATCTAACAAGTTGAGGAAAATGGAAATAAAGTCTAAATTCCATTTCATAAACACAAACTTAAGTCTTGTTAAATTACTCTCAGCTACGTTTCTAGTTTTCAACGTACAGTGAAGTGGGAGGGAGTTCTTCAAGGAAAACCACGGACCCAGCCCCGGAGGCGGGACCAGGCAACGTCCCCGGCCCCCAGCGGCCGTGTCCCTCCCAGTGGGCCCTCCTGGAAACAGCCCACTTGGGTGCAGATCTTTTGTTAGATTTATTCCTAGGCGTTTGGTATTTTTGATGCCATTATACATGGCATTTGAAAATTTTTATTTCCAATTGTTTATTTTGTTCATTTATTTAGAGACAGAGTCTTGCTGTCACCAGGCCAGAGTGCAGTGGCGCCATCTCGACTCACTGTAACTTCCGCCTCCCAGGTTCAAGCAATTCTCTTCCCTCAGCATCCCAAGCAGCTGGGACTACAGGCACGAACCACCACGCCCGGCTAATTTTTGTATTTTTTTTTAGAAGAGACAGGGTTTCGCCTTGTTGTCCAGGGTGGTCTCGATCTCCTGACCTCGTGATCCACCCGCCTTGGCCTCCCAATGTGCTGGGATTACAGACATGAGCCACCACACCCGGCGCAGTTGTTTATTTTTAATATAAAGTACCATTTTTTTCTGTATTAATCTTGCATCTCTGACCTTGCTAAATTCACAAGGTCTAGTACCGTTTTTGTAGATTCCTTTGAGTTTTCTAAGTAGATAATCAAACTCCCCGTAGCGAATGAGAGTTTTTCCTTCTGCCTTTTATTTATTTTTTCTTGCTTCACCGAGCAGACGTAGGCCACAAACCCAGAGTTGGACCCCATGGCGAGCCGAGCCTTCTCACCCTGGAGACGTGTTTAATGTTGGCGTCAGGCTGGCGTCAGCAGTCGGGTTTCTGCAGCTGCCTGCGTCAGAGGCAGGGAGTCCCCACCTGTCCTGGTGTGCGAGCGTTTTTATCACGAACAGCTGTCGTCTTTTGTCAACTACCTCTTCTGCCTGCGGTGTGGTGATCACAGTTACGTTTCTTTATTCTGCGGATGTGCTGTTTCATCCACTGACCTCTTATTTTCTCGGAATATCTTTGTCACGTTTTGGTAGCAGAGTTCCGCTGGTCTTGTAAAACGGTTTGGACAGTATTTTTTTTCCTTTATTTACCAATTAAGTTTGTCTAGAATACGGGCTATTTTTCCCTTATATTTTGGTAGAATTATCCAGCGAGGCCTTGTGGGACAGGAGCTTTCTTTGTGGGAAGGATTTTTTTTTGAATGAATTTTAATTTTTTAATGAACAGTTCTTTAGATTTTTGTCTCTCTCTTCATGCCCGTTTTGGTAATGTGTTACCCAGGGCATGCTTGATTCCAGCTAAGCTGTTGAATGTGTTGGCATAAAATCACCTGTAATGTCCCGTTATTACCCTTTAACGCTTGTGGGATGGGCTCTCAAGTGATTTCCTGTTTCATTCCTCTCATTGGTAATTTACATTTTCTCGTGTTTTCCCGTTGATCGGTCCAGCTAGGGGTTACTGACTTTGCTAATCTCTCCAAAAAAGCAACACACTGTTTCCAGTGTTGGTGTATTGTTCCTTTTATTTTGCCTCCCTTGGTTTTAATTTGCTCTTTTCCTAGCTTCCTACGGCAGAAGCTTGGTTCATTTCAAACATTTGTTTTCCCGGTATGAGCACTGAGAGCTGAAATCCCCCGAGCGCTTTCTTCACGGCACCTCCCAAATTTTGATAGATGATCTTTTTGTTATCACTCAGATCAAAATATTTTATAATTTCCCTTGTGATTTCTTTGAACCACAGACTATTTAGACTTCTATTGTGTAATTATCAGACATTTGGTGGCTATTCTAAATGCCTTTCTGTTTTTTCTTTCTAATTTATCTGTTGCAGTCAGAGCTCATACTGTATGTGGGTCTTAGTGTTTTGAAAATGTATTGAGCTTCTGTTTCATAAACCAGCAGCAGTCCTGACTATCCACGGACACTTGAGGTGAACGTGTCTTCCGCCACTGTCAGGTGTAGCTTCTGAAACATCCCAAGGTCCGCTCGGCTGACAGCGTTCTGAGGCTTTTGAAGGATGAGTTATCACTGCGAAGCACCGCCCCTCGCCTCTGGGAACACCCTCTGTGTTAATGTTTGTGTGTTTCCTTTCCTTGGGCCACTCGTCTCTCCACACAAAATAGACGAACAAGTTCTATTTCTTGATGCTTTGCCCGTGCGGAGGATGTTCCCTCACCACTGTCTTCTAGGAACCCTGAGTTGGGAGAGTCCGTTTTGGTTTGCACCAAAGACCAAGCCATTGTATCCATGAGCCAGGCTCTAGATTTCCTCCTCAGTCATCCAGTCCCAGGGAACCCTCTCAAGGCCTTGTTTGCGAGGCTAAGAGAAAGACCCAGGTGCACGCGGGAGATGATAGGGTGGCCCGGGTGCACGCGGGTGATGATAGGGTGGCCCGGGTGCACGAGGGAGATGATAGGGTGGCCCGGGTGCACGAGGGAGATGATAGGGTGGCCCGGGTGCACGCGGGTGATGATAGGGTGGCCCGGGTGGACGCGGGAGATGATAGGGTGGCCCGGGTGCACGCGGGTGATGATAGGGTGGCCCGGGTGGACGCGGGAGATGATAGGGTGGCCCGGGTGCACGCGGGTGATGATAGGGTGGCCCGGGTGCACGCGGGTGATGATAGGGTGGCCCGGGTGCACGAGGGTGATGATAGGGTGGCCCGGGTGCACGCGGGAGATGATAGGGTGGCCCGGGTGCACGCGGGAGATGATAGGGTGGCCCGGGTGCACGAGGGAGATGATAGGGTGGCCCGGGTGCACGCGGGTGATGATAGGGTGGCCCGGGTGCACGCGGGAGATGATAGGGTGGCCCGGGTGCACGCGGGAGATGATAGGGTGGCCCGGGTGCACGCGGGAGATGATAGGGTGGCCCGGGTGCACGCGGGTGATGATAGGGTGGCCCGGGTGGACGCGGGTGATGATAGGGTGACCCGGGTGCACGCGGGTGATGATAGGGTGACCCGGGTGCACGCGGGAGATGATAGGGTGGCCCGGGTGCACGCGGGTGATGATAGGGTGGCCCGGGTGCACGCGGGTGATGATAGGGTGGCCCGGGTGGACGCGGGAGATGATAGGGTGGCCCGGGTGCACGCGGGTGATGATAGGGTGGACCGGGTGCACGCGGGTGATGATAGGGTGGCCCGGGTGGACGCGGGTGATGATAGGGTGGCCCGGGTGGACGCGGGTGATGATAGGGTGACCCGGGTGCACGCGGGTGATGATAGGGTGACCCGGGTGCACGCGGGAGATGATAGGGTGGCCCGGGTGGACGCGGGTGATGATAGGGTGGCCCGGGAGCACGCGGGTGATGATAGGGTGGCCCGGGTGCACGCGGGAGATGATAGGGTGGCCCGGGTGCACGCGGGTGATGATAGGGTGGCCCGGGTGCACGCGGGAGATGATAGGGTGGCCCGGGTGCACGCGGGTGATGATAGGGTGGCCCGGGTGCACGCGGGTGATGATAGGGTGGCCCGGGTGCACGCGGGTGATGATAGGGTGGCCCGGGTGCACGCGGGTGATGATAGGGTGACCCGGGTGCACGCGGGTGATGATAGGGTGACCCGGGTGCACGCGGGAGATGATAGGGTGGCCCGGGTGGACGCGGGTGATGATAGGGTGGCCCGGGAGCACGCGGGTGATGATAGGGTGGCCCGGGTGCACGAGGGAGATGATAGGGTGGCCCGGGTGCACGCGGGTGATGATAGGGTGGCCCGGGTGCACGCGGGTGATGATAGGGTGACCCGGGTGCACGCGGGAGATGATAGGGTGGCCCGGGTGCACGAGGGAGATGATAGGGTGGCCCGGGTGCACGCGGGAGATGATAGGGTGGCCCGGGTGCACGAGGGAGATGATAGGGTGGCCCGGGTGCACGCGGGTGATGATAGGGTGGCCCGGGTGCACGCGGGTGATGATAGGGTGACCCGGGTGCACGCGGGAGATGATAGGGTGGCCCGGGTGCACGCGGGTGATGATAGGGTGGCCCGGGTGGACGCGGGAGATGATAGGGTGGCCCGGGTGCACGCGGGTGATGATAGGGTGGCCCGGGTGCACGCGGGTGATGATAGGGTGGCCCGGGTGGACGCGGGAGATGATAGGGTGGCCCGGGTGGACGCGGGTGATGATAGGGTGGCCCGGGAGCACGCGGGAGATGATAGGGTGGCCCGGGTGCACGCGGGTGATGATAGGGTGACCCGGGTGCACGCGGGAGATGATAGGGTGGCCCGGGTGCACGCGGGTGATGATAGGGTGGCCCGGGTGCACGCGGGTGATGATAGGGTGGCCCGGGTGGACGCGGGAGATGATAGGGTGGCCCGGGTGGACGCGGGTGATGATAGGGTGGCCCGGGAGCACGCGGGAGATGATAGGGTGGCCCGGGTGCACGCGGGTGATGATAGGGTGACCCGGGTGCACGCGGGAGATGATAGGGTGGCCCGGGTGCACGCGGGTGATGATAGGGTGGCCCGGGTGCACGCGGGTGATGATAGGGTGGCCCGGGTGCACGCGGGTGATGATAGGGTGGCCCGGGTGCACGCGGGTGATGATAGGGTGGCCCGGGTGGACGCGGGTGATGATAGGGTGACCCGGGTGCACGCGGGTGATGATAGGGTGGCCCGGGTGCACGCGGGTGATGATAGGGTGGCCCGGGTGCACGCGGGTGATGATAGGGTGGCCCGGGTGCACGCGGGTGATGATAGGGTGACCCGGGTGCACGCGGGTGATGATAGGGTGACCCGGGTGCACGCGGGAGATGATAGGGTGGCCCGGGTGGACGCGGGTGATGATAGGGTGGCCCGGGAGCACGCGGGTGATGATAGGGTGGCCCGGGTGCACGCGGGAGATGATAGGGTGGCCCGGGTGCACGCGGGTGATGATAGGGTGGCCCGGGTGGACGCGGGAGATGATAGGGTGGCCCGGGTGGACGCGGGTGATGATAGGGTGGCCCGGGTGCACGCGGGAGATGATAGGGTGGCCCGGGAGCACGCGGGTGATGATAGGGTGACCCGGGTGGACGCGGGAGATGATAGGGTGGCCCGGGTGCACGCGGGAGATGATAGGGTGGCCCGGGTGCACGCGGGAGATGATAGGGTGGCCCGGGAGCACGCGGGAGATGATAGGGTGGCCCGGGTGGACGCGGGTGATGATAGGGTGGCCCGGGTGCACGCGGGAGATGATAGGGTGGCCCGGGAGCACGCGGGTGATGATAGGGTGACCCGGGTGGACGCGGGAGATGATAGGGTGGCCCGGGTGCACGCGGGAGATGATAGGGTGGCCCGGGTGGACGCGGGAGATGATAGGGTGGCCCGGGTGCACGCGGGAGATGATAGGGTGGCCCGGGTGCACGCGGGAGATGATAGGGTGGCCCGGGAGCACGCGGGTGATGATAGGGTGACCCGGGTGGACGCGGGAGATGATAGGGTGGCCCAGGTGCACGCGGGAGATGATAGGGTGGCCCGGGTGCACGCGGGAGATGATAGGGTGGCCCGGGAGCACGCGGGTGATGATAGGGTGGCCCGGGTGCACGCGGGTGATGATAGGGTGGCCCGGGTGCACGCGGGTGATGATAGGGTGGCCCGGGTGCACGCGGGTGATGATAGGGTGACCCGGGTGCACGCGGGTGATGATAGGGTGGCCCGGGTGCACGCGGGAGATGATAGGGTGGCCCGGGTGGACGCGGGTGATGATAGGGTGGCCCGGGAGCACGCGGGTGATGATAGGGTGGCCCGGGTGCACGCGGGAGATGATAGGGTGGCCCGGGTGCACGCGGGTGATGATAGGGTGGCCCGGGTGGACGCGGGAGATGATAGGGTGGCCCGGGTGGACGCGGGTGATGATAGGGTGGCCCGGGTGCACGCGGGAGATGATAGGGTGGCCCGGGAGCACGCGGGTGATGATAGGGTGACCCGGGTGGACGCGGGAGATGATAGGGTGGCCCGGGTGCACGCGGGAGATGATAGGGTGGCCCGGGTGGACGCGGGAGATGATAGGGTGGCCCGGGAGCACGCGGGTGATGATAGGGTGACCCGGGTGGACGCGGGAGATGATAGGGTGGCCCGGGTGCACGCGGGTGATGATAGGGTGGCCCGGGTGCACGCGGGAGATGATAGGGTGGCCCGGGTGGACGCGGGAGATGATAGGGTGGCCCGGGTGCACGCGGGTGATGATAGGGTGGCCCGGGTGCACGCGGGAGATGATAGGGTGGCCCGGGTGCACGCGGGTGATGATAGGGTGGCCCGGGTGCACGCGGGAGATGATAGGGTGGCCCGGGTGCACGCGGGTGATGATAGGGTGGCCCGGGTGGACGCGGGAGATGATAGGGTGGCCCGGGTGCACGCGGGTGATGATAGGGTGGCCCGGGTGGACGCGGGTGATGATAGGGTGGCCCAGGTGCACGCGGGAGATGATAGGGTGGCCCGGGAGCACGCGGGTGATGATAGGGTGGCCCGGGAGCACGCGGGTGATGATAGGGTGGCCCGGGTGCACGCGGGTGATGATAGGGTGGCCCGGGAGCACGCGGGTGATGATAGGGTGGCCCGGGTGCACGCGGGAGATGATAGGGTGGCCCGGGTGGACGCGGGAGATGATAGGGTGGCCCGGGTGCACGCGGGTGATGATAGGGTGGCCCGGGTGCACGCGGGAGATGATAGGGTGGCCCGGGTGCACGCGGGTGATGATAGGGTGGCCCGGGTGCACGCGGGTGATGATAGGGTGGCCCGGGTGCACGCGGGTGATGATAGGGTGGCCCGGGTGCACGCGGGAGATGATAGGGTGGCCCGGGTGGACGCGGGAGATGATAGGGTGGCCCGGGTGCACGCGGGTGATGATAGGGTGGCCCGGGTGGACGCGGGTGATGATAGGGTGGCCCAGGTGCACGCGGGAGATGATAGGGTGGCCCGGGAGCACGCGGGTGATGATAGGGTGGCCCGGGAGCACGCGGGTGATGATAGGGTGGCCCGGGTGCACGCGGGTGATGATAGGGTGGCCCGGGAGCACGCGGGTGATGATAGGGTGACCCGGGTGGACGCGGGAGATGATAGGGTGGCCCGGGTGCACGCGGGAGATGATAGGGTGGCCCGGGTGCACGCGGGAGATGATAGGGTGGCCCGGGTGGACGCGGGAGATGATAGGGTGGCCCGGGTGCACGCGGGTGATGATAGGGTGACCCGGGTGGACGCGGGAGATGATAGGGTGGCCCGGGTGCACGCGGGTGATGATAGGGTGGCCCAGGTGCACGCGGGTGATGATAGGGTGGCCCGGGTGCACGCGGGAGATGATAGGGTGGCCCGGGTGCACGCGGGAGATGATAGGGTGGCCCGGGTGCACGCGGGAGATGATAGGGTGGCCCGGGTGGACGCGGGAGATGATAGGGTGGCCCAGGTGCACGCGGGAGATGATAGGGTGGCCCAGGTGCACGCGGGTGATGATAGGGTGGCCCAGGTGGACGCGGGTGATAACAGGGTGGCCCGGGTGCACGCGGGAGATGATAGGGTGGCCCAGGTGCACGCGGGACATGATAGGGTGGCCCAGGTGGACGCGGGAGATGATAGGGTGGCCCGGGTGCACGCGGGAGATGATAGGGTGGCCCAGGTGCACGCGGGTGATGATAGGGTGGCCCAGGTGGACGCGGGTGATAACAGGGTGGCCCAGGCCACTGTTCCTGTGACTGACTTGTTTCCACCCACCCTGCCTGCCACGCATGTCCGTGTACAATGGATTGCTGCTGCACCACCACTGCCACCCGCAAACTTGGGATCCCATAACATCCGACTCCTGGTGGGCAGCTCAGGCCACTTAGTTACCTGGTGTCTTGAGGCCAGGAGCCCGATATCACGCCCAGTGCTGCTTCGAAACAGCAACACGGCTCTGCTGCAGACAGCACGCTCTTGTTTCAGGACTTCACCTCCTATTTTGGGGTCTGGTGCTCCTTTTCTATGGCAGATGCCATTCACACCATGGTGGTATCGTAGCGTGAATCTGCTCGAGAACCTGCTGTGCCCGGGCCCCACTCAGAGCCAACAGCTGTCCGAGTCCCCTGGCAAAGGGACATTCCCAAGGGAGGTGCATGGAGCCTCCAAAATCCGGTGAGGCCTGCCCAGCGCCATCCTTGTTCTTCACGGTAGGTGGGCAAGGTACAAAAGCTTCTCCTCTACCTTGGAAGCAACGTCTCAGGATGCCCCGGGCACTGAGCCTCTAAAGTCTTCATCTGTGCGTCAGACCTTGAGACGGTAACGTTTGCCACTCACCCTCTGGAATGAATGTGTCTTACAAGGCATCCAAAGCACTTTCCAGTCAATCCTCTCTGGTTCTAATATGCACGATGGCATCAATACAGCGATCCAGCAGAATATCCCACAGAGCATCCAGGGGATGAAGGCCCAGTAGGCGGACGTGTGACAGAAAAGAGGGCTCACATCGGCCTGGGCCGGACCGGGGACTCGAACTGTTATCTCTGCCAAGTGAACGCAAACTGTGTCTGAGCCGCCCCTCTGACGGGGATTGGAAACAATGCATTTCCCAGGCCCGTGGCCACATGCGAGTTCCAGAGGCCCCGCTGTCCTGTGGTACTAAGGATACCATGTCTGGCGCAGCAGTGGACGGCGGGTTACAACTTGGTCAGGGTCATATGATCCACTGCCATTCACCACAATCCACCTGACTTCTGCTGGGCCATAGTGCTGAGTTAAAGCCTCTGAAGGTGGCACTGCCTTCTGCTGAGCTAAAGCCTCTGAAGCTGGCATGGCCTTCTGCCGAGCTAAAGCCTCTGAAGGTGGCACTGCCTTCTGCTGAGTTATAGCCTCTGAAGGTGGCACTGCCTTCTGGTGAGTTAAAGCCCCTGAAGGTGGCACTGCCTTCTGCCGAGCTAAAGCCTCTGAAGGTGGCACTGCCTTCTGCTGAGTTAAAGCCTCTGAAGGTGGCACTGCCTTCTGCTGAGCTAAAGCCTCTGAAGGTGGCACTTCCTTCTGCTGAGTTATAGCCCCTGAAGGTGGCACTGCCTTCTGGTGAGTTAAAGCCTCTGAAGGTGGCACTGCCTTCTGCCGAGCTAAAGCCTCTGAAGGTGGCACTGCCTTCTGCTGAGTTAAAGCCTCTGAAGGTGGCACTGCCTTCTGCCGAGCTAAAGCCTCTGAAGGTGGCACTGCCTTCTGCTGAGTTAAAGCCTCTGAAGGTGGCACTGCCTTCTGCTGAGCTAAAGCCTCTGAAGGTGGCACTGCCTTCTGCTGAGCTAAAGCCTCTGAAGGTGGCACTGCCTTCTGGTGAGTTAAAGCCCCTGAAGGTGGCACTGCCTTCTGCTGAGCTAAAGCCTCTGAAGGTGGCACTGCCTTCTGCTGAGCTAAAGCCTCTGAAGGTGGCACTGCCTTCTGGTGAGTTATAGCCCCTGAAGGTGGCACTGCCTTCTGCTGAGCTAAAGCCCCTGAAGGTGGCACTGCCTTCTGCTGAGTTAAAGCCTCTGAAGGTGGCACTGCCTTCTGCTGAGTTATAGCCCCTGAAGGTGGCACTGCCTTCTGGTGAGTTAAAGCCCCTGAAGTTGGCACTGCCTTCTGCCGAGCTAAAGCCTCTGAAGGTGGCACTGCCTTCTGCTGAGTTATAGCCCCTGAAGGTGGCACTGCCTTCTGGTGAGCTAAAGCCTCTGAAGGTGGCACTGCCTTCTGCTGAGCTAAAGCCTCTGAAGGTGGCACTGCCTTCTGCTGAGTTATAGCCTCTGAAGGTGGCACTGCCTTCTGGTGAGTTAAAGCCCCTGAAGGTGGCACTGCCTTCTGCCGAGCTAAAGCCTCTGAAGGTGGCACTGCCTTCTGCTGAGCTAAAGCCTCTGAAGGTGGCACTGCCTTCTGCTGAGTTATAGCCCCTGAAGGTGGCACTGCCTTCTGGTGAGTTAAAGCCCCTGAAGGTGGCACTGCCTTCTGCCGAGCTAAAGCCTCTGAAGGTGGCACTGCCTTCTGCTGAGTTAAAGCCTCTGAAGGTGGCACTGCCTTCTGCTGAGTTAAAGCCTCTGAAGGTGGCACTGCCTTCTGCTGAGTTATAGCCCCTGAAGGTGGCACTGCCTTCTGGTGAGTTAAAGCCCCTGAAGGTGGCACTGCCTTCTGCCGAGCTAAAGCCTCTGAAGGTGGCACTGCCTTCTGCTGAGTTAAAGCCTCTGAAGGTGGCACTGCCTTCTGCCGAGCTAAAGCCTCTGAAGGTGGCACTGCCTTCTGCTGAGTTAAAGCCTCTGAAGGTGGCACTGCCTTCTGCTGAGTTATAGCCCCTGAAGGTGGCACTGCCTTCTGCTGAGCTAAAGCCTCTGAAGGTGGCACTGCCTTCTGCTGAGCTAAAGCCTCTGAAGGTGGCACTCACTGCCTTCTGCTGAGTTATAGCCTCTGAAGGTGGCACTGCCTTCTGGTGAGTTAAAGCCCCTGAAGGTGGCACTGCCTTCTGCCGAGCTAAAGCCTCTGAAGGTGGCACTGCCTTCTGCTGAGCTAAAGCCTCTGAAGGTGGCACTGCCTTCTGCTGAGCTAAAGCCTCTGAAGGTGGCACTGCCTTCTGCTGAGCTAAAGCCTCTGAAGGTGGCACTCACTGCCTTCTGCTGAGTTATAGCCTCTGAAGGTGGCACTGCCTTCTGCTGAGTTAAAGCCCCTGAAGGTGGCACTGCCTTCTGTCGAGCTAAAGCCTCTGAAGGTGGCACTGCCTTCTGCTGAGTTAAAGCCTCTGAAGGTGGCACTGCCTTCTGCTGAGTTAAAGCCTCTGAAGGTGGCACTGCCTTCTGCTGAGTTATAGCCCCTGAAGGTGGCACTGCCTTCTGGTGAGTTAAAGCCTCTGAAGGTGGCACTGCCTTCTGCCGAGCTAAAGCCTCTGAAGGTGGCACTGCCTTTTGCTGAGTTAAAGCCTCTGAAGGTGGCACTGCCTTCTGCCGAGCTAAAGCCTCTGAAGGTGGCACTGCCTTCTGCTGAGTTAAAGCCTCTGAAGGTGGCACTGCCTTCTGCTGAGTTATAGCCCCTGAAGGTGGCACTGCCTTCTGCTGAGCTAAAGCCTCTGAAGGTGGCACTGCCTTCTGCTGAGCTAAAGCCTCTGAAGGTGGCACTGCCTTCTGGTGAGTTATAACCCCTGAAGGTGGCACTGCCTTCTGCTGAGCTAAAGCCCCTGAAGGTGGCACTGCCTTCTGCTGAGTTAAAGCCTCTGAAGGTGGCACTGCCTTCTGCCGAGCTAAAGCCTCTGAAGGTGGCACTGCCTTCTGCTGAGCTAAAGCCTCTGAAGGTGGCACTGCCTTCTGCTGAGTTATAGCCTCTGAAGGTGGCACTGCCTTCTGGTGAGTTAAAGCCCCTGAAGGTGGCACTGCCTTCTGCCGAGCTAAAGCCTCTGAAGGTGGCACTGCCTTCTGCGGAGCTAAAGCCTCTGAAGGTGGCACTGCCTTCTGCTGAGTTATAGCCCCTGAAGGTGGCACTGCCTTCTGCTGAGTTATAGCCTCTGAAGGTGGCACTGCCTTCTGCTGAGCTAAAGCCCCTGAAGGTGGCACTGCCTTCTGCCGAGCTAAAGCCTCTGAAGGTGGCACTGCCTTCTGCTGAGCTAAAGCCTCTGAAGGTGGCACTGCCTTCTGCTGAGCTAAAGCCTCTGAAGGTGGCACTGCCTTCTGCTGAGTTAAAGCCTCTGAAGGTGGCACTGCCTTCTGCTGAGCTAAAGCCTCTGAAGGTGGCACTGCCTTCTGCTGAGCTAAAGCCTCTGAAGGTGGCACTGCCTTCTGCTGAGTTATAGCCTCTGAAGGTGGCACTGCCTTCTGCTGAGCTAAAGCCTCTGAAGGTGGCACTGCCTTCTGCTGAGCTAAAGCCTCTGAAGGTGGCACTGCCTTCTGCTGAGTTATAGCCTCTGAAGGTGGCACTGCCTTCTGCTGAGCTAAAGCCTCTGAAGGTGGCACTGCCTTCTGTCAGTATACCAGGAGGTGGTATGTTTTGCTGGGTTGGCTTGGTCATGGAAATAGGGATGATTTCAACACAGCCTTCCCCTTGGCCATTCCTGCTTCACAATCAGATGCCAAGGAATGGCCCCAGGGTGGGCCTGGCCCTTCAGATCCATAATGAATCAGATGTGAGCCCGGATTCTGTCTTCCAGCAGCCCCCACTCTAGTGGGGCAGGAGCGTGGCATGTCTTGTCCCCTCCCATGGGCGTCGTCTCAGGCCCTGGATCTCGAGGCCTTCAAGGGGCCTGGGCATCTCCTGTGGTCAGTGTGTGCTTCCTCTGCAGATGGCCAGAGATCCCTTTCAAGGAGGCTCCAGGGAGCTGCTGCTGTGTGAATCGCAGGTCCCCTATGAGAGCCTAGGGCAGGCATTGAGGGGTAATGCCCCTGAGAGGCCAGAGCTGAAGAATGGGAAATGTCCAATGGGCAGGACCCATGCAGGTCATGGGGCTGCAGGCAGGCTGTGTGGCTGACGAGGGAACGTGAGGGCGGGGGGCACAGAGAGGTAAGGACAGACACGGGTGGCACCGGACACCGGGAGAGGACTCCTTACCTCAGAGACGGGGGATATATTAGTAGGTTCTCGTACGGCTGTAAACCACCGCCTGAGACTGGGTAATGAATAACAAGGTTTAATTGACTCACAGTCCGCGGGCCCTACAGGAAGCATGGCTGGGAGGCTCAGGAAACTGACAATCGTGGTGGAAGGTGAAGGGGAAGGAGGCGCGTCTCACGTGGCGGGAGGGGGGAGACTGAAGGGGAAGGTGTGTCACACTCTCAGACAACCAGATCTCAGGAGAACTCAGCGTCACAGGAACAGCAGAACCCACCCGTGATCCCGTCACCCCGCCGCCAACACTGGGGAGTACGGTTCAGCATGAGATGGGTACACGGATCCAAACCGTATCAGGGGCCACTTCCCCAGGGACGGGGGGACGCAGACGGGACGAGTGCTGGGCGGGCAGGCTCGCGGCTGTGTGTGCACCCTCTGCCGGCCTGAGTTTGCTCTAAGAACAGGGTAGGAGGTGGGGATGCCTGGGGAAGGGGGTCACTCGCAGAGAATGGAGAGGACTCAGAATTATCCATCTGACATGGGTCTCTTCTACTTCCAGGGGAAGTGTTTTCCACACAGATACACAAGAAGTGAGAGTATCTTTTCTGCTGCGTATACCCCGCACGTTCATTTATTCAAGACCAAATACACGGCATTTCATCAGCAAGGAACGGCACACGGCGCAGGCAGGGCCAGGCGCTCAGCCCCAGGTCTCAGCCAACGCCGCTTTCCTGTCAACACCACGTGGCTGGGTCAACAGGTACCACGTGGAAAGCGTGGCACCCGCCTCCAGGCCCTCACCCCGGGACGAGGTGCTCCAGGAGGCCTGCCCTGCCTCACCAGGCACTGAAAGACTCAGAGGCCACTCCTGGGGACAAAATCCCTCCACCACCCCCTCCATGAGAAGCCCATTCCTTCTCCCAAATGCCCCGGGACCTCCCACGGTGCGGTGCAGAGTGTGTGGGGTGGCCGTGAACGGGCGGCCAACGCCAGGCGGCCCAGCTCAGCTCTCCTCGCTGCCCAGAGTCCTGGTCTTCCGGAAGATGCTCTGCATGGCAGAGATGCGGTCCTCATCCTGGATGCTGAAGACCCGGAACTGTAGGCAGGTTGGGGGCAGAAGGGTTACTGGGACCCCTGGAGCCCGTCATAGGCTCTCAGGGCCGAGAGCACAGCATGGAACAACTGGCCCTCCCTGGGTCCCACCTGGCCTTCCTGCCTCGGGTATCTGCCTGGACGGGCATCCCCCAGCCTCCACTCCTCCCCAACCCCCACATCACACACAGGCGTCCCTGACCTGGGTCTGCACAGAGGAGGCCCCACGGGGTGCTGTTTGAAGGCTGCCTCTGGTGAACACCCCGCCGCCGCCCCTGCCCACACAGGACCGCTGAGAGCTCAGAGCACAGCCCTTGCCCCCCCATCTACAGGCTCTGGGGTAACAATTCTTATGTGTCGGCAGGGGAGGAGACCCCAGAGCCGTCAGCATCTCCACGGGCAGGAGTTTGCTGGAATAGGATGAGAGACCCCCAGCAAAGAGCAGCTGTTCTGGGGCCTCACCGCCGCCAGGACATGGGGAGGGTGGTGGAGAAGCCCCCGCTGTGCCCTGGAAGGAGGCCGTGTTTGCTCCTGGGATGGGGGTGAGAGCTGGGCCCTGGGCGAGGAGCAGGGTGGACCCTGGGCAGGCTCCTTGGCAGAAGTGGCAGAGCCTGGGGCACAGGGTGGGGCAGCTGCTGGGGCCTCCACGCACCCGTGAGAAGTGGCCCAGGGGACACAGGGTGGTAAGGGGCATGGCTGTGGATTCCTGAGCCCAAGGAGCAGGAAACGGTCCCTGTGAGGCCCAGGTGAGGTCATAGCCCTTCGTGAGGAATGGAGCTCCGGGGTGGGCAGCTGGGCCTCTGAGGGACTGTTTACTGAGCGTGCGCTAGGGGACGACTCTGGTGGGAAACGGAGGCAGGGTCAGACTCGCTGCCCTGGTTCCAGGGAGCAGCTCCGGGCCCTGTGAGGCCACCAGCGAGGGGACCCCCACGGCCCGTGTGATCCCCACACATCACACGTCCCCGCAGACGCCATCTATGGAGCCCTGATCTGGCCTCAGCATTCCTGGGGCCCCCGATCCAGGAGAGAGTGGGCGAGGAGCTGGGCCAGGGCTGTGTCCCCACCCTCCTGCACCCCTGGGCCGGCCCAAGACCCCCACGGCCAGCACCCACCTTCTCCAGCAGGACGTCGAAGTAGGCGGTGGCCCAGTAGGCGGGGTCGCTGGCCGGCAGCTGCAGGAGCGCCTTGAGCCCGGAGCTGACGCGCGGCGGGGGGCTGCGGCCCAGGTGGGTGGCGTGGATGCGCAGGGCCGCCTCGGGCTGGCTGGCGAAGCCCTCCACGCGCTGGTAGATGGCGCCGAGGTCCAGGCCGCTGCCCTGCAGCAGGTTGTGCTGCGGGCGGAGGAAGTGGGGCAGCGTCCGCGTGGCCAGGCAGCACAGCAGCACCACGAGCACGCGGTACACGGCGCCCTGCAGCTCCGCCCAGTCCTCGGGCGCCGGGAAGAGCGCGGAGGCCCACAGCAGCACCATCTGCGGGACAGCAGGGTCAGCCTCCCTCACCCCGGCTGCCCCTCCCTGCTCCCACCCACACCTCTCCCTACCCTGCGGCCTCCCCTCCACGTCCCAGTTGGAGTCCCAGGCCCCTCCCACCCGCTGCCCCAGCCTGCTGGCTCCCAAAGGCATGAAACCCCTCTCCCTCCTCTCCTGCCTGGCCCTGACCCTGGGGTCCCATCCCCAGCCCCTATCTTCACCCTCTAGGACCTCCCTTGGGGGCCTCTGCAGCTCCCAGCATCCTCTGGGCCTTTCTCTCATTTCCTTGGCCCCTTTGAGCTCCTACTCACCCCCTGCAGCCCAACCCAACAGGCCCAAGGCATTGTCACGGTGATGGTCTGTGTGCTCACCACCCCTGGCCTGAACCACAAGGCCTGTGCTGCCTGCAGAGGCCCTCGTCCTCCCTCCTGCCCCAGGCCCTGTCTCACAGGGGCTTTTCCTCTTCCACTGCCCCCTCACCCTGCGGTTGAGTTTGTGGTTGGGGACCACTGTACATCCAACCTTAAGGGATGCTGAAAGCTCCGGGTCAGGTGGAAGCCTGAGGGGGCATGGCCAGAGGCCACCCGAGGCCAGAGGTCACCTGGGGACCTCTCCCTCAACACGGAGCCAGGTGAAGCAGCGCCCGGTCGGCCACACACTCCAGAGGGGAGTCAGCCGAGCTGAGACCCCAAGACAGCATAGCCCCACCTGCTTCCCGGGGTTGGGGTGGGCTGGAGTCCCGGCCCTGCCTATTCCTTATCCTTCTTGGCATTGATGTTACAAAGCCCCAGGAGGACACAGTTGTGCCAGAATATCTCTGCAGCCCAGGAAGCGGGGTGGGGGGAGGGTGCCTGGAGACTCTCCTGGGAACCCCCAGAGGGAGGCGTCCCTGCCGGGTGACATTCCCAGACGCTGGGAGGAGCTCGCTGGGCAGGAACACCCGGCTCTGGGAGGCCCCTCGCTGAGGTTCCTCCCAACAGTGTCCCAAGCCGGGACAGCCTCCGAGCTCGAGGCCCGGGAACGGCAAAGGCCGGCTGGCGGTACCAGCCCCTGCGGCCACATCCCCACGACCTTCACGAGCCACGACCTCGCCTCCTCAGAACCTGGGCAGGTCCTCAGAATCCTCCTGACTCCAGCTGCCCGCCATCAGGGCTGGCAGGAGGGACACGCCCAGGTGCACCTACCCCAGGGCCCCGGTGATGGACAACCTGCGAAGCCCCTCCCGGTACCTTCAGATGGCCGAAGGTCAGGCCGTCGGTCCGGCCACCGTCTCGCCAGCTCTCGTGGTTCACCCGGTCGAGGATGGAGAGACTGTCCAGGCGATGGCCCTGCAGGGAGCCCAGCTCCCCCAGCAGCCTGGTGAGCAGGTAGTCAGTGGAGGTCCTGGGGCCCAGACAGACGCACTGGGTCAGTCCCGCTGCTGCTGGCCCCCGGTGTGGGGAGCTCTGAGCCCTGGAGGCTCCGGCCCAGGCTGGGGCCGCGCTGCGCTGCGCCTGCGAGTGGGACCCGGCCCCGGCCCCGGGCTTCTCAGGAGCCACGTTCACCAGCTGTGCAGTGCACGCCTGGTTTTCATGGAGACTCCCTGGCCCTGAATTCAGGGGGCGTAGGAGCCTCCAGGCCATCTGGGCCCTTTGTGTAGACAGGAAGGTGCCTCTCAGGCCTGCCCAGGTCGCAGCCACCCAACCCGGGGGGTGTGACAGCTCCACCCACGGCCCCTTCCAGAAGCCCAGGGCAGCAGCCTCCAGGGGCAGCCACACAGGGGCTCAGAATCTCTGCTCCCCACTCCCACATCACCCAGACCCATAGCTCAGAGCAGCTCACACCAGGGGGCTTGCTGTGCACATGCTAGATGGGCTGGGGGCGGGGCCTGACACCACAACCTTCACAGAGCTGCAACAGGGGACAGTCACACGCCGTGTCCCCCTCCCAAGTCTGCAGGACATGGGGCACCAAAAATGTCATTCTCCCATTTACTTGCAAAGATGACTCTGCCCGCCCAGCCCTTCCCCTTCCTGGGCAGGCGGGAAGCCATTCCACAAGCCTCGATGCCACCCCCGCTCCACGCTCAGGGGTCAGCAGAAACGCAGGGCAGGGGTGGGAGGTCACTGGTGCTCCGCTGAGCCTTTCCTTGCAGGAGAAAACCACAGGAGGGGCATGACAGCTTTGCAAAGCCTTCCCCTGACAGAGTGTGGATCCAACCATCCTTCCAGCAAGTGGGGGGGCAGGGGTGAGCCACCCCAGCGGCTGCTGCAGCGATGTGGGATCTGGATGGGGCGTGGTCCCTGGCCGTTGGCTAGGGGTCTTGAGGGGAGCTCAGCCTCTGTCCAGTGCCCCTTTCCTCCCTCTCACAGACACCAATGTGGATGTACCTCAACTATGTGGGGACACTCCCAGCTTCTCTGGGAACCCGCCCTGCCTGGACGGGCTGCCTGACCTCTCAGCGACTTCCTGCCCCAAGCAAAAGCTGGGTAATGAAAGGTCCCATCTAGGGCCGGCGCCCACAATTCCAGGTCTCTCATCACCCAGCATCAGATGCCACCAGCGCCCTCCCACTCAGGAGAGGACACATTTCCATCCTCCCAGCAATCTCAGGGGAACACACATGCCCATGGGGGCAGAGGCAGGCAGAGGGCCTGCAGATCCTCCTGACTGGGGCCAGGGCAGCATCGGGGTGCTGGCCCCTTCCTGCCTGCTCCCCGAGAACCTTGTGACCAGGAGGGTGAGCCTACCTCCAGAGCTGGGCGCTGGCCGGCACCAGGTCCACGCCTTGGCTGAGGACCCTTCTCAGGCTGCCCTCGGGGAATCCAGGCATCTGCTGGGCCCCCTCCAGCGCAGGAACCCCAAGCCTCCTTCTCACCACGGGCACCACGTGGAAGCTGACTGTCCTCCAGCCGCTGGACACCAGCAAGCACAGGTGCAGCTGCTCCTCCCTCAGGCTGGCCGCGTTCAGCGAACCTGCAAAGACCCAGGTCACGCCGGCCCCTCGACCTGCCTCCCCCGCCCAGGACGCTCCCCAGGCCCCTCCTGCTGCCGACCTGGCCCCTGCCCCTCATCACCTCTCCCCTGCAGGCTTCTCTGCTGGCCTGCCCCCAACCCCGGATACCGGTGTCCATCCCTGGACCTCAGCTGAGTGAGGAGCTGGCCAGCATGCCTGCCCAGCAGTGACAGTCCTGGGCACAACTGTCAGTAATGACAGCAATGTCCTACGTGAGGTCTTCTGTCGCCAGGCACCGCCCTCAACCCACACCCCAGGGCCCTGCCTGCTGTGCCCACCCAGGCCTTCCTGAGCCTGCCCGCTTTGCCCCAGCACTGCTACCAAAGCCCCAGGCCTCAGCTCGCCTCCCACCTCCTGACAATGGCCGGGCGTCTCTGCTGCCTTCTCTGTGGGGAAGGAGGTAGGAGCAGTCCAGGCTGGGGCCAGCAGGGCTCCCACCCCAGAGCTGGAGAGGGTGAAACCAGGCTGGGCCTCTCCTCCCCAGAGCTTCTCCCCCGTGCCCCCGACCCTGGAAGCTTCCCTGAGAGCTCCCTGCCACCCAAACCACTGCGTGCACAGGAGCCATGTGGCACCCGGGTCTAGGGGACCAGCTGGGGAGGGAGGGACAGGCCCAGGCCAGGCTCAGCTCCCGTGGAGAGATGAGGCCATGGCGGCCAGCAGTAGCGACCCGGCTCAGCCACCCCGTTTCGGGGCTGCCCAGGCCAGCAGATTCACGGCGCCCAAGCCCAGCCGCTCTTCCTGACCAGGCCTGGGTCCCGTGCTTCCCAGAGATCCCTTGCCCAAGAGCCCCATGGCCTCTGTCACCCCACAGGCGGCACACTCTGGTCAAGAGCTTCCCACTCCACTCCTCACTCAGACCCCACCCCGGGGCCCAGCTCAGTGCCCTCCTCCCTAACTCGGAGCTCAGAGCCCCAGAGGGGCCGTTCCGGGGCATGAGGGGGCTGGGGCTGGGGGATTCTGGCACGTCCCGGGCCCTCTAGCCTCTGCCACAGTCGCCCTACCCGCCCCCAAAACAAACAAATACCCGAGAGTGAGGACAGTGAGGAGGGTGACATAACACTCAGGGTGAGCGCAGACATGGGCCCGGGGGACGGAGGAGAGGCCGCCCCTCCCCTCCCCAGGCTGCCTGGCCACGGTGCCCGGGTCAGAGGTAGTGGGCCCAGGCAGCATGCTGGCGTGTCCCTGGGAATCCTGGCCTGTGCCTTGGGAGAGGTCCCCCTTGTGAGTGAGCACGGGGTCTGCATTCCCACCATCCCGCCGCCTTCCGGAGAGAGCCTGGCCCCGTTGTGCGGACCCTCAGCACCCACAGTCTCCTGTCGGGCAGCTCTGGGGACCCCTCTGGGACCCACCCCAAGGCAACCCTGGCCCTGCCGCCCAGGCAGCCCATCCCTCGGGGGCCTCAGTTCCCATCAGTGAGAGAGAAGGAGGGGCCCCTCCATGCAGCCAGTTAGAGGTGCCTCTGGGGGCTACACACCTCGTCTGCCCGGCCACACACGCTCCTGCCTGTGACCAGGCAGACAGGAAGGCAGCCACTCCTGTACCAGCCCTGGGCTGGCCTCACCGGTTCCCAGGGTGGGGACAGCTTGACCCCGTCACCTGGGCTGCTACCGCTTCCCTTTTAAGGTAAGTGTCAGGAAACAACGCCGGAACGTCCCTGCCGCCCAGCCCAGCTCAGCTTCAGGCCGTGCACACGGCCTGCAGTATCGATCTGCTTCCTCAGGGCACACTCTGGGGTGTGAGCAGCTTAGCCTGAATCCTGACGACCCAGCGCCTGGCATGGCCTCCTGCTCACCCCAGCGGGTAGACCCATCTCACAGGTGGGCATTAGGCCGCAGTGGACAGGGCCAGGTGACTTCCGGCAAGAAGACACAAATCCCCACCCCACGGCCGGCATGATTAGAGGTTCGGGAGATGCTGGGGCTGGGGGCAGGGGGAAGGCTTGCTGGGAGCACCAGAGGCTGACACGCCGAAGTCAGGCCCATCATTCACCCCAGGAAACCAGACAGCTCTGGTGAGGCTTCTGTTCGAATCCACCCTCTGGGCTCTCCGGTGCAGACAGGAGGCCTGGCTGTGTGTGATGGCAGCACACCCTCCCCGAGAACCCACAGAAGGTGCCCTGCCTCCAGGCTGGCCCCAGTGCAGGGCAGCCCTCTGCACGTCACGGCCTCTCGGGAAGGCGAGCTGACCACCCCACCCACTGACCTCACGGTGGACACGAGGGTCAGATAAATACCGGGGAGGTGATTCAAGGCAACAAAGCCCTGTGAGGACTGGGGTGACACACGTGACAAGCCTGTCCCCTCCCAAGGGAAGCAGGACATTCTGTTCCAGTCCCCAGTTCCCCTCCAGGACAATCTGACCCCCCGGAGGATGGCTGCACCACTCAGGGTGCCTGTCATCCTGGCCCCTGCACAGGCCAAGCCCTGTCCTCCCAGCTGCCCTCGCCATCCAGGCAGCCCTGCGGAAGGAGCCCTGGGCTCAGACTCACCCTGGATTGTATCAGCAAGGCCCCAGAGGAGGGACTGAGGCCAGCCCCTGCCCGCGTGGAAGCCCCTGCCCACTTCGGGCTCACGACACCAACAGGCAGCTCAGCCATAAGCTGATAAGACACACACACACACGCACACACACATACACACGCGTTCACACCCCTGCACTCACGTGCATGCGGGCAGGCGCACACACACACCCCTCCCACCTGGTACAACACGTCCAGCACTGGAAGTGGGGATGGGACGGCCTCAAGGTCACAGGCCGTGACTGGCAACAGAGCCACCTGCCCAGAGCCCTGTGAGGGACCCTCCTGCAAGTATGCCAGCAAAGCGGCTGCCCCAGACTCCAGCCATTGAACAAGTGGCTCCGTGGAAACCCCAGGGCAGACACACATGACTCGGGACACAGCATCCGTCTTCTCAGAGGCATTCGGAGCTGGAGGACCTAAGAGGGGTCTCCCGACTTCCGTGCCCCAACGCACAGTGACCACACACGTGCACACACGCCTGCGCTGCAGTCACCACAGAGGACGGTTGCCACCCTGTGCGCGGGTACGCAGTAATCACACGCGTGCGCACTCACACGCTTGCACACACACACCCACAGCGGGCAGGTGCGGCTCCGTGGCCACCACACAGCAGCCGCTCAACGCACAGACACGTGCGGACCGGGCCTCGCCCGCTACCTGGCGCGATGAGGCTGTGGTGCTTGCAGTGAACGATGGCCGCCACCAGCAGGTCCCTGAGGACACACAGGACCTTGCTGGGCACAATGTGTCCACGGCACTTGGCGTCCCCCTCCGAGGAGGCAGTGAAGATATCGTCGGTGGTCCACCGCTCCAGGCCGGCCCCTTCCCCGGGCACACCCAGGCGGCATAACTCGGGGCCATCCCCCGGCTGGGCGGCCTCTGGCTCCTCAATCAGCAGAGCCTCGGCGTCCACCCACAGGGGCACCTCCATGGCCAGCGGGTCCTCGGAGGAGCGCAGGGCGAACTGGAAGGCCTCCAGGCCTCGGGAGTAGTCCACGACGAAGCGGGGGTCCAGGGCATGCACGCGCTCCAGCACCGTGAGCAGCACGTTCTCTGCGCGCTGGAAGTCCTGGGCTCGTGGCGCCCCTCGGGACCGGATGGCCTGCAGGTAGTGGTGCCACAGGGGCACCTGCACGGCCGTGGCTGCGGCGGGGGTGGCGGGGGCGGCGGGGGCGGGCATCCCGTCGGCAGCGGCAGGTGAGGGCCGATGGCCCCCGAGGAGGACTCCGCAGGCCGGCAGCGCAGGTGGGCTGGGAGGAGGCGGCCGCCCAGGTGAGCCTTGGGTCTGCAGGTGGGGCCTCGGCTCCGCAGAGCAGGATTCCAGGGTGGTGGCACTGCCAGCAGGTGAAATACCTGAACTATTTAAGGCCTTTGAAGTGGGAGTGAGTCAGTCCCCAGCAACTGGGAATGTCACAGGGGCCGGGGCAGGCGGAGGTCGGGCTTGGTTAAGGCCCTCCTCCCTCCTATCAGAAGAGCTCTCTCATCTTAGGCCTAAGGCAGACTCCTGTCCCAGCCAGGCTTGGGGTCCCTGGAGGAATACTGCGGCTGGCCTGCGCGTCCCTGGGAGGGGAGCCTGTGTGGGTTCCTGATGGGCCTCCGCCCACACTATCCCCAGCCCCGGGGCAGGTCTCTGGGTCAAGCCCTCCTGCCCCAGCCTCCCTGCCAGATGGGAAGGAACCCAAGGCACCCCCGTTGCTCAGTGAGAAAGGGGGGCAGGGCGGTGGCTGCGGGGGAGCCCAGCCTCTGTAAGGCTGCCTGGAGGGTGGGGAAGCTGGAGGCCACGTCTCTGCAGTGTTCCCGAGATACCCGTGCCCGGCTTAAAAGAAGACGCCTCACACCTGCACAGACCGCAGCTCGGGCGTGACTCCTGCCTCTGAGCCAGCTGCACGTCCAGCCATCTGGGCCTGGGACCCCTGGGCTGCCCGTCCCCACCCCACCCCGCCCCACCCTGCCTCCAACCTGAGAGGAGCTGGCACCCGCCTGCCTGGGAGCTGGAGCTCATCTAGTTGCAGAGAGAAGCAGCCTCCGAGGCTCCACCCCGGCCCACCATCCCCCTCCAGCACCTGCGCCAGGCACCCTGCTGGCCCCGCCCGCCTCCCTGCAAGTCCCAACCAGCAGGGAGCCGCCCCACCGCCCCTTGGCCCTGCCAGCTGGCCGTGTGCATCAGCGCTCGGCCACAGGGGTGTCTGCAAACAGTGAACGTACAGACAGCCCCACACCGGCGTCGGGGAGATGCGACCACATGCGGGCCTCTCACCCCCTGGGGAGCTGCTGCACCTGAGTCAGAGCTGTGGCCAGAACCAGGACCCCAGGAGGAGTGGGGCAGGGGGCAGAAGCCACTCACTTCCTGGTGCTTGGAAGTTTCTGTGAGGGGCTGCAGCCCAGTGAGCAGGTCTCTGCTTCCATGCCTCCCAGGACAGGGAGCTCACCACCTCACAGGGCAGCCCACGGTCAGGTGAGACAGATTTTCCTCCCCCAGCTTGGCCCACTCCTGTTCTCTGGAGCTGCTTGGAGCATGTGTGCCCCTCACCAGGGCAGCCGTTCAGGTTCAAGGACCCATTTATCGTGGGCCTTCACCCACGGCCTGCCTAGGTCCCCACGCACAGCCGTGTGCCACCGTCCTCCATCTCCACGGGACTCTGACCTGCGGGGAGCTGGGCGCTGCTGCAGGGCAACTGGACCCTGCATCCTGGAGAGCCCTGTCCTGCCCCTCACCCTCGGCCACAGCAGCCCAGG
This sequence comes from Aotus nancymaae, assembly GCF_030222135.1. NCBI lineage: Eukaryota > Metazoa > Chordata > Mammalia > Primates > Aotidae > Aotus > Aotus nancymaae. Next base: position 5,959,397 of record NW_026988444.1, read on the forward strand.
GAGCTCGTCTGCCTGTCTGAGACTTGTCTTCGACATCTGTGATTTGATGACCCCTTCGGTGTCCCAGCTGCACCTCCCAGAAACCTCCCCAGTGATCTGAACTCACCCAGGAGACCCCCCCAATCTACCCCAAGTGCCCAGGCTGAGCCATGAGAAGCGCTGGGCTCCTCAGCCGCCAAGCTGCTCCCGCCGGCGGCCACAGAGCAGGCCCCTCTCCCTCGGGACAGCCCCAGGCTGTGCAGCCTCCTTTGCCCCTAAACCCCTCTCCCACTGCTGTCAATACCAAGGGCCCAAGGCCAGGGGATTCCAGGACCCCCCTCGGCAGGAGATTCCACCTGGCTGTCCCCCTTCTCAGTTCTGGCCGCTGCCCTGTCCTATCCTTAACTGGCTCCAGCCAGTTCCTGAGCTGAACCCAACTGGTTGTCCCAAGACCCCGCTCTTTGCATCTGTGCCTGGCTGAGGTGAGAGCCTCCAGGGCCAGGCCCTATCCTTGCCCCTTGGCCCCTCTGGGGGGTGGTGAATGGCATGGTGAGCTCGCTGTGGCTGGAGCGACGTCCACTCCTCGGTGTACCCAGAGCCAGACAATGCCTGGCTCACAGGAGCATGTGACCGCACCAGGAAATCCCTGGGAAGCTGGACCCGCCCTCGGCAGAGAGAGGAGAGTGACTGCTGACAGAGGGGATGTTGGCGCCTTCCCTGGACAGCTGGGCAGCTTAGACCACAAAGGGGCCAAGTACTCCAGAAGCCACAGCACCAGCCACAGTGCACCCCAGACCCCAACTCTGACCCCAGGAGGGCAGTGTGGTCAGGGTGGGAAGGGTCAGAGAGGCCAGACGTGCCACGGGGCCTCGGCAACTCACGAAGGGGCTCCTTGGCACCCGGGGCAACCGCAAATGCGCGCATGGGTGTTGATTCAGTCTCTCCGTGGAGCAGAGCGCAGGCCAGCTCGGATCCTGTATTTCAGGAAGTCCCAGATGTGCTGGGAAAGGCGGGGTGGGAAGGACATTCCGGCCTGAGCAGAGTCCCTGGGCTGAACCTTGGGGAGGGACCGGGGGCACACCCTGAACCGTGGGGGCTCGGCACAGCTGCAGCCCACGGTGCGGGCCTGTTTCCGGGGCTTCGAGGGACCGCGGCAGACGTAAAATGACAGAAGTGAATGCTCATGGCTCCGGAGGCCGGAGCCTGAGAGCACGCTGCTGCGTGGCTGAGCTCCTGCGGAGGCTCCCGGGATGCGCTGCTCCCACCCCTCCCAGCTCCGGGGCAGCGGCGTTCCTTGGCCACGTCTCTCCATGTCCGTGGCCTCCGTCCTCGCGTGGTCCTCTCCTGGGGCAGCTGTGCTGTCTTGCTGCTTCTCTTACAAGGGCACTGGGGAGAGCATCTCGGATAATCTCATCCCACAGGCCTCAGTTCACCCGAAACGCAGTCTGTTGCCGCATCAGGCGACACCCGCCCTGTGCTTTATAAGGTCCTGTTCACAGGTTCTGTGGACTAGGAGGTGGCCATTCCTCAGCCAGCCACGGTAAGCAGCCCCCACACCGCCACATGCCAGGAGCCCTGCCAGGACGCTGCCGACTGACCCTGCGTTCACACCCCCCACCCCCCAGCCCTGCCACCTGTTCGGGAACACGGGCACACTCTGTGCAGCCTCAGGGACGCCAAAGAACCAAGATGGGAGCCTACAGCTGAGGTCCACACCCACCACCAGCACCTGCGGTGCTCCCGGAAGGACACCCTTCTGCGGCAGGCAGCGGGCCTTTCTCTCCAGGACAGGGTGGTCCGACTCAGCCAAGGTGCCCAGCGAACCTGCCAGGCCCGCTCAGGGCTTGAGAAGACGTGCTTGGCACCGATGTGCGGTCTGAGCAAGCTCGGCCACGCCTGGTCCAGGTCCTCAGTGGACGGAGGAACCGCAGGAGCCAGGCTCTCAGACAGAGTCCAGCCGCCCAAGACCAGACGCCCTTTATGCGGACGCCTCTGTGGGGAAGCTGCTTCCGTGCTGACATGGGTGGTCTGGGCTTCAGGATGGAGCACCGATGCTCACCACACAGGACAAACCCGCATCCTGACTCCCAGAGCCGTGCCCTGCCCCTGTGGCCTCCCCTTCACGGCCTAACTCTGCAGCGGGTGGCAAAGAAAATGCAGGATGCCCAGCTGTTGGCATGAATCTGAAGTTCACATCTGACTGCACAGCACACGGACACTGACTGTGGTTGATCTGGAATTAGAATGTTGCAGGGGTCCCTGTGTGTCCCCCTGCTAAGCCTGGCATCCGCACTCAGAGCCTCTGCGGGCCTTGGGGCCGAACCCCTGCTGGGACCTGGTGCCCCCTGGCTGCTGCCAGCACCCCATGCTGGGAAGGCTTTCTGTCCTGCTCTGGTCGCTGCAGCCCCCACGTAGGGGCGCCAAGAGCCACTCTGGGCCCAGCTCAGTCCCCTGCGGGATGGGCGGGTTCTCAGGGTGAAAGTTCTGAGGAAGCTCGGGGTTGGGTAGCTTTAGCCCTGCTGGGCTGCAGGAATTGGGAAGTGAAGCCTGGTACGAGACGGGCTGCCATGGGGAGCCGTCCAGAAGCCCGGTGTGAGGGGGGCTGCCGTGGGGAGCCGTCCAGAAGCCCGCTGTGAGGGGGGCTGCCGTGGGGAGCCGTCCAGCCCCACCCACCGAGCCAGCCCGTCCTGGGGAAGGCAGGCGTCCGTGGTCACCCAGGCAGGCCGCGCCCGGGGAGGCAAGGAAGGAGCTGGCGGATGGAAAATCACTAGTAGGAGAAGCGAGTCTCCTGCTGAGGCCAGCCTGGCTCCGCCGGGCACCGTGCAGCCCTGGCCCACGGCCGTGCCCTGCTTATTCCCTGGGACGGGGAAGGCACCGAGTGAAACCGACTGGGCAGAAAGGACGAGGCCAGAGAAGGCGGCAGCTGCCAGGGGCATCCCCAGTGGAATCCCAGGTGGCTCCAGCTGGGACTTCACGGTGGGACCCACACGACGCTCAGGCCGTGGGAAGGCTCTGCAGACCTCACCTCTCCAGGGACCCCCCCACCTGCCTGGGGCTCCCCTGAAACCCTTGCCTGGCCCAGGGAAAGGCTGGGCAGGAATGACGACCCCAGAGTGACAAGGGCTTGCAGAGAAGAGAGGCCAGGTCCTGGGAGGAGGAGACCCCCGTCCCCACCCGACATGAGCATGGCCAGCACCGCTGCCTGGCTTCACTCACCAGGGTGTTTTCCCTGTGGAGACCACAGGAAGAGACCGCCTGCCCCCCAAATGCTGCATTTCTCACTTAGCCGTCCCTCGCCCTCGTCCCTCGCCCTCTTCCTGCCCCTGCAGCCCCCTGGTGCGTCTAAGCAGCTGCCCGCTCAGGCCCAGCCTCGTCTCAGTCACTCGCCATCCCTTTACCAGTCTTCGGACTGCTCCTCAGCCCACAGCGCCCACCGCACTTGGTGCAAAGAGCCCCTGGGGTGTGAAGCCTTCTCGCTCCCTGACACCTTCTTGAAGGCCTCTCCACCAGGTCACAGGCCAGGAGCGTTCTGCAGCGCTCAGGAGTTACGTCTCTGCCCATCCTCCACCCTCCGCCCACAGGCTGTCCTTCCCACCACTCGGTGGAGGGGCCTCTGCACGCAGCCCCCGCCCCGTGCTGTCCTCCCTCTTCCGGGGCAGAGGGAGGGTGTGGACGCTGTGCGGTGGGAGTGCAGCGGGTGGCGGGCAGGAAGCCTGTTCCTCTGGGAGCCCTGCTCTGTGGCTCCTACACGCAGGGGACCAGGGCCCGGGGGAGGAAGGAGGTGATGGGCAGTTCAGCCCCGGGTGGGTGTAGAGGGCTGGGCCGTGCTCATCTGGGAGCAGTCTGACAAGTGGTGAGTGGGCAGGGCTGGGCGACACGTCTGTGGGTCGTGGGCTCGGGCTACTTGCGACCACCCCGAGGACCTGAGCGGCGTGGGGCTGAGGGCGGGCCCAAGGTCCGTGGGGAGGGGCCTTGACGTGAACTTATTTTCTGAGGCAGGAAGGAGGCTGGAGGCAGGCCCAGCCCAGGATCGGGTGGGCAGGGGCCCTGGGGAGGGGGAAGCTTGCCGGCACAGGGGTGGGTGGAGGGCAGCGTGAGAGGGGGCAGTGGACATGGAGACCACTCACCTGGGTACGCCGGGCTCCAGTCGCAGGCTCAGGCCGGACCATGGGCCCCAGCTCCCCTGGAAACAGCAGCCGGGCGGGGACCCCCAGGTGTCCCCAGGCGCTGGCCCTGGAAACGGCAGCCGGGCGGGGACCTCCAGGTGTCCCCAGGCGCTGGCCGCAGTGGGTTTTTGTTTTGCTTTGCTTGTTGGAGTTTAGTGTTTTACATTTTGGTAAATAAACACACCTTTTACCATCTTGTCCACGCTTAAGTGTGCGGCTCAGCGCCACGAAGAACGTTCACGCCAAGGTGCTGGTGTGCCCATCGTCACTGGGGTCTCCAGAGCTGGTCTCATCTTCCAAACCGAGGCTCGGCCCCGTTCAGCCCCGACTCCCGCCCCTGCCCCAGCCCTGGCCGCTCCACCTCCCGGTTCCCGGGCTCGGACGCTCCCGGACCTCAGGCAAGCGCTCGGCGCCGTGTCCTCACGGATCTTCCAGACTGGCACGTGTGAGAGTTTCCTTCCCTTCAAAGGCTGAGTAACGTCCCACGGTGGGGGTGGACCTCATTTTGTGTGTCAGTCACTGTAGGGTCCAGCCCTACACGGTTCTGTGAGCCGCTCCCGGCTGGTGAGGAGACGAGAAATTGTAGAAATAAAAGACACGAGACACAGAGACGGAGAAAAGAGAGTTGGGCCCCGGGGTCCACTGCCACCAGATCCCGGAGACCAGCAGTGGCCGCGAGTGCCCGGACGCTCCCACTTTTATTGAGCTGCAAATCCGGGGGCAGGGTAGGTAGGGCGTGGCCTTGGTGGTCGGAGACTGGGGGCAGGGTGGATGGGGCGTGGCAGTGACAGGGTCACATACATCACGTGTCATTCAGGTGGGGGCTCAGGAATTTCTGGCGCCCGAAGTGAGGTAAGGAGCACAGTGCGTCAGCTCCTTTTCCATCTTACCGAGAAAGAACTAAAACATTAAGATTTATGTTACAATTGCCGTTTATCTCTTCTAAGAAAAAAGGAACCAGGTGCAGAAGCAGCACATGAGAGTGGACGTGGAACGTGACCACTGAAGCACAGCGTCACATAGAGACGGTTAAGCCCCGGAGGTCTGTGGGCCTCCTGACAGCCGTCAGGCCTGAGGCAAGAGCCTGGAGGAGCGGCGTTTTCTCCTGACCTCCCCAGGAAGATGTCTCGGCCATCTTGGACGTCTCCTCCCCTAGCTGGTAAGCAGCAGGTGCTTTCCACAGCCCGGGCGCCCTCCAGCAGCCCCTAAGTGGGCGTGACAGAGGCTTAGAGCATCTTGCCTCAGTGTCACTCATTTCACAATGTCACCCCAGGTTCACACTTCCGGCCTGAGAGGCGTTAGTAAAAGAATTAAGATCACCTGTGAATAACTAAGTCACATACGAATAGCTAATAATCACTACGGTTGTATTTCTGGTTACTTCCTTCATTATTTCTATGGAGATAGGCTGAGGTCTTTTGCTCCTGCCTCGGTGCTTATGGGGTCTCCCCGTTACGAGTCACCTGTCGGCAGACACCTGGGCTCCTTCTGCCATCGGCGGTGGCACAATTGCTGCTGTGAACACGGGGTCTGAGCATCTCTCGAGTCTCTGCACAGATGTGGGCTGCTGGGTCACATGGGAACTCCAATTTTCTGAGCGTCTGCCACCCCGTTCCCACCGCCGAGCACGAGAGCCCCGGCCTCGCCACGTCCTCCCCAGCACTCCTCCTCCGCTTTCTTCCCGAGAGCCATCCCGGGGCTTGTGAGGTGATGACTCGCTGTGGTTCTGATTTGCATTTCTCTGATGAGGTGACTCTGGGTGGCTTCACATACCTTTTGGCCGTGTGTGTCTCTTCTTTGGAGAAATGTCTGTTCAAGTCCTTTGCTCTTTTGTGGGTTCTTTTGTTTTTGTTTTGTTTTTTGAGACAGAGTCTCGCTCTGTTGCCAGGCTGGAGTGCAGTGGCGCAATCTCAGCTCACTGCAACCTCCGCCTCCTGGGTTCAAGAGATTCTCCTGCCTCAGCCTCTGAGTAGGTGGGATTGCAGGTGCCCGCCACCACGCTCGGCTAATTTTTGTATTTTTAGTAGAGACAGGGTTTGACCATGTTGGCCAGGCTGGTCTTGATCTCTTGACCTTGTGATCTGCCCGCCTCAGCCTCCCAAAGTGCTGGGATTACAGACATGAGCCACCGGGCCCAGCCTTTTGCTCATTTTTAATTGTGCTGTTTGTTTTCTTGTTGTTGGGTTGTAGGAATTCTTTCTCTTTTTTTGCTGGATAGAGTCTCACTTTCATTCAGGCTGGAGTGCAGTGGCGCAATCTCAGCTCACTGTAACCTCCGCCTCCTGGATTCAAGCAATTCTCCGGCCCCAGCCTCCTTCGTAGCTGGAATTACAGGCACACATCACCACGCCTAATTTTTTTGAATTTTTTTAGTAGACACAGGGTTTTGCCGTGTTGGCCAGGCTGGTCTCAGACTCCCGACCTCAGGTGACCCACCTGCCTCAGCCTCCCACAGCGCTGGGGTTACAGGTGTGAGCCACTGCACGTGGCCGGGATTCTTTACACATTCTGAATGCCAATCCCCTGTCAGATATAAGGTGGGTAAATATTTTCTCCCGTTTCGCAGCTTTTCACTTTCCTCATAGCATCCTTTGATACACAGTTTTAAGTTCTGAATCAGTTCAATTTATCTGTTTCTTTCACTGTCTGCGGATTTCATGCCATATCCAAGAAGTCACCGCCAAATCCTGTGCCGCAAAGCTTGTCCCTGCGTTTTCTTCTAAGCGCTTTATGGCTTGGGCTCTTACCTTTGGATCCCCGGGCAGGACGGTAGCCCCAAGCCCCCTCCGGTCCCCAGGCAGGGGCCTTTCCCCCGGCAGGGATCTTTCCCCCGGCGTCTTTCTTCACTGTGCAGAAAGCACCAGAAGGCGGGATCCGAAGCCAGCCCTGCAGCCCCTCCCAGGACCCAGGGCCCCCAGGGCCTGCCCATGGCAGCATCCGCCGGCAACCCCTCCTATGGATAAACACGGGTTGGGAGGGGAGCAAGGTCCCCTCTCCCACCCCACAGAACCTCTCAGGACCTACCCGTCCCCCCTAAAACCCCGTACATGTGTCCAGCTGGCCTCCCCTCTCAGGCGAGTGGAAGAGACCTTGAAAATGATACCACGTGCATCGTCCTCCTGCAGCGGCCACCTGCCTCGCCAGCCTCCACCCCTGCCCAACAGATGGGAGTGGGATGGTGCCATGCGGCTGCTGTGTGCCAGACAGGGTGGCACCTCTGTGCCCTCTGAAGACAGTTCACGTGCAGGGCAACTCCGCAGGAGAGGGTGGGGTGGACAGACGTGGCGCCCTCCACCCCAGCCTCCTGGCCTCCAGGGCTGCCCGTCTGCCGTAATCACCGTGAGATCTCTCCCGCCTTCCATCACTGTCTTGGCTCATTCGGTGACTCTGTGCCCCCCGGGACCCGTGCCTCCTCCTCAGAGCCAAGTCTATACCTGGCAGAGCAGACTGTCCACAAGGACAGCCAGTGACTGCTTGGGAGGAGTGGCTCCCTGGGGCCGCCCTGAGTCACAGTCTCTTTGGGTTCTGTCCAAGGCACATCCCCTGCAGGTGCTAGACAGGAAAAGACGCCTGTGGCCAGCTGTATGGGTGCCCGGCTGTGTGGGTGCCCAGCGGCCAGCGTGTCTGTGCAGGTGCCTCTGAAAGACCCTAGCGGGAAGTCCAACTCCAGGCACAAGGCCAGGAAGACGACGTTCCATTGCCCCTCAGGCAGGCAGCGTCCCTCCCCAGGCCTCAGTCCATCACCTGTGACTATCCCTCCATTCTTTGACAAATGTCTTTAAAAAGTCATAGTTCCTTAGTCCAGATCAAGGGAAACAGTGACCACCTGCTGCCCCTCCCTGCTGTGAGCCCAGCAAGCACACAGCCCCCCGGGAGCGCACGCGGGAGGGGTGTCTGCGGAGAGGCATCTGGGGAGGGGTGTCTGGGGAGAGGCCAGCCCCTCCCAGGTGCCGTAGCTCAGGTAGACAGTTTCACCTGGGCGTCTTCAGGTCTCCAGGGAAAACCGCTTCCAGCCAACAGCGTTCCACACTCCTGTTTCCAGGGAAACCCAGCTCTCAGCGTCCTGGTCGCCACAGCAACGCCTATGGGCTTAGCTGGCCACACTGTCGCACCCATAGGGCGAGGGCAGCTGGGTGCCCAGGCTCGGGACTGCAGAGCCAGGGGCCACACAGGTGTGGGTCCTGGGCAACTAGGAGGTCCTGGCCAGTCAGAGCAGACGTGCCGGAGAGCAGAGCCAGACCTCCTCCGGGGTCCAGCGCTCTGGGCTGCAATGAGCTCGGCCTCCAGTGACCATGGCAGCGGAGACGCCTCCCAACAGCCCCCACTGGGGCTGGACGCCGTGATCCAGGTCAGTGGGGCAGCCGCTTCCCTGCACCCTCCTGAGAGCCTGCCACCAGGAAGGGATGCGGCACAGAGCGGGGGCGGCCAGGCGGCAGCTTGCTGGCTCCAGGGGCACTTTCTGCCCGCTCACATGTTCATCTTGAGTGTGCAGGCCCTCACAGTGCAAAGCAGGCACACCCGCACACACACGCGGGCCTGGGGAGAGCGAGCTCGGGCCGCTGCTGGCTGTGGGTGTCCAGGAGGTTTGCAGGCTGCACGCTGGGGTAGGGAGGGGCAAACAGCCCGGCACTGACATTCTGGGACCTCGTTCACTGCCCTCCCACGGCAAAGCGTGGGGGCCGGGGGACGTCCGTGGGCGGGGCTCCCGTCATGCACATTTGCGGGAGGCCGTGGCTTAGGCCCGGCGACTATTCTGTGGTTCCAGATGTTCTGGTTCCGTCTTCATAGCACCCGGTGCGTGACAACAGTGGCTGGGAACTGTCCGTGTCCCTGTCCCCTCGCCTCCCTCCTTCCCAGAGCCCACCTAGAGCCCAGCCTGTGGCCACACCCCGCAGACCTCACACATCCGTCCTCCCTGCAGTGACGTCACCTGGTCCTGGCCACAGCAGCCAGGCAGCCCTACCTCCAGTTGATCCCAGGGAACCCCTGACGAACTGGCTTAATCAGTGTGGCTTGTTAACCCAGCTCTCAACATCTCAAAACTGCCACGCAGGCTGACGTGGCCCTCCCCAAACAATGCAGGTCAGCTGAAAAGAGAGCGGGAGGGTCGGTCACGGTGCTGTGGGTGACCGAGTAGCAGGGTAGAGGCAGGTGTGCACACACAGGCGGCGGGAGGACGCGAGGGCAGGATGTCTGAATCAGGAGATGCCACAGGCACAGGTGCCGTGGGACGGCTCCACCTCCCCCGCCTGGAGCTCGGCCAGCCCCGCCTGGGTGTCGGCTCCTCCAATTCTGAGAGCGGGGCTGGCGAACGGAGGCTGGAGCGAGGAGGCCGGCACACGGCAGTTACTGGACCCTGCGGCCCTGTGAGGATTCCCATCCCCGCGGATGTCAGGAGAGCCGAGGCTGAAGGGTCGTCGCAGGCTGCTGCAGCTAACGGCTGGTTTCAGGAGGAAACTCAGGCCAGCGCTGACATCAGGCAGTGGCATGATATGAGTGCTCTGCTAATTAGGCTGAGGGACGCTTTGCCTGCCCCCAAATTCCCACCGTCCCCGGGAATCTCATCCGGAAGCCGCAAAGGCCCCAGTGAGGTCAGCTCTGCCCGCCTGGCTGACAGCTGTTATTTCTGCTGTGGTGATTGAGATCTTGATGCCATCACCCCAGCGTGAGCAGGCAGCAGGCGGGCGCCAGATGCCCAGATCAGCTGTCCAGACGGCGGCACAACCATGGGGACCCTCCACCCTCCAGCTACAGCCTGGGAGATGGCAGGGCCTGGGGAAGGCTATGGCTGGAGGATGCAGGAGCCTCCCCCGTGACCAGGGGTGGAGGCTCTGGACGGAGGGTGAGCATGCTCCCAGGCCCCGAGGACCCTCTGTGACATCCCTCTCCCTCCAGCCATGGCTGCTCTCCCCTCCTCTGGAAGCCCCCCAGCAACTTCTGCATAGCGCCCCAGAATGCCCCGCCCCAGAATGCCCCTGCCCCAGAATACCCCCACCCCAGAATGTCCCCTACCCCAGAATACCCCCACCCTAGAACGTCCCCACACCAGAATACCCCCACCCCAGAATGTCCCCCACCCCAGAATGCCCCCCGCCCCAGAATACCCCCATCCCAGAATGTCCCCCACCCCAGAATACCCCCTCCACGGAATGTCCCCCACCCCAGAATGTCCCCCACCCCAGAATACCCCTGACCCAGAATGTCCTCCACCCCAGAATACCCCCGACCCCAGAATGCCCCCGACCCAGAATGTCCTCCACCCCAGAATACTCCCCGCCCCAGAATATCCCCCGCCCCAGAATATCCCCCACCCCAGAATATCCCCCACCCCAGAATACCCCCCACCCCAGAATGCCCCCAACCCAGAATGTCCTCCACCCCAGAATACTCCCCGCCCCAGAATATCCCCCGCCCCAGAATATCCCTCACCCCAGAATATCCCCCACCCCAGAATACCCCCCGCCCCAGAATGCCCCCGACCCAGAATGTCCTCCACCCCAGAATACCCCCCGCCCCAGAATACCCCCACCACAGAATGCCCCCCGCCCCAGAATGCCCCCCACCCCAGAATACCCCCGACCCAGAATGTCCCCCGCCCCAGAATATCCCCCACCCCAGAATATCCCCCACCCCAGAATACCCCCCACCCCAGAATGCCCCCGACCCAGAATGTCCTCCACCCCAGAATACCCCCGCCCCAGAATATCCCCCACCCCAGAATATCCCCCACCCCAGAATACCCCCCACCCCAGAATGCCCCCGACCCAGAATGTCCCCCACCCCAGAATACCCCTGACCCAGAATGTCCTCCACCCCAGAATACCCCCCACCCCAGAATGCCCCCGACCCAGAATGTCCCCCACCCCAGAATACCCCTGACCCAGAATGTCCCCCACCCCAGAATACCCCCCACCCCAGAATGCCCCCGACCCAGAATGTCCCCCACCCCAGAATACCCCTGACCCAGAATGTCCTCCACCCCAGAATACCCCCCACCCCAGAATGCCCCCGACCCAGAATGTCCTCCACCCCAGAATACTCCCCGCCCCAGAATATCCCCCACCCCAGAATATCCCCCACCCCAGAATACCCCCCACCCCAGAATGCCCCCGACCCAGAATGTCCTCCACCCCAGAATACTCCCCGCCCCAGAATATCCCCCACCCCAGAATGCCCCCCGCCCCAGAATGCCCCCGACCCAGAATGTCCTCCACCCCAGAATACCCCCCGCCCCAGAATATCCCCCCACCCCAGAATATCCCCCACCCCAGAATACCCCCCGCCCCAGAATGCCCCCGACCCAGAATGTCCTCCACCCCAGAATACCCCCGCCCCAGAATATCCCCCACTCCAGAATACCCCCCGCCCCAGAATACCCCCACCACAGAATGCCCCCCGCCCCAGAATGCCCCCCACCCCAGAATACCCCCGACCCAGAATGTCCCCCGCCCCAGAATATCCCCCACCCCAGAATATCCCCCACCCCAGAATACCCCCCACCCCAGAATGCCCCCGACCCAGAATGTCCCCCACCCCAGAATACCCCTGACCCAGAATGTCCTCCACCCCAGAATACCCCCCACCCCAGAATGCCCCCGACCCAGAATGTCCTCCACCCCAGAATACCCCCGCCCCAGAATATCCCCCACCCCAGAATATCCCCCACCCCAGAATATCCCCCACCCCAGAATACCCCCCACCCCAGAATGCCCCCGACCCAGAATGTCCCCCACCCCAGAATACCCCTGACCCAGAATGTCCTCCACCCCAGAATACCTCCCACCCCAGAATGCCCCCGACCCAGAATGTCCCCCACCCCAGAATACCCCCCACCCCAGAATGCCCCCGCCCCAGAATATCCCCCGCCCCAGAATATCCCCCACCCCAGAATACCCCCCACCCCAGAATACCCCCCACCCCAGAATGCCCCCGACCCAGAATGTCCTCCACCCCAGAATACCCCCGCCCCAGAATATCCCCCACCCCAGAATACCCCCGCCCCAGAATACCCCCGCCACAGAATGCCCCCCGCCCCAGAATGTCACCCACCCCAGAATACCCCCGACCCAGAATGTCCCCCGCCCCAGAATACCCCTGCCCCAGAATGCCCCCCGCCCCAGAATACCCCCGCCCCAGAATGTCCCCCGCCCCAGAATGCCCCCCGCCCCAGAATACCCCCGCCCCAGAATGTCCCCCGCCCCAGAATACCCCCACCCCAGAATGCCCCCCGCCCCAGAATACCCCCGACCCAGAATACCCCCCACCCCAGAATACCCCCCACCCCAGAATGTCCCCCGCCCCAGAATACCCCCGACCCAGAATGTCCCCACCCCAGCTGGAATTGGATGCAAGGGAGCAGGCTTGGAGACTATCAACCCCCGCCCTGGGGTGAGCAAGTCAGATCTAGGGGGTGCAAAGACCCCTGAAATTACACATGAAGGGGGGAACTATGTGTGATTGCCTCGAGGGTGGGGGTGTGACCATCCTCGGAATCTCCCGCACCCAGCCCGCAGCCGATGGAGAAGGGCGGGCGCACAGAATCCCGGACGAGGAGCCCAGCGCAGGAAGGCCCAGTCACCTCAGAGCTGGGGCCTCCTCCGACTCCAGTTCTCTTGGCTTAGTTTTGATTAACACGATTTTTCTAGGAATTTGTCCATATATCTAAATTTTTGAATTTATTGGCAAAAGTTGCTCACAATATCTTCTTCCTGTCTGCCAGATGTCTGCAGGATCTGCTGTGGGGTAACCAGCTGTCCCTGTTTGCTGGGGCACTTGAGGCAGGGGTTTCCCAGGACTCCAGACAGCCTTGAGTCCGGAACCCAAGTCCTGGGCACAGCGGGAGGACATGGCTGCCGTGCCGTGGCTGCTGTGCTGTGGCTGCCGTGACGTGGCTGCCATGACGTGGCTGCTGTGCTGTGGCTGCTGTGCCGTGGCTGCCGTGACGTGGCTGCCATGCCGTGGCTGCCGTGCCGTGGCTGCCGTGCCGTAGCATCCGCTTCTCGATTCTGACGCTAGCCGCGTACTGGTCCTCCTCACAGGACTTTATCTTGTGTTTCATTACCCTACGCATTCATTCTGCCTTTGCTTTCCGTTTCTCTGGGTTTATTCTTCATCTAACTTCTGGAAATTTGTGCTTGGCTCATTGATTATTCAGCCTTTTTAAAAATTTCTTTTTTCTGGCTGGGTGCAATGGCTCACATCTGTAATCCCAGCACTTTGGGAGGTTGAGGTGGGCGGATTGCCTGAGGTCAGGAGTTTGAGACCAGCTTGGTCAACATGGTGAAACCTTGTCTCTACAGAAAATACAAAAATTAGCCAGGCATGGTGGTGGGTGCCTGTAATCCCAGCTACTTGGGAGGCTGAGGCAAGAGAATCGCTTGAACCCAGGAAGCGGAGGTTGCAGTGAGCTGAGATGGCACTGCTGCACTCCAGCCTGGTGGCCAGGAGGGTCTCAAATTCCTGACCTCAAGCAATGCGCCCGCCTCGACCTTACAAAGTGCTAGAATTACAGATGTGAGCCACCGAGTTGCGCCCCAGAACTTCCGTTTTCCCAAACTGAGACTCTGCCCCCCTCCCCGTCACATGCACTCCCCGTCCCCCGTCGCGCCCCCTCCCCCTCCCCCCAGCGTCCCAGTCTCTGCGTCTTCTGTGGACTTGGCGACTGCGGCAGCCTCGTCCAGGGGGACCAGACGGCATTTGCCCCTCGTGGCTGGTTTATTTCACTGAGCAAAACCCCCTCGAGCCGTTGTAGCAGGCGCCAGCGTTTCCTCCCTTTTACAGGCTGAGTAATATTCTCCTCAGGGAGGACCACACTCTGCTTACCCATTCATCTGTGAATGGGCGTCTGGTGGCTCCCACCTGCCGGCTGTTGTGAAAATGCTGCTGTGAACTCTGGGGTACAAATATTTCTTCGAGCCTCCGCTTTAAATTCCTCCGGGCAGAAGCCCAGACTGGGTGGCTGGATTGTGCGGACGGTCTAGCTTTAGTTTTAAAAGTGAGGACCCGTCGTGCCGCCTTCCTGTCTGATGCACGCACATCCCTCCCAGCAAGGCTTTATCTGTCCGAACTGCTATTACTCACACCACTTGTAACACCAAATGTGGGGTTCTTCCTGACACTGACCAGTTCTCCAGCTCTCTGGACACCAGCTAGCTGTCCTGCAGTTCAACCCAGTTCAGACCCTGCCTATCCCGCGTGGGCACGGACCCACAGCTCAGGGACTCAGTCCCACAGAACCGCCCATTCAATCCAGTTCAGACCCTGCGTATCCCCCGTGGGCACAGACCCACAGCTCAGGGGCTCAGTCCCACAGAACCGCCCATTCAATCCAGTTCAGACCCTGCCTATCCCCCGTGGGCACGGACCCACAGCTCAGGGACTCAGTCCCACAGAACCGCCCATTCAATCCAGTTCAGACCCTGCCTATCCCGCGTGGGCACGGACCCACAGCTCAGGGACTCAGTCCCACAGAACCGCCCATTCAATCCAGTTCAGACCCTGCCTATCCCGCGTGGGCACGGACCCACAGCTCAGGGACTCAGTCCCACAGAACCGCCCATTCAATCCAGTTCAGACCCTGCCTATCCCGCGTGGGCACGGACCCACAGCTCAGGGACTCAATCCCACAGAGCCCCACCTGAGATGCCAATCACAAGTCTTGGCCTTCTGTACTTCTGTGTGACCGGCCAAGAATTAGGGGTTCTTACAGCTCCCTGCTCAACTCGATAATTTGCTGGAACAGCTCACTGAACTCCGGAAGTGACGTTCCCACTTGATTACGGGTTTATTATAAAGGACACAACTCAGGACTAGCCAGAGGGAGAAGTGCCTGGGTCAAGGTGAGGGGGCTGGTGTGGCGCCTCCAGGCCCCTGGGCACCCACTCACCCACGGCTCTGCCTTCAGGTAGGGAGCCCCCAGGGCCCTGGGCACAGCACCCACCACAGCACTGACTTGCAATCAGCAACCCAGCCTGCCCAGCCCTGTGGTTTGGGGTTTTTACAGAACCTTCATTAGGCAAAATTCATTAAGTCATTGGCCATTGGTGATCAGCTCCAGAGACGACTCCTCTCCTCTCCCCGGGCTGAAAGCGCCCACGCTCTCATTGTGCCCCAGTCTTTCTGGTAACCAGCCCCCACTTTGCAGCTATCTAGCGGTCCCGGCCATCCCATGAGCCAATGAAGGACACTCTTATCACTCAGGAGACCCCAAGGGCCCAGGTCTTGAGTCCCAGCCCAGGACAGGAGCGACGGCTGGTGTCCCAGTGGCTAGGCCATGTGCCCGTCACCGAGCCCCACACTGTCACAAGGAAGCCAGAGGCAGACGTTCAGCCCACCTCCAGATCCCCCAGGCCACGCCAGGTCTTGTCGGACACAGCTGGGGTCACTGTGCTAACGGCACGGGCCAACCTCCCGCTCAGGAACCCCCGGCAGCCCCACATCCAAGGATCGGGCCCCACATCCAAGGATCGGGCCCCACAACCGTCCACAGAACTTTGAGGGTCTCACAGTCCAGCTCCAGATTCCTCCCCTGCCCCCCCACCCCATCCCACTGCCCCCCAGGCCCTGCACGGACCCCCGGAGACACACCCCTCAACCTTTGCTTCCACGGCTCCCTCCACATGGACACAGTGCCCAGGCTGTCTAGCTGGTGGGTTCTTTCTTATCCCATCTCCCCCAGGAAGCCTGCGTGGGCGCCAGGGACACTGCGAGAAACAGGAAAGACAGGGTCCCTGCCCTCCTGGCCTTCCTTGTTCTGAGTCATTTTGCCATCAGCGATTCAGCCCTCAGGCAGTTCTGGCTGAGGGCTCAGTCGTGTGCCAAGCGTTGTGCTGGGGGCATAGAAAGGAAGGAGAAGTTGTCTCTCCCCACCCGCAATCTCTGCCTCAGTGCCTGGCTGGGTCCTGCCTGCAGGGGTGGCCTAGATTTATCATCACCCGCAGAGCAAACTGACGCCCACAGAGGCCTGCTCCCCTCCTGACGATGCCCAGGCCCGGAGTGCCCAACAAACAGAGGCTTCCACTGAGAAGTTGCTGAAATACAGCATCTCAGAGGCCAGGTGTTATCCCAGGCACAGAAAAACTCTTTTTCCTAAGGAAGTGAGCCTGGCAGGAGGCCTCGACCCGCGGCCCTCTCTGCGGTGGGCCAGGCTGCGGTAGGACGGCAGGCAGACGTCCGGTGGCTGCACTTGGCCAGAGGCCCTGCCCTCAAATGTGTGCTTCAGGCCGGGCCTGCTCCTGGCAAGGCCAGACCCCACCGCCCGGAGATCTGGGAGGCCCCGCCGGGCTCTGAGGCAGGAGGAAAGGGGCTGCCACCCGGCCCAGCCCAGAAGCTGTCTGCTTCCCTGCCCTTGTCTCAGGCTGGGGAGGAGGCACACAGGGGCGGAGACCAGAGGGGCCAAGTCCAGACACCGCCGCTGGGAAGGCACCTCAGTGATGAGCCTCGTGCACCTGTTGGGACCCAAGGCTGGGTCCCAGGCCTGACACTGCTGCTGAGTGGGCGCCCTTGAGCAAGCCTCCAAGGTGCCAAGCCTCGCCTTCCTCACCCCTGAGGCTGAGGCCTCCAGTGCAGGTCAGGACGGTGGATGTGAAAACGTTTGCAAATGGAGGGCTCAGAGAGCCCTGCGGGCGGATGCTGGCGCCTTCACGCTGTGGACACGCGTCTTTCCACCCAGCACCGTTCCCTGATGCCGTCCAGCCCCCAGCCCCAGACTCCCTTCTGCAAGAGCGTGACCAGCAGCCCCTGCAGCGCTCCTCTCGGCCACACGGGGGCACTGTGGGAGCTTGGGGAAGGCACCCTCCACCCTCGGGCTGGGGGCCTCTCCCCCCACCCCTCACCCGGGGGGGTCCACCTTCATCCCACCCCTCACCCGGGGGGGTCTGCCCTCCACCCTCTGCTGGGAGCCACCTCCCCCCACCCCTCACTCGGGGGGGTCCACCCTCATCCCACCCCTCACTCAGGGGGGTCCACCCTCCACCCTCTGCTGGGAGCCACCTCCCCCCACCCCTTACTGGGTCCTGCTCCCCACACGTGAGAATGGGGCCTGAGGCCGGGCCCTGGTTGTGTTGGGGTCACCCACTGGACAGAGGCCCGCTCTCGTGCAGTGATTTTAAAGGGACATCTCGGTGCCCTTCCTGCTGCCACGGGGCTGGCCTGGCCCCTCGGTGAATCCAGACGTCTCCCCAACTTGGAATCCAGGTGTTGGGGATCCCGGCCCTTCTCGGTCCCGGAAGTTGCTGGGTTACTTTATTGAATCTGCCTTCCTCTCCCTGGGGGAGGGGACATAGGTGGGCACCTCCTCCTGCCCCCGCAACCCGGAGACTCACTCGGGAGGAGCCACTCCAGTTTCTGAGCCTGGCTGCGGGCAAGGTGAACGTGACACATGGCCCTGGCCGAGTGGCCTTCACTTACTGCCTCTCCAGGGCCCTCTAGTCCCCATGGCCACACGAAGACCCCTGTGGGTCACAGGCCAGAGATGCTGGGCTTTTGAGAAGGTCCCACGGAGACCTACCCTGAGGAGCCACGCAGGCGGTCAGAGGGGACATCCCTGTCTCAACCACTGCAGTCCCTGGTCTGGGTTTAGCTGAAATTGAACAGCTGTGCCTCTGCCCACAGGGCGCCCCATTAGGGGAAGACCTGCTCATCTGGGTCCAGGGAAGGAGGGAGCTGTGCCCACCCGTCCCGCCACCCTCGGCGCCAGCCAGCTGCTGCTCCCTGACCCCAGGCCCCAGTGCAGCCCCGACTCCCAGGCCGAGAGCCCCCTGCAATCCATTCCTGACATCAGCCGAGCCCGGCCAGGTTCTAGGGGACCGAGGTCACAGTGAGGCTGATCCAGGCTGACGAAGGAGCCTGCTGGTGGCTGGGCGGGGGTCTCAGTGGACACGATCCCCCTCCCTGCCCCCGTCCTGCCCCCGTCCTGCCCCCAGCTCAGGCCGCTGTCCAAGCAGGATGGCATGACAGGGTGGTGGGTTGCTGAGGGCTGGTGGAGCCAGTGCCCCCGGGTCTGGGCTTCAGCAGGCCCCTGACCGTCCCTGCTTCAGGCAGCTTTGACGAGGGTGTGGGAGATGTCCCTCCAGGGCTTCTGACCCCTGACAATCTGGCAGGAGCACTCCAAGGTCACGCTCCAGGTGTAGGGATGGGAATCAGGGCAGGAGTGTGGCCTGCAGATAAAGCCAAGACTCGGGCTGTCGGGTGCAGGCCTGGAGGCGCTGTGCCCTCCCTGCAGGCAGAAGCCTTTTGCCCGCAGGACCGGCGAGCAGGTGTGCAGTGGCTCCACCCCACCACAGTGGAGAGCTGGCGTCGTGCCCCTGGCCTCAGTTTCCCCATCTGCAGCATGGAGTAGGATAAGGCGACCTCCCAGCCCACCATTCCGGGATCTTGGCCAAGATCCAGAATGGGGGAGGGGTGTAAGAGGAGAGGCCCTGGCCGCAGCCCCGAACCCCCCGCCCGCCCCGTTCCCAGGCAGGTGCCAACATGCAGGTGGGCCGGGGCCACAGGAGGGTCCTGATTCCAACGGGGGTGGGAGGTCATTTGCCTCCAGGCAAGATTCCAGCAGCTTTCATTTCCCAGGGGCTGGTGGCTGGTGCGGGCAGGTGGGCCTTCCACTGCACCCTCAGAGCCGCAGCCCCCGGCCCTGGGACCAGGAGGGCCTGGATTGCCACTACTCCCATTTCACAGATGGGGACACGAGGTGGGGATGACACACCCAGGGTCACAGTGTACCGGTGGCAGAGCAAGGACCCCAGTCCAGCTCTCTTAGAGGGGAGGCCTGCTCTGACCCTGGGGAGGCAGAGGTAGGGGGAGCCCACATTTCCCCAGGGTTTGGGCTGTCCCCCTCCACACAGCCAAACGGGTGTGTGGAGCCCCTCCCCTCCCCTCCCCTCCCCTCCCCTCCCCGCCTCTCCCCTCCCCTCCCCGCCCCTCCCCTCCCCTCCCCCCTTCTCTCCTCC
Organism: Aotus nancymaae; assembly: GCF_030222135.1. Lineage (NCBI taxonomy): Eukaryota > Metazoa > Chordata > Mammalia > Primates > Aotidae > Aotus > Aotus nancymaae. The sequence goes on from NW_026988444.1 coordinate 5,978,487, forward strand.
AGGTGTTTCCGTGGGGGCAGCGCAGCCCTCACACTCCCAAGTCGCGCCCCCCCCCGCGCCCCGCTCCGTCCTCCCCCCGCGCCCCCCGCGCCCCCCTCCGGCTCCATCTAGGCCCCGGCCCTTTGCAGGCACCCGGCCACAGATGGAACCCATTACGCCCAGGGCCTCTCGGGACGCCCCGCTAATAAGTGACCCTCTGTAAGTGTTAGCAATGAGTCAAGTTTACGCCGCGCCGCTGCCTTCCCGTTAGCGGGTGGCGCCGCCGATGCCCGGGGGAGCGCGGGGCGGGAGCTGCCGAGCAGGCGGAGGAGGCGGGGCAGAGCCCTTCCCGGCCCGGGGGGTTGAGCGGGGCCTGCCTGTCTCTGCTCCGGGAGGAGCCGGGGGTGCCTCTTGCCACCCTGCTGGGCCTCCGTTTTCCCGCGAACAAAGTACGGGGTTTAGGGCAGAATGGCCGAGCCCCTTCCAGCCCCTCCTCCTGGTTGGTGGTCTTGGCACCTGGGTCCCAGCTGGGCCCAGGAGGAGGAGCAGGGACGTCCCTCCCCCAACACTGGGCAGCTGCTCCCAAGGGGGCCCATTCCCCTCCCCTAGAAGAGGCAATGGGGGAACATGCAGTGAAGGTACCCCGCAAGACCTCCCAGGGGACTGAGACGCAGACCCTGGTACACGGTTGTCAGGAGGACGGCCGGCCCGGCCCGGACCTGGGCTCACACTTGCCAGGTTTGCTGAGGGGCTGTGAACAGGGCCTCTCGGCGCCATGCTGAGCCTGGGTCTGCAGTGACTCTCCAACCCCGGAGCGGGGGGTCAAGATCTTTGAGGCACAGATGGAGGAGGAGGCCTGTGTCCAGGGAGGGTCCGGAACAGCCTGGCAGCGGGCGCCTGGTGCCGGAGGCCGGGAGGGTCTCAGGGAGGGCCAAGAGGAGTCAAGAGGCGGCCAGGTGGTTGCCCACCAGGACCAGGGCAGGAGGAAGACCCAGGAGGCACAGGGTGGCAGAGCTGCCCTTCGGAGCCCAGGGAGAGGGGTCCTCCGTGCCCAGCTCCCATGCCAGCACGGAGGACTCGGGCAGACTCTGGGTGCCATGCTGCAGAGCGCTGGAGAGTGGACATCCCCTCCCAGCAACCCCTGCCAAGCATCCGGTCGCCCTCTTCTAGTTAATTCGCTGCCTGAAATGCAGATATCCTTAAGGCGGCAGGCCAGGGCGCCGCTGTCCCCTCGGGATGCCGTCCGGGCCTCTGCTGGCTTGGCACTGGTGGCTTCCGTGTTCACAGGGCCTGCACGTCCTGCACACAGTCGGTCTTCTGTTCCACCTGGCAGGGAGCCCCTGCCCCAGGGCCCAGGCCCTCCCCCGGCTATTCCCCTGTCCGGCAAAATGCCGTTAGAGCCCAAGCCCCAGAAAACCAGGCTGGGGTGCCCAGCACACCCAGGCATTCCTGGGGCAGAAGGACAGCCACTCGGCAAATGCCTCCCAAGGGTGAGTCCAGGTCCCAGGCCTTCCTGCCCACTTCTGGGCCTATTGGAGCCTCTTCCCTGGCAGCTTTCAAGACCCACCTGGGAAGGAAGGCTGTTTCACTGCCCTCACTGCCCCTGCCCACGCAGCTCTCTGAGGGTAGCCTGAGGGTAGGAGCCCTAGACTCTGCCCAGAATTCACGGGCGTGGGAGGAGAGGACTCCGAGGGCCCTGCTCATCCTCGGAGCCCCAAGCACGCAGCCCCGGGCCTGCCCACCCTCCAGACGGACCGGGCCTGTGGAGGGGCAGTGGGCAGCTGAGCGGAGAAGGATGTGTTCAGCCTCTGCCCACTGACCCGTCCTCAGCCCCTCCTCCACGCCGGAGTCTGTGACTGCTGGTGGGGTCTAGGTCTCTCCTCTGGCCTCACAGTGCAAACAAGCTGTGAGATCACCTGCCCCATCTGGGCGAGGATGCTGGGTTTCTTGTGAAGCAGAGGCAAAGGCATCCCCCAGGGGACCAGCGACCACTTAGCCACCACTCAGCCCAGCCCCCACCAAGATGGGGCAGAGCCCCAAGTGCAGAACCTGCTGACCTCGGCTGGGTGTGGTCCTCTCCAGAAACTGGGGACAGGCACAGCCCCTCTCCACAGGCTGAGAACCAAGGCATGCGCCTGAGCGACCTGCCCAGCCTCACCCTGTCCTCTCCATGGCACTTTGCTACCTTGGGGCGAGCCTGTGGTGGCCCCACTCACTCAGTGGGATTGTAAGAGGGTGCCTGGCAGCTGCTAGGGGCTGCCAGCTCCAGGCGTCTCTGGGGTGTCTTTCAGAGACTGGAGGACACCGTCCTGAGCCCCATGGCCAGCAGGGAAGACCGGGTGCTGACAGTGCGTGGGGAAGGCTGGCGGGCCTCGCCCACCCCTGTGCCCGCCCGCATCCGGGAGATCGTGGCCGGCAGCCTGGCTGAGGAGCCACCCCGAGGTGACAGTGTGGGAGACTGTCGTGGGCCCAGGGCTGGCCCCACCCCCCTCAAGGGCATCACATCAATACCCACAGGGCGCTCAGCAGGGCCCGAGCCAGGGCAGCCTCTGTGTAGCACACTGTGGCCACCTAGGCTTGGATTCACTGGTGCTGGTTTCTTCCTCAGAGTGGAAATGCTAGACATGGGCACTCAGGGGGCACAGATACCCACCCCCCAGCTCTGCCCATCATTGGCACTCAGGGGGCACAGATAGATACCCATCCCCTGAGCTCTGCCCGGCCTATACCCACCCCAGGCCCCTGCGCTGCCTCCAATTATCCACCTGGCAGCTGAGGAACCAGCTCCAGGCTGCCTGTCCTGGGTGCCCAGGACTCCCTTGTGCGTGCGTCCCTGGGACCCTCTCCCCCTGGGTCTGTCCAGCTTCCTGCAGGCCCAGGGAACTGGCCATGTGTGTAGTAAGGAAGGACACCCCACTGTGTATTTACAGAAGCCCCTGATTACTCGGGGACCAGGTCCCTTCCCCAGAAGCAGCAGGACGGGCGGCTTCATGGACAGGGCAAGTGCCCGGTGTCCCGGCCGCTCACGCACTCTGCTGCCACTGGTTTGGGGCTCGGCCTGGGCCTGGGTCTGCATTGGGGTTCTAGGTGCTCAGAGGTGGCAGGATTTCGATTCACATGAGAGGAAGTGGGGCTCAGAGCATGAATTCTGCCTCCCTATGCCAGCGTGCCCGGGTCAGAGCTGGAGATGGGGGTAGGCCAGCAGCCAAAACCCGGTGGCCAGCCCAGGGTCCCACCGTGGGGACAGGGCACAGGGCGGAGTGCGGGTGGGCCCCTGGGCTGGCCACCCGGGCTGACCCAGGTGCCGTCAGCAGGGATGCGGGAGCCGACAGCCACTGTGGCCCGGGTGCAAGAGGAGAACGAGCTCCTGCAGGACGAGCTGACCCGGCTGGGGGACCTGCTGGCCCAGGCCGGTGCCGAGCGGGATGAGCTGGCCGGCAGGTGCCGTGTGGTCAGCGAGCGGGTGAGTGTCTGCAGCAGGCTCCGGGCAGGTGCGTGGGGGCAGCCCAGCCCTTGGTGAGGGGTCACTTGTCGGGACTGCCAGGATTTCTAAGACTGGGAAAGACAGAACGTCAGCCACGGCACATTCAAATCCTGGGCAACAGACGGGGAAACTGAGGCCACAGACGGGGGAGCTGAGGCCAAGCAGGACGTGCCCAGGCCTCTCCCTGATGCTCAGCGTGTCCCCTAGGTCAGGTCTCACGACCCAGCTTAGGCCGTGACTTGTCCCCGCACCTGCCCGGGAGCACCGCGGGGTGGCCCGTCCAGTCCTGGCCCTCGGGGTCCAGTGCTTCGCCCAGCACTGGCGCAAAGCCGGGACCTGCACAGCAGAGGAAAGCAGGCCGGCAGACGCCGACCCCACCTCAGACCGAGTTCGAGGAGAAATGGCTCCACCCCAGCCCCCTGGCCCTTTCCTGACCACTGAGGCCGGGGGGCCACTGGGACCTCAGAGGACAGGGAAGGGGCCAGAGGCAGGGCTGTATCTCTAGTCCCCCGGTGGCTGCGCTGCCTTCCAGGGTGACCTGTGAGGTGAGCGAGAGGCATATTTGGTCAGGAAATGTGGAGCTGGGGAGGGCCGCGCTGTGTAGACAGGGAAACCGAGGCAGAAAGGAACCCGCCAGCCTGGAGCCTCTCTCGTCTCTCCTGAGCCGCTCAAGGCATGCTGACTTGTGAGGCCGGACTGGGCAAGCAGCCAGTGCATGGAATGGGGTGTCCAGCCCACCTTGTGGGGACTCAGGCCCCCGCCGCACCCATGCCGTCTTCAGAGCCCCCCGGTTCTGTATGGCAGGTCATGCATGACCCCACTTTCCAGATAAGGAAGTCGAGGCAAAGAGCCAGCCAGTGACCACCCAGGCCACAACGCCATTGCTGGGGTGGAGATCTGAACCCCTGAGCCAGGTCTGGCCCCTTCTCAGTCACATGTCCAGTGGCCAGTACTGAATGCCCGAGGGGTCCGCAGTGGGCCTCGCCTTCTGGAAGGGTCCTTCCTAGGATGGGCGGCAGCACCAGCCCCACAGGGGCGCCATCTGCTCTCCTAGGGCCCCACTCTCCGCTCCCTGCCCTGTTCTGTCACGTCCTGACCCCCACTCGGAAACACGTTCCATTGTCAGCGGCATCCCTGGGGGCCCCTGAGGGCAGGACCACCTGATGAAGTCCCAGCACATCCAGGAGCTGCCAGCCGGCCCACTCTTCCTGGGAGCCCCTGCAGCTGTGGGGGGCCTGGGGGGAGGCATCTTCCTAGCACGGGGTGGGGAGATGTTGGGAAGAGGCCTGTGGGAATAGAAGCCGCGGAAATCCTGCCGACCGATTAGTAAGCTGCGTGAGTCAGATCCGAACTCGCCAGCAGCCCAGTGCACGCCAGCTCCTGGCGGGTCAGCAGGCAAAGTGTGGGTGCCAGGAGGCTGGGTCTCCTCCAAGCTACCCCCAAGACAGGCGGGACGGGGTCTCGGTTGCCCGAGTGCCTGGCCGTGGCATCCCCATCCTAAGGTGGCGCTCCCAGATGCCACCAGATTCACCAGTCTTCTGATGCCGCCTTCTCTTCCGGCTGGGGCTGAGCAGGGGCCCCTCAGCTCTCCCATGCATTCGGCCAGGGCGCAGCCACAGCTGAGGCTCCAGGCCCGCTGCCCTCCCCTCCGCCCCTCCACCTGGGCCTTCCCTGGCCTGGTTTCCTGGGCCCGGGTTCAGTCTTGGCCTCAGCGATGGCAGAGTGGCCCTGGACAGTCGGCCCGCGTCCTGGTGGGTGTGGCCCTGCCCCTGTAGGTGAGGTACTGGACTCAGGCAGGAGGCCCAGGGGAGGACACCCACCCTCACTCACTCTCCAGCGGGTGGCCCCAGAGGTTACCCTGTGACTTTCTATCCTGCGCTTTGTGGGGGAACCCAGCCCTGAAGCCCCTCCCCCTGCCCTGACGGCTGGGCTGCCTGAGTACCCAAGTAGCTGGGGCAGTGGGGCCTCAGTTTACCCATCTGTAAGTGAAATGTGGGCATTCTCCAGAAGCCCCCAGAGCCGTGCCCCCACTTGGCCACCATGCTCACACCGTCCTCAAAGCCTGATGGGATTGGCACATCACAGCAGGGCCCCTGCCCCTTCCGTCCCCTGCCAGCTGTGAGCACTCGGGGCGGGGTATGGAGGCCGCCTGTCAGGTTCATTGTGTGGAGGGGCCTGGGCCTCACCAGACCCAACCCCAGCCCTGTCTTCTGCTCCGGGGAGCCCCCTCCCACTCCCCCAGGAAGCCCTCTCTCCCACCCCCGGGGAGCCTTCTCTCCCATCCCTGGGGAGCCCCGGGGTCGGCTTTGTGCCCAAGATGCCCAGCCCCTGCCCGGCGGGCTCTCCCTCCTCCTCAGCTGCAGGCCCGGCTGGAGACCACCGAGGCTCGGCTGCGGAGGTCGGAGCTGGAGCACAGCATGGATCTGGAGGAAGCCCTGGGCCGCCTGGAGGCCGCCGAGCAGAGGTGAGGCCGGGTGGGGGCAGTCAGGGCTGCGGGGGCGCAGCCTTCCCCCCGAGGGGCAGTGGGCCCCTCTGCCTTGGGGGCTACTGGCAGCTCTCCCCACAGCATCTGTGAGTTCCGTTTCCGCGTGGGAGTCATCCGGGCCTCACGGGCAGGGCAGGGGCCTGGAGAAGGAGCGACTGGGAGTGGGGACCGACCAGCGGCTGGTGGGGGGCCTGCGGTGCGCTCCCTCTCGTGGTGGGGAGGGCCCGGGCTGAGTGGAAACACGGTGAGACGCTCGGCCCCCCGGGCTCAGCGTGCGCCTCTTACGAGACCAGACACCGCATCGCAGCCTCTGAGCGCGGCTCAGCAGCGTCCATCACTATCACAGAGCATGTATGTTACATAGCATGGCTGTCAGACCCGCCCCTCCACACGCCAGGAGCAGGGGCCGCCCCCACGGGGAGCCGGGCTGGGGCCAGCCTTCCGCACAGCTCCACCATCCTCCCTGCCACGGGTCAGCCCGGCTCACGAATGGCAGGGAGGGAGCGGCAGAGAGACAGAGCTGACGTCAGGACGTGGTGACAGACCCTGGCCCCAGCCACACCCGGGTCCGGCGCCCACCCGACACCCCTCGCTGCCCACTCTCACACCCTGAAATGGCGCTGACCATGACAAGCCTGGGTTACTGAGGGGGCCTCTGCCCGGCCCCACCCTCCCCCCACAGGTTCAAAGCCTGCGGGCGGCTCACCTTCCTGGGGGTCCCTGCCCTGTTCTCCGAGTCGCCCTTCCCAGGCCCGACACTGGCTGAGGCTGCCGCTCCCCATTGCCGCAGGCGGGTGGGCTCTCCACGGCCCCCCACCAGCCCAGCCAGCACCGGGGCTCCTCATCTCATGTTTCCCTTCACAAGCCGTCCCTGCTGCCTTCCAGCCTCTCTGATTTCATAGTCAGGGGCTCCTGTGTTCACTGCTGGTAAGCAGATGTCACGCCCAGCCCCCTAACAGCAAGCCACCCACACTACCCCTGTCCCCACATTACCCCTGTCCCCACATTACCCCGGCCCTCACATTACCCCAGCCCCCACACCACCCCAGCCCCCGACACCGCCCCAGCCCCCCACATTACCCCAGCCCTCACATTACCCCAGCCCCCACATTACCCCAGCCCCCGACACCACCCCAGCCCCCCACACTGCCCCAGCCCCCCACACCGCCCCAGGCCCCCACATTACCCCTGTCCCCACATTACCCCGGCCCCCACACCACCCCAGCCCCCCACACCGCCCCAGCCCCCACACCACCCCAGCCCCCGACACCGCCCCAGCCCCCGACACCCGCCCCAGCCCCCCACATTACCCCAGCCCCCCACACCGCCCCAGCCCCCCACACCGCCCCAGCCCCCACACCGCCCCAGTCCCCCGACACCGCCCCAGCCCCGGACACCGCCCCAGCCCCCCACACCGCCCCAGCCCCCCACACCGCCCCAGCCCTCACACCGCCCCAGCCCCCCACATTACCCCAGCCCCCCACACCGCCCCAGCCCCCCACACCACCCCAGCCCCCACACCGCCCCAGTCCCCCGACACCGCCCCAGTCCCCCGACACCGCCCCAGCCCCCCGACACCGCCCCAGCCCCCGACACCGCCCCAGCCCCCCACACCGCCCCAGCCCTCACATTACCCCAGCCCCCCACACCGCCCCAGCCCCCCACACCGCCCCAGCCCTCACACCGCCCCAGCCCCCCACATTACCCCAGCCCCCCACACCGCCCCAGCCCCCCACACCACCCCAGCCCCCACACCGCCCCAGTCCCCCGACACCGCCCCAGTCCCCCGACACCGCCCCAGCCCCCCGACACCCGCCCCAGCCCCCGACACCGCCCCAGCCCCCCACACCGCCCCAGCCCTCACATTACCCCAGCACCCCACACCGCCCCAGCCCCCCCACACCGCCCCAGCCCTCACACCGCCCCAGCCCCCCACATTACCCCAGCCCCCCACACCGCCCCAGCCCCCCACACCACCCCAGCCCCCACACCGCCCCAGTCCCCCGACACCGCCCCAGTCCCCCGACACCGCCCCAGCCCCCCGACACCGCCCCAGCCCCCGACACCGCCCCAGCCCCCCCCCACACCGCCCAAGCCCCACACACCGCCCCAGCCCCCACATTACCCCAGCCCCGACACCGCCCCAGCCCCCCACACCGCCCCAGCCCTCACATTACCCCAGCACCCCACACCGCCCCAGCCCCCCACACCGCCCCAGCCCTCACACCGCCCCAGCCCCCCACATTACCCCAGCCCCCCACACCGCCCCAGCCCCCCACACCACCCCAGCCCCCACACCGCCCCAGTCCCCCGACACCGCCCCAGTCCCCCGACACCGCCCCAGCCCCCCGACACCGCCCCAGCCCCCGACACCCGCCCCAGCCCCCCCCCACACCGCCCAAGCCCCACACACCGCCCCAGCCCCCACATTACCCCAGCACCCCACACCGCCCCAGCCCCCCACACCGCCCCAGCCCTCACACCGCCCCAGCCCCCCACATTACCCCAGCCCCCCACACCGCCCCAGCCCCCCACACCACCCCAGCCCCCACACCGCCCCAGTCCCCCGACACCGCCCCAGTCCCCCGACACCGCCCCAGCCCCCCGACACCGCCCCAGCCCCCGACACCGCCCCAGCCCCCCCCACACCACCCCAGCCCCGACACCGCCCCAGCCGCCACATTACCCCAGCCCCGACACCGCCCCAGTCCCCCAACACCGCCCCAGCCCCCGACACCCGCCCCAGCCCCCCCACACCGCCCCAGCCCTCACATTACCCCAGCACCCCACACCGCCCCAGCCCCCCCCACACCGCCCAAGCCCCACACACCGCCCCAGCCCCCACATTACCCCAGCCCCCAACACCGCCCCAGCCCCCACATTACCCCAGCCCCCAACACCGCCCCAGCCCCCACACCGCCCCAGCCCCCACACCGCCCCAGCCCCCCACACCGCCCCAGCCCCCCACACCGCCCCAGCCCCCACCGTAACCAAGGCCCACTAGCCTTCCGGACACGGGGAGGTTAAATTGTTTGTAGAATATTACACATTAGGTTCATCCTCCAGGAATCTGGAAAAGGAATAAATGCTGAGAGGCTTTTGAAAACCCGTTTTGAGAGGGCAGAATACCCAAGAGGAGGCTTAGGCCTGGTGGGCGGAGAGGAGCAGACAGTGAGCCTGGCAGGGCGTGGGCTCCCGAGAGCAGGCCACCCACCCCGGTGGAGTTGCACCCCCACTCCAGCAAGTGCAGACCTCCTCGTGGGGTGCAGCAGGGGCCCCCCACCGGCACGTCACCCTGCCCCTTAAAGGGCACCTCCTCCTCCATCCCTGGCACCTTGTCTGAGGCACTGAGGAGTGGGCCGAGGTGGTGGAGGCAGAGCCAGGGAGCTCGGTGGGGGCCTCGGGGAGAGCAGAGTGCGGTGTTGCAGGAAGGCAGGAGGGCACTGGGCTGGCACCCGGGAGCACCACCTTGATGCTGGCACTCGGTTTAGGGGTTCCTTGTGGGGCCCATGGCAGGTGAGGGCAGAGTGGAGGCCGTGCACCTGGACCGGGGTTGGATGGGCCTGGAGGGTTTGGGGCTCCACAGAAGCTCCTTGACTTGGGGACTCTCTCTTGGGAGAGGCCGCCAGCCCCGCCGTGCCCTGTGGGTTCTCTGTCCAGGAGCACCGGCCTGTGCCAGGTGAACGCCCTCCTGCGGGAGCAGCTGCAGCACTTGAGGAAGGCCAACGACGCACTGGCCCGGGAGCTGGCGGGGACGGCGGGCAGCATGCGGCGCCTGCAGGGCGAGCTGGAGCAGAGGCGCCGGCCCCAGAGACAGGTCCGCCCCCACCCTCACCCACCCCGTGGCGGCCGCCTGTCCCGGTGCCTGTGGCGGGTAGCGGGCGGGGACAGGGAGAGGGTGCCACACCACGTCCCCAGCGCGGCCTGGCCACGGCAGTCTGTGGGGTGAGGGACTCCCTGGTCCGCCCCTACCCACCCTGAGCCAGAGAAGGAGGGCAGGGCTCTGAGAAGGGGCACGGGGCGTACTCCGGCTCTGCTGTGTGCCACCCTGTTTGAGAGGCCGGTTTTCTCCACAGGCCAGACTTCAGGAGTGGGCACCCTGGCAGGAACCTGGGGCTGCGCCTGGCTGTGGCCTTACCCACTCCAGCTTCTGAAGTCCTGAGCCACTCAGGGGTCAGGGCCCAGGGCTCCAGGCATCAGCCCCTGGGGAGGGAGACGCCCAGGTGTTCGCGCCCTGCTTGGATATTTCTGTGGTTGTGGGACCCCCTGAAGCTGGTGTGGCCTCGGGTAATGTGGCGCTCCAGCCAGGCAGTCCATGGGGCTGAAGGTGTTCCCAACAGCCCTCCATCAAAGGGTACCTGGACTCCCAGCCCCTGCACGCCACGGGGACCACGCACAAGGAGTCCCCCAGGAAGAGGGTCCCCCTGGAAGGCGTGCTGCGCCAGGTGGAGGCAGGAGCCGGAGGGGTGGCAGTCTCAGGCTGCCTCCACAGACGTCCCTCAGACAAGCCTGTCCCAGAGGGGCGACACTCGCCTCCCACTCGGGCCGGGTCCCAGCCCCAAGCCCCGGGCAGCTGCGGCTCCTGAGAGGCAAGTGTCAGACAGAGCAGCTGAAGTTTACACCTGGAAGGGGAATGCCGGCCTCTGCAGGGCGTCACCGGGAGCCAGGCTATCAGTGAGAACCCACCGCCTACGCCGGGCCTTCCGGCTGCAGGCATTTGAGGCAGATCTCATGTTCCCACTGCCTGGGCCCAGTCCTCGGACCGCTGGGCAGGTCGCCTGATGACCACAGGAGCCAATTCCGCTGCGTGAGAACAAGCGCGGGAAGGCGGGGGTCCCTGAGCTCAGGCTGGCACCGGATCGCCCGGGTCTTATTTCCTTCGTCCTTGAGAACCGTTCCCACCGGTTGGCACTGTTTTCTCTCCGCACTCCGAAGAGCTGCTTTCTCTTTCTCCTTCCGCTGCTGCTGCTGAGGAGTCAGCTTCCAGGCTGCCTGGATTCTGACGGGCTCCTTATCAAGGTAACGCGTCTCCTCACCTGGCTGCTCTGAAGACCCGGCTCCGGCTCGGTTGCGCCGCACCCCTGGCTTGTGTCTGTGTGCAGATCTGTTTATTCCGCTTCAGCGTTCTCGGAGCCTCTGTGTTCCTTGTGATTTTCGGAAAGTCAGTATCTTTAAACGCTGCCAGTGCTCACCATCCCTCTCCCCTCCCGAGCCCCGGGTAGGCTTGTGCCAGCCAACCCTACGCCGCCTCTCACGCCCAGTCCATGTCACCCTGGACTACATTCTAGGTCGTTTCTTCAAATTTCCATTCAGTCTTCTCTTCTGATGTCTAATCTCTGTTAAATTTGCCTGCTTCGCTTAAATTGCAAATATTATCTTTTTCATCAAGAGTTCTGTTTGATTCTTTCACAAATAGTAAACACCTTACTCTTAACTCACAGTTTTTTTTTTTGAGACAGAGTGTTGCTCTGTCACCCAGGCTGGAGTGCAGTGGCACAATCTCAGCTCACTGCAACCTCCACCTCCCAGGTTCAAGCAAGTCTCCCGCCTCAGCCTTCCGAGTAGCTGGAATTACAGGCATGCGCCACCACGCCTGGCTAATTTTTGTATTTTTAGTGGAGATGGGGTTTCACCGTGTTGACCAGGCTGGTCTCAAACTCCTGACCTCAGGTGATCCACCCACCTCAGCCTCCCAAAATGCTGGGATTACCGGCGTGAGCCTCCGCGCCTGGCTTCTTAACTCACATTTTTCAGCCTCTTATTTATTTGCTGGAGCAAGCTTAACACAGTCTTTCTGGCCGGTGTGCATCTAATACCCGAAGCTCTTGGAGGTCTGGCTCTGTCGTTTTGCTGGTTTCTGATCATGGTCCTTCGCTTCCTCGTGCCTTCGCTGATTTGTTCCGTCTTAACTAAGAGCTGCTTCTTTTCCTTGGAACTCTGTGAAGTTTCTTCGAAACGTGAGGCGAATACTGTATTTTCCAGGAAGGAATTTTGTTTGCTTCTGATAGATGCTGAGGGGCTCTAACAGTCTTTGGGGCCACATTGAAGTACATTTTCAGCCTGAGTTTTCTTGAGACTATCCTGGTTGTGTGAATTCAGCTGCAAACTGTGTGAAGTCTAAGTGTGGTTCCAAATTCGTGAGGAAGACTTTTTTCTCTAACTCCAGCATTCTAGACGGCAGTTTTCCTTATGTCCTGCAGGGTGATGTGTGTGTGTGTATGTACACCTGCACACTCACATTTGTGTATATTTGTGTGTGCACACACACGTGTCTGTATATGTGTGCATGTGTATGTGTGTTCATGTGTATACATATGTGCATGTATGCATGTGTGTATGCACGTGTGTGCGTGTGTGTGCATGTGTGCATGCCTGCACCATCACATGTGCATACACTTGTGTGCATGTATGTGTGTGTGCACGTGTGTATATGTGTGCGTGTGTGTGCGCATGTGTGTGTGCGTGCATACATGCCTGCACACTTGCAAGTGTGTATATTTGTGTGTGTGCACGTGCACATGTGTGTGTATGTGTGTTCATGTGTAGACATGTGTGCTCATGCATGTGTGTGTGCATGTGTGCATCCTGCACCCTCATGCATGTATACTTGTGTGTGTGCACGTGTGTATGTGTGCATGTGTATGTGTGCATGTGTGTGCGTGCGTACATGCCTGCACACTCACACGTGTGTATATTTGTGTGTGTGCGCACGTGTATACATGTGTGCTCATGCATATGTGCATGTATGCGTGTGTGTGTGCGCATACATGCCTGCACACTCATGCATGTGTATATTTGTGTCTGTATGTGTGCGTGGATGTGTGTGCATGTGTGTGTGTGCATGTGTATGTGTATGTGTGTGCACGTGTGTTTATATGTGTGCATGTGTATGTGTGCGTCTGTGTGCATGTGTATGTGAGTCCATGTGTGTGTGCGTGTGTGTGCGCATACATGCCTGCACACTCATGCATGTGTATATTTGTGTATGTGTATGTGTGCATGTGTGCATGCATGTGTGTATACACGTGTGCACGTGTGTATGCATGTGTGCATGTGTATGTATGCGTGCGCACCTGCACTTAGCAAGAATCGCCTACATTCCCCGATGGTCCATGACTTCACCAACTGCTGGCCTGAGTGTTCCACCCGTTCAGGCCAGCCCAGCCGTGCATTCAGGAAGAGGCTGTGAATTTGGAGTCTCATGTGTTCACGGGGTGGGTTAATCTGGCAGCCGCCCCTCCATGTTGGCAGAAGTGCGTCAGACTGCTCTTTTGATGGACACAGTCAGAGTGCAGGAGGCCGTGTGGCTGAAGCAAGGGTCCACCCCTGTATACCAGGCACAGAGTGGCATGTGCTCTGAGGGTTTGCGGCCAGGTGGAATGCGCTCAGAGGGTTTCGCCCTCCGGAGGGTGTACCATGAGGTGTTATGGGCTCGGTGTGGCATGCCCCACGGAAGATGTACCACGAGGTGTCATGGGCTTGGTGTGGCATGCCCCCCGGAGGGTGTACCACGAGGTGTTGTGGGCTTGGTGTGGCATGCCCCCCCCGGAGGGTGTACCACGAGGTGTCACGGGCTCGGTGTGGTATGCCCCCCCCGGAGGGTGTCCTGCCTAGAGGACTCATTGGTGGGAACCTCAGGTGTGGGATCAGGTGAGGGTCAGGAAAGCTTCGTGAAGGTCAGATGATGATCCACTCCCTGAAGTTCAAGGTCTCATCCCGTTGTTTCTGCTGGTTTCTCACTGTGGTCCTCTGTGGGGTTCCAGAGAACAGGCAGGATGTGAGTGCTCTACCTGAAGGCAGCCTGGGGAGCAGGGCTGGGGCTGCCACAGGCAGGGAGAGGTGGTGGGGACATGGTCACCCCCCGAGTTCCAGAGGTCGGCGAGCAGGAGCCGGCGCGTGCAGGGCCTGGAGGGTGGTGTGGACCCTGATACTTTCATCGTAGCTCCTGCAGCCTGGACCCGCTGAGCACACACGATTCCCCCACTGCTGCCCGACACAGTCCTCCCCCTCCGCTCCCTTACAGCCTCATCGCTGGCCTCGCCTCGGCAGTGGCCTCCCACCCTCCTCCCTGCTCAGCCGGGGCCCCAGTGCTGAGGCCTCTAACGCTTCTGTGTCTCTGGCACCTTCGAAGTGCCAGACCCACACCGGGACATCTCCAGGAGCCCTCAGAGTAAGGACAAAGACTGTGCTGGAGAAAGGCAGCCCGTCCCCTCCCTCGGAGCTGGAGGCAGGAGCCGAGTGCTGCAGAAGCCCCTGCCCCATGCCCAGCAGGGGCCCAGTCCCGGTTCTGGGGTGTTCTAAGCCTGAGCAGTTCCTGAGGGCCACTGGGGAGCTGAGACCCAGTCAGTGCCTTCCCTCCTCAGGGCCCGTGCGCCCCACCCACCCCTCCATCACGTGAGCCGGCCTGGAGGGCTGGGTGTGGCCGTGCCCCAGGTCCTCTCTGGGGAGGGGCACAGCATGGCCCCAGGGTGGGGTTAGGGGAGCCCAGGGCTCATTCTCCCATGGAATGTGGGGGCTTTGGGGTGCCGGGTCCACTTCCAGCCGCCATGGAGAGGGACATGGCACCTGGAAAACGGTGGGTTTCAGGGAGGGTAAAGGGCCCCGGCGTGAAGTAGACAGGATGCCTCTTGCTTTCAGGCCCAGCCAGGGGGCCTGGGAAGGGCCCGGGACCTGCTGCTCCTGTGGAGACAGGCCGTGGTGCTGGGGACAGGCCTGACTGAGCTGCGCGCAGCCACGGAGAGGTGAGTGCTGGCCGCCCCACCTGGGGCCCCCTCGGGGAGAGGGGAAGGGGTGCCAGGGGACCCTCCGTGGCTGCAGCAGCCCTCGAGGCCGGCTCCTCATCTGGCCCTGGCTAGGCCTCACCTGGGGCAAATCGTTTGAAAACCAAGGCAGGGAGAGGGACCAGGCCACCTCCTGCCCGGTGTGAAGGACACTCACGCCCCGTCCGGGGGTCTGTGAGCCCCGCTGTGATCATGGAAGGTTTCAGACCCCCCATCCACACTGGGGGCTCAGAGGTCTCTCAAGGGCAGCTTCAGCAGAAAGTGGGGAGGCAGCTCCCAGCAGAGGCCTAACCTGCTGGCTGCGGGCGCCCGGGACCAACACACAGTGATGAGGCAGCCGAGGAGGGCGGCTGGGGACAGGGACAAACGGGCCAGGGAGGTAGGTGGGGGACACCAAGGAGAGATGAGAGGAGGGCGGCGAGGACGCTGTGGGGTGGGGACACGTACCTGGATGCAGCTTCTGGGGTCCATGCAGCCCTTGCTGAGCGCCACGCTGGAGTCAGTCCTGGTGCCGCCCCTCCCCTGCCAGCCCTCAGGTGCGTGGCAGCCCCTTTCCCAGGAGGAGTCGGGGCTGAGGGTGGGTGTCTCAGTGAAGGCTGCTGAGGCTGGAAGTGAGCCGCCCGGCCCCGCCCCTGCTCATTCCCCCCCAGCTGCCTTCCTGCTGTTTGGTGACACACGGGCACAATCAGTGCCATGCGCTGGGGGCTTCTCCTGAGATGTCCAGGGAGGGGGTCCTCTGCGGGGCTGATGGGACCAGGCCCTCCCTCCGCTGGTGGGTCCTGAGTCAACCACGGGTGCCACCCTTGCCTCCCAGGGGCCTCGCTGACCTGCAGGCAGACACGGCCAGGACCGCCCGCCGCCTGCACACCGCCTGCCTGAAGCTTGACTCCAACCTGCGGCTGTCGGCCGGCAGCACCTCCGGCACCCCGGGGCAGCAGCGTCAGGACAAGGTCGGGGAGATGCTGCAGCTGCAGAGCCCCGGGGACGCGGAGAAGGCGGCACTCCAGGCCAGGTGGGCACCTGGGGCCGGCAGGCTGGCACAGGGAGGGCCCACGGGGGCGGGGCCCATCCAGCCGGCCAAGCAGCTGTGGTTCCCGGATGTGGTCGCGTGGGTCCAGGGCAGGTGGGGCCCTGGCGTCACGTGTGCTGCACACGCTTCAGGATCACCATCCCAGAGGCACAGGGCACTCTCATGATGCCCAGGAGGTGGGCACTGGGGTCTCCCACAGTGAGGGTTTCAGGGAGCATGGCAGGAAGCTCACTGGGATGGTGTCCTTGGGGTCAGCACCCAGAACTGGAGTGTTCAGGACTCAAAGCAGGAACATTTTTCCAGGGAAAAGAGCTCACCTGGGTAAATTGTTTGAAAACTGAGGCAGGGAGAGGGACCAGGCCACCTCCTGCCCCGTGTGAAGGACACCCACACCCTGTCTGGGGGTCTGTGAGCCCTGCTGTGATCATGGAAGGTTTCAGACCCCCCATCCACATTGGGAGCTCAGAGGTCTCTCGAGGGCAGCTTCAGCAGAAAGTGGGGAGCGGCTCCCCAGTGGAGGCCTAACCTGCTGGCCGTGGGGCCGATGCCTCACAACCTGGGGTCCAAGGCGCCCCTGGCCACAAACATCCCGCCAGGCTGACAGCCCTCCCTCCCCTCTGGGGGTCCAGCTGAGTCCAACACACCACAGCCCAGCCCCAAAGGAGCAATACAGGATGTGCGGGCCCACGGGTGCTGGACAGCCGCAGGGGCTGCATGCCAGGGCCTGAGCCACAGGAAGGGGAACCCGGGGTCTTTAGGAAGAAGGAAGGAACATCACTCCTTGCTAGACTGATGGCGACAGGTGTTCTGAGCAGAAGGGCTGGCCGGGCAAAGGCCTGTGGTGGGCACTCCCTCTGCTGTGCCAGAGGACAGAGCAGAGCCTGGGGCTGTCAACGCACGTGAGTCTGCAGAGGGTCAGGGTGTGGGCCGTGGCTCCTGAGACCGTGGGAGCCACTGAAGGCTCTGCAGCAGGAGAGGCGCGTGCTCAGACCAGGGACGGAGACCACTCAGGGGTGTTGCCCAGCAACGGCAGGGGGCCACGTCATGGAGGTGCCCATCCTCTGGGCCCTGCCCCTCACGCCCCACCCCCCAACTCCTTCCAGGCTCTCGGAGCAAACGCTGCTCCTGGAGAAGCTCACAGAGCAGGATGAACGGAGGGCGAGGACCATGGCTGCCCTCAGAACCGACCTGCAGAACCTGGTGGGTGGGCAGGACGCAGGTGGCTGTGGGCGGGGATCTGTCAGCCTCGCTCAGGGGTCTCCCCCGCTGAAGGAAGCCCGGTGCAGTGACAGCTGAGGATGGCAGAGGTTGGCCTGCAGGGCGAGGTGGGTCCCTGCAGCGCACTCTGAGGCGCATCAGGAAGAGGTGGCCCCTCGTCTGTCCCCCCGTAGCGAGGGTGGTGGTGGCCTGCAGGGACCCTCAGGACCGTCTGCGCGATCCCCACCAAATCACGGCCCTGCGCTCTGGGCCTCTCTGCACCTTGAAGGTGGCGGAAGAGGATGAGTGGTGCCCGGAGCTGGGATGGAGCCCCAGCACTGAAGGGGAGAAGGCGCAGCGCCCGCCAAGGAGCCGCCCATGTGCCACGTCCCCGCACCAAGGGGCATCCCTGCCACGCACCCACTCCCCGGCTGCCCTGGACCCCACACTGCAGGCCTTGCGGGCAGCCGTCGAGAGGCGGCGGCGGCGGGAGCAGGTGGGCAGCCGCAGCCCGTGGGACCCCTGTCTCCCTGAGGGCAGAGCCACGAGCCCCTCAGGCTGATGGGTAGTTATGGGGCCTGCCCGAGCCCCGTGGTCCCCGGGAGGGGTTCCGGTGTCTTTTCTGCGGAGTCACAAGTCCTGGTGGGCCATCGGTGGGCAAAGCCTGCCTGAGGGGCCCGCACTGCACCCACCCGGGCAGGAGCTGTGCCTGCAGCTGGAGTCCTCCCAGGCCCTGGCGGCCGGGCTCCGGGAGCAGCTGTCCGAGTGCCGGCGGGAGCTGTGGGCCGCGCAGCAGGAGCGGGCTCGGGAGCTGGAGGCCCTTCGGGGCCAGCTGGAGGCCCAGGGGCTGGAGGAGCAGCAGTGCCGGGAGTCCCGCAAGCTCCCGGGGAGGTAACGGAGTGAAGGGGCTGCCCGGCCTTGCACAGGGTGTGTGGGACCCTGAGGGCCCAGGGCTGCTGTCAGGACAGCATCTCTAGAGCGGGAGGGGACGCCGGCAGGAGGGGCCTTTCCTTCCAGCAGAGTTCCGTGGGCACCGGTTGAGCAGGAGCCGGGGCAAGACCCTGTGTGTTTCGGGGGCCGCCTCTGCCCATGCGGTCTCAGGGATGGCATCCACCCAGCCCCGACTGCCCATCAAGGCATGCTTTGCACCTCAAATGTGTCCAGGGCTGCCCCAACTCCGCCCCCTCCATCCCCAGGGAGAAGGCTGCTCTGGACACGGCGGTGGAGGAGCTGAGAGGGAAGCGGGGGCTGGAGGCCGAGGCCTCGGAGCTGCAGAGAAGCCTCCTGCTGCGGGAGGAGCGGAGGGAGGAGCGGAGCGGCAGGGCCCTGGAGACCAGGTGTGCTGGAGACCAGGCGGCGGCTGGGTGGGCAGGGCCCCTCCCACAAGAGAGACCCCTGGCTGCCACCCTGGGCCTTGGCCTGCGTCTGCAGTCTCATCTCAGAGTGCGGGGCGGCCCTAATGGGGCAGGGGCTCCCCAGGCCCCTTCCAGTCCGCACTGTCCTCCAGACCCAGACCCCCACTCCCGCTGACCCAGTGCCCCCCCGGGGGCACATCTCCCACCATGTGGGCCCAGCAGATGTGGGGCCCCATTCCCTGCCCCAGAAATGAATCCGGAAGCCAAGGGCTCCCTGCGTCCCTGGTTCTCCCAGGAACCCCACGCTCCTCCTGGGCTCCCTGGGCTTGGAGGGAGTCGCAGGCTGTGTCCTCCCTGAAATCTCACGGGGCAGCCACTGCTCACCCTGAGAGACCCCCCGCCCTCTGGTCTGGGGCCTCAGTCAAGGCCGCCTGCAGCAGCTGGAAGAGAAGGTCTCCAGGCTCAGGGAGGAGCTGGCTTCAGCCCGGGAGGCACTGAGCATGGCACAGCTCCAGCGGGACGTCGTGGAGAGCGAGAGGGAGGCCCTGCATGGCGCCCTGGCCCGGGTACGCTCTGCCCCCCTGCCCCCTCCCGTCTGCTTCACCCACCCTGCCCCCTCCCTTCTGCCTCCCCACCCCCGCATCTGCCCCCCCCACCCACCTTGGCCTCACTGACCTGGCCTCCCACTCCCTCTCTCCTGCCTGCCGGGACCCTCAGCCCATCACCAGAGCTCCCAAAGTCATGGAAGGCCTCTGTCCCCACCAGCAGGCACTGGCCTGGCCTGGCTGCTCTCAACCCTGGTGGCCATGCCTGCTTCTTCGTGGCCTCTCCCCAGCCCACCAGCCACATCCTCTGGCTGGAGCCTCAGTGGCCCTGAGACCTCCCCACTGTGACCTTCCCACCATGCCCGCTCAGGAGCTCTGGCTTGCACACCGCCGTGGCTCAGGGCTGACTCCTTCCCCAGCAGCAGCAGGCCTGCCCTGGAAGCTGAAGTTCTCTCCCTGGTACCCCTCCCTGCCCCAGGCTGAGTGCAGCAATGCTGACCTGGAGCTTCTCGTGAGACGGCTGAAGTCAGAGGGAGTGCAGCAAAGGGACTCCCTGGCTGCCATGGCAACCCTGATGGACAGGCTGGCTCAGGACAAAAGTGTGCTGAACCACCTGACCCTCCAGGTGAGACAAGGGCGGGGGTGGGGCCTCGCCAGGGCGGGTTTCCGGGTGGCTGTGGGTCTCCAGCCCTGGGCCTTCCTTCCATCCTCCCAGATCACTCCCCTTCCTGGGCCAAGGTTTTGGGGACGAGGAGCCTGGCTGGCCCTGACCAGGCCTGAGGGAGGGAGGATAGTGTGCGTGGGGCAGGCCTCGGGGGTGGCTGCAGGGCCCGAGGGTGCAGGGACTGGATGCAGAGCCCCTGACCCCTGGTGGTAGCTGGAGCAGGAGCGGGACCAGCTGTGTGAGCAGCAGAGGGCTCTGGAGCAGGAGCAGGCCCGGGCCCAGGAGCAGCTGGCAAAGGCGGAACAGCAGCTGGCACTGGAGCAGGCGGAGCGCAGGGGCCTGGAGCAGCGGCAGGAGCAGCTGGAGGGCCAGGCAGCCTTGCTGGGTCGAGAGAAGGCCCGGCTCCAGGAGCAGGTGGTCCGGGTGAGGATGTCTGCAGGGCCGGCTGCTGCCGTCGGGGACGCGGCTGGGTCTCGGGTCCTGCCTAAGGTACTTCTGGGAGTCAGGTCGCCTCAGGATGCCCAAGTCAGCTCTCTCTGTCTTGGTAACGGCCAGGCCCAGTGCTGGCCTCCCTGTGGGGATGGGGGCAGGGAGAGGGTGTGCAGAGAAGATTGCCGTCAGGCCCGGCCTCCGTCTCCGTCCCACCCCTTGGCAGGGGAGCCGGGGCGTCAGGCTGGTGACTTCTGCGCGCCAGGCCCTTGGAGAGCTTCGTCTTTGCTTTCCTGCCTTGTTTCTCCCCGGGCCACATCCACACAGCTGAGCTCTGCGACTGTGCATCATGGCTGCATCCGTGCATTCGTTCCCAATCCCCCTGTCCTTTGTGGAGGAAGCTCAACTCAGTGGAGAAGGAAACAGTCTTGTTTTTCCCAATCCCGCCTGGTTCAGCCGTGCAGAAGCCCCGTCCATGCTGGCTTTCAAGGCCCCACGGCTCAGATTCTGTGGACCCGGTCACATGTGGGACAGTTCAGCTCAGCTCTCTTTCCGTTTTCTGTCTTGAGCTTTTCGGGGGTCATCTTTTTCCTCTTTTGCTACTGAAGTACAGTTGGCATTTATTAAGTCAGTGTACAGTGTTAGTGAGTTTTGACAATTGTGCAAACCCGTGTAGCCACCACCAAGATCAAGACGTAGAACATTTTTGTCAGCCCGGCAGGTTCCCCCATGTCCCTTCAGCCCCTGCCCAAAGCCCCCGGCCCCCACCCAGGCGGCCTCTGCTCTGACGTGCTACACCGTGGGCTGGATGCACCTGCTTTAGAGCGCCTTGTAAGTGGAGTCAGGCGGTGCGCACGCGTTCGCGTCCAGCGTCTCTCTCTCGGTATGATCCGCTTTATCCATACACGCTGTTCAGTGTGTCACTAGCTCTTTCTTTTTACCTGCATAGATACATTCCTTGGGGTGAGTAAAGCACGTTTGCTTACTCATCCAGCAGATACTGGACATT
The DNA here is from genome assembly GCF_030222135.1 of Aotus nancymaae. NCBI lineage: Eukaryota > Metazoa > Chordata > Mammalia > Primates > Aotidae > Aotus > Aotus nancymaae. Next base: position 5,999,444 of record NW_026988444.1, read on the forward strand.
CGCACTGCCCAGCAACGATGTCTCAAAGGGCACTTTTACCTGTCACTGGGACCCGCAGCCAGGTGATGTGAACGGTCTGCCTGAACCCTGCCCGCAGAGAGCGTGGTGGCTTACGCCTAGGACTCATGGTGCACCACGTGACACACCTGCTGATATGTGTCCTCGGATCTGTGTCCTCAACCAAATCTCACGTCAGATTGGAGGAGGGGCCTGCTGGGAGGTGATTGGTTGGGGGCTGTGATGACACGGCTGGTATAAGCCTTCTTGTACAAGTCACATGCATATGTTTTTACTTCTCCTGACTAAATACTTAGGAGCAAAACTGTGCACTCGCCGCATAGGTGTGTGTGGAACTTTGATCAGAAGCAGCAGGCCGCTTTCCAAAAGCGGTTCAGTCACTTTGCTGCAGCCGGCGGTGTGGGAGGTTCCGGCTGCCCCTCCGCCTTCCCGGTGTTTGCTGTCGTCTGCGTCTTTGCTTTTTTTAGCTCTTCTGTGTGTGTGAAGTGACACATCACTGAGGTTTCCGTTTCCCTGATAACTAAAAATATTGACGCATT